>NC_090448.1:617918826-619168826 GCF_031143425.1 Pleurodeles waltl | reverse complement strand
CTTATCTTGACTCTACTCGACTGATATCATCTCTACTATTCGACAGGTAGGAATCTCGACTCATCTCACCTCGACTCATCTCACCTCGACTCATCTCACCTCGACTCATCTCACCTCGACTCATCTCACCTCGACTCATCTCACCTCGACTCTACTCAACAGGTAAGAATCTCAACTCAACTTATCTTGACTCTACTCGACTGATCTCATCTCTACTATTCGACAGGTAGGAATCTCACCTCGACTCATCTCACCTCGACTCATCTCACCTCGACTCATCTCGACTCATCTCATCTCACCTCAACTCAACTCAACAGGTAAGAATCTCAACTCAACTTATCTTGACTCTACTCGACTGATCTCATCTCTACTATTCGACAGTTAGGAATCTCGACTCGACTCATCTCACCTCGACTCATCTCACCTCGACTCATCTCACCTCGACTCTACTCAACAGGTAAAAATCTAATCTCGACTCATCTCATCTCAACTCGACTCTACTCAGCAGGTGAGAATCTCACCTCGACTCATCTTGACTCTACTCGACTGATCTCATCTCTACTATTCGACAGGTAGGAATCTCGACTCGACTCATCTCACCTCGACTCATCTCACCTCGACTCATCTCACCTCGACTCATCTCACCTCTACTCATCTCACCTCGACTCTACTACTCAACAGGTAAGAATCTCATCTCGACTCATCTCATCACGACTCATCTCATCTTGACTCATCCCAACTCTACCTGACAGGTAGGAATCTCAACTCCTCTTGACTACTCAACAGGTCGGAATCTCGACTCATCTCATTTCGACTCATCTCGACTCATCTCGACTCTACTCGACAGGTAGGAATTTCATCTCATCTCGACTCATCTCGACTCATCTCATCTCATCTCGACTCTACTGGACAGATAGGAACCTCATCTCGACTCATCTCAACTTGACAGGTAGGAATCTCATCTCATCTCGACTCATCTCATCTCGACTCTACTCAACAAGTAAGAATCTCATCTCATCTCGACTCATCTCATCTCATCTCGACTCTACTCAACAGGTAAGAATCTCATCTCATCTAGACTCCTCATCTAGACTCATCTCATCTCGACTCTACTGGACAGGTAGGAATCTCATCTCAACGCTACTCGACAGGAAGGAATCTCATCTCGACTCGACTCATCTCACCTCAACTCGACTCTTCTCAACAGGTAAGAATCTCAACTCAACTTATCTTGACTCTACTCGACTGATCTCATCTCTACTATTCGACAGGTTGGAATCTCGACTTGACTCGACTCATCTCACCTCGACTCGTCTCGACTCTACTCAACAGGTAAGAATCTCATCTCGACTCATCTCATCTTGACTCATCTCAACTCTACTCGACAGGTAGGAATATAAACTGCTCTTGACTACTCAACAGGTCGGAATCTCGACTCATCTCATTTCGACTCATCTCAACTCATCTCTACTCTACTTGACAGGTAGGAATTTCTTCTCATCTCGACTCATCTCAACTACTCAACAGGTAATAATCTCATTTCGACTCATCTTGACTCCACTCGACAGGTAAGAATGTCATCTCAACTCGACTCAGCTCATCTTGACTCAGCTCAACTCTACTCAACAGGTAAGAATCTCATCTCAACTTAACTCGAATTTACTCGACAGGTGGGAATTGCAACTCATCTTGATTCTACTGGACAGGTTGGAATCTCATTTCATCTCAACTCTACTCAACAGGTGAGAATCTCATCTCAACTTATCTTGACTCTACTCGACTGATCTCATCTCTACTATTCGACAGGTAGGAATCTCATCTCGACTCGACTCGACTCATCTCACCTCGACTCATCTCACCTCGACTCGTCTCGACTCTACTCAACAGGTAAGAATCTCAACTCAACTTATCTTGACTCTACTCGACTCATCTCATCTCTACTATTCGACAGGTAGGAATCTCGACTCATCTCACCTCGCCTCATCTCACCTCGCCTCATCTCACCTCGACTCATCTCACCTCGACTCATCTCACCTCGACTCATCTCACCTTGACTCGACTCGTCTCGACTCTACTCATCTCATCTCGACTCTACTCATCTCATCTCGACTCGTCTCGACTCTACTCAACAGGTAAGAATCTCATCTCATCTCGACTCATCTCACCTCAACTCGTCTCGACTCTACTCAACAGGTAAGAATCTCAACTCAACTTATCTTGACTCTACTCGACTGATCTCATCTCTACTATTCGACAGGTAGGGATCTCGACTCGACTCATCTCTCCTCGACTCGACTCTACTCAACAGGTAAGAATCTCATCTCATCTTGACTCATCTCACCTCGACTCATCTCGACTCTACTCAACAGGTAAGAATCTCAACTCAACTCATCTTGACTCTACTCGACTGATCTCATCTCTACTATCCGACAGGTAGGAATCTCGCCTCGACTCATCTCACCTCGACTCATCTCACCTCGACTCTACTCAACAGGTAAGAATCTCATCTCGACTCATCTCATCTTGACTCATCTCACCTCTACCCGACAGGTAGGAATCTCAACTCCTCTTGACTACTCAACAGGTCGGAATCTCGACTCATCTCATTTCGACTCATCTCGACTCTACTCGACAGGTAGGAATTTCATCTCATCTCGACTCATCTCGACTCATCTCATCTCATCTCGACTCTACTGGACAGATAGGAACCTCATCTCGATTCATCTCAACTTGACAGGTAGGAATCTCATCTCATCTCGACTCATCTCATCTCGACTCTACTCAACAAGTAAGAATCTCATCTCATCTAGACTCATCTCATCTCGACTCATCTCATCTCAACTCTACTCAACAGGTAAGAATCTCATCTCATCTAGACTCCTCATCTAGACTCATCTCATCTCGACTCTACTGGACAGGTAGGAATCTCATCTCAACGCTACTCGACAAGAAGGAATCTCATCTCGACTCATCTCGACTCGACTCATCTCACCTCCACTCGACTCTACTCAACAGGTAAGAATCTCAACTCAACTTATCTTGACTCTACTCGACTGATCTCAGCTCTACTATTCGACAGGTAGGAATCTCGACTCGACTCGACTCATCTCACCTCATCTCACCTCGACTCGTCTCGACTCTACTCAACAGGTAAGAATCTCATCTCGACTCATCTCATCTTGACTCATCTCAACTCTACTCGACAGGTAGGAATCTAAACTCCTCTTGACTACTCAACAGGTCGGAATCTCGACTCATCTCGTTTCGACTCATCTCAACTCATCTCGACTCTACTCGACAGGTAGGAATTTCTTCTCATCTCGACTCATCTCAACTACTCAACAGGTAATAATCTCATTTCGACTCATCTTGACTCTACTCGACAGGTAAGAATCTCATCTCAACTCGACTCAGCTCATCTTGACTCAGCTCAACTCTACTCAACAGGTAAGAATCTTATCTCAACTTAACTTGAATCTACTCGACAGGTGGGAATTGCAACTCATCTTGATTCTACTGGACAGGTTGGAATCTCATTTCATCTCAACTCTACTCAACAGGTGAGAATCTCATCTCAACTTATCTTGACTCTACTCGACTGATCTCATCTCTACTATTCGACAGGTAGGAATCTCATCTCGACTCGACTCATCTCACCTCGACTCGTCTCTACTCTACTCAATAGGTAAGAATCTCAACTCAATTTATCTTGACTCTACTCGACTGATCTCATCTCTACTATTCGACAGGTAGGAATCTCGACTCATCTCACCTCGACTCATCTCACCTCGACTCATCTCACCTTGACTCGTCTCGACTCTACTCATCTCACCTCAACTCGTCTCGACTCTACTCAACAGGTAAGAATCTCATCTCATCTCGACTCATCTCACCTCGACTCGTCTCGACTCTACTCAACAGGTAAGAATCTCAACTCAACTTATCTTGACTCTACTCTACTGATCTCATCTCTACTATTCGACAGGTAGGAATCTCGACTCGACTCGACTCATCTCACCTCGACTCGACTCAACTCTACTCAACAGGTAAGAATCTCATCTCGACTCATCTCATCTTGACTCATCTCAACTCTACTCGACAGGTAGAAATCTCAACTCCTCATGACTACTCAACAGGTCGGAATCTCGACTCATCTCACCTCGACTCATCTCACCTCGACTCATCTCACCTCGACTCATCTCACCTCGACTCCTCTCACCTCGACTCGTCTCAACTCTACTCAACAGGTAAGAATCTCAACTCAGCTTATCTTGACTCTACTCGACTGATCTCATCTCTACTATTCAACAGGTAGGAATCTCGACTCATCTCACCTCGACTCATCTCACCTCGACTCATCTCACCTCGACTCTACTCAACAGGTGAGAATCTCAACTCAACTTATATTGACTCTACTCGACTGATTTCATCTCTACTATTCGACAGGTAGGAATCTCATCTCGACTCATCTCACCTCGCCTCATCTCACCTCATCTCACCTCGACTCATCTCACCTCGACTCATCTCACCTCGACTCATCTCACCTCGACTTATCTCACCCCGACTCATCTCATCTCACCTCGACACAACTCTACTCAACAGGTAAGAATCTCAACTCAACTTATCTTGACTCTACTCGACTGATCTCTTCTCTACCATTCGACAGGTAGGAATCTCATCTCGAGTCGACTCATCTCACCTCGACTCATCTCACCTCGACTCATCTCACCTCGACTCCTCTCACCTCGACTCGTCTCAACTCTGCTCAACAGGTAAGAATCTCAACTCAGCTTATCTTGACTCTACTCGACTGATCTCATCTCTACTATTCGACAGGCAGGAATCTCGACTCATCTCACCTCGACTCATCTCACCTCGACTCATCTCACCTCGACTCATTTCACCTCGAATCGACTCTACTCAACAGGTAAGAATCTCAACTCAACTTATCTTGACTCTACTCGACTGATCTCATCTCTACTATTCGACAGGTAGGAATCTCATCTCGACTCATCTCACCTCAACTCATCTCACCTCGACTCATCTCATCTCACCTCGACTCAACTCTACTCAACAGGTAAGAATCTCATCTCAACTTATCTTGACTCTACTCGACTGATCTCATCTCTACTATTCGACAGGTAGGAATCTCATCTCGACTCATCTCACCTCGACTCATCTCACCTCATCTCACCTCATCTCGACTCATCTCATCTCACCTCAACTCAACTCAACAGGTAAGAATCTCAACTCAACTTATCTTGACTCTACTCGACTGATCTCATCTCTACTATTCGACAGGTAGGAATCTCGACTTGACTCATCTCACCTCGACTCATCTCACCTCGACTCAACTCTACTCAACAGGTAACAATCTCATCTCGACTCATTTCACCTCGACTCGACTCTACTCAACAGGTAAGAATCTCACCTCGACTCATCTTGACTCTACTCGACTGATCTCATCTCTACTATTCGACAGGTAGGAATCTCGACTCGACTCATCTCACCTCGACTCTCTCACCTCGACTCGTCTCAACTCTGCTCAACAGGTAAGAATCTCAACTCAGCTTATCTTGACTCTACTCGACTGATCTCATCTCTACTATTCGACAGGCAGGAATCTCGACTCATCTCACCTCGACTCATCTCACCTCGACTCATCTCACCTCGACTCATTTCACCTCGACTCGACTCTACTCAACAGGTAAGAATCTCAACTCAACTTATCTTGACTCTACTTGACTGATCTCATCTCTACTATTCGACAGGTTGGAATCTCATCTCGACTCATCTCACCTCGACTCATCTCACCTCGACTCATCTCATCTCACCTCGACTCAACTCTACTCAACAGGTAAAAATCTCATCTCAACTTATCTTGACTCTACTCGACTGATCTCATCTCTACTATTCAACAGGTAGGAATCTCATCTCGACTCATCTCACCTCGACTCATCTCACCTCATCTCACCTTGACTCATCTCATCTCATCTCATCTCACCTCAACTCAACTCAACAGGTAAGAATCTCAACTCAACTTATCTTGACTCTACTCGACTGATATCATCTCTACTATTCGACAGGTAGGAATCTCGACTCATCTCACCTCGACTCATCTCACCTCAACTCATCTCACCTCGACTCTACTCAACAGGTAAGAATCTCAACTCAACTTATCTTGACTCTACTCGACTGATCTCATCTCTACTATTCGACAGGTAGGAATCTCACCTCGACTCATCTCACCTCGACTCATCTCATCTCGACTCATCTCATCTCACCTCAACTCAACTCAACAGGTAAGAATCTCAACTCAACTTATCTTGACTCTACTCGACTGATCTCATCTCTACTATTCGACAGTTAGGAATCTCGACTCGACTCATCTCACCTCGACTCATCTCACCTCGACTCATCTCACCTCGACTCTACTCAACAGGTAAAAATCTAATCTCGACTCATCTCATCTCAACTCGACTCTACTCAGCAGGTGAGAATCTCACCTCGACTCATCTTGACTCTACTCGACTGATCTCATCTCTACTATTCGACAGGTAGGAATCTCGACTCGACTCATCTCACCTCGACTCATCTCACCTCGACTCATCTCACCTCTACTCATCTCACCTCTACTCATCTCACCTCGACTCTACTACTCAACAGGTAAGAATCTCATCTCGACTCATCTCATCACGACTCATCTCATCTTGACTCATCCCAACTCTACCTGACAGGTAGGAATCTCAACTCCTCTTGACTACTCAACAGGTCGGAATCTCGACTCATCTCATTTCGACTCATCTCCACTCATCTCGAATCTACTCGACAGGTAGGAATTTCATCTCATCTCGACTCATCTCGACTCATCTCATCTCATCTCGACTCTACTGGACCGGTAGGAACCTCATCTCGACTCATCTCAACTTGACAGGTAGGAATCTCATCTCATCTCGACTCATCTCATCTCGACTCTACTCAACAAGTAAGAATCTCATCTCATCTCGACTCATCTCATCTCATCTCGACTCTACTCAACAGGTAAGAATCTCATCTCATCTAGACTCCTCATCTAGACTCATCTCATCTCGACTCTACTGGACAGGTAGGAATCTCATCTCAACGCTACTCGACAGGAAGGAATCTCATCTCGACTCGACTCATCTCACCTCAACTCGACTCTACTCAACAGGTAAGAATCTCAACTCAACTTATCTTGACTCTACTCGACTGATCTCATCTCTACTATTCGACAGGTAGGAATCTCGACTTGACTCGACTCATCTCACCTCATCTCACCTCATCTCACCTCGACTCGTCTCGACTCTACTCAACAGGTAAGAATCTCATCTCGACTCATCTCATCTTGACTCATCTCAACTCTACTCGACAGGTAGGAATATAAACTGCTCTTGACTACTCAACAGGTCGGAATCTCGACTCATCTCATTTCGACTCATCTCAACTCATCTCTACTCTACTTGACAGGTAGGAATTTCTTCTCATCTCGACTCATCTCAACTACTCAACAGGTAATAATCTCATTTCGACTCATCTTGACTCTACTCGACAGGTAAGAATGTCATCTCAACTCTACTCAGCTCATCTTGACTCAGCTCAACTCTACTCAACAGGTAAGAATCTCATCTCAACTTAACTCGAATTTACTCGACAGGTGGGAATTGCAACTCATCTTGATTCTACTGGACAGGTTGGAATCTCATTTCATCTCAACTCTACTCAACAGATGAGAATCTCATCTCAACTTATCTTGACTCTACTCGACTGATCTCATCTCTACTATTCGACAGGTAGGAATCTCATCTCGACTCGACTCGACTCATCTCACCTCGACTCATCTCACCTCGACTCGTCTCAACTCTACTCAACAGGTAAGAATCTCAACTCAACTTATCTTGACTCTACTCGACTGATCTCATCTCTACTATTCGACAGGTAGGAATCTCGACTCATCTCACCTCGCCTCATCTCACCTCGCCTCATCTCACCTCGACTCATCTCACCTCGACTCATCTCACCTCGACTCATCTCACCTTGACTCGTCTCGACTCTACTCATCTCATCTCGACTCTACTCATCTCATCTCGACTCGTCTCGACTCTACTCAACAGGTAAGAATCTCATCTCATCTCGACTCATCTCACCTCAACTCGTCTCGACTCTGCTCAACAGGTAAGAATCTCAACTCAACTTATCTTGACTCTACTCGACTGATCTCATCTCTACTATTCGACAGGTAGGGATCTCGACTCGACTCATCTCTCCTCGACTCGACTCTACTCAACAGGTAAGAATCTCATCTCATCTCGACTCATCTCACCTCGACTCATCTCGACTTTACTCAACAGGTAAGAATCTCAACTCAACTCATCTTGACTCTACTCGACTGATCTCATCTCTACTATCCGACAGGTAGGAATCTCGACTCGACTCATCTCACCTCGACTCATCTCACCTCGACTCTACTCAACAGGTAAGAATCTCATCTCGACTCATCTCATCTTGACTCATCTCACCTCTACCCGACAGGTAGGAATCTCAACTCCTCTTGACTACTCAACAGGTCGGAATCTCGACTCATCTCATTTCGACTCATCTCGACTCTACTCGACAGGTAGGAATTTCATCTCATCTCGACTCATCTCGACTCATCTCATCTCATCTCGACTCTACTGGACAGATAGGAACCTCATCTCGATTCATCTCAACTTGACAGGTAGGAATCTCATCTCATCTCGACTCATTTCATCTCGACTCTACTCAACAAGTAAGAATCTCATCTCATCTAGACTCATCTCATCTCGACTCATCTCATCTCAACTCTACTCAACAGGTAAGAATCTCATCTCATCTAGACTCCTCATCTAGACTCATCTCATCTCGACTCTACTGGACAGGTAGGAATCTCATCTCAACGCTACTCGACAGGAAGGAATCTCATCTCGACTCATCTCGACTCGACTCATCTCACCTCGACTCTACTCAACAGGTAAGAATCTCAACTCAACTTATCTTGACTCTACTCGACTGATCTCATCTCTACTATTCGACAGGTAGGAATCTCGACTCATCTCACCTCGCCTCATCTCACCTCGCCTCATCTCACCTCGACTCATCTCACCTCGACTCATCTCACCTCGACTCATCTCACCTTGACTCGTCTCGACTCTACTCATCTCATCTCGACTCTACTCATCTCATCTCGACTCGTCTCGACTCTACTCAACAGGTAAGAATCTCATCTCATCTCGACTCATCTCACCTCAACTCGTCTCGACTCTGCTCAACAGGTAAGAATCTCAACTCAACTTATCTTGACTCTACTCGACTGATCTCATCTCTACTATTCGACAGGTAGGGATCTCGACTCGACTCATCTCTCCTCGACTCGACTCTACTCAACAGGTAAGAATCTCATCTCATCTCGACTCATCTCACCTCGACTCATCTCGACTTTACTCAACAGGTAAGAATCTCAACTCAACTCATCTTGACTCTACTCGACTGATCTCATCTCTACTATCCGACAGGTAGGAATCTCGACTCGACTCATCTCACCTCGACTCATCTCACCTCGACTCTACTCAACAGGTAAGAATCTCATCTCGACTCATCTCATCTTGACTCATCTCACCTCTACCCGACAGGTAGGAATCTCAACTCCTCTTGACTACTCAACAGGTCGGAATCTCGACTCATCTCATTTCGACTCATCTCGACTCTACTCGACAGGTAGGAATTTCATCTCATCTCGACTCATCTCGACTCATCTCATCTCATCTCGACTCTACTGGACAGATAGGAACCTCATCTCGATTCATCTCAACTTGACAGGTAGGAATCTCATCTCATCTCGACTCATTTCATCTCGACTCTACTCAACAAGTAAGAATCTCATCTCATCTAGACTCATCTCATCTCGACTCATCTCATCTCAACTCTACTCAACAGGTAAGAATCTCATCTCATCTAGACTCCTCATCTAGACTCATCTCATCTCGACTCTACTGGACAGGTAGGAATCTCATCTCAACGCTACTCGACAGGAAGGAATCTCATCTCGACTCATCTCGACTCGACTCATCTCACCTCGACTCTACTCAACAGGTAAGAATCTCAACTCAACTTATCTTGACTCTACTCGACTGATCTCAGCTCTACTATTCGACAGGTAGGAATCTCGACTTGACTCGACTCATCTCACCTCATCTCACCTCGACTCGTCTCGACTCTACTCAACAGGTAAGAATCTCATCTCGACTCATCTCATCTTGACTCATCTCAACTCTACTCGACAGGTAGGAATCTAAACTCCTCTTGACTACTCAACAGGTCGGAATCTCGACTCATCTCGTTTCGACTCATCTCAACTCATCTCGACTCTACTCGACAGGTAGGAATTTCTTCTCATCTCGACTCATCTCAACTACTCAACAGGTAATAATCTCATTTCGACTCATCTTGACTCTACTCGACAGGTAAGAATCTCATCTCAACTCGACTCAGCTCATCTTGACTCAGCTCAACTCTACTCAACAGGTAAGAATCTTATCTCAACTTAACTCGAATCTACTCGACAGGTGGGAATTGCAACTCATCTTGATTCTACTGGACAGGTTGGAATCTCATTTCATCTCAACTCTACTCAACAGGTGAGAATCTCATCTCAACTTATCTTGACTCTACTCGACTGATCTCATCTCTACTATTCGACAGGTAGGAATCTCATCTCGACTCGACTCATCTCACCTCGACTCGTCTCTACTCTACTCAACAGGTAAGAATCTCAACTCAATTTATCTTGACTCTACTCGACTGATCTCATCTCTACTATTCGACAGGTAGGAATCTCGACTCATCTCACCTCGACTCATCTCACCTCGACTCATCTCACCTTGACTCGTCTCGACTCTACTCATCTCACCTCAACTCGTCTCGACTCTACTCAACAGGTAAGAATCTCATCTCATCTCGACTCATCTCACCTCGACTCGTCTCGACTCTACTCAACAGGTAAGAATCTCAACTCAACTTATCTTGACTCTACTCTACTGATCTCATCTCTACTATTCGACAGGTAGGAATCTCGACTCGACTCGACTCATCTCACCTCGACTCGACTCAACTCTACTCAACAGGTAAGAATCTCATCTCGACTCATCTCATCTTGACTCATCTCAACTCTACTCGACAGGTAGAAATCTCAACTCCTCTTGACTACTCAACAGGTCGGAATCTCGACTCATCTCACCTCGACTCATCTCACCTCGACTCATCTCACCTCGACTCCTCTCACCTCGACTCGTCTCAACTCTACTCAACAGGTAAGAATCTCAACTCAGCTTATCTTGACTCTACTCGACTGATCTCATCTCTACTATTCAACAGGTAGGAATCTCGACTCATCTCACCTCGACTCATCTCACCTCGACTCATCTCACCTCGACTCTACTCAACAGGTAAGAATCTCAACTCAACTTATATTGACTGTACTCGACTGATTTCATCTCTACTATTCGACAGGTAGGAATCTCATCTCGACTCATCTCACCTCGCCTCATCTCACCTCATCTCACCTCGACTCATCTCACCTCGACTCATCTCACCTCGACTCATCTCACCTCGACTTATCTCACCTCGACTCATCTCATCTCACCTCGACACAACTCTACTCAACAGGAAAGAATCTCAACTCAGCTTATCTTGACTCTACTCGACTGATCTCATCTCTACTATTCAACAGGTAGGAATCTCGACTCATCTCACCTCGACTCATCTCACCTCGACTCATCTCACCTCGACTCATCTCACCTCGACTCTACTCAACAGGTAAGAATCTCAACTCAACTTATCTTGACTCTACTCGACTGATCTCTTCTCTACCATTCGACAGGTAGGAATCTCATCTCGAGTCGACTCATCTCACCTCGACTCATCTCACCTCGACTCATCTCATCTCGACTCATCTCATCTCACCTCAACTCAACTCAACAGGTAAGAATCTCAACTCAACTTATCTTGACTCTACTCGACTGATCTCATCTCTACTATTCGACAGGTAGGAATCTCGACTTGACTCATCTCACCTCTACTCATCTCACCTCGACTCATCTCACCTCGACTCGACTCTACTCAACAGGTAACAATCTCATCTCGACTCATCTCACCTCGACTCGACTCTACTCAACAGGTAAGAATCTCACCTCGACTCATCTTGACTCTACTCGACTGATCTCATCTCTACTATTCGACAGGTAGGAATCTCGACTCGACTCATCTCACCTCGACTCATCTCACCTCGACTCGACTCTACTCAACAGGTAAGAATCTCATCTCGACTCATCTCATCTCATCTCGAGTCATCTCATCTCGACTCATCTCATCTTGACTCATCTTAACTCTACCCGACAGGTAGGAATCTCAACTCCTCTTGACTACTCAACAGGTCGGAATCTCGACTCATCTCATTTCGACTCATCTCGACTCATCTAGACTCTACTCGACAGGTAGGAATTTCATCTCATCTCGACTCATCTTGACTCATCTCATCTCATCTCGACTCTACTGGACAGAAAGGAACCTCATCTCGACTCATCTCAACTTGACAGGTAGGAATCTCATCTCATCTCGACTCATCTCATCTCATCTCGACTCTACTCAACAAGTAAGAATCTCATCTCCTCTAGACTCATCTCATCTCGACTCTACTCAACAGGTAAGAATCTCATCTCATCTAGACTCCTTATCTAGACTCATCTCGAGTCTACTGGACAGGTAGGAATCTCATCTCAACGCTACTCAATAGGAAGGAATCTCATCTCGACTCATCTCGACTCGACTCATCTCACCTCGACTCTACTCAACAGGTAAGAATCTCAACTCAACTTATCTTGACTCTACTCGACTGATCTCATCTCTACTATTCGACAGGTAGGAATCTCGACTTGACTCGACTCATCTCACCTCGACTCGACTCTACTCAACAGGTAAGAATCTCATCTCGACTCATCTCATCTTGACTCATCTCAACTCTACTCGACAGGTAGGAATCTAAACTCCTCTTGACTACTCAACAGGTCGGAATCTCGACTCATCTCATTTCGACTCATCTCAACTCATCTCGACTCTACTCGACAGGTAGGAATTTCTTCTCATCTCGACTCATCTCAACTACTCAACAGGTAATAATCTCATTTCGACTCATCTTGACTCTACCCGACAGGTAAGAATCTCATCTCAACTCGACTCAGCTCATCTTGACTCAGCTCAACTCTACTCAACAGGTAAGAATCTCATCTCAACTTAACTCGAATCTACTCGACAGGTGGGAATTGCAACTCATCTTGATTCTACTGGACAGGTTGGAATCTCATCTCATCTCAACTCTACTCAACAGGTGAGAATCTCATCTCAACTTATCTTGTCTCTACTCGACTGATCTCATCTCTACTATTCGACAGGTAGGAATCTCATCTCGACTCGACTCATCTCACCTCGACTCGTCTCTACTCTACTCAACAGGTAAGAATCTCAACTCAACTTATCTTGACTCTACTCGACTGATCTCATCTCTACTATTCGACAGGTAGGAATCTCACCTCGACTCATCTCACCTCGACTCATCTCACCTTGACTCATCTCGACTCTACTCATCTCACCTCGACTCGTCTCGACTCTACTCAACAGGTACGAATCCCATCTCATCTCGACTCATCTCATCTCGACTCATCTCATCTCATCTCATCTCGACTCTACTGGACAGATAGGAACCTCATCTCGACTCATCTCAACTTGACAGGTAGGAATCTCATCTCATCTCGACTCATCTCATCTCATCTCGACTCTACTCAACAAGTAAGAATCTCATCTTCTCTAGACTCATCTCATCTCATCTCATCTCGACTCTACTCAACAGGTAAGAATCTCATCTAGACTCCTCATCTAGACTCATCTCATCTCGACTCTACTGGACAGGTTGGAATCTCATCTCAACGCTACTCAACAGGAAGGAATCTCATCTCGACTCATCTCGACTCGACTCATCTCACCTCGACTCGACTCTACTCAACAGGTAAGAATCTCAACTCAACTTATCTTGACTCTACTCGACTGATCTCATCTCTACTATTCGACAGGTAGGAATCTCGACTTGACTCGACTCATCTCACCTCGACTCGTCTCGACTCTACTCAACAGGTAAGAATCTCATCTCGACTCATCTCATCTTGACTCATCTCAACTCTACTCGACAGGTAGGAATCTAAACTCCTCTTGACTACTCAACAGGTCGGAATCTCGACTCATCTCATTTCGACTCATCTCAACTCATCTCGACTCTACTCGACAGGTAGGAATTTCTTCTCATCTCGACTCATCTCAACTACTCTACAGGTAATAATCTCATTTCGACTCATCTTGACTCTACCCGACAGGTAAGAATCTCATCTCAACTCGACTCAGCTCATCTTGACTCAGCTCAACTCTACTCAACAGGTAAGAATCTCATCTCAAATTAACTCGAATCTACTCGACAGGTGGGAATTGCAACTCATCTTGATTCTACTGGACAGGTTGGAATCTCATCTCATCTCAACTCTACTCAACAGGTGAGAATCTCATCTCAACTTATCTTGTCTCTACGCGACTGATCTCATCTCTACTATTCGACAGGTAGGAATCTCATCTCGACTCGACTCGACTCATCTCACCTCGACTCATCTCACCTCAACTCGTCTCGACTCTACTCCGCAGGTAAGAATCTCAACTCAACTTATCTTGACTCTACTCGACTGATCTCATCTCTACTATTCGACAGGTAGGAATCTCGACTCATCTCACCTCGACTCATCTCACCTCGACTCATCTCACCGCGACTCATCTCACCTTGACTCGTCTCGACTCTACTCATCTCACCTCGACTCGTCTCGACTCTACTCAACAGGTAAGAATCTCAACTCAACTTATCTTGACTCTACTCGACTGATCTCATCTCTACTATTCGGCAGGTAGGAATTTCGACTCATCTCACCTCGACTCATCTCACCACGACTCATCTCACCTTGACTCGTCTCGACTCTACTCATCTCACCTCACCTCGACTCGACTCTACTAAACAGGTAAGAATCTCATCTCGACTCATCTCATCTTGACTCATCTCAACTCTACTCGACAGGTAGGAATCTCAACTCCTCTTGACTTCTCAACAGGTCGGATTCTCGACTCATCTCATTTCAACTCATCTCAACTCATCTCAACTCATCTCGACTGTACTCAATAGGTAAGAATCTCATCTTATCTCTTCTCGACTCATCTCATCTCGACTCATCTCATCTCGACTCTACTCGACAGGTAGGAATCTTTTCTCATCTCGAATCTAGTGGACAGGTAGAAATATCGTCTCGACTCATCTCATTTCGACTCATCTCATCTAATCTCTACTCAACAGGTGAGAATCTCATCTTATTTTATCTCAACTCATCTCATCTAGACTCATCTCATCTCCACATCGGCCACATCACAGCATGCTTCCAGTCCTCACTGATGAACACCAACGGACCCTTCTCCTGCTGCGCCTGCAAATTCACCTGCGACAGAACAAGGAAACCTACAAAGACCGGAACAAACCACCTCCACTGCATACTCCTCAACACCCACTCCGCACGGAAGCACGCCATCAAGCTCTGGGACCTACTCGACTCCACCGCCCCAGACGTAGCCTTCCTGACCGAGACCTGGTGGAACGACTTCTCGGCACCCGACATCGCAATAGCCATCCCAAATGGCTACAAGATCATCAAAAAGGACCGCACCAACTGAATCGGAGGAGGAATAGCCATCACCCACAAATCCACCCTCAAAGTCCACAGCCACACTGACGACACCCTCAAGACCGGCGAACACCTACACTTCCGCATCCACACCGACCCCAACACCACTCTCAGAGGAACGCTCATCTACACACCTCCCGGACCACGAGCACCCTTCAGCGAATCCATCGCCGACCTCACCAGCGCCCACACACTCAAATCAACGGATTACATCCTCTGCGGGGACCTAAATTTCCAGCTGGAGAACGACGACACCAATTCTACTACTCTGATCGACAACCTCACAAACCACGGACTCAGACAACTCGTAAACACACCAACCCACATCGCCGGCCACACGCTTGCTCCCATCTTCTCCTCAAGCGCCCACATCACCTTCAACCACACCACCGTACTCCAATTGACCGACCACCACCACATACACTTCACCTACAAGAAACACGCCGAGCACCATCGCACCCAACAACCACCCCGCTGATTCTGGAGCAAAATTACAGAAGACCAGCTTACCAACACCCTCGCCCAGAACCCATCCTCTGACCCAGACACCGCTGCCCACAACCTCACTCTGTGGATCAACGATTGCGCCAACATCCTCGCGCCACTCAAGAAACCCACCAACAACCAAGCCAGAAGAAAAACCGCCTGGTTCACTGACGAGCTCCTAAACTCCAAGCGCGACTGTCAAACTAAAAAAGGAATGGCTCCTCAAACGCACACCTGACAGCCTCACAGCCCACAAGGACGCCACCCGCAGACACCGCCAACTCATCAGACAAGCCAAACGATCCCACTTCAAAGACCGCCTGGACAACGCACATGACAGCAAAGAGCTCTTCAGCATCGTAAAAGAACTCTCCAACCCCAGCGCCAACGTCAACGACATCCCTCCATCCCAAGAACTCTGCAACGCACTGTCCACCTTCTTCCACCGAAAGATCACCGACATCCAAGACAGCTTCAACGCCACTCCGACGCCAGACCCCACCCCTGAAAGCTCCACCTGTGCAAACCACCTGACCTCCTGGACCAACGTCAACGACACAGACACGCAAGATCATGAACTCCATCCACTCAGGATCTCAGTCAGACCCCTGCCCCCACCACGTATACAAGGCCGATTCCACCATCGCGCCCCCCCCCCAACTACGGAAGGTCATCAACATCTCCTTCGAAACAGCGACCTTCCCGTAAAGTTGGAAGCACGCTGAAATCCGAGCCCTCCTCAGGAAGCCCAAAACAGACCTCAACGACCTCAAAAACTTCTGACCGATCTCCCTACTCCCCTTCCCAGCGAAGGTGATTGAAGAAATAGTCAGCACACAACTAACCAGCCACCTCGAAGACAACAACATCCTGGCTCCCTCCCAATCTGGCTTCAGGCGAAACCACAGCACTGAAATCGCCCTTCTCGCAGCCACAGACGACATCAGACGTCAAATGGACAACAGCGAAACATCAGCCCTCATCCTCCTGGACCTATCTTCCGCCTTCGACAGTCTGCCACCGCACCCTAAAAACACGCCTCCACGAAATCGGAATCCAAGGAAAAGCCCTCAACTGGATCATCTCATTCCTCTCCGGCAGAACCCAGAGAGTCCACCCCCCCCCCTTCCGCTCGGAAGGCACCGACATCATGTGCAGCGTCCCCCAAGGCTCATCCCTCAGCCCGACGCTGTTCAACATCTACATGCCCCCCCTCGCACAAGTAGCCCATCAACACAACCTCAACATTCTTACCTACGCCGACGACACCCAGCTCATCCTCTCGCTCACCAAAGACCCACTGTAGGAAGTTGGCTCTGTATGTACTATTTCAAAGTAAGAAATAGCATGCACAGAGTCCAAGGGTTCCCCTTAGAGGTAAGATAGTGGCAAAAAGAGAGAATTCTAATGCTCTATTTTGTGGTAGTGTGGTCGAGCAGTAGGCTTATCAGAGGGTAGTGTTAAGCATTTGTTGTACACACACAGGCAATAAATGAGGAACACACACTCAAAGACAATTCCAGGCCAATAGGTTTTTATATAGAAAAATATCTTTTCTTAGTTTATTTTAAGAACCACAGGTTCAAGATTTACAAACAATACTTTAAATGAAAGGTATTTCACTTAGGAACTTTAGGAACTTTGAATTAGCAAAATAGCATATACAGTTGTCACACAAATGGCAATAAGCTATTTTAAAACTGGGCCCAGTGCAATTTTCAACTGTTTCTGGGGTAGGTAAGTGTTTGTTAGTTTTGCAGGTAAGTAAACCACCTACAGGGTTCAAAGTTGGGTCCAAGGTAGCCCACCATTGGGGGTTCAGGGCAACCCCAAAGTTACCACACCAGCAGCTCAGGGCCGGTCAGGTGCAGAGGTCAAAGTGGTGCCTAAAACGCATAGGCTTTAATGGAGAATGGGGTGCCCCGGTTCCAGTCTGCCAGCAGGTAAGTACCCGCGTCATCGAAGAGTAGACCAGGGGGGTTTTGTAGGGCACTGGGGGGGGAGGGGGACACAAGTCAGCACAAAAAGTACACCCTCAGCGGCACGGGGGCGGCCGGGTGCAGTATGCAAACAGGCATCGGGTTGCAATGTAGTCCAATCGGAGACCTAGGGGTCTCTTCAGCGATGCAGGCAAGTAGGGGGCTCCTCGGGTTAGCCACCACCTGGGCAAGGGAGAGGGCCACCTGGGGGTCGCTCCTGCACTGGAGGGCGGATCCTTCAGGTCCTGGGGGCTGCGGAAGCAGTGTCCTTACCAGGCGTCGGGTCTTTGAAGGAGGCAGTCGCGGTCAGGGGGAGCCTCTGGATTCCCTCTGCAGGCGTCGCTGTGGGGGCTCAGGGGGGTCAACTCTGGCTACTCACGTGCTCGCAGTCGCTGGGGTGTCCTACCTGTAGCGTTGGTTCTCCATAAGTCGAGCAAGGGGCGTCGGGGGCAGAGTGCAAATTCTCACGCTTCCGGCGGGAAAGGTGTGTTCTTTCAAAGTTGCTTCTTTGTTGCAAAGATGTTTCTCCTTTGCAGCAGAGCCACTGTCCTCAGGAGTTCTTGGTCCTTTTAGATGCAGGGTAGTCCTCTGAGGCTTCAGAGGTCGCTGGACCCTGTGGAACGCATCGCTGGAGCACTTCTTGTGAAGTGGGGAGACAGGCCGGTAGAGCTGGGGCCAAAGCAGTTGGTGTCTCCATCTTCTCTGCAGGGCTTCAGGCCAGCAGTCCTTCGTCTTCAGGTTGCAGGAATCTAGTTACCTAGGTTCTGGGAGTCACTAAATACTCTATTTAGGGGTGTGTTTAGGTCTGGGGGTTAGTAGCCAATGGCTACTAGCCCTGAGGGTGGCTACACCCTCTTTGTGCCTCCTCCCTGAGGGGAGGGGGGTACATCCCTAATCCTATTGGGGGAATCCTCCATCTGCAAGATGGAGGATTTCTAAAAGTCAGTCACCTCAGCTCAGGACACCTTAGGGGATGTCCTGACTGGCCAGTGACTCCTCCTTGCTTTTCTCATTATCTCCTCCGGCCTTGCCGCCAAAAGTGGGGCCGTGGCCGGAGGGGGCGGGCAACTCCACTAGCTGGAGTGCCCTGGGGTGCTGTAACAAAGGGGGTGAGCCTTTGAGGCTCACTGCCAGGTGTTACAGTTCCTGCAGGAGGAGGTGAGAAGCACCTCCACCAAGTACAGGCTTTGTTACTAGTCACAGAGTGACCAAGGCACTCTCTGCATGTGGCCAGCAACATGTCTGGTGTGTGGCAGGCTGCTAAAACTAGTCAGCCCACACTGGTAGTCGGGTATGGTTTCAGGGGGCATCTCTAAGATGTCCTCTGGGGTGTATTTTACAATAAAATGTACACTGGCATCAGTGTGCATTTATTGTGCTGAGAAGTTTGATACCAAACTTCCCAGTTTTCAGTGTAGCCATTATGGTGCTGTGGGGTTCGTGTATGACAGACTCCCAGACCATATACTCTTATGGCTACCCTGCACTCACAATGTCTAAGGTTTTGCTTAGACACTGTAGGGGCATAGTGCTCATGCACCTATGCCCTCACCTATGGTATAGTGCACCCTGCCTTAGGGCTGTAAGGCCTTCTAGAGGGGTGACTTAACTATACCTATAGGCAGTGTGAGGTTGGCATGGCACCCTGAGGGGAGTGCCATGTCGACTTAGTCATTTTATCCCCACCAGCACACCCAAGCTGGTAAGCAGTGTGACTGTGCTGAGTGAGGGGTCTCCAGGGTGGCATAAGACATGCTGCAGCCCTAAGAGACCTTCCCTGGCATCAGGGCCCTTGGTACCAGGGGTGCCAGTTATAAGGGTCTTAATTGGATGCCAGGGTGTGCCAATTGTGGAAACAAAGGTACAGGTTAGGGAAAGAACACTGGTGCTGGGGCCTGGTTAGCAGGCCTCAGCACACTTTCAAATCATAACTTGGCATCAGCAAAGGCAAAAAGTCAGGGGGTAACCATGCCAAGGAGGCATTTCCTTACACCCACGCACAGCCAAAACCAACCTCCACGAGGGAATGGAATCCATTGCCGAATGGCTGAATAGCAGCCGTCTGAAACTCAATTCGGACAAGACGGAGGTCCTCATCCTAGTACCCACCCCCTCTGCCTGGGACGACTCCTGGTGGCCTACCGCACTAGGAACCCCACTGACACCAACCAACCACGCACGCAACCTGGGCTTCATCCTTGACTCCTCCCTCACCATGTCTAAACAGGTCAACGCAGTCTCCTCCTCTTGCTACAACACACTCCGCATGCTCCGTAGGATCTTCACGTGGATCCAGACAGAAACAAGAACAGTGACACAGGCCCTAGTCAGCAGCAGGCTAGACTACCGCAACGCACTCTACACAGGCAGCCCAGCAAAAAACCTACTACACCTCCAACGCATCCAAAACACCTCCGCTCGGCTGATCCTTGACGTACCCCACTGCAGCCACATCTCCCACCACCTGAGAAACCTTCACTGGCTCCCCGTGGACAAGAGGATAACTTTCAAGCTTCTTACCCACGCTCACAAAGCACTCCACGACACCGGACCAACCTACCTGAACAACAGACACAGCTTCTACACCCCCACCCGTCAGTTCCACTCCATAAACCTCGCCCTCGCCGTCGTCCCCCCGCATCCAACTGAAAACCTCCGGCGGCAGATCCTTCTCATACCTCGCCCCCAAAACCTGGAACACGCTCCCTACCAACCTGCGACAGACCCAAGACCTACTCACCTTCAGAAGACTCCTCTAGACCTGGCTCTTCGATCAGTACCATCAGCTCACCCCTCTGCGCCTTGAAACCCTCACCGGTACGTAGCGCTCTTTACAAATCCAATGGTTGATCTCGACTCATCTCGACTCCTCTCATCTCGACTCCTCTCATCTCGACTCATCTCATCTTGACTCTACTCAACAGGTAAGAATCTCATATTATCTCATCTCATCTCATCTAGATTCATCTCATCTAGACTCATCTCATCTTGACTCATCTCATCTCGACTCATCTCAACTGTAAGGAAATGCCTCCTTGGCATGGTTACCCCCTGACTTTTTGCCTTTGCTGATGCCAAGTTATGATTTGAAAGTGTGCTGAGGCCTGCTAACCAGGCCCCAGCACCAGTGTTCTTTCCCTAAACTGTACCATTGTCTCCACAATTGGCACACCCTGACTTCCAGGTAAGTCCCTTGTAACATGTACCCCTGGTACTAAGGGCCCTGGTGCCAGGGAAGGTCTCTAAGGGCTGCAGCATGTCTTATGCCACCCTGGGGACCCCTCACTCAGCACAGACACACTGCTTGCCAGCTTGTGTGTGCTGGTGGGGAGAAAATGACTAAGTCGACATGGCACTCCCCTCAGGGTGCCTTGCCAACCTCACACTGCCTATGGCATAGGTAAGTCACCCCTCTAGCAGGCCTTACAGCCCTAAGGCAGGGTGCACTATGCCACAGGTGAGGACATAGGTGAATGAGCACTATGCTCCTACAGTGTCTAAGCAAAAACTTAGACATTGTAAGTGCAGAGTAGCCATAAGAGTATATGGTCTGGGAGTCTGTCATACACGAACTCCACAGCACCATAATGGCTACACTGAAAACTGGGAAGTTTGGTATCAAACTTTTCAGCACAATAAATACACACTGATGCCAGTGTACATTTTATTGTGAAATACACCCAGAGGGCGTCTTAGAGATGCCCCCTGAAAACATACCCGACTTCCAGGGTGGGCTGACTAGTTTTGCCAGCCTGTCACACACCAGACATGTTGCTGGCCACATGGGGAGCGTGCCTTTGTCACTCTGTGGCTAGTAACAAAGCCTGTATTGGGTGGAGGTGTTTCTCACCTCCCCCAGCAGGAACTGTAACACCTGGCGGTGAGCCTCAAAGGCTCACCCCCTTTGTTACAGCGCCACAGGACATTCCAGCTAGTGGAGATGCCCGCCCCCTCCGGCCACAGCCCCACTTTTGGCGGCAAGACCGGAGGAGATAATGAGAAAAACAAGGAGGAGTCATTGGCCACTCAGGACAACCCCTAAGGTGTCCTGAGCTGAGATGACTCTGAGTTTTAGAAATCCTCCATCTTGCAGATGGAGGATTCCCCCAATAGGATTAGGGATGTGCCCCCCTCCCCTCAGGGAGGAGGCACAAAGAGGGTATAGCCACCATCAGGGCTAGTAGCCATTGGCTACTCACCCCCCAGACCTAAACACACCCCTAAATTGAGTATTTAGGGGCTACCCAGAAGCGTGAGACTTTCCACTCTGCACCCGACGCCCCCGGCTCGACCTGTGGAGAAACAACACTACAGGGAGAACTCCCTGGCAACTGCGACCCTGTGAGTAGCCAGAGTTGAACCCCTGAGCCCCCCCCAGCGATGCCTGCAGAGGGAATCCAGAGGCTCCCCCTGACCGCGACTGCCTGCTTCTAAGAACCCGATGCCTGGTAAAAACACTGCACCAGCAGCCCACAGGACCTGAAGGATCTGACCTCCAGTGCAGAAGCGACCCCCAGGTGGCCCTCTCCCTTGCCCAGGTGGTAGCTGCTCCAAGGAGCCCCCCCCCCCACCTTGCTTGCCTGCTTTGTTGAAGAGACTTCTGGGTCTCCCATTGAACTCCAGTGCAAACCCGACACCTGTTTGCATGCTGCACCCGCCGCCCCCGTGCCGCTGAGGGTGTACTTTTTGTGCTGACTTGTGTCCCCCCTGGTGCCCTACAAAACCCCCCTGGTCTGCCCTCCGAAGTAGCAGGTACTTACCTGCTGGCAGACTGGAACCGGGGCACCCCCTTCTCCATTGAAGCCTATGCGTTTTGGGCACCACTTTGACCTCTGCACCTGACTGGCCCTGAGCTGCTGGTGTGGTAACTTTGGGGTTGCCCTGAACCCCTAACGGCGGGCTACCTTGGACCCAACTTTGAGCCCTGTAGGTGGTTTACTTACCTGCAAAATTAACAAATACATAGATCCCCCAGGAACTGTTGAAAATTTGCACTGTCTAGTTTTAAAATAGCTTATTGCCATTTTTGTGAAAACTGTACATGCTATTTTGCTGATTCAAAGTTCCTCTGATACCTGAGTGAAATACCTTTCATTTCAAGTATTGATTGTAAATCTTGAACCTGTGGTTCTTAAAATAAACTAAGAAAATATATTTTTCTATATAAAAACCTATTGGCCTGGAATTGTCTTTGAGTGTGTGTTCCCCATTTATTGACTGTGTGTGTACAACAAATGCTTAACACTACCCTCTGATAAGCCTACTGCTCGATCACCCTACTACAAAATAGCGCATTAGAATTATCTCTTTTTGCCACTATCTTACCTCTAAGGGGAACCCTTGGACTCTGTGCATGCTATTTCTTACTTTGAAATAGTACATACAGAGCCAACTTCCTACATTGGTGGATCAGCGGTGGGGTACAAGACTTTGCATTTGCTGGACTACTCAGCCAACACCTGATCACATGACTAAATTCCAAAAATTGTCATTAGAAACTGATTTTTGAAATTTGAGCTATTTTTCTAAATTTTTATTAGTCCTGCTAGGTCCTTGTGTTTGTCCCTGTTAGCATTTCTTTTAGAGTTTAAACGTTTTGTGAAAGTTTGTATTAAGTTCTAGATATAGTTTTAGATTCTTAAAAAGTATTCCAACTTTTAGAAACATAATGGCGGTCATTCTGACCTTGGCGGACGGCGGAGGTCGTCCGCCAAGGTACCGCCGTCAGAACACCGCACCGCGGTCGAAAGACCGCGGCGGTGATTCTGACATTTGCCCTGGGCTGGCGGGCGGCCGCCAAAAGGCCGCCCGCCAGCCCAGGGCAAATCAACCTTCCCACTAGGATGCCGGCTCAGAATTGAGCCGGCGGAGTGGGAAGGTGCGACGGGTGCAGTTGCACCCGTCGCGTATTTCAGTGTCTGCTGGGCAGACACTGAAATACTTTTTGGGGCCCTCTTACCGGGGCCCCGCGGCACCCCCTACCGCCATCCTGTTCATGGCGGGAGAGCCGCCATGAACAGGATGGCGGTAGGGGGTGTCAGAATCCCCATGGCGGTGGAGCGCGCTCCGCCGCCATGGAGGATTCTCAAGGGCAGCGGAAAGTCGGCGGTACACCGCCGACTTTCCGTTTCTGGCCGCGGCTGAACCGCCGCGGTCAGAATGCCCAGCGGTGCACCGCCAGCCTGTTGGCGGTGCTACCGCCGACCTCCGCCATGGCGGTAATTACCGCCAGGGTCAGAATGACCCCCAATGTCTACTGCAGAAGAGATTGTGGTGGAACTCAACCTTACCCCTTACCTGCGTCTTAGGATGTCAGAGTTAAGGTCTCTCTGCAAAATCAAAAAGATTAAAACTGGTTCAAACCCTACCAAACTACAGGTCCAGGAGCTTTTGGTAGAGTTTGCTAAGAACAACCCCTCTGAGGATACCTTCCCAGAGGGGGGAAGCTAGTGATGTGGAGGATTTCCCACCCCCACTCCAAATTAGGGAGAACAGGGTGCATCAAAACCTGTCTCCACGAGTAATAGTCAGAGATGCTGCTTCTCTCACAGGAGAGTCCAGCAACTCTGGAAGCATTGAGGGCAGTCTCAATGAAGATGACCTCCAGTTAGCCAGGATGGTCAAAAGATTGGCTTTGGAAAGGCAGATCCTAGCCATAGAAAGGGAAATATAAGAGATGGGCTTAGGTCCATCAATGGTGGCAGCAACATAAATAGGGTCAGAGATTCTCCTGACATGTTGAAAATCCCCAAAGGGATTGTAACTAAATATGAAGAAGGTGATGACATCACCAAATGGTTCACAGCTTTTGAGAGGGCTTGTGCAACCAGAAAAGTAAACAGATCTCACTGGGGTGCTCTCCTTTGGGAAATGTTCACTGGAAAGTGTAGGGATAGACTCCTCACCCTCTCTGGAAAAGATGCAGAATCCTATGACCTCATGAAGGCTACCCTGATTGAGGGCTTTGGATTCTTCACTGAGGAGTATAGAATTAGGTTTAGGGGGGCTCAAAAATCCTCGAGCCAGACCTGGGTTGATTTTGTTCACTACTCAGTAAAAACACTGGATGGTTGGATTCAAGGCAGTGGTGTAAATGATTATGATGGGCTGTACAATTTATTTGTGAAAGAACACCTGTTAAGTAATTGTTTCAATGATAATCTGCATCAGCATCTGGTAGACCTAGGACCAATTTCTCCCCAAGAATTGGGAAAGAAGGCGGACCATTGGGTCAAGACTAGGGTGACCGAGACTTCCACAGGGGGTGACCAAAAGAAAGGGGTCACAAATTCTCCCCAGGGGAAGAGTGTTGAGACATCCAAGGAAAAAAGTAGAGTCTTCTACAGGGCCCCAAAAACATGCTCAGGAGGGAGGGTCCAGAGCCTCTACACAATCCAATTTTGGGTACAAGGGTAAAAACTTTGATCCCAAAAAGGGCTGGTGTCGTAGCTGTAATCAGCAAGGACACCAAACTAGAGACCAGGCCTGTCCCAAGAAAGGTTCCACTTCTAACTCTACTCCAGCTAACACTGGAATGGTCAGTCTCCAAGTGAGGTCAACAGTATGCCCAAATCAAATCAGGGATCCCACTGAAGGTACATTAGTCTCTGAGGGTGGGGTGGATTTAGCCACACTGACTGCCTGGCCCCCTAATATGCAAAAATACAGGCAGCAACTCTTAATTAAAGGGACAAGTGTAGAAGGCCTGAGGGATACAGGTGCCAGTGTCACCATGGTGACAGAGAAACTGGTTTCCCCTGGTCAATACCTGGCTGGACAAACTTATCCAGTCACCAACGCTGACAATCAGACTAAAGTACATCCCATGGCTATGGTAACTTTGGTGTGTGGAGGGGTCAAATATCCCTGTAGACTGTTTGCTTGGAAATGACCTGGAGTCCTCTGCATGGGCTGAGGTAGAACTCAAAACCCATGCAGCCATGCTGGGTATCCCTGAACTGCTGTGTGTCAAGACAAGGGCACAGTGCAAAGCTCAGGGTGAAAAAGTGGTGTTGGAGCCTGGAAAAAGGGCCCAATCCTCCAAGAGAAAAAGAAAGAAGACTGGGGAACCAGCTTCAACACAACAAACGAAAGAGAACCTCTCTTCCCAGGAAGAAGTTCTGCCCTCTGAGGGAAATGAGCCCATGGAGTTAGAACCTGATCAGGTTGAGCTCCTTGGCCCAGGGGGACCCTCAAGGGAACAGTTGTTTAAGGAGCAAGAAACCCGTCCCTCTCTTGAAGGCCTTAATCAGCAAGCTGCTGAAGAGTCCAAAGGAAAAATAACAGGAACACATAGTCTATTGGGAAGAAGGACTCCTTTACACTGAGGCAAGAGATCCCAAACCTGGTGCCACTAGGGGAGTGGTAGTGCCTCAGCAGTTTAGGGAGTTCATTCTGACCTTATGATATTCCTCTTGCTGGGCATTTGGGACAGACCAAGACGTGGGAGAGATTAGTCAACCACTTTTATTGGCCCAACATGTCCCAGAAGGTCAAGTAGTTTTGTGTCTCCTGTGCCACCTGTCAAGCCAGTGGTAAGACAGGTGGACACCCAAAGGCCCCCCTCATTCCACTTCCAGTGGTGGGGGTCCCCTTTGAAAGAGTGGGTGTGGACATAGTGAGTCCACTTGAACCTCTCACAGCCTCAGGGAACCAGTACATACTAGTAGTAGTGGATCATGCTACTAGATACCCTGAAGCAATTCCCCTTAGGTCGACTACTGCCCCTGCATGTAGCCAAAGCACTCATTGGTATTTTTACCAGAGTGGGATTTCCTAAGGAGGTGGTATCTGACAGAGGTACCAACTTCAGGTCAGCATACCTGAAACATATGTGGAATGAGTGTGGGGTGACTTACAAATTCACCACACCATACCATCCACAAACCAATGGTCTTGTAGAAAGATTTAACAAGACATTTAAAGGCATGATCATGGGGCTCCCTGAAAAACTCAAAAGGAGATGGGATGTCCTCTTGCCATGTCTGCTTTTCGCCTACAGAAAGGTGCCTCAGAAGGGAGTAGGGTTTTCCCCCTTTGAACTTCTGTTTGGCCATCCTGTAAGGGGACCACTAGCTCTTGTAAAAGAAGGATGGGAGAGACCTGTTCATGCGGCTAAACAAGATATAGTGGACTATGTACTAGGCCTACGTTCAAGGGTGGCAGAGTATATGGAAAAGGCAAGTAAAAACCTTGAGGCCAGCCAACAACTCCAGAAGATGTGGTATGCCCAAAAGGCTGCTATGGCTGAATGTCAGCCAGGGCAGAGAGTCTGGGTTCTGGAACCTGTGGCTCCCAGGGCACTTCAGGACAGATGGAGTGGCCCTTACCCAGTGCTAGAGAAGAAGAGTCAGGTCATCTACCTGGTAGACCTAGGCACTAGCAGGACCCCCAAAAGGGTGAACCATGTGAACCGCCTCAGACTCTTCCATGACAGGGCAGATGTGAATCTGTTGATGGTAACAGATGAGGACCGGGAAGCTGAGAGTGAGCCTCTCCCTGATCTCCTCTCCACAGACCCTAAAGATGGCTCAGTTGATGGAGTGACCTATTCAGACACCCTCTCTGGCCAACAGCAATCTTACTGTTGAAAGGTCCTGCAACAGTTTGCTGAGCTCTTTTCCCTAACCCCTGGTCAGACACACCTGTGTACCCATGATGTGGACACAGGAGACAGCATGCCTGTCAAAAACAAAATTTTCAGACAGTCTGACCAAGTTAAGGAAAGCATCAAGGTGGAAGTCCACAAGATGCTGGAATTGGGAGTCATTGAGTACTCTGACAGCCCCTGGGCTTGCCCAGTAGTCCTAGTCCCCAAACCTCACACCAAAGATGGAAAGAGAGAGATGAGGTTCTGTGTGGACTACAGAGGACTTAATTCTGTCACCAAGACAGATGCCCATTCCAAGGGCAGATAAATTGATTGACAAACTAGGTGCTGCCAAATACTTAATTACCTTTGACTTGACAGCAGGATACTGGCAAATCAAAATGGCTCCAGGAGCAAAAGAAAAGACAGCATTCTCCACACCTGATGGGCACTATCAGTTCACTGTGATGCCCTTTGGTTTAAAGAATGCCCCTGCCACCTTCCAAAGGTTGGTGAATCAAGTCCTTGCTGGCTTGGAGTCCTTTAGTGCAGCTTATCTTGACGATATTGCAGTCTTTAGCTCCAGCTGGCAGGATCACTTGGTCCACCTGAAGAAGGGTTTGAAGGCCCTGCAAGCAGCAGGCCTCTCTATCAAGGCATCCAAATGTCAGATAGGGCAGGGAACTGTGGTTTACTTGGGACACCTTGTAGGTGGAGGCCAAGTTCAGCCACTCCAGCCCAAGATCTAGACTATTCTGGACTGGGTAGCTCCAAAAACCCAGACTCAATTCAGGGCATTCCTTGGCTTGACTGGGTACTACAGGAGATTTGTGAAGGGATATGGATCTATAGTGACAGCCCTCACAGAACTTACCTCCAAGAAAATGCCCAAGAAGGTAAACTGGATGGTAGAATGCCAACAGGCCTTCGACACCCTGAAACAAGCAATGCGCACAGTACCAGTTCTAAAAGCTCCAGATTACTCCAAGCAGTTCATTGTGCAGACTGATGCCTCTGAACATGGGATAGGGGCAGTTTTGTCCCAAACAAATGATGATCACCTTGACCAGCCTGTTGCTTTCATTAGCAGGAGGTTACTCCCCAGGGACCAGCGTTGGAGTGCCATTGAAAGGGAGGCCTTTGCTGTGGTTTGGTCCCTGAAGAAGCTGAGACCATACCTCTTTGGTACTCACTTTGTAGTTCAGACTGACCACAGACCTCTCAGATGGCTAATGCAAATGAAAGGTGAAAATCCAAAACTGTTGAGGTGGTCCAACTACCTACAGGGAATGGACTTTATAGTGGAACACAGACCTGGGACTGCCCATGCCAATGCAGATGGCCTTTCCAGGTTCTTCCACTTAGAAAATGAAGACTCTCTTGGGAAAAGTTAGTCTCATCCTATTTCGTTTGGTTGGGGGGGGGGGGTTGTGTAAGGAAATGCCTCCTTGGCATGGTTACCCCCTGACTTTTTGCCTTTGCTGATGCCAAGTTATGATTTGAAAGTGTGCTGAGGCCTGCTAACCAGGCCCCAGCACCAGTTTTCTTTCCCTAACCTGTACCTTTGTTTCCACAATTGGCACACCCTGGCATCCAGGTAAGCCCCTTGTAACTGGTACCCCTGGTACCAAGGGCCCTGATGCCAGGGAAGATCTCTAAAGGCTGCAGCATATCTTATGCCACCCTGGGGACCCCTCACTCAGCACAGACACGCTGCTTGCAAGCTTGTGTGTGCTGGTGGGGACAAAATGACTAAGTCGACATGGCACTCCCCTCAGGGTGCCATGCCAGCCTCACACTGCCTATGGCATAGCTAAGTCACCCCTCTAGCTGGCCTTACAGCCCTAAGGCAGGGTGCACTATGCCACATGTGAGGGCATAGGTGCATGAGCACTATGCTCCTACAGTGTCTAAGCAAAACATTGTAAGTGCAGAGTAGCCATAAGAGTATATGGTCTGGGAGTCTCCAATACATGAACTCCACAGCACCATAATGGCTACACTGAAAACTGGGAAGTTTGTTATCAAACTTCTCAGCGCAATAAATACACACTGATGCCAGTGTACTTTTTATTGCGAAATACACCCAGAGGGCGTCTTAGAGATGCGCCCTGAAAAAATACCCGACTTCCAGGATGGGCTGACTAGTTTTGCCAGCCTGTCACACACCAGACATGTTGCTGGCCTCATGGGGAGAGTGCCTTTGTCACTCTGTGGCTAGTAACAAAGCCTGTATTGGGTGGAGGTGTTTCTCACCTCCCCCAGCAGGAACTGTAACACCTGGCGGTGAGCCTCAAAGGCTCACCCCTTTATTACAGCGCCACAGGACATTCCAGCTAGTGGAGATTCCCGGCCCCTCCGGCCACGGCCCCACTTTTGGCAGCAAGGCCGGAGGAGAACATGAGAAAAACAAGGAGGAGTCACTGGCCAGTCAGGACAACCCCTAAGGTGTCCTGAGCTGAGATGACTCTGACTTTTAGAAATCCTCCATCTTGCAGATGGAGGATTCCCCCAATAGGATTAGGGATGTGCCTCCCTCCCCTCATGGAGGAGGCACAAAGAGGGTATAGCCACCATCAGGGCTAGTAGCCATTGGCTACAACCCCTCAGATCTAAACACACCCCTAAATTGAGTATTTAGGGGCCTCCAGAACCTAGTAAGATAGATTCCTGCAACCTAAGACGAAGAAGGACTGCTGCCCTGCAGAGAAGACGGCAACACCAACTGCTTCGGCCCCAGCCCTACCAGCCTGTCTCCCCACTTCAAGAAAAACTGCAACAACGACGCGTCCCCCAGGGTCCAGCGACCTCTGATGCCTCAGAGGACTACACTGCATCTAAAAGGACCAGGAACTCCCGAGGACAGCGGCCCTGTTCCAAAGAAACTACAACTTGCAACAAAGCAACAACTTTAAAAGGACTCTACGTTTCCCGCCGGAAGCGTGAGACTTTCCACTCTGCACCCGACACCCCCGGCTCGACCTGCGGAGAAACAACACTACAGGGAGGACTCCCGGGCAACTGCGACCCTGTGAGTAGCCAGATTTGAACCCCTGAGCCCCCTCCAGTGCAGAAGCGACCCCCAGGTGGCCCTCTCCCTTGTCCAGGTGATGGCTGCTCCAAGGAGCCCCCCCCCCTTGCCTGCCTGCTTTGTTGAAGAGACCCCTGGGTCTCCCATTGAACTCCAGTGCAAACCCGACACCTGTTTGCACGCTGCACCCGGCCGCCCCCGTGCCGCTGAGGGTGTACTTTTTGTGCTGACTTGTGTCCCCCCCCCGGTGCAACACACAAAACCCCCCTGGTCTGCCCTCCAAAGTAGCAGGTACTTACCTGCTGGCAGACTGGAACCGGGGCACCCCCTTCTCCATTGAAGCCTATGCGTTTTGGGCACCTCTTTGACCTCTGCACCTGACCGGCCCTGAGCTGCTTGTGTGGTAACTTTGGGGTTGCCCTGAACCCCTAACGGTGGGCTACCTTGGACCCAACTTTGAGCCCTGTAGGTGGTTTACTTACCAGCAAAATTAACAAATACTTAGCTCCCCCAGGAACTGTTGAAAATTTGCACTGTCTAGTTTTAAAATAGCTTATCGCCATTTTTGTGAAAACTATACATGCTATTTTGCTGATTCAAAGTTCCCCTGATACCTGAGTGAAATACCTTTCATTTAAAGTATTGATTGTAAATCTTGAACCTGTGGTTCTTAAAATAATCTAAGAAAATATATTTTTCTATATAAAAACCTATTGGCCTGGAATTGTCTTTGAGTGTGTGTTCCCTATTTATTGCCTGTGTGTGTACAACAAATGCTTAACATTACCCTCTGATAAGCCTACGGCTCGACCACCCTACTACAAAATAGTGCATTAGAATTATCTCTTTTTGCCACTATCTTGACTCTAAGGGGAACCCTTGGACTCTGTGCATGCTATTTCTCACTTTGAAATAGTACATACAGAGCCAACTTCCTACAAATCTCATCTCGACTCAACTCGACTCGACTCAACTCATCTCGACTCAACTCATCTCGACTACTCGACAGGTAGGAATCTCATCTCAACTCATCTCGACTCTACTGGACATGTAGGAATCTCATCTCATCTCGACTCATCTGATCTCGACTGATCTCATCTCATCTGGACTCATCTCGGCTCTACTCGACAGGTAGGAATCTCATCTCATCGAGTCTCATCTCATCTTGATTCTTCTACTGGAGAGGTAGGAATCTTATCTCAGCTCGTCTCGACTCATCTCACCTCGACTATACTCGACAGGTAGGACTCTCACCTCATCTCGACTCATCTCATCTCGACTCATCTCATCTCGATTCTGCTGGACAGGTAGGAATCTCATCTCATCTTGACTCATCTCGACAAGTAGGAATCTCATCTCAACTCATCTCATCTCGACTCTTCCCGACTGGTAGGAATCTCATTGTAGGAAGTTGCCTCTGTATGTACTATTTCAAAGTAAGAAATAGCATGCACAGAGTCCAAGGGTTCCCCTTAGAGGTAAGATAGTGGCAAAAAGAGATAATTCTAATGGTCTATTTTGTGGTAGTGTGATCGAGCAGTAGGCTTATGAGAGGGTAGTGTTAAGCATTTGTTGTACACACACAGGCAATAAATGAGGAATACACACTCAAAGACAGTTCCAGGCCAATAGGTTTTTATATAGAAAAATATATTTTCTTAGTTTATTTTAAGAACCACAGGTTCAAAATTTACAAACAATATTTTAAATGAAAGGTATTTCACTCAGGTATCTTAGGAACTTTGAATCATCACAATAGCATGTACAGTTTTGGCAAAAATGGCAATAAGCTATTTTAAAATTGGATACTGCACAATTCAACAGTTCCTGGGGGAGGTAAGTATTTGTTAGTTTTTCAGGTAAGTAAAGCACTTACAGGGTTCAAAGTTGGGTCCAAGGTAGCCCACCGGTAGGGGTTCAGGGCAACCCCAAAGTTACCACACCAGCAGCTCAGGGCTGGTCAGGTGCAGAGGTCAAAGTGGTACCCAAAACGCATAGGCTTCAATGGAGATGGAGGTGCCCCGGTTCCAGTCTGCCAGCAGGTAAGTACCTGCTACTAAGGAGGGCAGACCATGGGGGTTTGTATGGCACCGGGGGGGACACAACTCAGCACAAAAAGTACACTCTCAGCGGCACAGGAGCGGCCGGGTGCAGAGTGCAAACAGGCGTTGGGTTTGCAATAGGTTTCAATGGGAGACCCAGGGGTCTTTTCAGCGATGCAGGCAAAGGGGGGGGGGCTCCTCGGGGTAGCCACCACCTGGGCAAGGGAGAGGGCCACCTGGGGGTCGCTCCTGCACTGGAGGTCGGATCCTTCAGGTCCTGGGGGCTGCGGGTGCAGTGGTTCCCAGGTGTCGGGTTCTTAGAAGCAGGCAGTCGCAGTCAGGGGGAGCCTCTGGATTCCCTCTGCAGGCATCGCTGGGGTGGTCAGGGGGGTCAACTCTGGCTACTCACAGGGTCACAGTCACCGGGGAGTCCTCCTTGTAGTGTTTGTTCTCTGCAGGTCGAGCCGGGGGTGTCTGGTGTAGAGTGGAAAGTCTCACGCTTCCGGCAGGAAACGTGTGGGCTTTAAAAGTTGCTTCTTTGTTGCAAAGTTGCAGTCTTTTTGGAACTGGGCCGCTGTCCTCTGGAGTTCTTGGTCCTTTTAGATGCAGGGTAGTCCTCTGAGGCTTCAGAGGTCGCTGGACCCAGGGGACGTGTCGCTGTTGCAGTTTTTCTTTAAGTGGGGAGACAGGCCAGTAGGGCTGGCTCCAAAGCATTTGGTGTCTCCGTCTTCTCTGCAGGGCTTCAGGTCAACAGTCCTTCTTCGTCTTCAGGTTGCAGGAATCTATCTTCCTAGGTTCTGGGTGCAGCTAAATACTCAATTTAGGGGTGTGTTTAGGTCTGGAGGGTTAGTAGCCAATGGCTACTAACCCTGAGGGTGGCTACACCCTCTTTGTGCCTTCTCCCTGAGGGGAGGGGGGCACATCGCTAATCCTATTGGGGGAATACTCCATCTGCAAGATGGAGGATTTATAAAAGTCAGTCACCTCAGCTCAGGACACTTTAGAGGCTGTCCTGACTGGCCAGTGACTCCTTCTTGTTTTTTCTCATTATCTCCTCCGGCCTTGCCGCCAAAAGTGGGGCCGTGGCCGGAAGGGACGGGCATCTTCACTAGCTGGGATGCCCTGTGGTGCTGTAACAAAGGGGGTGAGCCTTTGAGGCTCACCGCCAGGCGTTACAGTTCCTGCAGGGGGAGGTGAGAAGCACCTCCACCCAGTACAGGCTTTGTTAGTAGCCACAGAGTGACAAAGGCACTCTCCCCATGTGGCCAGCAACATGTCTGGTGTGTGGCAGGCTGGCAAAACTAGTCAACCCACACTGGAAGTCAGATGTGTTTTTTCAGGTGACATCTCTAAGATGCCCTCTGGGTGTATTTCACAATAAAATGTACACTGGCATCAGTGTGCATTTATTGTGCTGAGAAGTTTGATACCAAACTTCCCATTTTTCAGTGTAGCCATTATGGTGCTGTGGAGTTCGTGTATGACAGACTCCCAGACGATATACTCTTATGGCTACCCTGCACTCACAATGTCTAAGATTTTGCTTAGACACTGTAGGGGCATAGTGCTCATGCACCTATGCCCTCGCCTGTGGTATAGTGCACCCTGCCTTACGACTGTAAGGCCTGCTTGAGGGGTGACTTGTCTATACCATAGGCAGTGTGAGGTTGGCATGGCACCCTGAGGGGAGTGCCATGTGACTTAGTCATTTTCTCCCCACCAGCACACCCAAGCTGGCACGCAGTGTGTCTGTGCTGAGTGAGTGGTCCCCAGGGTGGCATAAGACATGCTGCAGCCCTTAGGGACCTTCCCTGGCATCAGGATGCAAGGGTGTGCCAATTGTGGAGACAAAGGTACAGGTTATGGAAAGAACACTGGTACTGGGGCCTGGTCAGCAGGCCTCAGCACACTTTCAAATCATAACTTGGCATCAGCAAAGGCAAAAAGTCAGGGGGTAACCATGCCAAGGAGGCATTTCCTTACACAACCCCCCCCCACCCAAACGAAAGAGGATGAGACTAACCTTTCCCAAGAGATTCTTCATTTTCTAAGTGGAAGAACCTGGAAAGGCCATCTGCATTTGCATGGGCAGTCCCTGGTCTGTGTTCCACTATAAAGTCCATTCCCTGTAGGGAGATGGACCACCTCAACAGTTTTGGATTTTCATCTTTTATTTGCATTAGCCATCTGAGAGGTCTGTGGTCAGTGTGAACTACAAAGTGAGTACCAAAGAGGTATAGTCTCAGCTTCTTCAGGGACCAAACCACAGCAAAGGCCTCCCTCTCAATGGCACTCCAACGCTGTTCCCTGGGGTTTAACCTCCTGCTAATGAAAGCAACAGGCTGGTCAAGGCCATCATCATTTGTTTGGGACAAAACTGCCCCTATCCCATGTTCAGAGGCATCTCTCTGCACAATGAACTGCTTGGAGTAATCTGGAACTTTTAGAACTGGTGCTGTGCACATAGCTTGTTTCAGGGTGTCAAAGGCCTGTTGGCATTCTATAGTCCAGTTTACCTTCTTAGGCATTTTCTTGGAGGTAAGTTTGGTGAGGGGTGTCATTATTGATCCATATCCCTTCACAAACCTCCTGCAGTACCCAGTCAAGCCAAGGAATGCCCTGACTTGAGTCTGGGTTTTTGGAGCTACCCAGTCCAGAATAGTCTGGATCTTGGGTTGGAGTGGCTTAACTTGGCCTTCACGTACAAGGTGTCCCAAGTAAACCACAGTTCCCTGCCCTATCTGACAATTGGATGCCTTGATAGAGAGGCCTGCTGCTTGCAGGGCCTTCAAAACCTTCTTCAGGTGGACCAGGTGATTCTGCCAGCTGGAGCTAAAGACTGCAATATCGTCAAGATAAGCTGCAATAAAGGACTCCAAGCCAGCAAGGACTTGATTCACCAACCTTTGGAAGGTGGCAGGGGCATTCTTTAAGCCAAAGAGCATAACCGTAAACTCATAATGCCCATCAGGTGTAGAGAATGCTGTCTTTTCTTTTGTTCCTGGTGCCATTTTGATTTGCCAGTACCCTGCTGTCAAGTCAAAGGTACTTAAGAATCTGGCAGCACCTAGTTTGTCAATTAATTCATCTGCCCTTGGAATGGGATGGGCATCTGTCTTGGTGACAGAATTAAGTCCTCTGTAGTCCACACAAAACCTCATCCCTCTCTTTCCATCTTTGGTGTGAGGTTTGGGGACTAAGACCACTGGGCTAGACCAGGGGCTGTCAGAGTGCACAATGACTCCCAATTCCAGCATCTTGTGGACTTCCACTTTGATGCTTTCCTTTACTTGGTCAGACTGTCTGAATATTTAGTTTTTGACAGTCATGCTGCCTCCTGTGTCCACATCATGGGTCCACAGGTGTGCCTAACTAGGGGTTAAGGAAAAGAGCTCAGCAAACTGTTGTAGGACTTTCCTACAGTCAGATTGCTGTTGGCCAGAGAGGGTGTCTGAATAGATCACTCCATCAACTGAGCCATCTTTAGGGTCTGTGGAGAGGAGATCAGGGAGAGGTTCACTCTCAGCTTCCTGGTCCTCATCTGTCACCATCAAGAGGTTCACATCTGCCCTGTCATGAAAGAGTTTGAGGCGGTTCACATGGATCACCCTTTTGGGGGTCCTGCTAGTGCCCAGGACTGCCAGGTAGGTGACCTGACTCTTTCTCTCTAGCAGTGGGTAAGGGCCACTCCATCTGTCCTGAAGTGCCCTGGGAGCCACAAGCTCTAGAACCCAGTCTGTCTGCCCTGGCTGAAATTCAACCATAGCAGCCTTTTGGTCATACCACATCTTCTGGAGCTGTTGGCTGGCCTCAAGGTTTTTATTTGCCTTTTCCATGTACTCTGCCATCCTGGAACGTCGGTCTAGTACATAGTCCACTATATCTTGTTTAGGCTCATGAAGAGGTCTCTCCCAGCCTTCTTTTACAAGAGCTAGTGGTCCCCTGACAGGATGGCCAAACAGAAGTTCAAAGGGGGAAACCCTACTCCCTTCTGAGGCACCTCTCTATGAGAAAAGCAGACATGGCAAGAGGACATCCCATCTCCTTTTGAGCTTTTCAGGGAGCCCCATGATCATGTTTCAATGTCATGTTAAATCTTTCTACAAGACCATTGGTTTATGGAAGGTATGGTGTGATGAATTTGTAAGTCACCCCACACTCATTCCACATATGCTTCAGGTATGCTGACATAAAGTTGATACCCCTGTCAGACACCACCTCCTTAGGAAATCCCACTCTGGTAAAGATACCAATGAGTGCTTTAGCTACTGCAGGGGCAGTAGTGGACCTAATGGGAATTGCTTCAGGGTACCTAGTGGCATGATCCACTACCACTAGGATATACTGGTTCCCTGAGGCTGTGGGAGGTTCAAGTGGAACCAGTATGTCCACACCCACTCTTTCAAAGGGGACCCCTACCACTGTAAGTGGAATGAGGGGGGCCTTTGGGTGTCCAACTGTCTTACCACTGGCTTGACAGGTGGCACACGAGACACAAAACTCCTTTACTTTCTGGGACATGTTGGGCCAATAGAAATGGTTGACTAACCTCTCCCAAGTCTTGGTCTGTCACAAATTCCGTGTAAGTGGAATATTATGAGCTAAGGTCAGAATGAACTTCCTAAACCCCTGAGGCACTACCACTCTCCTAGTGGCACCAGGTTTGGGATCTCTTGCCTCAGTGTAGAGGAGTCCATCTTCCCAATAGACTCTATTTGTTCCAGTGATTTTTCCTTTGGTCTCTTCAGCAGCTTGCTGCCTAAGGCCTTCAAAAGAGGGACATGTTTCTTGCCCCTTACACAGCTGTTCCCTTGTGGGTCCCCCTGGGCCTAAAAGTTGAACCTGATAAGGTTCCAACTCCATGGGCTCAGTTCTCTCAGAGGGCAGAACTTCTTCCTGGAAAGAGAGGTTCCCTTTCTTTTGTTGTGTTGAAGCTGGTTCCCCAGTCTTCTTTCCTTTCCTCTTGGAGGGTTGGGCCATTATTCCAGGCTCCAACACCACTTTTTCACCCTGAGCTTTGCGCTGTGCCCTTGTCTTGACACACACCAGTTCAGGGATACCCAGCATGGCTGCATGGGTTTTGAGTTCTACCTCAGCCTATGCTGAGGACTCCAGGTTTTTTCCAAGCAAACAGTCTACAGGGATATTTGAGGAGACCACCACCTGTTTCAGGCCATTGACCCCTCCCCACTCTAAAGTTACCATAGCCATGGGATGTACTTTAGTCTGATTGTCAGCGTTGGTGACTGGATAAGTTTGTCCAGCCAGGTATTGACCAGGGGAAACCAGTTTCTCTGTCACCATGGTTACACTGGCACCTGTATCCCTCAGGCCTTCTACACTAGTCCCATTAAATAAGAGCTGCTGCCTATATTTTTGCATATTAGGCGGCCAGGCAGCCAGTGTGGCTAAGTCCACCCCACCCTCAGAAACTAATGTAGCTTCAGTGTGAACCCTGAATTTGCTCTGGGCACACTGTTGATCCCACCTGGAGACTGGCTATTCCAGTACTAACTGGAGTAGTAGTAGAAGTGGAACCTTTCTTGGGACAGGCCTTGTGTCCAGTTTGGTGTCTGCTGATTACAGCTACAACACCAGGCCTTTTTGGGATCAAAGTCTTTACCCTTGTACCCAAAATTGGAATGTGAAGAGGCTTTGGACCCTCCCTCCTGAGCAGATTTTTGGGACCCTGTAGAAGACTCTTTACTTTTACCCTTGGATGTCTCAACACTCTTCCTCTGGGGAGTCTTTGTGACCCCTTTCCTTTGGTCACTCCCTGTGGAAGTCTTGGTCACCCTAGTCTTGACCCAATGGTCCGCCTTCTTTCCCAATTCTTGGGGAGAAATTGGACCTAGGTCTACTAGATGCTGATGCAGTTTATCAAAGAAACAATTACTTAAAAGGTGTTCTTTCATAAACAGATTGTACAGCCCATCATAATCATTTACACCACTGCCATTAATCCAACCATCCAGTGTTTTGACTGAGAAGTCAACAAAATCAACCCAGATCTGGCTCGAGTATTTTTGAGCCCCCCTAAACCTAATCCTGTACTCCTCAGTTCTCCTCAGCCCTCAATCATGGTAGCATTCATGAGGTAATAGGATTCTGCATCTTTTCCAGAGAGTGTGAGGAGTCTATTCCTACACTTTCCAGTGAACATTTCCCAAAGGAGAGCACCCTAGTGAGATCTGTTTACTTTTCTGGTTGCACAAGCCCTCTCAAAAGCTGTGAACCATTTTGTGATGTCATCACCGTCTTCATATTTAGTTACAATCCCTTTGGGGATTTTTAGCATGTCAGGAGAATCTCTGACACTATTATAATTGCTGCCACCATTGATGGGACCTAAGCCCATCTCTTGTCTTTCCCTTTCTATGGCTAGGATCTGTCTGTCAAAGCCAATCTTTTGGCCATCCTGGCTAGCAGGAGGTCATCTTCATTGAGACTGCACTCAATGCTTCCAGAGTTGCTGGACTCTCCTGTGAGATAAGGAGCATCTCTGACTATCACTTGTGGAGTCAGGGTTGGAGAATCCCTGGTCTCCCTATCTAGGACTGGAGGTGGGAGTTCCACCAAGTCACTAGTGTCCCCCTCTGTGAGGGCATCATCAGAGGGGTTGTTTTTAGCAAACTCTGCCAAGAGCTCCTGGAGCTGTACTTTGATAGGGTTTGAACCAGTCTTTATCTTTTTGATTTTGCAGGGAGACCTTAACTCTGACATCCTAAGATGCAGGTAAGGGGTGAGGTTGAGTTCCATCACTATCTCTTCTGTAGTAGACATTTTGGGGGTCATTCTGACCCCGGCGGGCCAGGGTCGGCGGGAGCACCGCCGAGAGGCCGGCGGTGCCCCGCAGGGCATTCTGACCGCGGCGGTTCGGCCGCGGTCAGAAGAGGCAAACCGGCGGTCTCCCGCCGGTTTACCGCTGCCCTTAGAATCCCCCATGGCGGCGCAGCTTGCTGCGCCGCCATGGGGGATTCTGACACCCCCTACCGCCATCCTGTTCCTGGCGGTTCGCCCGCCAGGAACAGGATGGCGGTAGGGGGTGCCGCCGGGCCCCTGGGGGCCCCTGCCGTGCCCATGGCATGGGCACGGCAGGGGCCCCCGTAAGAGGGCCCCGAAAAGTATTTCAGTGTCTGCTAAGCAGACACTGAAATACGCTACGGGTGCAACTGCACCCGTCACACCCCTGCAACTACGCCGGCTCAATTCTGAGCCGGCGTCCTCGTTGCAGGGGCATTTCCTCTGGGCCGGCGGGCGCTCTTTTGGAGAGCGCCCGCCGGCCCAGAGGAAATGTCTGAATTGCCGCCGCGGTCTTTTGACCGCGGTGCGGTCATTCAGCGGCGGTACCCTGGCGGACGGCCTCCGCCGTCCGCCAGGGTCAGAATGAGGCCCTTTGTTTCTAAAAGTTGGAATACTTTTTAAGAATCTAAAACTATCTCTAGAACTTAATTCAAACTCTTACAAAAAGCTTGAACTCTAAAAGACATGCTAATAGGGACTAACCAAAGGCCCTAGCAGGACTATTAAAAATATAGAAAAATAGCTAAAATTTCAAAAATCAGTTTCTAATGGCAATTTTTGGAATTTAGTTGTGTGATCAGGTATTGGTTGAGTAGTCCAGCAAATGCAAAGTCTTGTACCCCACCGCTGATCCACCAATGTAGGAAGTTGGCTCTGTATGTACTATTTCAAAGTAAGAAATAGCATGCACAGAGTCCAAGGGTTCCCCTTAGAGGTAAGATAGTGGCAAAAAAAATAATTCTAATGCTCTATTTTGTGGTAGTGTGGTCGAGCAGTAGGCTTGTCAGAGGGTAGTGTTAAGCATTTGTTGTACACACACAGGCAATAAATGAGGAACACACACTCAAAGACAATTCCAGGCCAATAGGTTTTTATATAGAAAAATATATTTTCTTAGTTTATTTTAAGAACCACAGGTTCAAGATTTACAAACAATACTTCAAATGAAAGGTATTTCACTCAGGTATCTTAGGAACTTTGAATCATCACAATAGCATGTACTGTTTTGGCAAAAATGGCAATAAGCTATTTTAAAATTGGACACAGTGCAACATTCAACAGTTCCTGGGGGAGGTAAATATTTGTTAGTTTTCAGGTAAGTAAAGCACTTACAGGGTTCAAAGTTGGGTCCAAGGTAGCCCACCGGTAGGGGTTCAGGGCAACCCCAAAGTTACTACACCAGCAGCTCAGGGCTGGTCAGGTGCAGAGGTCAAAGTGGAGCACAAAACGCATAGACATCAATGGAGAAGGGGGTGTCCCAGTTCCAGTCTGCCTGCAGGTAAGTACCCGCTACTTCGGAGGGCAGACCAGGGGCGTTTTGTAGGGCACCGGGGGGGACACAAGTCAGCACAAAAAGTACACCCTCAGTGGCACAGGGGGGGCTGGGTGCAGAGTGCAAACACGCATCAGGTTTGCGTAGGTTTCAATGGGAGACCAGGGGTCTCTTCAGCGTAGCAGGCAGGCAAAGAGGGAGGGCCTCTTCGGGGTAGCCACCACCTGGGCAAGGGAGAGGGCCACCTTGGGGTCGCTCCTGCACTGCAGGTCGGATCCTTCAGGTCCTGGGGGCTGCGGGTGCAGTGTGTTTCCCAGGCGTCGGGTTCTTAGAAGCAGGCAGTCGCGGTCAGGGGGAGCCTCTAGATTCCCTCTGCAGGCATCGCTGGGGGAGCTAAGGGGGGTCAACTCTCACCCCCTTTGTTACAGCGCCGCATGGCATCCCAGCTAGTGGGGATGCCCGCCCCCTCCGACCACGGCCCCACTTTTGGCGGCAAGGCCGGAGGAGATAATGAGAAAAACAAGGAGTAGTCACTCCAGAGTCAGGACAGCCCCTAAGGTGTCCTGAACTGAGGTGACTCTGACTTTTAGAAATCTTCCATCTTGCAGATGGAGGATTCCCCCCAATAGGATTAGGGATGTGACCCCCTCCCCACCGGGAGGAGGCACAAAGAGGGTGTAGCCACCCTCAGGGCTAGTAGCCATTGGCTACTAACTCTCCAGACCTAAACACACCCCTAAATCGAGTATTTAGGGGCTCCCAGAACCTAGGTAACTAGATTCCTGAAACCTAAGATGAAGAAGGACTGCTGAGCTGAAAATCCTGCAGAGAAGACGGAGACATCAACTGCATTGGCCCCAGCCCTACCGGCCAATCTCCCCACTTCAAGAAAAACTGCAAAAGCAACGCGTTCCACAGGGTCCAGCGACTTCTGAAGCCTCAGGACTACCTTGCATCTATAAGGACCAAGAACTCCAGAGGACAACGGCTCTGCTCCAAAGAAAAAACATCTATACAACAAAGAAGCAACTTTTAAAGAACACATGTTTCCCGCCGAAAGCGTGAGACTTTGCACTCTGCACCCGAAGCCCCCGGCTCGACTTGTGGAGAACCAACACTACAGGGAGGACTCCCCAGCGACTGCGAGCCAGTGAGTAGCCTGAGTTGACCCCCCTGATCCCCCACAGCAACACCTTCAGAGGGAATCCAGAGGCTCCCCCTGACCACGACTGCCTGCTTCCAAGAACCGGAACGCCTGGTAAGGACACTGCACCCGCAGCCCCCAGGACCTGAAGGATCCAACCTCCAGTGCAGGAGCGACCCCCCAGGTGGCCCTCTACCTTGCCCAGGTGGTGGCTACCCCGAGGAGCCCCCCCCTTGCCTGCCTGCATCGCTAAAAAGACCCCTAGGTCTCCCTTTGAACTCCATTGCAAACCCTACGCCTGTTTGCACACTGCACCTGACCGCCCGTGCCGTTGAGGGTGTACTTTTTGTGCTGACTTGTGTCCCCCCCCAGTGCCCTACAAAAACCCCCTGGTCTGCTCTCCGAAGATTCAGGTACTTACCTGCTGGCAGGCTGGAACCGGGGCACCCCCTTCGCCATTGAAGCCTATTACTTTTGGGCACAACTTTGACCTCTGCACCTGACCGGCCCTGAGCTGCTGGTGTGATAACTTTGGGGTTGCCCTGAACCCCCAATGGTGGGCTACCTTGGACTCAACTTTGAGCCCTGTAGGTGGTTCACTTACCTGCAAAACTAACAAACACTTACCTCCCCCAGGAACAGTTGAAAATTGCGGTGTCTAGTTTTAAAATAGCTTATTGCCATGTGTGTGAAGACTGTATATGCTATTTTGCTAATTCAAAGTTCCTAAAGTTCCTAAGTGAAATACCTTTCATTTAAAGTATTGTTTGTAAATCTTGAACCTGTGGTTCTTAAAATAAACTAAGAAAATATATTTTTCTATATAAAAACCTATTGGCCTGGAATTGTCTTTGAGTGTGTGTTCCTCATTTATTGCTTGTGTGTGTACAACAAATGCTTAACACTACCCTCTGATAAGCCTACTGCTCGACTACACTACCACAAAATAGAGCATTAGAATTATCTCTTTCTGTCACTATCTTACCTCTAAGGGGAACCCTTGGACTCTGTGCATACTGTTTCTTACTTTGAAATAGTACATACAGAGCCAACTTCCTACATTGGTGGATCAGCGGTGGGGTACAAGACTTTGCATTTGCTGGACTACTCAGCCAATACCTGATCACACGACTAAATTCCAAAAATTGTCATTAGAAACTGATTTTTGAAAATTGGAGCTATTTTTCTAAATTTTTAATAGTCCTGCTAGGGCCTTGTGTTAGTCCCTGTTAGCATTTCTTTTAGAGTTTAAACGTTTTGTGAAAGTTTGAATTAAGTTCTAGAGATAGTTTTAGATTCTTAAAAAGTATTCCAACTTTTAGAAACATAATGTCTGCTGCAGAAGAGATTGTGGTGGAACTCAACCTTACCCCTTACCTGCATCTTAGGTTGTCAGAGTTAAGGTCTCTCTGCAAAATCAAAAAGATTAAAACTGGTTCAAACCCTACCAAAGTACAGCTCCAGGAGCTTTTGGTAGAGTTTGCTAAGAACAACCCCTCTGAGGATACCTTCCCAGAGGGGGAAGCTAGTGACGTGGAGGATTTCCCACCCCCACTCCTAGTTAGGGAGAACAGGGTCCCTCAAACCCTGTCTCCACAAGTGATAGTCAGAGATGCTGCTTCTCTCACAGGAGAGTCCAGCAACTCTGGAAGCATTGAGGGCAGCCTCAATGAAGATGACCTCCAGTTAGCCAGGATGGTCAAAAGATTGGCTTTAGAAAGGCAGATCCTAGCCATAGAAAGGGAAAGACAAGAGATGGGCCTAGGTCCCATCAATGGTGGCAGCAACATAAATAGGGTCAGAGATTCTCCTGAAATGTTGAAAATCCCCAAAGGGATTGTAACTAAATATAAAGATGGTGATGACATCACCAAATAGTTCACAGCTTTTGAGAGGGCTTGTGGAACCAGAAAAGTAAAGAGATCTCACTGGGGTGCTCTCCTTTGGGAAATGTTCACTGGAAAGTGTAGGGATAGACTCCTCACACTCTCTGGAAAAGATGCAGAATCCTATGATCTCATGAAGGCTACCCTGATTGAGGGCTTTGGATTCTCCACTGAGGAGTATAGAATTAGGTTTAGGGGGGCTCAAAAATCCTCGAGCCAGACCTGGGGTGATTTTGTTGACTACTCAGTCAAAACACTGGATGGTTGGATTCAAGGCAGTGGTGTAAATGATTATGATGGGCTGTACACTTTATTTGTGAAAGAACACCTGTTAAGTAATTGTTTCAATGATAAACTGCATCAGCATCTGGTAGACCTAGGACCAATTTCTGCCCAAGAATTGGGAAAGAAGGTGGACAATTGGGTCAAGACTAGGGTGACCAAGACTTCCACAGGGGGTGACCAAAAGAAAGGGGTCACAAATTCTCCCCAGGGGAAGAGTGTTGAGACATCCAAGGAAAAAAGTAGAGTCTTCTACAGGGCCCAAAAAACATGCTCAGGAGGGAGGGTCCAGAGCCTCTTCACAATCCAATTTTGGGTAGAAGGGTAAAACCTTTGATCCCAAAAAGGGCTGGTGTCGTGGCTGTAATCAGCAAGGACACCAAACTGGAGACAAGGCCTGTCCCAAGAAAGGTTCCACTTCTAACTCTACTCCAGCTCACAGTGGAAGGGCCAGTCTCCAAGTGAGATCAACGGTACGCCCAGATCAAATCAGGGATCACACTGAAGGTATATTAGTCTCTGAGGGTGGGGTGGATTTAGCCACACTGACTGCCTGCCCCCCTAATATGCAAAAATACAGGCAGCAACTCTTAATTAATGGGACAAGTGTAGAAGGCCTGAGGGATACAGGTGCCAGTGTCACCATGGTGACAGAGAAACTTGTTTCCCCTGGTCAATACCTGGCTGGACAAACTTATCCAGTCACCAACGCTGAAAATCAGACTAAAGTACATCCCATTACTATGGTAACTTTAGAGTGGGGAGGGGTCAATGGCCTGAAACAGGTGGTGGTCTCCTCAAATATCCCTGTAGACTGTTTGCTTGGAAATGACCTGGAGTCCTCTGCATGGGCTGAGGTAGAACTCAAAACCCATGCAGCCATGCTGGGTATCCCTGAACTGCTGTGTGTCAAGACAAGGGCACAGTGCAAAGCTCAGGGTGAAAAAGTGGTGTTGGAGCCTGGAAAAAGGGCCCAACCCTCCAAGAGAAAAAGAAAGAAGACTGGGGAACCAGCTTCAACACAACAAGAGAAAGAGAACCTCTCTTCCCAGGAAGAAGTTCTGCCCTCTGAGGGAAATGAGCCCATGGAGTTAGAACCTGATCAGGTTGAGCTCCTAGGCCCAGGGGGACCCTCAAGGGAACGGTTGTGTAAGGGGCAAGAAACCTGTCCCTCTCTTGAAGGCCTTAGGCAGCAAGCTGCTGAAGAGTCCAAAGGAAAAATAACAGGAACACATAGGGGGTCATTCCTACCCTGGCGGTCCGAGACCGCCAGGGTAGGGGACCGCGGATGCACCGCCAACAGGCTGGCGGTGCATCCCAGGGCATTCTGAACGCGGCGGTACAGCCGCGGTCAGAAACGGAAAACCGGCGGTGTCCTGAGGAATCATCCATGGCGGTGCTGCAGGCAGCGCCGCCATGGGATTCCGACCCCCTTACCGCCAGCCTGGTTCAGGCGGTTTTGACCGCCAGAACCTGGCTGGCGGTAACGGGTGTCGTGGGGCCCCTGGGGGCCCCTGCAGTGCCCATGCCGACAGGGCCCCACTAAGATTTTCAGTGTCTGCATAGCAGACACTGTAAATCGCGACGGGTGCAACTGCACCCGTCGCACCCTTCCCACTCCGCTGGCTCCATTCGGAGCCAGCATCCTCGTGGGAAGGGGTTTCCCGCTGGGCGGGCGGGCGGGCGGCCTTCTGGCGGTCGCCCGCCCGCCCAGCGGGAAACTCAGAATAACCGCGGCGGTCTTTTGACCGCGCAGCGGTATTCTGGCGGTTCCCGTTTGGCTGGCGGCGCCCGCCGCCAGCCAAACTTGGAATCACCCCCCTAGTCTATTGGGAAGAAGGACTCCTTTACACTGAGGCAAGAGATCCCAAACCTGGTGCCACTAGGGGAGTGGTAGTGCCTCAGCAGTTTAGGGAGTTCATTCTGACCTTATGATATTCCTCTTGCTGGGCATTTGGGACAGACCAAGATGTGGGAGAGATTAGTCAACCACTTTTATTGGCCCAACATGTCCCAGAAGGTCAAGTAGTTTTGTGTCTCCTGTGCCACCTGTCAAGCCAGTGGTAAGACAGGTGGACACCCAAAGGCCCCCCTCATTCCACTTCCAGTGGTGGGGGTCCCCTTTGAAAGAGTGGGTGTGGACATAGTGAGTCCACTTGAACCTCTCACAGCCTCAGGGAACCAATACATACTAGTAGTAGTGGATCATGCTACTAGATACCCTGAAGCAATTCCCCTTAGGTCGACTACTGCCCCTGCAGTAGTCAAAGCACTCATTGGTATTTTTACCAGAGTGGGATTTCCTAAAGAGGTGGTGTCTGACAGAGGTACCAACTTCATGTCAGCATACCTGAAACATATGTGGAATGAGTGTGGGGTGACTTACATATTCACCACACCATACCATCCACAAACCAATGGTCTTGTAGAAAGATTTAACAAGACATTTAAAGGCATGATTATGGGGCTCCCTGAAAAACTCAAAAGGAGATGGGATGTCCTCTTGCCATGTCTGCTTTTCGCCTACAGAGAGGTGCCTCAGAAGGGAGTAGGGTTTTCCCCCTTGGAACTTCTGTTTGGCCATCCTGTCAGGGGACCACTAACTCTTGTAAAAGAAGGCTGGCAGAGACCTCTTCATGCGCCTAAAGAAGATATAGTGGACTATGTACTAGGCCTACGTTCAAGGGTGGCAGAGTATATGGAACAGGCAAGTAAAAACCTTGAGGCCAGCCAACAACTCCAGAAGATGTGGTATGACCAAAAGGCTGCTATGGTTGAGTTTCAGCCAGGGCAGAAAGTCTGGGTTCTGGAACCTGTGGCTCCCAGGGCACTTCAGGACAGATGGAGTGGCCCTTACCCAGTGCTAGAGAAGAAGAGTCAGGTCACCTACCTGGTAGACCTAGGCACTAGCAGGACCCCCAAAAGGGTGATCCATGTGAACCGCCTCAAACTCTTCCATGACAGGGCAGATGTGAATCTGTTGATGGTAACAGATGAGGATCGGGAAGCTGAGAGTGAACCTCTTCATGAGCCTAAGCAAGATATAGTGGAGTATGTACTAGGCCTACGTTCCAGGATGCAACAGGGAGCCATGGAGGTGATTCTAATCCAGCGTGCACGCAGACGCAGAGCTCAGCAGCAACAACAACAGCAGCTACAACAACACCAGCAGGGACCCCAAAGGTAGCGCAGAAGGCAGGAGAGGATATTCCGCCCGAGAACCACCCTTAGGGCCTCAGGGAACACGACATCATCCAGAGGTACCGGTTGAACTGGCAGGCCATTCAGCAGCTGCTGCGCTACATTGAACCGCTGCTGGCCCCCACTTTGGTGACAACCCGCACCATCCCAACAGAAACCAATCTGCTTTCCGTACTTCATATGCTGGCAAGTGGCTCTTTCCAAACAACTGTTGCCCTGGTTGCCGGAATATCACAACCATCATTCTCCGCCTTTTTGCCCAAAGTACTGGATGCCATCATTGGACTGACAGGAAACAAAACAGGGGTTCTACCTCATCAGTGGTTTCTCACACGTCCTTGGTGCAATCGACTGCACACATGTACGCCTTGTGCCACCTGCTGCAACTGAACACCTCTACCGCAAAAGGAAGCACACACATTCCATCAACGTGCAGGCCATAGTCGATCACCAGGGATTTATCACCAACATCGTGGCTAAATATCCTGGGAGTGTACATTACTCATTCATCTTCCGTCACTGCACCATCAATGAACACTTCCAGGATGGATCGTATGGCAATGGACTACTTGTTGGTAAGTACAAGAACCTACTTATATACACACTGCACAGCAACCCTCTAGGACATACACCACAACAGCAACATGTGAACAGGAACATACTGAGGTCGTGACATCGCTAGCCATGTTTCTTAGGTCACCATTGAACCTGTCACACATCGGAAATTACTGTACAGCCTAATGTTAAGACGTCAAAGATCACAACGTGTGGAGTGGGTTGCCCAAATGTCACCTTGCAAAATGTAAGTGTCCCAATGACCTTTACATTAATCCATTGCCTAAGTGTAAAGGTATGGGATGTCCAGGGTACATTGATATGAACGTGTTAACAACACTGTCAATTATAACTGTGTATGGAACTATCATCTCACTCCCAGTGAAGACACACGGACACCTGTATCACAAGTCACAATGCTAGGGAGGGCACACTGTACTGCAAATCCCAAAACATACTGCTGACAAACGGTTAGCAGACACACTCGTTCAGCCAAGGAAACAACACAATGCAGATGGTACATCCTACAGGCATAGGATGCTACATTATTACACAAAAGAGTCACAGACAACACAAGACAACTACTGCCATGAAAGGTCATTTCAATAGTGCCAGCTACAGCAACATGATCCCAATCATTATATCTTGCAGCTGATCAGGGGTATGGCATCCAGCCATGGATTATGACACCATTTGGCAACCCAAGTACTGCTGCAGAGCGTGCCTACAACGATGCACATAGGACACGCAGCATTGTCGAGAGGACCTTTGGCATCCTCAAGTCAAGGTTCCGGTGCCTCGACATCACTGGTGGTAGCCTCCTATATTCCCCGGAGATGGTCTGTAAGATCATCCTAACATGTGCAATATTGCACAACATTTGCATCAAAAGGAACATTCCCCTCCTGGAACCAGAGCCACACATGCCTGAAGAGGAGGAAGAAGAGGATGCTGGACTGCAACATGAGGGGGGAACTACAGAACACGGCCGCTGGTATACGCAGGTGGCAACAGATCGTCAACAATTTCTTTTGATTATGATCACCTTCACCACTTTAGTTAACAAATTTAAATAAATACCTATTCTAATCACCATATAATGGTCTGGCTATTCCTTTTTGCACACCTTCATCTCTACTATCAGAATAAGAGTGTTGCCTCATGGAGCATTGCTGATATACTGAGAGGGACACAGAACATCACAGAGCTAATGTGATGCCTAACATACAATGGTCACATACACACACACTCTTAACCGGTTCTGTGCCGCGGACGTAATGGTTACATCCTGTGGCACAGTGTTGCTGTGCAGAGGACGTAACCATTACGTCCTCGGCACACATCCCAGAGGGAGCGCTCTCGCTCCCTCTGTGTGCTTCCCCCCACCCCCCCAAAGGCAGGGATGGAAGGGGAAGCCGTTCCCCTTCCACCCCCAACCCCCCCACACCCCATAATGACGTCAGCGCGCAGTCGCGCGCTGACTTCATTACAGGGTGCCCGTCGCACAGGAAGTCATTTGCTTCCTGTGCGGCGAGGGAGGAAGAGGTGAGTTTCTCTTCCCGATGGGTGGGGGGGTTTGCAAAAAGAGGCACCAGGGGAAAGGAAAGGGTTTTAGGCTGATCTGCCCCCAAGGGGGGTAGAAACCACTGGAACGCCAGGGATGTTTTTATTTTTGTGTATTTATATGGGGGGGTGCCCCCTTGGGCAAGGGGCGCCCCCCCCAAGGGGGCATAGAACTGTTGGCCTTTTCTGCCCCCCCTTTGGGGGAAGATCGGCCTATTTTTTTATAGGTCCATCTGCCCCCAAGGGGAGCAGAAGCCACTTAGGCACCAGGGATAGTGTTGTGTGTGTTTTGTTTTTTTTGTTTGGGGGCTGTCCCCTTGGGCAATGGTCGCTCTCCATGGAGACACACTACTAAAGGTATTTTCTGCCCTCCTTGGGGCAGATAGGCCTATTTTGTTTGTAGGCCCATCGGCCCCTATGACAGAATCCACTTTGGCACCAATTTCTAAATGTTTGATGGTGGGGTGTTTGTTAACTGATGAAGTATTTGCATTTGTGATAAAAAATGTTTTCCTCCTTTTTGTTCTAGTGCAAAGCTTTTGCTTATTTGCTTTGGCTCCTTGCGGTTTTGGCGGTGGTTGACCTGCGGTTTGCACAGTTGCATGTTTTAGGTAAGTAAAAACAAATCACTCCAAAGGAGTATTGTTGCTATGCATGAATGACATGTTTGTAGGGGGTGTACTAAATGCAGGATTGTGTGTGAAATTGTCCTTAGATTTGTGCACAATTATATTTACTTTGTCTTATTTCTAATTTGCCTTTCTTTCTTTCTTTTTAGTGGGATATCATTGGTGATTGCTGTGTCTGTGTAGAGTAGTTGCTGGTGAATCAAGCTTTTTCAGGCAAGTGAGCGGTTTAGTTTTTGAGTTTATAACTCTTACTAACAAAGCTACATTTTGTTACTTATCTTACACAGGGCTGGTTGTTGGTGGTGAATTTGTCCAGTTAATTTTAGTAGAAAAGATCATGGCTAGCCGCAGGATGACCGGTCAGCAGGTGGTTGGTATGCTTTTTGAGTCATTGTCTGATCATGATTATGAGACGGCCTCTGCATCTGAGGCAGAGGAGGAAGTGAGAGATTCTGGCAGTGATGTTTCTGTTGGAGGGGAATCTTTTGATGAGGAAGCCACACTCAGTGCAGATGAAGGGCCTGTTTTAGAGGACACTGATGTGCCATTAGTGCAGCAACCTGGGGCTGAAAGGTTTCCCGCTATAAGACCTGATCTCTGGGTTGCCCCAAAGATGGAGCAGCCAGAGTTGTCTGCCTTTACTGGTCTCCCGGGGTGTAGCGCCAATACAGATAACTTTTTGCCTGTCAATTTCTTTGAGTTATTCATGGATGATGTGTTTTTGGAAGAGATTGTTGAGCAGACTAATTTGTATGCGGAGCAGCATTTGAGGGACAACGCTGCTAGACTTAGGCCACACTCTAGAGCTGCCCAGTGGATTCCCACAAATTTGGAGGAGATTAAAAAGTTTTTGGGTTTGACTTTTTTGATGGGGTTGATAAGGAAGCCGTCACTGGCTTTTTATTGGTCTACTAGTCCCTTGATGGCAACAGCTATATTTCCTGCGACCATGAGTCATAATCGGTATTTGCTTCTTCTTAGGATGCTGCATTTTGTTGACAATGCATTAGCCTTGCCACGAGTTCACCCAGATTCTGACCATCTTTTTAAGATTAGGCCTGTCCTTGATCATTTTGTAGATCGGTTTTCGGAGGTCTATGTTCCAGGCAAAGAGATAAGTGTGGATGAGTCTTTGGTCCTCTTCAAGGGTCGTTTGGTTTTTAGGCAGTACATTCCTAGCAAAAGGGCACGATATGGAATTAAATTGTATATGCTGTCTGAAAGTAGTACAGGATATGTGTATAGTTTCCGTGTCTACACTGGTAGGGATTCCAATATTGACCCCCCTGGTTGTCCTCGCACTTTTGGAGTTACTGAGAAAATTGTGTGGGATCTTGGTAGACGACTGTTCAACAAAGGTCACCATTTGTATGTAGATAACTTCTACACTGTAGTGCAGTTGTTCAAGGAATTGTTTAAAGTGGACACTGTTGCTTGTGGCACAATTCGTTGTAACTGGAAAGGCTATCCAAGGGAGCTTGTTTGTAAAAAAGAAAACTTGAGAGGGGACAGTGCTGTGCCTTGCGGAATGATGAGCTGTTAGCTTTGAAATTTTCAGACAAGAGAGATGTCTACATGCTAAGTACCATCCATGATGAGAGTACTTCCCCCGTGACTGTTTGGGGCCAGGTTGCTGAAGTGCGCAACCCTGTGTGCATTTTAGATTATAATAAGCACATGGGAGGTGTAGATAGAGTTGATCAGAGGTTGGAACCTTATACTGCTATTTGTAAGTCTTACATTTGGTATAAGAAGTTAGCAATTCACCTCTTCCACTTAGCAACCTTTAATGCTTTTATTGTGTTTAGGGATAGGTCTCCAGAGTCAAAGATGACATTTGTGAAATTTCAGGAGTCAGTGATAGGGAGCCTTATTGTGGTGGAACAGGCCAGAGTTCCTAGAGAAGCAGTGGTGGAGGATGTGGCTAGATTGAAAGATCGCCTCTTTGCTGAGCACATTCCTCCCACACCCAAAAAAGACTTTCCAGCTAAGAAATGTAGAGTGTGTTTTCGAAGAGGTATCCGGAGGGAGACTCGAATGTACTGCCCAGATTGTCCTTCAAAGCCTGGGCTGTGTGTGGGTGGTTGTTTTAAGAATTACCACACCCAGAAGAATTTCTGGGAACAACCATGAGTTTAAACTCATGTCTATTTTGTATTTTCATGTGTTCAGTTTCATGGTTAGCATTTCTGTCATGTACTTAGTTAGAGCTTTTGTGTTTGTAGTTTTGTAATTCTTTCTACTTAGTTAGGGGCTCCTCTGTTTAAAAAAATAAATAAAATGCCATTGTGTGTGGAGTGGGTCTTGGCTGAGAGTGTACATATTGACTTGCTGTTGTCTACTGCAACACACTGCCCGCCAAACACCAGTCCACACACTCCCATCAGCTGGTGTGATTGTTGTATCAGGCATGTGGGCGTATGTAAGTGATGGGCCCTTGACTGGCGCTGTCTGTCGATGTGAGTGTTGTAATGTGCTGGGCCCGTGGCTGGCGGTGTGAATGGTCTTGTGCGTGTCATGTATGAAAGGTGTGTGAATGGACTGTAAAGCGGTTGGTGCCTTGTCGCGGCTTTACAGCTCACGAGCTGTGAGTCTTTGGTTCCGTTTTTTGCCTTTCAGTTAACAGTGCATTTCATTTTTGTGAAATCTCTTGTTAATAAAATTTGATCCACTGAACCATCACTCACCCTCGTGCCAAATCCAACCAGTATGTGTGGTAAAAATGACAAAACCTGCTCCGCTGTAATCAGGCGTCGCAGCACACCTGTGACACGCTAGGTGCCTCGGGTGGGACCCCGATGATGAAGCATGCCACCAACTTGGTTGGTTGGTGAGGGGCCTTTTTCACATAACCTAAGTGCGTTTCTTTTCACAATTTTAGTGTTTGGCACATCACAGACGAATGTGGACACATCAAAATGATATATTACAAAACTACCTGTGTTTGTGGGGGAGGGGGCACCTATGTTTTTGGTCCTGGGTGCGGCCTTCATCTAGGGAAACCTACCAAACCCAGACATTTTTTAAAACTAGACACCCCAAGGAGTCCAGGGAGGTGTGGCTTGCGTGGATCCCCCAACATTTTCTTACCCAGACTCCTCTGTAAACCTCAAAATTTGCTTAAAAAAGCATATTTTCCTGACTTTTCTTAGTAGGATCACCGCTCCAGCACAAAATTCTTACTCCTCCGTGTTCCCCTCAGTCTCCCAAGTAAAATGACACCTCACTTATGTGGGTCCCCAAAGCAGAGTCAGTCTAAAGATGTATAAAAGAAGAATATGTCCTTATAAACTCGCTGTGCTATCCCCTCTATCTCTACAAGTTTTGGGACATTTCCTGTCGCCGGCACTAGGACTACCCACACAAGTGAGGTATCTTTTTTATCGGCAGACTTGGGGGAACGCTGAGTGGAAGGAAATGTGTGGCTCCTCTTAGATTCCAGAACTTTCTGTCACTGAAATGTGAGGAAAATGTTTTTTTTTTTTTAGCCAAATTTTAAGGTTTGCAAAGGATTCTAGGTAACATAACCTGGTCAGAGCCCCACAAGTCACCCCATCTTGGATTCCCCTAAGTGTCTAGTTTTAAAAAATGCACAGGTTTGGTAGGTTTCCCTAGTTGCCGGCTGAGCTAGAGGCCAAAATCTACAGGTAGGCACTTTGCAAAAAACACCTTTTAAAAAAAAAAAAAAAAATGTGATGTGTCCACGTTGCATTTTGTGGCATTTCCTGTCGTGGGCGCCAGGCCTACCCACACAAGTGAGGTATCATTTTTATCGAGAGACTTGGGGGAACATAGATTAGCAAAACAAGTGTTATTGCCCCTTGTCTTTCTCTACATTTTTTTCTTCCAAATATAAGAGAGTGTGTAAAAAAGACATCTATTTGAGAAATGCCCTGTAATTCACATGCTAGTATGGTCACCCCGGAATTCAGAGATGTGCAAATAACCACTGCTCCTCAACACCTTATCTTGTGCCCTTTTTGGAAATACAAAGGTTTTCTTGATAGCTATTTTTCACTCTTTATATTTCAGCAAATTAATTGCTGTATACCCGGTATAGAATGAAAACGCACTGCAGGGTGCAGCTCATTTATTGGCTCTGGGTACCTAGGGTTCTTGATGAACCTAGAAGCCCTATATATCCCTGCAACCAGAAGAGTCCAGCAGACGTAACGGTATATTGCTTTTGAAAATCTGACATTGCAGGAAAAAGTTAGAGTAAAACGTAGAGAAAAATTGATGTTTTTTTCACCTCAATTTCAATATTTTTCTTTTTCAGTTGTTATTTTCTGTTTCTACACAAATTACCCCTTGCTGAATTCAAAATGTTGTCTACTTTTCAGAAATGTTGCGGTTTCTGGGATCCAGCATTGGTTTCATGCCCATTTCTGTCACTGACTGGAAGGTGGCTGAAAGCACAAAAAATTGTAAAAATGGGGTATGTCCCAGTAAAATGCCAATATTGTGTTGAAAAATTGGGTTTTCTGATTCAAGTCTGCCTGTTCCTGAAAGCTGGGAAGCTGGTGATTTTAGCACCGCAAACCTTTGGTTGATGCCCTTTTCAGGGAAAAAACCACAAGCCTTCTTCTGCAGCCCCTTTTTCCCATTTGTTTGAAAAAAAGAAAATTTTCACTGTATTTTGGCTAACATCTTGGCCTCCTTCTGGGGAACCCACAAAGTCTGGGTACCTCTAGAATCCCTAGGATGTTGGAAGAAAAGGACGCACATTTGGTGTGGGTAGCTTATGTGAACAAAGTTATGAGGGCCTAAGCGCGAACTGCCCCAGATAGCCAAAAAAAGGCTCGGCACAGGAGGGGGAAAAGGCCTGGCAGCGAAGGGGTTAATGGCATATATCATGTACATTTCTCCTTTGAAGGCCAATAGCAGAGGACCACAACTATTTCACACATACATGTTGAAATCAAGATCCAACGCAGCATATGGCACACAACTAAGACACCATCACTCAATAAGGGGAAAACAAGCCTCATACATGAGGCAGTCAATGTGCTTTGGCATCAGTAACAGGAATGCCTGACCAGACCCTTGACAGAAGTAAGTCCAACTGCATCCAATATTTGCAAGGAATATCTGTAACCAGAGTCCCATAGAAGCAGAACATAGACAACACAAGTGCCACACATATGAGCAGCATTGCACACATGACATTCCATGTACATGTCAGCCCATTTCCTAACTCCTGACACACCCATGCACCTGGTCACAACCCACCTGTTGGAAGAGGTCCCTGGAATACTAAAATGTGTTCCCTGATATTCCCTCCTCTACACACACAGACCAACATTAGCAAACCAGTGTGCTACCCCCTTTCCTATGGTATGCCATTGTCATAGAATATCTGACTGCATGGACATCAGGTTAATTTATACACTGTCTTCTAGTTTCAAAGCCCTGTTAGCACATGTAGATTGCTTCCCCTTGTGAAAATGTCTTTTGGCCCTTAGAATGCAAGTCTCACCTACATGACTGGATGAGAAACAGATGCAGCCCACACCTGTGATCACCTCCATGCACACCACCCATTTCAAAAAGCACTGCCCCTGCTGATGCCTGGAACAGCATAGGAGTTGCCATTATGTCAAATACACCGTTAAGCATTGATACTAATTAAGCCGTGTAACACAGCCATTGGGTTCATTTGTCACCTTCAAAAACACAGGACATACACAGTTTGACATGTCAGCTCTCTAGTTTGTCCTCCAAACAGTCTTAGTCAGACCACTGATTATGTAACTTGTCAAGTAGCTGGATCCTGAATCACCTTGCATTCTGTCAGCCTGACTAGCAACTGTGTGTGCGTCACACTAAAGTATCCCTGTGTCTACATATGTACCACACTTGCGTTAGCAAACCTCTCATTCATCAGGGGGTATTGGGCATGGGCTTTTTCAATGCATACGCAAATACATTGTATAGCATCATCTGCCTTTTAACTGTACCATTTGAGTTAAGTCCTCTGGGAAAGCAAAATTCATGGCCCAGCCCTTGTCTGGGTTGCATTTCTGCATGAATGACAAAGTGTGACAGTGTCCTAGGGCCGTAGGCAGGGATTGGGTACAGGGCTTTCAGCACAACCAGCAACCTCTGATAATGTCCATGAAAAATACACAAATATCAGGACCATGATAGTTCACACACAAAATCACAGTGCTCACAACATAGTTATGGGCCGTGTGTGGTGAATAGCTGAGAGAATAATCAGCACAGAGGCTATGATGTTCCCAGATGCAGTGGGAAGTGCAGAGGCCAACCTGTGTACAAATGTTGTAATGACACCTGCCGGAACATGACACCTGAGAAATTATCTCACTCAGCACACCAAGGTTGCCCTGTTGACTGTCTCATTACACGTCTTTAGTGACAGGGTGGGACCATCCAACTGTTGGTTCATATGTCCACATCCACTTTACTCACATTGATCAACCAAGGATACTCAGTAGATACAGGAATAGCTGCCACTGACTCATGATGAGTCCTGGACCGAACTGTAACAAATTACACCCCAAACAATATACAGGATCATCATTGGACCACACACATGAACAAGACACCTATGTGCAATTGATCACTGGAAATATATGGACACGTGCTGTCTTGTATGCTGGTCCACCACAGCCACTTGATAGTTGGGGCTCACTTCTATGGCCTCAACTGTGGTGTCATCATACATTTGAGATTCACCCTTGTCTGTTTGTGCAAACAACATGGTACCCACTTCCTCAATGCATGTGTATGACTCACTGTGGGATTCACCAACTAGTGCCTAGGAAGCTCTTACTAATACTCTAGGACATAGGATGTAGAAAATGTGGACCATTCACATGAACAAGCTTCTGCCAGCCATCTGGTGCATGCTATGTCACATGTAGTGTCTACTTGACCCTAAATCTTGGAAGTCCACTTTACTGGTGTTGTTACATGTATGACTAACACATGCCCTCGCTCATTTCCACAATGACTTGCATCTAAGGATTGGACACATGGATGTCACATTCATACAAGCATATGTACAAATATGCTTCATGTGATACACACACACTTGGTCAACAAATACATTAGTTGCCAAAGCACACACTTTGAGCCAAAGGCATTTAGGTATTGTACATATGTGTGTCACATTGCTATCCTCTCCGAATGCCAAACATGCACAATTTCTGCAACACATATATGTAGGCCACACTTATGACCAACTATTGCGTCAGCCAACCGTAAAAATACTGTGAAGGGAGTAGCGGATCTTGGTCCGCTGCAGTATGATGTCACACATGTGAACATACACCATCAACACCATACTGTCTTCAATCAGCCTATCTCTGATGTGTCCCAAATGTAACATAACCCAAAAACAAGAAAAATTGCCCAAAACCAGTTAATGCACTGTAATTTTGACGTTTGTAGCGTTATGCGTCATTTTTTGTCTACCAAAACTGTATTTACGTCATTTTTTTTTACGCACAGGAGTGAAACTTAGCCCGCATCCAGATATTTGTACAGGCCATGTACTAATATGTGGATGCGGGCTAATTTTCACTCCTGTGCATAAAAAAAAATGACGCACAAACTGTATACATGAAAAAAATCTGACGCTTAACGCGAAAAAGGGTGGACATTTTATTCAGGAAGTGATGTAATAGGATATCCTGTTTACAGATCATGTACAGTGGGTGTACTTTCACTTTCACTTTGCAGGCTGTGATTCTTCTAGACTGTGTGACTGTGTAGAGAGTGTTGTCCTGAGATTTTGTGCTTTTTTGTCCTGTGTGCTATCTGTATTGTCAATTTGTGAAATACATATTGTTGCTGTATACTGTACTACTGTGTTTTGTCTACATTTGTCCATTTATCTTGTGTTTTTGTTGTTTGTGGGAGTCTGTTGTGGGTAGTGTTAGTTTGGGGATAGTTGGGCTCTTTTAGTGGTTAAGTTTACTTTCCATCTGTCTTTGTACCCCTACTTTCCCCCTTTTCCCCTTTCTATTTCTTTTACCCCTATTCCCTTTCACTTCCAAGTATGTCTGCTAGGCCACGGCTTGGCAGGATGGGGGGAGAGGGGTTGGGGGGGGGGTTCATCTGGCTTGTGTTGCATTTCTTGCCGCTCATGATCCAGGCAGGGTGATACAGGGGTATCCAACAGAGGCGCGCAGAATCCGATGGGGAAAGGTGCTGCATTACCTGCAGCGTGTGTGTGCCAGCCAGAGGAGTGACCACCAGCTGAAGCACCGGTGGGCTGACCTCATCACCAGGGAGCAGGATCTCTTGGACCACCTGGGAATCATGATTGGTGGCACTGTTGGTGAGTACGATCATGTTAATGTGCACGATTAAATGCTCTGTAGTGACATAAGGGGATTAGTACAATGTCTGCCAGCTAACTTGATGACTGTGTGTAATGCTGGGGAAATATAAAGGGAAAATTGATGCACTATGGCAAGGATCACAATTGCTAGCTGTCAGGTAGCACGTGCTCAGCAAACTTACGGGTTACTTTTCCATGAAGGAAATTGGTGCGGCCTTTTTGTCAGAAAAGCAAACAAAATAGGAGCCAATGATGTCTATATAGGGTACTATTGACAGAGAAGTACAGATGTACCAACATTTAGGCCAACTTTGTTGACACAATTGCTAGACTGACTTTAGAATCACTACATGATGCAGAAAATGAGTGCTGCCTTCACGTCAATTGATAATAGCAAAGTGGCTCAGATGTATGTCTCATGTGAGTCTGGTGAGTGTGGAAGGAAAGCGTTCATGGAAGTACTATGAATGTGTGGGATTATTGTGTTCCTTGATCTTTTTGGATACATGTCAGATCCGGATTTGAAAACATTGTGAAAAGGTGTAAGGTGCCCTCAGCTAACATCTTAGAATGTTTGCTGGAGTTAGTTGTGCCACATTCCAAATATGGATGGCAGTCCAAGTGTATGCACATGGCTTCACATCTCCATCGTTGGTGCAAATCACCATTGCTGGGCCACATCAATTGAATAAACTGTAACAGGATGGCTTACAAATGTCCCTGCCCCTCCCTCTGTACATTGGACCTATGTGTCATTAGTGTGTCATGGCCACAAGGCATGTTTGACTGGTAATGCAGTCCTCAAGTAATCAGACTTTGGATGTCTCTCTTGGATGCACATGAAGAGACGATTACACTCCATATTTTTTTCTGCTCACCAATTACGGGACATGTTTTCAACCACATGATAGTTAGGGCCAATGTATGTGTGCAGATATGTGTGTAACTGTCACAGGAGGCCCATGCTGTGTACATGTTGGCCGTGATATATCAGATGCAGTACCGTCATGTCTGAATGGCTGCCAGTTCCTTATTCAGCCTACACATTGTGTATGTTTATGAAATTGTTGCGCTGTGCACAGATTTTGAGCACATTTCTTCCTTCCATACATTACAGGTGGACCGGCACCCTACACTGTGGGAGAGGTGGCAACATTTGAGGACCCTGACCACTCCAGTAAGTGTTGATAGTTCTGTTATGTGTTGTGTTTGCTGGTTATGGACTTGTGTGAGTTGGACTCATAGCAAGGTGTGATGCGTTGGGCAAGCTTTTCTCTTGTTCCATGAGTGGGAATTCAGTTTCTCACATGTTTTGAGTTGGCCAATGCGTCTCCAGTGGTATCATGTAGGGATTGTAGGCCATTTCTGTAGGCCCCACTGTGAGTACAGGGGTTAGTCATGTGGATGACACTTGTATCACCAAGAGTCGCACTGGAAGTCAGCTCCGATTAAGTCAGCCTGTCAGACCCTCATTCTCTAAGATTGGTATAGCAAATTGCTTTCCAATAGACATCTGCTTCCCTATTTACCTACGTAATTATGAAACAGTAGGTAGAACCTCCTAGCAGCATGTACTTCCACATGGAGTGCTGCAAGTATGTTGAACTTGAGTGCAATGGCCTAGGTGTGCATGCAATTCATGATCATGGGTGTTCTAGCAACTCTGTGTCTGATGTAAGTCAGGCCTTCCTGGAGGTATATGTTGTGTACCAAGTTCTGCATTTCCTGACATGTGTGGCCCTATGAGTGCTCTAGGGTTTGCTGACTCCTAATTGTTGATAGACCTTACCTGTGGTGTGTCTGTAGAGACAAAAATGTGTGGAGTTTTCTATACACTCCTCGGTGTACATGTTGTTGGCAAATTATAGTTGTTTATCCACCCCCCCTCAAACACGGGCATGGGTTTGTGAATGGGGTACCTAGTACTGATGCTACCAGTATGTTACCCATACATGTCCTTTTACAACTTGCAGACCATGTGGCTTTAGTTTTGCTTTCCGTTACACTGACATTTGTAGCCCAGGTCTTGGCGGAGGATATGCAGCATGATTCTTAGCTGATAACTGCCAGAACTCAGATTGCAAGACAAAGCCAGTTGTTACCCATCTTGTAGGTTATGGATGTGCTATGTGTGATGTGACCTTTGTAGTCTGGCTTGCCATGCACTTCCTCAGGGACATTCAATGATCTGTATTGTGATATGAGCTGTTACAAGTACAGTAGATGTATTGTCTGATTAACTTCCTGTGCCATTTCACACAATGCAGTTACTAATGTAGAATATCTGCATTTGTCTTCACAGCTGCTAACATGACTATAGACCAGGTCCGTGAATTTCAGCGCCGGGCCATGCGATACCAGCACATCCTGCTGGTGGAGTCAGGGTTCCGAAGGATGGCCCGGCGATGTCGCCATGAAGGGGCCTCCAGCGCATGGAGAGCCTTCCCACAGGGTGGGCCTACTTTGCCCACCACAGCCACCGCCAGCACAACCACCAATCCGAGCCAGGTGGCCCCACCCACAGCTGCCACTGTTGGTCCGACATCTGCTGGACTTCCAGGCCCCAGCATTGCCACCGGTGCAGGACAGCCCACTAGGCCTGGCACCACACCCACACAGACCTCCTCCACCGGTACCCAGACTGCCACTGCTCCATCTGTTGACCCTGCAGCCTTCAACCAAATGGACCGTAAGATGGACAAAGTGCTGCGCAAGTTGAGCCACCTGAGCCAGGATGTGCGCCACATTAACTGGCGTGTTAAGTCCATTAAGAGGACCCTCCGGAAGGCCAACCTCTAAACTTTTTGATATGGACATGATTCCCTCCCCTCCCTCCTCTTTCCTTGTTCTTATAGTTAGTGTGCTTAGGGGGCTTAGTGTTAGGTTAGTATAGGCTGTTAGTTTAGTTAGTGTTAGTGGGTGGGGGGTCCTGATTGTTTCTATTTTTACTTATTACATGTGTGGGTGGCTGGGTGGCGGGCTATGTTGGTGTTCTTGTTTGTTTAAAAAACAAATTCCAAAAAACAAAAACAAAATTACACAAAAAAAAACTAAAAAACATATATTTGTATAGGATAGTATAGTATGTGTTTAGGTTAGTATGTGTTGTCCTCCATATGTCCCGTCTCATAAGGGGGGTGGGGGGTAGATGTTTAGAACGTTTTGTTACATTTGATAAGTAAGTGTAGCTTAGGTTAGTTAGGGACAGTTGTGGGTAATGAGTAGTCAGGGTAGATTAGGGTAGGTAAGATTTTTCCCTCAGTTTCCTCATTTGTGATTAGCATTTAATAAATATTTGGTTAACCCTTAATAGTATGTGTTGAATGGTACTTGATCGTGGGTTTGGATTCAGTGTACATCAATTTTGTACTATAACATCTGTGTCCTATGCTACAAACAAATCCCAACTGAGCTGTACGATTGGCAGCTAGCCCAGAGCTACCTTGCAAAGTTTCAACCCTTCGTTGCAACCACCAATCACAGTTAATATTGATGACAATGTGTTTCTGTTGATAAGTGTGTTTTCAAAGTCACAAACAGTGATTCCAGACTTGGTATTGGGGAAACAGTTTTAGGTCTGACTGCAGTGTGATGATCATGCACACCCTTATAAGATGAGTTCTCATTGGCAATCTTGTATTCTTGTCTTCATGACCCTCATACATCATTTGTGACACAGTTCAGCATGATTACCTATTTGTATGTTAACTCGGACACCTTCATTTATGCAGTTTTTGTAGTGTTTACTTAGATTTGTGTGGCATGTTATTTGTGTTATTTTTCCATGTTGACAACATTTTCCGGGCACTATTTCATGACTTAGTTATCCCCTGAGGAAGCATGCTTCTGTCCAACACAGCATGATGGTGTATGGTTTCTCACTTCATCAGATTTGTCCCTCGGGATGGGCAGAGTATGATGCAATCATGGGCACTGTGCAGAATTCTCTGACTACATATTATCAGGACGGTTGTATTGAGAAGCTACGTAATTTGACAGTAGGCACATTTCAGTTATCTACTGCACAGTTGATATGTCACATTACCCAGAGACAGATTTGTTGTGTAAGTGCTATTTATTGAAAAGTGCTGTAGTGCTATCTGTACATTGTCCATGATTGTGAGTCCATTATAGTGACATCTTACATTGTGATCCTACACAAGGGGTTACGGAAATGCTTTTGACATGCTGGGGTTGATGTTTCAGACAGTGCAGAGGGACAGGATTTGCCAATGAGTAGGACAATCCCTGGGCTGGGTGACAAGACATACAGTGGTTTGCAGAACAGTGTTTGAGTAAAGTTGTTGCAAGACTGGGAAGATAAAAAGCGCAGGACCTTGGTAAATGTGGGCCATGTGGCAGGGACTAGTGCTTCCGGGTCATTTTCCTTGTGAATGTGATCTGTTCCATGTCTTCTTCTTCTGATGTGTGTGTTGTCTCCTCTGTCCTTGTAATTGTTGTTGGTTGTGAAGGGGCAACACACACCTCAGTGTTAGAAGACATGGAGTCAGATATCCTGGTCGCTGCTCCCTGTGAAGGTCTTAAGGGCAGTACTGCAGCAAGGAGGGTCTGCTGGTTCTTGAGAATAGCAGCCACATCACGATGGTAGGCAGCCAGGTCTGCCCTGAGGGGGTCATGATTGCATTTGTGCATGCACTGGAAGGTTTGGGGTGCGAGGTGTTGTGGCAACTCCCTTACTGCAGTGGTAAATTCCTTGACAGTTTCTTGTAGTCCTTGCAGTATAGATGTTAGGGCTTGCATAGCTGCTGCCTGATCAGCAGATGACATGCACGAACGTATCCCCTCAAGGCTGGCTGCCATATTTTGCATCCCCACCCGCACCTCCTTGGCCAGCTCCCGCTGTACTCCAACTACAGTTCTCTCAAAGCTGGAGCCAGTGTCGTCTGAGTCCTCAGCAGTATTGGAGCTGGCAGGTCTTATAATTGGGGTGGTGGGTGGATCCTCTGCGATGGCTGCTTGTTCTGTGCTCCTCCTTGTGACTAAAGGTGGGGTCTGGAGGGTGTCCAGGACCTTTTGGATAGTCTCCTGGGGAATGTTTATCAGCTCGTCATCCATGTCATCAGGGAAATCTGGGACAGGCATATCCGCAGGAGATCCATCTTCTTCTGCAATAAAACAGGGTACAATTAGTGTGTCTGTGTTGTGGCAATTTTGATGTGACGTGCCTGCCTTTTGATGAATTCACTTTGTGATCTTGTTTTGGGTTAATTTCTCCAGTCCTTCAGATGGGCATTCTTCCAGGCCTATGGCCCACCTGTATGTCACATGTATATTATCGAGTTATCAGACTTGTCAGCCTTATCGCCTCTAGGTGTTGGTTTATGCCAAATCGAGATTTGCCACCTTCTTTTCCTACTCAAGCCTCAGTCTACATCCATTCTCGTGGTGAGACCTTTTGACTGGCTGTGGGTGTACTGATGGCCCTGGCAGCACACTTGACAATCTGGACCTGCCCCAATCTCTGATCTTTCACATCCACTTAAATGTAATTGACATGTGGCATATCCTATGCATGGCAATGTTATGATCTGATATGGATGTTGACATTGGTAATGTGTCCTGCTGATGTTGGGGAATGTGTGTTACTTTGGATTGCCCTGATAATCGTATCAGTGTCCTATTTCCTCCTCTGACTGTGCAGGTGTATTTCAGTGACCAGTTACATGTGTCCCCCCCTCAATGCTGTTGTCTGAGCAGTATGACATTTGGGATGTTGCATTGTTACCCAGGCACAGGATGGACCCAGACATATGCAGCATGGGTGTGTCCTTAGTGCTGTGTAGCTCCTATTGTTGGTTACATTGGCTGATGTTTGTGACAACTATGGGCATTGACATTTGAGAGTACTGGGGCCCTTGTCTTGTTTTTGGGGATTGATGAAGTTGTCATCCTCACCCCCTAATTTAGGTGTGTATGATCCATGGGGAAGTTACTGCCATTGGCTACTTGAGCTACACACAGAGCAGAGGTGGTAGTGGCAACTGTTGTCGCAGTTACATTCCAGTTGTCGGTATGGCTAGAGGTTGTTAAGAGGGCCCTAGTTAATGTAGGCGGTATGGTGGCTGACGTGTGCCGGGATGTCAGTTTGACGTTGTGGCCTTCCCTCCTGGCGTGGCTTTCCCTTTGCTCCATTGTTGGCATGACAGTCTGCCCCTATGGGACTGTTATTGGTGTTGTGTAATGGTGTGCCCCAGGTCTTCTCAGAACGGGCCATGCCCCCATGCCGTGCCCCTTTACCCATGCCGCTCCGTGTATTAGATGACTTCCATGCATTTGGTGGTCGGTATCCCCCCCGCTCACAGTTGACATTATTGCATTATAATTCCCCATGCGACTTACCCTGCATGTGCGTTGTCTCCTGGTAGTCTGCGCTGTCCTATCCTTGAATCCCTGTGACGATCTCTTCAGGGATGACGGCTGCGACCATCTCCTCCATGTGGTCCGGGGCCTCCTGGTGTGCTGGACTCCCCCCTCCAGTCTGCAGTGCTGCCTTCCTGTTCCTGGCCATCTTTTCCTTGGTCCTGCGCTTGCAGTCATGCCAGCGTTTCTTGCACTCGATGACAGTTCTGAGTACTTCAGCCACACTGTTAATCTTGTTGACAATTTGTTGCCATATTGCCTCTCTCCTACTGATTGGCAACTTTGATGTGACAAACAGTTGGTGCTGGTGTTCCGTCACCTCTTTAACCAGAATTTCCTGCACCTCTGCACTAAAGCGACACTTTCTTTTCTTCTTAAAAGTGTCCTGGTTCTTGTGTGGGTCATCCTGGCTGGTTCCTGGTCTGCTGTCATCTTCCTCGGGTCTGTAGTGACATCTGGGATCCATTTTGGCTCTCCTCTGGTGTAATGGCGGCGTTTGCGTTTTTTTTTTACGCTATTGCGTCAAAAAACGGCGCATATCCGGTTTGCGGGGTCATAAATTGATCCACAGTCATTTCCGCTGCGTTAACGTCATTTTGCTTTACGACTTGACGCTGTGGTGTGCGTCAAAAATAATGACTCCCACCTGTGGTTTGCGCCGCCATGGGTCAAAGTATAAATATGACGCCGGCACGGTGTACCAAAATGGCATTAGCCGGCGGTAAAAGTTTTGACGCAAAACTGCGCCGGCGCAGTTTTGCGTCAAAAAGTAAAAATATGGGCCTATGTGTTCCAGTGATTTTTTCCTTTGGTCTCTTCAGCAGCTTGCTGCCTAAGGCCTTCAAGAGAGGGGCAGGTTTCTTGCCCCTTACACAACTGTTCCCTTGTGGGTCCCCCTGGGCCTAAGAGTTCAACCTGATAAGGTTCCAACTCCATGGGCTCAGTTCCCTCAGAGGGCAGAACTTCTTACTGGGAAGAGAGGTTCTTTTTCTTTTGTTGTGTTGAAGCTGGTTCCCCAGTCTTCTTTCCTTTTCTCTTGGAGGGTTGGGCCATTATTCCAGGCTCCAACACCACTTTTTCACCCTGAGCCTTGCACTGTGCCCTTGTCTTGAAGCACACCAGTTCAGGGATACCCAGCATGGCTGCGTGGGTTTTGAGTTCTACCTCAGCCCATGCTGAGGACTCCAGGTCATTTCCAAGCAAACAGTCTACAAGGATATTTGAGGAGACTACCACCTGTTTCATTCTAACATTACCATAGCCATGGGATGTACTTTAGTCTGATTGTCAGCGTTGGTGACTGGATAAGTTTGTCCAGTCAGGTATTGTCCTGGGGAAACCAGTTTGTCTGTCACCATTGTGACAATGGCACCTGTATCCCTCAGGCCTTCTACACTAGTCCCATTAATTAGGAGTTGCTGCCTGTATTTTTGCATATTAGGGAGCCAGGCAGCCAGTGTGGCTAAGTCCACCCCACCCTCAGAGACTAATGTACCTTCAGTGTGAACCCTGATTTGCTCTGGGCACACTGTTGATCCCCCCTGGAGACTGGCTATTCCAATGTTAACTGGAGTAGGGTTTGAAGTGGAACCTTTCTTGGGACAGGCCTTGTCTCCAGTTTGGTGTCCCTGCTGATTACAGCTACGACTCCAGGCCTTTCTGGGATCAAAGTTTTTACCCTTGTACCCAAAATTGGATTGTGACGAGGCTTTGGACCCTCCCTCCTGAGCAGGTTTTTGGGGCCCTGTAGAAGACTCTTTACTTTTACCGTTGGATGTCTCAACGCTCTTCCCCTGGGGAGTCTTTGTGACCCCTTTCTTTTGGTCACCCCCTGTGGAAGTCTTGGTCACCCTAGTCTTGACCCAATGGTTCGCCTTCTTTCCCAATTCTTGGGGAGAAATTGGTCCTAGGTCTACCAGATGCTGATGCAGTTTATCATTGAAACAATTACTTAAAAGGTGTTCTTTCATAAACAGATTGTACTGCCCATCATAATCATTTACACCACAGCCATTAATCCAACTATCCAGTGTTTTGACTGAGAAGTCAACAAATTCAACCCAGGTCTGGCTCGAGGATTTATGAGCCCCCCTGAACCTAATCCTGTACTCCTCAGTTGAGAATCCAAAGCCCTCAATCAGGGTAGCCTTCATGAGGTCATAGGATTCTGCATCTTTTCCAGAGAGTGTGAGGAGTCTATCCCTACACTTTCCAGTGAACATTTCCCAAAGGAGAGCACCCCAGGGAGATCTGTTTACTTTTCTGGTTGCACAAGCCCTCTCAAAAGCTGTGAACCATTTGGTGATGTCATCAACATCTTCATATTTAGTTACAATCCCTTTGGGGATTTTTAGCATGTCAGGAGAATCTCTGACCCTATTTAAATTGCTGCCACCATTGATGGCACCTAAGCCCATCTCTTGTCTTTCCCTTTCTAGGGCTAGGAGCTGTCTCTCCAAAGCCAATATTTTGGCCATCCTGGCTAACAGGAGGTCATCTTCATTGAGGCTACCCTCAATGCTTCCAGAGTTGCTGGACTCCCCTGTGGGAGAAGCAGCATCCCTGACTATCACTTGTGGAGTCAGGGTTGGAGAAACCCTGGTTTCCCTAACTAGGAGTGGAGGGGGGAAATCATCCTCCACTTTACTAGCTTCCCCCTCTGTAAGGATCTCTTTAGAGGGGTTGTCTCTCGCAAACTCTGCCAAGAGCTCCTGGAGCTGTACTTTGGTAGGGTTTGAACCAGTTTTTATCTTTTTGATTTTGCAGAGAGACCTTAACTCTGACATCCTAAGATGCAGGTAAGGGGTGAGGTTGAGTTCCACCACCATCTCTTCTACAGCAGACATTTTGTTTCTAAAAGTTGGAATACGTTTTAAGAATCTAAAACTATCTCTAGAACTTAATTCAAACTTTTACAAAACTTTTAAACTCTAAAAGAAATGCTAACAGGGACTAACACAAGGCCCTAGCAGGAATTTTGAAAAATAGCTCAAATTTCAAAAATCAGTTTCTAATGACAATTTTTGGAATGTAGTCGTGTGATCAGGTAATGGCTGAGTAGTCCAGCAAATTGCAAAATTTTGTACCCCACTGCCTATCCACCAATGTAGGAAGTTGACTCTGTATGTACTATTTCAAAGTAAGAAATAGCATGCACAGAGTCCAAGGGTTCCCCTTAGAGGTAAGATAGTGGCAAAAAGAGATAATTCTAATGCTCTATTTTGTGGTAGTGTGGCCGAGCACTAGGCTTATCAGAGGGTAGTGTTAAGCATTTGTTGTATACACACAGGCAATTAATGAGGAACACACACTCAGACAATTCCAGGCCAATAGGTGTTTACATAGACAAATACCTTTTCTTAGTTTATTTTAAGAACCACAGGTTCAAGATTTACAAACAATACTTTAAATGAAAGGTATTTCACTCAGGTATCTTAGGAACTTTGAATCATCACAATAGTATGTACACTTTTGGCAAAAATGGCAATAAGCTATTTTAAAAATGGACACAGCACAAAAATCAACAGTTCCTGGGGGAGGTAAGTATTTTTTAGGTTCACAGGTAAGTAAAGCACTTGCAGGGTTCAAAGTTGGGTCCAAAGTAGCCCACCGTTGGGGGTTCAAGGCAACCACAAAGTTACCACACCAGCAGCTCAGGGCCGGTCACGTGCAGAGGTCAAAGTGGTACCCAAAACAGATAGGGTTCAATGGAAATAGGGGTGCCTCGGTTCCAGTCAGCCAGCAGGTAAGTACCCGCGACTTCGGAGGGCAGACCAGGGGCGTTTTTTTTAGGGCACTGGGGGGAACACAAGCAGGCACCGAAAGTACACACTCAGTGGCACAGGGGCGGCCTGGTGCAGAGTGCAAACAGGCGTTGAGTTTGCAATAGGATTCAATGGGAGACCCGAGGGTCTCTTCAGTTCTGCAGGCAGGCAAGGGGGGGGCTCCTCGGGGTAGCCACCACCTGGGCTACGAAGAGGGCTGCCTAGTGGTCGCTCCTGCACTGGAGTTCGGATCCTTCAGGTCCTGCGGGCTGCGGGTGCAGTGTGTTTCCCAGGCATCGGGTGTTTTGAAGTAGGCAGTCGTGGTCAGGGGGAGCCTCTGGATTCCCTCTGCAGACGTCTTTGTGGGGGCTCAGGGAGGTCAACTCTGGCTACTCACGGGCTCGCAGTCGCCAGGGAGTCCTCCCTGTAGAGTTAGTTTTCCGCAGGTCGAGCCGGGGGCGTCGGGTGCAGAGTAGAAAGTCTCACGCTTCCGGCGGGAAATGTGTGGTCTTTAAAAGTTGCTTCTTTGTTGCAAAGTTGCAGTCTTTGTGGAACAGGGCCGCTGTTCTCGGGAGTTTCTTGGTCCTTTTAGATGCAGGAGTCCTCTGTGGCTTCAGAGGTCGCTGGACCCTGGGGGACGCGTCACTGTTGCAGTTTTTCTTGAAGTGGGGAGACAGGCCGGTAGGGCTTGGGCCAAAGCAGTTGGTGTCTCCGTCTTCTCTGCAGGTCTTCAGGTCAGCAGTCCTTCTTCGTCTTCAGGTTGCAGGAATCTATCTTGCTAGGTTCTGGGGAGCCCCTAAATACTCGATTTAGGGGTGTGTTTAGGTCTGGGGGTTAGTAGCCAATGGCTACTAGCCCTGAGGGTGGCTACACCCTCTTTTTACCTCCTCCCTGAGGGGAGGGGGGCACATCCCTAATCCTATTGGGGGAATCCTCCATCTGCAAGATGGAGGATTTCTAAAAGTCAGTGTCACCTCAGCTTAGGACACCTTAGGGGTTGTCCTGACTGGCCAGTGACTCCTCCTTGTTTTTCTCATTATCTCCTCCGGCCTTGCCGCCAAAAGTGAGGCAGTGGCTAGAGGGGGGGGGGACATCTCCACTAGCTGGGATGCCCTGTGGTGCTGTAAAAAAGGGGGTGAGCCTTTGAGGCTCACCGCCAGGTGTTACAGTTGCTGCAGGGGAAGGTGAGAAGCACCTCCACCCAGTACAGGCTTTGTTACTAGCCACAGAGTGACAAAGGCACTCTCCCCATGTGGGCAGCAATATGTCTGGTGTGTGGCAGGCTGGCAAAACTAGTTAGCCCACACTGGAAGTCGGGTATGTTTTCAGGGGGCATCTCTAAGATGCCCTCTGGGTGTATTTCACAATAAAATGTACACTGGCATCAGTGTGCATTTATTGTGCTGAGAAGTTTGACACCAAACTTCCCAGTTTCCAGTGTAGCCATTATGGTGCTGTGGAGTTCGTGTATGACAGACTCCCAGACCATATACTCTTATGGCTACCCTGCACTTACAATGTCTAAGGTTTTGCTTAGACACTGTAGGCGCATAGTGCTCATGCACCTATGCCCTCACGTGTGGTATAGTGCACCCTGTCTTAGGGCTGTAAGGCCTGCTAAAGGGGTGACTTGTCTATGCCATAGGCAGTGTGAGGTTGGCATGGCACCCTAAGGGGAGTGCCATGTCGACTTAGTCATTTTCTCCCCACCAGCACACACAAGCTGGCAAGCAGTGTGTATGTGCTGAGTGAGGGGTCCCCAGGGTGGCATAAGACATGCTGCAGCCCTTAGAGACCTTCCCTGGCATCAGGGCCCTTGGTACCAGGGGTACCAGTTACAAGGGACTTACCTGGATGCCAGGGTGTGCCAATTGTGGTGACAATGGTACAGGTTAGGGAAGAACACTGGTGCTGGGGCCTGGTTAGCAGGCCTCAGCACACTTTCAAATCATAACTTGGCATCAGCAAAGGCAAAAAGTCAGGGGGTAACCATGCCAAGGAGGTATTTCCTTACACTTATTACTAGAGCAGCCTCAGAATTTCAGGGTTCCTCCTGGCTCCTATACGAAGTTAAGTTTAGTCGGATGAAGGCGGTCATGCCAGAAATGGATTAGGATCAAAGGGAGAATAATCTGTAGCACCCCAAATTCACCATGTCCCCCTATGGGTCAATCACTTGGAAGCCCTTTTGGTCTGATAAAAGTTAGAGGGACAATAAACTTGCACGGTGGCAATATATAAAAAAGGAATGCAGTAACGGGCCAGCATACAAATATAAACACATTTGCTCCTTCTGTGGGTCCCAGGGGCACCCCGAAAGCAAGTGCACTATCTGGATGACTTTCGGTTAATGGGACCCTTAGGCTCTACATACTGTGAGAAGGCCCTGGTGGGCTTCCAACAGTTGGCCCAAGCCCTGGGGGTGCCAGTGGTAGCTGACAAGATGGAGGGCCCCTCTATGCGGATAACATTTCTGGATATTGAAATTGAGTCAGTGGCTCGTGTGTGCAGGCTCCCAGCTGACAAGGTTATGGCATTGAAAGCATCCATTCAGACTTGTCTAGTGGGCAGGAAGGTCGCCTTGCGCCAGTTGGAAGTGTTGACTGGGCAGTTGAATTTTGCATTACGGGTGATTCCTATGGGGAGAGCCTTTTCAAAGGATGTCTTCAGGGTTATGGCAGGCCTTCAGGCCAAGCATCACCCCACCAGACTGTCCTTTGAGGTCAGGGAGGAATTGAGGACCTGGAAATGCTTTCTGGATAACATCAATGGCACCCTCCTATAGCAACAGCTGCTGCGGTCCAGCACTGAGCTGGCCCTGTTCACTGATACAGCGGGCAGCATGGGTTTTGGGGCAATATATGGCACAAGATGGTGCATGCAGCATTGGCTAGAAGAATGAAGGGCCTCTGGGCTCGTCCAAAACTTTACCTTCCTAGAGCTTTTCCTTATTATTGTAGCGGTGCAGATCTGAGGAGACACTTTGGCCAACAGCAGGATAGTATTCTGTTCGGACAGCTTGTCGGCAGTCATGGCAATAAATAATCAGAGTGCAAAGTGTCCATTTGTGTTACTCTTGCTTAAGGCCCTTGTCCGCAGTTGCTTAACGCATAATGTGTTCTTCTCAGCAAAGCATGTCCCGGGGGGTAATAACGCAGGGGCTGATGCCTTGTTTCATTCCAAGTTGGCAGAGTTCAGAGCACTGTCGCCACAAGCAGACGAGACAATGCCATTCTTCCCTCAGGAGTTATGGAAGCTTGGTGCCTCATCGCCTCTGACTTGATCACATCATCCTTGGCACGCAAAACCAAAGGTACGCATGAGTCGGCTTGGCAAATATACAATGCCTCCTTTGAATCCCCTGTTGCGGCAGAGGTGCAGGGCATCCTAAAGTTCCTGGTGAAGCAAAGAGAGGGTGGCAAGTCTCTGTACCTAGTACGGAGACAGCTGTCTGCATTTGTCTTCTTTGCTGGGCTCAAAGGGGTGACAGACCTGACCAAAGATCCTAGGGTGAGGAGGGCTATCATGGGTTGGGAACGTATGCCCCCCCCAAGGAAGATGCCAGGAGACCTATTGATGCAGCGAGGCTGGCACAAATTGTGGGAGTTTTGAAATGGGTATGCTGACCTCCCTATGAACTTAGGCCTATAGTTATACTTTGTAAGCGCCGCATTTGCATCATTTTTTTATGCAAAAGCGGCGCAAACCTACAAAATACAATTGTATTTTGTAAGTTTGTGACACTTTTGCGTCAAAAAGAGGCACAAATGCGGCATTAACAAAGTATAAATATGGGCCTTAGTCTATTCAGCCACGCCTTCTCACTAGGCCTATCGGGGGACGCCATTGAGAGGGTTGGCAGGTGGAAATCGCAATGCTATGTGTGCCTCCATTTGGTTTAGGCTTCTCTAATGCCTAGGTTCCTTTTTTACCCTCTGTTCCAGTCCTCGGGCGCTGTTGGGCGCTGTACAATTCATGTGTGTTGGTGCACATGCTCCTTCAGTCAAAGAGCATCCCAATATTTCACTGACTCTGGCCTGGAGAAGGCCCAGTGGGAGGTAGGGTTCCAGCATCATTGGGCGGGTATTGGAGGCCTCAAGTTAAGAGATTTATTTCACAATCTTGAGAGGGCCCTGAATGAAGGAAGGGTCCCCCTCCTGACATAATCATCATCCATGTGGGAAGCAACAATATGGTGCCATTGGGTAGGCGGGGGTTGGGAGGCTCTCTTCTCCACCCTGTCAAGGGTGCAGATTCGGCTACCGGCAGCAGCCATGCTGTAGTCCGAGATTATCCCATGATTGGGTGCGGCCTGGAGGGGTGTCCACCAGGGCAATCAATGATTTGGTGAGAAAGTTGAATCGTTCAATACAAAGAATCCTAGCTGGTTCATCGATGGGCACGGTCCGGCACAACTTGATCCATGTAACCAGACCCAAGTTATTCCTTCCTGATGGAGTGCATTTGTCCATCAGGGGCCAAGAGTTATTGATCCAGACCATTTTGGGGGCCATACTCGATCATGCCCAGTGCTGTTGGGGGGAGGGCGGGTTCCGCCGGGTAGCTCCTTGTCCTGTGGAAAGAGTATGGACTCTTGGCTGGACTGACCCCTTAACGGAGTGTGATTTTGTGAGCAATAGGCTGGCGAGAGAGGATGGTTTACCTTCCGATGGCCTTGGACTATCTAGCCCTAAATGCCTGGTTGGAACATTGGGGGCTACGCCATTGTTCAGATACATAGGCGGGCCAATTGGCTATACGTCGCCCTATCATTTGATGGGAGCACCCTTCTAGATTGGAGGGATGTCAAAAGTTGTTGAGCCAGTGGGGTTATGGTGATAAACTCTACTTAAATGCACGGGTGGTGGTGCTGATTGAGGCCTGCCGGCACAATGCGCATTATAGCCGTAGTGGGAAAAGACTGTTTCCAAGTATGCTGTAACCAATCTGCTTTCTGCCGTCCTTGTAAACATTTTGAAAATGCTCAGTCATATCTTTCATATCTCTGATACCTCAAGCGTTTGTATGTCGAATTCTGCTGTCCCTTGTTGGGGGGAGGGGGTATTTTGGTCGATTGATTACAAGTGGCATACACCAATTTGCTATATGATGTTTTAATGTGTTATACTGGTATGAAAAGGCTACGCGGGGGTGATCCACATACTTTAAGTTGTCACAACTCTTTTTTTGTAGGGGTGAGAGTTGCACATTGTGCGCACAATATATATTATGTTCTCATATTGATTCTACGGAGGTGTATATAGTAGCCCATAGTCCAGGTTTTCCCCGTAATGAAGCACTTGTGCAAAATATCCTCTTGTATCAGGCTAGTTTGCATTTCGCACACTTCCCATCTCCTCTCAGGATAGAGTGGGACTAAGGAAGCTTGCTTGTCCAACCCCACCCTGTGATGAGTTCTGAAATGTGTGGTGTACCCTGGCTTACTGACAGGTTTATGAAACCCATGGCCTCACAGTGTTGAAGGTCACTGAGGGTTGGGGCTGAAATCTGGTGAGCCCCGTTAAAACTGTGATAGCATGCAAATGCGAACTAGCACATGTGTCTTTTGAAGGACTCTAATTTTTCCTGACCATCACTCAGAGCGAGGGTCGGAAGCTCTAAAAAGTTCAGTTACTGCAAACTGAACAATAAACTAAGAGGCAGGAATTAAGGTGGAGGTTCTTGCCCTACGTAATCAGCCTCCTATGCTCTACAGTTCCTTTAGAAAGCGGATCTGCGCATGACTCCGCAACCATCAATTACAGAAGCAACAACTTTCAGCATTAGTGACAACTCACTGCAATTTCGAACTGTGATAGTTTTGCACCTTCGGTAATTGTAAGGAAATGGCTCCCAGTTGCAATTACCCCCCCCCCACTTTTTGCCTGATACTGATGCTGACTTGACTGAGAAGTGAGCTGGGACCCTGATAACCAGGCCCCAGCACCAGTGTTCTTTCACCTAAAATGTACCATTGTCTCCACAATTGGCATAACCTTGGCACCCAGGTAAGCCCCTTGTAACTGGTACCCCTGGTACCAAGGGCCCTGATGCCAGGAAAGGTCTCTAAGGGCTGCAGCATGTCTTATGCCACCATAGGGATCCCTCACTCAGCACAGACACACTGCTAGCCAGCTTGTGTCTGCTGGTGGGGAGAAAATGACTAAGCCGACATGACACTCCCCTCAGGGTGCCATGCCAACCTCACACTGCCTGTGGCATCAGTAAGTCACCTCTCTAGCAGGCCTTACAGCACTAAGGTAGGGTTTACTATACCACAGGTGAGGGCATAGGTGCATGAGCACTATGCCCCTACAGTGTACACTCTGCACCCGACGCCCCCGGCTCGACCTGCAGAGAAACACTACAGGGAGGACTCCCCGGCTACTGCGACCCTGTGAGTAGCCAGAGTTGACCCCCCTGAGCCGCCCCCAGCAACGCCTGCAGAGGGAATCCAGAGGCTCCCCCTGATCGCGACTGCCTGCTTCAAAGAACCCGACGCCTGGTAAAGACACTGCACCCGCAGCCCCCAGGACCTGAAAGATCCGACCTCCAGTGCAGAAGCGACCCCCAGGCGGCCCTCTCCCTTGCCCAGGTGGTGGCTACCCCAAGGAGCCCCCCTTTGCCTGCCTGCTTCGCTGAAGAGACCCCTGGGTCTCCCATTGAATCCTATTGCAAACCCAACGCCTGTTTGCACTCTGCACATGGCCGCCCCCGTGCCGCTGAGGGTGTACTTTTTGTGCTGACTTGTGTCCCCCCCCGGTGCCCTACAAAACCCCCCTGGTCTGCCCTCCGAAGTCGCGGGTACTTACCTGCTGGCAGACTGGAACCGGGGCACCCCCTTCTCCATTGAAGCCTATGCGTTTTGGGCACCACTTTGACCTCTGCACCTGACCGGCCCTGAGCTGCTGGTGTGGTAACTTTGGGATGCCCTGAACCCCCAACGGTGGGCTACCTTGGACCCAACTTTGAACCCTGTAGGTGGTTTACTTACCTGCAAAACTAACAAATAGTTACCTCCCCCAGGAACTGTTGAAATTTGCACTGTCTAGTTTTAAAATAGCTTATTTCCATTTTTGCCAAAACTGTACATGCTATTTTGCTGATTCAAAGTTCCTACGATACCTAAGTGAAGTACCTTTCATTTGAAGTATTGATTGTAAATCTTGAACCTGTGGTTCTTAAAATAAACTAAGAAAATATATTTTTCTACATAAAAACCTATTGACCTGGAATTGTCTTTGAGTGTGTGTTCCCCATTTATTGACTGTGTGTCTATGCAAGAGCACTCCATCAGCAATTCCCCTCACATTCTGTGAGGAATAACAGCAATTTAATCAATTGGCTGATTTGCAAAGATACGTGCCAATAACATTAATTAATATTTATTATATCAGCAGAGTTGAAGGTTTAAATACATTTCAGAATGGTATCAGCTTACTCAACCAATGTGGCTGAGTAGAGTTTTCAAGTGTGTTTAATTCTGATCTATAACAGCGTTTAATGGAAGCAACCTAGTTACGATTTGGCTTATTTTAAATGCTGTGAAGTACCCTCAGCTCTGCATAAACAAGGGATTTATTGTCATAAAACAGGTGATAAACAACTGAAAACATCTGAACCATATGCAGGTAAAACTGAAGGGCATTCATGCCACGCATGAAAGGAGCTGGGCACTGGGCCGAAGGCCATTGCTAAGCAGGTTGCTGATGTATTATCCAGTTTTTAATATCATCCTGATAATAGATGGACTCTATAATATCAACTACCACTATATCATCATGGTAAATATAAGCATAAATTTACCATTCTTTAGGCCACATCAACGTACCTTGCAGATATGGCAGTATGGAATTAAGGATAGCTTTTCATCTGCCTTCTTCCTGTGATAACCTGCCTTCCTGGGAGCTGTTTTCCTGCAAGGGAACAACGTACTGACTTTCTATTTTGTTTGCTTCTTCCCCTCATAGGGAAGATAATGACCATCAAAGCAGAAATGAGACCCTAAAGGTCTGGAAAGAGGTTTATGGTCTGGGGAGTGATCTATCTGCTTAAAGGGCTTCATACAATTGCTCTTCTGAATCTATACTGATGTGAGATATATACCTTGTTCTCCCTTCAGTTGAGCAGAAAATACTGCCACGGGTTTTGTTAACACCCATGATCGACAGCAAAGTAGCTCACCATTTATATACCTTGAAGATTAATATATTGTCAATGTACATGTATGTGGAGTTAGATATAGTAAGTTATTGATACAGCGCTCATTAATATGTTTATAGCACAATATTTAGTACCCAATATTCTCTTACCATAAAGGTCTTACACCCAAGTCTTATGGGAATATGAGAGACAAACCTCAGGAATGTATGGAATACATTTCTGTTCCATATTTTATTGTGCCCTTCAATCTATCTCAATGATAGCATTTCATGTAAAATGTAAACTTCGCACTTATATAGCGCACTACTCACCCATTAGGGTCTCAAGGTGCTGTATGCATACCGCTGTGGAACCCCTCCTGGCTTTTCCCTGTGAGGCACCCACCCCTGGGCAACCCCCAGGGTGAAGCCAGACATCCAAGTGCTGTCAGGGCCATTGTAGAGATTAAGCAAGCTATAGCCCAGAGTTACAGAGTGGGACCCATTAATTAAATTAGGCACCGTGGCAGGAATTATCTGGTCCAAGGGAATTGATCTCAAGACCCACGAGGCAGGAATTGAGCCCTCGTCCAGGGCCAGATCTCTGCATCAGGGTCTGCCGCTGTAACCACTGTGCCACACTTGGCCACAAGAAAGGTAAAGAGCAACTATCAAGAGTTTCTTTATCATTCTATATATTCAATCAGATGTATTTGTAAGCATATTCCCTAAACAGCCAGCTGTGGCTTCAAAAGCAAGTATTGTATTATTCTACCATAAAATTGACAAAAGTGAAGATTATGTTACCTGCCATGGGGATGTTGACCTCCAAAACCTACTTACAATGTTCACAGCCTCGCTTTAGGATAACAAACCTTTGATAGTAACAGAGAAACACTGAGACAGAAATATTATAAATTTAATGTCAAGTTTATTTAAATCAAGACCAACTTAGTGCACACTTTGAAGAGATACAATACAAATATTTGTCTACATTTAAGACAGTTATTTCATTTTGCTAGCAAGCTTTGCTTAAAACTGTAAAGACAATAAAGCATCAAAATCATGTTTTAATCTAATTGTAAATGCACTTAAGTTGTTCTGTTCCATTTTGCCAATTACTAGATTTTATTTTATGAAACATTAAATCAAAGTTTTATATATTTTTATGTTGATGTTTTTTACAGTGTCACCGAATTGCCTTTCACAAATGTTAGGTTGAATTATCGCTAAGCACTTACGTTAGCAAACATGCAAAGAATGTTTTTGTTATTTTCAAAATAGTTTGGTTAACAAACTTTGGGCCTGATTTAGAACTGTAAATATATGTATATTCACATGTGCAAGATCCATGAACTGAAAGAGTTCGAAACATGCATAATTAAGCATCTGTTTTGAAAAATCATTCAAAATGATGCTTAAACACACAAAATGTTGCAGAGGATTAAGAATGCCACAAAACGTTGTGGGTGAGGGGAACTCTCAAATATATTTTGATAACCTTACCCTAGTTCTTCTTGAATGGGATAAACCTGGTATATTGTCTTTAAATTTGCGTTCTAGGATTTCGCACGGGTGAAGAGATATTCTACCTTTTATGACTATAAGAAGGAATCCGGTGAAGATAATTCTATGTTAAGCTGGTATTTTATGGACTTACAAAGATAATGTTTCCAAAATGTATGGCGATTATGTGGAAATATTTATTTCTTATATAGTGAGATCCCCCACCATAATCAGAATTATTGAGAAAGGTTAGGGTACAGCCTACATAATCATTACAGTTGATAGGCTACATGTTATTTTGGGGACTATAAGTCTCAATGACATCAGGACCATTGTTTCATCTAATTACATGGTGAAACCCTAACATTTTGATCCCCCAGAGCTCTGTCCTCCCATCACCTAACCTAGACATACACAAATTTTTTGTTACTTTCAAAATGTCTTCCTATTTATTTTAGTTAAATGTCAGTACATTAAACTTGCTTGAAAGTTCCAGTTTAGTGAAATTCGCATAAAGATAAGTAAATTAAGGTACCTATTTATGTTTATTTTAACATTCCTAAATAGAATTGCAAGTATTGACTTGCTTTGAAAACAGCAGAAATATATTTAGAAAAATTTCATAGAATACTAAAATCACACTTTATTCACTATATTTTTTAGTTATTTGTTATGTTCTTAAGAATGGTGAGGAAGCGCTCAGCAAACACCCCCTTCAAATATAAATTTTTCATACTATCCCTGAATTTGAAGGTGGATAGCATGTAGCGCTGCTTTTCCTGCTTCTTGGGTTTTTATATTCTCAATTTTTTATTCCTATTACTCTATTCTATTAGTGACCTAATGCATACAGAAGGAAATACTATAAAAAACTATTGTAAACTAAACATTAACTAAATGCATAATACAGAAATGAAAATATATCTATTCGTATATGTTAAAAATCGGATTCCTCTGATCAGTTAGGCATTTAACAAATTCTCCACTGCTGATGACAACCATCTATAGCCTGTTGAATAAAAAAAACACAAAAGGTACATATAATTAGATCGAGAGATAGAAACCACAAAATGACCTGAAAACACTTAAACACAAAGTAATGTTAAGTGACACACATTATATGAACAATTATAGACTGGTTACACAGTCTGGGTTTTAATGAGTCCACTATATTGATGTTCCATGTCTATGACAGCATGGTCCACCTAATAAAATAATAAATGCATTTTCTCCAGTGTTTGAATTGGAGACAGAGCATAGATGAGAGATATAAAATGCAACTCTGTCTTTCACTGAAGATGAGCCCAGCTTGCCTTTTAGGATTGCAGTAAACATTTTCACTAGGGGCAGGGAACTGACACCAGTTTGCCTCCTCCAAAAAGGTGCTGTTGATCCTGACATCCTTGATGTGGATTTACCCAAACTTTTTTGTTGTACAGCCTTCTGTTTTTGCTCACTTTTTTTAGCTGGCGTTAAAATTTTGCATACTTTACCACTGCTAACCTGTGCTATGGTGCTTGTTCTCTCTCCTTTAAATATTATAACATTGGCGTACATCCTATTGACATATTTAATTTACTTGGATATCCCTAGTAAATTGGTAGTATATTCACCCAGGGCCAGTAAATTAAAAGGTACTAGTGGGTTTGCAGCACTGATTGTACCACCCACTTAAGTAGTTCTTAAAACAGGTCTCAGGTCTGCCATTGTAGCCTGTGCGTGCAATTTAAAACTTCCTTTTCAACTTGGCAAAATATAACTCTTGCCAGGCGCAACCCTCCCCTCTGTTCTGTTTTATTACATGGAAGACACTTCTATGGTAGATCCTAAATAACCCAGAGGGCAAATTGCAATATACTTGAAAGTTTTGACATGTACTTTTAGATTTTACATGTTTTGATAGTCAAATAACTGCTTTGAGGCCTACCTCTCTTTAAGGATAACATTGGATCAACTTATTACATTTAATAAGAGATAACTAACAATTGGCAGCAGGTGGGAATATCAAACTTGGCTTCTAAAGGATTTTAATTAAAAGTCCACTTTAATAGTAAAGTTTCATTTTTAGCCACAATACTTAAATGTCACTTTTTCAAAATTTTGCATTTTCTTGGCCTATCCATTTGGTGGCAGAAGCCTGTCCCTGGGTCAAAGCTAATGACTAGTTGCAACTGGCATTTGGTCCCTGCGTATTGCTCCCTGAGAGTGAGACGAAGAGAAGATATGTATTGGTAGGATAGGCCACTCTGGGTTGATGAAAGGGAAGAACTGTTACCTATCAGGCTTGCACATTAAAAAGGCTCTTCTGGAGCATTTTCAGAAAGGTTCTGACACTGGTCTTTTGTGAACCAAGTCAAGCTGGGGTCAGGGTAAGGAGTAAGGGGATGCCTTACCCCTTGGGGTGGGGGGGCGGGAGGGTGGAAACCTCCAAAACCTTCTCCTACTTCAAAGTGGGCACCAGGTAAAAATATTAGACTGTTAGACCCAGCTCTTCAGTACACATCTGGACCTATGGGGGAACTCAGAAGGAGGCCTGTTGTGTTGCTCTGCAACAAGGACTTCCGATCTACTGCCGTGTTGCCTGCACAAAGGACTTGACCTGCTTCTTGAACCCATGACCGCCAAGTTGGAAAGTTGGCTGTCCTCCTGACCACCGCCTCGGGGAGAGAAGGCTCCAGCCACTTTGAACACCACAACTGGACTTTGCCTGCTGTGAGTGATACCCTCCCAAGTGGTGCCTCCTGAGTTCTGGACCATTGGAAGTGAGCCTGAAGGTGCTCTGTCAGCCCAGCTTTGCTCCCAATGGAACAGACACATTGCCTTTGGAAAAGTCTGCATCAGAGCCGGTGAGTGAAGCATCATTGGTGCTGGTCCTCAGATTGTAAGCCCCTCTTCGATGGCATCCTTGACGCCAATGCAGGACTCTGCATCAGAAGCCCCGCAGCGCAACATATTGTCAACGCAGGCCCTCACATCACAAACCCCCTGGTCAATAGCCCCCTTGATGATGATGGAGGTCCTCGCCTTGAAGCTCCTTGGAAGAGACGATGCTCGATGCGTCTACATACCAGGACCTCACATCGCTTCGGCTGCGCTATGCATCCTCGGCACAAGGCCTCGCAACGCTCTGCATCCAGGATTTAAGCTACTTTGTTTTGCAGGCATAACTGGGTCCCTGCAGCTGGCCCATGCTCCATTTCAGTTGGCCTGAACATATGACTTTGTCCCAGCCAGGTACGATCAGATAACCACAGTTTTGGTTCAGTGCTTTTTGGGGCTAAATTCACTAAAATCTTTACAATTGCATATCTCCGGTTCTACTGATTGGATTGTTGTTATTTTGATCTTAAATTGTTTATTAAGTTTTACTCTATTGTTGTAATTTGTGTGGGATTTTTCTTGTGTTGTATTTGACTTTATTACTGTTTGACGTGCTGCATAAATACTTTACACGTTGCCTCTAAGTTAAGTCTGACTGCTCTTGTGCGAAGCTACCAGATGGTTGAGCACAGGTTAATTTGGGGTTTGTCTGTGACTTCACCCTGACAAAGATTGTGGTTACTGCTTGAGTAGGGTTTCACCCCCCTAAACCAGTAACCCAATTTGGTGCATTGAATATTCACCATACTTGGTTGGTGTCTCTAAGAGCCACTATGCTTTTGTGTCCAGATATGTAATATGGCAGCATCTTTGTCTAAGAGACCTGATCAGGCAGGTCTTCTAAGTTGTTGTGTAAGTTGAAACCCTTGGTAATGCCTTTGATATTCAGTCTCCTCTGGCGGCATGACAGAACGAAGTCCACCGCTAGACTGGTAGTACAGGCGGGCTCGGCCAACCAAATCACTGGATGGGATTTGATACTGCTTACATCGGAGCCTGACCCGGACAGGCGGCCACCCTGAAGGACTGCTGGTCAGGGCTTGTGTCCTTGGGCTGCTCGGGCAGTTGGCACACAGAGCTTGGAGTCAATACACTGGTCATGGCCATCGGTCCGAACTCAGACTTCTTATGGCTGAGGGCCGCCCTCTCACACAGAGAAACGTATTGCACATATCAGGCCAACTCACCCATACTTCACGTCAGTGTACATGGATACCCGAGATCACAGTGCACTCCAAATGCTCACATATTTAATGACAAAAGGTTGCATTCTTTAGTGTTGTCAGACTACTAAATGTCTCAAAATATTGCCTTCCCATTGTATATTACCAAACTTCAATAAAGACCAATTGGAAAAGTACTCTTTTGTTAGTCAGTCTGTAATCCTAAACAAATCACTGTTGCTTCATCAGGCTCTCCGTCTATAGGAATGGCTGGAAATAGTTCTTTGATTGCATGTCTCACCCACAACATTCTAGGTAGCTAGACATGACAGTCTTGCTTGCTGAGGAGGGGATATACCTTATAATGTACCTAGCAAGACTTAAAGCCCCTACGCTTTAGGTGGATCAGTAGCAGTAAAGCCTAAGGCCCTCATTACAACCCTGGCGGTCAGTGGAGAAGTGGCGGTAATACCACAAACAAGCCGGCGGTAAAACAATTGGGATTACAAGCATGGCGGTGACAGCCATGAAAAACCGCCACTTCTCCACTCCGACCGCCAGGGTGGTAATGACCGCTGGGCTGGAGGCTTCGGTCTCCAGTTCGGCGGCTGTTACTACACTGCCGGCAGCATCACGACCCCGCATACCTCCCTGGAGTTCTTGGGGTTCTGTATCGCCACAAAATCCATGGCTGTAGGCACTATCAGTGCCAGGGAGTTTGTTCCCTGGCATTGACAGGGGCCTCCCCCACCCCTCTCCCCCTCCCCAGTGTCCTCCCCCCAAACCCACGACCCCCATGCCACCCCCAAAGGTGGTTGGACCCCCCTCCCCCCCTAACATTGACACACACACCCCCTACACGCACACTTACACTACAACTTCACATACACGCACACATACACACAGACATACACACAGATACGCACACATTTTCCAAACACACAACACACCCCCCACATGCATACACACACTCACACACACCCTCTACACACTCACACCCTCATGCACGCACACAACACCCCCCACCCCCCTCCCCTAATGGACGATCACCTTACCTGGTCCGGTGATCCTCCGTGATCATCCTCCGCCAGCTCCCCGTCACCTGAACACCGCTACACCAAATCATGGGACGTGATTCGGTGGGCGGTGTTCTGATGACGTGGCGGTGGAGGTGGAGCAGCCTCCACTTCCCCACCGACCGCCCGTATGGCTGCTGGCGGCTCTCTGTCCGAAAAAGGGTGGAGGGCTGCCAGGAGTCATGATACGCTGTGCAGAAAACCACCTGCACTGGCGGTCTTCAGCACAGCAGTACCTCAGCGGTCTTGCTTAAAGACCGCCAAGGTTGAAATGAGGCCCTAAGTCATTAATCCTGTGTTTATGCACAAGATAGTACTTCAAAGTATGGTTCTCTTGTTGCTCATAAGTTTCCTTTTTAGTGGTTCACTGAAGCAGACTTTTCTGATGTTTAATTAGACAACAAGATATGACAATTTCTCAATAGCTTCTTCATCCACTGGGTCACAGGGTTCATGCTAACCAAGAAGATTTAAATCCACGTGTATGACCCTTGTAGAAGGCTGTTCTCTGTTTGATCAAGATAAAGAAACCATAGACTAAAATATATGAAGGGACGTCTGCAAAGTCAGGCTCAGTTGGGACCACTTCTGAGAAAATGCTTCTTGCTTTTTTGCGTACCTGTCAAAGTACACAAGCCCTAGGACATTAAGCACCACAAGGTTAACAAGTATCTGTGTGCTTTTTGACATAGCAATAGCAGGATCAGGGGGTCATAGTGCAGAGAAAGGAACCTCAGTAACAAAATAGGACTAAAGTAGACACAGTTGTCTGTGGTGCCACAATTGGGCTATCACAAAGATGATGCTCCACACCTGCACAGGTTCCACACACAAACCAAGCAGTTATTGAAAAATAAGAGCTTGTGACACAACAGGTTTTTTCGAGCAGGTATGACATGGTGAGGCTAGTACCTGCAGAATTTATGATCTTCTTAGAGGAGTGGTACAGGAACAGCACTGATGCACAAAACCGCAAAATGGGAAATCCATCATTTTCACTTGATGGTTTGTGTGAAACGGTCAGAAACTGATTGGGTATCACTCACATCTACAGCTCATGGTTAAATCATTCCAGGGTGGAAATCAAGAAAGGTACGCACCTGAAGGCACCACTACCAATTAACACCTATTTCTTCTTGTGGAAACAACAACAAAAGAATCTGTAAAGCGAAAAAGAAAAGTATGACTTAGATAAAACCCAGTGTGTCACTGAACTGTACTCGTCATGGGTGACATGTATTAACTAGAGGTCTTAAAAAGTCTATAATACACAGTCCCTTTATAAAAATGAACCTATTTATTTTTAGCAGATGCTTCTTATGTGCACAGACCACAGCACAATGAGTGGTAGTATATTTGTGTTTGCAGGTGTGTGTATGACCTCCTAGTGGAGCTCAGTGGATAAATAAAAATACACCCCCTTTTCTTAAGGACTCAAGGTATCCAACATTCAATCAATGCCGTCCATCAACAAAATGACCCTCCTTCACTGCCATTCCGTATGTACATTTACATAGCATACATGACTGTTTGTCCTGCACAGCACAACTCAACCACCATATTCCATGTGTTGTCCTAAAGTAGCTACCCAGAAAGTAACTCCGTTATTTCCACTCTTGGGATGCTACGAACATCACTGCTGTGAGAGGTCCTGCTAAAGCTCAATAAGTATACAAGAAAACATGGAGCCTGATTCACAAAGGTAAACAAACTTTTGTGTAAGTTACATGTTTTGGTAGTCACGAACTACAAGTTAATACTAAATTTAGGATCCGCAGTCAGAGCAGAGAACTACACACATAAAAATATAGGCCTGGCCTATTAGTAAGTTTACAACTGCAAAAACTCAACAGTTGGGGGGAGAGCTATGCACATAAAAAGATAGGCCTATCCTCAATTTTTATGTGTGAAGTTCTCTGCCCCAACTGCAGACTCTCCACAGCAGAAACTTAACATTGACTCGTAGTTTGTGAATACCAAAAAATATTTAAACTTACACAAAAGTAAGTTTACCTTTGTGACTCAGGCCCCATGTCTGTTTTTGTGTTCTTTGTGTGTATGTTTGTGTGCTTCATAATATCCTGGTGACTGGATCTCAGTCTGTGCTCACTTATATTCAAGGAATTAAGAAACTCCTAGTTTGTTACGCCATTTTCTCTTTTCAGTTAAAATATTTACTAATTAACACATTAGTTGTATACCTGTGCCACCATTTTCTTCTGGCCAGCGTCTCCCTGGATCTATAAAACAAAACATGTGAAAAGAAGCTGCAGTTTTTATTCAACTTTGGCTTTGCTTATACCAACAAACAATTTTCTCACCTTCGTAACGCTTTTTCTGGTGGCGCATTGGGGGTATTCAAAAGGTGAGCAATCCACAGGTAGATGTATACATCAGAAACACACACAGACACACACACCTTTCTCAAAGAGTACACTCCCTATAAAAATGAAATCCAGTAGTTAAGGAAGTTCCTCCTGTCATACCTCTCTCACTGCTCAGGTGAGATCAGTACTAACCACTGAGTACCAGGGTGCAGGGCGCCATCTCTCATATCGCAGAAATAATAAGATTCCACTTCTGAGCAAGGGAGCATCTAGACTTTCTCTTTTTGTGCTTTTTATAATGTTTCTCAAGTCAGTGCTCATGAATGATGCTCGATTAACACAATGGGGGACTGAGGTCCTGCTATAATTTTATATACTAATGTCACTACCTTGTACCCCTTTGCACAGTGCTGAATACAATAGACAAACGCTCAAAAGTAACTATCTCACCTGCCTGATGGGACGCTTCTTTCGGAACCTTATCTCAGCTGGCCTTTTAACCATTAAGTGGTACCCCTTCCAATTCATTGAACTGTTTTTACTTGACTCCATTGAGAACTATATATTATATAAGCCCAAACTACTATATATTGCTCACCTGCAAAGCATTGTGGATGGAACAGTTTGCACAAGCCACAGAACCCCAAAATAAAGTAAGTAAAATAAATCATTTTGGTATTAATTAGAGTTTGTTGGACTGTTACTCTGTGAAACCGTGGAAGATATCCCATCTGCTGAATTACAAGTGCCTCTAATACATTTGCAGTGGAGTGGAGGGACATACACCACTTTTGTGACAGAGTATCGTGTCTATCAAATTATAAACAAGGCCCTTAATCTCTAATATAACCTGCATTTTAATTGCATCTGATTTTCTATACTCTGAACACGACACATGTATCTCTCCCACTGTATTCACAATATATCACATCAACAGTTGCTATAAATATTTTTAGAAAAAAATATTATTTTATTCAACATATACATACTTCATTATACAGTTCCCAAGCAGAAAAAAAGCAAACGTTCCCTAAGATAACTAGAAATAAAAACAAAGCATATCAACATACATAAGACAAGACAATAATCTAGAAATACTCCAATTAAGGGCCAACAAAGCCACAATAGCCGAAATGCGCGTCGCCAATAGCAACGGCTAGACAACGGCCAAGAGTTGGCAAAAGGTTACTGAGTGGCAGTAAGAAGTCTATGTTGCCTACCATGATCTTGGAGGATCTCTAAGTGGCCCATGAAAGAGTTTCAGTGTTCACTATGGACAACTATTTCAATAATCACTAGTACGCGAATCTCGATTATCACCAAGTGGCGCACGAAAGGGCTGCAGCGCTCAAAATTAATAATCATCTGCTGGCACTGAATGTGCCCCTATTAGTAGTTGGACAAAAGACTGACAACTGTAGTTTTGGTATAGAACATGGATTTGCCATTATCTGTGATAAATTATGAGTAATGAACTCTTTGCTTGATATATAGGTGTGGTTATCATTATGTGATATTTGTTGTTGTATGTTGGTCTGTTGCTATTGTGGTTTTGTGTTTGTCGGTCCCTAATTGGAGTTTTTCTTTATTATTGTCTTGTCTTAAGTATGTTGATGTGCTTTATTTTTATTTCAGGTTAGCTTAGGGAATTTTTGCTTTTTTCTGCTTGGAAACTGTATAATGAAGTAGTTATCTGTTGAATAAAATAACATTTTTTTCTAAAAATATGTAGAGCAACTATTGATGTGATATATTGTGAATACAGTAGGAGAGACGCATGTGTCGCCTTCAGAGTGTTGCTCCCTCGATTTCTCTCCTTATCTAGTCAGGGACCCCTTCTGTTTTCTACTCTGATTTTCTGTACTACAGCTCCAGCACTGCACGTGAGAGGTGTGACATGGGATATAGCTCAAAGAGAACTTGGTGGTGACACACAGGGTGTGAAAGCTAAAAAGAGTGAGTGCTCGTAAGTGGTGGCAGTCAGTTCACCCTCTTACACTTTCACCAGCATCAACAGTTCAGAAGGTTATCAGGCATACTTACGAAAGCGTTGCATAAGTCTGCTTCCCATTGCCTACACAAGAAAATAAATACAATAAAATTAGAGAGCATTTGGTTGGGTAGAGGAAGGGAGGGATATAAAAAGAGAGAAAGAGCGGGAGAGCTACAAAAGGGGGACAGAGAGGCAATAGGACATAGTAAAATAGAAAGAGGAAGAGAAGAATGAGGAAAGAGAAAGAGAGACGACCGGCAACTACAGACAAAAAGAGAAAAAATATCACAGTAAACGGAGGCTGACTCAATCTTTTAGACAAGCAAGACTAGTAGTTATGTCTCCTTGAAGGAGATTGGTAAAATGGCTTGACCCTCACTGATTTACACGGCTATCGCCGCTAGTCCTACAAAGCCCAGTTAGGTGGAGAAATGTCTTTTCATTGTCACAGATGAATTTCCAATTTGACCTGATCCTTATTACAATATATTACAGGGCGAGCATGATTCTTCATACAGAGTAATTTTATACTGAAGCAGTCGGATCAGATACCCTTATCAAGGGAGATAAAGAAATTCAAGCTAGGCCCTCAAGATAGTTCTATTTGTATTCATAAGTGAGCCCCGAAGAAGCGATTTTTCACAAAACATGTGTTGGCTGTTAAAAATTACTCTGTATGAAGAATCCAGGTTGTCATGTATTATTTTGTAAGAAGAACCATGCCAAATTGGAAACTGATCTGGGACAATGCATTTCTCAAACTGAACATTCATCTGTGACAATAAAGAGCAATTTCTATGAAATATGCACAGTTCAAGGACTTTATATTGTCTATTAGATAATCAATTATATCCTGCTGTTGGTTATATAAATGTGAATGGTTATGCCCTGTTTAAGTTGATGGGTGGTAGGCAGACTTCACTTTTTTCTTCCAAGGGGGACCTTAGTATAGCAAGGATGGTCCTACGTGTCCCAAAGAATGCTTGTTTCAATAACAAATATAAAGAATTCTAGAAGATACAGCCATTACCTTCTTCCAGAGCCTCAGGTGCAAGATGCTGTAAAGTAAACAATACAAATTATTGTTGTGATTTACAAACAAACCTACCCTTGCGTCTACCACTCAGACACGGAGGGCCTGATTCAACAAGGTACATTTAGAGTTGAAATCCAACTTTAGACCTGAAGTCCATGTTAGACCTTAAGTTTAATGCTAGACCTAAAGTATAGGCTAGATCTGAAGTCTAAGTTTGGACTTCAGGTCTAAAGTTAGACTTCAGATTTCAATTACACTTCAGGACTAAGTCTACCTTTGTGAATCGGGTCCTGACTGATGTTATTGTCAGTCCCCACTACCTCCCCCCTGCCAGAGCAACCACTGACTCCCACAGAGTTCCATTATTGTGTCTTGCTCAACTCTTGGCAATGATCGGTGCACCCAAATCCCAAGGTTCAAAACACAGCTGTGGATTTTACCTGAAGACTCGGCGTGAAACCACTACAGTGATAGATCTGAGGTACCCCACTTACAGCGAGATGAACAACAGAACGAGCTGTTATTTAGTAGATAAGGTGACAGTTTTACAATCCCGGTGACGCACTCCAACTCCTAACTCATCCTTGCTTGATCATTCTCCATGGTTGCTCTGGCAACCACGTGTGAAGTATCCCACGCTGGAGAAACGTCTGTAGCACAGCAAGCATCCATCTCAACCAGAAACTGATGGGGAGACTCGGATTATAAACACAAAGAGAGTTTTAGACACATGCTTATGACCTTGAAGAGGGTTCCCCAAGGTTAGATACTTTTGGTGGTACAAACAAGCTGAAATAAAAGAGCGACCCGCAGAAATCTAAGGCTATGCAGAGTCTCTGACAGAAACCATGAGTCGCTCACATCCATTTCAGGCTGGGACAAAGAAAAGTAAAAGAAACATGCTTCATTGGAGAAAATTCTGCATCTAAGCTTTCATGTGAACAGAAATATATTATTTTATTGAATATTTCAATAATTGCATCCAATTCAGTTAGTGGTTTTAAGTACTCGTAGTCCACATGAAAGAAGAGCGGCATTGGAAGCTAAAATAAAACGTAAAAACCTTGAGTAGAAAAGGTGAAAAAGACATCTTCATTGTAAATCCATCCCCTGCTGTAGAGTGATGAACACTGAGGCTACAGAAATAGGATGCTGGAGCCTGGACGAGGGTGGAATGCACTTCCATGCACACTGACATCCACGCATACTTCAACGCCCCCGCTGACCTCTGACGTAGAAGACCTGTCCTAGTGCAGATTACCGGAAGGATGCGGGGACCAGTAAATAATGAGCACAGAGACTATGGGTGTCTTCGATCTGACAATGCCTCCAAGTACACTCTTCTGGGGTGGGGGAGGGGTTTACTTTTTGCTAATATCACTCTTAAGAGACTAAACCTCTCTGGCATTAAATTGGAAAAAACAGAAAAAGTGAACCAAAATGTTCCCTATCCTTAAGTGACTCAAGTGGCAGATTAATAAGATTACATAACAAAGACTACCTCGTAGCCAATCAGAACACGCTCTATATGAATAAATGTGATGCTTTCAGAAACCTGACAAATATGTTCGTAATGTGACTGGATACGGACATATCTAAAGACAAGTCATTTTTTAAAGGTAAACGCCGGTGTTGCTCATTGGCAGAGGCTGTAACTACTTTTGGTTATGGTCTGACTCTGCTGTGATGGCCTTTGTTTAACCAATGTCAGAAGATGCTGTGGTATGCAAAGGATCATGGAGGGGGTGGGGGTTCACTACATGCTCACATGGATGGATTTCTCATTCGTTTGACATGTTCCACATATGCAGTTGTTTGAAAAATCAGAGGAAAGGTCACTGATCAGTGACTGAACACGGAACTGACTGACTGACTGACAGCTTTAATCAGCTCTCATTGTTAGCTGATTATTCCTCCCTTCTAGCATATTCTGAGCTTCAGGTGGACAAACAGAGTGAGGACTCAGCTATTCCTGTATTATTCCACACTCAGTACATGTCTCTACATGTATCTGGTCTGTTAGGAGGGAATATTACCTTGAGATGCTGCAACTATTCCACACACTGTGTGCGTGCGTTTACAAATCATCCTATATTTACAAGAAATATTTTACCTCAGTGCAGTCATCTGTGAATTGGCGCTGTAGTGTCTCCTCATCGCCCAGACCCACCAGGCCCTCCTCCTCTAACGCCTTCACCTGCTTATTCTGCAGCCAAACTCTCTCACCCTCACCAGACTGTCCCTCCACACCAGCTCCCGCACCTACACTAGACTGTCCCTCCACACCAGCTCCCTCACCTACACTAGGCTGTCCCTCCAGACCAGCACTCTCACCTGCACTAGACTGCCCCTCCACTCCAGCTCCCTCACCTACACTAGGCTGTCCCTCCAGACCAGCACTCTAACCTGCACTAGACTGTCCCTCCACTCCAGCTCCCTCACCTACACTAGGCTGTCCCTCCACACCAGCTCCTGCACCTACGCTAGACTGTCCCTCCCGACCAGCACTCTCACCTTCACTAGACTGTCTCTCCACTTCAACTCCCTCACCTTCACTAGACTTTCCGTCCACTCCAACTCCCTCATCTTCACTAAACTGTCCCTCCAATCCAGCTCCCTCCCATTCACTAGACTGTCCCTCCAGCCCATCTCTCTCACCTTCACTATAATGCTCCTCCAGCCCATCTCCCTCACCTTCACAAGACCGTCCCTCCATTCCAGCTCTCTCACCTTCACTAGATTGTCCTTCCTGCCCAGCTCCATCACCTTCACTAGACTGTCCCTCCAGTTGAGCTCCGTCACCTTCACTAGACTGTCCCTCCAGCCCATCTCCCTCACCTTCACAAAACTGTCCCTCCACTCCAGCTGTCTCACCTTCACTAGACTGTCTCTCCACTCCAACTCCCTCACCTTCACTAGGCTGTCCCTCCAATCCAGCTCCCTCACCTTCACTAGACTGTCCCTCCACTCGAGTTCCCTCACCTTCACTAGACTGTCCCTCCAGACCAGTACTCTCACCTTCACTAGACTGTCTCTCCACTCCAGCTCCCTCACCTTCAATAGACTTTCCCTCCACTTCATCTCCCTCACCTTTGCTAGACTGCCCCTCCACTCCAACACCCTCACATTCACTAGACTGTCCCTCCAGCCCATCTCTCTCACCTTCACTATAACGCCTCTCCAGCCCATACCCCTCACCTTCACAAGACTGTCCCTCCACTCCAGCTCCCTCACCTTCACAAGACTGTCCCTCCACTCCAGCTCCCTTACCTTCACTAGACTCTGCCTCTACCCCAGCTCCCTCACCTTCACTAGACTGTCTCTCCAGCCCAGCTCCCTCATCTTCACTACACTGTCCCTCCTCTCCAGCTCCCCCACATTCACAAGACTGTCCCTCCACTCCAGCACCCTCACCTTCACTAGACTGTCCTTCCAGCCCAATGCCCTCACCTTCACAAGACTGTCCCTCCATTCCATCTCTCTCACCTTCAATAAAATGTCCTTCCACTCCAGCTCCCTCACCTTCACTAGCCTGTTCCTCCTCTCCAGCTTCCTCACCATCACTAGACTGTTCCTCCAGCCCATCTTCCTCACCTTCACTAGACTGTGCCTCCTGCCCAGCTTCCTCCCCTTCACTAGCCTGTTCCTCCTCTCCACCTCCATCACCTTCACTAGACTGTCCCTCTACTCCAACTCTCTCACCTTCACTAGGCTGTCCCTCTACTCCAACTCCCTCACCTTCACTAGACTGTCCCTCCAGACCAACACTCTCCCCTTCACTAGACTGTCCGGCCATTCCAGCTCCCTCACCTTCGCTAGACTGTCCCTCAAGACCAACTCTCTCACCTTCACGAGACAGTCCCTCCAGCCCAGCACTCTCACCTTCACGAGACTGTCCATGTACTCCAGCTCCCTCGCCTTCAATAGACTTTCCTTTCACTCCAGCACCCTCACCTTCACTAGATTGTCCCTCCAATGCAGCTCCCTCACCATCAATGGACTGAACCTCCACTGCTGCTCCCTCACCTTCAGTAGACTGTCCCTCCACTGCTGCACCCTCACCTTCACTAGACTGTCCCTCCAGACTAACTCCTTCCCCTTCACTAGACTGTCCCTCCACTCCAGCTGCTTCACCTTCACTAGACTGATCCTCCAGACCATCACTTTCACCTTCACTAGACTCTCCTTCCATTCCAGTTCCCTCACCTTCACTAGACTGTCCCTCCAGACCAGCTCCCTCACCTTCACTAGACTCTCCATCTACTCCAGCTCCCTCACCGTCACTAGACCCTCCCTCCACTCCAGTTCCCTCACCTTCACTAGACTCTCCCTCCACTCCAGCTCCCTCACCTTCACTAAACTCTCCCTCCACTCCAGTTCCCTCACCTTCACTAGACTCTCCCTCCACTCCAGTTCCCTCACCTTCACTAGACTGTCCCTCCAGACCAGCTCCCTCACCTTCAGTAGACTCTCCATCTACTCCAGCTCCCTCACCGTCACTACACCCTCCCTCCACTCCAGTTCCCTCACCTTCACTAGACTCTCCCTCCACTCCAGCTCCCTCACCTTCACTAAACTCTCCCTCCACTCCAGTTCCCTCACCTTCACTAGACTCTCCCTCCACTCCAGTTCCCTCACCTTCACTAGACTGCCCCTCCAGACCAGCACTCTCACCTTCACTAGACTCTCCCTCCACTCCAGCTCCCTCACCTTCACTAGACTCTCCCTCCACTCCAGTTCCCTCACCTTCACTAGACTCTCCCTCCACTCCAGTTCCCTCACCTTCACTAGACTGTCCCTCCAGACCAGCACTCTCACCTTCACTAGACTCTCCCTCCACTCCAGTTCCCTCACCTTCACTAGACTCTCCCTCCACTCCAGATCCCTCACCTTCACTAGACTGTCCCTCCAGACCAGCACTCTCACCTACACTAGACTCTCCCTCCACTCCAGTTCCCTCACCTTCACTAGACTGTCCCTCCAGACCAGCACTCTCACCTTCACTAGACTCTACCTCTACTCCAGTTCCCTCATCTTCACTAGACTGTCCTTCCAGCCCAGCTCCCTCACCTTCACTAGACTGTCTCTTGACTCCAGCTCCCTCACCTTCACTGAACTGTCCCTCCTCAACCTCCAGGTGCTGTTCCTACTCCTGCTTCCCCTCCTCCTCTTTGCTTCACTGACCCTCTACGCCTCCCTCCTTGGGGCCCTTCCTGGTCAGTCCCTCCTGCTGCCACCCGCACTCAGCTTCTCACAGTCACACTGCCAGACTCTTTCTTCTGCTGAGTTCCAGCCCTGGCTGACCCCTCCAGCGCCCCCATGTGGCCCTGTCTCCCCTCCGCACTCTCCCCTCTGCCGCTGAATCTCTTCATCATACCAGCCCCACTGGTGCCTGGGGTCTCCGAAACCCGGGGTCCCTGCTCCCCACCGCTCAGCCCCTGCCAGTCCCAGTGCTGCCTTGACCCTTCCTCTCCTGAACCCCGTCCCTGGCTGACCCCTCCTGCCCCCCACCTCTGTCCTGCCTCTTCTGTCTCTCCAGGGGATTCTGTCTCTCCTGCACCCCAAAACCCCTGATCCGCGCCACCCACCCCCTGCCAGTCCCACTGCTGCTTCCACCCTCCTTCAGCCTCATTCGCCCCCTGGCTGCCCCCCCCCCGCCAGCCTGCTGTCCTGTACTTTCTCCTTCCCCCCACCCCTGCTGGCACCCACACTCTGTTCCCCTCCCCTCCTGCTCGCCTCCACTCTGACTGCCCCGTGGCTGCGTAACATAATCTGGGGCCCACACCCACTTCTCTACACCATAACTACTCTCCCACCCCGGCTCCAGGGGTGCGCTCCAAGGAAACTGGTGAAAGTTTGAGCCATCCTGAGGCGACACATTGAAAGCGACATTCTTGTCTGTCATCACCGCCGTGATGATCGTACTTCCGGTGTATAATGTCATAGTCACCAGACCCGGGGTAAACACAGATTCTGTGCGACCATCCTTTCTGTACTGACAGACAGACAGGCCCCGCGCTGTCTACTTAAATTCAGTGGTCACCTTGGCGGCATCTTCCCCCACACTTTCTCCCTGGCCCTCCTTCTCCTGCTGAAACCCCCCCACTAGATCTGACGCCCTCTGCAGATAGTCGCTCCCCTTCACTCCAGCTCCGTCTGGTAAATCAAACAGGCCTCAGCTGAAAAATAGAGTAAAACACACATTAGTTTAATTGCCCCCTCAATGAACATTTACATTAATGTACATAACATGTGGTTGTACAATGGCATCCGTTTTATGTTTTTCTGCTTTTTGAGGATTTGAGATGCATGACAGGTATTACTCTTTTTTTAACAGATTATTGAATCGATGTTTTATGGGCCTTTCTTACTGCATCCTAAGCAAAAGAAAACACAGAGTTAAAATATTATTTCTAAATTGTACTGTAAACATAATAATAATATTCAGGCTATTTGAAGGTATGACCGCCATGTCCTATCCCTGCTGATGACTCTGGCTCCGAGCATTGGCGCAGCAGAGGTGCCATTGACTAAATATGGCCCCAAAACAGCTACTTTTGGCGTCCAGTCGGTGGCTTACAAGCCCAGAGACCCGGCGCCACTGCACCTGCTGCACTTTCTATAACGTCCCCGAGGCTCGGGCTCTTCAGTCCTTTAGAGTCACTAAGGGACAGTTCAGAATAGCAGAGATCAGCCTTTACACATTTGCAAGATACATGTCTTAAGATGACACTGCCCCGAAGTGCATCATGGGAACATCACGGAGACAACAGGGGCAATATACTGCTGAAAAGTGGGGCTATCAGGCACCTCACTAGATAATCACTAATCCCAAAGTTATCCAGCTGTACAATGTTCGTTTCAAGGCAGATCTTTAGAGAAGGCGCCCCAAAGAAAGCGGCATTACGTGCACTGTAAACCTCTTCCACAACCTTGCACGCAAGAATGTGCTATGTGTACATTTATCAATATATTCCCTCTTCATTCCTTGTCCCTTAAATCCTGCTCAGCGCTGTTTTCAATATTACCAGCATTATAGTGGATGAGAATAGTTAAAAATGTTTCACTCTAAAATAGTTTTAAATAAAAAAGAAGGGATTTCAATTCTTTTAGGATCTGCTAAAAGACGTGTAAAGTGAAGGCCGGAACTGTTACTTCCAACCTGTAAAAAACAAACATGTATTAGAAAAGCATTCTGTCATCGTGAAACAAAACATAATTTACTTTACAAAAAAACTCATTTCCAGCGGGTAAAATCTGCACTACAATGTGAAAAGAAGTCAGCACTTCTGCCTGGAGTTGTTGCAAATGTCAGGAGGAAATGACGTCTTAAACATCATCTCGGCTGCGCCTCTTCACCTGCTCTCAATACTACAGAATGTCAACAAACTGCCAATGCATGAACCACAGAGTACCAAAAACAATGTACTTGTGTTATATTGCCTGTTAAAATAATATTTTATTTTTTGTTATTCTATATTTTAATGGGACGAGGGTACAGATTTACCCATTTAAGATGTTAAGCTCCAATGCTGTGCAGTCAGAGTCGCTTGTTTACTATTACGGATGTATGACAATGTCATCCTTTATATCTTTCATAAAGCTGTGAACTCCCCTCAGTTATCTTCATGCGCCTATCGGTTGGAGGCGATACAAAGCGCTTCGACGCCTCGTCAGGGGTAGTGAGCGCTATATAAATACAATTACAATATAGAGTGAATCTTAAGATCAGGTGCATGTTTTACGGGCACCATCTTCACCACTAAGCTAACTTTATAATTCTCTTGCGAGTGATGCCTCTGGGAACCTGGTAATGAGCAGACACCGGCTGTGGCTCAATGTCCACTATGCACCTGTGATGACTGAAGTAGACATGGATGATGCCTATTAATCACTGTCCCTCCCAGATGGGTCTTACCATTGGTTTGGGTCCTGAATGTCGAGCAGGGAACATTCTTGTATTATACAATTGTATCCATAAGATGGAGAACATGAATAGCAAGAGGTGATTATGTATAGATTTTATACCGCTAACTCTATACCCTGAAGATATGTGTATCTTGAAGGTACACAGATGGGGCTATACAACCTTTTTACAGTATTGTACTCAATACTTTGGCAAGTTTTTAAAATCTAATGATATTCCCTTCTCGATGTTCCAGACTACAATTCTTAAAATTCTTGTGAGGAAATTAAAACGGCAGAAAGTGGACAAAAAAGTCGGCATTAGTTCAAAGATTGTTTTTGGTGCTGAGCCTAGTGCCACACTGGAGCAAGCGTGGTGATTGCCTCCCTCAGAAAGTGTTCTCGGAAAGACCTGTGCTGAATCCTAAGTGAACTTCATCATAGCTGCAGGATGAAGAGACCATCAACACAAGACTTGTTCTGCTGATGCTCCAATGGCAAGGAATGCCATGGATGGACAACTGTCTCCTCCCAAATACGGGAAGAACTTTGTTACCTCCAGAAGGAGAAGATGATCCTGACAGAGACAATTTGAATTCAGGAGAAAATGGTATCTTAACAAGAAGTGTAGGTGAGGTAATGGAAGATTGTTGATTATTCAACTCTTTCTTAAACAAGCACTAGCAAGGCCAAAAGGTCTCAGTAATGCGACAGCTATTGGCTTTGTCAAGTGATTTTTTAGCCATGTTGTATAGCATCACAGCTACTGTTCAGCAAGACTGAAAGTCTGAGAATAAAGCCTTACTATGCTGCCACTGCTGGCCGCGTCATAGTGCTTTTTTGTCTAGAGGAGGGATAAGCAAATCAACATGGGGGACAGGCAAGCAATACAACAAGGGAGGGAGTGGAGGGCGGGTCAGGAGAAGGTAAAAAAGCAACATGATGTGGCCAGCGGTGTGTATGCTCTTGGAATTTTATTGCTTGGTGTGGAATTGTGACTGTCTCACTTCCTAGAGGAAAGCAACGCACTCGACGTTTCCCAGTCTGGATTCCGCAAGAACCACAGCACTGAGACCGCCCTCATCGCATGTACTGACGACATCAGAACCAGAGTCGACAAGGGCGAGACCGTCGCACTCATCCTCCTGGACCTATCCGCTGCCTTCAATACTGTCTGCCACCAAATACTCCGCAGACACCTCCACAACGCAGGTATTCGACACAAGGGCCTAGACTGGCTTGCCTCCTTCCTCACCGAAAGAACCCAGAAAGTCCTCCTCCCTCCCTTCCACTCTCCAGCCACCAAGATCATCTGCGGAGTCCCCCAAGGGTCCTCCCTGAGCCCCACCCTTTTCAACATTTACATGGCCCGATCACCAACATCCTCTGGCCACACGGAATCACCATCATATCCTACGCAGACGACACCCAGCTCGTCATCTCCCTCACCCGAAACCCTACCACCGCCTAAACCAACCTCCACGCCAGACTCCTTGACACCGCCAAATGGATGACAGCTAACCACCTCAAGCTAAACTCCAACAAAACCGAAATCATCATCTTCGGCCCCAACAAAACTATATGGGACAACTCCTGGTGGCCCACTGCCCTAGGATCCCCACCAACGCCTGCAACCCATGCACGCAACCTCGGCATCATCTTGGATTCTTCCCTCTCCATGACCCAGCAAATCAACGCCATCACCTCCTCCTGTTTCAACACCCTCTGCATGCTGCGAAAAACCTTCAAATGGATTCCCATAGAGACCATGAAGAACGTCACCCTTGCACTCATCAGCAGCAGGCTAGACTACGAAAACGCCCTCTACGCCGGCACCACAGTCAAGCTCAAGCGAAAACTCCAGAGAATCCAGAACGCAGCGGCCAGCCTCATCCTGGACCTCCCAAGCCATGAACAAATCTCCTCACACCTCAGATCCCTTCACTGGCTTCCGATCGACAAGAGGATCACCATCAAAAACCTCATCCACGCACACAAATCCCTCCACAACACTGGACCAACCTACCTCAACGAAAGAGTGAACTTCCGCACTCCCACTCGCCACCTCCTCTCTGCCGACCTCGCACTCGCCACAGTCCCCTGCATCCAACGCGCCACCACGGGAGGCAGATCCTTCTCCTACCTCGCCCCCAAAACCTGGAATTCCCTCCCCACCAACCTCCACAAGAATCAGAACCTCCTGCTCTTCAGAAAACACCTCAAGACAATGTGGCACAAGGAGGAGCTAGGTGCTCTTAAATCTGCATCTATGAGTGTAGTGTGGAAGTATGTGGTGTGGAGTTCAAATATGTGGCTTGGAATAGTGTTGAATGATGTGGAATTGAGTGCCATGGACTGGAATTGTGAGATGTGTAATTGTGTAGCAAGGAGCGCAATTGTGTCACCCGGAGCACAATTGTGGAATGAGAAGTGCAATTGTATCATATGAATTGTAATTGGATGGAGTGCATTATGTGACATGTTCTAGAATTATTCAATGTGGAATTATGTTATATAGAATGGAGTAGAATTGCGTGGCATGGGATTGTGAGGGATGTTGTAGAATTATGTGTTGAGGAGTGGAATTTTGTGGCGAGAAGTGCAACTGTGTGCAGTTGAATTATGTTGTGTTGACTAGAATTTTGTGGGGTGGGGTGAAATTAGGTGGCATGGCATGAAATTCTGTAGTGTGGAGGGGACTTGTATGGCATGGTGTGGAACTGTGTCCCAGCAACTGTGTTGCACTACATAGAGTGAAATTATGTGGTGTGCAGTTGAGTGGAAATATGTGGCGTGGAGTCAAATTAAATGTCGTGGGGTGGAAATGTGTAGATTGCAATTATGTGTAGTGGAGAGGAATTATGTGGCCTGGAGTAAAACTATATGACATAGAATTGTGGTGTGTGGCATTGAATTTGGTGAATTTGAATTGTTAAGTGGAATGCAACTGTGAGGATAGGAATTATGTGGCGTGGAGTGGCATTATGTGCCAATTGGCTGTAATTAGGTGTCACGGCATTTTACTAAGTGGTGTGGTCTGGAATTATGTGGGATAGATGGAATTTTTGGTGTGGCATGAATTTGAGAGGCATTGGCAACGAATTGTGAAGCAGGCAATTGTGTTGTTTTGAGTGGAGTGGAATGATGTGTAGTGGAGTGGAGTAGAATTATTTGTAGTGTGTGGGAATGATGTGGTGCAGAGTGAAATTATGTGGAGTGTAGTGGATTTATGTTTAGTGAAGTGAAAATATGTAGTATGGTGTATCCTCGAATTGTGAGGCATGGTTTGGAATTGTGTGGAGTGAAAGTGTGCAGTAGAGTGCAACTGTGAGAAGTGAAATGCAAATGTATGGAGTAGATTTATGCGAGGCTGAGTGACATGATATATAATTTTATGGTGTGGCATGGAATTTTGTGGTGTAGAATTGTGTGATGTGTGGTGGAATTGTGCTGGATTGGCTGGAATGGAATATTATGGAGTGCCCTTGTATGCATTTGAGTATACCGTAATTATGAGGAACAGAGTGGAATTCTGTATAATGAGTAAAAATACCTGGTGCGGAATTATGTGGCATGGCATGGAATTATGTGGTGTGGCTTATGCTGAAATTATGTGACATGGTATTCTGGTGTGGAATTGCATTGCGTAGAATTGTGTGGAGTTCAGTGGGATGGAATTATGCATTGTGGAGTGTAATGATGTGAAATGGGTTTGTGTGGCATGGAATTGTGTGGCACAGAGAGGCTTTATGTGGCATGGACTGGACTGAAAATATGTGGAGTGAAATTATGTCACAATTAGTTGAATTATGTGGTGTGGAATCATCTGGAGTGGGGCTAAATTATGTGGTGTGGAATTATGTTCTGTGGACTGGACTTTTGTGGACGGGTGGAACTGTGGGATGTGGAATTGTGTGGTATGGAGTAGAATTGTGTTGCATGGAGTGCAATTTTGTAATGTGGAAAGTAATTGCGTTCCATATAGGTCTATAATGTAGAGAAGAGTGGAATTATGTGATGTGGTGTGGAATTATGTGGCATTAAATTGTGTCAAGGTGGCAAAGAATAACTGTGTGTCCTGCAACTGTGTGATGTGGAGTGGAATGATGTGGCACAGATTGGAACTCCGTGGAGTGGATTTATGTGTACTGGCGTGGAACTATGCAGCATTGAGAGGTGTGGGATTGTGTCACACAGAGTAGGACTATGTTCTGTGGAACTGTATGACATGGTGTGAAATTGTGCTGGGCTGGACTGTGTTATGCGGAGTCGGCTTGTTTTATACAGAATGGAGGGAATTATGTGGTGTGGCATAGAGTGGAATTACGAGGAGTGGAATTATATGGCATTGAGTGCAGTGAATTATGTGTCATGGAGTGGAATGTTGTGGGTTGTGTGGAATTACGTGGCATAGAATGGAATCATGTCTTGTCAAATGGGCTGAAATTACGTGGCGTGGCTTGGATTTCTGGCATGAATTTGTGTGGTATTAGGTGGAGTGAAATGAAGTGGGCTGGAGTGGAATTGTGTGGCATGAAGTGTAGTGAATTATGTGGCATGGAGTGGAATTATGTGGGATGAAATGGATTATGTGGCATGGAATGGAGTTATGTCTTATGGGATAGACTGAAATTATGTGGTGTTGTGTAGATTTCTGGTGTGAAATTGCATGGCATTGAGCTGTAGGACATTATGTGGAGTGGAATTAAGTGGCTTGGAGTGGAATTATGTGGCCTGGAATAGAACAGAAATATGGAGTGAATTAAGAGGCAAGGACTGGAATTATGGGGCATAGAATTGTCTAGCATGTGTCCTGTGAGGGACTGGAACTATGTGGCATGGAATTATGAAACATGGCACTCAATTGTGTGCCATGGAGTGGAACACGGCATAGAATTGTTGCATGGCATGGAATTGTGTGGCATGAAGTTGAATTGTGAGATGTGAAATTGTGTGGCGTGGAGTGCAATTGGGTACTGATGAATTGGGTGGTATGGAGTTGATTATGTGGCATGGTGTGGAATTAGTTGGCATGGTACAGAACAATGTGGTGAGCTTCTTAGTTATGAGGTGTGTAGTGGAATCATGTGTTGGAATTGAGTGGTGTGGCCTGGAATTGTGTGTCTTGGAGTAGAGAGGAATTATGTGATGTGGAGTGGAATCAAGTGGCATAGAGTGAAATGATGTGGCAGAGTGTAGAATTATGTGAAGTGGAGTAGTTATGCGCAATGGAGTGGAGTGAAATTTTGCAGCTCAGATTTCCTGCTATGGAATATAATTATGCGGGATGGCGTGGGATTACATGTTGTGTGTTGGAGTTGTGTGGGCAGGAATTGTGTTCCATGGAGTGCAGTTGTGAGATGTGGAATTGCATGGTGTGTAGTTTATTTGTGTGACTAGGAGTGCAATTGTGTAGAATGGAATGATGTGGTGTGAAGTGGATTGAATCATGTGAGAAGATGTGGCATTATGTTGTGTAGTTTTGAGAGGAATTATGTGGGGTGGTCTTGGATGGAATTATGTGGTGTGGAGGAAAATAATGTGGTATGGAATTGTGCTGCAGGGAATTGTGCTGGGTTGAGTGGGATGCAGTTGTTTGGCATGAATCAGAGTAGAATTATGTGGAGTTGAATTGTGTGTCATGGAGTGTAGTAGAACTATGCGACATGGAGTGGAAACTGTGGCATGTGGGGTGGAAGAAATAACACGTGTAGGGGGCGTGCAGAAGGGAAAAGAAGCAACATGGATGAGCGGGCAGGAGGAAAAGGAACAAATGGATGGGTCTATGGGAGACGGTCTGAAATCACAAGCACTCATCCGGAGTGCTTGAACCCAAATAACATAGCTCCAGAAACAGGAGCAGTGAAAAAACATAAGTACTTGGTCAGTGATCCGGGGGATGGAGGGGTGTGGCGGAGGCAAACACGAGTTTACGGCATGGCACATGCGTGCTAAAATGAACAGTAACAATGAGAATGAGAGCAACACTGAAGCTAACCAATGGTAAGCTATCATATATTTGTGGAATAATGTTGCTAGGCGTGGGATTGTATGGCATGGAATTGTCAGACATGAAATTGCATGGCATTATATGTAATGACGTGGGATTCTGTGGTTTGGAGGGCAATTGCGTGGAGTCGAATTCGGTGACATTCCATGGAATTATGTAGTGGAAGTATGTTCCATAGAGTGTAATTATAAAGTGGGTGTGGAACTGTGTGGTGTAGTGTGGAATTCTGCGGAGTACAATTGTGTTGCGTTGAGTGGAGTGGAAGTATGTTGCATGTGGTGGAGTGGAAATATGTGGCAAGGAGAGGAATTATGTAGTGTGGAGTGGAATTATGAGCTCTAAAATTGTGTGGCGTGAAGTCAAATTGTGAGACGTGAAATTGTGTGGCGTGGAGAGTAGTTCTGTGGCATAGAGTGCAAATGTGTGACGTGGAGTGCAATTGTATGACGTGGAGTGAAAGTATGTGGAAATTAATTATATAGATTGGAGTGAAGCTGTGGCGTGCGATGGAATTATGTGGCATGTGGTGTGAATGTGTACTATGTAATTGTGTTGCATTGAAAGGAGTGGAGTTGTGTTATAGAGTGGAATTATGTGGTATGTAGTGGAATTATGTGACGGAATGGAATTATGTAACAGAGATGGAATTATGTGGCGCTGAGTGGAATTATGGTTAATGGAGAGGGATTGAGTGGCATGCAGTGGACTGGATGTGAATGGTGTGCAATTATGTACCATGTAAAGGAATTATTTGGCATGGCTTGGAATTGTGCACCGTGCAATTGTGTGGCGTGGAGTGCAATTGCGCGGTGTAGAATGAAGTGGAGTGCAGTTGTGTGATTTGGAGTGCAATTGTATGGTTTAGAACTATGTGGCATGGTGTGAAATATAATTATGTGGCATGGAGTAGAAATACATGGCATGGAATTGTGCAGCGTGGCATGGGACTGCAGCATGGGGTGCATTGGAATTATGTGGCATGGTGTGGGATTCTGTGGTAGGATGAGGACTTAAATTAAACCGAAGTATCTGCTGCGGAATTCTGTTGTGGATCTGTGTGGCACTGAATTGTGCCATATGAAATTGGGAGGTGTTTTGTTTTGTGTAATATGTGGCATGAAGTGAAAATGGGTGGCATGTAATTGTGGGACACTGAAGGGAGAGGAATGGAATTATGTGATGTGGACTGGATTGGGACTATGCGAAGTAGAACTACTAGACAGATTCAAGAAGTGTTGCTGCACCCAGTGCAGAGCCACTTTTCTTGCGCCCCTTAGTGCTCCCCTAACGCCACTATGTGTGCACCTAATCTAATATACAGCGCACCATGCCGGAAGTTAGGATCTAGTGCTAGTTCGGAGCTTTGCAGGATTAGTGTAAATTGTATTGACACTAATCCTGCAAAGCCCATTGAGACTAATTGTAAACAATGGTGTGCCTCATTTTAACACCTGCTCTGAGCAGATATAAAAAGTGCCCAAAAAATGACGCAAAGAAATATCTTAGATTATTTTGCGCCATTTTTTCAGCGTCCCTAACTGGGGAATGCCCATTTTGTATACATAAGGCCTATGCAGGCATATTGCAGCGTAAAGGGCTACAAAGTGGTGCAATGCATGCATTGCGCCACTTTGTATATTTGGCACAGCACTTATGGCCTCGTTGGGCCACATTAGTATGAAAACATTACTTTAATGGAGCACAAGGAGGCGCTCGGTGCTCTTAAATCTGTATCTATGAGGGTAGTGTGGAATAATGTCATGCGTAGTTAAATTATGAGGCATAGAATAGTGTTGAATGGTGTGGAATTGAGTGCCATTGACTGAGATTGTGTAGCATGGAGTGCAATTGTGTCACCTGGAGCACAATTGTGGAATGAGAAGTGCAATTGTATGATGTGCATTGCCACTGGGTGGAGTGCATTATGTGCAATGGTGTAGAAGTATTCAATGTGGAATTATGTTGTATAGAATGGAGTAGAATTGTGTCGCATGGGATTGTGAGGGATGGAGTAGAATTGTTTGTTGACGAGTGGAATTTTGTGGGGAGGAGTGCAATTGTGTGCATTTGAATTATGTTGTGTTGACTAGAATTTTGTGGGATGGGGTGAAATTAGGTGGCATGGCATGCAATTCTGTAGAATGAAGGGGATTTATATGGCATGGTGTGGAACTGTGTCCCAGCAACTGTGCTGCACTACGTAGAGTGAAATTATGTGGTGTGCAGTTGAGTGGAAATATGTGGCGTGGAGTCAAATTACATGTCGTGGAGTGGAAATGTGTAGATTGCAATTACGTGTAGTGGAGATGAACTATGTGGCCTGGAGTAAAATTATATGACATAGAATTGTGGTGCGTGGCATTGAATTTGGTGAAGTTGAATTGTTTGTGTGGAATGCAACTGTGTGGATATGAATTATGTGGCATGGATTGGCATTATGTGCCAATGGGTTGTAATTAGGAGATACAGCATTTTACTAAGTGGTGTGGCTTGGAATTATGTAGGACAGATGGAATTAATGGTGTGTTATGAATTTGAGAGCCATGGGAAAGGAATTGTGAAGCAGGCAATTGTGTTGTTTTGAGTGGAGTGGAATGATGTGTAGTGGAGTGGAGTAGAATTATATGTAGCGTAATGGAATTATGTGGTACCGAGTGGAACTATGTGGTACAGTGGAATTATGTGGTGCAGATTGAAATTGTATGGAGTGTGGGGAATTTATATTTAGTGAAGTGAAATAATGTAGCATCGTGTATCCTGGAATTGTGAGGCATGGTTTGGAATTGTGTGGTGTGAACGTGTGGAGTAGAGTGCAACTGTGAGAAGTGAAGTTCAAATGTATGGAGTAGATTTATGCGAGGCTGAATGACATGATATATAATTTTATGGTGAGGCATGGAATTTTGTGATGTAGAATTATGTGATGTCTGGTGGAATTGTGCTGGATTGACTGGAATGGAATTATATGGAGTGCACTTATATGCATTGGAGTATAGTGTAATTATGAGGAACAGAGTGGAATTCTGGAAAATGAGTAAAAAATACCTGGTGTGGAATTATTTGGCATGGCATGTAATTATGTGGTGTTGCTTGTGCTGAAATTGCGTGGCATTGAAATCTGGTGTGGAATTGCATTGCCTAGAATTGTGTTGAGTTATGTGGGGTGGAATTATGCATTGTGGAGTGTGATGATGTGGCACAAGTTTGTGTGGCATGGAATTGTGTGGCACAGAGTGGCTTTATGTGGCAGAGACTTGACTGAAATTATGTGGAGTGAAATTATGTCACAAGTAGTTGAATTATGTGGTGTGGAATCATGTGGAGTGGGTCTAAATTATGTGGTGTGGAATTATTTTCTGTGGAGTGGACTTTTGTGGAGGAGGTGGAACCGTGGGATGTGGAATTGTGTGGTACGAGTAGAATTGTGTGGCATGGACTTAATTGTGTAACGTGGAAAGTAAATATGTTGCATATAGGTCTATCATGTGGAGAAGAGTGGAATTATATGACATGGTGTGGAATTATGTGGCATGAAATTGTGGCAAGGTGGCAAAGAATAACTGTGTGCCCTGTAACTGTGTGATGTGGAGTGGAATAATGTGGCACAGAGAGAAATTCCGAGGAGTGGAGTTATGTGTACTGGAGGGGAACTTTGCAGCATTGAGAGGTGTGAAATTGTGCCACCCAGAGTAGGACTATGTTCTGTGGAACTGCATGACATGGTGTGAAATTGTGTTGTGCTGAGCTATGTTATGCGGAGCCAGCTTGTTTTATACAGCATCGAGGGAATTATGTGGTGTGGCATAGAGTGAAATTACGAGGAGTGGAATTATATGGCATGGAGTGCAGTGAATTATGTGAATTAGTGAATTGTGTGGAATTATGTGGCATAGAATGACATTATGTCTTGTACAGTGGGCTGAAATTATGTGGCATGGCTTGGATTTCTAGCACAAATGTGTGTGGTATTAGGTTGAGTGAAATTAAGTTGGCTGGAGTGGAATTGTGTGGCATAAAGTGTAGTGAATTATGTGGCATGGAGTGGCATTATGTATTGCAGGATGGACTGAAATGGTGAGGTGTTGTGTGGATTTCTGGTGTGAAATTGCATGGCATTGAGCTGTGTGGCCTTATGTGGAGTGGAATTAAGTGGCTTGGAGTGGAATCATGTGGCCTGGAATAGAACGGAAATATGGAGTGGAATTAAGAGGCGAGGACTGTAATTATGTGGCATAGAATTGTGTTGCGTGTGGTAGAATTGTGTGGCGGGGATGGAATTGTGAGAATTGGGAATGTGTGGTGTGGAGTGCAAAGGTGTGACCTCAACTGGAATTGTGTAATGTTGAGAGCAACTTTTTGACGTGGAGTGGCATTGTGTGAAGTGGAAGTATTTGACATGGTGTTAAATTTTGTGGTGTGGCATGGAATTATGTGTCCTGTGAGGGAGTAGAACTATGTGGCGTGGAATTATGAACATGGCACTCAATTGTGTGCCATGGAGTGGAAAACGGCATGGAATTGTAGCATGGCATGGAATTGTGTGGCATGAAGTTGAATTGTGAGATGTGAAATTGTGTGGCATAGAGTGCAGTTGGGTAGTGATGTATCGTGTGGTATGGAGTCGATTATGTGGCATGGTGTGGTAGTAGTTGGCATGGCACAGAACAATGTGGTGAGCAGCTAAGTTATGAGGTGTGTAGAGGAATCATGTGCTGAAATTGAGTGGTGTGGCCTGGAATGGTGTGTCTTGGAGTAGAGAGGAATGATGTGATGTGGAGTGAAATTATGTGGTGCTGAGTGAGCTGATGTGGCAGAGAGTAGAATTATGTGTCTTGGAGTTGTTTTGTGCAATGGAGTGGAGTGGAATTTTGCCCCTCAGATTTACATGCCATGGAATAGAATTATGTGGCATGGCCTGTAATTAGATGTTGTGTTTTGGAGTTGTGTGGGCAGGAATTGTGTGCAATTGTGAGATGTGGAATTGCATGGTGTGTAGTGTATTTGTGTGACTAGGAGTGCAATTGTGTAGAATGGAATGATGTGGCATGAAGTGGATTGAATTATGTGAGAAGATGTGGCATTATGTTGTGTAGTTTTGAGAGGAATTAAGTGGGGTGGTCTTTGATGGAATTATGTGGTGTTTAGGAAAATAACGTGGTATTGAATTGTGCTGTAGGAAATTGTGCTGGGATGAGGGTGATACAGTTGTTTGGCATGAATCAGAGTAGAATTATGTGGAGTTGGATTGTGTGTCATGGAGTGTAGTAGAACTATGCGACATGGAGTGAAACTGTGGCATGTGGGGTGGAATAAATAACACGTGTAGGGGGCGTGCAGAAGGGAAAAGAAGCAACACGGATGGGCGGGTAGGAGGAAAAGGAACAAATGGATGGGGCTATGGGAGACGGTCTGAAATCACAAACACTCATCCGGAGTGCGTGAACCCAAAAAACATAGCTCCAGAAACAGGAGCAGTGAAAAAACATAAGTGCTTGGTCAGTGATCCGGGGGGATGGGAGGGGGTGGAGGAGGCAAAGGCGAGATTACGGCATGGCACATGCATGCTATAATGAACAGTAACAATGAGAATGAGAGCGACACTGAAGCTAACCAATGGTAAGCTATCATATATTGGTGAAATAATGTTGCTGGGCATGGAATTGTATGGCATGGAATTGTCAGACATGAAATTGCATGGCATTATATGGTATGACGTGGGATTCTGTGGTTTGAAGGGCAATTGTTTGGAGTCGAATTAGGTGACATTCCATGGAATTATGTATTGGAAGTATGTTCCATAGAGTGTAATTATGAAGTGGGTGTGGAGCTGTGTGGTGTAGCGTGGAATTCTGTGGAGTACAATTGTGTTGCGTTGAGTGGAGTGGAAGTATGTTGCATGTGGTGGAGTGGAAATATGTGACAAGGAGAGGAATTATGTAGTGTGGAGTGGAATTATGAGCTCTAGAATTGTGTGGCGTGAAGTCAAATTGTGAGACATGAAATTGTGTGGCGTGGAGAGGAGTTCTGTGGCATAGAGTGCAAATGTGTGACGTGGAGTGCAATTGTATGACGTGGAGTGAAAGTATGTGGAAATGAATTATATAGATTGGAGTTAAGCTGTGGGGTGCGATGGAATTATGTGGCATGTGGTGTGAATGTGTACTATGTAATTATGTTGCATTGAAAGGAGTGGAGTTGTGTTATAGAGTGGAATTATGTGGTATGTAGTGGAATTATGTGACAGAATGGAATTATGTAACAGAGATGGAATTATGTGGCGCTGAGTGGAATTATGGTTAATGGAGAGGGATTGAGTGGCATTCAGTGGACTGGATGTGAATAGTGTGCAATTATGTACCATGTAAAGGAATTATTTGGCATGGCTTGGAATTGTGCACCGTGCAATTGTGTGGCGTGGAGTGCAATTGTGCGGTGTAGAATGAAGTGGAGTGCAGTTGTGTGATTTGGAGTGCAATTGTATGGTTTAGAACTATGTGGCATGGTGTGAAATAGAATTATGTGGCATGAAGTAGAAATAAATGGCATGGCATTGTGCAGTGTGGCATGGGACTGAAGCATGGGGTGCATTGGAATTATGTGGCATGGTGTGGGATTCTGTGGTAGGGTGAGGACTTAAATTAAATGGAAGTATCTGCTGCGGAATTCTGTTGTGGATCTGTGTGGCACGGAATTGCGCCATATGAAATTGTGTGGTGTTTCGTCTTGTGTAATTATGTGGCATGAAGTGAAAATGTGTGGCATGTAATTGTGGGACACTGAAGGGAGAGGAATGGAATTATGTGATGTGGACTGGATTGGGACTATGCGAAGTAGAACCACTAGACAGATTGAAGAAAAGTGTTGCTGCACCCAGTGCAGAGCCACTTTTCTTGCGCCCCTTAGTGCTCCCCTAACGCCACTATGTGTGCACCGAATCTAGTATATTCAGCGCACCATGCCGGAAGTTAGGATCTAGCGCTAGTTCGGAGCTTTGCAGGATTAGTGTGAATTGTATTGACACTGATCCTGCAAAGCCCATTGAGACTAATTGTAAACAATGGTGTGCCTCATTTTAACACCTGCTCTGAGCAGATATAAAAAGTGCCCAAAAAATGACGCAAAGAAATATCTTAGATTATTTTGCGCCATTTTTTCAGCGTCCCTAACTGGGGAATGCCCATTTTGTATACATAAGGCCTGGTGCAGGCATATTGCAGCGTAAAGGGCTACAAAGTGGTGCAATGCATGCATTGCGCCACTTTGTATATTTGGCACAGCACTTATGGCCTCGTTGGGCCACATTAGTATGAAAACATTATTTTAATGGAGCACAAGGAGGCGCTTGGTGCTCTTAAATCTGTATCTATGAGGGTAGTGTGGAATAATGTCATGCGTAGTTAAATTATGTGGCATAGAATAGTGTTGAATGGTGTGGAATTGAGTGCCATTGACTGAGATTGTGTAGCATGGAGTGCAATTGTGTCACCTGGAGCACAATTGTGGAATGAGAAGTGCAATTGTATGATGTGCATTGCCACAGGGTGGAGTGCATTATATGACATGGTGTAGAAGTATTCAATGTAGAATTATGTTGTATAGAATGGAGTAGAATTGTGTGGCATGGGATTGTGAGGGATGGAGTAGAATTATTTGTTGACGAGTGGAATTTTGTGGTGAGGAGTGCAATTGTGTGCATTTGAATTATGTTGTGTTGACTAGAATTTTGTGGGATGGGGTGAAATTAGGTGGCATGGCATGCAATTCTGTAGTATGAAGGGGATTTACATGGCATGGTGTGGAGCTGTGTCCGAGCAACTGTGTTGCACTACGTACAGTGAAATTATGTGGTGTGCAGTTGAGTGGAAATATGTGTTGTGGAGTCAAATTACATGTCGTGGAGTGGAAATGTGTAGATTGCAATTACGTGTAGTGGAGATGAACTATGTGGCCTGGAGTAAAATTATATGACATAGAATTGTGGTGCGTGGCATTGAATTTGGTGAAGTTGAATTGTTTGTGTGGAATGCAACTGTGTGGATATGAATTATGTGGCCTGGATTGGCATTATGTGCCAATGGGTTGTAATTAGGAGTTACGGCATTTTACTAAGTGGTGTGGCTTGGAATTATGTGGGACAGATGGAATTATTGGTGTGTTATGAATTTGAGAGTCATGGGCAAGGAATTGTGAAGCAGGCAATTGTGTTGTTTTGAGTGGAGTGGAATGATGTGTAGTGGAGTGGAGTAGAATGATATGTAGCGTAGTGGAATTATGTGGTACCGAGTGGAACTATGTGGTACAGTGGAATTTTGTGGTGCAGATTGAAATTGTATGGAGTGTGGGGAATTTATATTTAGTGAAGTGAAATAATGTAGCATTGTGTATCCTGGAATTGTGAGGCATGGTTTGGAATTGTGTCGTGTGAAAGTGTGGAGTAGAGTGCAACTGTGGGAAGTGAAGTTCAAATATATGGAGTAGATTTATGCGAGGCTGAATGACATGATATATAATTTTATGGTGTGGCATGGAATTTTGTGATGTAGAATTGTGTGATGTCTGGTGGAATTGTGCTGGATTGACTGGAATGGAATTATATGGAGTGCACTTATATGCATTTGAGTATAGTGTAATTATGAGGAACAGAGTGGAATTCTGTAAAATGAGTAAAAAATACCTTGTGTGGAATTAATTGGCATGGCATGTAATTATGTGGTGTGGTTTGTGCTGAAATTATGTGGCATTGAAATCTGGTGTGAAATTGCATTGCCTAGAATTGTGTTGAGTTATGTGGGGTGGGATTATGCATTGTGGAGTGTGATGATGTGGCACAAGTTTGTGTGGCGTGGAATTGTGTGGCACAGAGTGGCTTTATGTGGCAGAGACTTGACTGAAATTATGTGGAGTGAAATTATGTCACAAGTAGTTGAATTATGTGGTGTGGAATCATGTGGAGTGGGACTAAATTATGTGGTGTGGAATTATTTTCTGTGGATTGGACTTTTGTGGAGGGGGTGGAACTGTGGGATGTGGAATTGTGTGGTACGAGTAGAATTGTGTGGCATGGACTTAATTGTGTAACGTGGAAAGTAAATATGTTCCATATAGGTCTATCATGTGTAGAAGAGTGGAATTATATGACATGGTGTGGAATTATGTGGCATGAAATTGTGGCAAGGTGGCAAAGAATAACTGTGTGCCCTGTAACTGTGTGATGTGGAGTGGAATGATGTGGCACAGATAAAAATTCCGAGGAGTGGAGTTATGTGTACTGGAGGGGAACTTTGCAGCATTGAGAGGTGTGGAATTGTGCCACACAGAGTAGGACTATGTTCTGTGGAACTGCATGACATGGTGTGAAATTGTGTTGTGCTGAGCTATGTTATGCGGAGTCAGCTTGTTTTATACAGCATGGAGGGAATTATGTAGTGTGGCATAGAGTGGAATTACGAGGAGTGGAATTATATGGCATGGAGTGCAGTGAAATATGTGAATTAGTGAATTGTGTGGAATTATGTGGCATAGAATGACATTATGTCTTGTACAGTGGGCTGAAATTATGTGGCATGGCTTGGATTTCTAGCACAAATTTGTGTGGTATTAGGTTGAGTGAAATTAAGTGGGCTGGAGTGGAATTGTGTGGCATAAAGTGTAGTGAATTATGTGGCATGGAGTGGCATTATGTATTGCAGGATGGACTGAAATGGTGAGTTGTTGTGTGGATTTCTGGTGTAAAATTGCATGGCATTGAGCTGTGTGGCATTATGTGGAGTGGAATTAAGTGGCTTGGAGTGGAATCATGTGGCCTGGAATAGAACAGAAATATGGAGTGGAATTAAGAGGCGAGGACTGTAATTATGTGGCATAGAATTGTGTTGCGTGTGGTAGAATTGTGTGGCGGGATGGAATTGTGAGAATTGGGAATGTGTGGTGTGGAGTGCAAAGGTGTGACCTCAACTGGAATTGTGTAATGTTGAGAGCAACTTTTTGATGTGGAGTGGCATTGTGTGAAGTGGAAGTATTTGACATGGTGTTATATTATGTGGTGTGGCATGGAATTATGTGTCATGTGAGGGAGTAGAACTATGTGGCGTGGAATTATGAACATGGCACTCAATTGTGTGCCATGGAGTGGAAAACGGCATGGAATTGTAGCATGGCATGGAATTGTGTGGCATGAAGTTGAATTGTGAGGTGTGAAATTGTGTGGCATGGAATGCAGTTGGGTAGTGATGTATTGTGTGGAATGGAGTCGATTATGTGGCATGGTGTGGAAGTAGTTGGCATGGCACAGAACAATGTGGTGAGCAGCTAAGTTATGAGGTGTGTAGTGGAATCATGTGCTGGAATTGAGTGGTGTGGCCTGGAATTGTGTGTCTTGGAGTAGAGAGGAATGATGTGATGTGGAGTGAAATTATGTGGCGCTGAGTGAGATGATGTGGCAGAGAGTAGAATTATGTGTCTTAGAGTTGTTTTGCGCAATGGAGTGGAGTGGAATTTTGCCCCTCAGATTTACATGCCATGGAATAGAATTATGCAGCATGGCCTGTAATTAGATGTCGTGTTTTGGAGTTGTGTGGGCAGGAATTGTGTGCAATTGTGAGATGTGGAATTGCATGGTGTGTAGTATATTTGTGTGACTAGGAGTGCAATTGTGTAGAATGGAATGATGTGGCGTGAAGTGGATTGAATTATGTGAGAAGATGTGGCATTATGTTGTGTAGTTTTGAGAGGAATTATGTGGGATGGTCTTGGATGGAATTATGTGGTGTGGAGGAAAATAATGTGGTATTGAATTGTGCTGTAGGAAATTGTGCTGGGATGAGGGTGATACAGTAGTTTGGCATGAATCAGAGTAGAATTATGTGGAGTTGAATTATGTGTCATGGAGTGTAGTAGACTATGCGACATGGAGTGAAACTGTGGCATGTGGGGTGGAATAAATAACACATGTAGGGGGCGTGCAGAAGGGAAAAGAAGCAACACGGATGTGTGGGTAGGAGGAAAAGTAACAAATGGATGGGGCTATGGGAGACGGTCTGAAATCACAAACACTCATCCGGAGTGCGTGAACCCAAAAAACATAGCTCCAGAAACAGGAGCAGTGAAAAAACATAAGTGCTTGGTCAGTGATCCGGGGGGGTGGGAGGGGGTGGCAGAGGCAAAGGCGAGATTACAGCATGGCACATGCATGCTATAATGAACAGTAACAATGAGAATGAGAGCGACACTGAAGCTAACCAATGGTAAGGTATCATATATTGGTGAAATAATGTTGCTAGGCATGGTATTGTATGGCATGGAATTGTCAGACATGAAATTGCATGGCATTATATGGTATGACGTGGGATTCTGTGGTTTGGAGGGCAATTGTGTGGAGTCGAATTAGGTGACATTCCATGGAATTATGTAGTGGAAGTATGTTCCATAGAGTGTAATTATGAAGTAGGTGTGGAGCTGTGTGGTGTAGCGTGGAATTCTGTGGAGTTCAATTGTGTTGCGTTGAGTGGAGTGGAAGTATGTTGCATGTGGTGGAGTGGAAATATGTGACAAGGAGAGGAATTAAGTAGTGTGGAGTGGAATTATGAGCTCTAGAATTGTGTGGCGTGAAGTCAAATTGTGAGACATGAAATTGTGAGGCGTGGAGAGGAGTTCTGTGGCATATAGTGCAAATGTGTGACGTGGAGTGCAATTGTATGACGTGGAGTGAAAGTATGTGGAAACGAATTATATAGATTGGAGTTAAGCTGTGGGGTGCGATGGAATTATGTGGCATGTGGTGTGAATGTGTACTATATAATTATGTTGCATTGAAAGGAGTCGAGTTGTGTTATATAGTGGAATTATGTGGTATGTAGTGGAATTATGTGACAGAATGGAATTATGTAACAGAGATGGAATTATGTGGCGCTGAGTGGAATTATGGTTAATGGAGAGGGATTGAGTGGCATTCAGTGGACTGGATGTGAATAGTGTGCAATCATGTACCATGTAAAGGAATTATTTGGCATGGCTTGGAATTGTGCACCGTGCAATTGTGTGGCGTGGAGTGCAATTGTGCGGTGTAGAATGAAGTGGAGTGCAGTTGTGTGATTTGGAGTGCAATTGTATGGTTTAGAACTATGTGGCATGGTGTGAAATAGAATTATGTGGCATGAAGTAGAAATAAATGGCATGGCATTGTGCAGTGTGGCATGGGACTGCAGCATGGGGTGCATTTGAATTATGTGGCATGGTGTGGGATTCTGTGGTAGGGTGAGGACTTAAATTAAATGGAAGTATCTGCTGCGGAATTCTGTTGTGGATCTGTGTGGCACGGAATTGCGCCATATGAAATTGTGTGGTGTTTCGTCTTGTGTAATTATGTGGCATGAAATGAAAATGTGTGGCATGTAATAGTGGGACCCTGAAGGGAGAGGAATGGAATTATGTGAATTGGACTGGATTGGGATTATGCGAAGTAGAACTACTAGACAGATTGAAGAAAAGTGTTGCTGCACCCAGTGCAGAGCCACTTTTCTTGCGCCCCTTAGTGCTCCCCTAACGCCACTATGTGTGCACCGAATCTAGTATACAGCGCACCATGCCGGAAGTTAGGATCTAGCGCTAGATCGGAGCTTTGCAGGATTAGTGTAAATTGTATTGACACTAATCCTGCAAAGCCCATTGAGACTAATTGTAAACAATGGTGTGCCTCATTTTAACACCTGCTCTGAGCAGATATAAAAAGTGCCCAAAAAATGACGCAAAGAAATATCTTAGATTATTTTGCGCCATTTTTTCAGCGTCCCTTACTGGGGAATGCCCATTTTGTATACATAAGACCTGGTGCAGGCATATTACAGCGTAAAGGGCTACAAAGTGGTGCAATGCATGCATTGCCCCACTTTGCGTATTTGGCACAGCACTTATGGCCTCGTTGGGCCACATTAGTATGAAAACATTACTTTAATGGAGCACAAGGAGGCGCTCTTAAATCTGTATCTATGAGGGTAGTGTGGAATAATGTCATGCATAGTTAAATTATGTGGCATAGAATAGTGTTGAATGGTGTGAAATTGAGTGCCATTGACTGAGATTGTGTAGCATGGAGTGCAATTGTGTCACCTGGAGCACAATTGTGGAATGAGAAGTGCAATTGTATAATGTGCATTGCCACTGGGTGGAGTGTATTATATGACATGGTGTAGAAGTATTCAATGTGGAATTATGTTGTATAGAATGAAGTAGAATTTTTGGCATGGGATTGTGAGGTATGGAGTACAATTATTTGTTGACGAGTGGAATTTTGTGGTGAGGAGTGCAAATGTGTGCATTTGAATTATGTTGTGTTGACTAGAATTTTGTGGGATGGGGTGAAATTAGGTGGCATGGCATGCAATTCTATAGTATGAAGGGGATTTATATGGCATGGTGTGGAACTGTGTCCCAGCAACTGTGTTGCACTACGTAGAGTGAAATTATGTGGTGTGCAGTTGAGTGGAAATATGTGGCGTGGAGTCAAATTACATGTCGTGGAGTGGAAATGTGTAGATTGGAATTACGTGTAGTGGAGATGAACTATGTGGCCTGGAGTAAAATTATATGACATAGAATTGTGGTGTGTGGCATTGAATTTGGTGAAATTGAATTGTTTGTGTGGAATGCAACTGTGTGGATATGAATTATGTGGCATGGATTGGCATTATGTGCCAATGGGTTGTAATTAGGAGTTACAGCATTTTACTAAGTGGTGTGGCTTGGAATTATGTGGGACAGATGGAATTATTGGTAAGTTATGAATTTGAGAGCCATGGGCAAGGAATTGTGACGCAGGCAATTGTGTTGTTTTGAGTGGAGTGGAATGATGTGTAGTGGAGTGGAGAAGAATTATATGTAGCGTAATGGAATTATGTGGTACCGAGTGGAACTATGTGGTACAGTGGAATTATGTGGTGCAGATTGAAATTGTATGGAGTGTGGGGAATTTATATTTAGTGAAGTGAAATAATGTAGCATCGTGTATCCTGGAATTGTGAGGCATGGTTTGGAATTGTGTGGTGTGAAAGTGTGGAGTAGAGTGCAACTGTGGCAAGTGAAGTTCAAATGTATGGAGTAGATTTATGCGAGGCTGAATGACATGATATATAATTTTATGGTGTGGCATGGAATTTTGTGATGTAGAATTGTGTGATGTCTGGTGGAATTGTGCTGGATTGACTGGAATGGAATTATATGGAATGCACTTATATGCATTGGAGTATAGTGTAATTATGAGGAACAGAGTGGAATTCTGTAAAATGAGTAAAAAATACCTGGTGTGGAATTATTTGGCATGGCATGTAATTATGTGGTGTGGCTTGTGCTGAAATTATGTGGGATTGAAATCTGGTGTGGAATTGCATTGCCTAGAATTGTGTTGAGTTATGTGGGGTGGCATTATGCATTGTGGAGTGTGATGATGTGGCACAAGTTTGTGTGGCATGGAATTGTGTGGCACATAGTGGCTTTATGTGGCAGAGACTTGACTGAAATTATGTGGAGTGAAATTATGTCACAAGTAGCTGAATTATGTGGTGTGGAATCATGTGGAGTGGGACTAAATTATGTGGTGTGGAATTATTTTCTGTGGACTGGACTTTTGTGGAGGGGGTGGAACTGTGGGATGTGGAATTGTGTGGTATGAGTAGAATTGTGTGGCATGGACTTAATTTTGTAACGTGGAAAGTAAATATGTTCTATATAGGTCTATCATGTGGAGAAGAGTGGAATTATCTGACATGGTGTGGAATTATGTGGCATGAAATTGTGGCAAGGTGGCAAAGAATAACTGTGTGCCCTGTAACTGTGTGAGGTGGAGTGGAATGATGTGGCACAGATAGAAATTCGGAGGAGTGGAGTTATGTGTACTGGAGGGGAACTGTGCAGCATTGAGAGGTGTGGAATTGTGCCACACAGAGTAGGACTATGTTCTGTGGAACTGCTTGACATGGTGTGAAATTGTGTTGTGCTGAGCTATGTTATGCGGAGGCAGCTTGTTTTATACAGCATGGAGGGAATTATGTGGTGTGGCATAGAGTGGAATTACGAGGAGTGGAATTATATGGCATGGAGTGCAGTGAATTATGTGAATTAGTGAATTGTTTGGAATTATGTGGCATAGAATGACATTATGTGTTCTACAGTGGGCTGAAATTATGTGGCATGGCTTGGATTTCTAGCACAAATTTGTGTCTTATTAGGTTGAGTGAAATTAAGTGGGCTCTAGTGGAATTGTGTGGCATAAAGTGTAGTAAATTATGTGGCATGGAGTGGCATTATGTATTGCAGGATGGACTGAAATGGTGAGGTGTTGTGTGGATTTCTGGTGTGAAATTGCATGGCATTGAGCTGTGTGGCATTATGTGGAGTGGAATTAAGTGGCTTGGAGTGGAATCATGTGGCCTGGAATAGAACGGAAATATGGAGTGGAATTAAGATACGAGGACTGTAATTATGTGGCATAGAATTGTGTTGCGTGTGGTAGAATTGTGTGTGTGGGGATGGAATTGTGAGAATTGGGAATGTGTGGTGTGGAGTGCAAAGGTGTGACCTCAACTGGAATTGTGTAATGTTGAGAGCTACTTTTTGATGTGGAGTGGCATTGTGTGAAGTGGAAGTATTTGACATGCTGTTAAATTATGTGGTGTGGCATGGAATTATGTGTCCTGTGAGGGTGTAGAACTATGTGGCGTGGAATTATGAACATGGCACTCAATTGTGTGCCATGGAGTGGAAAACGGCATGGAATTGTAGCATGGCATGGAATTGTGTGGCATGAAGTTGAATTGTGAGATGTGAAATTGTGTGGCATGGAGTGCAGTTGGGTAGTGATGTATTGTGTGGTATGGAGTCGATTAAGTGGCATGGTGTGGAAGTAGTTGGCATGGCACAGAAGAATGTGGTGAGCAGCTAAGTTATGAGGTGTGTAGTGGAATCATGTGCTGGAATTGAGTGGTGTGGCCTGGAATTGTGTGTCTTGGAGTAGAGAGGAATGATGTGATGTGGAGTGAAATTATGTGGCGCTGAGTGAGATGATGTGTCAGAGAGTAGAATTATGTGTCTTGGAGTTGTTTTGCGCAATGGAGTGGAGTGGAATTTTGCACCTCAGATTTACATGCCATGGAATAGAATTATGCGGCATGGCCTGTAATTAGATGTTGTGTGTTGGAGTTGTGTGGGCAGGAATTGTGTGCAATTTTGAGATGTGGAATTGTATGGTGTGTAGTGTATTTCTGTGACTAGGAGTGCAATTGTGTAGAATGGAATGATGTGGCGTGAAGTGGATTGAATTATGTGAGAAGATGTTACATTATGTTGTGTAGTTTTGAGAGGAATTATGTGGGGTGGTCTTGGATGGAATTATGTGGTGTGGAGGAAAATAATGTGGTATTGAATTGTGCTGTAGGAAATTGTGCTGGGATGAGGGTGATACAGTTGTTTGGCATGAATCAGAGTAGAATTATGTGGAGTTGAATTGTGTGTCATGGAGTGTAGTAGAAGTATGCGACATGGAGTGAAACTGTGGCATGTGGGGTGGAAGAAATAACACGTGTAGGGGGCGTGCAGAAAGGAAAAGAAGCAACACAAATGGGCGGGTAGGAGGAAAAGGAACAAATGGATGGGGCTATTGGAGAAGGTCTGAAATCACAAACACTCATCCGGAGTGCGTGAACCCAAAATACATGGCTCCAGAAACAGGAGCAGTGAAAAAACATAAGTGCTTGGTCAGTGATCCGGGGGGGTGGGAGGGGGTGGCAGAGGCAAAGGCGAGATTACAGCATGGCACATGCATGCTATAATGAACAGTAACAATGAGAATGAGAGCGACACTGAAGCTAACCAATGGTAAGCTATCATATATTGGTGAAATAATGTTGCTAGGCATGGAATTGTATGGCATGGAATTGTCAAACATGAAATTGCATTGCATTATATGGTATGACGTGAGATTCTGTGGTTTGGAGGGCAATTGTGTGGAGTCGAATTAGGTGACATTCCATGGAATTATGTAGTGGAAGTATGTTCCATAGAGTGTAATTATGAAGTGGGTGTGGAGCTGTGTGGTGTAGCGTGGAATTCTGTGGAGTACAATTGTGTTGCGTTGAGTGGAGTGGAAGTATGTTGCATGTGGTGGAGTGGAAATATGTGACAAGGAGAGGAATTATGTAGTGTGGAGTGGAATTATGAGCTCTAGAATTGTGTGGCGTGAAGTCAAATTGTGAGACATCAAATTGTGTGGCGTGGAGAGGAGTTCTGTGGCATAGAGTGCAAATGTGTGACGTGGAGTGCAATTGTATGACGTGTATGTGGAAATTAATTATATAGATTGGAGTTAAGCTGTGGGGTGCGATGGAATTATGTGGCATGTGGTGTGAATGTGTACTATGTAATTATGTTGCATTGAAAGGAGTGGAGTTGTGTTATGGAGTGGAATTATGTGGTATGTAGTGGAATTATGTGACAGAATGGAATTATGTAACAGAGATGGAATTATGTGGCGCTGAGTGGAATTATGGTTAATGGAGAGGGATTGAGTCGCATTCAGTGGACTGGATATGAATAGTGTGCAACTATGTACGATGTAAAGGAATTATTTGGCATGGCTTGGAATTGTGCACCATGCAATTGTGTGGCGTGGAGTGCAATTGTGCGGTGTAGAATGAAGTGGAGTGCAGTTGTGTGATTTGGAGTGCAATTGTATGGTTTAGAACTATGTGGCATGGTGTGAAATAGAATTATGTGGCATGAAGTAGAAATAAATGGCATGGCATTGTGCAGTGTGGCATGGGACTGCAGCATGGGGTGCATTGGAATTATGTGGCATGGTGTGGGATTCTGTGGTAGGGTGAGGACTTAAATTAAATGGAAGTATCTGCTGCGGAATTCTGTTGTGGATCTGTGTGGCACGGTATTGCGCCATATGAAATTGTGTGGTGTTTCGTCTTGTGTAATTATGTGGCATGAAGTGAAAATGTGTGGCATGTAATTGTGGGACCCTGAAGGGAGAGGAATGGAATTATGTGATGTGGACTGGATTGGGACTATGCGAAGTAGAACTACTAGACAGATTGAAGAAAAGTGTTGCTGCACCCAGTGCAGAGCCACTTTTCTTGCGCCCCTTCGTGCTCCCCTAACGCCACTATGTGTGCACCGAATCTAGTATACAGCGCACCATGCCAGAAGTTAGTCTCAATGGGCTTTGCAGGATTAGTGTCAATACAATTTACACTAATCCTGCAAAGCTCCGAACTTGCGCTAGATCCTAATTGTAAACAATGGTGTGCCTCATTTTAACACCTGCTCTGAGCAGATATAAAAAGTGCCCAAAAAATGGCGCAAAGAAATATCTTAGATTATTTTGCGCCATTTTTTCGGCGGCCCTAACTGGGGAATGCCCATTTTGTATACATAAGGCCTGGTGCAGGCATATTGCAGCGTAAAGGGCTACAAAGTGGTGCAATGCATGCATTGCGCCACTTTGTATCTTTGGCACAGCACTTATGGCCTCGTTGGGCCACATTAGTATGAAAACATTACTTTATTGGAGCGCAAGGAGGCGCTCGGTGCTCTTAAATCTGTATCTATGAGTGTAGTGTGGAATAATGTCATGCGTAGTTAAATTATGTGGCATAGAATAGTGTTGAATGGTGTGGAATTGAGTGCCATTGACTGAGATTGTGTAGCATGGAGTGCGATTGTGTCACCTGGAGCACAATTGTGGAATGAGAAGTGCAATTGTATGATGTGCATTGCCACTGGGTGGAGTGCATTATATGACATGGTGTAGAAGTATTCAATGTGGAATTATGTTGTATAGAATGGAGTAGAATTGTGTGGCATGGGATTGTGAGGGATGGAGTAGAATTATTTGTTGACGGGTGGAATTTTGTGGTGAGGAGTGCAATTATGTGCATTTGAATTATGTTGTGTTGACTAGAATTTTGTGGGATGGGGTGAAATTAGGTGGCATGGCATGCAATTCTGTAGTATGAAGGGGATTTATATGGCATGGTGTGGAACTGTGTCCCAGCAACTGTGTTGCACTACGTAGAGTGAAATAATGTGGTGTGCAGTTGAGTGGAAATATGTGGCGTGGAGTCAAATTACATGTCGTGGAGTGGAAATGTGTAGATTGCAATTACGTGTAGTGGAGATGAACTATGTGGCCTGGAGTAAAATGATATGACATAGAATTGTGGTGCGTGGCATTGAATTTGGTGAAGTTGAATTGTTTGTGTGGAATGCAACTGTGTGGATATGAATTATGTGGCATGGATTGGCATTATGTGCCAATGGTTGTAATTAGGAGTTACGGCATTTTACTAAGTGGTGTGGCTTGGAATTATGTGGGATAGATGGAATTATTGGTGTGTTATGAATTTGAGAGCCATGGGCAAGGAATTGTGAAGCAGGCAATTGTGTTGTTTTGAGTGGAGTGGAATGATGTGTAGTGGAGTGGAGTAGAATTATATGTAGCGTAATGAAATTATGTGGTACCGAGTGGAACTATGTGGTACAGTGGAACTATGTGGTGCAGATTGAAATTGTATGGAGTGTGGGGAATTTATATTTAGTGAAGTGAAATAATGTAGCATCGTGTATCCTGGAATTGTGAGGCATGGTGTGGAATTGTGTGGTGTGAAAGTGTGGAGTAGAGTGCAACTGTGGGAAGTGAAGTTCGAAAGTATGGAGTAGATTTATGCCAGGCTGAATGACATGATATATAATTTTATGGTGTGGCATGGAATTTTGTGATGTAGAATTGTGTGATGTCTGGTGGAATTGTGCTGGATTGACTGGAATGGAATTATATGGAGTGCACTTATATGCATTGGAGTATAGTGTAATTATGAGGAACAGAGTGGAATTCTGTAAAATGAGTAAAAAATACCTGGTGTGGAATTATTTGGCATGGCATGTAATTATGTGGTGTGGCTTGTGCTGAAATTATGTGGCATTGAAATCCGGTGTGGAATTGCATTGCCTAGAATTGTGTTGAGTTATGTGGGGTGGAATTATGCATTGTGGAGTGTGATGATGTGGCACAAGTTTGTGTGGCATGGAATTGTGTGGCACAGAGTGGCTTTATGTGGCAGAGACTTGACTGAAATTATGTGGAGTGAAATTATGTCACAAGTAGTTGAATTATGTGGTGTGGAATCATGTGGAGTGGGACTAAATTATGTGGTGTGGAATTATTTTCTGTGGAGTGGACTTTTGTGGAGGGGGTGGAACTGTGGGATGTGGAATTGTGTGGTACGAGTAGAATTGTGTGGCATGGACTTAATTGTGTAACGTGGAAAGTAAATATGTTCCATATAGGTCTATCATGTGGAGAAGAGTGGAATTATCTGACATGGTGTGGAATTATGTGGCATGAAATTGTGGCAAGGTGGCAAAGAATAACTGTGTGCCCTGTAACTGTGTGATGTGGAGTGGAATGATGTGGCACAGATAGAAATTCCGAGGAGTGGAGTTATGTTTACTGGAGGGGAACTATGCAGCACTGAGAGGTGTGGAATTGTGCCACACAGAGTAGGACTATGTTCTGTGGAACTGCATGGCATGGTGTGAAATTGTGTTGTGCTGAGCTATGTTATGCAGAGTCAGCTTGTTTTATACAGCATGGAGGGAATTATGTGGTGTGGCATAGAGTGGAATTACGAGGAGTGGAATCATATGGCATGAAGTGCAGTGAATTATGTGAATTAGTGAATTGTGTGGAATTATGTGGCATAGAATGACATGTCCTACAGTGGGCTGAAATTATGTGGCATGGCTTGGATTTCTAGCACGCATTTGTGTGGTATTAGGTTGAGTGAAATTAAGTGGGCTGGAGTAGAATTGTGTGGCGTAAAGTGTAGTGAATTATGTGGCATGGAGTGGCATTATGAATTGCAGGATGGACTGAAATGGTGAGGTGTTGTGTGGATTTCTGGTGTGAAATTGCATGGCATTGAGCTGTGTGGAATTATGTGGAGTGGAATTAAGTGGCTTGGAGTGGAATCATGTGGCCTGGAATAGAACGGACATATGGAGTGGAATTAAGAGGCGAGGACTGTAATTATGTGGCATAGAATTGTGTTGCGTGTCGTAGAATTGTGTGGCGGGATGGAATTGTGAGAATTGGGAATGTGTGGTGTGGAGTGCAAAGGTGTGACCTCAACTGGAATTGTGTAATGTTGAGAGCAACTTTTTGATGTGGAGTGGCATTGTGTGAAGTGGAAGTATTTGACATGGTGTTAAATTATGTGGTGTGGCATGGAATTATGTGTCCAGTGAGGGAGTAGAACTATGTGGCGTGGAATTATGAACATAGCACTCAATTGTGTGCCATGGAGTGGAAAACGGCATGGAATTGTAGCATGGCATGGAATTGTGTGGCATGAAGTTGAATTGTGAGATGTGAAATTGTGTGGCATGGAGTGCAGTTGGGTAGTGATGTATTGTGTGGTATGGAGTCGATTAAGTGGCATGGTGTGGAAGTAGTTGGCATGGCACATAAGAATGTGGTGAGCAGCTAAGTTATGAGGTGTGTAGTGGAATCATGTGCTGGAATTGAGTGGTGTGGCCTGGAATTGTGTGTCTTGGAGTAGAGAGGAATGATGTGATGTGGAGTGAAATTATGTGGCGCTGAGTGAGATGATGTGGTAGAGAGTAGAATTATGTGTCTTGGAGTTGTTTTGCGCAATGGAGTGGAGTGGAATTTTGCACCTCAGATTTACATGCCATGGAATAGAATTATGCGGCATGGCCTGTAATTAGATGTTGTGTGTTGGAGTTGTGTGGGCAGGAATTGTGTGCAATTGTGAGATGTGGAATTGTATGGTGTGTAGTGTATTTGTGTGACTAGGAGTGCAATTGTGTGGAATGGAATGATGTGGCGTGAAGTGGATTGAATTATGTGAGAAGATGTGGCATTATGTTGTGTAGTTTTGAGAGGAATTATGTGGGGTGGTCTTGGATGGAATTATGTGGTGTGGAGGAAAATAATGTGGTATTGAATTGTGCTGTAGGAAATTGTGCTGGGATGAGGGTGATACAGTTGTTTGGCATGAATCAGAGTAGAATTATGTGGAGTTGAATTGTGTGTCATGGAGTGTAGTAGAACTAAGTGACATGGAGTGAAACTGTGGCATGTGGGGTGGAAGAAATAACACGTGTAGGGGGCGTGCAGAAGGGAAAAGAAGCAACACGGATGGGCGGGCAGGAGGAAAAGGAACAAATGGATGGGGTTATGGGAGACGGTCTGAAATCATAAACACTCATCCGGAGTGCGTGAACCCAAAAAACATAGCTCCAGAAACAGGAGCAGTGAAAAAACATAAGTGCTTGGTCAGTGATCCGGGGGGTTTGGAGGGGGTGGCGGAGGCAAAGGCGAGATTACGGCATGGCACATGCATGCTATAATGAACAGTAACAATGAGAATGGGAGCGACACTGAAGCTAACCAATGGTAAGCTATCATATATTGGTGAAATAATGTTGCTAGGCATGGAATTGTATGGCATGGAATTGTCAGACATGAAATTGCATGGCATTATATGGTATGACGTGGGATTCTGTGGTTTGGAGGGCAATTGTGTGGAGTCGAATTAGGTGACATTCCATGGAATTATGTAGTGGAAGTATGTTCCATAGAGTGTAATTATGAAGTGGGTGTGGAGCTGTGTGGTGTAGCGTGGAATTCTGTGGAGTACAATTGTGTTGCGTTGAGTGGAGTGGAAGTATGTTGCATGTGGTGGAGTGGAAATATGTGACAAGGAGAGGAATTATGTAGTGTGGACTGGAATTATGAGCTCTAGAATTGTGTGGCGTGAAGTCAAATTGTGAGACATGAAATTGTGTGACGTGGAGAGGAGTTCTGTCGCATAGAGTGCAAATGTGTGACGTGGAGTGAAAGTATGTGGAAATGAATTATATAGATTGGAGTTAAGCTGTATGGTGCGATGGAATTATGTGGCATGTGGTGTGAATGTGTACTATGTAATTATGTTGCATTGAAAGGAGTGGAGTTTTGTTATAGAGTGGAATTATGTGGTATGTAGTGGAATTATGTGACAGAATGGAATTATGTAACAGAGATGGAATTATGTGGCGCTGAGTGGAATTATGGTTAATGGAGAGGGATTGAGTGGCATTCAGTGGACTGGATGTGAATAGTGTGCAATTATGTACCATGTAAATTAATTATTTGGCATGGCTTGGAATTGTGCACCGTGCAATTGTGTGGCGTGGAGTGCAATTGTGCGGTGTAGAATAAAGTGGAGTGCAGTTGTGTGATTTGGAGTGCAATTGTATGGTTTAGAACTATGTGGCATGGTGTGAAATAGAATTATGTGGCATGAAGTAGAAATAAATGGCATGGAATTGTGCAGTGTGGCATGGGACTGCAGCATGGGGTGCATTGGAATTATGTGGCATGGTGTGGGATTCTGTGGTAGGGTGAGGACTTACATTAAATGGAAGTATCTGCTGCGGAATTCTGTTGTGGGTCTGTGTGGCACGGAATTGCGCCATATGAAATTGTGTGGTGTTTCGTCTTGTGTAAGTATGTGGCATGAAGTGAAAATGTGTGGCATGTCATTGTGGGACACTGAAGGGAGAGGAATGGAATTATGTGATGTGGACTGGATTGGGACTATGCGAAGTAGAATTTCTAGACAGATTGAAGAAAAGTGTTGCTGCACCCAGTGCAGAGCCACTTTTCTTGCGTCCCTTAGTGCTTCCCTAACCCCACTATGTGTGCACCGAATCTAGTATACAGCGCACCATGCCGGAAGTTAGGATCTACCGCTAATTTGGAGCTTTGCAGGATTAGTGTAAATTGTATTGACACTAATCCTGCAAAGCCCATTGAGACTAAATGTAAACAATGGTTTGCCTCATTTTAACACCTGCTCTGAACAGATATAAAAAGTGCCCAAAAAATTACGCACAGAAATATCTTAGATTATTTTGCGCCATTTCTTCAGCGTCCCTAACTGGGGAATGCCCATTTTGTATACTTAAGGCCTGGTGCAGGCATATTGCAGCGTGAAGGGCTACAAAGTGGTGCAATCATGCATTGCGCCACTTTGCATATTTGGCACAGCACTTATGGCCTCGGTGGGCCACATTAGTATGAAAACATTACTTTATTGGAGCACAAGGAGGCGCTCGGTGCTCTTAAATCTGTATCTATGAGGGTAGTGTGGAATAATGTCATGCGTAGTTAAATTATGTGGCATAGAATAGTGTTGAATGGTGTGGAATTGAGTGCCATTGACTGAGATTGTGTAGCATGGAGTGCAATTGTGTCACCTGGAGCACAATTGTGGAATGAGAAGTGCAATTGTATGATGTGCATTGCCACTGGGTGGAGTGCATTATATGACATGGTGTAGAAGTATTCAATGTGGAATTATGTTGTATAGAATGGAGTAGAATTGTGTGGCATGGGATTGTGAGGGATGGAGTAGAATTATTTGTTGACAAGTTGAATTTTGTGGTGAGGAGTGCAATTGTGTGCATTTGAATTATGTTGTGTTGACTAGAATTTTGTGGGATGGGGTGAAATTAGGTGGCATGGCATGCAATTCTGTAGTATGAATGGGATTTATATGGCATGGTGCGGAACTGTGTCCCAGCAACTGTGTTGCACTACGTAGAGTGAAATTATGTGGTGTGCAGTTGAGTGGAAATATGTGGCGTGGAGTCAAATTACATGTCATGGAGTGGAAATGTGTAGATTGCAATTACGTGTAGTGGAGATTAACTATGTGGCCTGGAGTAAAATTATAAGACATAGAATTGTGGTGCGTGGCATTGAATTTGGTGAAGTTGAATTGTTTGTGTGGAATGCAACTGTGTGGATATGAATTATGTGGCATGGATTGGCATTATGTGCCAATGGGTTGTAATTAGGAGTTATGGCATTTTACTAAGTGGTGTGGCTTGGAATTATGTGGGACAGATGGAATTATTGGTGTGTTATGAATTTGAGAGCCATGGGCAAGGAATTGTGAAGCAGGCAATTGTGTTGTTTTGAGTGGAGTGGAATGAGGTGTAGTGGAGTGGAGTAGAATTATATGTAGCGTAATGGAATTATGTGGTACCGAGTGGAACTATGTGGTACAGTGGAATTATGTGGTGCAGATTGAAATTGTATGGAGTGTGGGGAATTTATATTTAGTGAAGTGAAATAATGTAGCATCGTGTATCCTGGAATTGTGAGGCATGGTTTGGAATTGTGTGGTGCGAAAGTGTGGAGTAGAGTGCAACTGTGAGAAGTGAAGATCAAATGTATGGAGTAGATTTATGCGAGGCTGAATGACATGATATATAATTTTATGGTGTGGCATGGAATTTTGTGATGTAGAATTGTGTGTTGTCTGGTGGAATTGTGCTGGATTGACTGGAATGGAATTATATGGAGTGCACTTATATGCATTGGAGTATTGTGTAATTATGAGGAACAGAGTGGAATTCTGTAAAATGAGTAAAAAATACCTGGTGTGGAATTATTTGGCATGGCATGTAATTATGTGGTGTGGCTTGTGCTGAAATTATGTGGCATTGAAATCTGGTGTGGAATTGCATTGCCTAGAATTGTGTTGAGCTATGTGGGGTGGAATTATGCATTGTGGAGTGTGATGATGTGGCACAAGTTTGTGTGGCATGGAATTGTGTGGCACAGAGTGGCTTTATGTGGCAGAGACTTGACTGAAATTATGTGGAGTGAAATTATGTCACAAGTAGTTGAATTATGTGGTGTGGAATCATGTGGAGTGGGACTAAATTATGTAGTGTGGAATTATTTTCTGTGGAGTGGACTTTTGTGGAGGGGGTGGAACTGTGGGATGTGGAATTGTGTGGTACGAGTAGAATTGTGTGGCATGGACTTAATTGTGTAACATGGAAAGTAAATATGTTCCATATAGGTCTATCATGTGGAGAAGAGTGGAATTATCTGACATGGTGTGGAATTATGTGGCATGAAATTGTGGCAAGGTGGCAAAGAATAACTGCGTGCCCTGTAACTGTGTGATGTGGAGTGGAATGATGTGGCACAGATAGAAATTCCGAGGAGTGGAGTTATGTGTACTGGAGGGGAAGTATGCAGCATTGAGAGGTGTGGAATTGTGCCACACAGAGTAGGACTATGTTCTGTGGAACTGCATGGCATGGTGTGAAATTGTGTTGTGCTGAGCTATGTTATGCGGAGTCAGCTTGTTTTATACAGCATGGAGGGAATTATGTGGTGTGGCATAGAGTGGAATTACGAGGAGTGGAATTATATGGCATGGAGTGCAGTGAATTATGTGAATTAGTGAATTGTGTGGAATTATGTGGCATAGAATGACATTTTGTCTTGTACAGTGGGCTGAAATTATGTGGCATGGCTTGGATTTCTAGCACAAATTTGTGTGGTATTAGGTTGAGTGAAATTAAGTGGGCTGGAGTGGAATTGTGTGGCATAAAGTGTAGTGAATTATGTGGCATGGAGTGGCATTATGTATTGCAGGATGGACTGAAATGGTGAGGTGTTGTGTGGATTTCTGGTGTGAAATTGCATGGCATTGAGCTGTGTGGCATTATGTGGAGTGGAATTAAGTGGCTTGGAGTGGAATCATGTGGCCTGGAATAGAACAGAAATATGGAGTGGAATTAAGAGGCGAGGTCTGTAATTATGTGGCATAGAATTGTGTTGCGTGTGATAGAATTGTGTGGCGGGGATGGAATTGTGAGAATTGGGAATGTGTGGTGTGGAGTGCAAAGGTGTGACCTCAACTGGAATTGTGTAATGTTGAGAGCTACTTTTTGATGTGGAGTGGCATTGTGTGAAGTGGAAGTATTTGACATGGTGTTAAATTATGTGGTGTGGCATGGAATTATGTGTCCTGTGAGGGAGTAGAACTATGTGGCGTGGAATTATGAACATGGCACTCAATTGTGTGCCATGGAGTGGAACACAGCATGGAATTGTAGCATGGCATGGAATTGTGTGGCATGAAGTTGAATTGTGAGATGTGAAATTGTGTGGCATGGAGTGCAGTTGGGTAGTGATGTATTGTGTGGTATGGAGTCGATTATGTGGCATGGTGTGGAAGTAGTTGGCATGGCACAGAACAATGTGGTGAGCAGCTAAGTTATGAGGTGTGTAGTGGAATCATGTGCTGGAATTGAGTGGTGTGGCCTGGAATTGTGTGTCTTGGAGTAGAGAGGAATGATGTGATGTGGAGTGAAATTATGTGGCGCTGAGTGAGATGATGTGGTAGAGAGTAGAATTATGTGTCTTGGAGTTGTTTTGCGCAATGGAGTGGAGTGGAATTTTGCACCTCAGATTTACATGCCATGGAATAGAATTATGCGGCATGGCCTGTAATTAGATGTTGTGTTTTGGAGTTTTGTGGGCAGAAATTGTGTGCAATTGTGAGATGTGGAATTGCATGGTGTGTTTTGTATTTGTGTGACTAGGAGTGCAATTGTGTAGAATGGAATGATGTGGCGTGAAGTGGATTGAATTATGTGAGAAGATGTGGCATTATGTTGTGTAGTTTTGAGAGGAATGATGTGGGGTGGTCTTGGATGGAATTATGTGGTGTGGAGGAAAATAATGTGGTATTGAATTGTGCTGTAGGAAATTGTGCTTGGATGAGGGTGATACAGTTGTTTGGCATGAATCAGAGTAGAATTATGTGGAGTTGAATTGTGTGTCATGGAGTGTAGTAGAACTATGCGACATGGAGTGAAACTGTGGCATGTGGGGAGGAAGAAATAACACGCGTAGGGGGCGTGCAGAAGGGAAAAGAAGCAACATGGATGGGCGGGTAGGAGGAAAAGGAACAAATGGATGGGGCTATGGGAGACGGTCTGAAATCACAAACACTCATCCGGAGTGCGTGAACCCAAAAAACATAGCTCCAGAAACAGGAGCAGTGAAAAAACATAAGTGCTTGGTCAGTGATCCGGTGGGGTGGGAGGGGGTGGCGGAGGCAAAGGCGAGATTACAGCATGGCACATGCATGCTATAATGAACAGTAACAATGAGAATGAGAGCGACACTGAAGCTAACCAATGGTAAGCTATCATATATTGGTGAAATAATGTTGCTAGGCATGGAATTGTATGGCATGGAATTGTCAGACATGAAATTGCATTGCATTATATGGTATGACGTGGGATTCTGTGGTTTGGAGGGCAATTGTGTGGAGTCGAATTAGGTGACATTCCATGGAATTATGTAGTGGAAGTATGTTCCATAGAGTGTAATTATGAAGTGGGTGTGGAGCTGTGTGGTGTAGCGTGGAATTCTGTGGAGTACAATTGTGTTGCGTTGAGTGGAGTGGAAGTATGTTGCATGTGGTGGAGTGGAAATATGTGACAAGGAGAGGAATTATGTAGTGTGGAGTGGACTTATGAGCTCTAGAATTGTGTGGCGTGAAGTCAAATTGTGAGACATGAAATTGTGTGGCGTGGAAAGGAGGTCTGTGGCATAGAGTGCAAATGTGTGACGTGGAGTGCAATTGTATGACGTGTATGTGGAAATGAATTATATAGATTGGAGTTAAGCTGTGGGGTGCGATGGAATTATGTGGCATGTGGTGTGAATGTGTACTATGTAATTATGTTGCATTGAAAGGAGTGGAGTTGTGTTATAGAGTGGAATTATGTGGTATGTAGTGGAATTATGTGACAGAATGGAATTATGTAACAGAGATGGAATTATGTGGCGCTGAGTGGAATTATGGTTAATGGAGAGGGATTGAGTGGCATTCAGTGGACTGGATGTGAATAGTGTGCAATTATGTACCATGTAAAGGAATTATTTGGCATGGCTTGGAATTGTGCACCGTGCAATTGTGTGGCGTGGAGTGAAATTGTGCGGTGTAAAATGAAGTGGAATGCAGTTGTGTGATTTGGAGTGCAATTGTATGGTTTAGAACTACGTGGCATGGTGTGAAATAGAATTATGTGGTATGAAAGAGAAATAAATGGCATGGAATTGTGCAGTGTGGCATGGGACTGCAGCATGTGGTGCATTGGAATTATGTGGCATGGTGTGGGATTCTGTGGTAGGGTGAGGACTTAAATTAAATGGAAGTATCTGCTGCGGAATTCTGTTGTGGATCTGTGTGGCACGGAATTGCGCCATATGAAATTGTGTGGTGTTTCGTCTTGTGTAATTATGTGGCATGAAGTGAAAATGTGTGGCATGTAATTGTGGGACACTGAAGGGAGAGGAATGAAATTATTTGATGTGGACTGGATTTGGACTATGCGAAGTAGAACTACTAGACAGATTGAAGAAAAGTGTTGCTGCACCCAGTGCAGAGACACTTTTCTTGCGCCACTTAGTGCTCCCCTACCGCCACTATGTGTGCACCGAATCTAGTATACAGCGCACCATGCCGGAAGTTGGGATCTAGCGCTAGTTCGGAGCTTTGCAGGATTAGTGTAAATTGTATTGACACTAATCCTGCAAAGCCCATTGAGACTAATTGTAAACAATGGTGTGCCTCATTTTAACACCTGCTCTGAGCAGATATAAAAAGTGCCCAAAAAATTACGCAAAGAAATATCTTAGATTATTTTGCGCCATTTTTTCAGCGTCCCTAACTGGGGAATGCCCATTTTGTATACATAAGGCCTGGTGCAGGCATATTGCATCGTAAAGGGCTACAAAGTGGTGCAATGCATGCATTGCGCCACTTTGTATATTTGGCACAGCACTTATGGCCTCGTTGGGCCACATTAGTATGAAAACATTACTTTATTGGAGCACAAGGAGGCGCTCGGTGCTCTTAAATCTGTATCTATGAGGGTAGTGTGGAATAATGTCATGCGTAGTTAAATTATGTGGCATAGAATAGTGTTGAATGGTGTGGAATTGAGTGCCGTTGACTGAGATTGTGTAGCATGGAGTGCAATTGTGTCACCTGGAGCACATTTGTGGAATGAGAAGTGCAATTGTATGATGTGCGTTGCCACTGGGTGGAGTGCATTATATGACATGGTGTAGAAGTATTCAATGTGGAAGTATGTTGTATAGAATGGAGTAGAATTGTGTGGCATGGGATTGTGAGGGATGGAGTAGAATTATTTGTTGACGGGTGGAATTTTGTGGTGAGGAGTGCAATTGTGTGCATTTGAATTATGTTGTGTCGACTAGAATTTTGTGGGATGGGGTGAAATTAGGTGGCATGGCATACAATTCTGTAGTATGAAGGCGATTTATATGGCATGGTGTGGAACTGTGTCCCAGCAACTGTGTTGCACTACGTAGAGTGAAATTATGTGGTGTGCAGTTGAGTGGAAATATGTGGCGTGGAGTCAAATTACATGTCGTGGAGTGGAAATGTGTAGATTGCAATTACGTGTAGTGGAGATGAACTATGTGGCCTGGAGTAAAATTATATGACATAGAATTGTGGTGCGTGTCATTGAATTTGGTGAAGTTGAATTGTTTGTGTGGAATGCAACTGTGTGGATATGAATTATGTGGCATGGATTGGCATTATGTGCCAATGGGTTGTAATTAGGAGTTACGGCATTTTACTAAGTGGTGTGGCTTGGAATTATGTGGGACAGATGAAATTATTGGTGTGTTATGAATTTGAGAGACATGGGCAAGGAATTGTGAAGCAGGCAATTGTGTTGTTTTGAATGAAGTGGAATGATGTGTAGTGGAGTGGAGTAGAATTATATGTAGCGTAATGGAATTATGTGGTATGGAGTGGAACTATGTGGTACAGTGGAATTATGTGGTGCAGATTGAAATTGTATGGAGTGTGGGGAATTTATATTTAGTGAAGTGAAATAATGTAGCATCGTGTATCCTGGAATTGTGAGGCATGGTTTGGAATTGTGTGGTGTGAAAGTGTGGAGTAGAGTGCAACTGTGGGAAGTGAAGTTCAAATGTATGGAGTAGATTTATGTGAGGCTGAATGACATGATATATAATTTTATGGTGTGGCATGGAATTTTGTGATGTAGAATTGTGTGATGTCTGGTGGAATTGTGCTGGATTGACTGGAATGGAATTATATGGAGTGCACTTATATGCATTGGAGTATAGTGTAATTATGAGGAACAGAGTGGAATTCTGTAAAATGAGTAAAAAATACGTGGTGTGGAATTATTTGGCATGGCATGTAATTATGTGTGTGGCTTGTGCTGAAATTATGTGGCATTGAAATCTGGTGTGGAATTGCATTGCCTAGAATTGTGTTGAGTTATGTGGGGTGGAATTATGCATTGTGGAGTGTGATGATGTGGCACAAGTTTGTGTGGCATGGAATTGTGTGGCACAGAGTGGCTTTATGTGGCAGAGACTTGACTGAAATTATGTGGAGTGAAATTATGTCACAAGTAGTTGAATTATGTGGTGTGGAATCATGTGGAGTGGGACTAAATTATGTGGTGTGGAATTATTTTCTGTGGAGTGGACTTTTGTGGAGGGGGTGGAACTGTGGGATGTGGAATTGTGTGGTACGAGTAGAATTGTGTGGCATGGACTTAATTGTGTAACGTGGAAAGTAAATATGTTCCATATAGGTCTATCATGTGGAGAAGAGTGGAATTAGCTGACATGGTGTGGAATTATGTGGCATGAAATTGTGGCACGGTGGCAAAGAATAACTGTGTGCCCTGTAACTGTGTGATGTGGAGTGGAATGATGTGACACAGATAGAAATTCCGAGGAGTGGAGATATGTGTACTGGAGGGGAACTATGCAGCATTGAGAGGTGTGGAATAGTCCTACTCTGTGTGGCACAATGTTCTGTGGAACTGCATGACATGATGTGAAATTGTGTTGTGCTGAGCTATGTTATGCGGAGTCAGCTTGTTTTATACAGCATGGAGGGAATTATGTGGTGTGGCATAGAGTGGAATTACGAGGAGTGGAATTATATGGCATGGAGTGCAGTGAATTATGTGAATTAGTGAATTGTGTGGAATTATGTGGCATAGAATGACATTATGTCTTGTACAGTGGGCTGAAATTATGTGGCATGGCTTGGATTTTCTAGCACAAATTTGTGTGGTATTAGGTTGAGTGAAATTAAGTGGGCTGGAGTGGAATTGTGTGGCATAAAGTGTAGTGAATTATGTGGCATGGAGTGGCATTATGTATTGCAGGATGGACTGAAATGGTGAGGTGTTGTGTGGATTTCTGGTGTGAAATTGCATGGCATTCAGCTGTGTGGCATTATGTGGAGTGGAATTAAGTGGCTTGGAGTGGAATCATGTGGCCTGGAATAGAAGGGATATATGGACTGGAATTAAGAGGCGAGGACTGTAATTATGTGGCATAGAATTGTGTTGCGTGTAGTAGAATTGTGTGGCGGGGATGGAATTGTGAGAATTGGGAATGTGTGGTGTGGAGTGCAAAGGTGTGACCTCAACTGGAATTGTGTAATGTTGAGAGCTACTTTTTGATGTGGAGTGGCATTGTGTGAATTGGAAGTATTTGACATGGAGTTAAATTATGTGGTGTGGCATGGAATTATGTGTCCTGTGAGGGAGTAGAACTATGTGGCGTGGAATTATGAACATGGCACTCAATTGTGTGCCATGGAGTGGAAAACGGCATGGAATTGTAGCATGGCATGGAATTGTGTGGCATGAAGTTGAATTGTGAGATGTGAAATTGTGTGGCATGGAGTGCAGTTGGGTAGTGATGTATTGTGTGGTATGGAGTCGATTATGTGGCATGGTGTGGAAGTAGTTGGCATGGCACAGAACAATGTGGTGAGCAGCTAAGTTATGAGGTGTGTAGTGGAATCATGTGCTGGAATTGAGTGGTGTGGCCTGGAATAGTGTGTCTTGGAGTAGAGAGGAATGATGTGATGTGGAGTGAAATTATGTGGCGCTGAGTGAGATGATGTGGCAGAGAGTAGAATTATGTGTCTTGGAGTTGTTTTGCGCAATGGAGTGGAGTGGAATTTTGCACCTCAGATTTACATGCCATGGAATAGAATTATGCGGCATGGCCTGTAATTAGATGTCGTGTTTTGGAGTTGTGTGGGCAGGAATTGTGTGCAATTGTGAGATGTGGAATTGCATGGTGTGTAGTGTATATGTGTGACTAGGAGTGCAATTGTGTAGAATTGAATGATGTGGCGTGAAGTGGATTGAATTATGTGAGAAGATGTGGCATTATGTTGTGTAGTTTTGAGAGGAATTATGTGGGGTGGTCTTGGATGGAATTATGTGGCGTGGAGGAAAATAATGTGGTATTGAATTGTGCTGTAGGAAATTGTGCTGGGATGAGGGTGATACAGTTGTTTTGCATGAATCAGAGTAGAATTATGTGGAGTTGAATTGTGTGTCATGGAGTGTAGTAGAACTATGCGACATGGAGTGAAACTGTGGCATGTGGGGTGGAAGAAATAACACGTGTAGGGGGCGTGCAGAAGGGAAAAGAAGCAGCACGGATGGGCGGGCAGGAGGAAAAGGAACAAATGGATGGGGCGATGGGAGACGGTCTGAAATCACAAACACTCATCCGGAGTGCGTGAACCCAAAAAACATAGCTCCAGAAACAGGAGCAGTGAAAAAACATAAGTGCTTGGTCAGTGATGTGGGGGGTTAGGAGGGGGTGGCGGAGGCAAAGGCGAGATTACGGCATGGCACATGCATGCTATAATGAACAGTAACAATGAGAATGAGAGCAACACTGAAGCTAACCAATGGTAAGCTATCATATATTGGTGAAATAATGTTGCTAGGCATGGAATTGTATGGCATGGAATTGTCAGACATGAAATTGCATGGCATTATATGGTATGACGTGGGATTCTGTGGTTTGGAGGGCAATTGTGTGGAGTCGAATTAGGTGACATTCCATGGAATTATGTAGTGGAAGTATGTTCCATAGAGTGTAATTATGAAGTGGGTGTGGAGCTGTGTGGTGTAGCGTGGAATTCTGTGGAGTACAATTGTGTTGCGTTGAGTGGAGTGGAAGTATGTTGCATGTGGTGGAGTGGAAATATGTGACAAGGAGAGGAATTATGTAGTGTGGAGTGGAATTATGAGCTCTAGAATTGTGTGGCGTGAAGTCAAATTGTGAGACATGAAATTGTGTGGCGTGGAGAGGAGTTCTGTGGCATAGAGTGCAAATGTGTGACGTGGAGTGCAATTGTATGACGTGGAGTGAAAGTATGTGGAAATGAATTATATAGATTGGAGTTAAGGTGTGGGGTGTGATGGAATTATGTGGCATGTGGTGTGAATGTGTACTATGTAATTATGTTGCATTGAAAGGAGCGGAGTTGTGTTATAGAGTGGAATTATGTGGTATGTAGTGGAATTATGTGACAGAATGGAATTATGTAACAGAGATGGAATTATGTGGCGCTGAGTGGAATTATGGTTAATGGAGAGGGATTGAGTGGCATTCAGTGGACTGGATGTGAATAGTGTGCAATTATGTACCATGTAAAGGAATTATTTGGCATGGCTTGGAATTGTGCACCGTGCAATTGTGCAGTGTAAAATGAAGTGGAGTGCAGTTGTGTGATTTGGAGTGCAATTGTATGGTTTAGAACTATGTGGCATGGTGTGAAATAGAATTATGTGGCATGAAATAGAAATAAATGGCATGGAATTGTGCAGTGTGGCATGGGACTGCAGCATGGGGTGCATTGGAATTATGTGGCATGGTGTGGGATTCTGTGGTAGGGTGAGGACTTAAATTAAATGGAAGTATCTGCTGCGGAATTCTGTTGTGGATCTGTGTGGCACGGAATTGCGCCATATGAAATTGTGTGGTGTTTCGTCTTGTGAAATTATGTGGCATGAAGTGAAAATGTGTGGCATGTAATTGTGGGACACTGAAGGGAGAGGAATGGAATTATGTGATGTAGACTGGATTTGGACTATGCGAAGTAGAACTACTAGACAGATTGAAGAAAAGTGTTGCTGCACCCAGTGCAGGGACACTTTTCTTGCGCCCCTTAGTGCTCCCCTAACGCCACTATGTGTGCACCGAATCTAGTATACAGCGCACCATGCCGGAAGTTAGGATCTAGCGCTAGTTCAGAGCTTTGCAGGATTAGTGTAAATTGTATTGACACTAATCCTGCAAAGCCCATTGAGACTAATTGTAAACAATGGTGTGCCTCATTTTAACACTTGCTCTGAGCAGATATAAAAAGTGCCCAAAAATGACGCAAAGAAATATCTTAGATTATTTTGCGCCATTTTTTCAGCGTCCCTAACTGAGGAATGCCCATTTTGTATACATAAGGCCTGGTGCAGGCATATTGCAGCGTAAAAGGCTACAAAGTGGTGCAATGCATGCATTGCGCCACTTTGTATATTTGGCACAGCACTTATGGCCTCGTTGGGCCACATTAGTATGAAAACATTACTTTATTGGAGCACAAGGAGGCGCTCGGTTCTCTTAATTCTGTATCTATGAGGGTAGTGTGGAATAATGTCATGCGTAGTTAAATTATGTGGCATAGAATAGTGTTGAATGGTGTGGAATTGAGTGCCATTGACTGAGATTGTGTAGCATGGAGTGCAATTGTGTCACCTGGAGCACAATTGTGGAATGAGAAGTGCAATTGTATGATGTGCATTGCCACTGGGTGGAGTGCATTATATGACATGGTGTAGAAGTATTCAATGTGGAATTATGTTGTATAGAATGGAGTAGAATTATTTGTTGACGAGTGGAATTTTGTGGTGAGGAGTGCAATTGTGTGCATTTGAATTATGTTGTGTTGACTAGAATTTTGTGGGATGGGGTGAAATTAGGTGGCATGGCATGCAATTCTGTAGTATGAAGGGGATTTATATGGCATGGTGTGGAACTGTGTCCCAGCAACTGTGTTGCACTACGTAGAGTGAAATTATGTGGTGTGCAGTTGAGTGGAAATATGTGGCGTGGAGTCAAATTACATGTCGTGGAGTGGAAATGTGTAGATTGCAATTACGTGTAGTGGAGATGAACTATGTGGCCTGGAGTAAAATTATATGACATAGAATTGTGGTGTGTGGCATTGAATTTGGTGAAGTTGAATTGTTTGTGTGGAATGCAACTGTGTGGATATGAATTACGTGGCATGGATTGGCATTATGTGCCAATGGGTTGTAATTAGGAGTTACAGCATTTTACTAAGTGGTGTGGCTTGGAATTATGTGGGACAGATGGAATTATTGGTGTGTTATGAATTTGAGAGCCATGGGCAAGGAATTGTGAAGCAGGCAATTGTGTTGTTTTGAGTGGAGTGGAATGATGTGTAGTGGAGTGGAGTAGAATTATATGTAGCGTAATGGAATTATGTGGTACCGAGTGGAACTATGTGGTACAGTGGAATTATGTGGTGCAGATTGAAATTGTATGGACTGTGGGGAATTTATATTTAGTGAAGTGAAATAATGTAGCATTGTGTATCCTCGAATTGTGAGGCATGGTTTGGAATTGTGTGGTGTGAAAGTGTGGAGTAGAGTGCAACTGTGAGAAGTGAAGTGCAAATGTATGGAGTAGATTTATACGAGGCTGAATGACATCATATATAATTTTATGGTGTGGCATGGAATTTTGTGGTGTAGAATTGTGTGATGTGTGGTGGAATTGTGCTGGATTGATGGAATGTAATTATATGGAGTGCACTTATATGCATTGGAGTATAGTGTAATTATGAGGAACAGAGTGGAATTCTGTAAAAGGAGTAAAAATACCTGGTGTGGAATTATGTGACATGGCATGGAATTACGTGGTGTGGCTTGTGGTGAAATGATGTGGCATGGAAATCTGGTGTGGAATTGCATTGCATAGAATTGTGTTGAGTTATGTGGGGTGGAATTATGCATTGTGAAGTGTAATGATGTGGCACAGGTTTTTGTGGCATGGAATTGTGTGGCACAGAGTGGCTTTATGTGGCATAGACTTGACTGAAAATATGTGGAGTGAAATGATGTCACAAGTAGTTAAATTATGTGGTGTGGAATCAGGTGGAGTGGGGCTAAATTATGTGGTGTGGAATTATTTTCTGTGGAGTGGACTTTTGTGAAGGGGTGGAACTGTGGGATGTGGAATTGTGTGGTACGAGTAGGATTGTGTGGCATGGACTTAATTGTGTAACGTGGAAAGTAAATGTGTTCCATATAGGTCTATCATGTGGAGAAGAGTGGAATTATCTGACATGGTGTGGAATTATGTGGCATTAAATTGTGGCAAGGTGGCAAAGAATAACTGTGTGCCCTGCAACTGTGTGATGTGGAGGGGAATGATGTGGCACAGATAGAAATTCCGAGGAGTGGAATTATGTGTACTGGAGGGGACTATGCAGCATTGAGAGGTGTGGAGTTGGGCCACACAGAGTAGGACTATGTTCTGTGGAACTGTATGACATGGTGTGAAATTGTGTTGTGCTGAGCTGTGTTATGCGGAGTCAGCTTGTTTTATACAGCATGGAGGGAATTATGTGGTGTGGCATAGAGTGGAATTACGAGGAGTGGAATTATATGGCATGGAGTGCAGTGAATTATGTGGCATGGACTGGAATGTTGTGGGTTGTGTGGAATTATGTGGCATATAATGGCATTATGTCTTGTACAGTGGACTGAAATAATGTGGCATGGCTTGGATTTCTAGCACAAATTTGTGTGGTATTAGGTGGAGTGAAATTAAGTGGGCTGGAGTGGAATTGTGTGGCATAAAGTGTATTGAATTATGTGGCATGGAGTGGCATTATGTATTGTAGGATGGACTGAAATGATGTCGTGTTGTGTGGATTTCTGGTGTGAAATTGCATGGCATAGAGCTGTGTGGCATTATGTGGAGTGGAATTAAGTGGTTTGGAGTGGAATCATGTTGCCTGGAATAGAACAGAAATATGTAGTGGAATTAAGTGGCGACGACCGTAATTATGTGGCATAGAATTGTGTTGCGTGGGGTGGAATTGTGTGGCGGGGGATGGAATTGTGAGAAGTGGGAATGTGTGGTGTGGAGTGCAAAGGTGTGACCTCAACAGGAATTGTGTAATGTTGAGAGCAACTTTTTGATGTGGAGTGGCATTGTGTGAAGTGGAAGTATTTGACATGGTGTTAAATTATGTGGTGTGGCATGGAATTATGTGTCCTGTGAGGGAGTAGAACTATGTGGCGTGGAATTATGAACATGGCACTCAATTGTGTGCCATGGAGTGGAAAACGGCATGGAATTGTAGCATGGCATGGAATTGTGTGGCATGAAATTGAATTGTGAGATGTGAAATTGTGTGGCATGGAGTGCAATTGGGAAGTGATGAATTGTGTGGTATGGAGTCGATTATGTGGCATGGTGTGGAAGTAGTTGGCATGGCACAGAACAATGTGGTGAGCAGCTAAGTTATGAGGTGTGTAGTGGAATCATGTGCTGGAATTGAGTGGTGTGGCCTGGAATTGTGTGTCTTGGAGTAGAGAGGAATTATGTGGATGGAGTGAAATTATGTGGCGCTGAGTGAGATGATGTGGCAGAGAGTAGAATTATGGGGTTCATTCTGACCTCGGCGGTAAAAGGCCCTTACCGCCGGTCAGAAACCCGCCATTATACCACCGCGGCCGCGGTAAACCGCCACGGTCATTCTGACCTCCAACTGTGAAACCGCCAAAAACCCGACATCCACGGAAGGCCGCCTCATCAGCGGGCAGCGATAAACTGGAGATGACCAAACCTCCACCGTCACGCCAACACAAACACGCCCATGCCATTCTGACCCACGAATCCACGCGGCGGTCGTTCAACCGCGGTATCCCATTGGCAGTACACACCGCCGCGGTCAAAATACACACACATATACAAAACACAGCCACATTGGACAATTCCAAATACACACACCTGATATACATACACACAACACTCCCACACACCCATCACCATATAAAACACACACCCACATCACCCACAAACCCCTACGACCACAACTTTCTGAGTGAAGGCGCAATACACTGAGAGAGAGCACAGGGAACGCAAAGCACAACACACACAGGAACCCAACATCATCACCCACACCACATCTACGCACACATCACCACACATCACCACGCACATCACCACAAACACCACCCCACACCTCATCCACACCACCCCATGGCACCCCAAAGACACCCCAGGTTCTCGGACCAAGAACTCAGGGTCATGGTGGAGGAAATAATTAGGGTAGAGCCCCAGCTGTTCGGCACACAGGTGCAGCACACCACAATAGCCAGGAAGGCAGAGCTATGGCAAAGGATCGTAGACAGGGTCAACGCTGTGGGATAGCATCCCAGAAATCGGGAAGACATCCGAAAGCGATGGAACAACCTACGGGGGAAGGTGCGCTCGATGGTGTCGCGACACAACATCGCTGTGCAGAAGACTTGCGGCGGACCCCCACCCACTCCACCCCAATTCACAGCATGGGAGCAAGAGGTCTTCAACATCCTGCATCCTGATGGCCTCGCTGGAGTACCCAGAGGAATGGACTCTGGTAAGTCGATTCTCAACTACTGCCCCCCCCCAGCATGCCAACCCACACCCCCACCCTCACCCCCAATCCCAACCCCCAAGCACACATCCTCCCTGCCAATGTCTCACCATCACAACCCACCCTAAACAACACCAACCCCTGAATGCCAACACAAACCATACACACCCATCACCTATGCATGACCACTGCACATACCCATCCACCCCCCCCAAGCACCCTCACAACACCTCCCACAAGGGAATGCCAGCACTGGGGGACAAGGGCACCCACAAAATGCACGCCATGGCACACACAAAAGCAATAACCATACTCTTTTACCCCTGCAGGGCCTGAACGCCAACACACCGCCACGGAGGGTCCAGATTTGTCCATACCACCCCCAGAACAGGCCCCCAGTGAGGACAGCAGCTCTGTCGACCTAGAACCTGATGACCAGCCCGGACCATCGGGGACTTCTGGACAGTCGGTTCCCCACACACAGACACAGGCCACAGCAGACCCAACCCCCTCTGGGAATAGCAGCACAGCTTCCACCCAGCGGGCCCATGCCTCTGTCTCCAGGACGCGTCAATCAGCGGTGTGTCCGCCACTACAGGGCACCCAGGCTGACCCAACACCCCAACAACAACAGGGACCTGGGGGCAGTGGTAGTGGGCACACCGTCCAGGGGACAGAGGCCCGGGAAAACAGGGCAACTGGGAGGGCTGCTGTGCGACAGGGGGGGGAGGACAGGCCCAGGGAACCCACTCTCCAAGAGGCCCTCACCACCATCATGGGAGCATACCACCACTCCCAGGAGACGATGGCGACGGTACTGGCCAGGTTCCAGGAGATCCAGGCACAGCAGGAGGAACGCTACATGGGGTTCAGCAATGAACTCAGGAACATCGGTACCGCTATGGGGACCATAGTCCTGGCCCTCAACCAGATAGAAACAACATTGCGAAACCATGTGGCACCACAAAGGGCCCCTGTCACTAGCCAGGACCAGGAACAGCCTACCACCTCCGCCGGCGCTAGTGGACAGGAGGGCCCACCACAACGACAGGCCACCAGAAGCCCACCTCCTGCTGAAGAACAACCACCCCGCAAGCGGAACCTGAGATCTCACAAGAAGACAGAGTAGGATGCCAAGACCCCCGCCTGCACAACATACCCCCTGATGTCATCCCACTGTCCCACATTGTCACCCTGTCCAACCTTGAACTGCCCCTGCTCCATCCTTCCACAGGCATATGGACAATGCACCTGTGAAACTGAGAACTGGACTCTGCCATGGACATTACTCCACCCCCACCCACCACCGTTTTACTATCATGTACCAATATCTAGCACTAAAAATAAATCACTCATTGCACTGAAATAAATCTGGAGTCAGCCTGTATTCTTAACAAATTTATTACACATTACGGTTCAATAATGTGCAGTCAATTTGTGATGACAACATACCGATGTCAATAAGCTTTAGTCCATGGGCAAACCAAGCAGAAGTCACGCAGTGGGTCATACAGCACTGAAAAGGGAAGGGAAAATCATAAATCAGTTAAAAGGAACTGGGGGGAAATACACAAAGTAGAGATGCAGGAGGCTTTAAGTAAATGTTAAATGGCGTGGGTGATTCTTACCTGTGTGCTACTGAAAATACTGTTGTATGACTGTGTCCCTGTTGTCTGTGTTGTCCCCGTCGTCTTCCTCCTCTTCACTCTCCACAGGCTCCACAGCTGCTACAACACCACCATCTGGACCATCCTCCTGTAGGAAAGGCACCTGGCGTCGCAATGCTAGATTGTGCAGCATACAGCAGGCCACGATGATCTGGCACACCTTCTTTGGTGAGTACATGAGGGATCCACCTGTCATATGCAGGCACCTAAACCTGGCCTTCAGGAGCCCGAAGGTCCTTTCTATGATCCTCCAAGTTCGCCCATGGGCCTCATTGTACCGTTCCTCTGCCCTGGTCAGGGGATTCCTCACTGGGGTCAATAGCCACGAAAGGTTGGGGTAACCAGAGTCACCTATTAGCCACACACGTTGTCTCTGTAGCTGTTCCATCACATAAGGTATGCTGCTATTACGCATAACATACGCGTCATGCACTGACCCAGGGAACTTGGCATTTACATGGGAGATGTACTGGTCAGCCAAACAGACCACCAGCACATTCATAGAATGGTAATTTTTCCTGTTTCTGTACACCTGCTCATCGTCTTTTGGGGGTACTAAAGCCACATGGGTCCCATCAATGGCACCAATGATGTTGGGGATATGTCCAAGGGCATAGAAATCACCCTTCACTGTAGCCAAATCACCCTCCTCTGGGAAAACAATGTAGCTCTGCATGTGTTTCATCAGGGCAGACAACACTCTGGACAAAATCTTAGAAAACATAGGCTGAGACATTCCAGATGACATGGCCACTGTTGTCTGGAATGAGCCACTTGCCAAAAAATGGAGGACTGACAGAACCTGCACCAGAGGGGGAATTCCTGTGGGTTGGCGGATGGGGGACATCAGGGCTGGCTCCAGCTGGGCACACAGTTCATGTATAGTGGCTCGGTCAAGTCGGTATCTTAGTATAATATGGCGTTCTTCCATTGTCGACAGGTCCATCAGCGGTCGGTACACGCGAGGATTCATCCTTCTCCTCACAAGTCCCAGCGGACGGTGCCTAGGAAGGACAACATGGAGTATAGAGTCAAGCAACTCACAGGTACGTTCACCACAGCTTGCACAGCACACGATTATCTATGTTTTGAAAGGCGTGTATGTGTGGCAATGCAAGGCCTAGGCCTGTGTGACGCAGTTGAAATTAAGCCATGTGGGCCCTTGAAATGGCGGCTGCCTGACCTGTGAAGTGGGACAATGGGATGTGAGGTCAATGCGCTGGCATGGCACACCGTGGCGGTAGGCGGTCGAAGTCCGCTGTACGAAGCCGCATTAGTTAACATTGAAGCCTATGGGTTTCAGGAGCCAATGACGAGGTGCGCCGGCGGTCGCGGTACGCACCGCCGCGGGCGTGACCGCTATTTTCTATCTGATTAATCACTCGAGACCTGATCATCCACAGGAGAGGACCTATACTGCAAGTGCTGCTGTGACCTCGGTCTGGGAGATACTATGGCTGCTGCGACTGGGGAAAGGGCCCCTGCCTTCACTTCTGAAGAGTTGGAGAAACTAGTGGATGGGGTCCTCCCCCAGTATGCGCTACTCTACCGTCCTCCAGACCAACAGGTAGGTGCACTGGGTGCACATTGAATGGGCTATGCCTGTGTTGAGTGGGGTGGATGGAAGATGGTGGGGTGGGGAGAGAATGAGGAGTACAACGCACGACAGATGAGAGCATGTGCCACATGGAAAGGTTGGGGAGGGGGGGCCAATCACATCTAACATGCAGATAAATGATGATATTTCCTTTCCCACCCTGTACATGTCAAATAGGTCAGCGACCATCAGAAAGTCGACATTTGGCGTGCCATCGCCAAGGACATCCGGGCCCTGGGGGTCCACATCAGACGGGGCACCCACTGCCACAAGAGGTGGGAGGACATCCGCCGCGGGACCAGGAAGACCGCCGAGTCACTGCTGGGGATGGCCTCACAACCTAGTAGGGGTGCCAGTCGTACCCTGACCCCCCTGATGTCACGGATCCTGGCAGTGGCCTACCCTGATTTGGATGGGCGCGTGAGGACATCACAGCAGACACAAGGGGGTGAGTATCAGCACATTCTGCTATCTTTATGCGCAGTGGAGGCGTCTGGGTGGGGGAGGAGGGCTGTGGGTGACATTAGGCCAGGGCGCTTTCTGCAATGTAGTCCTCTCCTTTAGGCATGGCCCTGTGCCCCCGCCCCCACCTCTGTAGGGTGCCAAGTACAGCTATCCATGGTCCTGCATCATCCATGTGTGTATTTGTTGTCCATAGACCTGTAGGGCTAGTCACAAGTACTGAGTAGTGTACCCCGATTGCGCTGCGTAGTGCATGAGGCTCCTGTGTCTGTCCTCTCCGCCAACGGTGTTGACAATGCATGCACTCAACCTGTTTTTTTTTCTCCCCCCACCCTTTTTCTTCATCTCCTTGTGCATGTGTGCATTAGCATCATCAGGCAGAGGAGAATTGGCATCGGAGCACGAGGGAGCTATAAGTCACAAGGCCCCGGTGGGCCGTGGTACAGACACCGATGGCACCAGTGATCCGGAGGGCGAGGGGAGCACCACAACGGGGACCGGTGGTGACACCAGCGACACCAACACGTCCTCGGATGGGAGCTCCCTAGCGGTGGCGGCAACATCCGGGCCCCCCGCCTCTACAGGTACAGCTGCCACCCAGCGCACCAGCCCCGCCCTCCCTGCAGCCCCTCAGCCTTCGCTCCGTGCCCGCTCGCCCAAGAAGGCGGGCATCTCCTTCGCCCCAGGCACCTCAGGCCCTGCCCCTGTTACCCCTGCTGCCCTCAGTGAGGAGGTCATTGACCTCCTGAGGACCATCATTGTTGGGCAGACTACCCTTTTGAATGCCATCCAGGGGGTAGAAAGGGAGGTGCATCGGAGCAATGCCTACCTGGAGGGCATTCATTTGGGTCAGGCTGCCCATCAACGATCATTCACTGCTCTGGCCTCAGCACTGACGGCAGCCATTGTCCCTGTTTCCAGCCTCCCTCTTCTTACTGCCTCCACCCTGTCTCTGTCTCCTGTTCCTCAGCCTATCCCATCCACACCATCAGACCAGCCTGCACACACCTCAACACCCAAGGGCAGCTCATCCAGACACAAGCACCACAGATCCCACAAACAGTCACCCAAGAAACACCCAGATGCAGACATGCCAACAGTCACTATCACCTCTGTGTCCCCCTCCTCCTCGTCTCCCTCCTCCCTCCCTGTGACGTCTACACTCACACCTGCATGCACACCACCATCAGCCAGTGCTTCCATCACCAGGACACCCTCCAGTACAGTCCGCACACGTGCAGTCACCACCCCCACTGCCATTTACACGTCCCCTGTGTCCTCTCCCACTGTGTCTGTCACCCCCTCTTCCAAGACACACAAACGCAGGCAGCCACCCACCCAACAGCCATCCACCTCACGACAGCCTTCGTCACAGGCACCTGCACCCAAAGACAGCACACTTGACTCTCCTACAACCACATCCTCTTCCTCCACTCCCATCACCACTACTCCCACCCTTTACCTTGGTCCTAAAAAAGTTTACCTCTCCAATCTTAACCTCTTTCCCTCACCTGACCCACCCCCTCCATCTGCTAAGAGTCCCAAGAGCACCTCAGCCACTACCAGCCCAGCTTCAAGTGTCACTGTAGTGCATGGGTTCTGGAGTCCACCCTTTGGCAGCAGTGGCACATCTGTCAGCAGCAAGGGGACAGCCAGCCCCCCCCCTGGAAAGAGGACCCGGAAACTCAAGGGCCGCCGTGAGAAGACTAACACGGCTGCCCCCAAGGACCAAAGTTCGGCCACTTCACCTGCCACAACATCCAGGGGAGGCAAGGGCCAGAGAGCCTCATCTTAGGAGCGAAAGGGCAGCAGGGCGGAGAAGTCAGCCAGCAGAAGCGCGGAGCAGGAGGGCCCCACAAGCCCCATCCCGGGTGTAAGGGAGGACACCCAAGGGCCCTGGACTCCATCTCCGAAGGGTCCAGCAACTGCACGGTCGGAGGGCGACTGAGCAGGTAGTCCAGGCCAGGTCTGACTCCCTTGAATGACTGGACAAGCACCGCTGAAGAGGGCCCCGCCGTGCAGAAGAGCACCGCTGAACAGAGCCCGCCGTGCAGAAGAGCACCGCTGAACAGGGCCCGCCGTGCAGAAGAGCACCGCTGAACAGGGCCCGCCGTGCAGAAGAGCACCGCTGAACAGGGCCCGTCGTGCAGAAGAGCACCGCTGAACAGGGCCCGCCGTGCAGAAGAGCACCGCTGAACAGGGCCCACCGTGCAGAAGGGCACCGCTGAACAGGGCCCCTTCCTGTCAAGCACCGCTCCGCTGGGCCCTTCCTGTCAAGCACCGCTCCGCTGGGCCCTTCCTGTCAAGCACCGCTCCGCTGGGCCCCGCCGTCTCAAGCACCGCTCTGCTGGACCCTTCCTGTCAAGCACCGCTCCGCTGGGCCCCGCCGTCTCAAGCACCGCTCTGCTGGGCCCCGCTGTCTCAAGCACCGCTCCACTGGGCCCTTCCTGTCAAGCACCGCTCCGCTGGGCCCTTCCTGTCAAGCACCGCTCAGCTGGGCCCCGCCGTCTCAAGCACCACTCCGCTGGGCCCCGCCGTCTCAAGCACCGCTCCGCTGGGCCCTTCCTGTCAAGCACCGCTCCGCTGGGCCCCTGCCGTCTCAAGCACCGCTCCGCTGGGCCCCTGCCGTCTCAAGCACCGCTCAGCTGGGCCCTTCCTGTCAAGCACCGCTCCGCTGGGCCCCGCCGTCTCAAGCACCGCTCCGCTGGGCCCTTCCTGTCAAGCACCGCTCTATGGGCCTGCCGTCTCAAGCACCGCTCCGCTGGGCCCTTCCTGTCAAGCACCGCTCCGCTGGGCCCCGCCGTCTCAAGCACCGCTCCGCTGGGCCCTTCCTGTCAAGCACCGCTCTGCTGGGCCCCGCCGTCTCAAGCACCGCTCCGCTGGGCCCGCCGTCTCAAACACCGCTGGCCCAATGACAGTGCCGGTTATGTGTCGAGCTACTGTTCACGGTTCACTGTGCCCACCATGCATCCTCAATGACCAGTGGTCTCTGTAATCCACCTGATGGACTGTGGCTTTGCACTCCCCAGGATTGAACAGTGGGCACCCCACCCAATGTAGAGACTTGAGAGACTGTGGCTTTGCACTCCCCAGGATGGCACAGTGTGCATGGTGGCCCCTTCGTGGATCTGGCGTCGTGGACTCATGTGGCTGTGGTGCCCCCCCTTCCCTTCCCCCTGAGGTGCCTGTAGTTTTATCATCAGATGCCCCAGCAGTGTTCTCTCCAACGGACTCAGGTCTCCTGTGTGGGCTTTGCCCTTGTGTTGATACACTTTGGCCCACGGACACTTGGAATTTTGTTAAATGTGCAGGACTAATTGCCTCTGTTTATCGATTGCACAAAATATTTACTTGATTTTTGAATCTTTATATTGCTATTTGACCATGACTTCTAAGAGGCTATTTTTTACATAAATTTTGTTTCTCAATTTAATTATGTCTTTGCATTATTCCGGGGGGTTTAGGGGGTGTCACTCTGACTTGTTGCTCTGCATTGGTGTGTAGATAGTTTGGGGGGGGTGGGGGTCGCATATGTGTGTGGCCGTAAACTTTTCTCGTCCCCCCTCCCCTGTGTCGTAGGTGCAGTACTCACCGTTGTCGTCTGCGCCGGCGTTCGTACTCGTGGTAGATGAGCAGGTAGACGAGAGCAGGTAGGATGTTTAATTTGGGTTCCATTCTGTCCTCCTTCCTCGTGGAGTGTGTTTCGGTGAGCGTTTTCCCGTTCGTAGTCTGTTTCCGCCGTGTTTTTATCGGCGGGGCTCCCGCCCGGGAAAAGGTGGCGGATTGGTGAGTTGTGATAGTGTGGGCGGTACATTGTCTGCCGCCTGTCTGTTGGCGGTGACCGCCGCGCTGTTTGTTTGTCCTGCCGTGGCGGTCGGAGTGTTAAAGTGGCGGTCTGTGTTGGCGGTTCCCGCCAGAGTCAGAATTCCATTTTTTGGACCGCCGGCCTGTTGGCGGGTTGGCCGCCGCTTTATCACCGACCGCCAGGGTTAGAATCACCCCCTATGTGTCTTGGAGTTGTTTTGCGCAATGGAGTGGAATTTTGCACCTCAGATTTACATGCCATGGAATAGCATTATGCGGCATGGCGTGGAATTAGATGTTGTGTTTTGGATTTGTGTGGGCAGGAATTGTGTGCAATTGTGAGACGTGGAATTGCATGGTGTTTAGTGTATTTGTGTGACTAGGAGTGCAATTGTGTAGAATGGAATGATGTGGCGTAAAGTGGATTGAATTATGTGAGAAGATGTGGCATTATGTTGTGTAGTTTTGAGAGGAATTAAGTGGCATGGCACTGAATTATGTGGTGTGGCTTGTGCTTAAATTGTGTGGCATGGAAATCTGGTGTGGAACTGCATTCCATAGAATTGTGTTGAGTTATGTGGGGTGGAAGTATGCATTGTGGAGTGTAATGATGTAGCACAGGTTTGTGTGGCATAGAATTGTGTGGCACAGAGTGGCTTTATGTGGCATAGACTTGACTGAAAATATGTGGAGTGAAATGATGTCACAAGTAGTTGAATTATGTGGTGTGGAATCATGTGGAGTGGGGCTAAATTATGTGGTGTGGAATTATTTTCTGTGGAGTGGACTTTTGTGGAGGGGTAGAACTGTGGGATGTGGAATTGTCTGGTACAAGTAGAATTGTGTGGCATGGGCTTAATTGTGTAACGTGGGAAGTAAATATGTTCCATATAGGTCTATCATGTGGAGAAGAGTGGAGTTACTGACATGGTGTGGAATTATGTGGCATGAAATTATGGCAAGGTGGCAAAGAATAACTGTGTGCCCTGCAACTGTGTGATGTGGATTGGAATGATGTGGCACAGATAGAAATTCCGAGGAGTGGAGTTATGTGTACTGGAGGGGAACTATGCAGCATTGAGAGGTGTGGAATTGTGCCACACAGAGTAGGACTATGTTCTGTGGAACTGTATGACATGGGGTGAAATTGTGTTGTGCTGAGCTGTGTTATGCGGAGTCAGCTTGTTTTATACAGCATGGAGGGAATTATGTGGTGTGGCATAGAGTGGAATTATGAGGAGTGGAATTGTATGGCACAGAGTGCAGTGAATTATGTGGCATGGACTGGAATGTTGTGGGTTGTGTGGAATTATGTGGCATAGAATGACATTATGTCTTGCACAGTGGGCTGAAATTATGTGGCATGGCTTGGATTTCTAGCACACATTTGTGTGGTATTAGGTGGAGTGAAATTAAGTTGGCTGGAGTGGAATTGTGTGGCATAAATTGTATTGAATTATGTGACATGGAATGGCATTATGTATTGTGGGATGGACTGAAATGATGTGGTGTTTTGTGGATTTCTGGTGTGAAATTGCATGGCATTGAGCTGTGTGCCATTATGTGGAGTGGAATTAAGTGGCTTGGAGTGGAATCTTGGGGCCTGGAATAGAACAGAAATATGGAGTGGAATTAAGAGGCGAGGACTGGAATTATGTGGCATAGAATTGTGTTGCGTGGGGTGGAATTGTGTGGCGGGGTGGAATTGTGAGAAGTGGGAATGTGTGGTGTGGAGTGCAAAGGTGTGACCTCAACTGGAATTGTGTAATGTTGAGAGCAACTTTTTGATGTGGAGTGGCATTGTGTGAAGTGGAAGTATTTGACATGGTGTTAAATTATGTGGTGTGGCATGGAATGATGTGTCCTGTGAGGGAGCAGAACTATGTGGCGTTGAATTATGAAACATGGCATTCAATTGTGTGCCATGGAGTGGAACACGGCATGGAATTGTAGCATAGCATGGAAATGTGTGGCATGAAGTTGAATTGTGAGATGTGAAATTGTGTGGCATCGAGTGCAATTGGGTAGTGATGAATTGTGTGGTATGGATTCGATTACGTGGCATGGTGTGGAAGTAGTTGGCATGGCACAGAACAATGTGGTGAGCAGTTTAGTTATGAGGTGTGGAGTGGAATCATGTGTTGGAATTGAGTGGTGTGGCCTAAAATTGTGTGTCTTGGAGTAGAGAGGAATTATGTGATGTGCAGTGGAATTATGTGGCGCTGAGTGAGATGATGTGGCAGAGAGTAGAATTATGGGGGTTATTCTAACTTTGGAGGAGTGTTAATCCGTCCCAAAAGTGACGGTAAAGTGACGGATATACCACCAGCCGTATTACGAGTTCCATAGGATATAATGGACTCGTAATACGGCTGGTGGTAAATCCGTCACTTTCCCATCACTTTTGGGACGGATTAACACCTCCTCCAAAGTTAGAATAACCCCCTATGTGTCTTGGGGTTGTTTTGCGCAATGGAGTGGAGTGGAATTTTGTACCTCAGATTTACATGCCATTGAATAAAATTATGGCATGGCGTGGAATTAGATGTTGTGTTTTGGAGTTGTGTGGGCAGGAATTGTGTGCAATTGTGAGACTTGGAATTGCATGGTGTGTAGTGTATTTGTGTGACTAGGAGTGCAGTTGTGTAGAATGGAATGATGTGGCGTGAAGTGGATTGAATTATGTGAGAAGATGTGGTATTATGTTCTGTAGTTTTGAGGGGAATTATGTGGGTTGGTCTTGGATGGAATTATGTGGTGTGGAGGAAAATAATGTGGTATGGAATTGTGCTGTAGGAAATTGTGCTGGGATGAGTGTGATGCAGTTGTTTGGCATGAATCATGGTAGAATTATGTGGAGTTGAATTGTGTGTCATGTAGTGTAGTAGAACTATGTGACATGGAGTGAAACTGTGGCATGTGGGGTGGAAGAAATAACACATGTAGGGGGCATGCAGAAGGGAAAAGAAGCAACACGGATGGGCGGGCAGGAGGAAAAGGAACAAATGGATGGGGCTATGGGAGACGTTCTGAAATCACAAGCACTCATACGGAGTGCTTGACCCCAAAAATTATAGCTCCAGAAACAGGAGCAGTGAAAAAACATAAGTACCTGGTCAGTGATCCGGGGGGGGGTGGCGGAGGCAAACGCGAGATTACGGCATGGCACATGCATGCTATAATAAACAGTAACAATGAGAATGAGAGCGACACTGAAGCTAACCAATGGTAAGCTATCATAAATTGGTGGAATAATGTTGTAAGGCGTGGAATTGTATGGCATGGAATTGTCAGACATGAAATTGCATGGCATTAAATGGAATGACGTGGGATTCTGTGGTTTGGAGGGAAATTGTGTGGAGTCGAATTAGGTGACAATCCATGGAATTATGTAGTGAAAGTATGTTCCATGGAGTGTAATTAGAAATTGGGTGTGAAACTGTGTGGTGTAGCGTGGAATTCTGCGGAGTACAATTGTGTTGCGTTGAGTGGAGTGGAAGTATGTTGCATGTGGTGGAGTGGAAATATGTGGCAAGCAGAGGAATTATGTAGTGTGGAGTGGAATTATGAGCTCTAGAATTGTGTGGCGTGTAGTCAAATTGTGAGACGTGAAATTGTGTGGCGTGGAGAGGAGTTGTGTGGCATAGAGTGCAAATGTGTGACGTGGAGTGCAATTGTATGATGTGGAGTGAAAGTATGTGGAAATGAATTTTATAGATTGGAGTGAAGCTGTGGCGTGCAATGGAATTATGTGGCATGTGGTGTGAATGTGTACTATGTAATTGTGTTGCATTGAAAGGAGTGGAGTTGTGTTATAGAGTGGAATTATGTGGTATGTAGTGGAATTATGTGACAGAATGGAATTATGTAACAGAGATGGAATTATGTGGCGCTGAGTGGAATTATGGTTAATGGAGAGTGATTGAGTGGCATGCAGTGGACTGGATGTGAATGGTGTGCAATTATGTACCATGTAAAGGAATTATTTGGCATGGCTTGGAATTGTGCAGAGTGCAATTGTGCGGTGTAGAATGAAGTGGAGTGCAGTTGTGTGATTTGGAGTGCAATTGTATGGTTTAGAACTATGTGGCATGGTGTGAAATAGAATTATGTGGCATAGAGTAGAAATAAATGGCATGGAATTGTGCAGTGTGGCATGGGACTGCAGCATGGGGTGCATTGGAATTAGGTGGCATGGTGTGGGATTCTGTGGTAGGGTGAGGACTTAAATTAAACGGAAGTATCTGCTGCGGAATTCTGTTGTGGATCTGTGTGGCTCGGAATTGTACCATATGAAATTGTGTGGTGTTTCGTCTTGTGTAACTATGTGGCATGAAGTGAAAATGGGTGGCATGTAATTGTGGGACACTGAAGGGAGAGGAATGGAATTATGTGATCTGGACTGGATTGGGGCTATGCGAAGTAGAACTACTAGACAGATTGAAGAAAAGTGTTGCTGCTCCCAGTGCAGAGCCACTTTTCTTGCGTCACTTAGTGCTCCCCTAACGCCACTATGTGTGCACCGAATCTAATATACAGCGCACCATGCCGGAAGTTAGGATCTGGCGCTAGTTCGGAGCTTTGCAGGATTAGTGTGAATTGTATTGACAGTAATCCTGCAAAGCCGATTGAAACTAATTGTAAACAATGATGTGCCTCATTTTAACACCTGCTCTGAGCAGGTATAAAAAGTGCCCAAAAAATGACGCAAAGAAATATCTTAGATCATTTAGCGCCATTTTTTCAGCGTCCCTAACTGGGGAATGCCCATTTTGTATACATAAGGCCTTGCACAGGCATATTGCAGCGTAAAGGGCTACAAAGTGGTGCAATGCATGCATTGCGCCACTTTGTATATTTGGCACAGCACTTATGGCCTCGTTGGGCCACATTAGTATGAAAACATTATTTTAATGGAGTACAAGGAGGCGCTCGGTGCTCTTAAATCTGTATCTATGAGGGTAGTGTGGAATAATGTCATGCGTAGTTAAATTATGTGGCATAGAATAGTGTTGAATGGTGTGGAATTGAGTGCCATGGACTGAGATTGTGTAGCATGGAGTGCAATTGTGTCACCTGGAGCACAATTGTGGAATGAGAAATGTAATTGTATGATATGCATTGCCACTGGGTGGAGTGCATTATATGACAAGGTGTAGAATTATTCATTGTGGAATTATGTTGTATAGAATGGAGTAGAATTGTGTGGCATGGGATTGTGAAGAATGGAGTAGAATTATGTGTTGACGAGTGGAATTTTGTGGTGAGGAGTGCAATTGTGTGAATTTGAATTATTTTGTGTTGACTAGAATTTTGTGGGGTGGGGTGAAATTAGGTGGACTGGCATGCAATTCTGTAGTATGAAGGGGATTTATATGGCATGGTGTGGAACTGTGTCCCAGCAACTGTGTTGCACTACGTAGAGTGAAATTATGTGGTGTGCAGTTGAGTGGAAATATGTGGCGTGGAGTCAAAATACATGTCGTGGAGTGGAAATGTGTAGATTGCAATTATGTGTAGTGGAGAGGAACTATGTGGCCTGGAGTAAAATTAAATGACATAGAATTGTGGTGTGTGGCATTGAATTTGGTGAAGTTGAATTGTTTGTGTGGAATGCAACTGTGTGGATATGAATTATGTGGCGTGGATTGGCATTATGTGCCAATGGGTTGTAATTAGAAGTTATGGCATTTTACTAAGTGGTGTGGCTTGGAATTATGTGGGATAAATGGAATTATTGGTGTGTTATGAATTTGAGAGGCATGGGCAAGGAATTGTGAAGCAGGCAATTGTGTTGTTTTGAGTGGAGTGGAATGATGTGTAGTGGAGTGGAGTAGAATTATATGTAGCGTAATGGAATTATGTGGTACCGAGTGGAACTATGTGGTACAGTGGAATTACGTGGTGCAGATTGAAATTGTATGGAGTGTGGGGAATTTATATTTATTGAAGTGAAATAATGTAGCATGGTGTATCCTCGAATTGTGATGCACGGTTTGGAATTGTGTGGTGTGAAAGTGTGGAGTAGAGTGCAACTGTGAGAAGTGAAGTGCAAATGAATGGAGTAGATTTATGCGAGGCTGAATGACATGATATATAATTTTATGGTGTGGCATGGAATTCTGTTGTGTAGAATTGTGTGATGTGTGGTAGAATTGTGCTGGATTGACTGGAATGGAATTCTATGGAGTGCACTTATATGCATTGCAGTATAGTGTAATTATGAGGAACAGAGTGGAATACAGTAAAAGGAGTAAAAATACCTGGTGTGGAATGATGTGGCATGGCATGGAATTATGTGGTGTGGCTTGTGCTGAAATTATGTGGCATGGACATCTGGTGTGGAATTGCATTGCATAGAATTGTGTTGAGATATGTGGGGTGGAATTATGCATTGTGAAGTGTAATGATGTGGCACAGTTTTGTGTGGCATGGAATTGTGTGGCACAGAGTGCCTTTATGTGGCATAGACTTCACTGAAAATATGTGGAGTGAAATGATGTCACAAGTAGTTGAATTATGAGGTGTGGAATCATGTGGAGTGGGGCTAAATTATGTGGTGTGGAATTATTTTCTGTGGAGTGGACTTTTGTGGAGGGGTGGAACTGTGGGATGTGGAATTGTGTGGTACGAGTAGGATTGTGTGGCATGGACTTAATTGTGTAACGTGCAAAGTAAATATGTTCCATATAGGTCTATCATGTGGAGAAGAGTGGAGTTACTGACATGGTGTGGAATTATGTGGCATGAAATTATGGCAAGGTGGCAAAGAATAACTGTGTGCCCTGCAACTGTGTGATGTGGAGTGGAATGATGTGGCACAGATAGAAATTCCGAGGAGTGGAGTTATGTGTACTGGAGGGGAACTATGCAGCATTGAGAGGTGTGGAATTGTGCCACACAGAGTAGGACTATGTTCTGTGGAACTACATGACATGGTGTGAAATTGTGTTGTGCTGAGCTATGTTATGCGGAGTCAGCTTGTTTTATACAGCATGGAGGGAATTATGTGGTGTGGCATAGAGTAGAATTACGAGGAGTGGAATTGTATGGCACGGAGTGCAGTGAATAATGTGGCATGGACTGGAATGTTGTGGGTTGTGTGGAATTACGTGGCATAGAATGACATTATGTCTTGTACAGTGGGCTGAAATTATGTGGCATGGCTTAGATTTCTAGCACACATTTGTGTGGTATTAGGTGGAGTGAAATTAAGTTGGCTGGAGTGGAATTGTGTGGCATAAATTGTATTGAATTATGTGGCATGGAATGGCATTATGTATTGTGGGATGGACTGAAATGATGTGGTGTTTTGTGGATTTCTGGTGTGAAATTGCATGGCATTGAGCTGTGTGCCATTATGTGGAGTGGAATTAAGTGGCTTGGAGTGGAATCATGGGGCCTGGAATAGAACGGAAATATGGAGTGGAATTAAGAGGCGAGGACTGGAATTATGTGGCATAGAATTGTGTTGCATGGGGTGGAATTGTGTGGTGGGGTGGAATTGTGAGAAGTGGGAATGTGTGGTGTGGAGTGCAAAGGTGTGACCTCAACTGGAATTGTGTAATGTTGAGAGCAACTTTTTGATGTGGAGTGGCATTGTGTGAAGTGGAAGTATTTGACATGGTGTTAAATGATGTGGTGTGGCATGGAATGATGTGTCCTGTGAGGGAGCAGAACTATGTGGCATGGAATTATGAAACATGGCATTCAATTGTGTGCCATGGAGTGGAACATAGCATGGAATTGTAGCATGGCATGGAATTGTGTGGCATGAAGTTGAATTGTGAGATGTGAAATTGTGTGGCATTGAGTGCAATTGGGTAGTGATGAATTGTGTGGTATGGATTCGATTACGTGGCATGGTGTGGAAGTAGTTGGCATTGCACAGAACAATGGTGTGAGCAGCTTAGTTATGAGGTGTGGAGTGGAATCATGTGTTGGAATTGAGTGGTGTGGCCTGGAATAGTGTGTCTTGGAGTAGAGAGGAATTATGTGATGTGCAGTGGAATTATGTGGCGCTGAGTGAGATGATGTGGCAGAGAGTAGAATTATGTGTCTTGGGGTTGTTTTGCGCAATGGAGTGGAGTGGAATTTTGTACCTCAGATTTACATGCCATTGAATAGAATTATGGCATGGCGTGGAATTAGATGTTGTGTTTTGGAGTTGTGTGGGCAGGAATTGTGTGCAATTGTGAGACTTGGAATTGCATGGTGTGTAGTGTATTTGTGTGACTAGGAGTGCAGTTGTGTAGAATGGAATGATGTGGCGTGAAGTGGATTGAATTATGTGAGAAGATGTGGTATTATGTTGTGTAGTTTTGAGGGGAATTATGTGGGTTGGTCTTGGATGGAATTTTGTGGTGTGGAGGAAAATAATGTGGTATGGAATTGTGCTGTAGGAAATTGTGCTGGGATGAGTGTGATGCAGTTGTTTGGCATGAATCATAGTAGAATTATGTGGAGTTGAATTTTGTGTCATGTAGTGTAGTAGAACTTTGTGACATGGAGTGAAACTGTGGCATGTGGGGTGGAAGAAATAACACGTGTAGGGGGCGTGCAGAAGGGAAAAGAAGCAACACGGATGGGCGGACAGGAGGAAAAGGAACAAATGGATGGGGCTTTGGGAGACGTTCTGAAATCACAAGCACTCATACGGAGTGCTTGAACCCAAACATTATAGCTCCAGAAACAGGAGCAGTGAAAAAACATATGTATCTGGTCAGTGATCGGGTGGGGGGGTGGCGGAGGCTAACGCGAGATTACGGCATGGCACATGCATGCTATAATGAACAGTAACAATGAGAATGAGAGCGACACTGAAGCTAACCAATGGTAAGCTATCATAAATTGGTGGAATAATGTTGCAAGGCGTGGAATTGTATGGCATGGAATTGTCAGACATGAAATTGCATGGCATTAAATGGAATGACGTGGGATTCTGTGGTTTGGAGGTAAATTGTGTGGAGTCGAATTAGGTGACAATCCATGGAATTATGTAGTGGAAGTATGTTCCATAGAGTGTAATTAGAAAGTGGGTGTGGAACTGTGTGGTGTAGTGTGGAATTCTGTGGAGTACAATTGTGTTGCGTTGAGTGGAGTGGAAGTATGTTGCATGTGGTGGAGTGGAAATATGTGGCAAGGAGAGGAATTATGTAGTGTGGAGTGGAATTATGAGCTCTAGAATTGTGTGGCGTGAAGTCAAATTGTGAGACGTGAAATTGTGTGGCGTGGAGAGGAGTTGTGTGGCATAGAGTGCAAATGTGTGACGTGGAGTGCATTTGTATGACGTGGAGTGAAAGTATGTGGAAATGAATTTTATAGATTGGAGTGAAGCTGTGGCGTGTGATGGAATTATGTGGCATGTGTTGTGAATGTGTACTATGTAATTGTGTTGCATTGAAAGGAGTGGAGTTGTGTTATAGAGTGGAATTATGTGGTATGTAGTGGAATTATGTGACAGAATGGAATTATGTAACAGAGATGGAATTATGTGGCGCTGAGTGGAATTATGGTTAATGGAGAGGGATTGAGTGGCATGCAGTGGACTGGATGTGAATGGTTTGCAATTATGTACTATGTAAAGGAATTATTTGGCATGGCTTGGAATTGTGCACCGTGCAATTGTGTGGCATGGAGTGCAATTGTGCGGTGTAGAATGAAGTGGAGTGCAGTTGTGTGATTTGGAGTGCAATTGTATGGTTTAGAAGTATGTGGCATGGTGTGAAATAGAATTATGTGGCATGGAGTAGAAATAAATGGCATGGAATTGTGCAGTGTGGCATGTGACTGCAGCACGGGGTGCATTGGAATTATGTGGCATGGTGTGGGATTCTGTGGTAGGGTGAGGACTTAAATTAAATGGAAGTATCTGCTGCGGAATTCTTTTGTCGATCTGTGTGGCTCGGAATTGTGCCATATGAAATTGTGTGGTGTTTCGTCTTGTGTAATTATGTAGCATGAAGTGAAAATGGGTGGCATGTAATTGTGGGACACTGAAGGGAGAGGAATGGAATTATGTGATGTGGACTGGATTGGGACTATGCGAAGTAGAACTACTAGACAGATTGAAGAAAAGTGTTGCTGCTCCCAGTGCAGAGCCCCTTTTCTTGCGTCCCTTAGTGCTCCCCTAACGCCACTATGTTTGCACCGAATCTAATATACAGCGCACCATGCCGGAAGTTATGATCTAGCGCTAGTTCAGAGCTTTGCATGATTAGTGTGAATTGTATTGACACTAATCCTGCAAAGCCCATTGAGACTAATTGCAAACAATGATGTGCCTCATTTTGACACCTGCTCTGAGCAGGTATAAAAAGTGCCCAAAAAATGACGCAAAGAAATATCTTAGATCATTTTGCGCCATTTTTTCAGCGTCCCTAACTGGGGAATGCCCATTTTGTATACAAAAGGCCTGGCACAGGCATATTGCAGCGTAAAGGGCTACAAAGTGGTGCAATGCATGCATTGCTCCACTTTGTATATTTGGCAAAGCACTTATGGCCTCGTTGGGCCACATTAGTATGAAAACATTACTTTAATGGAGCACATGGAGGCGCTCGGTGCTCTTAAATCTGTATCTATGAGGGCAGTGTGTAATAATGTCATGCGTAGTTAAATTATGTGGCATAGAATAGTGTTGAATGGTGTGGAATTGAGTGCCATTGACTGAGATTGTGTAGCATGGAGTGCAATTGTGTCACCTGGAGCACAATTGTGGAATGAGAAGTGCAATTGTATGATGTGCATTGCCACTGGGTGGAGTGCATTATATGACATGGTGTAGAAGTATTCAATGTGGAATTATGTTGTATAGAATGGAGTAGAATTGTGTGGCATGGGATTGTGAGGGATGGAGTAGAATTATGTGTTGACGAGTGGAATTTTGTGGTGAGGAGTGCAATTGTGTGCATTTGAATTATTTTGTGTTGACTAGAATTTTGTAGGGTGGGGTGAAATTAGGCGGCATGGCATGCAATTCTGTAGTATGAAGGGGATTTATATGGCATGGTGTGGAACTGTGTCCCAGCAACTGTGTTGCACTATGTAGAGTGAAATTATGTGGTGTGCAGTTGAGTGGAAATATGTGGCGTGGAGTCAAATTACATGTCGTGGAGTGGAAATGTGTAGATTGCAATTATGTGTAGTGGAGAGGAACCATGAGGCCTGGAGTAAAATTATATGACATAGAATTGTGGTGCATGGCATTGAATTTGGTGAAGTTGAATTGTTTGTGTGGAATGCAACTGTGTGGATATGAATTATGTGGCATGGATTGGCATTATGTGCCAATGGGTTGTAATTAGGAGTTATGGCATTTTACTAAGTGGCGTTGCTTGGAAGTATGTGGGATAGCTGGAATTATTGGTGTGTTATGAATTTGAGAGGCATGGGCAAGGAATTGTGAAGCAGGCAATTGTGTTGTTTTGAGTGGAGTGGAATGATGTGTAGTGGAGTGGAGTAGAATTATATGTAGCGTAATGGAATTATGTGGTACCGAGTGGAACTATGTGGTACAGTGGAATTACGTGGTGCAGATTGAAATTGTATGGAGTGTGGGGAATTTATATTTATTGAAGTGAAATAATGTAGCATGGTGTATCCTCGAATTGTGATGCATGGTTTGGAATTGTGTGGTGTGAAAGTGTGGAGTAGATTGCAACTGTGAGAAGTGAAGTGCAAATGCATGGAGTAGATTTATGCGAGGCTGAATGACATGATATACAATTTTACGGTGTGGCATGGAATTTTGTGGTGTAGAATTCTGTGATGTGTGGTGGAATTGTGCTGGATTGACTGGAATGTTATTCTATGGAGTGCACTTATATGCATTGCAGTATAGTGTAATTATGAGGAACAGAGTGGAATTCTGTAAAAGGAGTAAAAATACCTGGTGCGGAATTATGTGGCATGGCATGGAATTCTGTGGTGTGGCTTGTGCTGAAATTATGTGGCGTGGACATCTGGTGTGGAATTGCATTGCATAGAATTGTGTTGAGTTATGTGGGGTGGAATTATGCATTGTGAAGTGTAATGATGTGGCACAGGTTTGTGTGGCATGGAATTGTGTGGCACAGAGTGGCTTTATGTGGCATAGACTTGACTGAAAATATGTGGAGTGAAATGATGTCACAAGTAGTTGAATTATGAGGTGTGGAATCATGTGGAGTGGGGCTAAATTATGTGGTGTGGAATTATTTTCTGTGGAGTGGACTTTTGTGGAGGGGTGGAACTGTGGGATGTGGAATTATGTGGTACGAGTAGGATTGTGTGGCATGGACTTAATTGTGTAACGTGGAAAGTAAATATGTTCCATATAGGTCTATCATGTGGAGAAGAGTGGAGTTACTGACATGGTGTGGAATTATGTGGCATGTAATTATGGCAAGGTGGCAAAGAATAACTGTGTGCCCTGCAAATGTGTGATGTGGAGTGCAATGATGTGGCACAGATAGAAATTCCGAGGAGTGGAGTTATGTGTACTGGAGGGAAACTATGCAGCATTGAGAGGTGTGGAATTGTGCCACACAGAGTAGGACTATGTTCTGTGGAACTGTATGACATGGGGTGAAATTGTGTTGTGCTGAGCTGTGTTATGCGGAGTCAGCTTGTTTTATACAGCATGGGGGGAATTATGTGGTGTGGCATAGAGTGGAATTACGAGGAGTGGAATTGTATGGCACGGAGTGCAGTGAATTATGTGGCATGGACTGGAATGTTGTGGGTTGTGTGGAATTACGTGGCATAGAATGACATCATGTCTTGTACAGTTGTCTGAAATTATGTGGCATGGCTTGGATTTCTAGCACAAATTTGTATGGTATTAGGTGGAGTGAAATTAAGTTGGCTGGAGTGGAATTGTGTGGCATAAATTGTATTGAATTATGTGGCATGGAATGGCATTATGTATTGTGGGATGGACTGAAATTATGTGGTGTTTTATGGATTTCTGGTGTGAAATTGCATGGCATTGAGTTGTGTGGCATTATGTGGAGTGGAATTAAGTGGCTTGGAGTGGAATCATGGGGCCTGGAATAGAATGGAAATATGGAGTGGAATTAAGAGGCGAGGACTGGAATTATGTGGCATAGAATTGTGTTGCGTGGGGTGGAATTGTGTGGCGGGGTGGAATTGTGAGAAGTGGGAATGTGTGGTGTGGAGTGCAAAGGTGTGACCTCAACTGGAATTGTGTAATGTTGAGAGCAACTTTTTGATGTGGAGTGGCATTGTGTGAAGTGGAAGTATTTGACATGGTGTTAAATTATGTGGTGTGGCATGGAATGATGTGTCCTGTGAGGGAGCAGAACTATGTGTTGTGGAATTATAAAACATGGCATTCAATTGTGTGCCCTGGAGAGGAACACGGCATGGAATTGTAGCATGGCATGGAATTGTGTGGCATGAAGTTGAATTGTGAGATGTGAAATTGTGTGTCATCGAGTGCAATTGGGTAGTGATGAATTGTGCGGTATGGAGTCGATTATGTGGCATGGTGTGGAAGTAGTAGGCATGGCACAGAACAATGTGGTGAGCAGCTAAGTTATGAGGTGTGTAGTGGAATCATGTGTTGGAATTTAGTGGTGTGGCCTGGAATTGTGTGTCTTGGAGTAGAGAGGAATTATGTGATGTGGAGTGAAATTATGTGGCGCTGAGTGAGATGATGTGGAAGAGAGTAGAGTTATGTGTCTTTGATTTGTTTTGCACAATGGAGTGGAGTGAAATTTTGCACCTCATATTTACATGCCATGGAATAGAATTATGCGGCATGGCGTGGAACTAGATGTTGTGTTTTGGAGTTGTGTGGGCAGGAATTGTGTGCAATTGTGAGACGTGGAATTGCATGGTGTGTAGTGTATTTGTGTGACTAGGAGTGCAATTGTGTAGAATGGAATGATGTGGCGTGAAGTGGATTGAATTATGTGAGAATATGTGGCATTATGTTGTGTAGTTTTGAGAGGAATTATGTTGGGTGGTCTTGGATGGAATTATGTGGTGTGGAGGAAAATAATGTGGTATTGAATTTTGCTGTAGGAAGTTGTGCTGGAATGAGGGTGATACAGTTGTTTGGCATGAATCAGAGTAGAATTATGTGGAGTTGAAATGTGTGTCATGGAGTGTAGTAGAACTATGCGACATGGAGTAAAACTGTGGCATGTGGGGTGGAAGAAATAACACGTGTAGGGGGCGTGCAGAAGGAAAAAGAAGCAACACGGATGGGCGGGCAGGAGGAAAAGGAACAAATGGATGGGGCTATAGGAGACGGTCTGAAATCGCAAGCACTCATCCGGAGTGCGTGAACCCAAAACACATAGCTCCAGAAACAGGAGCAGTGGAAAAAACATAAGTACTTGGTCAGTGATCCGGGGGGGGTGAAAGGGGTTGGCGGAGGCAAAGGCGAGATTACGGCATGCCAAATGCATGCTATAATGAACAGTAACAATGAGAATGAGAGCGACACTGAAGCTAACCAATGGTAAGATATCATATATTGGTGGTATAATGTTGCTAGGCGTGGAATTGTATGGCAGGGAATTGTCAGACATGAAATTGCATGGCATTATATGGAATGACGTGGGATTCTGTGGTTTGGAGGGCAATTGTGTGGAGTCGGATTAGGTGACATTCCATGGAATTATGTAGTGGAAGTATGTTCCATAGAGTGTAATTATAAAGTGGGTGTGGAACTGTGTGGTGTAGCGTGGAATTCTGCGGAGTACAATTGTGTTGCGTTGAGTGGAGTGGAAGTATGTTGCATGTGGTGGAGTGGAAATATGTGGCAAGCAGAGGAATTATGTAGTGTGGAGCGGAATTATGAGCTCTAGAATTGTGTGGCGTGAAGTCAAATTGTGAGACATGAAATTGTGTGGTGTGGAGAGGAGTTCTGTGGCATAGAGTGCAAATGTGAAACTTGGAGTGCAATTGTATGACGTGGAGTGAAAGTATGTGGAAATGAATTATATAGATTGGAGTAAAGCTGTAGCGTGCAATGGAATTATGTGGCATGTGGTGTGAATGTGTACTATGTAATCGTGTTGCATTGAATGGAGTGGAGTTGTGTTATAGAGTGGAATTATGTGGTATGTAGTGGGATTATTTGACAGAGTGGAATTATGTAACAGAGATGGAATTATGTGGCGCTGAGTGGAATTATGGTTAATGGAGAGGGATTGAGTGGCATGCAGTAGATTGGATGTGAATGGTGTGCAATTATGTACCATGTAAAGGAGTTATTTGGCATGGCTTGGAATTGTGCACCGTGCAATTGTGTGGCGTGGAGTGCAATTGTGCGGTGTAGAATGAAGTGGAGTGCAGTTGTGTGATTTGGAGTGCAATTGTATGGTTTAGAACTATGTGGCATGGTGTGAAATAGAATTATGTGGCATGGAGTAGAAATAAATGGCATGGAATTGTGCAGTGTGGCATGGGACTGCAGCATGGGGTGCATTGGAATTATGTGGCATGGTGTGGGATTCTGTGGTAGGGTGAGGACTTAAATTAAATGGAAGTATCTGCTGCGGAATTCTGTTGTGGATCTGTGTGGCACGGAATTGTGGCATATGAAATTGTGTGGTGTTTCGTCTTGTGTAATTATGTGGCATGAAGTAAAAATGTGTGGCATGTAATTGTGGGACACTGAAGGGAGAGGAATGGAATTATGTGATGTGGACTGGATTGGGACTATGCGAAGTAGAACTACTAGACAGATTGAAGAAAAGTGTTGCTGCACCCAGTGCAGAGCCACTTTTCTTGCGCCCCTTAGTGCTCCCCTAACGCCACTATGTGTGCACCGAATCTAGTATACAGCGCACCATGCCGGAAGTTAGGATCTAGCGCTACTTCGGAGCTTTGCAGGATTAGTGTGAATTGTATTGACAGTAATCCTGCAAAGCCCATTGAGACTAATTGTAAACAATGGTGTGCCTCATTTTAACACATGCTCTGAGCAGGTATAAAAAGTGCCCAAAACATTACGCAAAGAAATATTTTAGATTATTTTGCGCCATTTTTTCAGCGTCCCTAACTGGGGAATACCCATTTTGTATACATAAGGCCTGGCGCAGGCATATTGCAGCGTAAAAGGGCTACAAAGTGGTGCAATGCATGCATTGCGCCACTTTGTATATTTGGCACTGCACTTATGGCCTCGTTGGGCCACATTAGTATGAAAACATTACTTTAATGGGGCACAAGGAGGCGCTCGGTGCTCTTAAATCTGTATCTATGTAGGTAGTGTGGAATAATGTCATGCGTAGTTAAATTATGTGGCATAGAATAGTGTTGAATGGTGTGGAATTGAGTGCCATGGACTGAGATTGTGTAGCATGGAGTGCAATTGTGTCACCTGGAGCACAATTGTGGAATGAGAAGTGCAATTGTATGATATGCATTGCCACTGGATGGAGTGCATTATATGACATGGTGTAGAATTATTCAATGTGGAATTATGTTGTATAGAATGGAGTAGAATTGTGTGGCATGGGATTGTGAGGGATGGAGTAGAATTATGTGTTGACAAGTGGAATTTTGTGGTGAGGAGTGCAATTGTGTGCATTTGAATTATGTTGTGTTGACTAGAATTTTGTAAGGTGGGGTGAAATTAGGCGGGATGGCATGCAATTCTGTAGTTTCAAGGGGATTTATATGGCATGGTGTGGAACTGTGTCCCAGCAACTGTGTTGCACTACGTAGAGTGAAATTATGTGGTGTGCAGTTGAGTGGAAATATGTGGCGTGGAGTCAAAATACATGTTGTGGAGTGGAAATGTGTAGATTGCAATTATGTGTAGTGGAGAGGAACTATGTGGCCTGGAGTAAAATTATATGACATAGAATTGTGGTGCGTGGCATGGAATTTGGTGAAGTTGAATTGTTTGTGTGGAATGCAACTGTGTGGATATGAATTATGTGGCGTGGATTGGCATTAGGTGCCAATGGGTTGTAATTAGGAGTTATGGCATTTTACTAAGTGGTGTGGCTTGGAATTATGTGGGATAAATGGAATTATTGGTGTGTTATGAATTTGAGAGCCATGGGCAAGGAATTGTGAAGCAGGCAATTGTGTTGTTTTGAGTGGAGTGGAATGATGTGTAGTGGAGTGGAGTAGAATTATATGTAGCGTAATGGAATTATGTGGTACCGAGCGGAACTATGTGGTACAGTGGAATTACGTGGTGCAGATTGAAATTGTATAGACTGTGGGGAATTTATATTTAGTGAAGTGAAATAATGTAGCATGGTGTATCCTCGAATTGTGAGGCATGGTTTGGAATTGTGTGGTGTGAAAGTGTGGAGTAGAGTGCAACTGTGAGAAGTGAAGTGCAAATGTATGGAGTAGATTTATACGAGGCTGAATGACATGATATATAATTTTATGGTGTGGCATGGAATTTTGTGGTGTAGAATTGTGTGATGTGTGGTGGAATTATGCTGGATTGATGAAATGGAATTATATGGAGTGCATTTATATGCATTGGAGTATAGTGTAATTATGAGGAACAGAGTGGAATTCTGTAAAAGTAGTAAATATACCTGGTGCAGAATTATGTGGCATGGCATGGACTTATGTGGTGTGGCTTGTGCTGAAATTATGTGGTATGGAAATCTGGTGTGGAATTGCACTGCATAGAATTGTGTTGAGTTATGTGGGGTGGAATTATGCATTGTGAAGTGTAATGATGTGGCACAGGTTTTTGTGGCATGGAATTGTGTGGCACAGAGTGGCTTTATGTGGCATAGACTTGACTGAAAATATGTGGAGTGAAATTATGTCACAAGTAGTTAAATTATGTGGTGTGGAATCATGTGGAGTGGGGCTAAATTATGTGGTGTGGAATTATTTTCTGTGGAGGGGACTTTGGTGGAGGGGTGGAACTGTGGGATGTGGAATTGTGTGGTACCAGTAGGATTGTGTGGCATGGACTTAATTGTGTAACGTGGAAAGTAAATATGTTCCATATAGGTCTATCATGAGGAGAAGAGTGGAATTATCTGACATGGTGTGGAATTATGTGGCATTAAATTGTGGCAAGGTGGCAAAGAATAACTGTGTGCCCTGCAACTGTGTGATGTGGAGTGGAACGATGTGGCACAGATATAAATTCTGAGGAGTGGAGTTATGTGTACTGGAGGGGAACTATGCAGCATTGAGAGGTGTGGAATTGTGCCACACAGAGTAGGATTATGTTCTGTGGAACTGTATGACATGGTGTGAAATTGTGCTGTGCTGAGCTGTGTTATGCGGAGTCAGCTTGTTTTATACAGCATGGAGGGAATTATGTGGTGTGGCATAGAGTGGAATTACGAGGAGTGGAATAATATGGCATGGAGTGCAGTGAATTGTGTGGCATGGACTGGAATGTTGTGGGTTGTGTGGAATTATGTGGCATAGAATGACATTATGTCTTGTACAGTGGGCTGAAATTATGTGGCATGGCTTGGATTTCTAGCACAAATTTGTGTGGTATTAGGTGGAGTAAAATAAAGTGGGCTGGAGTGGAATTGAGTGGCATAAAGTGTAGTGAATTATGTGGCATGGAGTGGCATTATGTATTGTAGGATGGACTGAAACTATGTGGTGTTCTGTGGATTTCTGTTGTGAAATTGCATGGCATTGAGCTGTGTGGCATTATGTGGAATTAAGTGGCTTGGAGTGGAATCATGTGGCCTGGAATAGAACTGAAATATGGAGTGGAATTAAGAGGCGAGGACTGTAATTATGTGGCATAGAATTGTGTTGCGTGGGGTGGAATTGTGTGGCGGGGATGGAATTGTGAGAAGTGGGAATGTGTGGTGTGGAGTGCAAAGATGTGACCTCAACTGGAATTGTGTAATGTTGAGAGCAACTTTTTGATGTGGAGTGGCATTGTGTGAAGTGGAAGTATTTGACATGGTGTTACATTATGTGGTGTGGCATGGAATTATGTGTCCTGTGAGGGAGTAGAACTATGTGGCGTGGAATTATAAACATGGCACTCAATTGTGTGCCATGGAGTGGAAAACGGCATGGAATTGTAGCATGGCATGGAATTGTGTGGCATGAAGTTGAATTGTGAGGTGTGAAATTGTGTGGCGTGGAGTGCAATTGGGTAGTGATGAATTGTCTGGTATGGAGTTGATTATGTGGCATGGTGTGGAAGTAGTTGGCATGGCACAGAACAATGTGGTGAGCAGCTAAGTTATGAGGTGTGTAGTGGGATCATGTGTTGGAATTGAGTGGTGTGGCCTGGAATTGTGAGTCTTGGAGTAGAGAGGAATTATGTGATGTGGAGTGAAATTATGTGGCACTGAGTGAGATGATGTGGCAGAGAGTAGAGTTATGTGTCTTTGAGTTGTTTTGCGCAATGGAGTGGAGTGAAATGTTGCACCTCAGATTTACATGCCATGGAATAGAATTATGCGGCATGGCCTGTAATTAGATGTTGTGTTTTGGAGTTGTGAGGGCAGGAATTGTGTGCAATTGTGAGACGTGGAATTGCATGGTGTGTAGTGTATTTGTGTGACTAGGAGTGCAATTGTGTAGAATGGAATGATGTGGCGTGAAGTGGATTGAATTATGTGAGAAGATGTGGCATTATGTTGTGTAGTTTTGACAGGAATTATGTGGGGTGGTCTTGGATGGACTTATGTGGTGTGGAGGAAAATAATGTGGTATTGAATTGTGCTGTAGGAAATTGTGCTGGGATGAGGGTGATACAGTTGTTTGGCATGAATCAGAGTAGAATTACGTGGAATTGAAATGTGTGTCATGGAGTGTAGTAGAACTATGCGACATGGAGTAAAACTGTGGCATGTGGGGTGGAAGAAATAACACGTGTAGGGGCGTGCAGAAGGGAAAAGAAGCAACACGGATGGGCGGGCAGGAGGAAAAGGAACAAATGGATGGGGCTATGGGAGACGGTCTGAAATCACAAGCACTCAAACGGAGTGCTTGAACCCAAAAATCATAGCTCCAGAAACAGGAGCAGTGAAAAAACATAAGTACCTGGTCAGTGATCCAGGGCGGGGGGTGGAGGAGGCAAACGCGAGAATACGGCATGGCACATGCATGCTATAATAAACAGTAACAATGAGAATGAGAGCGACACTGAAGCTAACCAATGGTAAGCTATCATAAATTGGTGGAATAATGTTGCAAGGCGTGGAATTGTATGGCATGGAATTGTCAGACATGAAATTGCATGGCATTAAATGAAATGACGTGGGATTCTGTGGTTTGGAGAGAAATTGTGTGGAGTCGAATTAGGTGACAATCCATGGAATTATGTAGTGGAAGTATGTACGATAGAGTGTAATTAGAAAGTGGGTGTGGAACTGTGTGGTGTAGCGTGGAATTCTGTGGAGTACAATTGTGTTGCGTTGAGTGGAAGCATGTTGCATGTGGTGGAGTGGAAATATGTGGCAAGGAGATGAATTGTGTAGTGTGGAGTGGAATTATGAGCTTTAGAATTGTGTGGCGTGAAGTCAAATTGTGAGACGTGAAATTGTGTGGCGTGGAGAGGGGTTGTGTGGCATAGAGTGCAAATGTGTGACGTGGAGTGCAATTGTATGACGTGGAGTGAAAGTATGTGGAAATTAATTTTATAGATTGGAGTGAAGGTGTGGCGTGCGATGGAATTATGTGGCATGTGGTGTGAATGTGTACTATGTAATTGTGTTGCATTGAAAGGAGTGGAGTTGTGTTATATAGTGGAATTATGTGGTATGTAGTGGAATTATGTGACAGAATGGAATTATGTAACAGAGATGGAATTATGTGGCGCTGAGTGGAATTATGGTTAATGGAGAGGGATTGAGTGGCATGCAGTGGACTGGATGTGAATGGTGTGCAATTATGTACCATGTAAAGGAATTATTTGGCATGGCTTGGAATTGTGCAGAGTGCAATTGTGTGGTGTAGAATGAAGTGGAGTGCAGTTGTGTTATTTGGAGTGCAATTGTATGGTTTAGAACTATGTGGCATGGTGTGAAATAGAATTATGTGGCATGGAGTAGAAATAAATGGCATGGAATTGTGCAGTGTGGCATGGGACTACAGCATGGGGTGCATTGGAATTATGTGGCATGGTGTGGGATTCTGTGGTAGGGTGAGGACTTAAATTAAATGGAATTATCTGCTGCGGAATTCTGTTGTGGATCTGTGTGGCTCGGAATTGTGCCATATGAAATTGTGTGGTGTTTCGTCTTGTGTAATTATGTGGCATGAAGTGAAAATGGGTGGCATGTAATTGTGTGACACTGAAGGGAGAGGAATGGAATTATGTGATGTGGACTGGATTGGGACTATGCAAAGTCGAACTACTAGACAGATTGAAGAAACGTGTTGCTGCACCCAGTGCAGAGGCACTTTTCTTGCGCCCCTTAGTGCTCCCCTAACGCCACTATGTGTGCACCGAATCTAATATACATTGCACCATGCCGGAAGTTAGGATCTAGCGCTAGTTCGGAGCTTTGCAGGATTAGTGTAAATTGTATTGACACTATTCCTTCAAAGCCCATTGAGACTAATTGTAATCAATGGTGTGCCTCATTTTAACACCTGCTCTGAGCATGTATAAAAAGTGCCTAAAAAATGACGCAAAGAAATATCTTAGATTATTTTGCGCCTTTTTTTCAGCGTCCCTAACTGGGGAATGCCCATTTTGTAAACATAAGGCCTGACGCAGGCATATTGCAGCGTAAAGGGCTACAAAGTGGTGCAATGCATGCATTGCGCCACTTTGTATGTTTGGCACAGCACTTATGGCCTCGTTGGGCCACATTAGTATGAAAACATTACTTAAATGGGGCACAAGGAGGCGCTCGGTGCACTTAAATCTGTATCTATGAGGGTAGCGTGGAATAATGTCATGCGTAGTTAAATTATGTGGCATAGAATAGTGTTGAATGGTGTGGAATTGAGTGCCATGGACTGAGATTGTGTAGCATGGAGTGCAATTGTGTCACCTGGAGCACAATTGTGGAATGAGAAGTGCAATTATATGATATGCATTGCCACTGGGTGGAGTGCATTATATGACATGGTGTAGAATTATTCAATGTGGAATTATGTTGTATAGAATGGAGTAGAATTGTGTGGCATGGGATTGTGAGGGATGGAGTCGAATTATGTGTTGACGAGTGGAATTTTGTGGTGAGGAGTGCAATTGTGTGCATTTGAATTATGTTGTGTTGACTAGAATTTTGTGGGGTGGGGTGAAATTAGGCGGACTGGCATGCAATTCTGTAGTATGGAGGGCATTTATATGGCATGGTGTGGAACTGTGTCCCAGCAACTGTGTTGCACTACGTAGAGTGAAATTATGTGGTGTGCAGTTGAGTGGAAATATGTGGCGTGGAGTCAAAATACATGTCATGGAGTGGAAATGTGTAGATTGCAATTATGTGTAGTGGAGAGGAACTATGTGGCCTAGAGTAAAATTATATGACATAGAATTGTGGTGCGTGGCATTGAATGTGGTGAAGTTAAATTGTTTGTGTGGAATGCAACTGTGTGGATATGAATTATGTGGCGTGGATTGGCATTATGTGCCAATGGGTTGTAATTAGGAGTTATGGCATTTTACTAAGTGGTGTGGCTTGGAATTATGTGGGATAGATGGAATTATTGGTGTGTTATGAATTTGAGAGCCAAGGGCAAGGAATTGTGAAGCAGGCAATTGTGTTGTTTTGAGTGGAGTGGAATGATGTGTAGTGGAGTGGAGTAGAATTATATGTAGCGTAATGGAATTATGTGGTACCGAGCAGAACTATGTGGTACAGTGGAATTACGTGGTGCAGATTGAAATTGTATGGACTGTGGGGAATTTATATTTAGTGAAGTGAAATACCTTTATTTTTAGTAACTCTGAGTATTGTGTTTTCTTATGATATTGTGCTATATGATATAAGTGGTATAGTAGAAGCTTTGCATGTCTCCTAGTTCAGCCTAAGCTGCTTTGCCATAGCTACCTTCTATCAGCCTTAGCTTCTAGAAACACCTCTATTCTACTAATAGGGGATAACTGGACCTGGCACAGGGTGTAAGCACCACAACTACCCACTATAAGCCAGGCCAGCCTCCTACATTGGTGGTGCAGCGGTGGTATACGTACTTGCAACTGCTTTACCACTTTGTCATTTGGTGCTTTTCATAAGAAAATCGCATACCAAATAGTTCAGTATATGTACACTTAACCAAAACAGTTTACATTTCTACTCTAAAACTTTTAACAAAGTTTCTGGAAAGTTTTGAAAACTTCTAAAAGTTTTCCCAAAGTTTGAAAAAGTTTTTTCTCCGTGCTTTCTAAAGTTCTAAAACTTTTTCTCTCAATATACTTAAACCTTTTTCTATCATGTCTACAGTAGAGGCTACTTCCAAGGTTGTTCAGGCAACTTATGAAAGTTGAAACTACAAAAGTTTGAGGGGTTTCTGCCTGGATAGAGGTTTAAGCATAGGTAAGAATCCAACAAAAGAGTTTCTCTTTAACCTGCTCTTACAGGATGACCAGAACCAGTCTGGCCCATCTCAGGAAAGGGTAGAAAAAGGGGAGGCTTCCCAGTCAGACTCAGAGGAGTTCCCTGAAGATGCTGGGGACGGTTCTTATAAAGTCCTGCCCCCTAGCAGGCCACCTAGTGACACTGGTAGTGTTAGAGGGTCACACATTAGTAGGGCATCTTTCACTCCTAGAGGCCAGGTTACTAGGGTCCAGGCAGTTAGGGACAGGTCTCTCTCTGCCAATTCCCAAATCTCCTCTGTGTCCAAACATTCCCAAGCCTCCCACCCTGAGGATAACCTAATGGAAAGGGAACTCAGAAAGCTGAGGATGGAAGAGACCAGACTGTAGCTTAAACAGCAACAGCTGGCCTTAGACAGGGAATCCCTAGACATAGAGAGGGAAAGACAGATTTAAGGAAATGGCTCCCTGTTGCATTACCCCCTACTTTTTGCCGGATACTGATGCTGACTTGACTGCGAAGTGTGCAGGGACCCTGCTAACCAGGCCCCAGCACCAGTGTTCTTTCACCTAAAATGTACCATTGTTTCCACAATTGGCACCCCCTGGCACACAGATAAGTTCCTTGTAAAAGGTACCAGTGGTACCAAGGGCCCCGTGACCAGGGAAGGTCCCTAAGGGCTGCAGCATATGTTGTGCCACCCTAAGGGACCCCTCACCTAACACATGCACACTGCCATTGCAGATTGTGTGTGTTGGTGGGGAGAAAAAGGCAAAGTCGACATGGCATCCCCCTCAGAATGCCATGCACACAAAATGCTGCCTGTGGCATAGGTAAGTCACCCCTCTAGTAGGCCTGACAGCCCTAAGGCACTATACCACAAGTGAGGGCATAGCTGCATGAGCAATATGCCCTTACAGTGTCTAAGTCTATTCTTAGACATTGTAAGTACAGTGTGGCCATATTAAGTATTTGGTCTGGGAGTTTGTCAAAAACGAACTCCACAGCTCCATAATGGCTACAATGAATACTGGGACGTTTGGTATCAAACTTCTCAGAATAATAAACCCACACTGATGCCAGTGTTGGATTTATTAAAAAATGCACACAGAGAGCATCTTAGAGATGCCCCCTGTATTTTACCCAATTGTTCAGTGCAGGACTGACTAGTCTGTGCCAGCATGCTGCTGAGAGACGAGTTTCTGACCCCATGTGGTGGGGGCCTTTGTGCTATCTGAGGACAGAAACAAAAGCCTGCTCTGGGCGGAGGTGCTTCACACCTCCCCCCTGCAGGAACTGTAACACCTAGCAGTGAGCCTCAAAGGCTCAGGCTTCGTGTTACAATGACCCAGGGCACTCCAGCTAGTGGAGATGACCGCCCCCTGGACACAGCCCCCACTTTTGGTGGCAAGTCCATGGGAGATAATGAGAAAAACAAGGAGGAGTCACCAACCAGTCAGGACAGCCCCTAAGGTGTCCTGAGCTGAGGTGACCCCTGCCTTTAGAAATCCTCCATCTTGGTTTTGGAGGATTCTCCCAATAGGAATAGGGATGTGCCCCCCTCCCATCAGGGAGGAGGCACAAGGAGGGTATAGCCAACCTCAAGGACAGTAGCCATTGGTTACTGCCCTCCCAGACCTAAACACACCCCTAAATTCAGTATTTAGGTGCTCCCAGAACCTAGGAAACTATATTCCTGCAACCTGAAGATGAAGAAGGACTGCTGACCTGAAGACCTGCAGAGAAGACGGAGACACCAACTGCTTTGGCCCCAGCCCTACCGGCCTGTCTCCCCACTTCAAGAAAAACTGCAACAGAGATGCGTCCCCCAGGGTCCAGCGACCTCTGAAGCCTCAGAGGACTACCCTGCATCTAAAAGGACCAAGTAACTCCAGAGGACAGTGGCCCTGTTCAACCAACCTGCAACTTTGCAACAAAGAAGCAACTTTTAAAGACCACACGTTTCCCGCCGGAAGCATGAGACTTTCCACTCTGCACCCGACGCCCCCGGCTCAACCTGCGGAAAACTAACTCTACAGGGAGGACTCCCCGGTGACTGCGAGCCCGTGAGTAGCCAGAGTTTACCCCCTGAACCCCCACAGGGACGCCTGCAGATGGAATCCAAAGGCTCCCCCTGACCGCGACTGCCTGCTTCAAGGAACCCGACGCCTGGAAAACACACTGCACCCTCAGCCTCCAGGACCTGAAGGAACCGAACTCCAGTGCAGGAGCGACCCCCAGGCGGCCCTCTTCCTAGCCCAGCTGGTGGCTACCCCGAGGACGTTGAAGAGACCGCGGGTCTCCCCATTGAATCCTATTACAAACCAGACGCCTGTTTGCACTCTGCACCCGGCCGCCCCTGTGCCGCTGAGGGTGTACTTTCTGTGCCTGCTTGTGTCCCCCCCGGTGCCCTACAAAACCCCCCTGGTCTGCCCTCCGAAGTCGCAGGTACTTACCTGCTGGCAGACTGGAACCGGGGCACCCCTATTTCCATTGAAGCCTATGTGTTTTGGGCACCACTTTGACCTCTGCACCTGACAGGCCCTAAGCTGCTGGTGTGGTAACTTTGGGGTTGCCTTGAACCCCCAACGGTGGGCCACCGTGGACCCAACTTTGAACCCTGTAAGTGTTGTACTTACCTGCAAAACTAACATTTACTTACCTCCCCCAGGAACTGTTGATTTTTGCAGTGTGTCCATTTTCAAAATAGCTTATTGCCATTTTGGCCTAAACTGTACATGCTATTGTGATGATTCAAAGTTCCTAAGATACCTGAGTAAAATACCTTTCATTTAAAGTATAGTTTGTAAATCTTGAACCTGTGGTTCTTAAAATAAACTAAGAAAATACATTTTTCTATATAAAAACCTATTGGCCTGGAATTGTCTTTGAGTGTGTGTTCCTTATTTATTGCCTGTGTGTGTACAACAAATGCTTAACACTACCCTCTGATAAGCCTACTGTTCGACCACACTACCACAAAATAGAGCATTAGAATGATCTCTTTTTGCAACCATCTTACCTCTAAGGGGGACTCTGTGCATGTTATTTCTCACTTTGAAATAGTACATACAGAGCCAACTTCATAGATTGGTGGATCAGCGGTGGGGTACAAGACTTTGCATTTGCTGGACTACTCAGCCAATACCTGATCACACGACTAAAATTCAAAAAATTGTCATTATAAACAGATTTTTGAAATTTGAGCTATTTTGCGCAATTTTTAAAAGTCGTGCTAGGGCCTTGTGTTAGTCCCTGTTAGCATTTCTTTTAGAGTTTAAGAGTTTTTGTAAAAGTTTGGATTAGGTTCTAGTGATAGTTTTAGATTCTTAAAAAGTATTCCAACTTTTAGAAGAATAATGTCTGCTGTAGAAGAGATGGCGGTGGAGCTCAACGTCACCCCTTACCTGAATCTTAGGATGTCAGAGTTAAGGTCTCTCTGCAAAATCAATAAGATGAAAACTGGTTCAAACCCTACCAAAGTACAGCTCCAGGACGTCTTGGCAGAGTTTGCTAAAAACAACCCCTCTGATGATGTCCTTACAGAGAGGGAAGCTAGTGATGTGGAGGAGAATTTCCCACCTCCATTCCTCGTTAGGGAGACCAGGGTTCCTCCAACCCTGATTCCACAAGTGATAGTCAGAGATGTTGCTTCTCCCACAGGGGAGTCCACCAGCTCTGGAAGCATTGAGGGCAGCCTCAATGAAGATGAGCTCCTGTTAGCCAGGATGGCCAAAAGATTGGCTTTGGAGAGACAGCTCCTAGCCATAGAAAGGGAAAGACAAGAGATGGGCTTAGCTCCCATCAAAGGTGGCAGCAACTTAAATAGGGTCAGAGATACTCATGACATGCTAAAAATCCCCAAAGGGATTGTAACAAAATATGAAGATGGTGATGACATCACCAAATGGTTCACAGCTTTTGAGAGGGCTTATGCAACCAGAAAAGTAAACAGATCTCACTGGGGTGCTCTCCTTTGGGAAGTGTTCACTGGAAAGTGTAGGGATAGACTCCTCACACTCTCTGGAAAAGATGCAGAATCCTATGACCTCATGAAGGCTACCATGATTGAGGGCTTTGGATTCTCCACTGAGGAGTACAGGATTAGGTTCAGGGGGGCTCAAAAATCCTCGAGCCAGGCCTGGGTTGATTTTGTAGACTACTCAGTGAAAACACTGGATGGTTGGGTAACTGGAAATGAAGTGCATGACTATGTTGGGCTTTATAATTTGTTTATGAAAGAACACATTTTAAGTAACTGCTTCAATGAAAAGTTGCATCAGTATCTGGTAGACCTAGGTCCAATTTCTCCCCAAGAATTGGGAAAGAAGGCAGGCCACTGGGTCAAGACTAGGGTAACCAAAACTTCCACTGGGGGTGACCAAAATAAAGGGGTTACAAAGCCTCCCCAGGAGAAAGTGGGTGACACTAGAAACAAAGAAAACAAGTCCTCTGTAGGCCCCCAAAAACCAGACCAGGTGGGTGGGCCCCAAGACACAACCCAAAACAAAGGTGGGTACCAGGGTAAGAACTGGGATGCCACTAAGTCATGGTGCCAAAACTGTAGACAGACAAGGCACCACACCAAGGATACTTCTTGTCCCAAAAAACAAACCCCCTAGCAAAATCCCAGGGGTGACCAGTGTAGCCATTGGGGACGACTCCTCAGATGTGGAGGTCTTCATAGCCTTCAACTGGAAAAAGGGCCCAACAGGTGAGTTTGAGATTCCAGAGGGAAGTAGACACTTCCACCACCTACTGGTGAATGGAATCCCAGCCACTGCCCTAAGAGACACTTGTGCCAGTCACACTATTGTGCATGACAGGCTGGTGTTCTCCAACCAGTACATCCCAGGTGAGACTGCCAGAGTAAGAGTTAGCCCAGAGAGGGTCACTGATAGGCCTGTGGCTTTTGTGCCCATAGACGTGGGTGGGACTTTTAGCTGGAGAAGGGTGGTAGTCAGTACAGACCTCCTCCTTGATTGTCTCCTTGGAAATGACCACCCAGAGGTTAGTCAGAGCCCAAGAGAGGAACTGGTCCAGTGCCAGTCCTCTCCCAAGGATTCTGGAGGTGCTACCCCTGCAGTAACTGCAAGTAGGCCCCAAAAGAAAAAGAAAGGAAAACAGAGTAGGAAAGGTGGACAACCTTTAGCCAAGGTTCCAGAAAGCCAAGGAGATTCTGCTCCAGTAGAGGAGAACTCCAAAAATGGCACTGGTAAAGTCCAACCTGACCCACAAGAAGTCCTGGCTAGTCAGGCAATTGTTAAACCTGAGTGGGTGGCTCCTCAGTTAACAGAAGAAAGAGTGGAAGAAGGGTGTTTACTACAAGATGTTGTAACCCCCCACTCTTACACAGCAGACAGGCACCCTGAACCCAAAGAAACCTGTAACGTAGCTCCTTCCCTTGCAGGTGAAGAGCTAAAGGTGTGGTTCTGGGCACTGACAGCTGTCAGTGGCCTCTGCTGGGTGTTAGCCTTTATGGCTGCACTATCCTTGGCATGGTGGTCTGACCCCATGCCAAATAGCAAGTTAGGCCCCCTGACCCTGTTGGTCATGGTGGGGTTACTCCAGCTTTGGGTAACCTCTTTGGGTAAGCTAGGGGTGACCCTGGCTAAGATAAGATTAGCAGAGGTGGATACCTCTAACCCCAAAATAGAGAGAATGGGTGAAGACATTAAAAGCACAGACAAGAGGCAATTCAGACTAGGTCCTATCACTGTGGAAGTGGGTCAGTTCCCCAGAGGGAATGACCTGAACAGGAGGATGTAAGGCAGAGTATGGAACTGCAACAAACTAGCCTATTTCCTCTACTCTTCCTCGCCTGACAGACTAGGAAGACTCTCCCAGCTTTGGCTGAGTCTCCTGGCCTGTGGGCTGGGGGGGGGGGGGGACTTGTGTAAGGAAATGGCTCACTGCTGCAGTTACCCCCCACATTTTGCCGGATACTGATGCTGACTTGACTGAGAAGAGTGCTGGGACCCTGCTAACCAGGCCCTAGCACAAGTGTTCTTTCACCTAAAATGTACCATTGTTTCTACAATTGGCACCCCCCTGGCACACAGATAAGTCCCTTGTAAAAGGTACCAGTGGTACCAAGAGCCCTGTGACCAGCGAAGGTCCCTAAGGGCTGCAGCATATGTTGTGCCACCCTAAGGGACCCCTCACCTAAGACATGCACACTGCCATTGCAGATTGTGTGTGTTGGTGGGGAGAAAAAGGCAAAGTCGACATGGCATCCCCCTCAGGATGCCATGCACACAAAATGCTGCCTGTGGCTTAGGTATGTCACCCCTCTAGTAGGCCTTACAGCCCTAAGGCAGGGTGCACTATACCCCAGGTGAGGGCATAGCTGCATGAGCAATATGCCCCTACAGTGTTTAAGTCTATTCTTAGACATTGTAAGTACAGTGTGGCCATATTAAGTACATGGTCTGGGAGTCTGTCAAAAACGAACTCCACAGCTCCATAATGGCTACACTGAATACTGGGAAGTTTGGTATCAAACTTCTCAGAATAATAAACCCACACTGATGCCAGTGTTGGATTTATTAAAAAATGCACCCAGAGGGCATCTTAGAGATGCCCCCTGTATTTTACCCAATTGTTCAGTGCAGGACTGACTGGTCTGTGCCAGCCTGCTGCTGAGAGACGAGTTTCTGACCCCATGTGGTGAGGGCCTTTGTGCTATCTGAGGACAGAAACAAAAGCCTGCTCTGGGTGGAGGTGCTTCACACCTCCCCCCTGCAGGAACTGTAACACCTAGCAGTGAGCCTCAAAGGCTCAGGCTTCGTGTTACAATGCCCCAGGGCACTCCAGCTAGTGGAGATGACTGCCCCCTGGACACAGCCCCCACTTTTGGCGGCAAGTCCAGGGGCGATAATGAGAAAAACAAGGAGGAGTCACCCACCAGTCTGGACAGCCCCAAAGGTGTCCTGTGCTGAGGTGGCCCCTGCCTTTAGAAATCCTCCATCTTGGTTTTGGAAGATTCCCCCAATAGGAATAGGGATGTGCCCCCTTCCCCTCAGGGAGGAGGCACAAGGAGGGTATAGCTGAGGAACCAGGAAAGATAGAATCCCCACCCGGGGTCTCCTTCCCAGCGGTGGAGGGACACCCTAGTCCTCAGGGTCCGTTTAGCAGAGAGTACACAAATCAAGCGGAGTCACCAACTGGAGGAATAAAGAGAAGTTTATTACATGGATTATGGCTCGAGCTAATACAGAGTCCAAGGACAGTCAAGTGACTATCCTACGGAGTCTGCCCCTTCACTCTGGGGCACCCAACCTTATATACACACAAAACTGCTTAGTCAGAGGATAACTCCACCCCTAGCGTATTCAAGGTCCTCTGCGGCGCTCAGAATATTTCAGGGATACACGTGTGGTGGGAGAAGGTACAGATGCAGCTGGCAGGAGGTGGCAACGACCTGTACAAACCGGTTCTGGCAGTTACTGATTAAGCACAAAAATTCTCTGAACTACGGTTAGAACAAGTAAATTACAGCGATAAGCAGATTGCAGCCCAAGGTTGTGAGCACAAGGTCAATCATCAAATTTCAGGAGGTTTGTCGAGCACATGGTAACATAATAAAGATAAACAGATGCCTAGCAGCTATGCTGTATGATTAAGTTTATGTACATTTTCTCATAGCCACCCTCAAGGACAGTAGCCATTGGCTACTGCCCTCCCAGACCTAAACACACCCCTAAATTCAGTATATAGGGGCTCCCCAGAACCTAGGAAACTAGATTCCTGCAACCTGAAGACGGAGAAGGACTGCTGACCTGAAGCCCTGCAGAGAAGACGGAGACACCAACTGCTTTGGCCCAGCCCTACCGGCCTGTCTCCCCATTCAAGAAAAACTGCAACAGAGAAGCGTCCCCCAGGGTCCAGCGACCTCTGAAGCCTCAGAGGACTACCCTGCATCTAAAAGGACCAAGAAACTCCTGAGGACAGCGGCCCTGTTCAACTAACCTGCAACTTTGCAACAAAGAAGCAACTTTTAAAGACCACACGTTTCCCGCCGCAAGCGTGAGACTTTCCACTCTGCACCCGATGCCCCCGGCTCGACCTGCGGAAAACTAACTCTACAGGGAGGACTCCCCGACAACTGTGAGCCCATGAGTAGCCAGAGTTGACCTCCTGAGCCCCCACAGTAATGCCTGCAGAGGGAATCCAGAGGCTCCCCCTGACCGCGACTGCCTGCTTCAAGGAACCCGACGCCTGGAAAACACACTGCATCCGCAGCCCCCAGGACCTGAAGGAACCCCGAGGTGGCCATCTTCCTAGCCCAGGTGGTGGGTACCCCGAGGAGCCCCCCCTTGCCTGCCTGCTTCATTGAAGAGACCCCTGGGTCTCCCCATTGAATCCTAACACAAACCCGACGCCTGTTTGCACTCTACTTCCGGCCGCCCCTGTGCCGCTGAGGGTGTACTTTCTGTGCCTGCTTGTGTCCCCCCCGGTGCCCTACAAAAACCCCCTGGTCTGCCCTCCGAAGTCGCGGGTACTTACCTGCTGGCAGACTGGAACCGGGGCACCCCTATTTCCATTGAAGCCTATGTGTTTTGGGCACCACTTTGACCTCTAAACCTGACCTGCCCTGAGCTGCTGGTGTGGTAACTTTGGGGTTGCATTGAACCCCCAACAGTGGGCTACCTTGGACCCAACTTTGAAACCTGTAAGTGTTGTACTTACCTGTGAAACTAACATTTACTAACCTCCCCCAGGAACTGTTGATTTTTGCACTGTGTCCATTTTCAAAATAGCTTATTGCCATTTTGGCCAAAACTGTACATGCTATTGTGATGATTCAAAGTTCCTAAGATACATGAGTGAAATTCCTTTCATTTAAAGTATTGTTCGTAAATCTTGAACCTGTGGTTCTTAAAATAAACTAAGAAAATATATTTTTCTATATAAAAACCTATTGGCCTGGAATTGTCTTTGAGTGTGTTCCTCATTTATTGCCTGTGTGTGTACAACAAATGCTTAACACTACCCTCTGATAAGTCCAATGCTCGACCACACTACCACAAAATAAGCATCAGAATTATCTTGTTTTGCCACTATCTTATCCCTAAGGGGAACCCTTGGACTCTGTGCATGCTATTTCTTACTTTGAAATAGTACATACAGAGCCAACTTCCTACAACAGAAATTTGGGTTTGTTCCCCATGGTGGCAGCAGCAGTGTTTCAGATAGTAATCCTGTCAGAGAGCAAGATTCCACGAAACCTGCATAAGATAGTCCCTCCTTACAAGGAGGCGGATGACATTAATAAGTGGCTTGCTGCACTTGACAGGGCCTGTATGGTACAGTTGGTCCCTCAAAGGCAGTGGGCTGCTATCTTGTGTCTATCTTTCACTGGAAAGGGTGGGGATAGGCTCCTTACTGTCAGAGAAAGTGATGCCAATATTTACAAAATTTTGAAGGATGCACTCTTGGATGGATTTGGCTTAACCACCGAACAATACAGGATTAAGTTCAGAGACACCAGAAAAGAGTCCTCTCAAGACTGGACAGATTTTGGGGGTCATTCTGACCTCGGTGGTAAAAGCCGCTTACCGCCTTTCAGAAGGCCGCCACAATACCGCCGCGGCCGCGGTCTGCCGCTACGGACATTCTGACCCACAACTGCAAAACCTCCAAAAATCCCACCTCCACTGCAGTCCGCCACATCAGCGGCCAGTGGTAAACTGGAGATGACCAAACCTCCACCGCCACGCCAACAGAAATACGCCCATGCCATTATGACCCGCAAATCCACGCGGCGGTCGAAGTACACACACCTTTACAAACCCCTACCACATTGGACAATTTGAAAGGCACACACCTGAAACACATACACACACCACTCCCACACACCCATTACACTATAAAACACACACCCACATCACCCACAAACCCCTACTACCAAAAATCAGAGACAAAGGAGAGAGAGACACATCAGAGAAAATAGAGCTACAACACACAGAGGCACACTACACCATCACACACACCACATAGAAGCACAAAGCACCACACACCAACACACACATCACCACATACACCACCCCACACCTCATACACACCACCCCATGGCACCCCAAAGGCACCCACGCTTTTTGGACCAAGAACTCCGGGTCATGGTGGAGGAAATTATAAGAGTTGAACCCCAGCTCTTCGGCTCACAGGTGCAGCACACCACGATAGCCAGGAAGGCGGAGCTATGGCAGCGGATCGTGGACAGGGTCAACGCGGTGGGACTGCATCCCAGAAATAGGGACGACATCCGCAAACGATGGAACGACCTACAGGGGAAGGTGCGATCGATGGTCTCGCGACACAACATCGCAGTGCAGAAGACTGGCGGGGGACCACCACCCACACCACCCGAATTCACAGCATGGGAGCAAGAGGTACTAAACATCCTGCATCCTGATGGCCTTGCTGGAGTATCCGGAGGAATGGACTCTGGTAAGTACAAGCCCAACTACTTCCCCCCCCCCAGCATGCTAACCCCCACCCCCACCCTCACCCCCAACCCCCCATCACACATCCTCCCTGAGAATGTCTCTCCAGCACAACCCACCCAACACCAACCCCTGCATGCCATCCCCAAACTATGGACACCCATCACCTAAGCATGACCACTGCACATACCCATCCCCCCCCCCAAAACACCCTCACAACACCTCCCCCAAGGGAATGCCAGCACTGGGGGACAAGGGCACCCATAAAACGCAAGCTAATGCACACACAGAAACAATAACCATACCCTCTTACCCCATGCAGGACCCGAACGACAACACACCGGTCAGGAGGGACCAGAAATGTCCATCCCACCCCCGGAACAGGACCCTAGTGATGACAGCAGCTCTGTCAACCTGGACCCTGATGACCAGCCCGGACCATCGGGGACCTCTGGTCAGTCGGTTCCCCTCACCCAGACACAGGCCACTGCAGACCCAACCCCCTCTATGAACAACAGCACAGCTCCCACCCAGCGGGCCCATGCCTCAGTCTCTAGGACAGGTCAAGCAGCGGTGTGTCTGCCACTACAGGGCACCCAGGCTAACCCACCACCCCAACAACAACAGGGACCTGGGGGCAGTGGTAGTGGACACACCGTCCAGGGGACAGAGGCCCAGGGAAACCGGGCAACTCGGAGGGCTGCTGTGCGACAGGGGGGGATGGAGAGGCCCAGGGAACCCACTCTCCAAGAGGCCCTCACCACCATCATGGCAGCCTACCACCACTCACAAGAGACGATGGCGACGGTACTGGCCAGGTTCCAGGAGATCCAGGCACAGCAGGAGGAACGCTACATGGGGTTCAGCGACCAACTAACCAACATCTCTACCGCTATGGGGAGCATAGTCCAGGCCCTGAACCGTATAGAGGACACGTTTCGGGACCATGTGGCATCACACAGGGCCCCTGTCACTAGCCCGGAACAGGAACAGCCTACCACCTCCGCCGGCGCTAGTGGACAGGAGGTCCCACCACAACGACAGGCCACCAGAACCCCACCTCCTGCTGAACAACAACCACCCCGCAAGAGGAGCCTGAGAGGAAAAAAATCGACAGAGTAGGATGTCAAGACCCCCGCCAGCATCACATACCCCCTGAAGTTCTCACACCGTTCCACATTGCCACCCTGTCAAACCTTGAACTGCCCCTGCTCCATCCTGCCACAGGCATATGGACAATGCACCTGTCAGACTGAGAACTGGACTCTGCCATGGACATTACTCCACCCCCACCCATCACTGTTTTACTATCATGTACCAATATCTATGCACTAAAAATAAATCACTCATTGCACTGAAATCAATCAGGACTCAGCCTGTCTTATTTACAAATGTAGAACACATTACATATCAATTACGTTCTGTTAACTTTGTGATGAACACATACCGAGGTAACTTAGCATTAGTCCATGGGCTAACCAAGCAGAAGTCACGCAGTGGCTCATACAGCACTGAAAAGGGAAGGGAAAATCAAACATCATGTTAAAAGTTCTGGGGGGAAATAGACAAAGTTGAGATGCAGGAGGCTTTCAGGAAATGTAAAATGGCATGGCTGATTCTTACCTGTGTGCTACTGAAAATACTGTTCTATTACTCTGTCCCTGTTGTCTGTGTCGTCCTCTGAGTCTTCCTCCTCTTCACTCTCCGCAGGCTCCACAGCTGCTTCAACACCACCATCTGCACCATCCTCCTGCAGGAAAGGAACCTGACGTCGCAATGCCAGATTGTGAAGCATACAGCAGGCCACGATGATATGGCACACCTTCTTTGGTGAGTACATCAGGGATCCCCCTGTCATATGCAGGCACCTAAACCTGGCCTTCAGGAGGCCAAAGGTCCTTTCTATGATCCTCCTAGTTTGCCCATGGGCCTCATTGTACCGTTCCTCTGCCCTGGTCCGGGGATTCCTCACTGGGGTCAGTAGCCAAGGCAGGTTGGGGTAACCAGAGTCACCTATTAGCCACACACGTTGTCTCTGTAGCTGCTCCATCACATAGGGGATGCTGCTATTACGCATGACATACGCGTCATGCACTGACCCAGGGAACTTGGCATTTACATGGGAGATGTACTGGTCAGCCAAACAGACCACCTGGACATTCATCGAATGGTAATTTTTCCTGTTTCTGTACACCTGCTCATCGTCTTTTGGGGGTACCAAAGCCACATGGGTCCCATCAATGGCACCAATGATGTTGGGGATATGTCCAATGGCATAGAAATCACCCTTCACTGTAGGCAAATCACCCTCCTCTGGGAAAATGATGTAGCTCCGCATGAGTTTCATCAGGGCAGACAACACTCTGCTCAAAATCTTTGAAAACATAGGCTGAGACATTCCAGATGACATGGCCACTGTTGTCTGGAATGACCCACTTGCCAAAAAATAGAGGACTGACAGAACCTGCACCAGAGGGGGAATCCCTGTGGGTTGGCGGATGGGGGACATCAGGGCTGGCTCCAGCTGGGCACACAGTTCATGTATAGTGGCACGGTCAAGTCTGTAGCGTAGTATTATATGGCGTTCTTCCATTGTCGACAGGTCCACCAGCGGACGATACACGCGAGGATTCGTCCTTCTCCTCGCAAGTCCCAGCGGACGGTGCCTAGGAAGGACAACATGGAGCAAAGAGTCAGGCAAACCACAGGTACGTTCAGACAGCTTGCACAGTTAAAGAATCGCAATGGGTTGAAAGGCGTGTATGTGTGGCAATGCAAGGCCTAGGCCTGTGTGACACAGTCAAAATTAAGCCATGTAGGCCCTTGAAATGGCGGCTGCCTGACCTGTGAAGTGGGACAATGGGATGTGAGGTCAATGCGCTGGCGTGGCACACCGTGGCGGTAGGCGGTCAAAGACCGCTATACGAAGCCGCATTGGTCAACATTGAAGCCTATGGGTTTCAGGAGCCAATGACGATGTGCGCCGGCGGTCGCGGTACGCACCGCCGCGGTACGCACCTCCGCGGGTGTGACCGCCATTTCCTAGCTGATTGATCACTCGAGACCTGATCATCCACAGGAGAGGACCTATACTGCAAGTGCTGCTGTGACCTCGGTCTGGAAGTGACAATGGCTGCTGCGACTGGGGAAAGGGCCCCTGCCTTCACGTCTGAAGAGTTGGAGAAGCTCGTGGATGGGGTCCTCCCCCAGTATGCGCTACTCTACGGTCCTCCAGACCAACAGGTGAGTACACCGGGTGCACATGGAATGGGCAATGCCTGTGTGGATTGGGGTGGATGTAAGTCGGTGGGGTGGGGGGCGAATGAGGAGTGCAACGCACGACAGATGAGAGCATGTGCCATATAGCTAAGTTGGTGGGGGGGGGGCAATCACATCTAACATGCAGGTCATTGATGATTGTTTCCTTTCCACCCTGTACATGTCAAATAGGTCAGTGCCCATCAGAAAGTCGACATTTGGCGTGCCATCGCCAAGGAAGTCCGGAACTTGGGGGTCCACAACAGACGGGACACCCACTGCCGCAAGAGGTGGGAGGACATCCGCCGCGGAACAAGGAAGACCGCAGAATCACTGCTGGGGATGGCCTCCCAACCTAGGAGGGGTGCCAGTCGCACCATGACCCCCCTGATGTCCCGGATCCTGGCGGTGGCCTACCCTGAATTGGATGGGCACTTTAAGACATCACAGCAGATACAAGGGGGTGAGTATCAGCACATTCTCCTATCTTTCTGCGCAGTGGAGGCGTCTGGGTGGGGGAGGAGGGCTGTGGGTGATATTAGGCCAGGGCGCTTTCTGTAGTGTAGTCCTCTCCCTTAGGCATGGCCCTGTGCCCCGGCCCCCACTTCTGTAGGGTGACAAGTACAGCCATTGATGGTCCAGCATAACCCATGTGCTCGTTTGACGTCTCTTGACCTGTTGTCCTAGTCAGTAGTACTGAGTAGTGTACCCCGAATGCGCGGCTTAGTGCATGAGGCTCCTGTGTCTGTCCTCTCCGCCAACGGTGTTGACATTGCATGCACTCAACCTGGTCTTCTTTTTTCTCACCCCACCCTTTTTTCTTCATCTTCTTGTGCATGTGTGCATTAGCATCATCAGGCGGAGGAGATTTGGCATCGGAGCACGAGGGAGCTGCAGGTCACAAGGCCCCGGTGGGCCCAGTAACAGACACCGAGGGCACCAGTGATCTGGAGGGCGAGGGGAGCACCACAACGGGGACCGGTGGTGAGACAAGCGACACAGACACGTCCTCGGATGGGTGCTCCCTAGCGGTGGCGGCAACATCCGTGCCCCCCGCCTCTACAGGTACAGCCACCACCCAGCGCACCAGCACCGCCCTCCCAGCAGCCCCTCAGCCTTTGCTCCGTGCCCGTTCGCCCAGGAAGGCGCGCGTCTCCTTCGCCCCAGGCACCTCAGCCCCTGCCTCTGTTACCCCTGCTGCCCTCAGTGCGGAGCTCATTGACCTCGTGAGGACGCTCATTGTTGGGCAGACTACCCTTTTGAATGCCATCCAGGGTGTGCAAAGGGAGGAGCAACAGAGCAATGCGTACCTGGAGGGCATTCATTCGGGTCAGGCTGCCCATCAACGAGCGTTCACTGCTCTGGCCTCAGCACTGACGGCAGCCATTGTCCCTGTTTCCAGCCTCCCTCTTCTGACTGCCTCCAGCCTGTCTCTGTCTCCTGTTCCTCAGCCTATCCATCCACACCATCAGACCAGCCTGCACACACCTCAACACCCAAGGGCAGCTCATCCAGACACAAGCACCACAGATCCCACAAACACTTACCCAAGCAACACCCAAATGCAGACATTCCAGCAGTCACTACCACCTCTGTGTCCCCCTCCTCCTCGTCTCCCTCCCTGTGACGTCTACACTCACACCTGCATGCACCCCAACATCAGCCAGTGCTTCCATCATCACCTCACCCTCCAGTACAGTCCACACTCGTGCAGTCACCACCCCCACTGCCATTTACACGTCCCCTGTGTCCTCTCCCACTGTGTCTGTCACCCCCTCTTCCAAGACACACAAACGCAGGCAGCCACCCACCCAACAGACATCCACCTCGCGACAGCCTACAGCACCAGCACCTTCACCCAATGACAGCACACCTGACTCTCCTACAACCACATCCTCTTCCTCCACTCCCATCACCACTTCTCCTACCCTTTACCTTGGACCTAAAAAACTTTTCCTGGCTAATCTTAACCTCTTTCCCTCCGATGACCTATCCCCTCCATCTGCAAAGAGTCCCAAGAGCACCGCAGCCACCACCAGCCCAGCTTCGAGTGTCACTGTTGTGCATGGGTACTGGAGTCCACCCTTTGCCAGCAGTGACACTTCGATCAGCAGCAAGGACACGTCCAGCCCCCCCCCCGGCAAGAGGACCCGCAAAGACAAGGGCCGCCGTGCGAGGACTGACACGGCTGCCCCCAAGGAGCAATGTGCGCCCACTTCACCAGCCACAACATCTAGGGGAGGCAAGGGCCCGAGAGCCCCATCAAAGGAGCGGAAGGGCAGCAGGAGCGCGGAGCAGGTGGGCCCCTCATGTCACATCCCAGCTGTGAAGGAGGACACTAAAGAGCCCAGGAGTCCGTCCCCGAAGGGTCCAGAAACGTCACGGTCCGAGGGCGACTGAGCAGGGAGTCCAGCACAGGTCTGGCTCCCTTGACCTACTGGATGAGCACCGCTGAACAGGGCCCGCCGTGAAGATAGGCACCGCTGAATAGGGCCCCGCCGTGCAGAAGAGCACCGCTGAACAGGGCCCCGCCGTGAAGATAGGCACCGCTGAACAGGGCCCGCCGTGCAGAAGAGCACCGCTGAACAGGGCCCCGCCGTGAAGATAGGCACCGCTGAACAGGGCCCGCCGTGCAGAAGAGCACCGCTGAACAGGGCCCCGCCGTGAAGATAGGCACCGCTGAACAGGGCCCGCCGTGCAGAAGAGCACCGCTGAACAGGGCCCCGCCGTGAAGATAGGCACCGCTGAACAGGGCCCGCCGTGCAGAAGAGCACCGCTGAACAGGGCCCCGCCGTGAAGATAGGCACCGCTGAACAGGGCCCGCCGTGCAGAAGAGCACCGCTGAACAGGGCCCCGCCGTGAAGATAGGCATCGCTGAACAGGGCCCCGCCGTGAAGATAGGCACCGCTGAACAGGGCCCGCCGTGCAGAAGAGCACCGCTGAACAGGGCCCCGCCGTGAAGATAGGCACCGCTGAACAGGGCCCGCCGTGCAGAAGAGCACCGCTGAACAGGGCCCCGCCGTGAGGATAGGCACCGCTGAACAGGGCCCTTCATCTCAAGCACCGCTCCGCTGGGCACCGCCGTCTCAAGCACCGCTGAACTGGGCCCTTCATCTCAAGCACCGCCGAACTGGGCCCTTCATCTCAAGCACCGCTCCGCTGGGCCCTTCATCTCAAGCACCGCTCCGCTGGGCCCTTCATCTCAAGCACCGCTGAACTGGGCACCGCCGTCTCAAGCACCGCTGAACTGGGCCCTTCATCTCAAGCACCGCTCCGCTGGGCACCGCCGTCTCAAGCACCGCTGAACTGGGCCCTTCATCTCAAGCACCGCTCCGCTGGGCCCTTCATCTCAAGCACCGCTGAACTGGGCACCGCCGTCTCAAGCACCGCTGAACTGGGCCCTTCATCTCAAGCACCGCTCCGCTGGGCCCTTCATCTCAAGCACCGCTCCGCTGGGCCCTTCATCTCAAGCACTGTTTATGGTTCACTGTGCCCACCATGCCTCCTCCTTGACCAGTGGAGACTGTCATCCACCTGATGGACTGTGGCTTTGCACTCCCCAGGATGGTACAATGGGCAGCCCACCCACTGTAGAGACATTGAGAGACTGTGGCTTTGCACTCCCCAGGATGGTGCAGTGGGCAGCCCACCCACTGTAGAGACATTGAGAGACTGTGGCTTTGCACTCCCCAGGATGGTGCAGTGGGCAGCCCACCCACTGTAGAGACATTGAGAGACTGTGGCTTTGCACTCCCCAGGATGGTGCAGTGGGCAGCCCACCCACTGTAGAGACATTGAGAGACTGTGGCTTTGCACTCCCCAGGATGGTACAGTGGGCAGCCCACCCACTGTAGAGACATTGAGAGACTGTGGCTTTGCACTCCCCAGGATGGTACAGTGGGCATGGTGGCTCCTCGTGGATCTGGCGTCGTGGACTCATGTGGCTTTGGTGCCCCCCCCTTCCCTTCCCCCTGAGGTGCCTGTAGTTTTTACATCAGATGCCCCTGCAGTGTTCTCTCCAAAGGACTCAGGTCTCCTGTGTGGGCTTTGCCCTTGTTTCGCAAAACTTTGCCCACGGACATAATAAATTCGTAGGATGTGCAGGACTTGTTACTTCAGTTATACACTGATGTGTATATATTTTTTTTTACTGTAAATATTTTTCATGGTTGTACGATAATTTTCAGGAGCTTTTTTGTACATAAATATTTATTCCAAATTTGATTATGTCATAGCATTTTTCAGGGGTGTTTGGGTGGTGTCACTGTGACTTGTTGCTCTGCATTGGTGTGTACATAGTTGGGGGGTGGAGGGGTCGCATATGTGTGTGGCCGTAACCTTTCGTCCTCCCCCTCCCGTGTGTCGTAGGTGCAGTACTCACCGTTGTCGTCTGCGCCGGAGTTCGTACTCGTGGTAGATGAGAAGGTAGACGAGAGCAGGTATGATGTTCAATTCGGGTTCCATGCTGTCCTCCTTCCTCGTAGAGTGCGTAGTGGTGAGCGTTTTCCCGTTCGTAGTCTGTTTCCGCCGGGTTTTTATCGGCGGGGCTCCCGCCCCGGAAAAGGTGGCGGATTGGTGAGTTGTGATTGTGTGGGCGGTACATTGTCTGCCACCTGCCTGTTGGCGGTGACCGCCGCGCTGTTTGTTTGTACCGCCGTGGCGGTCGGAGTGTTAAAGTGGCTGTCTGTGTTGGCGGTTCCCGCCAGGGTCAGAATTCCATTTTTTTGACCGCCAGCCTGTTGGCGGGTTGGCCGCCGCTTTATCACCGACCGCCAGGGTTAGAATCACCCCCTTTGTTGACTGTTCAGTGAAGGCCTTGGAGGATTGGTTACATGGCAGTAAAGTTTCTGACTATGAAAGCCTGTAAAATATTATCCTGAGAGAGCATATTCTTAACAATTGTGTGTCTGATTTGTTGCACCAGTACTTGGTAGACTCAGATCTGACCTCTCCCCAAGAATTGGGAAAGAAGGCAGACAAATGGGTCAGAACAAGACTGAACAGAAACGTTCATACAGGAGGTGACAAGGATGGCAAGAAGAAAGATGGTGAGAAATCTCAGGATAAGTATGGGGATAAAGGTAAAACTAAAGAACCTTCTTCAAATCTTAAACACTCTTCAGGGGGTGGGGATAAATCATCTTCTTCCTCTTCTTCACGTCCCACACACGTTAAAAAGCCTTGGTGCTATGTGTGTGAAAATAAAGGCCATAGGCCGGGGGATAAGTCCTGCCCAGGTAAACCCGCTGAGCCTACCACCACTAATACATCAAACTCTAGTGCCCCTAGCAGTAGTGATAATAGTGGTGGGACTGCTGGCAACAGTCAAAATAAGGGTGTAGTTGGGTTCACTTATGGGTCCATCATAGAAACTGGGGTAGTCAGTCCCAAGACAGTTTCTGCCACACATGGTGGGACTGACTGCTTGTCCCCTTACAATGGATAAGTACAGGCAGACAGTTTCAATAAATGGTGTTGAGGCTCAGGCCAACAGGGACACAGGTGCCAGTATCACTTTGGTGACTGAAAACCTAGTGTCTCCTGAACAACACATCATTGGACAACAGTACAGAATTATTGATGTCCATAACTCCATAAAGTTTCTTCCATTAGCTATAATTCAGTTTAGTTGGGATGGAGTTACTGGCCCTAAGCAGGTGGTAGTATCACCTAGCTTACATGTAGAATGTCTCTTAGGTAATGACATAGAGGCCTCAGGTTGGGCAGAGGTAGCGTTTAATACCCATGCAGCCATGCTGGTTATCCCTGAGGAATTGCTTCCTCTCATTTCAGCTGAAATGAAAAAGCAAAGGAGTGAAAAAGGCCTGAAAACTCAGGATCCTTCTCCAAAAACAGGTAAAAAGGGCATCAAAGTATTCCCTACCCACCCTGCCATTCAGGATACCATTCCTGTGGTGGGAGAAACCTCTCCTGGGGTGGCACCTGTTCCAAGGGAACCATCAGCTAGCACAGCTGAACTCCCTGAGTTAGAAGTACCTCTCTGTGGGATAACTAATATTGGTGAAAAAAAGTGCACCATTTTAGTTAACATGGAGCATCCCTCCGACCCTCCCAGAGAAACTGTAATACAGCAACCCTGCACTGCCTCACAACACTTAGGACAACAGCCCTGACTAGTGTGGAGCTCATAGGACAGCATCCCTGCCCTGCTCCAACTCTTGAGAAACAGCATCCCTGTTCTCTCTTACAGCCATTTGGACAAAGGTTTTGCACAGCTATGGCTTTATTGAGACAGCATCCATGTCTGGCATTCTCATCACTTCATATACGTCCAGTGGACAATTCCCACTGCTCTAAACTTAAACATACTTATAGGAACTCTGAGAATATAACTTCACATTGTTGGCTAGCTAAAAAACTTCAAACAGGGTGGTTTACATCCCCACAGGGAAGTAACCATATAATGGATGATAAAGGGAGTAAGAAATCTATTGCAGAGCTACTCTCCAATTATCACCACTTAGACAATAAAGACTCAACTGGCCAAGGTTAGCCTTATTGTCCTTCGTTTGGGGTTGGGGTTGTGTAGGAAGGTAGCCTCTTTCTAGCCTTGTTACCTTCACTTTTGGCCTATTTGTTAGTATATGTCAGGGTGTTTTTACTGTCTCACTGGGATCCTGCTAGCCAGGGCCCAGTGCTCATAGTGAAAACCCTATGTTGTCAGTGTTTTTGATATGTGTCACTGGGATCCTGATAGCCATAGATAGCTGATAGTGCTCATAAGTTTATGGCCTGTATGTGTTCCCTGTGTGGTGCCTAACTGTATCACTGAGGCTCTGCTAACCAGAACCTCAGTGTTTATGCTCTCTCTGCTTTTCACAATTGTCACTGCAGGCTAGTGACTATCTTCACCAATCCTCATTGGCACACTGGAACACCCTTATAATTCCCTTGTATATGGTATCTAGGAACCCAGGGTATTGGGGTTCCAGGAGATCCCTATGGGCTGAAGCATTTAATTTGCCACCCATAGGGAGCTCAGACAATTCCTACACAGGACTGCCACTGCAGCCTGAGTGAAAGAACGTCCACGTTATTTCACAGCCATTTTCACTGCACATAAGTAACTTATAAGTCACCTATATGTCTAACCCTCACTTGGGGAAGGTTAGGTGCCAAGTTACTTAGTGTGTGGGCACCCTGGCACTAGCCAAGGTGCCCCCCCATTGTTCAGGGCAAATTCCCCGAACTTTGTGAGTGCGGGGACACCATTACACGCGTGCACTACATATAGGTCACTACCTATATGTAGCATCACAATGGTAACTCCGAACATGGCCATGTAACATGTCTAGGATCATGGACATGTCACCCCAATACCATTCTGGTATTGGGGGGACAATTCCATGCATCCCCGGGTCTCTAGCACAGAACCCGGGTACTGCCAAACTGCCTTTCCAGGGTCTCCACTGCAGCTGCTGCCAACCCCTCAGACAGGATTTTGCCCCTCTGGGGTCTGGGCAGCCCAGTTCCAGGAAGGCAGAACAAAGGATTTCCTCTGAGAGAGGGTGTTACACCCTCTCCCTTTGGAAATAGGTGTGAAGGGCTGGTGAGGAGTAGCCTCCCCCAACCTCTGGAAATACTTTGATGGGCACAGATGATGCCCATCTCTGCATAAGCCAGTCTACACCGGTTCATGGATCCCCCAGCCCTGCTCTAGAGCGGAACTGGACAAAGGAAAGGGGAGTCACCACTCCCCTGACCTGCACCTCCCAGGGGCGGTGTCCAGAGCTCCTCCAGTGTGTCCCAGACCTCTGCCATCTTGGATTCAGAGGTGCTGGGGCACAATGGACTGCTCTGAGTGGCCAGTGCCAGAAGGTGACGTCAGAGACCCCTCCTGATAGGTGCTTACCTCTCTTGCTGGCCAAACCTCCTTTCTTGGTAGCCAAACCTCCTTTTCTGGCTTTTTAGGGTCTCTCCTCTGGGCTATTCCTCAGACACCGAATGCAAGTGCTCACCAGAGTTCCTCTGCACTTCCCTCTTTGACTTCTGCCAAGGATCGACCTCTGACTGCTCCAGGACGCCTGCAAAACTGCAACAAAGTAGCAAGACGACTACCAGCAACATTGTAGCGCCTCATCCTGCCGGCTTTATCGACTGTTTCCTGGTGGTGCATGCTCTGAGGGCTGTCTGCCTTCACCCTGCACTGGAAGCCAAGAAGAAATCTCCAGTGGGTCGACGGAATCTTCCCCCTGCCAACGCAGGCACCAAACTTCTGCATCACCGGTCTTCTGGGTCCCCTCTCATCCTGACGAGCGTGGTCCCTGGAACACAGGAGCTGGGTCCAAGTGTCTCCCACAGTCCAGTGGCCCTTCTGTCCAAATTTGGTGAAGGTAAGCCCTTTCCTCCCCACGCCAGACAGCAAACCTGTGTACTGCTTGATTTGCAGCTGCTCCGGCTTCTGTGCACTTATCCAAGAATTCCTTTGTGCACAGCCTAGCCTGGGTCCCCAGCACACGGCCCTGCAGTGCTCAACCCGCTGAGTTGGACTCCGACGTTGTGGGACCCTCCTTTTGTGACTCTGAGTTCACAGATCTTCTAAGTGCCTGTTCCGGTACTTCTGCGGGTGCTTCCTGCTTCTGCGGGGGCTCTCTGATTTGCTGAGTGTGCCCTCTGTCTCCTCCCCCAAGGGGCTACATCCTGGTCCTTCCTGGTCCCCAGCAGCACCCAAAATCCTCAACCGCGACTCTTGCAGCTAGCAAGGCTTGTTTGTGGTATTTCTGCCTGGAAACACTTCTGCAACATCCAGCACGCCGTGGGACATCTTCCATCCAAAGAAGAAGTTCCTAGCCCTTTTCATCGTTGCAGAATCTTTGGCTTCTTCCACCCAGAGGCAGCCCTTTTGCACCTTCATCCGGGGTTTCCTTGGCTCCTGCCCCCCCTGGACACTATCGCGACTCTTGGACTTGGTCCCCTTCCTTTACGGTTCCTCAGGTCCAGGAATCCATATTCAGTGCTTTACTGGTGCTTGTGATTCTTACAGAATCCCCTATCACAACTATTCTGTCTTTCTGGGGTAGTAGGGTAAGTTTACTCCTACTTTTCAGGGTCTTGGGGTGGGGTATTTTGGACACCCTTACTGTTTTCTTACAGTCCCAGCGACCCTCTACAACTTCCCATAGGCCTGGGGTCCATTTCTGATTCGCATTCCACTTTTGAAGTATATGGTTTGTGTTGCCCCTAGGCCTATGTCTAACTATTGCATCCTATTGTGATTCGACATTGTTTGCACTACTTTTCTTACTGTTAATTACCTATTTTGGGTTTGTGTACATATAACTTGTGTATATTACTTACCTCCTAAGTAAGGGTATTCTCTGAGATACTTTTGGCATATTGTCATAAAAATAAAGTACCTTTAATTTTAGTAACTCTGAATATTGTGTTTTCCTATGATATTGTGCTATATAATATAAGTGGTATAGTAGGAGCTTTGCATGTCTCCTAGTTCAGCCTAAGCTGCTTTGCCATAGCTACCTTCTAGCAGCCTAAGCTGCTAGAAACACCTCTGTTCTACTAATAAGGGATAACTGGACCTGGCACAGGGTGTAAGTACCACAAGGTACCCACTATAAGCCAGGCCAGCCTCCTACAGTGTGGTCGAGCACTAGGCTTATCAGAGATGTAGTGTTAAGCATTTGTTGTACACACACAGGCAATAAATGAGGAACACAACTCAAAGACTTACTCCAGGCCAATAGGATTTTATATAGAAAAATACATTATCTTAGTTTATTTTAAGAACCACAAGTTCAAGATTTGAAGTAAACACATAAAATGCAAGGTACTTCACACAGGTAAGTTAGGAACTTTGAATAAAAGCAATATCATATACAGTCTTTGTTAAAATGGCAATAAGCTATTTTAAAAGTGGACACAGTGTAAAAATCAGCAGTTCCTGGGGGAGGTAAGTAAGGTTAGTTTGTCAGGTAAGTAAAACACTTACAAGTCTCAGTTCCTGGGCATAGGCAGCCCACCGTTGGGGGTTCAAGGCAACCCCGAAGTCACCATACCAGCAGCTCAGGGCCGGTCAGGTGCAGAGGTCAAAGAGGTGCCCAAAACACATAGGTGCCTATGAGAACAGGGGTGCTCTGGTTCCAGTCTGCCAGAGGGTAAGTACCCGCGTCCTCGGGGGGCAGACCAGGGGGGTTTTGTAGAGCACTGGGGGGGACATAAGTAGGCACACAAAACACACCCTCAGCGGCACAGGGTCAGTGTGCAAAGCAGACATCAGGTTTTGGATAGGATTCAAGGGAGGGACCCGGGGGTCACTCTAGAGGTGCAGGCAGGCACAGGGGGGGCTTCTCGGGACAGCCACCACCTGAGCTAGGCAGAGGGTCGCCTGGGGGTCACTCCTGCACTGAGGTTAGGTTCCTTCAGGTTCTGGGGGCTGCGGGTGCAGTGCTGGATCCAGGCGTCAGGTTCCTTGTTACAGGCAGTCACAGTCAGGTGGAGTCTCTGGATTCTCTCTGCAGGCGTCGCTCTGGGGGCTCAGAGGGGTCGTCTCGGGCTACTCATAGGGTCGCAGTCACCGGGGAGTCCTCCTTGTGGTGTTTGTTCTCTGGATCTCGAGCCGGGGGTGTTGGGTGCAGAGTGTGAAGTCTCACGATTCCGGCGGGAAACGTGAAGTCTTTAAAAGTTGCTTCTTTGTTGCAAAGAAGTTGCTGTTGTTGAGCAGAGCCGCTGCTCATAGGAGTTTCTTGGTCCTTTAGTCCAGGGCAGTTCTCTGAGGCTTCAGAGGTCGCTGGTCTCTGTCGGATGCGTCGCTGGTTGCAGGTTTTCGAGACAGGAGACAGGCCAGTAGGGCTGGGGCCAAAGCAGTTGTTGTCTTCTGTCTTCTCTGCAGGTGTGTAGGTCAGCAGTCCTTCTTGTTTCTTCAGGTTGCAGGAATCTGATTTCATGGGTTCTGGGGTGTCCCTAAATACGAGATTTAGGGGTGTGTTTAGGTCTGGGAGGGCAGTAGCCAATGGCTACTGTCCTGGAGGGGGGCTATACCCTCTTTGTGCCTCCTCGCTGTGGGGAGGGGGACACATCCCTAATCCTATTGGGGGAATCCTCCAAAACTAAGATGGAGGATTTCTAAAGGCAGGAGTCACCTCAGCTCAGGACATCTTAGGGGCAGTCCTGACTGGTGGGTGACTCCTCCTTGTTTTTCTCATTATCTCCTCTAGCCTTGCCCCCAAAAGTGGGGGCAGTGGCCGGAGGGGTGGGCATCTCCACTAGCTGGGATGCCCTGGTTGCGCTTTAACAAAAGGGGTGAGCCTCATCGCCAGGTGTTACAGTTCCTGCAGGGGAGACGTGTGAAGCACCTCCACCCAGTACAGGCTTTTTTCCTGGGCACAGAGTGACAAAGGCACTCTCCCCACGTGGCCAGCAACTTGTCTGGTGTGTGCAGGCTGGCAGAAACTGGTCAGCCTACACTAGAAGTCGGATTGGTATTCAGGGGGCATCTCTATGATGCCCTCTGGGTGCATGTTACAATACATTCCACACTGGCATCAGTGTGCATTTATTGTGCTGAGAAGTTTGATATCAAACTTCCCAGATTCCAGTGTAGCCATTATGGAACTGTGGAGTTCGTGTTTGACAAACTCCCAGACCATGTACTCTTATGGCTACCCTGCTTTTACAATGTCTAAGGTTTTGCTTAGGCACTGTAGGGGCATAGTGCTCATGCACATATGCCCTCACCTGTGGTATAGTGCACCCTGCCTTAGGGCTGTAAGGCCTGCTAGAGGGGTGACTTACCTATGACACAGGCAGTGTGAGATTGGAATGGCACTCTGAGGGGAGTGCCATGTCGACTTAGTCTTTTTGTACCCACCAGCACACACAAGCTGTGAGGCAGTCCCCAAGGTGGTATAAGATATGCTGCAGCCTTTAGAGACCTTCCCTGGCATCAGGGTTCTTGGTGCCAGGGGTACTAGTTACAAGGGACTTACCTGAGTGCCAGGGCTGTTCCAATTGTGGAGACAAAGGTACAGTTTAGGGAAAGAACACGGCTGCTGGAGCCTGGTTAGCAGGGTCCCTATACACTTTCAACTAAAATTTAGCATCAGCAAAAGCAAAAGGTTAGGGGGTAGCCATGCCAAGGAGGCATTTACTTACACAACCTCCCCCCCAAACGAAAGAGGATGAGTCTAACTTTTCTCCAGAGAGTCTTCATTTTCTAAGTGGAAGAACATGGAAAGGCCATCAGCATTGGCATGGGCAGTCCCAGGTCTGTGTTCCACTACAAAGTCCATTCCATGTAGGGATATGGACCACCTCAACAGTTTAGGGTTTTCTCCTTTCATTTGCCTAAGCCATCTGAGAGGTCTGTAGTCAGTTTGAACTATGAAGTGAGTACCAAAAAGGTATGGTCTCAACTTCTTCAGGGACCAGACCACAACAAAGGCTTTCCACTCAATGGCACTCCAACGCTGCTCCCTGGGGAGTAACCTCCTGCTAATAATTACACTCATCTCACATTTGTTCTTTCTCCCTGCTTGTCAGTTCTGGCTTCCCTGTACTGGTAGATCTGTTTCAGCTTTGGTCTCACACCATAGGCCTGTCTAACCACTGAATCCATTCGCTCATTGGCACCTTCTCACAGAAAACCCATTTCTCAAAGCATTGTGTCATATCTGGCTCCCTCTCCCTGAAACTCCATCACACCACTATCCCCCCCTCCATCCCCCATTGTTCTCTGCCACTTCCTCCTACCACACTCAGTACCATGTCTCCACATGTTCCCTGGCTGTTCTGTAATCCATTAGAGAGTCCTCTCCCCCATTGATGTAATTCACCAAAATGTTAGGGGTAGTGGAAGTGAACTCCACTTTCACTCACATACACTTACTTACACATACACACAAATTCATATTACATACATTCTATCTCACATAAATACAAACTTACCCGCAAGCAGGCAACCAACATACATTTAAAAGCATTTTTTACATACCTCAGTAGATATGGAAGGGCATATTCCAGCTAATTCTACTCCATTTTATTACTCTAATAGTAAATAATATATCATTATTCACTATTGGTGCAATTAAAAATTGACAGAAAGCGAAAAGAGTGATGCCCCAATAACGATGAGCTGCCACTGTGTTCCTACCACCAAATTTGCCACCTCTGCGGCCCGGGATCACAATGAAAGTGCCAGGGGTAGCAAAGGGCAAACCATGGGTCGCAGCTGTGAACCCTTGCAACCTCTAAATGACATCCATGCTCTCACCACTGCTCCCTGTGTACTAAGGGCCACCTCTTCCCACTGCCCCTTCTCACTCCTGGCTCATCTCACATTTGCCACCTCTTGCCCAATTGTAGGAGTTTGTGAAAATATAACTAGGAGTGTGTGAAATTATGCGTGGGAGACATTTACCATTCACACATGGGTAGTGCAAAATGTGGCATACCAAGTTCACTAGTGAAGTTTTGTATTTAAAATAAATAAGCAAAACACAAAATTTCTGGGAGTGACTCCGTCTTCTCAATTACAAGCTGCCATGGAAGTCCCAAGGAAGGCTCATTTGAAGCTTTAAGCCTATTCAGGCTCTAGGAGATCAGATACCTTAGCCTAAATTTCCCTCTCAGTCACTAGGTATGCACGCATTGCGAGAATAGATAGTGGACCTTCTCTGTATTAGGAAGGCAAGGTGTAGAAGGCTGGCCTGGTTTGTAGGGGATACCTAAAGTACTTACACCTCATACCAGGTATCCCTTATTAGTGAAAAGTAGGCAGTATTCTAGCAGCTTAGGCTGTCTAGTGGTACCTGTAGCAGAGCAGCTTAGTCTGAACAAGGAGACATGCAAAGCTCCTGCAATACCACTATAGTTACACAGTACTTATACACAACAAAAGACAATACTCTATGTTACCAAAAATAAAGGTACTTTATTTTAGTGACACGAGGCCAAAAATATCTTAGAGATAATATTCTTTCTGGAGGTAAGTAGTATACATAATATATATACTAGTAACTAAAATTAGGTAAGTAAACAGTCATAGAATAGTGCAAACGGTAGAAAATACAATAGAATGCAATGGGCCTGGGGCAACACAAACCATATACTAAAGTAGTGGAATGCGAATAACGAATTTCCCCATAGGCAAGTGTAGCGTGTAGAGGGGCGCAGGGAGTGTAGGAAAACACCAGCAAAACTAAAGTACCCCACCCCAGAGCCGAGGAATGCAGGAGTAAAGTGCAGCAAGTTTCCTCAGGACACACAACAAGTCATGATTAGAGATTGTGCAAGAACCAAGCAAGACTGCAAGCAACAAACAATGGATTCCTGGGCCTGAAGACCTGTGGAGAGAGGAGACCAAGTCCAGAAGTCCAAGAAGAGTCCAGGAAGGACAGGAGCCCCTGCCAACCGAGAAGATGGTGCAAAAGTGGATTCTCCCATCAGAAAAAAGTACAGAAGAGCACCAATGAAGATTGCTGCAGGTTCCTGCTTTGTGCAGGTGATGTCCCACATCAAGTTGTTGGATGCAGGCTGTTTGTGTCGCTGGATTCCGCCAACAACCCTTGGCTCACGCAAGTACGTGGCTTGTGTCAAAAAATAGCTGCCTGGACCCAGGAGGGAGAGGGGGGTCTCAGCACTTTAGAGAGCCTTCAGAAGACCAGGCAGCACCCACAGATGTCCAGAACACGGGGACAAAGAAGATGCAAAGTGCAGTAGTCATAGCTCTACACTGGAAGGTCCCACGCCGCCGGAGAACAACTCTGGGAGCTGGACGTTGCAGGATGGAGTGCTGGGGACATGGGCTACACTGTGCACAAAGGATTCTTGGAAGAGGTTCACAGAAGCCCAAGAAGCTGCAGAAGATATGGTGCTCATGGGTACTGTCGCAGCACGGGGAGGCAAGCTCTTACCTCCACCAAATTTGGACATCTGGACCTTTGGAAAGTCTGGGTCACTTCGCTACACTACCTGTGTTCCAGGGGGCACGCTCGTCGTCAGGAGAGGCGGTCGTCATCGCAGAAGGGTGCATGTAGAAGCAGGGAAGTGACTCAATCACTCCATGGGTGATTCCTTTGGTTCTTCTGGTACAGGGTGAAGACAAGCAGTCCTCAGAGTGTTCACACCTTGGAAAATGTTGCAAAAGCTGGCTGGAGCTGAAGTTGCAGGTGACAGGAGTCTTCCTGGATACTTTATTGCAGTTACAGCAGTTCCTGGAGCAGTCTGCATTTGATCTGATGGTCAGAAGCTGAAGCACAGGATGCAGAGGAGTCCTGGAGGAATCTTGCAAACCGAATCTGAGGAAACACCCAGAGAAGAGACCCTAAATAGCCCTGAGAGAGGGATTGGCTACCTGCCCAGCTATGCACCTTTCAGTAGGGGTCTATGACGAAACTTGCTGGCACTGGCCACTCAGAGGTCTCCAGAGGGTCCCCACACCTTGGAATCCAAGATAGCTAGCACCAGGGACACTCTGAAGGAGCTCTAGGCACCACCCCTGGGGTGGTGATGGACAGGGGAGTGGTTACTCCCCTTTTCTTTGTTGAGTTTCACATCAGAGCAGGGACTGGGGGTCCCTGAATTGGTGTAGACTGGATTATGCAAGGAGGGCACTGTTTGTGCCCTTCAAAGCATTTCCAGAGGCTCTGGGAAGCTACCCCTCCCAAGCCTGTAACACCTATTTCCAAAGGGAGAGGGTGTAACACCCTCCTCCCAAAGGAAATGCATTGTTCTGCCTTCCTGGGATTGAGCTGCTCAGTCCCCAGGGGGGCAGAAACCTGCCTGTGAGGTGGAGGCAGCTGGGGCTGCAGTGGAAACCTCAGAGAGGTGGTTTGGCTGTACTGGGGGTCCATGGTGGAGCCCCCAGGGTGCATGGGATTGCCCCCCCAAAACCAGATTTGGATTGGAGGGACAATTCCATGATCTTAGACACCTCACATGGCCATGTTCGAAGTTACCATTGTGAAGCTACAGATATGTATTGACATATATGTAGTGCACACTTATAATGGTATCCGCGAACGCACGAAATCCGGGGAATTGGCCCTGGGCACTAGCAAAGATGCCCTCACACACCAGTAACTTTGCACCTGGCCTTCAGTAAATGAAGGTTAGACATAGAGGTGAATTATAAGTTACATTAGTGCAGTAAAAATGGCTGTGAAACAGTGTGTGCACTATTTCACTCAGGCTGCCGTGGCAGTCCTGATGAAAGGTTTGTAGGAGTTCCTTATGGATGGCAAAAGAAATGCTGCAGCCCATAAGGATTTCCTGGAACTCCAATGCCCTGGGTACCTAGGTACCATACACTAGACACTTATAAGGGGGATCCAGTGTGCCAATCAGAATTGGAATATGGAGTCACTAAAGTGTAGTGACAAATTTGGTAAGTAGAGAGAGCATAAGCACTGGAGTTCTGGTTAGCAGAACTTCAGTGACACAGTTAAGCATACTGACAACACACATAGGCCACAAACAATGAGCACTGGGGTCCTGGCGAGCAGGATCCCAGTGAGACAGGCAAAGCACACTGACAAATAGGGTTTTAACTATGAGCACTGGGGTCCTGACTAGCAAGACCCCAGAGAGAAAGTAAAAAAACACACTGACAAACACTCACAAACATGCCCAAAATGGGGGTAACCATGCTAGAAAGAGGCTACTTTCTCACACAAGGGTGTAGGTGACCTGCTGTCTCTCTTGTTGCTCTCCTGAGATGGTGCAAATGATAAGATAGCCAGACTTTTCTCTCAGCCAGCACTATTATATGAATGACTGGGAAAGCTCTGCCAAGGCCCTAGGCCAGAGCACCAGTTGGTGTGCCTGCGGTCTATGTACTGGACCATCGTTTTACTGAACCTGGGGGTGAGCGCCCCAGGGACTTTGGTTGGTGCACCTGCCCACCATTTCTCGGAATGCCTAGGATGGACTTCCAAGGGCCTGGGGTTGACTCCCCTGCTTCACAGGAACAAGAAGCTCTGATCGGGTCCCAGGTCTGAGGAGCTCCAGTTGGCCCAAGGGTGCAAGCTTCCAGCACTGGGCCCCATTCTCTGGCTCTCTGTGTTGCAACTTCCCTGGGATTGGGTCCTGCAGGACCTGGGGAGGGCTTCCCTAGTTTGCCTGTTTGGGAATCTCTGACCTGGGGTCATTGCATTTGACACACCATGTCTCAGAACATTCAAGATTAGCTTCTTTTGGCCTGAAGACGGGATCTCCCATTTGCCAGGGTAAACAGCGGAGATGAAAAGACCTGACAGGGCCCAAGGTCAGGGCTCTAGCGAAGTCTGGGAGAGGGCTATGGGGAACATGAGCTAGGCGAGCATTATAAGGGTGCGCAGGATGGCTTCCACAGGCCTGGGTTCTGCCCCCAGGCTTCGTTGGGGTAAAAAGAACATGGTCAGAGCTCTGCTCTGAAGGGCCCCGTATGAGGGCCTCTAGGACCTAGAGTATGGGTGCTGGCATGCACTGTCTTACAGTGCCCAAACCGGTCTTCCACAGACCTGCAGAGAGCTCAATGCTCTGCTGGGATGAGAAGCTCTTAGCAGGCCTTGGGTCAGAGGCCCGTGATGGTGCAAGACGAAAGCCCAGGGCTCCACTCTCTAGCCTTCAGTGCCACAACTTGCCTGGATCAGGTCCCGCAGGCTCAGGAAGGGCTCCCCTGCTTTCCTGACCTACCAAACTCTGACTAGGTCCCAGGTCAGTCCACGGACTGACCTGACTTGACGGCCTGAGACCTGGGTTACCTGCACCAGCCGACAATGTTTCAGAGTGCCTAGGATGGGCATCTGTAGACCTGGAAAGGACTCCTCTGGATGTCCAGCTAGTGAAGTGCAGAAGGGGTCTGTCAGAGCTCCAAATGACCAGGGGATGCAAGCCCCAGGCTTCAATCTGCAACTTGCTATGTCAAAGAGTGCCCAATATGGGGTTCCACAGGCCCAAGGAGGGTCCTGGCACTTGGCTTAATAGCTTTGACCAGGCCCCCTTTCAGAGCTCCAGCTAACCCATGGGATGAAAGGCTCCAGGCCTGGACTCTATTCTCTAGCCCACTATATCACAAAGTGCCCAGGACAGGGTCCTGCAGGCCCAGAGAGGGCCCCCAAGCTTTGTTGGAATAAGAAGCTCTGACCGGGCCCAGGGTCAGAGCTTCAGCTGGCCAAAGGTGCAAGCTTGAAGTTCTTGGTTCCATTTTCCAGCCCATTCTGTTACATAGTGATCGGGATAGGGTCCTGGAGCCCGAGGGGGTTTTCCCCTGCTTCACCAAGATAAAAAGCTCTGACTGGCCCCAGTTCAGAACCCCGTGGCCCCAGAGTGCAAGCCCCTGGCCATGGGCCGCATTTATCAGCCCTCGGATTCACAAATTGCCCTGTAAGGGCTACTGTAGGCCCGGAGATGGCCCGACTACTTTGCTGGGTTAAGAGGTTCTGACTAGGTCAGTGCTTAGGAGGGCATCAAGAGAAGACCCAAGGAACTTAGGTTTTGCACCAGACCATCTTGTCCCACAGGACGTTCGCAAGGTTGAAAAGCCCTTAAAGGGTGCAGGTCATAGCTCTAACAGATACTGTTAAAAGACCCCCAGGAACTAGGGTACATGAACCAGGGCATTGTGCTGCAGAGTGCGTAGGACTGCTGTCTGTGGGTCCTGGTATGGGTGTCGTGCTTCACTGGTGTGAAAAGCCCTGACGTGGCCTCAGATCAGTGTTCTGGTGGAGCTCCCCTGCTTTGCTGGGGTGAAAAGCACTGAGTGGACATGGGTGGGGGCTTCATAGGGGCTCTGTGACTGGTAGGGCCTCAGGACAGGCCCATCGCACAAGTAAAATGATGCTGAGTCTCTATACCCCTGCCCCAGTTTAAGCAGAAATGCTTTATAGAAGGCACAGTGCAACGAGATGACCGTTATTTTCCAGAAGTAACAATGAGGGTTCATTTGAAGCTGCATTTGAAGATAATCTAGGGCTCAAGGAGGTTGGACATATTCGCTCATATGTCTCCCTCTGTTACCCGGTGTGCAAGGACTACAAGAAAGACTAGTGACCTTCCTCCACATCAGTAGGGACAAGGTTTTTTGGACCCTTCAGTTGTCTGGCCATGAGTGATATGATGACACTGACCAGCCTGCCCCAGGCCATCAGGGCTTGAGTCTCCAACTGCCTTCTAACCCTGCCTGGTGAACCTATGAGGGCCAGGCTTCTCAGAGTTTTGAAAAATACATCTCCCAGGCTGAAGCAGCCTGCTTGGTGATGCATGGAAGTCCTCATAAAGCCTAATTTCAAGTGTCAAGCTGGAGATTGGATACATTGCTTGAAAGTACCCCCATTGTCACCCTGGGTGCAGGTATCACTAGAAAAACAAATGGGCTTCATCTGGATCCTACCCAGGAGTCAGCCTTCCTGGACAGTAAGCACTGACTTGAAATAAACATCCAAGAGAAGGAGGCCCTCTTATTTATGGTCTAGTCAGTACTATTATATAAATAACTAGGCATGTTTGGTCCATCTGGGGAAAGACTGCTTAGCCTTTGTTTCAAGTAAGCAGCTTCAACTCTGCCTGGGATTATCTGACTGGAGAATGTGCCTCCTGGAGAAGTCATCTCCACCCAGCAAAGCAGAGGCCAAGCTGCCTGTCAGTTTTCCCACAGGGGACTGACCAGAGTGGGTGGGGGTTTGAACACTCATCCTCCTGATCTGGTTCTGTGTATGTGTGGGATGTTGCGGAGTAGGAATTCTGCAGAGCTCTATGGATCGTCTGTTAAAGGAGATGCAACTGTTCAGGTAGGTGGGGCCTGAGTTATGGACTGTCTTGAATGTGTATGTGAGGAGTTTAAATTGAGCGTGCTTATGGATTGGAAGCCAGTGTAGATCTGTGAGGTGTGGTGTAATATGGGTTCTATGTGGGAGGTTGAGAATGATTCTGCCTGCTGAGATCTGGATGGTCTGTAGTCTTCTAGTGAGTTGCTTGGTGATCCCGGCATAGAGGGTGTATCCATAGTCCAACTTGCTGGTGACTAGGGCATATGTGACAGTTTTTCTTTTGTTGCCTGGGAGCCATTTGAAGATCTTCCTCAGCAAGTTCAGGGTGTGGAAACAGGATGCAGTGGCAGCATTGAATTGTGCAATTGTGCCCAGTTTGCTATTGAGGGTTATTCCAAGGTTCCTGGTGTGGGTTGTGTTGTGAGTTCGAGTTCAGCCGCCCACCATTTGAAGTCCCATGGTGAGGTGTCCTTGACGAAGATCACTACTTCTGCCTTGTCAGTGTTGAGGGTGAGACAAGTGGCTTTCTTCCATTTAGCGACTTTGGTCATGCTGGCAGTGAACATGGGTCATGTCCAGAAGGTAGAGTAGGAGTTGCGTCTTGTCTGTATAGGAGAGGATGTTGATGTTGTGTGCACAGATGACACTGACCAGAGGGATCATATAGGCAATGAAGAGGCTGGGGCAGAACAGCTAATAGGTGGGTTGAAGGCCTCTGGGCGGTAAGGTGTTAGGCTGACAGTTTGTGTTGTAACCGTTAAGAAGGAACAAGCAGATCCTGTTGAGAGGGAGTTCTCTGATGCCAATCTTGTGCAGGTCCCTGATGACAATGGGGAGTGAGACCATGTCAAATGCAGCAGTAATGAAAATGAGGGTTGCCATGTCTCCTCTGTCAAGGATCATGCAGATGCTATCTATGGCAGCAGTGAGTGCTGTTTCTGTACTGTGGTTGGGCCTGAATCCAGAATGCATAGCATCAATGTGGTCCGGTGAGCGTTGGTTCATTCATTTCTCTCAGACATTTGCTGGGTGCGGTTGGGTGGAGAAAGTCTGTAGTTGGAAAGCATGTCTAGGTAAGCAGATGTTTTTTTCAGCAGAAGTATGGTGATAGCATGTTTCCAGGGTTTATGAATGTAACTGTTAGTGCTTCACTGATTGCTGGAGGTCCTTTGGTGAAGACGTGGTGGGGCAAGGGTCAGATGGAGCCCCACAAGCGAATGGTCTTCATGGTAGCAGTGATTTCAGTAGTGGTGACGGCAGTCCACGAGGTCAAGATTTGTTAATCGTCCTGATGGTAAGTTAAGTTGCAACAATAACAGGGTTCAGTTGAGGGTCGAAATTGCATATTGAGGTAATTTAGTTACATTAGAATTCTGAGAGCATGTTGGAAAGGTCTTATGGGGGGTGATCTTGCTAGAGGTGGCAGGAGGCGTGGTGAAATCTTTGATGATGGAGAAGATTTCCTTGTTATCAGTGCTGGCATTGATGAGCTCTACTAGAGCTGTGCGACTGGTGTTCCGAATCCGCTGGTGGTGGCATCTTAGAACTTATTTGAAGGTTACTTTATCTATAGTGTCTTGCCTTGTTCTCCATTTGCACTCAAGTTGCTTGTAGTGATGTTTCGTCAGCCTGAGCTCTTTGTGTAGCAGCCGGTCTGTGGTCAGGCCTCCCTTTAGGTTGCACCTGAGGGGAGCAAAGTTGTCAGTGCATTCAGTGATTTAAGCATTGAGGTTTTTGAGGGCTTTCAGCCAGTTACCAGTGTGCTCAGGCTGATGCTTGGACTGGATGGCAGTTAAATCCACTCCTCTTCAAAGATGCTTTTCCAGCTCTGGCAGGCGATTCCTGTGTTGGAATGTCTGTGATGGTGTGGGATGGATATACTGAAACTCACAAGGGTGTGGTCTATCTAGGTCATAGTTGCTGGCCTGTTGAGTGAGATGTTGCTGATTGAGGAACAAATTGGGGCCAATATGTGTCCAGCGGTGTTCGTGGGTTCAGTAACATGCTTGGTAAGGCCAAAGATAGCAAGGTTTTCTAGAAGGGCCATAGAGTTTGGGTCAGTGCGGTCTTCTAGGTGAAATTTAAGATTTTCAGGACGGCAAAGGTGCTGTCTTTGATGTTCAGTAGTGGATAACGTTCATGATGCTGCTGGTGAAACCGATGCGTGGTCCAGGTGGTCTGTTTATGAGGGTTTTTCCCCTGGAGATGTTGGCTCTGATGTGGATCGCGAGCATGAGGTATTCTATGTAGCTGGTGGTGTTGTCCATGTTGGTGGTGCAGCTGATGGTGTTTTTTAATATGATGGTAACTCCACCTCTGGGTTTGTGCTGACGGCTTTGCCTAATCTTATAGCCAGCGTTGATTTTGGTAGCGATGTCTGGTGCGGAGGTTAGGTTCAGCTATGTTTCTGTAAAAAAGAGCTGGTCCGTAGCGTAGTCATGCAGTAGGACCCATATCTCTGTGGCATGTTTGATGAACGAGAGGATCTTGAGAAGCATGCATGCAAGTGTGGCATTTTGTTTGGATGGTGTTCGGTGTGTGTAAGCATGGCAGAGTAGGTTGCTGGGTGCTGTGAGTGAGTCAAATTTGGGTGTTGGGTGTGAGAGAGAGCATGAAAACTTGCAAGTGGTGCAAATAAATGCTCCTTCCATGTTATGTGATGCGGTATGGCAGTAGTTCAGCGAGGAGAAGCCTGGGTTAAAAGCATGGAGGAGAGCAGCAGGGCATCAGTGGGTAGGGGGGAGAACCAGGGTTCCTGATGGTGGGTGCAGTCCAGGCCCAGACAGGTGCAGACTGGCTTACCTTTGGCACACCAGCAGTGCACCCACTGTGTGCAACAGCTGAGCATCCACACTGCAGCCTTCATTTAGTAGGTTCTGGGAGCAGGGCAGACCCCAGAGTATCATGTGTGAAATGCAGTGATATTAGTTCCAGTGCAGATGAATGATGGGAAATAAAATGCTTCTTTTGAAGAGAGTTTCAGCGGGAAACCGTTGATGTTACTTCCTGTGCAAGTAGACAGTGGGAGGTTCAGAGATGTGACTTTCTCTGCAGATGGATGACGGGAAGTGCAGTGATGTCACTTCCTCTGCAGATAGATGATGGGAAATTAAGGGGGTCATTCTAACCCTGGCGGTAAAAACCGCCAGAGCGAACGACCGCGGTAGCACCGCCAACAGGCTGGCGGTGCACCGCTGGGCATTCTGACCGCGGCGGTTCAGCCGCGGCCAGAAACGGAAAGTCGGCGGTGTCCCGCCGACTTTCCGCTGCCCTTGAGAATCCTCCATGGCGGCGGAGCGTGCTCCGCCGCCATGGTGATTCTGACACCCCCTACCGCCATCCTGTTCCTGGCGGTTCTCCCGCCGGGAACAGGATGACGGTAGGGGGTACCGCGGGGCCCCTGGGGGCCCCTGCAGTGCCCATGCCAATGGCATGGGCACTGCAGGGACCCCCGTAAGAGGGCCCCAAAAAGAATTTCAGTGTCTGCCTAGCAGACACTGAAATTCGCGACGGGTGCAACTGCACCCGTCGCACCTTTCCACTCCGCCGGCTCAATTCTGAGCCGGCGTCCTCGTGGGAAGGGTGTTTCCCGCTGGGCTGGCGGGCGGACTTTCGGCGGTCGCCCGCCAGCCCAGTGGGAAACCCAGAATGACCGCCTTCTGGCGGTTCCCGCTTGGCGGGCGTTCCTTAGCTACTTCTTTTAAAGAAAGCTTTGGAGGGAAACCAGTGAAGTAATTTCCTGTGCAGATGGATGACGAGAACTCCGTTGGTTGCATTTCATAACAGCAAAGTTGGTCTGAACTTAGACGCACTGGGCTTGATTCAAAAAGGTAAATGTACACTTTTTTGTAAGTTTACCTCTTTTTTTGGATTTCACAAACTATGTGCGGAGTTTTATAACTACACCCTCTCTTTATGCCGCATGACGGAGACTCTGCAGCTGGGGCGGAAAACTCCAAAGACATAAGTGTAGGGCAGTCGTCTTGAAAACTTTTTAATGTTGCGCCTCCCATGTGAAAATATTTCCAATTATTTTCTAAAATTGTCAATGTTAAAATATGTCTAGACGTATTAACACATTGTGCTAGACTTTTCGTCCTTGGCGTGGTCTCCCTTAACTTTTTGCCTCTGTTTCCCAGGTTGCTGAGGTGTGCTGGACTCTGATTTTATTGTTTTTGTTACTCTGGGCACTTTACCACTGCTAACCAATGCTAAAGTGCAAGTGGTCCTTTACAAAATGTGTATGTCATTGGCTTATCCATGATTGGCATATTTAATTAATTAGTAAGTCCCTAGTACAGTGCACTAGAGGTGCACTACAGGTGCCCAGGGCCTGTAAATCAAATCCTACTAGTGGGCTTGCAGCACTGGTTGTGCCACCCACATAAGTAGCTCTGTAATCATGTCTCAGACCTGCCACTGCAGTGTCTGTTTGTGCAGTATTAACTGTAAATTCGACTTGGCAAGTGTACTCACTTGCCAGGCCTAAACCTTCCCTTTTCTTACATGTAAGGCACCCCTAAGGTAGGCCATAGGTAGCCCCAAGGGCAGGGTGCAGTGTATGGTTAAGGTAGGACATATAGTAATGTGTTTTATATGTCCTAAGAGTGAAATATTGCTAAATTTATTTTTCACTGTTGCAAGGCCTGTCCCTCTCATATGTTAACATGGTGTAGAAAGTTGGCTCTGTATTTACTATTTCAAGTAAGAAATAGCATGCACATAGTCCAAGGGTTCCCCTTAGAGGTAAGATAGTGACAAAAAGAGATAATTCTAATGCTCTATTTTGTGGTAGTGTGGTCGAGCAGTAGGCTTTTCAGAGGGTAGTTTGAAGCATTTGTTGTACACACACAGGCAATAAATGGGGAACACACACACTCAAAGACAATTCCAGGCCAATAGGTTTTTATATAGAAAAATATATTTTCTTAGTTTATTTTAAGAACCACAGGTTCAAGATTTACAAACAATACTTCAAATGAAAGGTATTTCACTCGGGTATCATAGGAACTTTGAATCAACACAATATCATGTACAGTTTTAGCAAAAATGGCAATGAGCTATTTTAAAACTAGACAGTGCAATTTTCAACAGTTCCTGGGGGAGGTAAGTTTTGGCTAGTTTTGCAGGTAAGTAAAACACCTACAGGGTTCAAAGTTGAGTCCAAGGTAGCCCACCGTTGGGGGTTCAGGGCAACCCCAAAGTTACCACACCAGCAGCTCAGGGCTGGTCAGGTGCAGAGGTCAAAGAGGTGCCCGAAACGCATAGGCTTCAATGTAGAAGGGGGTGCCCCGGTTCCAGTCTGCCAGCAGGTAGGTACCCACGACTTCGGAGGGCAGACCAGGAGGGTTTTGTAGGGCACCAGGGGGGACACAAGTCAGCACAAAAAGTACACCCTCAGCGGCACAGGGGCAGCCAGGTGCAGAGTGCAAACAGGCGTCGGGTTTGCAATAGGTTTCAAAGGGAGACCCAGGGGTCTCTTCAGTGAAGCAGGCAGGCAAGGGGGGGCTCCTACGGTAGCCACTACCTGGGCAAGGGAGAGGGCCACCTGGGGGTCACTTCTGCACTGGAGGTCGGATCCTTCAGGTCCTGGGGGCTGCGGGTGCAGGGTCTTTACCAGGCATCGGGTTCTAGGAAGCAGGCAGTCGCGGTCAGTGGGAGCCTCTGGATTCCCTCTGCAGGCGTCGCTGTGGGGGCTCAGGGGGGTCAACTCTGGCTACTCACTGGCTCGCAGTCACCGGGGAGTCCCCCCTGTAGTATTGTTTCTCCGCAGGTCGAGCCGGGGGTGTCGGGTGCAGAGTGGAAAGTCTTGCGCTTCCGGCGGGAAACGTGGAGTCCTTTAAAAGTTGTTTCTTTGTTGCAAGTTGTAGTTTCTTTGGAACAGGGCTGCTTTCCTCAGGAGTTCTTGGTCCTTTTAGATGCAGGGTAGTCCTCTGAGGCTTCAGAGGTCGCTGGACCCTTGGGGAACGCGTCACTGTTGCAGTTTTTCTCAAAGTGGGGCCAAAGCAGTTGGTGTCTCCGTCTTCTCTGCATGGCTTCAGGTCAGCAGTCCTTCTTCATCTTAGGTTGCAGGAATCTGTTTTCCTAGGTTCTGGGGGCTCCTAAATACGCAATTTAGGGGTGTGTTTAGGTCTGGGGGGTTAGTAGCCAATGGCTACTAGCCCTGAGGGTGGCTACACCCTCTTTGTGCCTCCTCCCTGAGGGGAGGGGGGCACATCCCTAATCCTATTGGGGGAATCCTCCATCTCAAGATGGAGGCTTTCTAAAAGTCAGAGTCACCTCAGCTCAGGACACCTTAGGGGTTGTCCTGACTGGCCTGTGACTCCTCCTTGTTTTTCTCATTATCTCCTCCGGCCTTGCTGCCAAAAGTGGGGCCGTGGCCGGAGGGGGCGGGCATGTCCACTAGCTGGGATGCCCTGTGGCGCTGTAACAAAGGGGGTGAGCCTTTGAGGCCCACCGCCAGGTGTTACAGTTCCTGCAGGGGGAGGTGAGAAGCACCTCCACCCAGTACAGGCTTTGTTACTAGCCACAGAGTGACAAAGGCACTCTCCCCATGTAGCCAGCAACATGTCTGGTGTGTGGCAGGCTGGCAAAACTAGTCAGCCCACACTGGAAGTCCGGTATGTTTTCAGAGGGCATCTCTAAGATGCCCTCTGGGGTGTATTTCACAATAAAATGTACACTGGCATCAGTGTGCATTTATTGTGCTGAGAAGTTTGATACCAAACTTCCCAGTTTTCAGTGTAGCCATTATGGTGCTGTGGAGTTTGTGTATGACAGACTCCCAGACCATATACTCTTATGGCTACCCTGCACTTACAATGTCTAAGGTTTTGCTTAGACACTGTAGGGGCATAGTGCTCATGCACTTATGCCCTCACCTATGGTATAGTGTACCCTGCCTTAGGGCTGTAAGGCCTGCTAAAGGGGTGACTTATCTATGCCATGGGCAGTATGAGGTTAGCATGGCACCCTGAGGGGAGTGCCATGTCTACTTAGTCATTTTCTCCCCACCAGCACACACAAGCTGGTAAGCAGTGTGTCGTTGCTGAGTGAGGGGTCCCCAGGGTGGCATAAGACATGCTGCAGCCCTCAGAGACCTCCCTGGCATCAGGACCCTTGGTACCAGGGGTACCAGTTACAAGGGACTTACCTGGATGCCAGGGTGTGCCAATTGTGGAGACAAAGGTAAAGTTTTAGGGAAAGAACACTGGTGCTGGGGCCTGGTTAGCAGGCCTCAGCACACTTTCAAATCATAACTTGGCATCAGCAAAGGCAAAAAGTCAGGGGGTAACCATGCCAAGGAGGCATTTCCTTAAACATGGGGGCTACCTTTAAATCTGATTAAAGTATAGATTCCCTTTGGGAGCGGATGGACATGTGGAGTTTGGGGTCTCTGAGCTCACAATTTGAAAATACATATTTTAATAAAGTTGATTTTAAGATTGTGTGTTTGAAAATGCCACTTTTAGAAAGTGAGCATTTTCTTGCTTATACCATTTCTGTGACTCTGCCTGTTTGTGGATTCCCTGTCTGGGTCAGTTTGACAGTTGGGCTGGTTGCACCTCTCACTAGACAGTGACACAAAGGGAGCTGGGGTGTAGTCTGCATTTCCTGTTGAGCCATCTGTGCTAGGAGGGAGGGGAGAAGTGGTCACTCACACAAACAAAGGACTGTGCCTGCCCTTACACAATGCAGTCTCCAGCGCCCTGGTGAGTGTCTGGGGCCTGGCCTGGGCAAGGCAGGATTTCACAATCAAGAGAGACTTTGCATTGAAGTAGGCGTACTTCAAAGGAGAAAATGGGTATAAGAAGGGCATCCAAAACCACAGACTTTAGAACACTTCTGGAAACCAAGAGGAACCTCTGCCTGGAGAAGAGCTGAAGAGCTGAGGAAGAAGAGCTGCCCTGCCTGTGACTGTGCTTTGTGGAGCTATCCTGCAGTTACTGCTTCTGCCAGAGTAAGAGGGCAAAGACTGGACTTTGTGTGCCTTCCATCTTGTGAAGATCTCCAAGGGCTTGATTTAGAGCTTGCCTCATGTTGTTTGAAGTCTCAGGGACAGCAAAGACTTCTCTCTGCTGGCACCTGGAGTCTATGGGGAGACTCCTCCTCTGCCCTGTGGTGCCCATCCAGTTCCTGCTGAAAGGAGAAGCTGGCAGCCTAAGAGGAAGAAATCCACGCACAGAATTTCCGTGCGGGGAAAAGATCGACCCGACTCCGATCTGCGGATGGGAAATCGACGCGCCACCGGCCTCGTGGCTAAAAATCGATGGTCGTCTGTAAAGGAACCAAAGAGTCGCCACACGGAGCTGGAGAAACAAAGCGCAGCATCTCTGACGGAGGCTGGTGAAATCGCAACCTGCGCTGCATGGTTTTTGGATCATCGTGCAGCTGGATTTCCGATGTAAACACTGCTGGGTGTGTAAAAACAACACAAGGCCTGCCCGGACCCGAGAGTGCTGACCGGATCGACGCATCGCTTTCCTGCGGAGAGAAGAAACAAAGCACCCGACCCGACGAAAAGAGAAACGATGCAAGGTCTCACTCGTGAGCGAAATCGGCGCATTGCAAGCCCTTTTTGACGTACACTCGCCCGTGCTGGGTTATTTTTGACGCACCCAAGGTACATTTTCACGATAACGGTGTTAGTGTGTGTTTTAAACTACATAAAGACTATTTTTGCTTTTTAATTGATAACTTGACTTGTGTATTGTGGATTTTTGTCATTTTGGTCTTGTTTTGCTTAGATAAATATTTCCTAATTTCCTAAACCTGTGTTGTGTCATTTTGTAGTGTTTTCATTAAGTTACTGTTTGTGTTGGTACACATACTTTACACCTACCACTCTGAAGTTAAGCCTACTGCTCGTGCCAAGCTGCCAAGGGGGTAAGCAGGGGTTAGCTGAGGGTGATTCTCTTTTACCCTGACTAGAGTGAGGGTCCTTGCTTAGAAAGGGGGTAACCTGACTGCCAACCAAAGACCCAATTTCTAACACATTGCAATTAAGTTCTGTTACTGTTTTAAAAATGCAATCAAATACATGATGCCAAACCTACTATTCTGGTCAGGCAGGCCCTACTACCGTCTAAAAGTATCCACAGTGTGATTATTAGGATTGCGGTGGGTTAGGTGTTTTGGGGAACCTTTAGAATCCCTTCACTTTTGACACATACCCCAGCTTGGATATAAATAACTAAACATGTTAGTGATTGCCCATTACAGATTACAGAGCGGTTTACTGCAGCTTAAAACAAAAACCTTTTATCAACATAATGCTTCTCCTGTGAGAAGGAGTTGTAAAACTTCACACATAGTTTGTAAATTGCTTTGCAGTGCTGAAAAAAGTACTAGAAAGTGCAGTTTGTGAATCGAGTCCAATGTCTTCTGTACAGTTTAGTATAACATAACAAAGCAAAACTGAAAGCCACCAGGCCTGCTTAGGTCTTCTGGGGCATTGTTCAACTACACTTCTGCTTAGCAGGCTTGATTATAACACTTGCAAACTGTAAGTATTATAACCTCAAGGAACGCTGCCACAGAGCCTCTAGGTTTCTGTTCCTTTGTTACTGATGCTACCTTTGTCCCCTTTTAAGCCAGGGGTCACAAAGGTAGTACCAGGGGACACAGTTGCAACTCTAGAAGACCCCCAAATGACATCCATGTGCTCATGTAAGTTTGCACAGCTAGTACAGTGAGCCCCCAAATGGCTCAATAAATCAGATATGATTCTTTTGATGGCTCTAACTTTTATATACATAACTATATTAATTCTACAACTAAGATATGCTGAGGGTGAAACTACAAATCTGAATGTGAGCTGCTATATTTTGATCAGGAGCAGTTCTGGTTGGTCAACAAACTTGAGGCATTTTTTTAACTGAGTGCACTGTTCGGGTTATTCTTGAGAGCAAAACTACAAATCTAAATATGAATACAGCGTTTTAAACACAAGAGATTGGAAATAAATTTGAAATTACATTTTTTAGTAGAATTTTTACCCAAAATAACTATCCAGGTCAGTTCTTGAGTACAAGATGAATTTCTGCTAATTATGTGTAATTTTGCATAATTTTGTGGTAATTTTGAAAAATACGCTATAGCAAACTATATACGTTTTTCAGTCCTCTAGTATTGTGCTGCTAAAATTGAAGTTCTTCGATTGGCACAAAATGGACCAAAGCAAAAGCATGTGCCTAGAATGTGTTCATAAATCAAGAATTACAGTTGAAGGTTTGAAGATGATTAGATACCTTCACAGTTTCAACAATAAACAAATGTAAGAAAGTACCGTCTTGCCTGGCATGTTACCCCCATTTTTACATGTATGTAAGTTTGGTTGTGCCTGTCTCGCTGGGTTCCTGCTAGCCAGGACCCCAGTGCTCATAGTTTGTGGCCTGAATGTGTGTATCTGTGTAGTGATTAACTGTGTCACTGAGGCTCTGCTAACCAGAACCTCAGTGCTTAGGCTCTCTCTGCCTTGAAAATTGTCACTATAGGCTAGTGATCATTTTCACCAATTCTTATTGGCACAGTGGACCACCCTTATAATTCCCTAGTATATGGTACCTAGGTACCCACAGTATTGGGGTTCCAGGAGATCCCTATGGGCTGCAGCATTTCAATTGCCACTCATGGGGAGCTCAGATAAACCTTACACAGGACTGCCACTGCAGCCTGAGTGAAATAACGTGCATGTTATTTCACAGCCATTTTCACTGCACTTAAGTAACTTATAAGTCACCTATGTGTCTAGCCTTCACTTGCTGAAGGTTAGGTGCAAAGCTACTAAGTGTGAGGGCACCCTTGCACTAGCAAAGGTGCCCCCACATAGTTCAGGGCCATTTCCCCGGACTTTGTGAGTGCAGGGACACCATTATACGCTTACTATAACATTGTAGCTTCAAAATGGTAATTCCGAATATGGCCATGTAACATGGCTAAGATCATGGAATTGTCCCCCCATGCCAAATATGGTATTGGGGTGCCAATCCCATGCATCCCTGGGACTCCACTATGTACCCTGGGTACTGCCAAACCAGCTCTCTGTGGTTTTCTCTGCAGCTACCACTTCTGCCACCCCACAGACAGGGGTCTGCCCTCCTGGAGTGTGGGCAGCCTAGTCCCAGGAAGACAGAACAAAGAATTTCCTCTGAGAGAGGGTGTTACACCCTCTCCCTTTGGAAATCGATGTTAAGGGCTGGGGAGGAGTAGCCTCTCCCAGCCTCTGGAAATGCTTTGAAGGGCACATATGGTGCCCTCCTTGCATAAGCCCGTTTACACCGGTTCAGGGAACCCCCAGTCGCTACTCTGTGGCAAAACTGGACAAAGGAAAGGGGAGTGACCACTCCCCTGTCCATCACCACCACAGGGGTGGTGCCCAGAGTTCCTCCAGTGTATCCCAGACCTCTGCCATCTTGGATCCAGAGGTGTGAGGGCACTCTGGAGGCCTCTGAGTGGACAGTAGCAGCAGGTGACGCCAGAGACCCCTCTTGATAGGTGCTTACCTGACTAGGAGGCCAATCCTCCTCTGAGGGCTATTTAGGGTCTCTCCAGTGGGCTTTTCCTCAGATAACGACATGCAAGAATTCCTCAGAATTCCTCTGTACCTCTCTCTTCGATTTCTGCCAAGGATTGACCGCTGACTGCTCCAGGACGCCTGCAAAACTGCAACAAAGTAGCAAGAAGACATTGTAGCATCTAATCCTGCCAGCTTTCTCAACTGTTTCCTGGTGGTGCATGCTTTGAGGTCTGCCTGCCTTCATCCTGCACTGGAAGCCACTAAGACATCTCCAGTGGGTTGACGGAATCTTCCCCCTGCTCCAGCAGGCACCAAACTTCAGTGTCACCAGTACTCTGGGACCCCTCTCATCCTGTTGAGCGTGGCCCCTGGAACACAGGTGGTAGACCCAAGTGACCCAGACTGTCCAGTGGTCCAACTGTCCAAATTTGGAGGAGGTACGTCCTTGCCCCCCCCCCTCCAGACAGTAATCCTGTGCACTGCGCGAACTGCAGCTACTAGGGCTTCTGTACACATTTTCAAGAAACTCTTTGTACACAGCCAAGCCCAGGTCCCCAGCACTCTGTTCTGCAATGCTCAGCTCCCTGAGCTGATCTCCGGCTTCGTGGGACACTCTTTTGCAGTGTTGAGACAACCGCCATGTTCAGACTTCTTGAACCTGTGTTTAAGTGCTTCTGTGGGTGCTATCTTCTTGTGCATGGGCTCTCTACATTGCTGAGAGCTTCTTCTGTCTCCTCTCTCAAGTGGCAATATACTGGTCCTTCCTGGGACCGGGCAGCACCCTTTTACTTCAACCACAACTCTTGCACCTAGCAAGGCTTGTTTGTGGTCTTTTGCCAAAGAAACAATATTGCATCCCCCAGCACTCTATGGGACATCTTGAGCATGAAGTAAAAGTTCCTAGCACCTTTTGTTGTTGCAAAATCTTCAGCTTCTTTCATCCGGAGGCAGCCATTTTACACCTTCATCCGGGGTTTAGTGGGCTCCTGCCCCCCCCGACACTTTTCTGACTCTTGGACTTAGTCTCCTTCCTTTGCTGGTCCTCGGGTCCAGGAATCCATCTTCAGTGCGTTGCAGACTGTTGTGATCTTTGCAGAATCCTCTATCACGAGTTTAGTGTGTTTCTGGGGAAATAGTAGTACTTTACTCCTACTTTCCAGGGTCTTGGGGTGGGGTATTGTAGGAGGCTGGCCTGGTTTGTAGTGGGTACCAAGGGGTACTTACAGTCTGCACCAGGTCCAGTTATCCCTTATTAGTGTAGAAGAGGTGTTTCCAGCAGCTTAGGCTGATAGAAGGTAGCTATAGCTGAGCAGCTTAGGCTGAACTAGGAGACATGCAAAGCTCCTACTATACCACTGGTGTCATATGCACAATATCATAAGAAAACACAATACACAGACATACTAAAAATAAAGGTACTTTGTTTTTATGACAATATGCCAAAAGTATCTCAGTGAGTACCCTCAGTATGAGGATAGCAAATATACATAAGATATATGTACACAATACCAAAAATATGCAGTAATAGCAAAAGGAAGTAATGCAAGCAGTGTATAGTTACAATAGATTGCAATAGGAGCACATAGGTATAGGGGCAACACAAACCATATGCTCCAAAAGTGGAATGCGAATAACGTATGGACCCAAAACCTATGTGAGCTTGTAGAGGGTCGCTGGGACTGTAAGAAAACAGTGAGGGTTAGAAAAATAGCCCACCCCAAGACCGTGAAAAGTAGGTGTAAAGTGCACCTATATTCCGCAGAGAGCACAGACGTTGTGATAGGGGAAATCTGCAAGGAAGACCAACACCAGCAATGCAACCAAAGTGGATTTCCGGACGAGAGTACCTGTAGAACAAGGGGACCAAGTCCGAGAGTCGCAACAAAGTCGAGATTGGGCAGATGCCCAGGAAATGCCAGCTGAGGGTGCAAAGCAGCTGCCACCGGATGGTAGAAGCTGTGGATTCTGCAAGAACGAAGAGGACTAGGAACTTCCCCTTTGGAGGATGGATGTCCCACGTCGTGGAGAAGCTTGCAGAGGGGTTCCCACGCAGAAAGACCACAAACAAGCCTTGCTAGATGCAAGGGTCGCGGTTAGGGTTTTTGGATGCTGCTGTGGCCCTGGAGGGACTAGGATGTCGCCAATTGCATGAGGAGACAGAGGGGGAGCCCAGCAAGACAGGGAGCCCTCACAGAAGCAGGCAGCACCCGCAGAAGTGCTGGAACAGGCACTACGAAGAGGAGTGAACCGGAGCTCACCCGAAGTCACAAAAGGAGATCCCACAACGCCGGAGGACAACTCAGGAGGTTGTGCACTGCAGGTTAGAGTGTCGGGGACCCAGGCTTGGCTGTGCACAAAGGAAATCCTGGAAGAGTGCACAGGAGCCGGAGCAGCTGCAAATCATGCGGTACCCAGCAATGCAGTCTAGCGTGGGGAGGCAAGGACTTACCTCCACCAAACTTGGACTGAGGAGTCACTGGACTGTGGGAGTCACTTGGACAGAGTTGCTGAGTTCCAGGGACCATGCTCGTTGTGATGAGAGGGGACCCAGAGGACCGGTGATGCAGTTCTTTTGGTGCCTGCGGTTGCAGGGGGAGGATTCCGTCGTCCCATGGGAGATTTCTTCTGAGCTTCTACTGCAGAGAGGAGGCAGACTACCCCCACAGCATGCACCACCAGGAAAACAGTCGAGAAGGCGGCAGGATCAGCGATACAAGGTTGCAGTGGTCGTCTTTGCTACTTTGTTGCAGTTTTGCAGGCGTCATGAGCAGTCAGCGGCCGATTCCTTGGCAGAAGGTGAAGAGAGAGATGCAGAGGAACTCTGATGAGCTCTTGCATTCGTTATCTAAAGAATTCCCCAAAGCAGAGACCCTAAATAGCCAGAAAAGGAGGTTTGGCTACCTAGGAAGGAGGATAGGCTAGCAACACAGGTAAGAGCCTATCAGAAGGAGTCTCTGACGTCACCTGCTGGCACTGGCCACTCAGAGCAGTCCAGTGTGCCAGCAGCACCTCTGTTTCCAAGATGGCAGAGGTCTGGAGCACACTGGAGGAGCTCTGGGCAACTCCCCTGGGAGGTGCAGGTCAGGGGAGTGGTCACTCCCCTTTCCTTTGTCCAGCGCCAGAGAAGGGCTGGGGGATCCCTGAACCGGTGTAGACTGGCTTATGCAGAGATGGGCACCATCTGTGCCCATCAAAGCATTTCCAGAGGCTGGGGGAGGCTACTCCTCCCCAGCCCTGACACCTTTTTCCAAAGGGAGAGGGTGTAACACCCTCTCTCTGAGGAAGTCCTTTGTTCTGCCTTCCTGGGCCAAGCCTGGCTGGACCCCAGGAGGGCAGAAACCTGTCTGAGGGGTTGGCAGCAGCTGCAGTGGAACCCCGGGAAAGGCAGTTTGGCAGTACCCCAGTCTGTGCTAGAGACTCGGGGAATCATGGAATTGTCTCCCCAATGTCAGGATGGCATTGGGGTGACAATTCCATGATCTTAGACATGTTACATGGCCATGTTCGGAGTTACCATTGTGACGCGGTACATAGGTAGTGACCTATGTACAGTGCACGCGTGTAATGGTGTCCCCGCACTCACAAAGTCCAGGGAATTTGCCCTGAACGATGTGGGGGCACCTTGGCTAGTGCCAGGGTGCCCACACAATAAGTAACTTAGCACCCAACCTTTACCAGGTAAAGGTTAGACATATAGGTGACTTATAAGTTACTTAAGTGCAGTGGTAAATGGCTGTGAAATAACTTGGACGTTATTTCACTCAGGCTGCAGTGGCAGGCCTGTGTAAGAATTGTCAGAGCTCCCTATGGGTGGCAAAAGAAATGCTGCAGCCCATAGGGATCTCCTGGAACCCCAATACCCTGGGTACCTCAGTACCATATACTAGGGAATTATAAGGGTGTTCCAGTATGCCAATGTGAATTGGTGAAATTGGTCACTCGCCTGTTAGTGACAATTTGGAAAGCAAAGAGAGAGCATAACCACTGAGGTTCTGGTTAGCAGAGCCTCAGCGAGACAGTTAGTCATCACACAGGGAACAAATACAGGGCACACTTATGAGCACTGGGGCCCTGGCTGGCAGAGTCCCAGTGACACATACATCTAAAACAACATATATACAGTGAAATATGGGGGTAACATGCCAGGCAAGATGGTACTTTCCTACATGTATCTTGGGCACCCTTAGTGTTTTATTACACTCCAAGCGACCCTCTACACACTACGCTAGCCTAGGGGTCCATTCGTCGTTTGCATTCTACTTTCAGGGTATATGGTTTGTGTTGCCCCTAGGCCTATTGCATCCTATTGTATTCTACAGTGTTTGCACTATTTTTCTAACTGTTTACTTACCTGATTTTGGTTTGTGTGTATATTTTGGGTATTTTACTTACCTCCTAAGGGAGTAAATCTTCTGAGATATTTTTGGCACATTGTCACTAAAATAAAGTACCTTTATTTTTAGTAACCCTGAGTATTGTGTTTCTTATGATATAGTACCTATACGATTTAAGTGGTATAGTAGGAGCTTTGCATGTCTCTTAGTTCAGCCTAAGCTGCTCTGCTATAGCTACCACTATGAGCCTAAACTGCTAGAACACTACTAATCTACTAATAAGGGATAACTGGACCTGGCACAAGGTGTAAGCACCATCGGGTACCCACTATAAGCCAGGCCAGCCTTTTACATTGTTGGTGCATCGGTGGGATAAGTACTTGTAACTGCTTTACCACTTTGTCATTGGTGCTTTTCATAAGAAAACCATATTCTAAATACTTAGAAATATACACAGTTAACCTAAACAGTTTTACTTTCTCTCTAAAATCTTTCTAAAAAGCTTCCGAAAAGTTTAAAAAGTTTTTCTCTTTTCTTTAAAAGTTTGCTAAATTTTTATCTCTCTCCTAAACTCTTTCTTGCAACTATGTCTGTAATAGAGGCCACTCCCAAAGTTGTGCAGACAACATATGATATTTTAAACCTTAAAAGTTTGAGGGGTCTCTGCGTAGAAAGAAGTTTAGGGATTGGTAAGAACCATAACAAAGATCTTCTCCTTAGACTTTTGTTGAAAGTGACCAGAACCAGTCTGGTCCCACCCAAGGTCAGGAGGTGGAGGAGGAGGGTACCCAAGTAGAATCACGGGAGGGCCCTGAGGATTCTAGGGAAGGTACTTCCAAAGACCTTTCTACTAACAGGCCATCTAGTGAAGCTAGTAGTGGGAGGGGGCCACACACTAGTAGGGCACCTTTCACTCTAAAGGGCCAGGTAACTAGAGTTCGGGTAGTTAGAGATAGGTCTACTTCTGCCCATTCCCACATCACCTCTGTGTCAGATAATTCCCAAGCCTCCCACCCTGAGGATAACACCCTAGACAGGGAACTCAGAAAGCTGAGGTTGGAAGAGGCCAGACTGAAGCTGAGACAGCAGCAGTTGGCCTTAAACAGGGAGTCTCTAGTTGTAGAGAGGGAAAGACAAAAGTTGGGGTTAGTTTCCCATGGTGGCAGCAGCAGTATTATTGATAGTCATCCTGTTAGAGAAACAGATTCAAGGAACCTTCATAAGATTGTCACTCCTTACAAGGAGGTGGATGACATAAACAAGTGGTTTTCAGCACTTGAGAGGGAGTCTATGGTACAGTTGGTCCCTCAAAGATAGTGGGTTGCTATCTTGTGGCTATCTTTCACTGGCAAAGGTAGGGACAGACTCCTTACTGTCAGGGAAAGTGATGCCAACAACTACAAAGTTTTGAAAGATGCACTCTTAGATGGATTTGGCTTAACCACTGAACAATAAAGGATAAAGTTCAGAGATACCAGAAAAGAGTCCTTCCTCTCAAGACTGGACAGAATTTGTAGACTGTTCAGTGAAGGCCTTGGAGGGATGGTTAGACGGCAGTAAGGTGACTGACTATGAAAGCCTATATAATCTTATTTTGAGAGAGCATATTTTGAATAATTGTGTGTCGGACTTGTTACATCAGTACTTGGTAGACTCAGATCTGACCTCTCCCCAAGAATTGGGAAAGAAGGCAGACAAATGGGTCAGAACAAGAGTGAGCAGAAAAGCTCATACAGGTGGTGACAAGGATGGCAAGAATAAGGATGGTAAGTTTTCTGACAAGGGTGGGGACAAAGATAAAAATTATTCTGAGTCTTCATCAGGCTCACAAAAATCCTCTGGAGGAGGTGGGTCCAAATCCTCTTCAAACAATCAAAAGAAGCCATGGTGTTATTTATGTAAAAGTATCGGGCCATTGCGCAAGTGATTCCACTTGTCCAAAGAAAAACATCAAGGCTCCCACCACCACAACCCCAACTGCGTCCTCTAGTGCCCCTAGTAATAGCAGTGGTAGTGGGAAGAATACTACAAATAGCCAATCAAAGGGTGTAGCTGGGCTCACCATTGGTAATGTATTTGGGGTTGGTCTTGTTAGGGAGACCACAGAGGCTGTTTTAGTCCCTGATGGTGGTATTGACTTTGCCACCTTGGTTGCTTGTCCCCTTAATATGGGTAAGTACAAGCAACTACCCCTAATAAATGGTGTTGAGGTTGAGGCCTACAGGGACACAGGAGCCATTGTCACTATGGTGATTGAGAAACTGGTTCACCCTGAACAACACCTACTTGGTCAGCAGTACCAAGTGACTGATGCTCATAACAACACTCTTAGCCACCCCATGGCTGTTGTGAATCTCAACTGGGTGGTCAAAAGAAAGTTGTGGTAGCCACTGATTTACCTGTAGACTGCTTACTAAGCAATGATTTGGAGACATTAGCTTGTGCTGAAGTGGAGTTGGAGGCTCATGCAGCGCTGCTGGGCATTCCAGGGCATATCTTTGCTCTCACAAGGGCTCAGGCCCAGAAGCAAGGAGGACAGGGAAACTTGGATCCTGGAAAAATGGACCAAGTGCTCCCAAAAAATAGGGGTAGAAAGGGTAAATCCTTGCCCACTATCCCTCCCTCGCCAGAAGATTCCCCTTTTGAGGTAGAGGAATCCTCTCCCTGTGCAGAACCTATACCAGATGAGCTGGCAGCAGACACTGCTGAGCTTTTGGGTGCAGGGGGGCCTGCTAGGGAAGAGCTGAGTGTGGCAAAGCAGACCTGTCCCACACAAGAGAGTTTAAGACAGCAACTGTCAAACAACAGAATGGGGATATCACTGATAGCCATAGAGTCGATTGGGAAGATAACCTCCTCTACACTGAGTCAAAGGACCCTAAACCTGGAGCTGCCAGGAGATTGGTCACCCCTTTGCAGTATAGGGAGTTTCTTCTGACTTTGGCTCATGATATTCCTTTGGCTGGGCATTTGGGCCAGAGTAAAACTTGAGACAGACTTGTTCCATTGTTTCACTGGCCTCATATGTCAGAGGACACTAAGGAGTTTTGTCGCTCCTGTGTGACCTGCCAATAATTCCACTCCCAGTGGTTGGGGTGCCCTTTGAGAGGGTAGGAGTGACGTTGTCGGCCCCCTTGACCCTCCAACAGCTTCAGGCAATAGGTTTATCCCTGTGGTAGTGGACCATGCCACCAGGTATCCTGAAGCTATACCTTAAAGGACCACTACAGCTCCTGCAGTGGCAAAAGCCCTCCTGGGAATATTTTCCAGAGTGGTTTCCCTAAGGAAGTGGTGTCAGACAGAGGTAGTAACTTCATGTCTGCCTACCTCAAAGCTGTGTGGAAGGAGTGTGGTGTAACTTACAAGTTCACTACTCCTTATCATCCACAGACATATGGTCTGGTTGAGAGGTTTAATAAAACTCTCAAAGGCATGATCATGGGACTCCCTGAAAAGCTCAGAAGGAGATGGGATGTCCTGTTGACATGCCTCCTTTTTGCTTATAGGGAAGTACCCCAAAAAAGGAGTGGGCATTAGCCCCTTTGAACTCCTCTTTGGGCACCCTTTAAGAGGTCCCCTTGCTCTTGTAAAGGAGGGTTGGGAACAACCTTTAAAAGCTCCCAAGCAAGACATTGTGGATTATATACGTGGCCTAAGATCTAGAATGGCTGAGTACATGAAAAAGGCCAGGAAAAATCTTCAGGCCAGCCAAGAGCTCCAAAAGCAAAGGCATGACCAGAAGGCTGTCCCGACTCAGTACCACCCAGGACAGAAGGTGTGGGTATTGGAGCCTGTAGCCCCAAGAGCACTCCAGGACAAATGGAGTGGACCCCATCTCATAGTGGAGAAAAAAGTTGAGATCACCTATTTGGTAGACCTGGGTACCCCTTAGGGTACTTCAAGTCAACCGCCTGAGACCTTATTATGACAGGGCAGCCTTAACCCTGCTCATGGCCACTGATGAGGGGCAGGAATAAGAGAGTGACCCTCTCCCTGACCTCTTCTCCACCACTGAAACTGATTGCTTAGCGGAGGGAGTCATGCTTGCAGATTGCCTTAATGCTGAGCAGAAGGACAATTGTATAAATATCTTAGATCACTTCTCTGACCTCTTCTCACTAATTCCAGGTACAACTACCTGGTGTGAGCACATAATCGACACTGGTGACAGTCTACCTGTCAAAAGTAAGATTTATAGGCAACCTGACCATGTCAGGGGCTGCATTAAACAATAGGTTCAGAAAATGTTAGATTTAGGAGTGATTGAACCTTCTGAAAGTCCCTGGGTTAGCCCAGTGGTGCTTGTCCCCCAACCTCACAGTAAAGATGGTAAAAAAGAAATGAGGTTTTGTGTGGACTATAGAGGTCTCAATCAAGTAACCAAAACTGATGCTCACCCTATCCAGGGCAGATGAGCTGATGGATACACTGGCTTCTGCCAAGTATCTAAGCACTTTTGACTTAACTGCAGTGTATTGGCAGATTAAGTTGGCAGAAGATGCTAAACCCAAAACAGCATTTTCAACCATTGGAGGGCACTATCAGTTCACTGTTATGCCCTTTGGATTGGAAAATGCACCTGCCACTTTTCAGAAGTTGGCGAATACAGTCCTCCAAGGATTTGAAGCTTTTAGTGCAGCATATCTAGATGATATAGCTGTCTTTAACTCCACCTGGGATGATCACCTGGTCCACCTATGGAAAGTTTTGGAGGCCCTGCAAAAGATAGGCCTCACTATCAAGGCTTCAAAGTGCCAGATGGGGCAGGGGAAAGTGGTTTATCTGGGCACCACTGCAGGGGAAGATCCAGACCATTATGGAATGGACTCCCTTTACAACTCAAAACCAGGTGAGAGCCTTCTTAGGCCTCACATGGTACTATAGGAGGTTCATTAAGAACTATGGCACCATTGCTGCCCCTTTTAATGACCTCACATCCAAAAAGATGCCTAAAAAGGTATTATGGACAGCTAGCTGTCAAAAGGCTTTTGATGAGCTTAAACAGGCCATGTGCTCCGCACCTGTCCTAAAAAGCCCTTGTTACTCCAAGAAATTAATAGTCCAGACTGATGCTTCTGAGTTAGGGGTAGGGGCAGTTCTATCACAGCTTAACACTGAGGGCCAGGATCAACATGTTGCTTTTATCAGCAGGAGGTTGACCCCTAGAGAAAAGCGTTGGTCTGCCATAGATAGGGAGGCCTTTGCCATGGTCTGGGCCCTGAAAAAGTTGAGACCATACCTGTTTGGTACTCACTTTATTGTTCAGACAGATCACAAACCTCTATTATGGCTTAAACAAATAAAAGGTGAAAACCCTAAATTGTTGAGGTGGTTCATCTCCCTACAGGGAATGGACTACACATGGAACATGCACATGGGAGTACCCACTCCAATGCAGATGGACTCTCCAGATATTTCCACTTAAACAGTGTAGACTCATCTGGGCAAGGTTAGCCTTATTGTCCCTTGTTTGGGGGGGGGGGGTTGTGTAGGAACGTGCCATCTTGCCTGGCATGTTACCCCCATTTTTACATGTATGTAAGTTTTTTTTTGCCTGTCTCACTGGGATCCTGCTAGCCAGGACCCGGTGCTCATAGTTAGTGGCCTGAATGTGTGTATCTGTGTAGTGACTAACTGTGTCACTGAGGCTCTGCTAACCAGAACCTCAGTGCTTATGCTCTTTCTGCCTTTAAAATTGTCACTATAGGCTAGTGACCATTTTTACCAATTCTAATTGGCACACTGGACCACCCTTATAATTCCCTAGTATATAGATCCTAGGTACCCACTGTATTGGGATTTCAGGAGATCCCTATGGGCTGCAGCATTTCTTTTGCCAGCCATAGGGAGCTCAGACAAACCTTACACAGGACTGCCACTGCAGCCTGAGTGAAATAACGTGCATGTTATTTCACAGCCATTTTCACTGCACCTAAGTAACTTATAAGTCACCCATATGTCTAGCCTTCACTTGCTGAAGGTTAGGTGCAAAGTTACTAAGTGTGAGGGCACCCTTGCACTACCAAAGATGCCCCCACATAGTTTAGGGCCATTTCCCTGGTATTTTAGAGTGCGTGGACACCATTACACGCTTACCATTACATTGTAGCTTCACAATGGTAATTCCGAATATGGCCATGTAACATGGCTAAGATCATGGAATTGTCCCCCCATGCCAAATCTGGTATTGGGGTGCCAATCCCATGCATCCCTGGGGCTCCACTATGGACCCCCAATACTGCCAAACCAGTCCATTGGGGTTTTCTCTGCAGCTATCGCTGCTGCCACCCCACCGACAGGGTTCTGCCCTCCTGGGATCTGGGCATCACAGTCCCAGGAATGCAGAACAAAGAAGTTCCTCTGAGAGATGGTGTTACACCCTCTCCCTTTGGACATAGGTGTTAAGGGCTGGGGAGGAGTAGCCTCCCCCAGCCTCTGGAAATGCTTTGAAGGGCACAGATGGTGCCCTCCTTGCATAAGCCAGTCTACATTTGTTCAGAGAATCCCTAGTCCCTGCTCTGGTGCGAAACTGGACAAAGGAAAGGGGAGTGACCACTTCCCTGTCCATCACCACTACAGGGGTGGTTCCCAGAGCTCCTCCAGTGTGTCCCAGACCTCTGCCATCTTGGATCCAGAGGTGTGAGAGCACTATGGAGGCCTCTGATTGGCCAGTGCCAGCTGGTGACGTCAGAGAACTCTCCTGAGAGGTGCTTACCTGACTAGGTGGCCAATCATCCTCTGAGGGCTATTTAGGGTCTCTCCCGTGGGCTTTTCCTCAGATAACGACATTCAAGAATTCATCAGAGTTCTTCTGTACCTCTCTTTTCGACTTCTGCCAAGGATCGACCGCTGACTGCTCCAGGATGCCTGCAAAATTGCAAAAAAGTAGCAAGATAACTACCAGTGACATTGTAGCGCCTAATCCTGCCGGCTTTCTCGACTGTTTCCTGGTGGTGCATGCTTTGGGGGCTGCCTGCCTTCATCCTGCACTGGAAACCCTCACGTGGCTTGACGGAATCCTCCCCCTGCTCCAGCAGGCACCAAACTTCAGCGTCACCGGTAATCTGGGACCCCTCTTGTCCTGACGAGCGTGGCCCCTGGAACACAGGTGGTGGACCCAAGTGACCCAGACTGTCCAGTGGTCCAACTGTCCAAATTTGGAGGAGGTAAGTCCTTGCCTTCCCTCTCCAGACAGTAATCCCGTGCACCATGTGAACTGCAGCTACTAGGGCTTCTGTGCACAGTTCCATGAAATCCTCTGTGCACAGCTAAGCCCAGGTCCCCAGCACTCTGTCCTGCAATGTTCAGCTCCCTGAGTTGATCTCCGGCTTCGTGGGACCCTCTTTTGCAGCGTTGAGGTGACCACCATGTTCAGACTTCTTGAACCTGTGTTCAAGTGCTTCCTTGGGGGCTACCTTCTTGTGCGTGGACTCTCTATGTTGCTGAGGGCCCCCTCTGTCTCCTCTCCCAAGTGGCGAAATCCTGGTAATTCCTGGGCGTGGGAAGCATCCTTTTTCTTCAACTGCAAATCTTGCAGCAAGCAAGGCTTATTTGCAGTCTTTTGCCAAAGAAACAACTCTGCATCCTCAAGCACTCCATGGGACATCTTGTGCATGAAGGAGAAGTTCCTAGCACCTTTTGTTGTTGCAGAATCTTCAGCTTCTTCCATCTAGAGGCAGCCATTTTGCACCTTCATCTGGGGTTTAGTGGGCTCCTGCCCCCCCCCCGGACACCTTTACGACTCTTGAACTTGGTCCCCTTACTTTGCAGGTCCTCAGGTCCAGGAATCCATCTTCAGTGCTTTGTAGTCAGTTGTTGTCTTTGCAGAACTTCCTATCACGACTTTAGTGGTTTTCTGGGTAAGTAGGGTAACTTTATTCCTACTTTTCAGGGTATTGGAGTGGGGTATCTTGGACACCCTTAGTGTTTTCTTACACTCCCAGCGACCCTCTACACACTACACTAGCCTAGGGGTCCATTTGTAGTTCGCATTCCACTTTCAGAATATATGGTTTGTGTTGCCCCTAGGCCTGTTGCATCCTAGTGTATTCTACAGTGTTTGCACTATTTTCTAACTGTTTACTTACCTGATTTTGGTTTGTGTGCATATTTTGTGTATTTTACTTACCTCCTAAGGGAGTATATCCTCTGAGATATTTTTGGCACATTGTCACCAAAATAAAGTACCTTTATTTTTAGTAACCCTGCGTATTATGTTTCTTATGATATAGTACCTATATGATATAAGTGGTATAGTAGGAGCTTTGCATGTCTCCTAGTCCAGCCTAAGCTGCTCTGCTACAGCTACCTCTATGAGCCTAAGCTGCTAGAACACTACTAATCTACTAATAAGGTATTACTGGACATGGCACAAGGTGTAAGTACCATCAGGTACCCACTATAAACCAGGCCATCCTCCTACAACAAAGCAATCCAGTGGTCTTATTTTTATGACCCATCAATCAGCTTCCTGGAGCTTGCACATAGAAGTGTTGGCAGATTGGTGTTTCTTTCTCAGTTCTGTGGGAGGTGTGCATGGCTGTTCATAGTTGGTGGAAAAATGTGTCCGGTTAGTTCCGATAACAAGTGAGAAACCTCTAGCTAACAAGTTATGCGACCCCAAAGTGGTTGACGTTGAAAGTCTTAGAGGGACAAGAGGCATTTAGCCATATGTAATCACGCAATAATAGGTTTATGATGCTCTTACATGTTAGGGCTCTGCAATGGCTTAATTGAATGGATTAACACAAGTCTACCCTTAACAGACAGGTGTGGGTATCCTGTTGACCCCCATTCATGATAGGGGCTTGAGGATTACAATTATTTCTTGTGACTAAATAATTCCCAGTGTGTGGGGGTTATAAGCTCTCATTGATGAAGTCACTGCAGTTTGTATGCACCTCCCATAGCTACTAATAATTGGATAGTTTAGTGAGGTCCTCAGATCAGCCCAAATAGGGGTCCGCAGAGGACCTTGCAGAGCACCAAGCAGATGCTCAAGCTTCACTGTCTGAAAGAAGTATGCCTGGATCAGTAGCATACTTCTGTAGTGTAAGGAAATGCCTCCTTGGCATGGCTACCCCCTGACTTTTTGCCTTTGGTGATGCCAAGTTATGATTTGAAAGTGTGCTGAGGCCTGCTAACCAGGCCCCACCACCAATGTTCTTTCCCTAAAACTGTACCTTTGTTTCCACAATTAGCACACCCTGGCATCCAGGTAAGTCCCTTGTAACTGGTACCCCTGGTACCAAGGGCCCTGACGCCAGGGAAGGACTCTAAGGGCTGCAGCATGTCTTATGCCACCCTGGGGACCCCTCACTCAGCGCAGACACACTGCTTACCAGCTTGTGTGTGCTGGTGAGGAGAAAATTACTAAGTCGACATGGCACTCCTCTCAGGGTGCCATGCCAACCTCACACTGCCCATTGCATAGATAAGTCACCCCTCTAGCAGACCTTACCGCCCTAAGGCAGGGTGCACTATACCATAGGTGATGGCATAAGTGCATGAGCACTATGCCCCTACAGTGTCTAAGCAAAACCTTAGACATTGTAAGTGCAGGGTAGCCATAAGAGTATATGGTCTGGGAGTCTGTCAAACACGAACTCCATAGCTCCATAATGGCTACACTAAAAACTGGGAAGTTTGGTATTAGACTTCTCAGCACAATAAATGCACACTGATGCCAGTGTACATTTTATTGTGAAATACACCCAGAGGGCATCTTAGAGATGCCCCCTGAAAACATACCCGACTTCCAGTGTGGGCTGACTAGTTTTACCAGCCTGCCACACACCAGACATGTTGCTGGCCACATGGGGAGAGTGCCTTTGTCACTCTGTAGCCAGGAACAAAGCCTGTACTGGGTGGAGGTGTTTCTCACCTCCCCCTGCAGGAACTGTAACACCTGGCTGTGAGACTCAAAGGCTCACCCCCTTTGTGCAGCGCCACAGGGCATCCCAGCTAGTGGAGATGCCCGCCCCCTCCGGCCACGGCCCCACTTTTGGCGGCAAGGCCGGAGGAGATAATGAGAAAAACAAGGAGGAGTCACTGGCCAGTCAGGACAAGACCTAAGGTGTCCTGAGCTGAGGTGACTCTGACTTTTAGAAATCCTCCATCTTGCAGATAGAGGATTCCCCCAATAGGATTAGGGATGTGCCCCCCTCCCTTCAGGGAGGAGGCACAAAGAGGGTGTAGCCACCCTCAGGGCTAGTAGCCATTGGCTACTAACCCCCCAGACCTAAACACCCCCCTAAATTGAGTATTTAGGGCCTCCCAGAACCGAGGAAGATAGATTCCGGCAACCTAAGATGAAGAAGGACTGCTGACCTGAAGCCCTGCAGAGAAGACGGAAACATCAACTGCTTTGGCCCCAGCCCTACCGGCCTGTCTCCCCACTTCGAGAGAATCTGCAACAGCAACGCGCTCCCCAGGGTCCAGCGACCTCTGAAGCCTCAGAGGACTACCCTGCATCTAAAAGGACCAAGAACTCCTGAGGACAGCGGCCCTGTTCCAAAGAAACTACAACTTGCAAGAAAGAAACAACTTTTAAAGGACTGCACGTTTCCCGCCGGAAGCGTGAGACTTTCCACTCTGCACCCGACACCCCCGGCTCGACCTGCGGAGAAACAACACTACAGGGAGGACTCCCCGGCGACCTCGACCCTGTGAGTAGCCAGAGTTGACCCCCCGAACCCCCCCAGCGACGCCTGCAGAGGGAATCCAGAGGCTCCCCCTGACCGCGACTGCCTGCTTCCAAGAACCCGACGCCTGGTAAAGACACTGCACCCGCAGCCCCCAGGACCTGAAGGATCCGACCTCCAGTGCAGGAGCGTCCCCCAGGTGGAACTCTCCCTTGCCCAGGTGGTGGCTACCCCGAGGACCCCCCCCCCCCCTTGCCTGCCTGCTTCGCTGAAGAGACCCCTGGGTCTCCCATTGAAACCAATTGCAAACCCGACGCCTATTTGCACTCTGCACCCGGCCGCCCCGTGCCGCTGAGGGTGTACTTTTTGTGCTGACTTGTGTACCCCCCGGTGCCCTACAAAACCCCCCTGGTCTGCCTTCCGAAGTCGCGGGTACTTACCTGCTGGCAAACTGGAACCGGGGCACCCCCTTCTCTATTGAAGCCTATGCGTTTTGGGCACCACTTTGACCTCTGCACCTGACCGGCCCTGTGCTGCTGGTGTCGTAACTTTGGGGTTGCCCTGAACCCCCAATGGTGGGCTACTTTGGACCCAACTTTGAACCCTGTAGGTGGTTTACTTACCTGCAAATCTAACAAATACTTACCTCCCCAAGGAACTGTTGAAATTTGTACTGTCTAGTTTTAAAATAGCTTATTGTCATTTTTGCCAAAACTGTACATGCTATTTTGTTGATTCAAAGTTCCTATGATACCTAAGTGAAGTACCTTTCATTTGAAGTATTGATTGTAAATCTTGAACCTGTGGTTCATAAAATAAACTAAGAAAATATATTTTTCTGTATGAAAACCTATTGGCCTGGAATTGTCTTTGACTGTGTGTTCCTCATTTATTGCCTGTGTGTGTACAACAAATGCTTAACACTACCCTCTGATAAGCCTACTGCTCAACCACACTACCACAAAATAGAGCATTAGAATTATATCTTTTTGCCACTATCTTACCTCTAAGGGGAACCCTCGGACTCTGTGCATGCTATTTCTTACTTTGAAATAGTACATACAGAGCCAACTTCCTACATGTAGTTTCTCAGGACTGCCTGAATGCACAGGTCTTAGGTGTCTGCTTCTGCTCGGGCCAGCCATGGTCCTTGGCCTCTAACCTGCAAAAGGTTTTGCCGCCTGCCACGCAGGAGCACCTGTGTCCAGAGGATCAGCCTGGCTCCCCATGCTTTTGCATCTGATTAAGATCTCAGTTCAGGCATGGCGACCAAGCTGAGCCAAGCTTTTGTCTCTATCAGTGGGCATCTGTGTTCAGGAGTCCCTTTGTTGCTGCTGGTGAGGACACATGGCCCCAAAGATAGGGATTCCTTCATGTGATCTATGGTGTGTCACCTCTCCTCCCACCCTGCATTGCCCGGTACAGTGTTGGGGCACCCCTCTTTTCAGGTCAGTGGGTTGACCACATAGCCTGAGCAAGGGACAGCAGAGGTCCAGGTGTTGGGATGGAAAAGTCCTCTGCATGGTTATGGACCTGTTCACCCTTCCTGAGTGCCCCAGTGTACTATTGTCTGCATCCCTTATGCTGATTTTTGTTTTCATTGGCTAACATGGATTGTGCGTGTGAGCCATAACATATGCTCGTCTCACGGATTGTGGTCTTAATGGACCACAAGTGGCACCCAAAGCTCTACCCTAAAAGTGGTGGAAGGACACTACCTTCACCAGGAGTTAAGCAGCACAAGAGCAACGGTGGCAGCATACGCAGCATACAGTGTAAAGTGAATAGGTCCTTTTTAACCTGTGTCACTAAAGTGCCGCCTAAGGGCTCACTCAACTTTTTAAAGTTTTGCTGCTGTGTATTTAACTCACCCTAGGTCTACATTGGTTAGATGTGAAGTGCTTTGCAGTGCAGGAGAGGTGGCTCTGCAGTGGTTGTATGTGTGCCCAGGTATTGTACAGTAGAGAGTTATAGCAGTCCCTTGCAGTGAGTGCTCATTCTGGGTGTATGTGTACCAGCGGTAAGTACAATACATGAGAGATATATTGCTGTGCAGTGCATGCATGGTGAGGACATGCACTGGGTGTATGTGAACCTGCAAGAAGTGCATGACATATGAGATGTAAAGCTAGGCGGTGCATGCATGGTGAGCGCTAGTAAAAGGTGTACGTATACTTGCGAGGAGTAAATACATGATGAGTGTAGTGTTGTGCAGCGCCTTAAAGGGGAATGTGCATGCTGACTGTATGTGTGCCTGCAAGTGACACAATGCAGAAAGGTTACAGTACTGAGCAGTGTGTGCAGAGTGAGTGTGTATGTAAAATTTATATGTGCATGAGGTGGCACAATACATTAAGGTAACAGTGCTGGACTTTGTGAATGCCTTGTGCATACACAGACTGCAATTGTGCGTGTAATAGTATATTACAGGGAGGACCCTGGGATAAATTTTGAGAAGCCCAAGCCTGCCTGATGAAAACATGAGGAGGCAGAGGAATCCCCCAGACAGGTGTGTGTATAGCTGGATTCTTGTGAGCTCGGTGGGGCACACTGGAGAAGGGAGAGAGAGACGTCCCTTCACTTCAAAGGGTGCTCTTTGCTTCACTGAGGAAAGCTGCATGCACACATCTCAGGAAGAAGATTGGCGTAATATGGGAATCGTAAAGAGTAGGGCTGGGAGCCCGGGATTAACCTTTTGATGCACATATCACTGTGGCTGACATCCAGATGTGAATTCTAGTCACTTCCATGGACTGTGTTGTGAGACCATCAGCTTCAGAATCTCTCCTGCTGTGGCAGAAGGCATTTTAAGAGGGAGAGGAGACGTGTACACTTCAAAGGAAGCAGAACCCCAACATAAACCTATATAGACCCAGACTCTAAAATACATTGTCTGGAAATGGCTATAAGAACAGGAGGTTGAGACCCCAAGAATTGGCCATCTGCCAAGCAGCCAAAGGGGCTGTGTCAGGAGGGATAGCTCTGCAAGACTTCTGCCTGATACCAGGACTAAGGGGCCAAGGCCTGCTAGTATTCCTGGTAGGTGAGTGGACACCACTCTGGGAAACCAAGACCACCTGCTCTGGAGCACCAGTGTCTATTTTCCAACACTAGTGTGCCCTGCGAGGAAGAGGAGAGTGTGGGAGGGAGCAAGGTCCAGTGGGGAGCCCTATTAAGAGTTCTCCTGGTGTGAGGTGTGAGTAGATGCCTGCTGAATCAATTTGGTAAATGGACAAGGGCAAATCCAAGTCAGCAAGCCCCATATGCCAGGAGAGGGCATCCTAAAGATAGCCATGAACTAATTGCCATGCAGGGAGAGTGAAGCCTGTGAAGCACCATTTCAGCGACCCTGCCTCCCATGCGGTAAAGGCGCGTGCCTCATTTGGAAATACTGCAGCAACCCCAAATGGCAGGAGGAGTTGCCACTATTTAATGTGCTGTGGGAATCAGACTGTCTCCAGAGAACTGTAAAGCTGTGACCCTTCATTTATGTTTATTTGTTTTTGTCGCCATAAGTGCGCCGGGTACGCCCAGACGTGGGTCCCGGGCTCACTGTAACACTGGATTCAAGCTAGCCTGGCTGATGAAGGGTGATACCCTGAAACTGGTCCCAGAATGCTTGTTTCTGGTTCAGGGATGACCTGGCTTGGCAGTTCACACTGGACTATTCCCATGGGGAACAGGGTCAAGACTGATTTGCATATGGCTGGGTCCAAACTAGGGTGGCATGGTGAGCAAAAGAATTGACGGATTAAACCCAGATCTGTGACTGGGGGTGAATGTTTGATTAGTTCCGCATTCCGTCCATCATTTGTGTTTGTTTCCATGTGTAAAAGGAGGCATCACCGATTGCACCCGGCCTGCCCCTTTGAACTGAGGAGGAATGTGTAGGTGCATCCTCATATCACTGGGAGTATTGGAATCTACTATCCTCTCCCAATGGGGAACACAAAACATACCATGTAGGAGAAGCACCAGAGCACCTCCATTCACAGCTGGAGCCAGCTGCGTAAGCTCAAGGAGTGCCTGCATTTGCCAGGTGTTGCTGTTTCTTCTTAATACAGGCCAAGCTGGCCTGGAGCTTTGCGAGTGCTTGTGGAAAGGGCACCCTCTGGGACACTGCAAACATACTTGCTTCTGGAGTGCGTCAGACTAGTTACCGGCTTTCAGACCCTGATGGCTGGGTGGAAGGGGGTGCAACTTGCTGCTAAGATTGCTGCTGCGCCAAAGACACTTTTGGAGTGGACTCTTGAGTAAAGGCCTGCTAGTGAGCACTCGCTCCATGCAGACATCTGTGAGTCGGGAATAACCCAAACCACATTACAACGAGTAGCAATGGGACAGGGATTTGTAGTGGAACACTATAACCCCCAACCTCAAGGGGACTTGTGTTATTGCTTATGAATGTCATATTTTTCTTTGAACGCACAGAGTTAGAAACAAAATACTTATTTTTTATTACAAAAATAAGTATTTGAATGGACATTGCTTTATTGATACTCCTATGCTCTTTTTGAGTTATGAGCCCTATTCACTAATCTGTATCTACACTTCCTCCCCTTCCCAACGGAGCCTTTGACTGCTTGTCCACAGCTATCACTGAGAGTCAAGTGCAGAAAGATACTTGGCCTCGCAGCTTAGGATCTATAGCAGGCTTGGCATTGGGACATGAGGACTAAAAGACCTCAACCACCACAGTTGGGCCCAGAAACCCCTGCAAGCCCCCATGGCCCTCTGGCAGGGGTTATGACGGTCATGAAGCAAGTTGTTGGCTTGAAGAAGGTCCTGAACGGGTGGGGGATTCCTATTACTGTCTGGAATGTGTATTTCAACTCTGGTTGGTAAAGCCCATGTCCCTGGGCACTCTGATCAGAGGCTGCATGGGCCCCCAAATTAGTTGTTGGAATGGGCCAACTGGTCATTGGTTGGACTTGTCTATATGGTCGGTGGCAGGCCCGAACCATCTGGTCAGTGGGTAGAGGGCCAGGTGACTGGAGGGCCAGAAGTCACAGCTAAATGCCACTTGTTGGTCCCCCTGGATCCATGGATCCACGTTGTGGGGGCTTGATAGTTAACGAAACTTGCTCCCTTGCTTGGCCCAAAAAGTGTAAGGCAAGGTATGTATACCACCTCAGCTAACAAGGCGTGAGTTCCAGGAAGGTGGCTATCACCCCTGGGCTTTCAGGAACAAACTACTACTACTGCTTTCCTGACCTATTTTGGTCCTCATCCCCATACTATCACATCTCCCCTGTTGCACCCCTCCCCAGGATTTTCATCTCACATCTGCATCCCCTCCCCTGAGTAATATCTGGCCACCCTCTCTAACAGTACAGTATTACCTACAGAGCCTCTGCTGTCATATCTCACCACTGCCCCCACTGTCTTGGATCACCACAGGACACAATCCTCTCCAAGTCCATTGTATTGTCTGGTCTTTTCCTTGCTGCCATGTCTCATCTCAGGCCACCATCCTGAGCTATTCCTTGTACACCAAGGAACACCTCTGACAACTCTCATCTCTGCACCCTTTACCCTCTTTAGAACTGTAACTACTCTGAACTCCCTTCCTCTGTAAACTCTTATCACCACAGTCCTCCTGTGCCCGTTGGTCAATGTCACCTCTGGCACACTTTGCTGTATTGTCCCATTTCATTTCTAAAACAATCCCCAACTCACCTCTATGCAGCTTGACCCACAGGTGCACTGTCCCACCTCTTCCCCCTGATGGCCCATCTCACTTCTGGCCTCCTTCCACTCCTGCCCATCTCTAAGAAACTTCAGTCCAATCTCACGTATGCAGGTCCTCTCTCACACTGTCTCCTCTCTGACCCCTCCTGGCCCCTGCTAGCCCATCTCACCTCTGTGCCCACCCAGTCTCCTACTATCCCCTATAAACGTTTCTCATTACTGAACCCCTACTCTGCAGTCCAATATTACCTTTGCCTCCTCCTCTACCCCCCCTTCCCCTTGCGGTCCCATCTGTCATCTTGCCTCCTCTTTGTGTTATCCCATCTCACCTCTGGCAGCATTCTCCCCTTCTGTCTTGTCTTACCTGAGGCCCCCTACTCCTCCTGCCCTGTGTCACCTCTTGCTGCCATCTCCCCATAGCATGTTCTCACCTCTGTACCCCTCCTTCCATAAGCCTCTGTTTCCCCTTAACACCTTCCTCCAGCTGTTGCATACCACCTCAATCTCCCCTTTATCTGCAGCCCTATCTCATATGTACCCTCCCTTGGGCCCCACTGCCACATCCAACTTCTAGTTCCTCCCCTGCTGTCCTGTCTAACATTTGGACCACTTGCCAGCTGTCTCACATCTCATCTATGGTCTCTCGCCCAGCTGTCCAATCACACATCTGGCTTCCTTGCCCATGCCACTGCTGGCCCCACTCCCATCAGCAGCATTGTTTCACCTCTAGCACCCTGCTCTACCCAGCCATTCTGACCACCCTCCCCTTTCTTTCTCATATACCCTGAGACCTCCACTAGTTATACGGTCTCATCTTTGTATCCCCATGTCAATCCTGGTCCTCTTTTGGGAAAGGAATATCCCTGCATGATAAACGGGTATATTCCTGAGCTCTCAGTACCTGACTGCATGTATCTGGTATCCCGACTATTGATTTTTGGCCTTGGAGTCATGCTAATCTACCATAGGTGCAGATGCCCAGGCCTGTTCTATGACTACAAGTAGGCCCTGGAAGTCTCTTGTGACCTGGAGGAGCTCAGTAAGCACCCCCTAATTAGCTGATAGATTGCTACTCTCCTTGTTGTGGGTTTTGCATAGAGAGTGGTGGTGGCAGCATTCTTGTTTTGAGAATTAATAGTGTGACCAGATCTAAATCATTGGAGGGAAGGCCTACTGAACCAATCCTTTGACATTCTGCTTCTATGTGCTTGCCCAAAGTTTTGCACTAACATCCTGCATATGAATTGTACTAACATGACCTCGACATTGGCACATGGATAGAGACAACAAGACTCCTTTAGATATTCTATCAGACCTTTTGGTTAACAAGTAGCTGTTGAATAGTCCTCTGAACAGTGCCAGTTTCTGAATGGTAGGGTCAAGGGTGGTACAGTAGAGTATGTTGTCAAAGGTGATTAAACCTTTAGGTGTGGCCTGCCCCTTTTTTCCTTCCCAGAGTACCCATTCTATGGGGCTAATGACAGCCAGGTAAAGAAACCTCACATCTCATTTGTGCCTCTCTTGTTGGTGTACCAGGATGGAGACAGTTCTGCTGTGAGGAGCATCACTCTGCACAGGGGTTGTGTAGGGAGAAGAGTCTGGAAATGACACGTGAAAGGAAAACCTTACAGTGTCTAGAAGCCTGCAGTCTGCTGAGAGAAGAAAGGAGCCTGTCCATCCTGCAGGAGAGACAGTCCAGGAAAGAGTAAGGTTCAGAACATCCCCAGTGACAGTAGGAGGTTCAGTTGCAAGAGAGTGATCTTGCTAATCCATGCTTCAGAAAGTCTGCCCAGACTTTCCTGATGGTTCCAGGGAGGTACCATGACTTCATAATGATATCATTTCTATAGCCCAGGGATCGGGTTACGGGTTACGTTCAGCCCATGCAGTGCTGTAATTACAGAATTTGTGACTAGCCCAATTGGTGACTGCATTGGCCTTATTCAGGGCAAACTGTGGTGGGTGCGCCTGCCAAATGTTGCAAAACTCTGTGTCCCAACTGGCCTGGCATGGGCTTCAACTGTCAACTAAAGCGGCCTGAATGATGGCACTCACTGCCCTTCCAGACAAGTCTTCACCATCTCAGGACTGCTAACTCAGGCACCAGTGATAAAGAATAATAATGGGCACATAGCCCAAAGCAGCCCAATGCCCTTGGCAAAAGGTACTCCGGAGCTGCCTGGCAGCACACTGCCACTCCTCAGAGCATGTGGGTGTGCTACTGGGCAGCCTGAGTAAGACTCTAATTCACCTGTAACAGGGTAAGAGACTATGACTGAGCGCACAAACTGTTAGTGACTAAACTGCAACTGCGCTAAATTCATGCTGCTCCTGTTTTCCCATAGAGATAGAAGAGCCTGTGGACAGTGGAGGGACTGCAGGGGAGCAGGGAGTGTGCAGCACCTTCCAGAGTAGTGAAACTCTGACTTGGTTTTGTTACTAGTAGAGTGCAATATTGAGTACCATTGAGCAAATGAAGTACATTCTTTCTAGAAAAGATGTGAACTAAGGGCTAGATGTAGCAAGCAGTTTTGCCCATTCTGTGTCTATGGGAAAATGTGTTCGTACATATGGTCCTAAGTTAGTCTGGTGTTGCTGAATGATTGTTGAGTTCTCACCTTGAGCACACCCACACTGCCTCCCTGAGAAGCCTGTGACTCCTCACCTTTAACACCCTGAGAGTCAAGTGTGGAAAGGGATGTAGTTGTCCCCGTTTGCAGAGCCACAGTAGGACAGGCTCTGGGATGTAAGACGCAAATGACACCAGCCAGTGTGGCTGAGGCCTAGTATTCCCTGACTGCCATGTGGCCCATGAACGGAGGTCTGACACTCTCCTCCACCAGTAGTCCCATTGTATAGTCGGCCCGATTCCCCCAAACCTGTTTCTCCTCTGCCCCCAGCCACCAATTAGTTTGTCTTACCTCTAGGCCCCAACCCCACTGACTCATCTTATATTAGGACCATCATTGTCCCATCTCCCGTCAAGTCCACTCCACCCGCTGCCCCATCTCACCTCTGGCCCCCCTCACACACGGCTATCCAATCTCACCTTTGGCACTGCTCAAGCTGCTGTCCTGTCTCACTTTTAGCTTCTTTTCTCCAGAGTGACCTTGGCCCACTCTCATAACTGCCCTGAGGGTCCCCTGGCCTCCTTTTAACCATAGTGTTTTCTCACCAGGTCAATAATCTCAGGGGTATCAACCCTCCCCCTCTGATCCCTCCCCACAGGTCATGTCATTGTCCCATGGAAACCTACCCAGTAACTGGGCCTAGAGCAATATGCGCATTACATATGGTCAAGATGGGGGTTATCTCCATCTCCCGTCAAAGTAGCCACACTAGCAGCCTGCTTGATTTATCTCCATCCCTGTGCAACATTTGGCAATACGATTTTAGGCCAGTCTTGTCTAGGGTATCCCAAAGGGAATAGATATCTCTAGAAGATACTAAGGTCTCCTGTAGGAAGTTGGCTCTGTATGTACTATTTCAAAGTAAAAAATAGCATGCACAGAGTCCAAGGGTTGCCCTTAGAGGTAAGATAGTGGCAAAAAGAGATCATTCTAATGCTCTATTTTGTGGTAGTGTGGTCGAGCAGTAAGCTTATCAGAGGGGAGTGTTAAGCATTTGTTGTACACACACAGGCAATAAATGGGGAACACACACTCAAAGACAATTCCAGGCCAATAGGTTTTTATATAGAAAAAAATATTTTCGTACTTTATTTTAAGAACCACAGATTCAAGATTTACAAACAATACTTTAAATGAAAGGTATTTCACTTAGGAACTTTAGGAACTTTGAATTAGCAAAATAGCATATACAGTTTTCACACAAATGGCAATAAGCTATTTTAAAACTAGACACGTAGTACAATTTTCAACAGTTCCTGGGGGAGGTAAGTGTTTGTTAGTTTTGCAGGTAAGTAAACCACCTACAGGGTTCAAAGTTGGGTCCAAGGTAGCCCACCATTGGTGGTTCTGAGCAACCCCAAAGTTACCACACCAGCAGCTCAGGGCCGGTCAGGTGCAGAGGTCAAAGTGGTGCCCAAAACGCATAGGCTTCAATGGAGAAGGGGGTGCCCCGGTCCCAGTCTGCCAGCAGGTAAGTACCCGTGTCTTCGGAGGGCAGACCAGGGGGGTTTTGTAGGGCACCGGGGGGGACACAAGTCAGCACAACAAGTACACCCTCAGCGGCACGGGGGCGGCCGGGTGCAGTGTGCAAACAGGCATCAGGTTTGCAATGTAGTCCAATGGGAGTCTCTTCAGCGATGCAGGCAGGCAAGGCGGGGCTCCTCGGGGCAGCCACCACCTGGGCAAGGGAGAGGGCCACCTGGGGGTCGCTCCTGCACTGGAGGTCGGATCCTTCAGGTCCTGGGGGCTGCGGGTGCAGTGTCCTTACCAGGCGTCGGGTTCTTAGAAGTAGGCAGTCGCAGTCAGGGGGAGCCTCTGGATTCCCTCTGCAGGTGTCGCTGTGGGGGCTCAGGGGGTTCAACTCTGGCTACTCACGGGCTCGCAGTCACCGGGGAGTACTTCCTGTAGCGTTGGTTCTCCACAAGTCGAGCCGGGGGCGTCGGATGCAGAGTGCAAAGTCTCACGCTTCGGGCGGGAAACGTGTGTTCTTTCAAAGTTGCTTCTTTGTTGCAAAGATGTTTCTTCTTTGGAGCAGAGCCGCTGTCCTCGGGAGTTCTTGGTCCTTTTAGATGCAGGGTAGTCCTCTGAGGCTTCAGAGGTCGCTGGACCCTGTGGAACGCGTCGCTGTAGCAGTTCTTTGGAAGTGGGGAGACAGGCCGGTAGAGCTGGGGCCAAAGCAGTTGGTGTCTCCATCTTCTCTGCAGGTTTTTCAGCTCAGCAGTCCTTCTTCGTCTTAGGTTGCAGGAATCTAGTTTCCTAGGTTATGCGGAACCCCTAAATACTGAATTTAGGGGTGTGTTTAGGTCTGGGAGGGAAGTAGCCAATGGCTACTGTCCTTGAGGGTGGCTACACCCTCTTTGTGCCTCCTCCCTGAGGGGAGGGGGGCACATCCCTATTCCTATTGGGGGAATCCTCCAAAATCAAGATGGAGGATTTCTAAAGGCAGGGGTCACCTCAGCTCAGGACACCTTAGGGGCTGTCCTGACTGGTGGGTGACTCCTCCTTGTTTTTCTCATTATCTCCCCTGGACTTGCTGCCAAAAGTGGGGGCTGTGTCCAGGGGGCGGGCATCTCCACTATCTGGAGTGCCCTGGGGCATTGTAACACGAAGCCTGAGCCTTTGAAGCTCACTGCTAGGTGTTACAGTTCCTGCAGGGGGGAGGTGTGAAGCACCTCCACCTAGAGCAGGCTTTTGTTTCTGTCCTCAGAGAGCAAAAAGGCCCTCACCACATGGGGTCAGAAACTCGTCTCTCAACAGCAGGCTGGAACAGACCAGTCAGTCCTGCACTGAACAATTGGGTAAAATACAGGGGGCATCTTTAAGATGCACTCTGTGTGCATTTTTTAATAAATCCAACACTGGCATCAGTGTGGGTTTATTATTCGGAGATGTTTGATACCAAACTTCCCAGTATTCAGTGTAGCCATTATGGAGCTGTGGAGTTCGTTTTTGACAGACTCCCAGGCCATATACTCTTATGGCTACCCTGCACTTACAATGTCTAAGGTTTTGCTTAGACACTGTAGGGGCATAGTGCTCATGCACCTATGCCCTCACATGTGGTATAGTGCACCCTGCCTTAGGGCTGTAAGGCCTGCTAGAGGGGTGACTTACCTATGCCATGGGCAGTGTGAGGTTGGCATGACACCCTGAGAGGAGTGCCATGTTGACTTAGTCATTTTCTCCCCACCAGCACACACAAGCTGGCAAGCAGTGTGTCTGTGCTGAGTGAGGGGTCCCTAGGGTGGCCTAAGACATGCTGCAGCCCTTAGAGACCTTCCCTGGCATCAGGGCCCTTGGTACCAGGGGTACCAGTTAAAAGGGACTTACCTGGGTGCCAGGGTTGTGCCAATTGTGGAGACAATAGTACATTTTAGGTGAAAGAACGCTGATGCTGGGGCCTGGTTAGCAGGGTCCCAGCACACTTCTCAGTCAAGTCAGCATCAGTATCAGGCAAAAAGTGGGGGGTAACTGCAACAGGGAGCCATTTCCTTACATCTCCCCATACACCTCAGCCGTTTGGAGCTCCTGTCTTGGGGAGATCAGCCAACTGGTCTTCTTGTTTTTTCAGGTCTCCTATGAGTCGTCTGCGCATTCCACAGACTGTACCTATGCACTCTCCCCTGATTACTTTAATGCCTCCCACTCCACTGCTCTAGTGTCCCTGGTTCCCCAATCTGTGGCCATATAATTATCTATAGCAGTTTCAAGGTCCACCTTACAGGCCACGTCAAAGAGTAAGTCCGATGGCATGCTCCATGTCCACGTTCTGGCAACCCTCCCACTCCAATTCAAAGTCAATAAAGCAGGGGCATGATCTGAGAGAAACCTTGTCATGTGTAGCACTGCACCTATCCGGGGACAATCAAATCCTCCCACCAGGAAAAGGCCCAGTCGACTGTAAGTATTATGGGTCTGTAAGTATTCTAGCCATGGACTCTGTCTGGAGTGCAGTCTCCTCCGATGAAGTGGCAGGGAAGGGCCATGACACCATCCACCTGTATACCCACTCTGCCAGGTTCAGGCCTCCCAGTGTACTGACGGAGGGCCGTCTCCGATGCTTCTCCTGTCCTCAGGTCAGTACCTTCCTGTGCAGATGGTTTGCGTGACCCAGTTTTCCATGTAGAATTGCACTCATTAGGTACTTTATCCCATGCCTCCAGCCACTGCCACACATCCTCAGGTATATCAACGAAACGCGAAGTGCCTCCTGAGAGCCACCCCGGCCAGAGCTAAGGCGCTTAGTGTTCTGCGATACAGAGGCTAGAATCGCATAATGCTCCATTGTATTGCACTCAGGAGTCCCCTGCTGCTTATTCTTCCCCTTGTGCGCCAAGGAATAAAGTCCTCAATACAGTCAAGCACCCCCTCAAGAGGTTCAACCAGCACCAGTCGGCCACTCCTCTGCAATGCAGGACAGGTCCAGTCACTCACCTCAGGGCCCCAGTTGTCCATCAGGGAACAGTTCACATCTGTGTATCTGGGCAGCTCCTCCTGCAGAACAGCACAGCCTTGCGTGCAGGCTCAAAATATCTCATTGCCCCCCCACAGGCCGCAATCAGCCGAGCAGGGGCCCTGGGGCATTCGCCGCCCTGACAGGGCTGACAGGGCTGGCAACCACCGGCTGCTCTTCCGCTTCACTTGCTGTCAGGGACAGGGACCTCTAAGGTGTTAGTTGGTGTTAGAAATGGGGTCTCTAGTTGGCAGAAGTATACCCCCTTATCCAAGTAGGGACCACAATCCTAGTCAGTGCCAGTCACAACACAATCCAAATGATCCTGTGCCCACCCTCTAATAACTTGGCACTGAGAAGTCAGGCTTAACTTAGAAGGCAATGTGTAAAGTATTTGTGCAATAAACCATAGAATAACACAGTGAAAACACCACAAAAATACAGTCCACAGATTTGGAGCAATAGATCATATTTATTTGAATAAAATAAGGTGAAAACGACATAAATCCTATAAGCACAAATTGAAATATCACATTTAAAAGTTTTAAAAGAGTCTCAATCCTTAGAAATCTATAGTTGTTTCTTTGTAACACACAGTACCTGCGAGGCATCAATAATAACAACCCATGGAGACCACAGAGGAGGCGATGCGTGGAAAAATAAGGTTTTGTGTTGGTTTTTCCAGCATGGCATAGACGATACGTAATTTCTTTCTACGCTGCAAGGGGTTGTGTAATTTTTCAGGCACGCAGGCTTGGTTCCTCACTGCGATGAAGGGATATTTTGACGCCCAGGGACAATGCCTTGAAAATCCTTCACGTGCTAGTAAAAGGAGCAGGTGCTGCATTGCTACAGTAGGTGATGTGTAGAATTTTCCATTCCAAGGTATTAGCTGTGTTGACTTTTCCATCGGGGATTCAGTGCTGCGTTGTTCCGGTCGGCGATGCAGCGATTTCCCAGCCACGATTCAGGCTTTGCATTGATTTCTGCAGGCATTGCACCGGTTTTCGACACACAAGGATTTTCTTGAAGAGGTGAAGTCATTGTTGGCCCTTTAGAATTACGAAACAGGAGGGAAGCTCAATCCAAGCCCTTGGAGAGCACTTCAGGAGGAAGGCAGAGTTCTTCCAGCAAAGTCAAAGGAACAGCAAGGCAGCAGGACAACAAGCAAGGTAAAAGTCCTTCTCAGCAAAGCAGTCCAGAAGAGTCCTTTGGGCAGCAAGGCAGTTCATCTGACAGATTACAGGTGTAGGTCCAGAAGTGTCTGATTTGGTGGGGTCAGAAACACAGTTTACATACCCAATAATGCATTTGAAGTGCAGGAAACTTCAAAGAGTGGTTTTGAAGTGCATAAGTTCCCCTTTCAGCCCAGTCCTGCCTGCCAGCATCCCTGTTGGGGGTTATCAGTCCTTTGTGTGAGGGCAAGTCACTGGCCTGTAAAATGTATGAGGGCGACACTCTACCCTTCCTGCACAGGAAAACCCATTCAGTATGCAGATGTGACTGAGTGTCCTGTGTCTATGGTTGTCTGGGTGGAATGCACAAGGGGGGCAGTCAACCAGCCCAGACCAGACGTGGATTGGAGACAGACTGTAAGGCACAGATGGTAGTAAGTGCAGAGAAATGCCCACTTTCTAAAAGTGGCATTTCCAAAATAGCAATATTAATTCCAACTTCACCAATAAGTAGGATTTTCTATTACCATTCTGGCAATACCAAACATGACAGGGCCACTTCTTCCAGATCAGAAACTGCCACTCAAAAGTATATGAGGGCAGTTCTAATGCTAGACTATGAGAGGAGCAGGCCTCACAGTAGTGGACAATTTATGAGTTTTTCACTACCATCACATGTAAAACACATAAGTACATGTCCTATCTTTGCCTACTTAGCACCCTGCCCTATGGGTTACCTCGGGCTTACCTTAGTAGTGACTTATATGTAGAAAAAGGTACGTTTAAGGCTTGGCAAGTAGTTTTAAATGCCAAGTCGAAGTGGCAGTGAAACTGCACACACAGGCCTTGCAATGGCAGGCCTGAGTCATGGTTAAGGGGCTACTTATATGGGTGGGACAATCAGTGCTGCAGGCCCACTAGTAGCATTTAATTTAAAGGCCATGGGCACATGTAGTGCGCTTTAGTAAGGACTTACAATTAAGTTAAATATGCCAATTGGGTGTGATCCAATGTTACCATGTTTTTAGGGAGGGAGCATATGGACTTCAGCAGTGGTTAGCAGTTGTAAAGCGTCCAGAATCCTAAAGCCAGCAAAATCGAGGTGACAAAAAGAAGAGGAGAAAGACAAAAAGTTTGGGGTGACCCTTCAGAGAGGCCATTTTTCAACAGTCGGCCCTGCCTCAATATACAGTTACCCAACACCAACCCATGCACATATGGGCAGGCCACCGCCCAACCAGGCAAGCCCACTATTAGACATGTAACTCCTATGGTCCCTCTCCCCTTAGCCCCCATTCCAACTCTTGCTTTTCCTTGCTATCCTTCACCCCTAAACAACCTTCACTGCTGTACAGCCTCAACTCTATTACCCAGCACTGTAGATCCATCTGTCCTCTCCCCCCTCTAACTCTGTGACTTCACTGGTTATTTTCCTACCAGCAGCTCCTTCTCACCCTTTCTCACTTCTGCCCCTCTCCTCAGCTTATAACCCCCTCACCTCTGCACACACCACCCACAGCCTAGAATTCCCTCTCCATGCTTAAAATAGGTGTCAATATTGTCCCCTCTTTTGCTCTTCTCGTGCCCTCAGTACCTCCATTTCTATTCTGGCTCCATCCACCCAGAAGCCCTATGTGAACTCCTGCCCCCTGCCCATCTGTAGTGCTTTCCTCTTATCTAGTTTCTAAGCACTAACATAACACAACAGAAATGCACTTCTGAGGTCAAAGAAAACTTTTATTGTTGTTAATTCTTCCCCAACCACAATATTTATGAATGACGAATTAGTAGCTTTCAAGTCCGCGTTAATCAAACAAAATATATCAGTTTGCAATATACACAGCAGGTTATATTTATAAGATATTGAATGCAAAGCAAAACAAATACTTCACCGTGTGGGAATTATTTACAGCTTCATCTTTCTAAGGTCTGCAAGCTGATGACCCCTGTCAGCCGCGAGAAAGAGAGATTCATCTACCCACACGGGATTGCTGGCAGCTGGCGCCAAGCTCCAGCACGAGGTCCGGCAGATTCGAATCTGACTCTCTGCAGCCTGTTACATTCGTTACAAAGGTGTGCCCCCTCCTCTCAGACCTGGGAAACTGAGCAAGCCTTTTGGAGACTGGCCAGGTCTCCAAGACTACTCCTGTTCCCAAGCTCAAGCGAAGAAAAAACAACACCCATGTACTCTCTCTTATCATGTCTAGTCTACTGTGAGAAAAACATCTTGGTTCTCTGGTGCAAAAACACAGCTTGGAAAAATACAGCTTGGATTCTCAACTGCAATGTCTAACTCCACGTTAAAGGCAATAGGCAGCTAACCTAAATATCAAATGCAATGTCATTTTAAAGGCAATAGGCAGCTAACCTAAATATCAAATGCAATGTCTAGTGTCATGTCAAAGCCAATAGGCATCTAAGCTGAATACAAAATACAATGTCTTATATCATGTCAAAGCCCATAGGCAGCTGAGCTGAATACAAAATGCAATGTATAATATCATGTCAAAGCCAATAGGCAGCGGAGCTGAATACAAAATGCAATGTATAATATCATGTCAAAGCCAATAGGCAGCTGAGCTGAATATAAAATGCAATGTATAATATCATGTCAAAGCCAATAGGCAGCTGAGCTGAATACAAAATGCAATATACAATATCATGTCAAAGCCAATAGGCAAAATATCTAATAGCATGTCAAAGTCAATAGGCAGCTAAACTGAATACATCATGTCAAAGCCAATAGGAATGCAATGTCAAAGCCAATAGGCGGCTAGACTGGATACAGCATGTCAAAGCCAATAGGCAGAATACAGAATGTAATGACTAATGCAATGTCAAAGCCCATATGCGGCTCAACTGAATACAGAAAGTAATGGCTAATGCCATGTCAAAGCCAATAGGCAGCTCAACTGAACAAAACATACCATGTGCTACTGGTGAACATTGAGCAACTAATATGCGCAGTGGTGAAACACAAAGTCATTGGTCAAAACAAAATTTAACAAATGGCAGTACATTCCGCCCTTTGACCAATGAATTTTTGTTTCACATACCTCTTGTTTCAAACAAAAACAAAAAAACATCAGATCAAAGCAATCCCTGTAAAGCAATAGAAGTGAATTAACACATTGATCTCATAACCTTTCACATCAGATACATCTACATAGAAAAGACTGAGCAATTTTTTTTTTTCTCTGAATGAGTCTCTAATTCAACAGTGTTAGCAATTTGATGTGGCATGAGTTCTGCTCATGTAAAGGTGCACGGTCCACCTGAAAGGTTTTCTGGAAGGTAAGCAAAAGTCAGAGTTCCATACGAGAGGGAATGCAATCAAACAAGTTGAACTTGAACTGAAGGCGCAGTTTGCGCAAAATGGATCCATGGTGCTGGCACTTTACTCAGCCAGGTTCAGGTTGGGGATTCGGTCCCTTCCCCGACCCCACACGCACACACCGGAAGGGGGACCACACAGCACACTCAGGGACAGTGGCGAAACGTGGTAGGATCTGCAAAAGAAACAAGTATGACTTTTCTTGCAAATAACATTTTTCATTTAAACTGTACCCTTCCTCTTTCTTTCCCTGTTCTTGAGTTACATGTACATAAGTATTCCCTTCTTGCACTGCGCAGAAACCTAAAGTCTGCATTATTTCATTTGCCAAATCACAAGTGCGCAGCTGCATATTATTTTTCACAGTGACCATATACAAAAGTGTTAGGATTTCTCTCAAATGAGGGCTATTCTTTTTCCAAAAATCAAACAAGCTAATGAAACTCGGGGTGTCTTGCTCTAAAATCCTTCGTTTTACTTGTGCATTTTGCAACGGTAACTCGTAAATCACATTCTGGTCTCTCTCGTCCGTGTTATCAGTTAAGGAATGCGCTTTGGCTGCCAAAAACCCTGGCTCACACGAAAACTCAGTGCAGCTCGGAGCTGTCCTAACCCCCTCATTACTGGAATGGGACAAGAAAGATTCTTCATTTTTATAACTTTCAGCATTATTTTGAATTATTGTATCCTGGCTAATTTGCTCACGTAAATTCCTATTTTCATGTTCCAAATTCCTACATTTCTCCTGCATTTCTCTGTAAGCAGATAAAGGTATCCAGACCTTTCTGTCATCATTACTTCCAAAACACACTTTTTCTACATCAGGCATTTTAGCTACACATGCATTTTCTTCTGTAATTCCCCAAACAGAAAACAATTCACAGTTTTTCTTAGCACCATCAGGCAGTTCATCAACACATGTATTCTCAGACATGATCTGCCGTGCTACTGCGATTCTCCAAACAGAAAACAATTTCTGTAATTCTCCAAACAACAAAAAAACAATTACACTTTTAAAGTGTGCACTTAGAAATCTACTAACTCGTCAAACCCCCTTAATCACCTCTTAATGACCGACACCCCACGACTCCAGGTACCAATTGTAGTGCTTTCCTCTTATCTAGTTTCTAAGCACTAACATAACACAACAGAAATGCACTTCTGAGGTCAAAGAAAACTTTTATTGTTGTTAATTCTTCCCCAACCACAATATTTATGAATGACGAATTAGTAGCTTTCAAGTCCGCGTTAATCAAACAAAATATATCAGTTTGCAATATACACAGCAGGTTATATTTATAAGATATTGAATGCAAAGCAAAACAAATACTTCACAGTGTGGGAATTATTTACAGCTTCATCTTTCTAAGGTCTGCAAGCTGATGACCCCTGTCAGCCGCGAGAAAGAGAGATTCATCTACCCACACGGGATTGCTGGCAGCTGGCGCCAAGCTACAGCACGAGGTCCGGCAGATTCGAATCTGACTCTCTGCAGCCTGTTACATTCGTTACAAAGGTGTGCCCCCTCCTCTCAGACCTGGGAAACTGAGCAAGCCTTTTGGAGACTGGCCAGGTCTCCAAGGCTACTCCTGTTCCCAAGCTCAAGCGAAGAAAAAACAACACCCATGTACTCTCTCTTATCATGTCTAGTCTACTGTGAGAAAAACATCTTGGTTCTCTGGTGCAAAAACACAGCTTGGAAAAATACAGCTTGGATTCTCAACTGCAATGTCTAACTCCACGTTAAAGGCAATAGGCAGCTAACCTAAATATCAAATGCAATGTCATTTTAAAGGCAATAGGCAGCTAACCTAAATATCAAATGCAATGTCTAGTGTCATGTCAAAGCCAATAGGCATCTAAGCTGAATACAAAATGCAATGTCTTATATCATGTCAAAGCCCATAGGCAGCTGAGCTGAATACAAAATGCAATGTATAATATCATGTCAAAGCCAATAGGCAGCGGAGCTGAATACAAAATGCAATGTATAATATCATGTCAAAGCCAATAGGCAGCTGAGCTGAATATAAAATGCAATGTATAATATCATGTCAAAGCCAATAGGCAGCTGAGCTGAATACAAAATGCAATATACAATATCATGTCAAAGCCAATAGGCAAAATATCTAATAGCATGTCAAAGTCAATAGGCAGCTAAACTGAATACATCATGTCAAAGCCAATAGGAATGCAATGTCAAAGCCAATAGGCGGCTAGACTGGATACAGCATGTCAAAGCCAATAGGCAGAATACAGAATGTAATGACTAATGCAATGTCAAAGCCCATATGCGGCTCAACTGAATACAGAAAGTAATGGCTAATGTCATGTCAAAGCCAATAGGCAGCTCAACTGAACAAAACATACCATGTGCTACTGGTGAACATTGAGCAACTAATATGCGCAGTGGTGAAACACAAAGTAATTGGTCAAAACAAAATTTAACAAATGGCAGTACACCATCTTATCTGTCTCACCTCTGCCCCTTCTTCCCACGCTGCCCTGTTTCACCTCTAGCCTACCTGTTTCCACTGTGCAGTCTCACCACTGATACCAGCCCCCCTCAGTTCAGTCCCATGTCTCTTTTTTTGGTCTTTAGGCCATCTAACGCGGCCCCCTCTCCCAGTAGATGTCTCACCTCCAGCCCACCTCCCGGACTGTCTCAAGTTATCTCAAATCCCCCTCGCCCAGCTGCCCGGCCTCACCTTTGGGCTCCCTCCCTGCTGTCATGAGTGACCTGTGGACAAACAGAGGACAGCTGATATTACACGGTGGCAGGGAGGATGAGCCGGAAACCACTGCACAGAATGAGTTTCCAGCTCCTCTTCATAATCTTTGAAAAGTCAGTGACCATTAAGTGGTGTGAAAACACCCCAAGACATCAGTGCCAACCTCAGCAAGCTTTCTTTCTAGGAGAGAAGATTGGTTAGTAGGGAGAGGGGGAGAAAGTGCTTCTTAGGTAATTCTCAGCTTGAGGCTACAAGCCCCAAGGTCCCTCCACCCCACCACAGCAAAATATTTTATTAATTAAGTTGGTATGTCCGCTCCCCTACTGTAGCTCATATTTGATATCCCGCTTCTCAGCTCCCCCACTCCACTCTTACAGCTTTGTCAAATCTCTGGACCCACTCCCCCAGTAGCGCCTTCTCACATCGAGTACACTTCTCATGACAAATGTTTCTAGCCCCGGCTCCCAAAAGAAGCATCCCATGTCTCATCTCCCCTCCTCGCTGCTCTGACTGTCCCTCTGAAGCCTCTCCCAGCTCAGCTCCATTCTACCCACTGTTTCATCTCATGTTGGGCCCCTCCCTGGTGGGCTGCGTCACTTCTACCACCCTTTGCAACCACTGTTGTGTCACACCTCTGTCCCCTCCCCTGGAAGTCACAGCTCGCCTCTGGTTCCCCCTGCCCGCTGCGCCATTTCACATCTGACCCCTCCTTCCGCTTTCACTTCTCACATCTGGCCCCTCCCCCATTGTCCCATTTCACTTTTGGCCTCTCTCAACCCCTTCTCACCTCTAGTCCTGCCCTACCAGTAACCCTGTCACACCTCCGGCCCCTCTCCCTCTTACACTGCGCCTTCTTGGGGCATCTCTCACATAGGATGATCTATTCTCTGGGCGGTTCGACTGTCCTGTTACCTGCAGCCCCTACCCATGCTGCACGCTGCCACCAATCCGATCTCCTTGCATGCCGTCCTGCATCATCTCTGGACCCCTTGCTCTGCTGTCCCACCCCACCGCTGGCTCCACCTCACTCACAGCGCCACCTCATGTCTGACCCCCCCAGCCCTTGCTGCACTGTCTCAACTTCTGGCTCTTCCTGCTCTCCCATTTCACATATTGGATCTTTCTCCCAACTCCTGCCCTCCCACTCTGACTCCTCCCCTGGAGCACTGTGTCTAGTGTGGCCCTTCCCCTGTCACCCTATCTCTTCGCTAGAGCCCACGGCTCTGTTGATCTGTCTCTCCTTTGCCCCCTGCTGTGCAGTGTCACCTGTGATTGTGCACCGTGCCTTGTCTCACCTCTGGAGCCTGTAGCCCTGTTTCTCCTCTGGACCCTGTCCCACTGCAGCCCCAATCCACATCTTCACTGCATTTCCCCACTGTCCCATTTTACCTTTTGCTTCCAACTCCCTTTGCTCCATCGCTCCTCTTGCTCTGGTGTTCAGTCTCAAATGCGTTCTCCCTTCCCCAGTGTCCGACATCGAATGTCTCCACTTTCCCCCGCTACTCTCAGTGTATCTCCTGGTCCCCCTCAAAGGTGTCCCCACCTCGGTGACCCATCTTGTGACTGTTCCCTCTCTCTTGCTGTGTTGTCTAAGTTCTAGCTCCCTCCTTATGTCACCTCTGCCCCCCTGCCGCAGTGGCCCTACCTTGCTCTATCTACCCTCCCCCATAGTACTGCCTCACCTCTAGATTCCCCATTACCTTGCTGTCATGTCTCATAGTTATCCCCCACTGCCCTACCTCACCACTGGCTACCATTTTCTACTGCCCCATGCCCCCTCTGGCCCACTCCCTCTAATAACCTTTCTCATATTTGCCCCCCCTACAACACCGTCCTGTTTCACTTCTGGTCTTAACCTCTCACTGAATTAATGAATGAATAATTGAATGCATGAATGAATATAATTTATGTCGCACACAGCACACAACTACTCCATTTACTGAATAGATGTTCCTTGCTCATGCTAAGAAACTTGAGGTGGGTGTGACCCCAAGCCTGCACTGGCAAGAAGGGAAAGGACTGGCACCCTGTCTTGACTGGCATCCACCCCACCATGTCCGCTCTGCCCTACCTCCTCTCTTAGCCCCCTCTCCACCTTTCCATACCAGTCCTGTTCACCCTCCAACCACTGTCCCTTCTCACGTCTAGCTCCCCATTGTGCCATCTGCTCCTTAGTGCTTGTGTTCCACCTGAAGCCTCTTCTGAACTCTGTCCCAGTCCATCCCCTGCCTGTGTTGCCTCTGACCCCTCCACTCACAGTCCCACGTCACCTTAGGCACCGATCCACCTGGAGCCCCGTCACACTTCTGTCCCATCTAACTTCTGGTCCCTCCATCCCTTGTCTCCTTTAGTCCACCTCCCCCTGCCCCACTCCTATACCAGCACCTTCTCCCCACTGGTGTTGCCCCCCAACAGCACTCTGAATCTTGAGCTCCTCCTCCTCCTGCCCTCTCATGTCTAGACACTTCAAAATTCTGTCCTGTCACCGGTGTCCCCATCTCCCCACTGACCAATTTCACCTTGGCCCCACCCCTTAATGACCAATCATAACTGAGACCCCTCCCCTTATGTCACCTCTTGCATACCTGCCCCAGCGGGACTATCACACCTTTACCCCGCCTCCATAGTGCTGTGTCTCCTCTGCCCTCTTTTCCCCTCGTATCTTACACCCCCATCTAGGCCCCTCCCACCATTGCCTTCTCTCACCTCAGAAATGCTCCAGTCCTTGGTCACCAATGAGTGCCCTCTCCCCCACTGTCCTCCCTTCCTGCCAGCTTCTCCCACCCATTTCACCTTTGTGCCCCTCCCCCAATGTCCCTTTCCGTCGCTGGTCCCTTTTTGCCCGATAGTCCTGTCACACCTCTATTGCCCACCCATCATAGCCTTCCGCCTTGTCTGATCAGCACACCCACAGACCTGTCAGACCTCTGACCTCACTCACCCTTTTGCCCGTCTCACCTCGGGTCCCTCTTTACACTGTCTCCATTTCTATGTAGCCTTCCTACATCTGATGCCCAATCACAACTCTCGTCCACTCCTGCTGCTCCCTCTCACTTCTGGGCCCCTCCGGTGCTGTCCTATGTCATGTGAGGGCCCCTCCCCTGCTTCCTATCCCATCCACCCTCCAACCACTGCCGTCACTCCTCTGACCCCCACCCCTCCATGTACTCTCAGGCCCCTATAGCTCCATCTTGTTACTGGCCCTGCTCCTCCAATAGGTCTGAGGCGGCTTTTGCACACTGGTCCTAGTAGTCCTGCCTCACCTCTAGCCCCTCGCCCATCACCAGCCCTGTCTCACCATTCCCCTGCTCTTCTGTGTCACCTCTGGACCTGCTACATCGAGCATGACATTACAGGAAGTGGCATCACAACCCATAACCTCAGAGGAAGTGATATCATAAGAAGTGACATCAGAGCTTAAGACCTCGCACATATCTTTAGCAGGAATGTCATGAGTACATTCGAGTTCCCCACAAGATGCAACAAATGAAAGCTGATCACTACTTAAGCCTGTGACTTGAGTTCCCTGTCTAAAGGAAATAACATCTCACATTGGGATGACATTTGGTGTCTCACTACCTACAGTAGATAAACCACTAAGTGCTGAAAGCTAGGCACACACACTGCCCCCAAAAGGTTGTCACCCACAACTAGAAGCAGATATTTATCTTGTTCTTATTCTTGGCATAACTATAGGTAAACCAAACTCACATTCACTAATCCACCCAAGGATAGCTCTCCCTGTAATCTGTACCACCAGAATACCCACAAGCATTCATTCCATCCATCACTTATTCGTAAACTTCAGTGTGATTTCACTAATGGCATTATCAGCATGTGGGGATGAACTCAATATGTCTAAGTTCAAGTTTTTAAACTATTACTGTTAAGAACTTCATTAATCTAATCTGAATATGAAGGTGAAAAGCCTCCACATGTTACAAAAATGCACTGTTTTGAAATGTTGAGGCAACTTTGTCACAATTTTATATTGCTTTATTTACATGGCAAATATTTTCATGGCTCTGCTCATGCCGGGCTCCAAGAGCCAAGCCAGACTCTTTGCTCAGCTGTCCCTTTTAATATAGTGACTCGCCCATCAATACTCGGTCTGTAGTAATTTGAGGTCACTGTTGTCACTGTTGCAGCGCACAGTGGATCCCACTTTTACTATCAGGCCAAGATCTGACTAAAAACTAATGAAAGGAGTACCCCACTCCATCCCCTGAAGCTACGTCCCGCTGCTGAAACGGCTTTGCAGCTTTGCGACTGCTGTGCGTGCAATTCTTACAGCAGAGCTGGAGTTTGAAAATCTTTACTTTGGACACCCATATGTTTGGGATCAAGATGTGGCAATGGAATGGGGTAGAATCACAAGTGGCAGAGTCATGGTATGGAGTCTAACATTCAACTTATACTTTTTTTTTTTAAACTGCTACAACAAAAATGGCAACAAGAAGAAACGTGACAGTAAATCAATTCTGGCTTAATTGGTGGCAAAGACTACATTTTAAAATATCTTGCTGGGTTTAAGGCACCTGCGCAGAGATCTCTGTGTGTCCGGTAAATCTAATGGCATAATAGTAATGGTAAGATAACTCTGGTGGTTAATGCACTTGCTGGAGAGATCAAAGTTTGTCAAGTCACAGTTTTGACTCAAAGCAGCATATAGCGTTCATGTGTTTTTTGCAAAGCACACCTTGTAAATGCAGATGACAGATTTTTATTTTATGTAAAAAGGTAAGTGGGTTACTGAATTTAACAAAGATCCTTATGTTACCTGCAGTTCATAAATGGCAACCCTTCTAATATAGCACAATGGTCTATGAATGACATGTGACTCGTTCAAATTGTGATCCTTACAGTCTGTAACATTGTGATATTTCCCCATACTAATCCACCACTAATCCTTTTGGGGTTCCAAAGTAGCGTGCTACTCCCTGAAAAGCACATTGACGCCTTGTCAGGAGTAGTAAGCATTATATAAATATAATTACAATTACATTCTACACATTGAATTACACACTTCTATGATTTATTGATCATTTAAAGTGTGTGTGTGTGAAGTAAAGCAGCCAGACACCCTCGGTGGGATGAGTAATGATGTAAAAAAGATAATGTAAAAAAATAGTGCTATTTAATTTTTTTGGGTGTGTGTGTAAATACTGGTCCAGTGGAATGCATTGCACATTCTAAAGGTGCATACACATCAATATGCACAGCAATTGAACAAAGTCAAAAGCTTGCCTCCAAATCACAGCTTCTTGAACTACTTGTGAAAAGATATCCTGTGCCTCTGTTTCCTCTAATTTGCAGTGGCACCTAAGTGTGAGGTCCCGGTAGCTCCCATCCAGGATCAGTCTGAAACAGCAGCAGAGCTTATGGCCCATTAAATGCCATCTTTGGCTTGGGCCCAGCTGGAATTTTAAACATGGGCGCCCCCTTCCTGCCAGTACGTTGCTGTTGTGAAGGGAAAACAGACAAGGTGCAGATGCTGCTGGGTCCGGCGTCCGCAAATTACACGTGGACAATTATTTTACTGAGGCCCAACCTGTGCTTAATTTGTAAATAAAAACGTGCCGGTGCCCAAAGCCCTCCTGTTAAACACGTGGCTGCTGCACTTAAATGTGCGAACACGGAATACTGAGGCAGCATAATCCTGAAGCCATCTCGGGCCTCTTCAGTCCATTTAAAGCCACTCCCTGCCCCTTCAGCTCACTCTTGCAGCTTTCTGCTTTCCACCTTTGTGACGCTTTTTAGTTTTTCTCTTCCTCGTCTTTGCCATATGTCTCTTTTGCTCGCAGCAAATGCTTGAGGCAGAAGAATAAGCGTCGGCCCTAAAAAATAAGAGCCGGTGCTCAGCACCGGAAATAACAATCACAAATTAAGTACTGGCCACGCAGTGGGCGGCATCTTCGCTGTGAAATTAGTGGGTGAATGCTGCCCACCCACGTGTACCCCGACTTGTGCCCTGCTGCCTCCTGGCCCTCGTCTGCCTCACTGTTCCTTCTCCCCTGTGTCCCCTGTCCCATCGCACCTCTTTACCACTCCCCCTGCTACACCATCACACCGGTGTGGTCCCCTCACTGCCCCACCTCTGATACCTTCAACACCAGACTGAGCAGGTATGGGGACGTCACTCTGAGATCTTCAGAATACAGTTTTCCATGTGCAGTTCGTGCCCACCCCTTATCGTACGACCGCCTTTCCTCTCTTGTGCCTTCAGCCTTCCTCTCGGGGTCCACCCCACCTTCACATTTGTCCCCCGCTTGTTTGTTGTCCTTTGTTGTTCAGTCCTCTGATCAGGTGGAGCACTTAGTGTCTTTCAACTGGCGCCATCACATCTCCCCTCGTTGGCCCGTGAGATTTCTCATCCTTCTAGTGAATCACATTTCTGCAATGAGTCTCGGGGGATTTGGGGCATCTCTGATCACCTCGTGGGGTTGTGCTGTGGTCTGGGATCGGCGGTGGTGCTGTCGTCGGTGTCTTCTACATCCTCGAATTCGGATTCAGATATGTTTTGATGGTGAATTTCCCGATATTGCAGTATTTCTGCTCTACCCCCTCTCTCCCACCCCCGCCCCCCTGCTAGCCGCCAGACCCCCGACCTTTATGCCACTTCGTGTCCATCTCGGCCATCGCCTGGTGTCTCCTTTGACCTCCGACTGTGGCCTCATCTAACCTCTTCCCCTCTCCCCGTGACTGCCCCGCACAACTCCAGCGCCTCTCCCTCTGCTGCCCGGCCACACATCTGCCCCTTCTCATCTGCCCCTCTAGTCTATGACCCCGCACTGCTCTGTCTTCCTTCTGAACCCCCACTTCCTGCTGCCCTTTCTCCCATCTAGCCCCTCTACCCTGTCCCGTGTCACTGTAGCCCCCGTCCCTGCTGTTTCTCCTCTCCTCACCACTGAGCCCCTCCTTCCAGGCACCACCTCTGCCTCTGTGCCTCGCCTCCTCTACCCACAGATCCTGGTCTTTGGGGCTGGTTCCCGCCATCAGCCGTTTCTTACCTCTCGCCCCCCTCTCATCTAGCTCAGCTCTGGTCCTCCGCAGCCCTGATCACCACTGGATGCCCCTCCGCTCTCCCACGTCTCCTCTTGTCCTTGATCCGGGCCCTGACTCACCTCTGCCCCCTCCTTCTCTGCCCCACCCTCCTCTTGCCCCCTCTGCACTGTCCACCTTATTTCTAGATACTCCGCCCACTGCTCCCGCTCACCCCACAGCTCTGCACTATTCATGGTCTCCCCTCGTGAAGCTGTCTCCTACAGCTTCACACTGATGGACCAGTCTCACCTCTGGCCCCTCTCACTCTGCCACCCTTTCTCATCTCGGGCCCCATTTACTCTTTGACCCCTGTCTCCTGTAGTCTTCACCACCCCGTTCCCCTTCCCAGCTCTGGTACTCCCCCCGCTGCTCCAGCTCACCCAACCTCCCAACCTTTGTCACCTCTGGTCCCCACCCCAAGCTTTCATGGTTCATCTCTGACTCCCCCCGCCCCCACAACCCCACTGTCCCATCACACCCAACTGTCCCATCACACCCTACTGTCCCATCACACCACACCCCACTGTCCCATCACACCCTACTGTCCCATCACACCCTGCGGTCCCATCACACCACACCCTACTGTCCCATCACACACCACTGTCCATCAGACCCCACTGCCCCATCACACCACACCCTACTGTCCCATCACACCCCACTGTCCACCACACCCTACTGTCCCACCACACCCCACTGTCCATCACACCCCACTGTCCCATCACACCACACCCTACTATCCCATCACACCCCACCCTACTGTCCCATCACACCCCACTGTCCACCACACCCTACTGTCCCATCACACGCCACTGTCCATCACACCCCACTGTCCCATCACACCACACCCTACTGTCCCATCACACCCACTGTCCCATCACACCCCACTGTCCCATCACACCCTGCGGTCCCATCACACCACACCCTACTGTCCCATCACACCCTACTGTCCCATCACACCCTGCGGTCCCATCACACCACACCCTACTGTCCCATCACACACCACTGTCCATCACACCCCGCTGCCCCATCACACCACACCCTACTGTCCCATCACACCCCACTGTCCACCACACCCTACTGTCCCATCACACCCCACTGTCCATCACACCATACTGTCCCATCACACCACACCCTACTGTCCCATCACACCCCACCCTACTGTCCCATCACACCCCACTGTCCACCACACCCTACTGTCCCATCACACCCCACTGTCCATCACACCCCACTGTCCCATCACACCACACCCTACTGTCCCATCACACCCACTGTCCCATCACACCCACTGTCCCATCACACCCTGCGGTCCCATCACACCACACCCGGCTGTAGGAGACAGTTGCTCTGTTCCCCTCCTCCACTCAGCACTTGTCTCCTCCGACTCCTCCTCCACAGTTGCTCATAACACCTCAAGCCCGCTACTCCCACTGCCCCGTCTCACCTTTTTATCTGGCCGCCTTCCCTGCAGGCCTGTTTCACTTCTGATCCCCTCCTCACTGTCCCACATCACCTCCCGCCCCCTACAGCCTCCTGTCGTCCACCCCCCTCGCTGTCTCATCTCACCTCTGTCACCTCAGTCCACTGTCCTTACTCATCTCTGGATCCCTCACTTTTGACCTCCTTCTCCCCACTGCCCTGCTACCCTTCTGCACCCGCCTTGTCCCCGCTCACCTCCGGCTCTCTGCCCATACCCTGCCCTCATCTAATTCCTCTTATCTCTGTCTCCTCTGACCACCCCAGTAACATTGTTTCACCGCTGGTCCCCTCTCTCTGTTCCCTGTCACTCTGTCCTCCTCCCCCCGCGGCCTCCTGTGTCACTGGAGCCCCCACCTACTGTCCCAGTATTATTTAACCTGATGTCGCTCTGTTACGCCTCTGGTCTCCTCCATGTAGCCCTGTGCCTCCTCTGCACGTCGCTCTGTAGCCCTGACTCCCCTCTTGTGCCCTCCCCTCTAACCTCTGACCCCATCCACCCACTGCTCCAGCTAAGGTCTTGACCAACTCCACTGCTGCCCCGACTCAGACCGGGCCCACACCCCTGCCGCCGTGTCTCACCTTTGCCCATCCTCTCTCCTGCAGCCCTGTCTCACCTCTGACCCCTTCTCAGTCTGACTCTGTCTCCTGTGGTTCCCCCTCCCAAGTAGCCCAATCTCAACTCGGGCCTCCCCGCCACCCCATCCCCTGTCACATCTAGTCCTCATCACCCCACTCTTCTGTCTCACCTCTGGCTCCTCTCGCACCTCTGGGCGCTATCTTCCTTGCTGTCTTATGTCTGACTGCCCCCACTGCCCTCTGTCTCCTCTGCCACTCGTCATTCTGCCCTGTCTTGTCTCTGCCCTGGTGCCCTGTCTGCCCTCTCACCCCTCTCTTCCCACTGCCCCGCCTCACCTCAGACCACCCCTCCCGAGCGGTCTCCTCTGACCCCCCCTACATATCCTTGTCCCACCTCTGAACCCCCTCCCTTCATAGCCCTGTACCTCCTCGGCCATCACCCCTGTAGACCTGTCTCACGCCTGAACCCACCTTCCACTGCCCGTCTCACCTCCGGCCCCCACGGTCCTGTCACCACCTCAAACGGCTGATCACTGCCCCCTCCCCTGCTGCCCAGTCTCATCTCTGCCCCTCCCCTCTGCCCTGTGTCATTTCTGGCCCCTGCTCCACTGTCCTATTTTACCACCTGTCATCCTCCCCCAACTCACCTCGCATCCCACCCCCTGTGCTGTCACAGTTCATCTCTGGCCTCCCTCTCTCTTGTCACCTCTGCTCTCTCTTCCCCCATAGAGCAGTCTCACCGCTTCCACCCTCCTCAGCCCTGAGCCTGATTCTGCCCCCTCCCCTGCTGCCCCTGCTCATCTCAGCCCTCCTACCCCGCTGTCTCCTCTCACCTCTGCCCCCTGTCCCTGTAGCTTCTCCCACCCACTGCCATCCTCTGCAGAAGGAGTGATTACGTTTCTGGTGGGACTGAAGGCCTTGGGGAGAGAGAGTCAGGGCCGGTCTTGGCGCTAAGACTCAAAGTACGAGCCACGAGATCAAAGGAGGTAACTCAGGCAACAAATGTCATAACAAAATATGATAGACTATAATATCAACATTCATCTGTTAAGTATACATTATATATTACTGCACTGAGTAACATCTATTGAAAGTAATATTCTTTTTAAAAAGAAACATTCAGTACCCACATGCCCTATCATCTTTGAGACGAGTTACCCTAAAACTTGGTCAGTTTGTTCTATCTTTTTATGTAGTCTATATAGTTATTAATTGTGAGGCAAGATTATTTTATGTTAATCATATACAAGAGAACTATTACCAGAGCGCAGATCCTCGGCTGAAATACCGCAGTGTGCTCTCAGACTGACTGAGTAAGGGAAATGATGCAAAGTGTAATAAAGTGATGGACGGATCATCACACAAGATGGTCCAGTGCGGGGCTGGGATTTGAGACAAGGTTTCCTGGTGCACTTTGTACACTTCAGCCACTGGAGGGTAACATCCGTCTCTCTTCTTTAACGCCAGTGGTCGGGATTTGTATTCAGTTACTTCATAAACGTGTGTTAGTACATGGAGTGCAATGAATACACTTATCACATCTTAACTCAAGCTGACACTAAACACTCACAGACAACCATACGAGCGGCCATGCGACTGAAAGGTGGGCTCTTCTATTTGTAATGAAGATAAATCCCAGCGACAGAGCTCGTCGGTCTGAAGCCATCTTGCACTTCTCTTGGGTCTCCGAGAAGAGCTGTACCCAAGGGAGGAAGCTCTGTGGGGACCGCAAGGCCTCTTTGCTTTTTGGCAATTATTTAATTGCAGCCATTGGGGTGTCGATCCTCTCCTAAATCATCCTCTTTCTTTACTCAGGTGAGCCAGAAGTACCAGTAACATAAAACGGCATCGCTGCTTCCCCGGCCTTCTCATCTGGCCTGACAACCAAGACCACTGTAGGAGAAACTGAAGGTTCCAGTGACTGCAGTGAAATCATTAACAAAACACAGAGGCCCCAGAGCTTCTGGGACAGGCTTCAGGAAGACTTGGAGATGTGCAGCTTAGCTTCAGAGCGTCATCTAGGGATACTGCCCCCTGAGTCCCCCCTACTCCAGAATCTGGGGTGATATATCCCAGGGGTTTCATTGGCTCCTGAGCTCATGCTCCTAATGCGGGCCCACCTCACTTCCTGTCTGACACCTTTATACTGTAGCTTCATCTCACTTCCTGTTGCCCACCCCATTTAACCCTGCCTCCCCTCTAGTAAGGTAAGGGGCGTAGCTTGGTCAGTAATATGGGGGGCTTCAGATGTTCTGACAGGCTGGCATTAAATGTTTAAATAAATTATACGACAAGCAAAGTGCATGAGAGGGGCCTAAGGGGCAGTGGAAAGGGAAAGGAATGCGGATTGGTAGGAGTCGCAAGAGACAAAACACAATATTTTGTATTTTGTCAAATAAGCTTTATTTTTAAGGAGTTTCAAGACAGAGACTGAGAAACTATGTGCATGTTTCTGTCTGTGTGTATGCAAAAAATCCTGCTCACATCACACTGATATCGCACAATGCCTAACTATTTATCAGAACATACATTTATTAGGGGGTTGTACCACCCTAAATACCCCCACCCCCGAAGCTACGCCCCTGCCTCTGGTTCCTCATCCTCAGGAGCCACGTCTCAGCACAACCCCCTCCCCCACTGTCCCGTCTCATCTCTGGTCCAGAGAATCCCCATCTTTGTCCCCCTCCTCACTGACAGTGTCTCCTCTGACCCTCTTACCCCTTAGACAAGCCTCATCAGTGACCCCCTCCCCGTCATGTCTTACCTCTTGTCCCTCACACCTTTCGCTACTGTGCAGTTTATAAGTTACAATCATAATATAGCAGAGTGAGCTATGAACTGCCACAAAGAGCTGCGTGCAAACTGCGTGATACAGGTTATGTTTTTACTAGTCTTTGATTATCCTAATTTTTGCTGAAAGGGGTTTGTTTGGGTAGAAATAAATGGTTATTAGTAAAGTCAACCCTAACCACTGTGCGATGGTCTGAATCCGGAGTTTATGCTTCCCCAGACCAAGCACTCTTAAAAGGATGACGTGAATCCTACACCTTGCAGCCCCTTTGTCTTATGTAACATGTTCTATTCACTGATTTACACCTGTAGGATCCATTGTCTCTATGTGTGAGTGAAGTAAAGTGCCCCACACCCTACGCTGGTTAGAGAGGTGCTATTAAACAAATTAAATGCATGAGAGAGGGGCTAGGGAGAGATGAGGGGCACCGTCACAGGGTGATGGTGAGGGAACCATCAAAGAACCCCAATAAAGACTGCCATACCCTGGTACCCTGTAAGGTCATCATTTAGTATGTTTTAAAAACGAATACAATTAAATATATAATGAAAAATATGTTGTAGAAGGCACCATTTTTGCCACTTTTCCCGATTTGTTTTTGAGGGGAGAACCCCCCCACGCCCCATTGTATTGGTCAGGTTCGCTCCCTATGCACCCTATGGGGGTTGGTGAGGGCTGCTTTGGGGTCCCAGTCCGGCCCTGCATGGGTGGAGCCCCTCTAGTGTGGAGCACAAGTACTCCTCAGCCCAGGGGGCAGCCTTGCTCCGGGTTACAATGGCTCAAACACTCCCACGAGGCTTCAGACAAGAGGAGCCGGGTTATCAAAGGCCTTTCTCATTAATACTAAATGTTGAAACACTTCCGTCACTTTTGCATATTAGTTCATATTTTAAAAACAAATACATTGCAGGTTACAGTCAGGACTGATCAGAAGTGTAAATAAAATACATGTTCACGTTTCTGCTTTTTGCACAATGTACATCTCTCTCTCTAACAACACCCTCTCCCCTCCAAGCACTAACCAGCTTCTAGTAAACCCTCCACTCACATGCTCTGACTGGCCTGCTCCTCTTCTGTACTCAGCCGTGGGCCCCACATGTGGGACCACCCCACACGTGGGACCACCCCACTCTTTCCTTCCTCTCTCTCCTCCTCGCACTATCTGTCGAGTTCTCTTACTTTTGCACTGGTTTGGTTATTGCTTTTAGAGATTTAAAGCTGAAAGAGATGGAATGAAGGCGAAATCAAAATCAAAATAAGACTAAAAGTAGGAGTTCACCCTACAACTCAAAAGACACAGAAAAGGAAAGACAAGGGTCATAAAACTTACGTGAAACAGAAATAACCGGTCACCAGCCACAAGAGTCGCCTCTCCTGACCAGCTCCACTTAGGAAAAGCCAAGAACTAACTGCTGCTTTTGAGCGCTTTCAAAAACTGCAGCCATTGTGATGTCACTTGTGACGTCATCCCCCTGGGAGGCTTCAGTGTGTGCAGGAAGCTGGTGACCTCACAACAGAATGTGTTTTGAGGCTAATGCCATGGCGTCTTTGTGATGCAGCCGTGAGCATTCCATCCAAGGGACACATTCCACTGACACTGGGGGCGGCATTGCTGTGTCCCTGGAAGCAAAAAGCTCATATATTTAACACATTATATTAAAGTTTAAAATCAGGATTTATTCTCAGACACATTTTGTTAAAGTTGAGAATATAAAATAGACCTGCCAACTGGTGGAAAGTACCATCTTGCCTAGCATGTTACCCCCATATTTCACTGTATATATGTTGTTTTAGATGTATGTGTCACTGGGACCCTGCCAGCCAGGGCCCCAGTGCTCATAAGTGTGCCCTGTATGTGTTCCCTGTGTGATGACTAACTGTCTCACTGAGGCTCTAACCAGAACCTCAGTGGTTATGCTCTCTCTGCTTTCCAAATTGTCACTAACAGGCTAGTGACCAATTTCACCTATTCACATTGGCATACTGGAACACTCTTATCATTCCCTAGTATATGGTACTGAGGTACCCAGGGTATTGGGGTTCCAGGAGAACCCTATGGGCTGCAGCATTTCTTTTGCCACCCATAGGGAGCTCTGACAATTCTTACACAGGCCTGCCACTGCAGCCTGAGTGAAATAACGTCCAAGTTATTTCACAGCCATTTACCACTGCACTTAAGTAACTTATAAGTCACCTATATGTCTAACCTTTACCTGGTAAAGGTTGGGTGCTAAGTTACTTATTGTGTGGGCACCCTGGCACTAGCCAAGGTGCCCCCACATCGTTCAGGGCAAATTCCCTGGACTTTGTGAGTGCGGGGACACCATTACACGCGTGCACTGTACATAGGTCACTACCTATGTACCGCGTCACAATGGTAACTCCGAACATGGCCATGTAACATGTCTAAGATCATGGAATTGTCACCCCAATGCCATCCTGGCATTGGGGAGACAATTCCATGATCCCCGAGTCTCTAGCACAGACTGGGGTACTGCCAAACTGCCTTTCCCGGGGTTCCACTGCAGCTGCTGCTGCTGCCAACCCCTCAGACAGGTTTCTGCCCTCCTGGGGTCCAGCCAGGCTTGGCCCAGGAAGGCAGAACAAAGGATTTCCTCAGAGAGAGGGTGTTACACCCTCTCCCTTTGGAAAAAGGTGTCAGGGCTGGGGAGGAGTAGTCTCTCCCAGCCTCTGGAAAAGCTTTGATGGGCACAGATGGTGCCCATCTCTGCATAAGCCAGTCTACACCGGTTCAGGGATCCCCCAGCCCTGCTCTGGCGCAAAACTGGACAAAGGAAAGGGGAGTGACCACTCCCCTGACCTGCACCTCCCAGGGGAGGTACCCAGAGCCCCTCCAGTGTGCTCCAGACCTCTGCCATCTTGGAAACAGAGGTGCTGCTGGCACACTGGACTGCTCTGAGTGGCCAGTGCCAGGAGGTGACGTCAGAGACTCCTTCTGATAGGCTCTTACCTGTGTTGCTAGCCTATCCTCCTTCCTAGGTAGCCAAACCTCCTTTTCTGGCTATTTAGGGTCTCTGCTTTGGGGAATTCTTTAGATAACGAATGCAAGAGCTCATCAGAGTTCCTCTGCATCTCTCTCTTCACCTTCTGCCAAAGGATTGACCGCTGACTGCTCAGGACGCCTGCAAAACCGCAACAAAGTAGCAAAGACAACTACTGCAACCTTGTATCGCTGATCCTGCCACCTTCTCTACTGTTTTCCTGGTGGTGCATGCTCTGGGGGTAGCCTGCCTCCTTCTTGCACCAGGAGCTCTGAAGAAATTTCCCGTGGGTCGACGGAATCTTCCCCCTGCAACCGCAGGCAACAAAAGACTGCATCACCGGTCCTCTGGATCCCCTCTCAGCACGACCAGTGTGGTCCCTGGAACTCAGCAACTCTGTCCAAGTGACTCCCACAGTCCAGTGACTCTTCAGTCCAAGTTTGGTGGAGGTAAGTCCTTGCCTCCCCACGCTAGACTGCATTGCTGGGTACCGCATGATTTGCAGCTGCTCCGGCTCCTGTGCACTCTTCCAGGATTTCCTTTGTGCACAGCCAAGCCTGGGTCCCCGACACTCTAACCTGCAGTGCACAACCTCCTGAGTTGTCCTCCGGCCTTGTGGGACTCCCTTTTGTGTCTTCGGGTGAGCTCCGGTTTACTCCTCTTCGTAGTGCCTGTTCCGGCACTTCTGCGGGTGCTGCCTGCTTCTGTGAGGGCTCCCTTACTTGCTGGACGCCCCCTCTGTCTCCTTATCCAAGTGGCAACATCCTGGTCCCTCCTGGGCCACAGCAGCATCCAAAAACCCTAACCGCGACCCTTGCAGCTAGCAAGGCTTGTTTGCGGTCTTTCTGCGTGGGAACACCTCTGCAAGCTTCTTCACGACGTGGGACATCCATCCTCCAAATGGGAAGTTTCTAGCCCTCTTCGTTCTTGCAGAATCCACAGCTTCTACCATCCAGTGGCAGCTTCTTTGCACCCTCAGCTGGCATTTCCTGGGCATCTGCCCAATCTCGACTTTGTAGCGACTCTTGGACTTGGTCCCCTTGTTCCACAGGTACTCTCGTCCGGAAATCCACTTTGGTTGCATTGCTGGTGTGGGCCTTCCTTGCAGAATTCCCCTATCACGACTTCTGTGCTCTCTGGGGAATATAGGTGCACTTTACACCTACTTTTCAGGGTCTTGGGGTGGGCTATTTTTCTAACCCTCACTGTTTTCTTACAGTCCCAGCGACCCTCTACAAGCTCACATAGGTTTGGGGTCCATTTGTGGTTCGCATTCCACTTTTGGAGTATATGGTTTGTGTTGCCCTTATACCTATGTGCTCCTATTGCAATCTACTGTAACTATACATTGCTTGCATTACTTCCTTTTGCTATTACTGCATATGTTTGGTATTGTGTACATATATCTTGTGTATATTTGGCATCCTCATACTGAGGGTACTCACTGAGATACTTTTGCCATATTGTCATAAAAATAAAGTACCTTTATTTTTAGTATATCTGTGTATTGTGTTTTCTTATGATATTGTGCATATGACACCAGTGGTATAGCAGGAGCTTTGCATGTCTCCTAGTTCAGCCTAAGCTGCTCTGCTATAGCTACCTTCTATCAGCCTAAGCTGCTAGAAACTCCTCTTCTACACTAATAAGGGATAACTGGACCTGGTACAGAGTGTAAGTACCCCTTGGTACCCACTACAAGCTAGGCCAGCCTCCTACACCAACCCTTTGACTCTGTGAGGGTAGGGGCTGGGGTCTTTTTCCCTCACTTGTGCCCTGGGAGCACCGCAGGCTCGGATTGGCTGCAGCCTGGTGTCTCTTACTGACTGGTTCCAAAAATGTGAGCAACCTCGCAAAGTCGCCCAGCCCTTCTGTCATTGGGCCACGTAGGTATGGTGAGCCACTAGGCTGAGGCCTGAGATACTGAAGTTTCACTTTTTAGCATTAGTCAAGAACCTTTGACTTTTCTAAAATTATATGTCTAATATACTTACTTAAAGGGGCTTTCAGCCACATCTCTTCATCCATTAGTCTGTTGTGTCACTCATACTCAGTACAGCATACAGCAGGAGGCAGTGGGTCAGATTAATAAAGTCACTGGTTAACTCCACTTTGAGTGACTGCATTTTGCTCTCTCCCAATGAGCACATCCACAGACGCGGTAGGTCCCTTCAGTGCACGTTTTTGGTTTGTACTTTGTAATTACTTCAATGCTGCAATTGTGTTTAGAGCCTGATGTGATAGCAGGACACTTTCTTCCAGATGACAGCACAGGGCACATTACATCTTTATCAGTTTCTTTCTCAAGCCAATGAATAACAGTTTGCTGCCACTTGAAACTGTTCTGTATTAATTTATCCGCTTTTCACTACCTATGCAATACATAAACCGAAAGCTTCAATATTATACCACGTGAATTCATAAGCGAACAATTCTTCAGAACACTTTTAATCTGCACAGTTTCACCAAAGGTTCTTTAATAAACTTTGCTCACAGAGAAAACAGCCTTCATTGTGTTTTATTTGCAGCACTTGTAACGCTTTCCCTGTCTTTCTCTTTCTTTTACTTTTGAGTTCTTTTTTTTCCTTAATTCTTTTCATGTTCTTTCTTTCTCTTGCAGTCTTTCTTTCTCAAAGCCAAGAGGCTATAGAATGATCGGCTTTTTTAGGTCTGCGTTAGCCAAAACATTTGGATTTTAATAAAATTATAAATGTAACACAATTACTTATAGGGGGCTTCAATCACATGTCATTCATTCGTCTGTGGTTGTTTCATTCAGATTTCTCTTCCATCCACTCCAGCATACATCAGGGGGCACTGCGTCAACCCACTTTAGCCGTTGGCTGACTGCACCATGAATTGCGGCATACTGCCCTTTCAGAAGGAGCACATCCTCACACAAAGTACTCCTTCAGTGCTAGGGAGTACTACGGTAATTTGTGCTTTTTTGAGACCAAAAACATTTTTGCCTTTAACCATTTATTTAGATTGATGAAGGACTGGCAGCTTCTTGAATAATAATTTTCAAAAACATAGCAAGAATTGCCTAATGTCTAACGACTAATTCCATTTCTATTCGCGTTTCCAAAGCTTGTTTTCTTGCATTCAATTGCGACTGCAGGGGCTGTCAACAGGCCCGTAAATAACTTACGATTTAAGAGCAGCACCTTTACATTGAATGATGACCCCTGTCCTTATTGAAGCTCACATAACAATGGCTAATGAGTGGTGCCCCCTGGGCAGCACACGGCTCTGTAACTGTGACTCTTGCCCCAGGACAGGACCTGCAACAGGGGCTGGTAACAGCTGCCTCTCAGTAGCAACCAGTGCTATTGCTGGGGACCTCTGCCCCCAGGGCACCTATCTAACCTTGGTTGGTTACTGGGGTATCCAGGACATTTTCTGCGACCATAGGGGAGACTGCTGCCCCTTGGCAGAGCCGGTAATATTAACTGAGGTCTGCTGCCCCAAGGGCAGTTACCACCGCTATGGTTGGTGACAGCTGCCCCAAGGGCAGTTACCACCGCTATGGTTGGTGACTGCTGGCCCGAGGCAGCATGCAGTGCTATTGCTGGTGACTGCTGCCCCTGAGGGAGCCTGCATTTGTATGGCTCGTGACTGCTGCTCTCAGGCCAGTTACCACAACTACAGCTGATAATTGGTGCCCTCACGTTGTAATCACACCCATGACTGGAGACTGCTGCCCTTATGGGAGAACCTGCAATAATGGCTGTTGTCTGGTGCCTCAAGGGCAGCATTCAACGAAAAGCCCAGTGACCCCAGCCCTGAGGGCTGCTACCATAACAATGGCTGATGACTGCTGCCCCCAGGGCAACATGCAGCACTATGATTGGTGACTGCTGTTCCCAGCACAACTACCAAAATCATTGTTGGTAACTGCTGCACCCAGGACAGAACCTATAACAGTGGGTACTGACTACTGCCCCCAAAGAATCATTCAGTGCTCTGACTGGTGAGGCATCTACCACAGCCATGGCTGATAACCACTGTCTCCAGAGCAATTACTACAACCAAAGCTGGTGACTGCTGCTCCCTCGGCAGACCCTTCAGCAGTGCGTATGGATTGCTGCCCCCAAGGCAGCATGCAGTACTATGGCTGTTGATTGCTGCCCCAAGGGCATGTACCCCCAAAATAATTGGTGACTGTAGCCCCCTAAAGCAGCGTGCAGTGTTGTGGGTGTTGACTCTATCCCAAGGGCAGTCAGTACTTGCAACAATGGCTGGTGGCTGCTGGCCCCCGGGTAACGTGCTATAGCTGGGGACTGCTGCCCCTGGGCAGTTACCACAACCATGATTGATGACTGCTGTCGGCAGACCAGCCTGCAGTGCAATGATTAGTGACAGCTTCCCCCTAGTGATGGTTTGTGACTAGTGCCTCCAGGGCAGCCCTTAGAAGCAGGGAAGTTATAGTAGTTGGTAACTATTTTGCTCCAGGTAGAACCTGTAACAATAACTGATGATTTATACCCCCAAGGCCATTACCAGGAATGGTGTCTGGTGCCCCGGGCAACATGCAGTGATGTGGTCGGTGATGCTGCCTGCAGGGCAGCTATCACAACCATAGTTGGTAACCACTGCCCCCAGGGCAGTTACCTCTGCCAAGTGTGGCGACTGCTTCTCTTAGGACAGAACCTGCAATAATGGCTCGCACTACTGCTCTCAAAGCAGCATATAATACTATTGCTGTAGACTCCGGCCTCCAGGACCATTGCCAATGCTGGTGACTACTGCCCCCAGGACAGTTATCATAACAGCTGAAGGGGACTGCTGCCCCAAAAACAGCATGCAGTGCTATTGCTGGTGACTGCTGTTCACATGGCAGGAAACAGTTACACACACACTTTATAGTTGGACATTGAAGTCTTTAGGGCATGCCTTTCTTTATGCTATTTATGTTATTGCCATTTATGCTCCTCCTTCAGCCACAACCGTAACAGCTGGTAACTTCTCCTGGCCAGCACCCGCTTTAATGGATACTTGATAATGGCCTTATCTCAGCAAATACTGCCATTGCTAACATCTTCAGTCCCTATGTCACCATACACTACTTCAAGGGCAGCTGTGACTGCTACTGTTTGCGTCTGCTCCTGGGGCAATACAGATTGCTTTAGCTAGTTACTGTAGCCCAGAAGATAACCCACACTTTTATTATTGTTGTCTGCTGCACACCCTGTTGGACCTCAGGATCTGTGTTAGACCTCAGGACTCTCATGTGGGGATCTCACAACCCACCAGGCAGACCCGAAGACTCAACTACCAGACTACAGGGTTGGCCATAGGGAAATACAGTCAGCCACAGGACTGCTGCTGATTTATAGTCTTGTGCAATTGGTCATCTTCCTGGTCCTAGGAATACTCGACTTGCTTATCCTCTTACTTCTCGTGCTGGTTTTTCTTGTCTTTTTAAATGTCCCTCTGGTCCTCTTCTGCCTGGATTCCTCCCCCTGACAGTTCTGGTCCTCCCTGGGATCCTGGTCCTCTTTTTGATGGTTTGCCTCATTCGCCTCCTAGTTCTGCTGAATCTAATTCTGGTCCTCTTTCCCCTTTGTTCTACTCTTCCTGATCATCCTACTCCTCTTTTTCTTCCACATCCTAGTCCTCTTCTTCATCCCTAGCCTGTCACAAGGGTATGAGGCTTGTACAGGGAACAATGCCTGTCTACAGACTATGTGTTGTGTAAAAGGCCTGTCCATAGTCTGCCACTTAGTTGTGAGACCTGCTCATATCATGTCACTCAGGCGTGATGCCTGCTGTAACCTGTTACCAGGGTTGGAAGGTTGGTCGACAGCCTGTCACCTTGGTATGAGTTCTGCCTTTGGCGTGTCACTCTTGAGTGAAGACTGTCCAAAACTTATTATCAACCCAATTATCCATTGGATTGGGAATCCAAACATTATTAGTGGGAATGAGGGTTGTCAATATGAGGTAGTCACTCATTGGAAAAATGTGCTCAAGCAAATCCTTACTTTGCCCCTTGAGAAACTGGGGTGTTGGAGTCTGCTTACTGCTGGTCAAAGAGGGTGAGGACTACTTTTAGACCTGACAGCCTTAGGGTAGCCCCCCTAACTTTTTATCTGCCTCCCTACACTTTTTGGACACTGTTTTTGCTGGTTTTAGAACTGCGCACTTCACCACTGCTAGCCAGTGCTAAAGTGCATATGCTCTCTCCCTTAAAACATGGTCACATTGGTGTATACCCAGTTGACTTATTTAATCTACTTGTAAGTCCACACAAAAGTGCACTACATGTGCCCAGGTCCTATAGATTAAATGCTACTAGTGGGCCTGCAGCACTGATTGTGCCACCCACATAAGTGGCCTCTTAACAATGCATCAGGCCTGCCATTGCAAGGCCTGTGTGTGCAGTTTCACTGCCACTTTGACTTGGCATTTAAAAGTACTTGCCAAGCCTTAAACTCCCCTTTATCTATATATATGTCACTCCTAAGGTAGGCCCTAGGTAACCCATAGGGCAGGGTGCTATGTAGATAAAAGGCAGGACATATACCTGTGTAGTTTATATGTCCTGGTAGTGTAAAACTCCTAAATTCGTTTTTACACTACTGTGAGGCCTGCTCCTTTCATAGGTTAACAATAGGCCTACCCTCATATACTGTTTGAGTGGTAGATTCTGATCTGAAAAGAGTAACAAGGTCATATTTAGTATGGCCAAAATGCTAATACCAAATCTTGCTGATTGGTGAAGTTGGATTTAATATTACTATTTTAGAAATGCCACTTTTAGAAATTGAGCCTTCCTCTGCACTTAAATCCTTCCGTGCCTTACAATCCACGTGTGGCTAGGTTTAGTTGAAACCCCCTTGTGCATTCACTCAGACAACCCCAAACACAGGATGCTCAGTCACACTTACATACACCTGCATATTGAATGGGTCTTTCTGGGCTGGGAGGTTGGAGGGCCTGACACTTACATGTCAAAGGACAGTAGCCTGCCCTCACACAGAGGACTGCCACACCCCCTATTGGGACCTTGGCAGACAGGATGGAACTGAAAGGGGACCTTGTGCACTTCCAAGCCACTCTTTGAAGTCTTCCCCACTTCAAAGGCACATTTGGGTATTTAAGCAGGGTCTCTGACCCTACCAACTCAGACGCTTATGGACAAAATACCACTAGTGAAGAATCTGTGAACCAGAACCTGCAACCTGCCAAGAAGAACTGCCTGGCTGCCCAAAGGACTCACTTGGACTGCTTTTCTGAGAAGGACTGCTGCCTTGCTGTTGCCCTGCTGCCTTGCTGCACTCTGGCTGTGCTGAGAAATGCTCTCCAAGGGCATGGACGGAGCTTGCCCCCTGTTCCCTGAAGTCTCAGGACCAAAAATACTTAATTCCTGCAAAAAAACTCCTTGTGTGGCGAAAATCGATGCACAGCCTGCAAAAAACGATACACAGCCTGCATCGCTGTGAGAAACTGGATCAACACAGTCCGACTTCCCGAAGAGGAAAACGACACAGCGCCAGCATTGCGACAGGAAATTCAACGCATGGCCCACTGGATCAACGCAAAGCCGAGTCAGAACGACGCAGCCCGACTTCCTGAGAGGAATCAATGCAGCTCCTGCTGCGGAGCAGAAATTTCCATGCAATGCCCACCGGATGGACGCAGCCCCTGTGACTTCGTCCTGCACACCCAGGACTTCAACGCCCTGCCCTGCGTGAAAACTCAACGACGCATCGCCTGTGTTCACCGGAAAAGTTGACGCACACCTCCCTGTTTTCCACGCAACTCCTCTGCGGTCCCTTGCAGAGGATTTGAAAGCAAACCAGGTGCTTTGTGCTTGCAAGAGACACATGTTGCTTTTTCAAAGACTAAAGACACTTTCTATAATTTGTTTACAGTGATATCTCAACGTATACTTTTTGAATCTTGATCATTTTGACCTGCATCTTATCAGATAAATATTATAGATTTTTCTAAACACTGTGTGGTGTATTTCTATGGTGTTCTACTGTGATATTGCATGATTTATTGCACAAATACTTTACACATTGCCTACTAAGTTAAGCCTGACTGCTCAGTGCCAAGCTACAGGAGGGTGGGCACAGGATAATTTGGATTGTGTGTGACTTACCCTGACTAGAGTGAGGGTCCTTGCTTGGACATGGGGTAACTTGACTGCCTACCAAAGAACCCATTTCTAACAATTATCAACAGACAATCACTCAATGGCTGGGAAGATGCAAGTTTTGTGCATAGTCAGTCACTCAAGATTGGTTCCAATTCATAACAAGGAGTGCCAACAATCAGAGTAGCTATGAAATGATAGTGTTAATGGATGTACAGGGGAAATGTTATGCACAACTTCTGAATTAGGAATTAGAAGCGTGGGCCTATGAATAATAATTGATCCTATGGTTCCAAAGAAACTGCCACAATGAGGACAATTTGCTCACCTTGTCCTGTTTAACTTAGGATGCTGTTTGCCCAAAAGCATGGTTACTGTACACAGCATTTATTGATTTCATTAACAGCTTCAACAATGCTCCAAGGGGCAGGCTGTGGGCAAATTACACAGCTGGGGAATTGGTCCTCGACTACTGAAAGCAATTGACTTTCTGTCCCGTGGGATTTGGGTTGAAAATCAAACTGACACCAAACTGGTCCACTTCAGAGAAAATCCCCATAGATAAAGGTCTTAAGTTAGGATATATCTTAGCATCCCTGTAATTTAACCTCTTTGTGGTAGATTTGGAAAGCAACCTGATCAGCCCCAGATCACGCCCACCATGGTTGGTCAATCGGGAGGTTCAAATACTCCAATAACCAGATGACATGGTTATCCTAGCTCGCACTGAAGTAGGCTTACAGAGTTTTCTCAAAGCCCTGGCACAATACTGTAATAACAATGCAATTAAGATCAACTTAAACAAAATCAAAATAGTGATATTTGGCAAGAATTCAATTAAATAAGGTCTTGGTATACGAAGGGTGTGCAGTTCGAGAAAGTGAAAGGTTTGGGGGCAGACTGTCTCCCATCCCAGCACAGTTCCCCCAGTGCATTATAGTAAATGTGGTACAAAATTAGCACTCATTTCAATAATAACTGTAGTTTTTTTCCAATGTTGGTGCAGATAATGTTGTATGTCTCTAGACACGTGCATATGTTTCTGGAGTTCTTCCTTCATCTGTAGAGAGAAGCAAACTTTCATCTGAGGTTGCTGGAAATGCTGCCAAAGTCTTTACAACTGAGGGTCCCTGTGAAGGTTTGTGAGGCAATGTGCCCTGACCCCCCATTCTGTTTATAAGGCTCACCTGAGCCAGGAAGCTGATGAGCTGTGGAGATGCACCTGTGTGCTTGTGAGTGGCACTGTGACCTGTGAAGATTTAGGAAGCTTTTCCAGCAACCCAACATTACATTTCACTGCCATCTACGGATGAAGGACGAAATCCAGGACCATGCATATGCATCTTGATATATACTGCACTACCTGCACCAACCTTGGTGAAAAACTACAGACAAATCTGAAGTAAGCGCTAATTGTGTATCACATTTACCATAACACAGAACGGCGAACTCTGCTGGGATGTTAGGCAGTGTGCTCCCAACCCTGCTTCTATCTACCAGAATCCCTCTAAATCTCACCACACCTGGAGGTACAAACTTTGGGAGGTATGCATAGAGTCTAAAGCTGAGTGAGCCTGGTGTTCAGTGCAGCCCATAGCCTGTGACTCAGGGGCTGAGCTGTAAGGATGGATATTGAGGCTAAATCCCTGGTTTTGTAACACAAAACTTCTACGAATAACCCTGCTTCAGTAATAAAAAAAGCAAATAAGCAGTCAGAGTGCAGTGAGCTCTTCCTTCCCTGGGCCCTTGTGACACTGAACCTTCTGGAATATTGCTAACTAACCAGCTGCGGTTCCGCCATAGGAACGGAGGAGCATTGCACCCCCACACTGCTGCACAGAAAGTGTGAAAATCAAATAGCAACAAAATTATTTTATTGTTATTTAATTTTTTACTCTTTTTCAACAAACAGACTGTGAGGGCAGGGCCAGTGTGTCACTGCTGCTGATTGGCAGCAGTGAGGAGTGGTCACTTCAGTTTGAAGTGTGCATGTTGGTTTGGCTGGCTACCGTACTATGACCAAACTGACATGCGCAATTCAAACTACTCCAGTACAGCTGTCATACAGAGGCCACCAGTGCTTTTCAGAGCATTGAGGCAGCCCGCTCCAGCCAATCCAGACACTTCACTCATGCAGCTTAACAGCAAGAGAGCAGCATCTGGATTGGAAAAAGCTGTTGTCTGTGAGACCTTGCGCTCGGACTGGAGTCCGGAGCAAGCAACACAACACCGAGGATGTGCTGCTAAACATCAGGGACGTGTGGCCGGCAATGAAAGATATGAAAGATAAGTGTAACTTATTTTTATATATAATGTTTGTTTTGCCTTTTGTGCACCTCCATTTAAATATCCCACCAACAGCCACTGCTATGCACCGGATTTAGGGTGACAACTATTACAGAAAAATGAGGTCTCTCCACAACCTTTCCCCATGAAGTAACCCCTTACTTGACCTTCCACTACTAGCCAACTCCTTTGATGGTCTGGGCACCCTAAACACCCCTGTCTCAATAGGGTAATCCTTTTAATCCCCCTTAGATCACTGAACCCCTGTGTACCCACCTTTTCTCTGAAACCTATGCTGATGCAGCTTTCAAAATGTTGTAATGTTGTATTCAGGTCTTTGTTTTTCCTTAAAGAGTGCCAGTTTGAAACCTACCCCCACTCCAGGACAGCAATCATGGCTGTACATGGTTTAACCAATCAGAGTCTTCCTCCCTGGAGCTAGAAACAGCTGCAGCCAATGTGAGCTAGCTTTCTTTGAGCCAATCAGAAAAGCCTCCGACAACTGACGGTCAAAAAACATGTGACACTGTGCAGAGGGAGCCTGCATTACTTCTTCCAAACACGAGCAGGTCACCCAGTCTGTGCAGTGGCTTCAACCTCCTGTTCTGCGATATTGGCTCTTCCTTCAAAATCTCAGGAATTTCGAGTAAGAAGCATAATGCTCAATTACTATAATTACCTAGGATTATGCAGGTGCAACAGGAATTTTCTCAAGGCCTAGACATTTCTCTTCAGAGGATGGACCCATTACGTTACCGTGTGGCTACAAACCATTAAAAATGAGCTTTTTTGTCTGTATAAAATATTATTCACCTGGTACCAGCTGAATCAGTCTTTGTGTTCATTCTCATCAGACATGACACTTGTAATCTCTAAATTCAAATGGTGAAGTTTGATGGAAAATTATCAAAGCTGCAGATCCATAAAATTGTTTACTCAGAATTCCTAGGTGTAAAAACGCATATAACTATTTATTTCCTAATTCCCTGTTTCTACATTGCCAAGAAATCCTTAGCCTTAAGTCATAGTGAGCTTAGTGCTTTTTACAGGGTTGGACTGAATTAATGGGAAATCTGGCAGTGCCAGAAGGGCTTGCCTGAAAGGGCGGTACGTGGACCTTTTCGCTTGTGGGTCTTTATATGGTCTGGTGGGCTGGTTTTACTGTTGATTCCCCTAATACTGCCACAATCACTAACAGCAGCAATCACAAATGCATGCAGTCTCTCATCCCTCCCAAAACGCTTATTCAGAACGTCCTTACAAGTTCAAAACTGCCCTGAATTGCAAACATGGGCCCCATTTTTAGCTATATGATTCACTAATGGGGCTTTGGTCTATTTTCTCTCTCATTCTGTCACTAGTATTAGGATCTCTGCAGCCATTTTGTAACTCATAACAATTTGTCCCCTAAGCAAGAAGAAATGTTCTTATAAAACTTTATTTATTAGAGATTTTGAAGTGAGCAATATTTTAAGTAAGCAAAAAATACCTGGCTTTTCAGAAATGAGGAAGTCCTGCTGCTCTTACTTGTGGATGAACAGAGATCTTGAGTTCAGTTGACATTTCAGAGAGTGGGTTCAATGGGGATCAGCGTCATGAAGTTTGGAGAAAACCTGTAGTGTTTTAGACCTAGGTTCTGTGGAGAGAATGTTGCACAACTGTAACAAAGATGACAACTTGGGGCGACAAGTGCAAAACGAACAGATGATGGACATAATGTGGAACAAATCAAACATTCATCCCAAGTCACAGACCCCGGATTAATCCATCAGTTGTTTTGCTTGCCATGCCATTCCAGTTTGGACCCAGCTATTTGCAAATCAATTTTGACCCTGCTCCCTATGGGAACAGTCCAGACTGAACTGCCAGGCCAGGTCCTCTGTGGATCAGAAACAAGCATCCTGGGTCCGGTTTTGGGCTATCACCCCTCATCAGCCAGGGTAGCTTGACTCAGGTGGCATTGCAGGCACTGGATCCACAACTGTAACAAAGATGGCTACTTTTTACTTCTGTCCCACAGTAGTCACATAGGACAAATTTGAAGCAGAAAATCCAATGCCACCAAATTAAAAGGGGAGCTGGTTTAAGCATATGGGAAGAGGTACTTCAATTCTAAAGGCTCTCTGGTTCATAAGAAAAAGCATTCTTCAGTTACTGGGAATGGTCTTAGTTGCCTCAGTTGGTTCCGCGGTCATCATGACACTGCATCAACAGATCTTGGGTCTCCCATGGTGTATTTTTTTAGCTTAAAAGACACTATTCATGAGCAGTCCTTCCATAAACATACCGTCAAACTAACAGCAAACAGACATTAGCAAATCTACTGAATGGTGACTGCAGGCCATATAACTGTATGTAATTTAAGCACAGTAGGGAGAAGCTCACATTTTTCTTTTGAGCGTTCCATGGACTCTTCGCTAATGTTTTATCAAGGCAGTAAAATCGAATGTTATGAGACAGGGTAGGCTGGAATATTTTGGATATGTAGGCCGAAAAGAAGTGGCACTGCACTCAAACACAAACAGGATATCAGCTGATTATGGAGTCACAACAAAACAGGAATTTTCAAACATAAGGATGTATGCCACTGAGTTCATCACTCAAATTATTCAATCTTTAGCTCTGTAGTATTGGTCATAGGGACTTTTCAAAAGCACTTGCATGTGTTTCAGTTTCATAACTCCTCAGATCAGAATTGCGTTTGACAAAGGAAGCCCATTCCGGTGTTGAATATCTTTGATTTGGTACCTTTTTCCTCTTAGGTCTAAGGACTTCTAGTGGTTCCTTATCACTAGCAAGCTGTTCTGTTGGCTTTGGTTCTTCCTCAATCCCCTCTGGAATGTGTTCTTCAGTCAAGACTTTTCTCAGTCTCGCTCCACTTTTTGGCCACTTCTCTTCCCCCTGCACTTTGCCATCTGAAGTGTTTGCAATGTCTTCTTACTGATGCACACTGTCAATCTCAGCTGCTTCACTGATTCTTGTTGTTATTCTCTGTTGAATTGCTACAGTCTGATTTTGGGAGTCTTGTGTTCAATCGTCTCCTCCCTCTAAACATCTGTTCTGAGCTTGAGTTTGACTCTTCGAAATTGGCAGCTGTTGTCACCACTTGTTCACCCACTTGTCTCACTCTCTTGGCAAGGAATGCATGGATCCAGTCAGTAATCCGCCACACTTAACAACAGTTTTCCTCACAAGGATGACTTTAAAGGGTCCTCTCCAACGGGGATCAAGGCACATTTTCCTGATGTGTTCCTACACCTGGACGCAGCTGCCTGCACTTAGGTCATGATGCAACTCTTGTCTCGAAGATGTGGTCACCAAGTCAACTGATAAAAAACAGAAACCACCACATCACCTCATCCTTTGCAGTAGTCAAGAACCATATCATCAGTTATGTTCCACAAGCGAAGCTGAAGGCACTGATGAAATTCTCATGGGTCTCCATATCAGGATGTTGAGAGGTGGGGTGGGGGAGTGCAGACTTTTGATTGGTAGTGCTTTGAAAGTTCATACGAACAAGAGGACGAGCATTTGGCATTTTAAAGAGGTAGAGGAGCACACCTTGCCCATTTTGGACTTCAGGGCACCATTGATTTGCTTTACAATGCCGGATGCTTCTGGTCATTAACTGCAGTAGAATCTTTGGTCAATCTTTAAAGTTACACACAAAAGTTTTATTACCTTATCCTTGAAATGCATCCTGGATCTTACTCTAAAAAAAACCCGTAAGGTAGACTACAGTAGTTGAATCAATAATAATTTCTCAACTATGATGCTATCACAGTTCCTGGATGAGTACTCTTCAACCCAACATCAGAAGAGGCAAACTAATACAAAAATCTACTGAAGTCCATTGTAGATGGACATCTCTATAAAGCCTAACTGCATGTGATGAAAGGGCCAATTGGACTTCTCTATGTGACTCATGGTCACAACTGTTCTTTTGCCGGCATTTAGCTACTGGCTAGTAATGCACCTATGAGACAAATTCTCAGCGATGGCATGGAAATCGGAATCATACCAGTAATTACAGAGTTAGAGCCATGGTGTCTCTTCCTTCATGGGTAGAGCCATGGAAATCCCTGGCCACTGGGGACAGAATAGCATCAGGTAAAACAGGTAATCCAACCCATGAAACCGAAATCTCATTCTGATGCTCTACCCGCCAGTGCTCACTCACTTTTCTTTCTCAGTTTCTGGCATTGCATTCTGTAACTCTCCCAACTTCAGATATGTATTTACAGAATTCAGTAATGTTAGAAACAGTGTCATTGTCAGTTTCTCATTGCCCATTCTGGCTAAATGTACAGGGCTCAAAAGTGCAATACCTAGCCATTTCTCCTGCATAGCGTTTTCTGGCAGGAACACAATCCCACCCCACTCTTGGGCGCTACACATTTCACAACTGCTATTGCTGCAGTGCTTCAAGCAAGTCCATGGTACATTTCAGATTCCTGATTGAGGAAGCAGAAGAGGTCAGGAAACCCCACTATGACAACTACCCGATGTGGTGGACTACTCAAACTATAGGAACCACTGGATGCTCTAGTAAGTATGATTAGTTCAGCCCCCTATGTGGATGTTACATTGCACAAATAGGAGGCTTCCACCACACTTTCAATGGGGAAAACAGCTTAAGCTGCTTTCAAAATCCCTCGCCCCTCTCTTCAACAATAGCTGTCCACAAACAAAGTAAAATTGGGCTCTTCCAGAGGACCATCTCAAATGTCATATCTTGACTTTGTGCACCACTCGGTAACAAGGCAATCAGGCAAACAAGGCATAGTGAAGTGAACCACTCTCCAGAAGAGGCAAAAGAGTAGCAGAGTTAAAAAAATTGTACCTCCTAAGAAAAACATTTTCTGCTCCCAAAATCATTTATCTCATATTTAGTGAGTCTGTTGCTTGTCATGTGCTGAGTTTGCATGTGTAAGATCTCCAATGAATGTGCCATCATAGTAAGTGAATAGCCCATTACTATGCCCTCAGACTGCTGGATGCTAACACCAACAGTGGCTTTGGTTTTTAGGCACTCAGGAAGTGCTGCAGTCACTGGATCAAGTGAAGCACAGAAGTAACCCATTGGCCGTATTGCTTTCCCATAGGTCTGTGTCAACACAGATCGTATGCTTCCTGTATGCTTGAGGTAGTACAAAACAAAAGTCTTGCAATCAGGCATTCCCAGTGCTGAAGCATGGCAGAGGTTTTCTCTGAGCACTAAGAAGTCACTCATGCATTCTTTGTCCTAGGGTAGCAGATCAGTCACATCATTGTGTGTAAGTCTCTGCAGGGCTTTGCCTCTAGGGAAAAGTTGGGAATCCACCGACGACAGTAACCTATCATTTCCAGAAGCATCCTGACTTCTCTCTCTGTGCCATGGGAGCATTCATTCTCAAAACTGTGGAGGTACATTCTTGGGACACTCTCCTAACTCACTTCTCAATGTGGTGTCCCAAGTAAAGAAATTCCCTCTGACTTTGCTGTAGTTTTGTAGGGGATACCTTGTTTCCGTCCTCTGCAAGGTTTTTCAACAAAGCAATGTCATCCTGCTTACGTGTTTCTCAAGTTACTGACTTCACCTGTGAGTTATCAATGCACTGGACCAGAACTGAACAGCAAGGCAGCAGTAAGGTCTCCAGATTTTTCTTCAGTATCTGATTACAGCTAGAGGGACTCTCATTATACTCCAATGGGGCTAACATTACACAAGGATTTCCCCCCAAAATCAGAAAATTCAATGGAATTGGTTACCCTGATATAGGGGAATGGAAAAGAATACTCAACAAAGATCAATGAACGATAACCCCTCGGAAACACATGGGGGCAGATTTAAGAGCCCCTAGCACATCCTTGAGTGATCTTAGCATAATTTCCTTTGATGCTAATGTGGCCCAACAAGGCAAAAATCGCAGTCGCAAATTTAAAAAGTGGCACAATGTATGCATTGTGCAACTTTGTAACCCTTTGTGCTACATAAAGGTATGGTTATTTGTGGCTAAATGGGTCATGGTGTGTGAAGGTTACTGGCTCCAAAGAGTATTTGATGATGTTTATTGATTATGATGTTATAATTGCATTGAATTGAGGACTTATGGTGGAATCACTTTAAGTGTAGTCAAAAGGTCTATTGAAACTCTAACGCGTCCCCTTATAAATTAAACAATAAAAGACCGAATGAGGACAGACACGCTAACACAAACAACACGGCGCACATTTTTAAATCAGTCTCAAGTTTCTTTAAGTGACTACCACATACTCTATGCCCTAAAATAACATAACTCCATCTGCACAAAAAATGCATGAAACACCTGTGGTTGGAACTGTGAAATATTGGAGCACAAAAAAGCGACAGTGCGTAGTTTTCAATCAGCATCAGGTGTGTTTAAGTCACAGCCAGACACTCGCTGCTCCAAAAAAAACATAACTCAAACCACACGTTTAAATGCATTAAACACCCATGGCTGGCACTGTGAAATATGACAGCACAAAAAGCGAGGGTGCATAGTTTTAAATCAGACTCAAGTCTCTTTAAATCACTGCCAGACACTCTCTGCCCCAGAAAATACATAACTCCAGCTGCACAGATAATTGTAGTAAACCCCCATGGCTGGCGGTGTGAAATATAGGAGCACAAACAACAACAATGCATAGTTTTAAATCAGCCTCGAGTCTCTTTAAATAACTACTGCACACTCTATGCCTCCCCAAAAAAACCATAACTCTAATCACATGTTTAAATGCATTAAACTCCCTTGGCGACAATACGTAGTGCTTCAACAGCACGGATAAAGCCATTAAACACCCGCCGCTGGTGGTATAAAATATCAGAGCACAAACAGGGTACACAATCTTACATCAACCTCAGAAATATTTAAATCACTATCACACACAGTCTGCCAAAAATATTCACATAACTCCAACCACATGGATGAATGTATTAAACACCCCTGCCTAGCGATATAAATATCGGAGCACCAACAAGGGTTCATAGTTTTAAATAAGCCTCAAGTCTCTATAAGTCACTACCAAACACTCTCTGCCCCAAAAATATACATTACTCCAACCAAATGGAAAAATTAATTAAACACCCATAGCTAGCTATATAAAATATTCTGCAACAACAAAAACAACCTGATACTATATAACACACCACATAGCATAAACATAACAACAAAACAAACAGCAACCCTTGCCATATTACAAATATGACAAAAAACATAACACCCCCTAGCCAAAACAAAGATAAAGGGGGTCATTCTGACCCTGGCCGGCGGCGGAAGCCGCCGGCCTGGCTGGAACCGCCAGAATACCGCTGCGCGGTCAAAAGACCGCTGCGGGTATTCTGGGTTTCCCGCTGGGCTGGTGGGCGACCGCCAGAAGGCCGCCCGCCAGCCCAGCGGGAAACACCCTTCCATGAGGATGCCGGCTCCGAATGGAGCCGGCGGAGTGGAAGGGGTGCGACGGGTGCAGTTGCACCCGTCGCAATTTTCAGTGCCTGCATGGCAGACACTGAAAATCATGGTGGGGCCCTGTTACGGGGGCCCCTGCAGTGCCCATGCCATTGGCATGGGCACTACAGGGGCCCCCAGGGGCCCCACGACACCCCATACCGCCATCCTGTTCCTGGCGGCCAAAACCGCCAGGAACAGGATGGCGGTATGGGGGTCGGAACCCCATGGTGGCGCAGCAAGCTGCGCCGCCATGGAGGATTCCCCAGGGCAGCGGAAAACCGGCGGTACACCGCCGGTTTTCCGTTTCTGACCGCGGCTGTACCGCCGCAGTCAGAATGCCCAAGAGAGCACCGCCAGCCTGTTGGCGGTGCTCCCGCGGTCGTTGGCCCTGGCGGATTTTACCGCCAGGGTCAGAATGACCCCCAAAATTCGTTAAAAAAAATAAGGCACACAAAAAACAAAAATACCCCGAATTGCAAAGAAGACAAGTGATGCAGATATGGTCACTGGACGGCCGACAGAATCCATTAGAAATAAATAGACTCATATACTCAATTGAAAAGAGAAGACAAGTAATACTGGTGTGATCCATGGGAGGCAGAAACAATTCTGCATGCTCCAAGGATGGCACACAAAATCCATTTAAAAAAAAGGGTGTACAACAAACATAAACACACTCAAGTGAAAGGATACAAGAAATGCAGGCATGCTCCATGGGTGGAAACAACACAACAAAAAGAGGGACATTACAGCTGAAACAACTACATATAAGCAAGCCCTTTACATATAAAATATATAACCAATCACAAGTAAAGTGTGGGCTAAAACCTCACAAACTGAACACAACATGTCTTGAACAGACAGCGCATGCGCCGTGCCCAGGCTCAACCTAAAAAGGAACATACTTTGCATGGATGCATGGAAAGTTGGGCTCCGGCTTGGTAGGGTATTGCTTTGCAAAACATTTTTATTTTATTTTAATTTACCTGCTTTTAGATTTTATATACTAAACCTGTGTTGCATGTACTTGATTGTTGCCACTGCTTTTGGGGAACTTGATACTTTTTGCAGAATGGTGGACTCTTGCAGGTTGATAAGAGATTAAGAGAAGACTACCTGCCTGTACTTTCCTGTGCCAGGTGCTCCTTGCTCACATGTGGACCACGTTCCACAACTGTTTTTCAAAGATTTTAACTCTGTGAAAATGGTTCTGTTAAATACATAAGTATTGAAGGGAAAGAAGGTGCCTTGTTTGTTGAACCTTGCCACGCTTACTTACTGGTAATCTTTATTACTCCGAGTCATGGTCTTCCTCGCCCCAGTATCTACATCATCAGCTTTAGCCTCCCAGAAACTCCAAAGTCAATAAAGTTGGCACACTAGTTTCTATCCCTCCAACATGGCTGACTTCCCCTTGCCCGTCAGCGTGCTTAAAGAGGAAGTTGACCCATATCACATCCTACATCCCAATGCCACAAAACCCAATGAAGTCAGTTCCCAAAGGGCAGGGAGGAATGGGGAAGCATACTGGGGCAGGGATGACAAGGACTTGAAGTAATGACGATTACTGGTAAGTAACCAAGGCGTTACCTTCTCATCCGTTTTCCTCACCTCAATATTTACATCATGAGCTGATACCCAAGCCAGAATCGGCTGCATTGACAAAAGAGAACAAAGGCCAACCTGCCAGAATCAGAAACAGGATGTTTTAATATAGAAATAGCACACAAAATAATGTGTGACAGCACATAAAATCATACTAGAAGTTAGTATAGAAATGGCGAAAGACACAGTGGCACCGCCCAGATTTCAAACCAATAGAGTTCCATAAAAGGATGAGAAGTAGCCCTGATGGCTAAATTGGCAATCTCCTCCTTAGAGACTCCATCAAACGCAGCCCAGGAAGTGGACAAGGCCCTAGTGGATCTTCCTGCACCCTACACTGAAGCACCTGTCTCCGAGGCTCATAAGCCAACTGAAATGCCAGCTTGATTCATCAGCTAAGCATGGAATTAGAGGGCTTCAAACCATTCCTCACTGGATTAAAGCATATGAACAGACTCTCCACCTTCCTGAAACACTTTATCCTAGCCAAGTAAATCAACAATGCCCTTTTAACATCCAAGAGGTGTAACAAAGCCTCTTCATCGGATGTAGGATTGGGGGAAAAACAGGGTGGACCACCCCTGCCAACCTGTGGAAATAGGAAGAGACCTTAGGGAAAGAAGTAGGGAGAGCCCTCAAAATCACCCTGTCTGCCAAAATTCTCAAAAATGGTTCAGACCTTAAAAAGGCACCCCGTTCACCAATCCTCCTAGCTGAGGAAATCTTCACCAAGTCTAGAGGTTCAAAGGGCTCCCCTTGCAGGCTTTTGAAACAGAAGGCAACTCCCATGAAGGGGCTGTTGCTAATAGGTCAAGGTCTCTTCAAAGAACAGGATTTTAAGAGCTGCGCTACTAGCTGCTCCAAAGGATCAAACCGAGGAGTAGCAAGGCCAGTAGTGCTGCCCACTGTTCTCTCAGAGTCAAAGAGGACAGACCTACATCAAATCCATCAAAAGTCAGGATCAACATTGTCCATGTCAAGACCCCACTGCTGTAACTTAATAGCGATTAGATTAAGCATTAGCAGAAGACATCTTGTATTTAGTAACTATTGTGAATATTTCGCGGAATCCATTTTGTATTCATGGCAGCCATTTTCTCTGCCACATGCTGCCATGTGCTCACCATGTGCTCTGTCCTACCTTTCTGTTAACTACTCTTGAAAATCTGCCTAGTGACAAGTTATATTTAGCATCTCCCACTTTTGCACATGCCCAGTAAGGTCTGCAGCTGTTAGTCCTTGAAAACTGTTAGCCCCTCCTACCTGTCGACTGTGCATTTCCACATGACCTTACATGTATGCAAGTCTTGCTTCTATAATTGTACCACCTCCTTTTAGCCCCTGCGTGGGTATAAAAGGACCATGCTCTCTCAGTTCAGTGTGCTACTTCAAACATTACCGAAGGGTGCTGTTTGAACTGTAGTACCACCTCATGAGGTTTAATAAACTTTGTCTTTTATTTCAGTTTCTGTGCCAACTTCTTCCTATATGGTCTGAGGACTTTGTGCAGAGAAGGGTGAACCCCTTGCACTAGTAGGCCTTGCTGAGGCTTACTTCAACACCACCCAACACACCATGTAACAAAGTGCACCCAATGCTTAGCATAAGCCTACAAGGTACAAGGCTGGTGAGACTATTGAATCAAGTTCACCACTACTGCAGAACAGTCCCTATCCATCAGCCCTAACCTCTCAACAACCAGGCTTAAAGATGCAGAGTGAGAAGGACTGTGACCAGGAGGCCAGGACCCATTGGGGGTACGGGTGACATGGAATCTCCCAATGTGGCCGAATCGCCAATCCCAATAAAAGGGCAAACCAAGATCGCTGGTGCCAACCTGGAACTACCAGAACTACCATAGCCTTGTCCTACCTGATTGTCTGCAATATCCTGGGAATCATAGGGATTCTGGAAACGAAATAAGCAGCCTTTCCGGCCACTGGAACAGCATTGCATCCAATTACCATGCCTCACGGCAAGGAATAATTGTGCAAAAACGTGTTAGTTTGGCATTGTCTTTCAAGGTGAACAGGTCTATTCTTGTTGTCCCAAACCTCTTCTGCAGTAGACAAAACACCTCCATCATCAAAGACAATGAGCTTTTGGATGGGAACCTACCACCCCATTCTCTTTCCCAGGTAAGTAGATATCAGTCAGAGATTCTAGTTCCCTCTCTGCCCTGTTGCAAATATCCAGACTCAGGCGATTGAGGGAGGGAACCCTGCAACCCCACTGGTGATTCACATACCACATGACCACCTTGTTGTCTGTCGGGACTTGCACATGATGACCCGTCAAAGTTAAGGGGAAAAATCCAGGAGACCCAACTGAACTGCCTTCAACTCCCTGTAATTTGAAAAACAACCCGCCTGAACTTTTGACCATCTTCCTTGAGCTGACAGGTCCCCCAGCGTCACACCCCAACCCTGCTTGCTGGCATCTGTGACCACTGCTCTGTATGGCACTACCTGGAATAAATTGGCCTTTTGACAGATTCATATTGTCTGACCACCAGCTCAGAGCCTCCCTCACAACTGATGTCATGGGAACCACCTGGGCATATTCCAAAGTGCTCGTCACCCAGTGGGACAGCAAATGATTGATCATGGAGTACATATTCAGACATGCCTAGGGAAGGACCATAAGAGAGGCTGACATCAGGCCCTGTACCCTCAGCACTGTTTCACAGGGGGGCAGTGCTGCACCAGTAAACCTTGGACTTCTGCCACCGAAGTTTGTTTCCTGTCCACAGGTAGAAACACCCTTCCACCAAACCAATGTCTGGAAATGTGGCCTGATGAAAGTTAGGTCCTGTGCTGGAGTGAGACTTGATTTTCTGTGATTGATCAAGAGTCCGTGAACTTGCAACACACTGCACATCTCCTGGACCTGAAGCTCCGTCTTGGAGAAAGAAGAGGCAAATATCATCATATCATCAAGATATGGAAACACCTTAATCACCCTCATATGCATGACACCAATAAGGGGGGGAGGCACTTTAGTGAAAACCCTAGGGGAAGAACTCAAACCAAAGGGTAATACCCTGAACTGATAATGCTGTTCCTTACAGAAAACCAGAGAAACCGTTGTTACTGTGGGTAGACAGTGACATTAAGGTAAGCATTCTGGAAGTCTAAGGATGCCAGAAAATCCCCCTGATTGATGAAGGGAAGACTTTTCTGCAGTGCCATCATATTGAACTTCAGATGAGGGATGAACTGATTCAACCATTTTAGATTGATCACAGGCCTTGCTTGCTTGAGTGCTTTTTCCAGAAGTATTTAAACTCCATCTTGCAAAGTTTGCTTTTTTATTCCGTCTCTTGGACAAGGGGTAGGCTGAAATACATCTGGTGGGAAAGATGGGAACCCAGACCGGAAACCTTCCTTCATAACTTGAAGGACCCACTGATCCAACACTGTCTCCTCCCAAATCTTGGAGAACCAAGCCAGTCATCTCTTCATCAGGCATGAATATCAATCATATAGTCAGGGATTGGAGGAAGGCTGAGAGGCGGCTGCCGATTTGTCAGTGTAAGGGGCACCCTGGCCATACCCTCTACCACAAAGGGGCTCTTGGACTTTACCCTGCCTGGATGTCCCGAACGCCCTTTTATGAGTGAAAAAATGTCTGTTTACCCACTTTTTCTGGGGCCTTCAGCTTGAGGTCTACCGCCAACTTTTTGGATCATTTCCTCCAAAGGGGTCCACAGAGATTAACCCCAAAAAAGGAAATTTCCATCAATAACACCTTCTGTGCAGCATCTGCTTTCCAAGAAGGTGACCACAACTGTTGTTGGATCGCAATGGAAGAACCAGCTAAGGATGCTGCCGACCCCCAGGAAATCAAAGCAAATATCTGACAACAGATGCACCTGCTGCTCCATACGAGCCAAAGTAGGAGTAACATCTTCCCCTGATCCATTAATTCTGCCAGAGTCTGAAGTCCTTCATAAGGAGTGAATGGCATAGGAGGAATAAGCAGTCACCCTAACAGCAAAGGAACATTTAACCGCGACATCAACCCTCCTATCCACTGGATCTGTGAGGGCAGTGTCTTCAGAAATAGCAGCCCCCTGGGACACCAGACCTGCCATCAAAGAATCCACCTTGATGGATTCTGAAAATAGCTCTGCAATGCCCTGCAACAGATACCTCTTTGCCAATAATCTAGGAAAAGCATGCTTGTCCACCTCCTTCCATTCATTTTCCATCACCCTTTTAACAGAAGAGTGGAGCAGCAGGGACTCAGGTTCCTTCTGCTGATAATGGGTGAAAAAATCCTCACTATCCTCCTGCATAACCAACTCAGGGAATTCCAAGTTGTGCCTGCTATGCTGCAGGACTCCTTTCAATTCCTGACCCTGCACATATTGCCCCTTAAATTCTTCCTCCTCTGCCTCACAATCTGCAGGGGTCACAGGCTCAAGACGAAGCTTTTTAGGGGAAGAACCTAGTTCCCTTTCCTAAAAAGCAGCCGCTACCGCAACCTGTATCATCTTTACATGGCTCTTCCAGTACTTGACTCAAAGTTTCATGATCCAGAAACTAAAAAACAGGATGTGATCTTAATGCACAGTGAGGGGGAGCGGGAAGTCAGCCATGTTGGAGTGATGATTAACCAGTGTGCTAACTTTTTGGACTTCAGAGTTTCTGGGAGGCTAAAGCTCATGATATAAATACTGAGACGAGGAAGATAGACAAGAAGTTATTGTGTGGCAGGCAATGGTCAAGCATTTAATCAAGATGGATAGTGAGGCAAAGTGAGTTTTGCTTTTTTGGAAATGCAGGAAAATATTCAGGTAGTTTAGGGTGAATGTGAATGACTGAAGATTGTGTGCAGAAGTCCAAATTGCTCAAGCCGGTTCATGTGGAGGACGTAAGAGATAAGTACAACCAGGAGGTCTCAGGATGGAAACATGCTGAATCAGGATTCAGCATTGCTTTTTAGAGAATTAGTTGTTTCTGTAGACAGAGAAGAACTTCACTGTACTTTTGAATGATGAAGAGGTAAGAAAGAATTTCAGGCAAGGCTTGTGAAGGAAGAAGTGTAATGCCTGGAAATTAGAGTAATTGAGTTATGGTTCAACTGTTCGAACAAAAATGTATCTTGATTGTACTATGATTATGAAACGCCAGTGTTGTGTTAATTTCTAGTTATAAAGACATCGGTGTAATTTGATGTCCGTGTGTTGAATTTGATCTCAGGTGGGGCAAGTCAGCTGTGTGACTGACAATTGTGTGGAAACATAGATTCAGAGAAAAGTTCCAGAGATTGCTAGGAGAAAGCTGCTGAGTGGACGGTGGTAGCGCTGTTTCCAGTTTACCATAAATATATGTCAAACATACTTACCCTGTTGCTTCCTTTGAATGCTGACCTATTAGAATATCAGACATCCATGAATGTCTGCTGAACCTCAGACTCTCAGTTTAAGGCCCAAGTATGAAGAGCTCCCCACTTCAATTTTATTCAGCAACCCTAAGAGCTCTTTAGACGCCCTATAGTAGGCTCCAGAGCCACTTTCCTGGCCTTCACAGCAAATTAAATTTGATGAAAACCTTTCATTGCATCTTCAACACTTAGTGAACCATTATCTCTTTAAACAAGTAGTTCAAAACATGTGTTTCATTCCTCAAAACCACCTCTTTTTAATGAACCGACTAAGCTCATCTTGCATTTCTTTTAACATCTGATTACTCAAAACCTGTCAAAAGTGGAAAAGATTCTTGTAGATTTCTATAACATTTATACCTTAATAACTCTAGTAAGCACATCTGCACTCATTGTAACTAAACCAAATAAAGTTGAATACAGATATTGCAGTTATCAAGTATAGAGTCGGACACTATAAGGCAACACCAGGCTGGACTTGGAGTTTGAAGAGTGCAGTCACTATGCCATCCTGTACCAAAGTACCAAATCCTCCACCAACCCTTGAAAACTTCTCTACTACTTAGCCCTGTCATCCTTGGACAGTCCAGTAGTCAGAGACCAAACCAACCATCTAACCAGTGTGCAACAGCACCTGTGGCTCTAGGGCATAAATGGAAAAGTAGCCGCCACCACAGATGCAGCCCAGCAATTGCTTCCTGTTCAGGACCCAGGAAGAAGCCTCATAATTGAGAATTTTAATTTGTTTCCTAAGATTTAGGGCCAGATGTACCAAACTCTTTTCCATTCGCAAATGGTGCAAATCGCAAATTTCAGCTGTTTGCAAATGCAAAAATGCCTTTCAGAATGTATGAAAGGCATTTGCAGTGCAAATATAAGGAATCGCTAAAATTGTGATTCCATGCAACTGCAACATTAATTTGCGTGTCGCAATCTAGGTATCGCAAATAACGGCATGATTTAGCAAATTGCTATCTGCATAACGCAAATTGTGACCTAGATTTGCGATTCTCAGATAGCGATCTGCAAAATCATGTCACTATTTGCGAAACCCAGATTGCGACACGCAAATTTGTCTCGCAATGCTATGCATCAAAAATTCACAAATAACCTATGTAAAGAAACCCAGAATGACTCAGCCCCTTTTCCACAATGGCCGCACTCTACGTCATGGCGAGGAGGATGAGGAATCTGGCAGGTTTGTGGAGAGGGAGGAGGAGACAGGAGTGCATTTTCAGAGTGCGCATAACCCTTTTTGACCAGACAGAGGAGGAGATATATGAGAAGTACACGTTAAGCTCAGCCATGATACTTGACCTGATAGCTGATTGACAACCCATATTGCAGCGCACAACACACAGGACCAATAGTATACCCACCCAGGTGCGGGTATTATGCTCCCTGCACCTATTAACCTCAGACAGCTATCAAGGGGTTATAGCAGCAGCTGGAGGGGTCTCAGAATGCCCTCTCATGATTTTTCAATGCATTTCTCAATGCCATGCTGAGCAAAATTCAACAGCACATAAGATTCCCCAGCACCCCACAGGAATTTCTACAGCCAAAATTTGATTTCTACCAGATTGCCCAATTCCCACATGTAATAGGCACCATCGATGGCACACATGTAGCTATCTGTCTGGCATCGGCCACAAAGTATGTTTATTGGAACCGTAAAAATTCACATTCCATGAACATACAAGTAATTAGCAATGCCTCCAACATCATAACCAATCTTGTGGCCAGATATCCAGATAGCACACATGACTCCTACATCTTTCACCACAGTGGAATTTACACAAGGCTACTAGCTGGGGAGTTTGGCGAAGGATATCTACTGGGTAATGTAATAGTTGACAATGTTGCATTGATGTAAATAAGACGTAATGTATAACAAGTACTCATTATTCTCACATGTCATTCCAGGAGACAGTGCCTACGCTATGTGGTCCTTCATACTGACATCCTACCTGAGTCCCGCAACGCCAGCCGAAAGGAGATTTAATGCTGCTCACAGGACAACCCGGTGTTGTGGAGAGGACCTTCAGACTGCTGAAGAGCCGCTTCAGATGCTTCCACAAGAGTGGTGGTGCACTACAATACAGCCCTGAAACAACCTGCAAAATCGTGGCTACATGTGCTATATTGCACAACATTGCTACAATGAGGGGCATACCTGTGGAACCCACTGAGCCAAACTCCGATGGGGATGATGATCCCTTACCACCCCTTCACTCACTAGACAGAAGCAGTGCAGCAGAGGGCAGACAAAGACGTGCTGACATCATGCGCAACCATTTCTGATGTAAGTAATGACAATACTACGTCTATTATATCTATTGCTGTAGGTAGCATCTTTATTGCCTTGACTTCAGGTAACATATGTGTGAATAGGACATAGCTATGCACTAGACGCAAACAGGTGTGAGTAACAGTGTCACACTATTAGCATTATAGTATAATAGTTTTGCTACATGTTAAGCTAGCCCCCTATACCCCTCATCATAACTTCCTACGTCCACGCACTCCACTTGAGTGCTTAGTGGCCTCGGTGGCACCTCTTTTAGCAGGTTCAAAGACAGTAATGTGTCCGGTACTGCGACGCCTAGGATCCATCACAGGGGCTGTGAGAATGCTGAGGCTAGAGAGCTCCTCACCTTCCCAACCACCCAGTTCGCTGTTTGTAGCACTCCGTGCTGTCTGCATTGTATCCAAAACATTGGTGGTTTGCACCAATCCCTGTGCAACGTCCCGACTGCAATGTGCCAACTCCACTTGTATGCCCACAGCACGTCGTGATATCAAGGCAGTTGAGGTAGCGAGCTGATTGACCAATCTGCAGAACCCATCCAACTTGCCCATCAATTGGTGATGGCACATATAGGGGGTCATTCCGACCCTGGCGGTCCATGACCGCCAGGGCCGGGGACCACGGAAGCACCGCCTACAGGCTGGCGGTGCTTCCAGGGCCATTCTGACCGCAGCGGTAAAGCCGCGGTCAGAAAAGCGGAACCGGCGGTTTCCGCCGGTTTTCCCCTGGCCCAGGGAATCCTCCGACCCCCTTCCCGCCAGCCTGTTTCTGGCGGTTTTCACCGCCAGAAACAGGATGGCGGGAACGGGTGTCATGGGGCCCCTGGGGGCCCCTGCACTGCCCATGCCACTGCAATGGGCAGTGCAGGGCCCCCCTAACAGGGCCCCATAAAGATTTTCACTGTCTGCTTTGCAGACAGTGAAAATCGCGACGGGTGCCACTGCACCCGTCGCACCCCTGCAACTCTGCCGGCTCCATTCGGAGCCGGCTTCCTTGTTGCAGGGTCTTTCCCGCTAGGCCCGCGGGTGCCCTTTAGGTGGTCGCCCGCCGGCCCAGCGGGAAAGTCGAAATGACCCCCGCGGTCTTTTGACCGCGGAGCGGTCTTTCGACAGGGGAACTTTGGCGGGCTGCCTCCGCCGCCCGCCAGAGTTGGAATGAATCCCATAGTGGCTGACACGCTCCTGCTGAATCACAGTGCAGAGTTCCCTAATGGTGTTTGTCATCTGCTTTGTGTTTTCTGCTGCTGTTTTCTGTCCCTCCTGCAGCTTGCACATGTTTTCATTAAGAGACTCTAACTGCTTGTGCAGTACTCCCATGTTGTCATTGTGTGATGATATTGATTATGTTTGACCAATGACTTTGTGTTTCACCACTGCGCATATTAGTTGCTCAATGTTCACCAGTAGCACACTATGGGGGTGATTCAGACCTTGGTGGATGGCGGAGGCCGTCCGCCAAGGTTCCGCCACCGAATGACCGCACCGCGGTCAAAAGACCGCGGCGGCCATTCAGACATTTCCGCTGGGCCAGCGGGCGCTCTCCAAAAGAGCGCCCGCCGGCCCAGCAGAAATGCCCCTGCAACGAGGACGCCGGCTCAGAATTGAGCCGGCGTAGTTGCAGGGGTGCGACGGGTGCAGTTGCACCCGTCGCGTATTTCAGTGTCTGCAAAGCAGACACTTAAATACTTTGCGGGGCCCTCTTACGGGGGCCCCTGCAGTGCCCATGCCATTGGCATGGGCACTGCAGGGGCCCCCAGGGGTTTCCCGCCATGAACAGGATGGCGGTAGGGGGTGTCTGCCGCCATGGAGGATTCAATGGGGCAGCGGTAAACCGGCGGGAGACCGCCGGTTTACCCTTTCTGACCGCAGCTGAACCGCCGCGGTCAGAATGCCCTCGGGAGCACCGCCAGCCTGTTGGCGGTGCTCCCGTGGTCGGTGACCCTGGCGGTCACCGGCCGCCAGGGTCAGAATGACCCCCTATATGTTTTGTTCAGCCTAGCCGCCTATTGGCTTTGAAAGGGCATTAGCCATTACTTTCGGTATCCAGTTTAGCCACCTATTGGCTTTGACATTGCATTAGCCATTACATTCTGTATTCTGCCTATTGGCTTTGACATGCTGTATCCAGTTTAGCCGCCTATTGGCTTTGATATTGCATTAGCCATTACATTCTGTATTCTGCCTATTGGCTTTGACATGCTGTATTCAGTTTAGCTGCCTATTGGCTTTGACATGATATTAGACATTGCATTTTGTATTCAGCTCAGCTGCCTATTGGCTTTGACATGATATTAGACATTACATTTTGTATTCAGCTCAGCAGCCTATTGGCTTTGACATGATATTAGACATTGCATTTTGTATTCAGCTCAGCTGCCTATTAGCTTTGACATGACATTTGACATTGCATTTGATATTTAGGTTAGCTGCCTATTGCCTTTAACGTGGAGTTAGACATTGCAGTTGAGAATACAAGCTGTATTTTTCCAAGCTATGTTTTTCCACAAGATGAACCAAGCTGTTTTCTTCTCACACTAGACTAGACCTGATAAGAGAGAGTACATTTGGTGTTTACCTTTCTGCTTAAGCTTCGGAAGAGGAGCACTCTAGGAGATCTGGCCAGTCTCCAAAGGCTTGCATAGTTTTCCCGAGTCTGAGAGGAGGGGGCACGCTTTTGTAATGGATGACTCGGGCTTCAGAGAATTAGATTTGAATCTGCCTGACTTCAGGCTGGAACTTGGTGGCAGTTTCCAGTCTCCCGTGTGGGTAGATAATCTCTTTCTCGCAGTTGACCGGAGTCATCAACTTGCAGACCCCAGAAAGATGAAGCTGTAAATAGTTTCTCACACGGTGAAGTATTTGTTTTGCTTTGCATTCAATATCTTATAAATATAACCTGCTGTGTACATTGCAATTGAGATATATTTTGTTTTAATGCTGTGACTACTTTTGTGCTTGAAATCTATTAATTTGTCTCTCACGAACTTGTGGGTGGGGAAGAATTAACAACAATAAAGGTCTTCTTTGAACTCAGAAGTGCATTCTTGATATGTTCTGTAAGCTCTGATTACGAGATAAGAAGGAAAGCAGAACATTTTGGTACCAGGAGTGGGTTAAGGGTCGAATTATAGATTTCTACGTGCACAATTTAAAAGTGTAATTGTTTTTTGTTGTTTGGAGAATTACAGAAGCACGGCAGACCATGTTTGAAAATGCATGTGTAGCTAAACTGCCTGATGGTGCTTTGAGAAACATGTTTTGTTGTGATGAAGCATATTTAGAAAATGTGCCTTTTGAGAGAAGTGATGTTCCTTTTGTTTTTGACAGAAGGGTTTGGATACTTTTATCTGCTTACAGAGAAATGCAGGAGAAATGTAGGCAGTTGGAACATGAAAATGAGAATTTACGTGAGCAAATTAGCCAGAATACATTAATTCAAGATAATGCTGAAAGTTATAAAAATGCTGTTTTAGAAGAATCTTTCTTTTCCCATTCCAGTAATGAGGGGGTTAAGACAGCTGTGAGCTACTCTGAGCCTTCGTGTGAGCCCGGTTTTTTGGCAGTCAAAGTGCATTCCTTAACTGATAACACGAAGAACGATGAGAGAGCTCAGAATGTGATTTACGAGTTACTGTTGCAATATGAAGTAAAAGGAAAGATTTTAGAGTTTCTTACGGTTTGCATTAAGCAAGAGACACCGAGTTTCATTAGCTTGTTTGATTTTTGGAAACAGAATAGCCCTCATCTGAGTGAAATCCTAACACTTTGGTATATGGTCACTGGGAAAAATTATATGCAGCTGCGCGCTTGTGATTTGGCAAATGAAATAATGCAGACTTTAGGTTTCTGCGCAGTGCAAGAGGAAAACACTGATTTATGTGTAACTCATGAACAGGGGAAGAAAAGAGTGCCCCTAGCTAGAATCATACACTGGATCTGGTACTTGCAAGACAGGGCTGGAGTGCCACAGGTAAAAGAGTCGCTAGTGAAATTGTGTGCACCATTTGAATTTGTGTCCACTGAGGATAAAAAGGATGTTTGTTTGACTAATGATTTATTGACTGAAATGTTATTTTCTGGCACAGGAGAAGGAACAGCGTTGTACAATGTGTGTCAGATTTTAAAGCAAGAGCTACGTGAGATGTGTCATTTTTACACTGATTCTTGGTTCATTGCCAATGGTTTAGCCGTTTGGTTTTCCACATGGCTTGCACCTAACTGGTTCAATTCCCTTGCAGATGTTAAAGAGAAAAATTCAGAGAGAGAAGTGTTCACCCAGAATTCTGACTTAGTGGGGATGGCTAAGTGGGTGCACCAGAAATGTGAACAGCTGGGAGAAAAAGCCACTTACAGGTGGGCAGAGATGAGAGAGATGCACATTCCCCTAGATTTGATCAAAACTGTGCAGCACGCACGAGCGCAATCTGTCATGCAAGCAGTCACAGAGCAGTTGGGGAGAGGAAAGCTACCAGAACAGATATGGCAAATTGATCAGGGTTTAGGGGGAGTGATTGCTGCAGATTACCAAGGAGAAATCAAAATTATGCTGATAACTAGAAAAGAATCTGATTCATTCATACAAATTAGAGACAGAATGGCCCAACTTGTCAAAAGTGCAGTGAAAGGAGGTTTGGTAAAGAATAAGTCTGCCCCAGCCCTTCTGACAGTGCAAGAAAAGGGAAGCTGTGGTGCAGCAGATTAAAACCTCAGTGCTGAGGTGTGGGTTGAAGCCCCAAGTGACCCTCCAGAACCTGCAGAAAATATAACAAAGGGCCCCAAAAACATCCTGCCAATTATAAAACAGGGAAAGGAAGAGGAAGGGTACTTTTTAAATGACAAATGTTATTTGCAAGAAAAGTCATACTTTTTTCTTTTGCAGATCCTACCACGTTTCGCCACTGTCCCTGAGTGTGCTGTGTGGTCCCCCTTCGGGTGTGTGCGTGAGGGGTCGGGGAAGGGACCGAACCCCCAACCTGAACCTGGCTGAGTACAGTACAAGCACCATTGATCCATTTTGCGCAAGTGGCGCCTTCAGTTCAAGTTCAACTTGTTTGATTACATTCTTCCACTGGAACTAAGCAACCTTAACAGTTAACTGTCTGTGTTTTTTCGTGTGGAACTCTGACTTTCACTTACCTTCCTGTGAACCTTTCAGGTGGACCGTGCACCTTTAAATGAGTAGAACTCATGCTACATCAAATGCTATTTTAGAGACACTATAATCTCATTCAGAGTATAAAAGTTTCAGTCTTTTCTGTGTAGATGTATCTGAGGTGAAAGGTTATGAGATCTATATGTTAATCCACTTCCATTGCTTTACAGTGATTGCTTTGATCATTCAAATCTGATTTGCTGATAATGTTTTTTTTGTGCTGATGTCTTTTTAATTTTTTTGTTTGAAACAAGAGATATGTAAAACAAAAATTAATTTGTCATAGGGTGGAATGTGATGATATTGATTATGTTTGACTAATGACTTTGTGTTTCACCACTGCGCATATTAGTTGCTCAATGTTCACCAGTAGCACATTATATGTTTTGTTCAGCCTAGCCGCCTATTGGCTTTGACATTGCATTAGCCATTACATTCTGTATTCTGCCTATTGGCTTTGACATGCTGTATCCAGTTTAGCCGCCTATTGGCTTTGACATTGTATTAGCCATTACATTCTGTATTCTGCCTATTGGCTTTGACATGCTGTTTTCAGTTTAGCTGCCTATTGGCTTTGACATGATATTAGACATTGCATTTTGTATTCAGCTCAGCTGCCTATTGGCTTTGACATGATATTAGACATTACATTTTGTATTCAGCTCAGCTGCCTATTGGCTTTGACATGATATTAGACATTGCATTTTGTATTCAGCTCAGCTGCCTATTAGCTTTAACATGACATTTGACATTGCATTTGATATTTAGGTTAGCTGCCTATTGCCTTTAACGTGGAGTTAGACATTGCAGTTGAGAATCCAAGCTGTATTTTTCCAAGCTATGTTTTTCCACAAGATGAACCAAGCTGTTTTCTTCTCACACTAGACTAGACCTGATAAGAGAGAGTACATTTGGTGTTTACCTTTCTGCTCAAGCTTGGGAAGAGGAGCAGTCTAGGAGATCTGGCCAGTCTCCAAAGGCTTGCGTAGTTTTCCCGAGTCTGAGAGGAGGGGGCACGCTTTTGTAACGGATGACTCAGGCTTCAGAGAATTAGATTCGAATCTGCCTGACTTCAGGCTGGAACTTGGTGCCAGTTGCCAGTCTCCCGTGTGGGTAGATAATCTCTTTCTCGCAGTTGACCGGAGTCACCAACTTGCAGACCCCAGAAAGATGAAGCTGTAAATAGTTTCTCACACCACACGGTGAAGTATTTGTTTTGCTTTGCATTCAATATCTTATAAATATAACCTGCTGTGTACATTGCAATTGAGATATATTTTGTTTTAATGCTGTGACTACTTTTGTGCTTGAAATCTATTAATTCGTCTCTCACGAACTTGTGGGTGGGGAAGAATTAACAACAATAAAGGTCTTCTTTGAACTCAGAAGTGCGTTCTTGATATGTTCTGTAAGCTCTGATTACGAGATAAGAAGGAAAGCAGAACACATTGTAAGACACCAACTGCCTGTGCATTGACCTCATGTGTTTACATTGCAGGTGCTAAGCTTTCCAGATGGCAGCTTCAAGGCCGTCAAAAAGTGATGGGCCCTCTCCTGCATCAGTGCACTATCTGCCTGCATTGTGACGCCTCCTGAGCAGAGTGGACTGACGCTGGGGGCGAGGGACTGCTGTCTGTGTGTGCTTCTAGCCTTTGGGGGTGGTGTGGGAACTTCATCCGGCATTTCGTCTGAGTCCTGGTTATACTCTGGGAGAGGTAACACTCTTGAACTGCGTCTAGTTGGTGCAATAATGAAGGACTCACTGGTGTTTGAGACGGACTGTGGCTGTGTTTCACTACCCCCTGCATTTCCACCTTCTGCTGCGTCAGGACCCGGGACATCTACAACGACAATGTGCAGCATGTCATTTTTAAATATTGCACAAATAGTTGCATAATTGTATTAAATGTACACTAACATTTTATCACTAAGAGTCATTTATGTTGTTTCTCTTTCTTTGAATACTATCATGCTATTTATGTGGTAGTTGCACTTTAGGGGTGTGGACTACCACTCCCATAAGGCATTGTTGCGTTGTATGTAAGATGTGGCATGGACTATTTATCACACTGCATCGAGCTAATAGCTTTTTTCTAGGGGGCATTTGTACATGCCCATATGGGGAATACACATCATTGCTGCTCTTACCTTTGGTGGTGCTGGGTGTCCCTGAGGTGCTTCAGGAAGCAGTGTGGATTCCATCATGTCTTCCATTGGTGTGGATGGTGTCTGGGTAGGTGGTCCTCCTCTGGTGTTTCTTGCCTCCTTTAGCCTGCTGGCCACCGTCTCTTTGGGACGGGAACGCAAGTCGTACCACAGCTTGCATATCTCCTCCACGGTGTGCTGCGCAACACCCACTGCACATATTTTGGTCTGGATGTCTGACCACAGTTTCCTCTTCTCACTTTCAGGTACCTGGAGTGAGTTCTTCCCAAAGAGTTTGTCATGGTTCCTGACCACCTACTCAGTGAGCATCTCCAATTCCTGCTTACTGAATTTGAGCTAGTGCTTCCTGTCACCTTTCTCCTTCACATTCCCATCAGTGACCATGTTGCTGTTTGGTCCTGCGTTGCTCTCAGGGCTGCCTCCCTGGTGCTGGGCTGTGTTTCTCTGCCTGCTCCTGTGGCTCCTGGAAACAGCATGGGCTGACTCACTTCCTTGTTGTGGTGTCATCAGCCTGTTACCGTTTGCCGTTTTTGCAATTTGCGATTTTCAAATACCAATTTGCTATTTTTTTGCGATCCGGTATGTGCAACTCGCAAATTGCTTTTGCGAATTTTAAGAAATCGCTATTACCGACTCGCAGTTTTGATACATCCCATTTTGCATTTCTTATATAGCGATTTCTTAAAAATTTGTATTTAAGAAATGCAAACCGGGAGCTTGATACATCTGGCCCTTAACTTCTAGGGCAAAGAATCGAAATGTGCAGTGCTTACTGGTGTCAGTGGTTGCAGGTGGTGATCATCAGCATTCCTTTTTGGGGACTGTGACTGATTTTTTTTTTACCCATCTTTGTCCACAGCATGAGAGAAAATACACAAAAGTAGAAAAAAGGAGGAAGCAAAAGAAAGGAAAATGCTGACAAATAAACTGAGGAGAGATAAACATGCAAAAAAGCAAGCTAAAGAGATATAATGAGGAGTTAAGGCTAGGTGTTATTAGTATTTTGCAGGAATGGTGGCTATTTTTCTTTCTTACAAGAACTAGCAGCAACAATAAAATGGAAACCAGGACCATATATGCACGTTACATGAACTGATTAAATTTCGTTTTAAAAAAAGGAAGTTAGAATGTTTCTTGGGTGGGCTTGTGATGAAGAGGTCTTGGTTGCAGGAAGGCTACTAGTCATCAGCAGAATGGTTCTTTGCTGTGCAAATAATTGATGATCTAATAGCTTATACCACACGTAAAATGCAAGACACACGCAAACTTTATAGATGAAGGTCATAAATAGAAATCCCAAACCACAACAAATCAGATATGAGCATCCAAAACATCCCTTTTTAGGTTTGACTTGACATACAAGCAGACTCCGGGACAACCTGTTACCAGTTATTTTAGGTATATATAGAGGTTGCTCCATTTAGAGAACTGTGGCTCTCTCACCTAATTATATTGGGTAATTGGTGTATCATTCTTCCTTCCAAAAAGTGCATCCACTGGAATACAGAAAGAACTACTTAACATGCAAAAAGTAAACTAATTGTGCAATTTCTCGCATTCAATTCTTTATTTCCTGCAGGTATTCTATACAGAAAGTAATATTTTTTTGGTACTTCCCCCAGCTCTGGCAAAGCCAACAGGACAGACTTTAACTAGGTCTGGGCAAAATTTGAATTACGACGGAGTAATTTCCATAATCATGCCCTGAGTCTTGTAATGCAAAACTACCAAAATTAAGCAATTACTCCATCTTTGTCATAGTTGGACTCTTGCTCTAGGCAAGACTTTTGGTTTAGGGATGACAGCACTTTTGTTTGTAGGTAACTGTGAGGACATATCCTCTTTCTAGCATGGTTACCCCCAATGTTGGCCTGTTTGTCAGTGTGTTTTTACTGTCTCACTGGGATCCTGCTGGCCAGAACCCCCAGTGCTCATAGTTTAAAACCTATTTGCCAGTGTGTTTTGCCTGTCACACTGGGATCCTGCTAGCCAGAACCCCAGTGCTCATAGTTTGTGGTCTATGTGTGTTGTCAGTATGCTTAACCATGTCACTAAAGTTCTGCTAACCAGAACTCCAGTGCTTATGCTCTCTCTACTTACCAAATTAGTCACTACAGTTTAGTGACTCCATATTCCAATTCTGATTGGCACACCGGACCCCCCTAATAAGCCCCTACTATATGATACCTAGGTACCGAGGGCATTGGGGTTCCAGGAGATCCTTACAAGCTGCAGCATTTCTTTTGCTGCCCAGAAGGAGGTCAGACAAACCTTTCTTCAGGACTGCCACTGCAGCCTGAGTGAAATAGTGCACACACTATTTCACAGCCATTTTTGACTGCACTAAGTAACTTATAAGTCACCTATATGTCTAACCTTCATTTACTGAAGGCTAGGTGCAAAGTTACTGTGTGTGAGGGCACCGTTGCTCTAGCAAAGGTGCCCCCACGTTGTCCAGGGCCAATTCCCCGGACCCTGTGAGTGCGGGGACACCATTATAAGTGTGCACTACATGTATGTCAATACATATATGTAGATTCACAATGGTAACTCCGAATATGGACATGTGGGTGTCTAAAAACATGGAATTGACCCCCAATCCAAATCTGGTATTGGGGAGCCAATCCCAGCAGCTCAATCCCAGGAAGGCAGAACAAAGCATTTCCTTCGCAAGAGTGGTGTTACACCCTTTCTCATTGGAAATAGGTGTTACAGGCATGGGAGGGGTATCCTCCCAGAGCCTCTGGAAATGCTTTGAAGGGCACAAACAGTGCCCTCCTTGCATAATCCAGTCTACACCGGTTCAGGGACCCCCAGTCCCTGCTCTGGCGCGAAACTGGACAAAGGAAAGGGGAGTGACCACTCCCCTGTCCATCACCACCCCAGGGGGGTGCCCAGAGCTCCTCCAGAGTGTCCCTGGCATTAGCCATCTTGGATTCCAAGGTGTGGGGACCCTCTGGAGACCTTGGAGTGGCCAGTGTCAACAGGTGACATCAGAGACCCCTCCTGATAGGTGCATACCTGGGTAGGTAGCCAATCCCCCTCTCAGGGCTATTTAGGGCCTCTCCTCTGTGTGTTTCCTCAGATTCGGTTTGCAAGATTCCTCCAGGACTCCTCTGCATCATCTGCTTCAGCTTCTGATCATCAGATCAACCGCAGACTGCTCCGGGAACCGCTGTATATGCAACAAAGTATCTAGGACAACTTCTGTGACCTGCAACTTCAGCTCCAGCCAGCATTTGCAACAGTTTCCAAGGTGTGCACGCTCTTAGGACTGCCTGTCTTCACCCTGCACCATAGGAACCAAAGGAATCTCCCGTGGAGTGACGGAGTCACTACCCTGCTTCAGCAGGCACCCTTCTGCAACGATGAGCGGTACTCTGGTACTCCTCTCCTGATGATGAGCGTGCTCACTGGAACACTGGTGGTGGACCTAAGTGACCCAGCTGTCCAAATTTGGTGGAGGTAAGAGCTTGACCCCCGTGCTGCGACAGTAACCCTGTGCTCTGCGTCTTCTGAAGCTTCTTGGGCCTCTGTGCACTTCATAAGAGTTCTTCGTGCACAGCGTAGCCCAGGTCCCCAGCACTCCATCCTGCGACACACTGATTTGTTCCCCAGCGGCGTGAGACCCTCCAGTGTAGTGCTGTGACGACAGCACTTTGCATCTTCTTTGTCCCATGTTCTGGGACTCCCGTGGGTGCTGTCTGGTCTTCTGAGGACTCTCTGAACTGCTGAGAGCCCCCTCTGTCTCCTCGGTCTGAGTTGAGACCCCCAGGTCCCTCCTGGGTCTAAGCAGCTCCTCTTTGACGCAAAACGCGTACTTGCTTGAACCAAGGCTTGATGGCGGAATCCAGTGATGCAAACAGCCTGCATCCAACATCTCGACGTGGGCCATCTCTTGCACCAAGCACATACCCGCAGCCATCTTCTTTGGTGCACTTCTGTACTTTTCTTCTAAGCAGAGAATCCACTTTTGCACCTTCTTCTAGGTTGGCAGGGGCTCCTGTTCTTCCTGGACTCTTCTTCGACTTCTGGACTTGGTCTCCTCTACCCGCAGGTCTTCAGGTCCAGGAATCCCATTGGTTGTTGCTTGCAGTGTTGCTTGGTTCTTGCATAATTCTTCATCACAATTTGTAGTGTGTTCTGCAGAAACTTGCTGTACTTTACTCCTGCTTTCCTGGGCTCTGGGGTGGGGCACTTTACTTACCTTTTGTGTTTTATTACACTCCCAGCACCCCTCTACACACTACACCTGCCTAGGGGGAAATTCAACATTTGTATTCCACTATTTTAGTATATGGTTTGTGTTACCCCAGGCCCATTGCAATCTATTGTATTTTCTACTATTTGCACTATTCTATAACTGTTTACTTACCTGATTTGGGTTATTAGTGTATATATTGTGTATAATACTTACCTCCAGAAGGAGTATTGCCTTTAAGATATTTTTGACCTTGTGTCACTAAAATAAAGTACCTTTATTTTTAGTAAGACTGAGTATTGTCTTTTATTGTGTATAAGTACTGTGTAACTGTAGTGGTATTGCAGGAGCTTTGCATGTCTCCTAGTTCGGCCTTGGCTGCTCTGCAACAGCTACCCCTAGACAGCCTAAACTTCTAGAACACTGCCTACATTTCTCTAATAAGGGATAATTGGACCTGGAATAGGGTGTAAGTACCTTGGGTACCCACTACAAACCAGGCCAGCCTACTACAGTTACTAGGTCAATCCTGCAACAAATCACAACTGTCGACCCAACCCTCCTTTATGCATGGGCTCAAGAGTGAGACATCTCAGGGAAGTTGTGGCTAAACAGAGATTACCCTTTTCTCACATGAGCAACAAGCCTCAGTCACATGCAGGCAATGAAGAAGATGCAGTAAAGTTTTCAATCGTTTTTATTAACAAGACTGCAATCTACTGTAAAATGCATGAGCTGCAATGATTAGGATAATGAGCACTGCAAGAAATGTAAAAAGGAGAGTCGTGAATATGGAGATCCCCACCATCTTGCAATAACATGAGATGTGAAATAGGCCCTAATATCCTAGCATGATGAACTTAATCTCTAACCTAAAGGGAGATAGGTGTGTTAAACCTAATCTGCCAGTACCATTTCCATGAGAAGAGCGCCCCAACCCTTGGAGTGAGGTCTCCAGATCAGACTCCGTGGGGACATGAAGGCTAGGTCTGCATCAAGGCGATGTGTAGCATAGATAGGATTGATAACATCTGGTAAGAATCCCTCTGATAAACCTTTCTGTGTGAGGTGTATTTATACAGATCTTGTAGGACTCCTGACGCAGGTATGTTCCCAAACAATAGATAAGAAAGCATGCTTGGGGCGGCAATTACATAAACAATTCTTTCCAAAAGTACATTATGTTCCTTATACAAGTGGGAAAGGGACATGATGTGAATACCTACGTATATTTCTTGTCTTTGACGCTGATAGTGACGCCTTCACAGGGTGGCCCTTATATCGTGAAATCAAAACATCTTCCTAACTATACACACAGCAGCCATCTTAGAAGAAATAACTAAATAAATGTGCTAAAACAGAGCAGGCTAAATAAGTTAAAAGTCATTAGGTGACGGGGGCACAGGCCTGCAAGACAGAAAGCTAAGCTAAACTCCTGATTCCATTAAAAACTAAATAGGATCCACTATACCCTCCACATTGCCAAGAGAAGTATGATGCCATAATGATGATGCCAGAGAAGGAGCCTGAACCCAAGCTAAAATGCTGTGAACTAAAAGCACAATCTAATTAGAAAACAGTTAAAAATAGCTAAAACATACAAAGAGACAAAATGTCAAACATGACAGCAGCAGACCAAAGTTAAGTCGATCAAAAAGGCCTTTTTGGCATGACTTTGGAATTGTAGAATAAAGCCAATGGTCAAATTAATCGAACAATATTCATGATCTTGAAGAATGTCTCCGAAGTCATCAAAATGAAGGGCATCCAGGAATGAATACACAGTCAGATGTCAGATTAATGGCAGGATTGGCGGATGGATCCACGGAGCAGTAGTGTGCAGCAGCCTCAAGGGCAGGATCACCGGCGAGGGCAGCACCATCCAAAGTGCATGAGGGAGCCAGATAGTCCATCAAGGGCTGCTTGTAAGTGGCCTCACTAATCAACCTCAGTCTCATGGAGCATGACCGTGAATGAACCCTCATCAGGAACATCAACAGTTCTTGGTCCACAGGAGGCACTCTTATCTCTTGTGTGGGGTGGAGGGAATAGAACATGTCCATAACAAGTTACAATCTTGGAGACTGAAATTGCGTAGGCAATTCCTGGTCTCATACCGCAACAGCTCTGTTCTTTCAGGACCACATAACTTCCATTCGAAAGTATATGAAATCCTGGACGAATCAAAGGGACGGCAGTACCCTCCAGAAAACAGGCCAAGTTTGTGATCCCTGCATTGCAAAGGATATGAAGGGGCACCTGTTTGCAAATCATTGAATGACTAACAGTAATCTCACATTTGCTTCCGCTGAGAATGACCTCTGTTTCGCCTTTCAGACATTTATATTCAAAGGGCAACTCCCTCTCTTCTTTAATATATAGCTATCGCCTAGCTGCCCACATCTGCCCACGGCAAGATGTTTCAAGCACTGAGAAAAACGAAAGGTGGAAATAAGCAGATTTATAATACCATGGACAAGCCATACCGTCAATGGATTTTCTGCAACCATGAAAGGCAATTTTTCTATATGAAGCATGGGGAAACATGCTTCCCTTTAAGTCATTGTCTGTGGTTCCCTGGATAAATTAAAAGCAGCAAAAAGGTCACTACTGTTAATATATTTCCAGGGAACATGGGCATTTTTCAGAATCTGCAGTATCCAACTTAACTGCATGATGGAACGCAGTTGACTTTGTCCATGGTGTAAAAAGGACATGTCATTCTGAATGATGTCTATTACAGATGACACTGTGTTATTAAGGGAGTATATTCTGTTGGAAAGAGTGTTCATGCCATTATCGACAATAGCTAACACCTTTTCCAAATTTTCCTTATCAGTATGCCTTAAATGCGCAGCTGTTTCTATTTGAGAAAGCTTCCAGATCTCATTGTATATGGCATAATTGAGGGGGTCATTCCAACCTCGGCGGTAAAAGGCGCTTTCCGCCAGACAGAAGACCGCCATAACACCGCCGCGGTCGCGGTAAACCGCCACGGTCATTCTGACCCACAACAGGCAAACCACGAAAATCCCGACATCCACAAAATTCCGCAATAAACCAAACCTCCACCGTCACGCCAACAGAAATACGCCCACACTATCACGACACACGAATCCACGCGGCGGTCTTTCAACCGTGGTATTTCATTGGCGGTACACACCGCCGCGCTCGAAATACACACACATTTACAAAACACAGCCACATTGGACAATTCAAAATACACACACCTGATACACATACACACACCACACCCACACACCCATTACAATATAAAACACACACCCATATCACCCAAAAACCCTTACGACCACAATTGCGACAGAAGGCCAGAGAGAGACCCCACCATCTATAAACTAGCAGCCAAAGGCACACAACACCATCACCCACACAACTTCCACACACAAAACACCACACACCACTACATATCACGAAACTTATCACCACACACACCACCCCACACATCACCCACACCACCCCATGGCACCTCAAAGACACCCCAGGTTCTCAGATGATGAACTCAGGGTCATGGTGGAGGAAATTGTACGAGTAGAGCCCCAGCTGTTCGGGACACAGGTGCAGCACACCACCATTGCCAGGAAGATGGAGCTATGGAGCAGAATAGTCGACAGGGTCAACGCTGTGGGACAGCACCCAAGAAATAGGGACGACATCAGGAAGAGGTGGAACGACCTACGGGGGAAGGTGCGTTCCATGGTATCCAGGCACAACATCGCGGTGCAGAAGACTGGCGGCGGACCCCCACCTCCTCCCCCAGAATTTACAGCACGGGAGGAGCAAGTCTTGAACATCCTGCATCCTGAGGGCCTCGCAGGAGTATCTGGAGGAATGGACTCTGGTAAGTCAAATCTTCAATACTTCATCCCCCCACCCCACCAGCATGCCAACTCAAACCCCCACCCACACCCCCACCCCCATCACACCTACTCCTTGCAAATGTCTCACCATCACAACTCAACCATCCCAAAACCTGGCCTTGCATCCGACCACAAACCATGGACACCCATCACCAAAGCATGCCCACTGCACATACCCATCCCCCCCCACCAAAGCACCGTCACAACAGCCCCCACAAAGGAATGCCAGCCCTGGGGTACACGGGGAACCACCCATTGCACACTATGGCACACACAGATGCAATAATCATACTTTTGTACCCCTGCAGGACCCGAACGCCACGTCACCGTGCAGGAGGGTCCACAAATGTCCACTCCACCCCCAGAAGAGGCCCACAGTGAGGACAGCAGCTCTGTCGACCTGGATCTAGATGACCAGCCCGGTCCATCGGGGACCTCGGGACAGTAGGTTCCCCTCAGGCAGTCACAGGCCACAGCAGACCTTCCCCCCTCTCGGAACACCAGCACAGCACCCATCCAGCGGGCCCATAACTCTGTCCCCAGGACACGTCAATCAGCTGTGTGTCCACCACTACAGGGAACCCAGGCTAACCCACCACCCCAACAACAACAGGGACCTGGGGCAGTGGTAGTGGGCACACGGTCCAGGGGACAGAGGCCCAGGGAAACAGGGGAACTGGGAGGGCTGCTGTGCGACAGGGGGGGGGACAGGCCCAGGGAACCCACTCTCCACGAGGCCCTCTCCTCCATCATGGGAGCATACCACCACTCCCAAGAGACGATGGCGACGGTACTGGCCAGGTTTCAGGAGATCCAACTTCTGCAGGAGCAACAGTATATGGGGTTCAGGGAGGAACTAAGAAACATCAGTTCCGCAATGGGTACCATCGTAGTGGCCCTGAATCAGGTAGTCACCACATTGCGGGACACTGTGGCACCACAAAGGGCCCCTGACACTAGCATGGACCAAGAAATGCCTACCACCTCCGCCGACGCTAGTGGACAGGAGGCCCCGACACAAGACCAACAGGCCACCAGAACCCCACCCCCTGCAGAAGGAGAACCACCCTGCAAGCGGGCCCTGAGATCCAGGAAGAAGACAGAGTAAGATGTCAAGACCCCCGCCAGCAAAGGATACCGCCCTGATTGTCATCCCACTGTCCCACATTGTCACCCTGTCCAACCTTAAATTGCCCCTGCTCCACTTCCCACAGGCATTTGGACAATGCACCTGTGATACTGATAGTCTGGACTCTGCCATGGACAATCCTCCACCATCACCCCTCACCGATTTGCAACCACCCATCCAATTTAGAGCACTTGAATAAACACACTTGTTGCACAAAACAATCTGGAGTCTGGCTGTGATTTTGAACAAATGTATTAGACATGACCGTGCCAAAATGTTAATTCACATTGTGATGCCAACAAACCGCTGTCACACAGCTTTAGTCCATGGGGAAACAAAGCAGATGTCACGCAGTGGGGCCCACGTATCTGAAAACGGAAGGGAAAGTCACAACACAGTTACCATACACTGGAGGAAAAAGTCAGACAGTAGAGAGGTAGGAGTGTTTAAGTAAATGTAATATGACGGGTTGGACTCTTACCTGTGGGTCATTGAAAATACTGCTGTATTACTGTGTTCCTGTTCTCTATGTCGTCCTCTTCGCCTTCCTCCTCTTCACTCTCCACAGGCTCCACAGCTGCTACAACACCACCATCTGGACCATCCTCCTGCAGAAAAGGCACCTGGCGTCGCAAAGCCAGGTTGTGAAGCATACAGCAGGCCACGATGATCTGGCACACCTTCTTTGGTGAGTACATTAGGGATCCACCTGTCATATGGAGGCACCTAAACCTGGCCTTCAGGAGGCCAAAGGTTCGCTCAATCACCCTCCTAGTTCTCCCATGGGCCTCAATGTACCGTTCCTCTGCCCTGGTCCTGGGATTCCTTACTGGGGTCAATAGCCAGCGAAGGTTGGGGTAACCAGAGTCCCCTAATAGCCACACCCGGTGCCTCTGGAGTTGACCCATCACATACGGGATGCTGCTATTCCGCAGGATGTAGGCGTCATGCACTGAGCTAGGGAACTTGGCATTAACATGGGAGATGTACTGGTCTGCCAAACAGACCACCTGGATATTCATGGAATAATAACTCTTCCTGTTCCTGTACACCTGTTCACTCCTGCTGGGGGGACCAAAGCAACATGTGTCCCATCAATGGCACCTATGATGTTGGGGATATGTCCAGGGGCATCGAAATCACCCTTCACGGTAGGCAAATCCACCACCTCAGGGAAAACTATGTAGCTCCGCATGTGTTTGAGCAGGGCAGACAACACTCTGGACAACACCTTGGAAAACATGGTCTGGGACATCCCTGATGATATGGCCACTGTTGTTTGAAATGACCCACTTGCTAGGAAATGGAGCACTGACAGCACCTGCACTAGAGGGGGGATCCCTGTGGGTTGGCGGATGGGTGACATCAGGTCTGGCTCCAACTGGGTACATAGTTCCCGTATAGTGGCTCGGTCAAGCCTGTATGTCAGTATGACATGTCGTTCCACCATTGTCGACAGGTCCACCAGCGGTCTGTACACAGGAAGATTCCTCCATCTCCTCGCATGTCCCAGCGGACGGTGCCTATGAAGGACAACATGGAGCACAGAGTCAATCAACCCACAGGTACGTTCCCACAGCTTGCACAGTACACGATTCTCAATGCATTGAATGGCTTGTATGAGTGTCGATGCAAGGCCTAGGTATGTGTGACGCAGTAGAAATTAAACCATGTGGGCCCTTGAAATGGCGGCTGCCTGACCTGTGAAGTGCGACAGTGGGATGTGAGGTCAATGCGCTGGCGTGGCACACCGTGGCGGTAGGCGGTCGAAGACCAGGGCGCAAAGCCGCATTGGTTAACATTGAACTCTATGGGTTTCAGGAGCCAATGACGATGTGCGCCGGCGGTCGCGGTACGCACCGCCGCGGGCGTGACTGCCATTTTCTATCTGCTTAATCACTCGATACCTGATCTTCCACAGGAAAGGACCTATACTGCAAGTGCTGCTGTGACCTCGGTCTGGAAGGGACAATGGCTGCTGCGACTGGGGAAAGGGCTCCTGCCTTCACTTCTGAAGAATTGGAGAAACTCGTGGATGGGGTCCTCCCCCAGTATGCGCTACTCTACGGTCCTCCAGACCAACAGGTAAGTACACTGGGAGCATGCTTTGTGGCCAATGCCTGTGTTGAGTGTGGTGAATGAAAGATGGTGGGGAGGGGAGCGATTGAGGCATGCATCAAACGACAGATGAGAGCATGTGCCACATGGCAAGGGTGGGGATCGGGGGCCACTCACATCGAGCATGCAGAAGGTGATGATTTTTTTCTCCCCCTGTACATGTCACATAGGTCAGCGCCCACCAGAAAGTCGCTATTTGGCGTGCCATCGCCAAGGACGTCCGGACCCTGGGGGTCCACAACAGACGGGGCACCCACTGCCGGAAGAGGTGGGAGGACATCCGACGCTGGAGCAGGAAGACGGAGGAGGCTCAGCTGGGGATGGCCTCCCAACGTAGGAGGGGTGCCAGTCGTACTTTGACCTCCCTGATGTCCCGGATCCTGGCGGTGCCCTACCCCGATTTGGATGGGCGCGTGAGGGCATCACAGCAGACACAAGGGGGTGAGTACAAGCACATTCTGCAATCTTTGTGCGCAGTGGAGGTGTCTGGGTGGGGGAGGAGGGCTGTGGGTATCCCTAGGCCAGGGCGATTTCTGTAGGCTAGGCCCCTCCGTAAGGCATGGCCCTGTGCCCCCGCCCCCCACCTCTGTAGGGTGCCTAGTACAGCTATTCATGGCCCTGTGTCCCCTATATGTGGAGTTGTCGTCCATAGGCTTGTAGGCCATGTTCCACTGATTGAGTAGTGTACCCCAAGTGCGCGGCGTAGTGCAGGGGGCTTCTGTGTCTGTCCTCTCCGCCAACGGTGTCGCCAATGCATGCACTCAACATGTCTTTATTTCTTCCCCCCCCTTTTTTTGTGCTCTTCCTGTTCATGTGTGCATTAGCATCATCAGGCGGAGGAGAAGTGGCATCGGAGCACGAGGGAGCTGCATCCCACATGGCCCTGGAGGGCCATGCAACTGACTCTGAGTACACCAGTGGGACGGAGGGCGAGGGGAGCTCCACAGCGGGGACACGTGGTGACACCAGCGACACAGACTCGTCCTCGGAAGGGAGCTCCCTTGTGGTGGCGGCAACATCCGTGCCCCCCGCAACAACTGGTACAGCCGCCACCCAGCGCACCAGCACCGCCCTCCCAGCAGCCCCTCAGCGTTCGCCCCGTGTCTGCTCACCCAGGAAGGTGGGCATCTCCTTCGCCCCAGGCACCTCAGGCCCTGCCCCAGTCACCCCTGCTGCCCTCAGTGAGGAGGTCATAGACCTCCTGAGGACCATCATTGTTGGGCAGTCTACCATTTTGAATGCCATCCAGGGTGTAGAAAGGGAGGTGCACCGGAGTAATGCATACCTGGAGGGCATTCATTCTGGTCAGGCTGCCCATCAGCGATCGTTCAACACTCTGGCCTCAGCACTGATGTCAGCCATTGTCCCTGTCTCCTGCCTCCCCCCTCCAACTTCCTCCACCCAGTCCCACTCCCCTGTACCTCTGCCTATCCCAGACACACCATCAGACCAGCCTGCACAAACCTCAACACCCAAGGGAAGCTCATCCAGACATAAGCACCACACATCACACAAGCATTCACTCAAGCAACATCCACATTCAGACATACCAACAGCCACTGCCTCCTCAGTGTCCCCCTCCTCCTCGTCTCCCTCCTCCCTCCCTGTGACGTCTCCACTCACACTTGCATGCACGACATCTTCAGCCACTACGTCCATCACCAGCACACTCACCAGAACACTCCGCACATGTGCAGTCACCACCCCCACTACCATTTACACGTCCCCTGTGTCCTCTCCCAGTGTGTCTGTCACCCCCTCTTCCAAACCACACAAACGCAGGCAGCCACACACCCAACAGCCATCCACCTCACGACAGCCTCCAGCACCAGCATCTGCACCCAAAGACACCAGACTTCACTCTCCTACAACCACATCCTCTTCCTCCACTCCCATACCCACTACACCTACCCGTCCCTCTCTTTCAAAATTGCTTTTCCTTTCCAAACTTGACCTCTTTCCAACAACTCCCCCACCCCGTCCATCTCATAAGACTCCAATCAGCACCTCAGCCACCACAAAACCCGGACCTACAAAGACAATAGTCCAAGGACTTTGGAGTCACCCACCCTCAAGGCCAGCTAGTTCGGCTAGGAGCAAAGACACGGCCGGCCCACCCCTGGAAAAAAAAGCAAAGATTCCCAGTGCCCGGCGCGAGAGGCCAAAGACAGCAGGCTCCAAAATCACTACCCTGGCTCCGTCAGGAAGTGGGGTGCCACCTGGCACACCGCCAAAGGGAGGAAAGGGCCACAGACGAGCAGGGAAGGGTGGCAAGGGCAGCACGCCCGACAAGTCCGGCAGCAGGCCAGCTGCCCAGGAGGGCCCCACCAGCCCCATTCCATGTGTGCAGGAGGACACCCACAGGCCCGGTACTGCAGCACAGGAGGGCCCCGCAAGCGAAAAGACAGATGGGCAGGAAGGCCCCGGCAGCCACATGTCAGGTGGCAAGTGACATCCATGGCATGGCCGGATCTGCTGACCTGGACACTCATCTCAAGCACCGCTAAACAGGGCCCTTCAAGTCTAGCACCGCTGAACAGGGCCCTTCAAGTCAAGAACCGCTGAACAGGGCACCGCCATGTCAAGAACCGCTGAACAGGGCCCTTCAAGTCAAGAACCGCTGAACAGGGCCCTTCAAGTCAAGAACCGCTGAACAGGGCACCGCCGTCTCAAGAACCGCTGAACAGGGCCCTTAAAGTCAAGAACCGCTGAACAGGGCCCTTCAAGTCAAGCACCGCTGAACAGGGCCCTTCAAGTCAAGAACCGCTGAACAGGGCACCGCCGTCTCAAGCACCGCTGAACAGGGCCCTTCAAGTCAAGAACCGCTGAACAGGGCATCGCCGTCTCAAGCACCGCTCCGCTCGGCCCTTCATCTCAAGCACCGCTCCTCTGGGCACCGCCGTCTCAAGCACCGCTCCGCTGGGCACCGCCGTCTCAAGCACCGCTCCGCTGGGCCCTTCATCTTAAGCACCGCTCCCTGGGCACCGCCGTCTCAAGCACCGCCCCGCTGGGCCCTTCATCCCAAGCACCGCTCCGCTGGGCCCTTCATCTCAGGCACCGCTCCGCTGGGCACCGCCGTCTCAAGCACCGCTCCGCTGGGCACCGCCGTCTCAAGCACCGCTGGCCCATTGGCAGAAGGGGCAGGCCCGCATCTGTGTCGGGCAGGGCTGCACAAAGCACTCTGGGAACCATGCCTCCTCCAGAACCAGTGGAGTCTGTAATCCACTTGTGAGACTGTGGCTTTGCACTCCCCAGGATGGCACAGTGGGCACCCACCCACTGTAGAGACTTGAGAGACTGTGGCTTTGCACTCCCCAGGATGGAACAGTGGGCAACCCACCCACTGTAGAGACTTGAGAGACTGTGGCTTTGCACTCCCCAGGATGGTACAGTGGGCAACCCACCCACTGTAGAGACTTGAGAGACTGTGGCTTTGCACTCCCCAGGATGGCACAGTGGGCACCCACCCACTGTATAGCATTGAGAGACTGTGGCTTTGCACTCCCCAGGATGGAACAGGGGGCACCCACCCACTGTAGAGACTTGTGAGACTGTGGCTTTGCACTCCCCAGGATTGAACAGTGGCCATGGAGGCCCCTCGTGGATCTGGCGTCGTGGACTCATGTGGCTGAGGTGCCCCCCCTTCCCTTCCCCCTGAGGTGCTTGTAGTTTTCCTATCTGATGCCCCTGCAGTGTTCTCTCCATTGGAGTCAGGTATCCTGTGTGGGCTTTGCCCATGTGTTTTGGCCCAGTGGCCCACAAACAATGGCTGATACACAATTCAGACAGGACATTTTATATATATATATAGATATAGATGTTTGATATATTTTTTACTCAGCCGTACAATATAATTCAAATTTCATAATCATTTTCTTTTGTATTTGCATTCTTCCGGGGGGTTTGGGGGTGTCACTCTGAGTTGTTGCTATGCATTGATGTGTGTGTTGTAGTGGGTAAGGGTGGGTGTGTCACGTATGTGTGTGCCCGTAATATTTTCTCCTCCCCCCTCCCCTGTGTCGTAGGTGCAGTACTCACCGTTGTCTTCTGCGCCGGCGTTCGTGCTCCTGGTAGAGGAGCAGGAATACAATAGCTGGCAGTATGTGTAGTTCGGGTTCCATGATGTCCAGATTCCTCGTGGAGTGTGTAGAGGTGAGCGTTTTCCGTTTGAAATGGCTGTTTCCGCCGTGTTTTTATCGGCGGGGCTACCGCCCCGGAAAAGGTGGCGGATTGGTGGGTTGTGATAGGGTGGGAGGTACATTGACTCTCGCCTATCTGTTGGCGGTGACCGCCACGCTGTTTGTTTGTCCCGCCGTGGCGGTCGGAGTGTTAAAGTGGCGGTCTCTGTTGGCGGTTTCCGCCAGGGTCAGAATTCCATTTTTTTTACCGCCCCCCTGTTGGCGGGTTAGCCGCCGCTTTAACACCGACTGCCAGGGTTGGAATGACCCCCTGAATCTTTTAGAGCATGTCTTTCTTGGACCTAACAAGAAGTCTTGCAAGGCTATGTCTTCAGATAACGTATTAAGACGGTCTTTAACTGCTGCTAAGGTGGTCATCTGTAATAATTGTTGGCACAATTTACCCATACTGTTTGTGGTAACTATACCCAAGTGTTGACCTCAGACAAAGCAAGGGTCCGGCCGGCAAATCTTGAAACCCCTTGAGGAATTAAGAAAACGCGCCTGACACCCATTTGTGTCTCTATGCCACAATAACCACCTGCCGGAAATGGAAAGTGAAGAATTAAAGGTACCAGCCTGAACCTTTTCATCTAATTCTTCCACTGTGATGTTTAGGAAGGACTGCCAATTAGTGAATTTTGCCAGTGTGGGGATACTGTGTGCATTTATTTTCTTCATTTTTGCTAATCCTAGACAGGATGTCTGTTGAATTGTGTCATTTAGAAAGATCATTTGGACAGGAATAAGGCATGATCTAAACAAAGCTTCTATACCCTTTCTCTATCTTGTATTCCCTGTACACTTTTTACATTGATAGTGTTTTTCCAGTATTCGTATCCTTCAACTGCAAGTTAGAAAACAAAGGAATCTTAATAGTCCAATTTAGTGTTTGTTAGCAAAATTTCCCTATTTTGGGGTAGTAGTAACTTGAAGTAGTATGATCATGCATTAGCATGGCGGTGACAGCCATGAAAAACCGCCACTTCTCCACTCTGACCGCCAGGGTGGTAATGACCGCTGGGCTGGAGGCTTCGGTCTCCAGTTCGGCGGCCGTTACTACACTGCCGGCAGCATCACGACCCCGCATACCTCCCTGGAGTTCTTGGGGTTCTGTATCGCCACAAAATCCATGGCGGTAGGCACTATCAGTGCCAGGGAGTTTGTTCCCTGGCATTGACAGGGGCCTCCCCCACCCTTCTCCCCCTCCCCAGTGTCCTCCCCCCAAACCCACGACCCCCATGCCACCCCCAAAGGTGGTTGGACCCCCCTCCCCCCCCTAACATTGACACACACACCCCCTACACGCACACTTACACTACAACTTCACATACACGCACACATACACACAGACATACACACAGATACGCACACATTTTCCAAACACACAACACACCCCCCACATGCATACACACACTCACACACACCCTCTACACACTCACACCCTCATGCATGCACACAACACCCCCCACCCCCCTCCCCTAATGGACGATCACCTTACCTGGTCCGGTGATCCTCCGTGATCATCCTCCGCCAGCTCCCAGTCACCTGAACACACACCAAATCATGGGACGTGATTCGGTGGGCGGTGTTCTGATGACGTGGCGGTGGAGGTGGAGCAGCCTCCACTTCCCCACCGACCGCCAGTATGGCTGCTGGCGGCTCTCTGTCCGAAAAAGGGTGGAGGGCTGCCAGCAGTCATGATACGCTGTGCGGAAAACCACCTGCACTGGCGGTCTTCAGCACAGCAGTACCTCGGCGGTCTTGCTTAAAGACCGCCAAGGTTGAAATGAGGCCCTAAGTCATTAATCCTGTGTTTATGCACAAGATAGTACTTCAAAGTGTGGTTCTCTTGTTGCTCATAAGTTTCCTTTTTAGTGGTTCACTGAAGCAGACTTTTCTGATGTTTAATTAGACAACAAGATATGACAATTTCTCAATAGCTTCTTCATCCACTGGGTCACAGGGTTCATGCTAACCAAGAAGATTTAAATCCACGTGTATGACCCTTGTAGAAGGCTGTTCTCTGTTTGATCAAGATAAAGAAACCATAGACTAAAATATATGAAGGGACGTCTGCAAAGTCAGGCTCAGTTGGGACCACTTCTGAGAAAATGCTTCTTCCTTTTTTGCGTACCTGTCAAAGTACACAAGCCCTAGGACATTAAGCACCACAAGGTTAACAAGTATCTGTGTGCTTTTTGACATAGCAATAGCAGGATCAGGGGGTCATAGTGCAGAGAAAGGAACCTCAGTAACAAAATAGGACTAAAGTAGACACAGTTGTCTGTGGTGCCACAATTGGGCTATCACAAAGATGATGCTCCACACCTGCACAGGTTCCACACACAAACCAAGCAGTTATTGAAAAATAAGAGCTTGTGACACAACAGGTTTTTTCGAGCAGGTATGACATGGTGAGGCTAGTACCTGCAGAATTTATGATCTTTTTAGAGGAGTGGTACAGGAACAGCACTGATGCACAAAACCGCAAAATGGGAAATCCATCATTTTCACTTGATGGTTTGTGTGAAACGGTCAGAAACTGATTGGGTATCACTCACATCTACAGCTCATGGTTAAATCATTCCAGGGTGGAAATCAAGAAAGGTACGCACCTGAAGGCACCACTACCAATTAACACCTATTTCTTCTTGTGGAAACAACAACAAAAGAATCTGTAAAGCGAAAAAGAAAAGTATGACTTAGATAAAACCCAGTGTGTCACTGAACTGTACTCGTCATGGGTGACATGTATTAACTAGAGGTCTTAAAAAGTCTATAATACACAGTCCCTTTATAAAAATGAACCTATTTATTTTTAGCAGATGCTTCTTATGTGCACAGACCACAGCACAATGAGTGGTAGTATATTTGTGTTTGCAGGTGTGTGTATGACCTCCTAGTGGAGCTCAGTGGATAAATAAAAATACACCCCCTTTTCTTAAGGACTCAAGGTATCCAACATTCAATCAATGCCGTCCATCAACAAAATGACCCTCCTTCACTGCCATTCCGTATGTACATTTACATAGCATACATGACTGTTTGTCCTGCACAGCACAACTCAACCACCATATTCCATGTGTTGTCCTAAAGTAGCTACCCAGAAAGTAACTCCGTTATTTCCACTCTTGGGATGCTACGAACATCACTGCTGTGAGAGGTCCTGCTAAAGCTCAATAAGTATACAAGAAAACATGGAGCCTGATTCACAAAGGTAAACAAACTTTTGTGTAAGTTACATGTTTTGGTAGTCACGAACTACAAGTTAATACTAAATTTAGGACTGCGGAGGATCCGCAGTCAGAGCAGAGAACTACACACATAAAAATATAGGCCTGGCCTATTAGTAAGTTTACAACTGCAAAAACTCAACAGTTGGGGGGAGAGCTATGCACATAAAAAGATAGGCCTATCCTCAATTTTTATGTGTGAAGTTCTCTGCCCCAACTGCAGACTCTCCACAGCAGAAACTTAACATTGACTCGTAGTTTGTGAATACCAAAAAATATTTAAACTTACACAAAAGTAAGTTTACCTTTGTGACTCAGGCCCCATGTCTGTTTTTGTGTTCTTTGTGTGTATGTTTGTGTGCTTCATAATATCCTGGTGACTGGATCTCAGTCTGTGCTCACTTATATTCAAGGAATTAAGAAACTCCTAGTTTGTTACGCCATTTTCTCTTTTCAGTTAAAATATATACTAATTAACACATTAGTTGTATACCTGTGCCACCATTTTCTTCTGGCCAGCGTCTCCCTGGATCTATAAAACAAAATATGTGAAAAGAAGCTGCAGTTTTTATTCAACTTTGGCTTTGCTTATACCAACAAACAATTTTCTCACCTTCGTAACGCTTTTTCTGGTGGCGCATTGGGGGTATTCAAGAGGTGAGCAATCCACAGGTAGATGTATACATCAGAAACACACACAGACACACACACCTTTCTCAAAGAGTACACTCCCTATAAAAATGAAATCCAGTAGTTAAGGAAGTTCCTCCTGTCATACCTCTCTCACTGCTCAGGTAAGAACAGTACTAACCACTGAGTACCAGGGTGCAGGGCGCCATCTCTCATATCGCAGAAATAATAAGATTCCACTTCTGAGCAAGGGAGCATCTAGACTTTCTCTTTTTGTGCTTTTTATAATGTTTCTCAAGTCAGTGCTCATGAATGATGCTCGATTAACACAATGGGGGACTGAGGTCCTGCTATAATTTTATATACTAATGTCACTACCTTGTACCCCTTTGCACAGTGCTGAATACAATAGACAAACGCTCAAAAGTAACTATCTCACCTGCCTGATGGGACGCTTCTTTCGGAACCTTATCTCAGCTGGCCCTATCACCATTAAGTGGTACCCCTTCCAATTCATTGAACTGTTTTTACTTGACTCCATTGAGAACTATATATTATATAAGCCCAAACTACTATATATTGCTCACCTGCAAAGCATTGTGGATGGAACAGTTTGCACAAGCCACAGAACCCCAAAATAAAGTAAGTAAAATAAATCATTTTGGTATTAATTAGAGTTTGTTGGACTGTTACTCTGTGAAACCGTGGAAGATATCCCATCTGCTGAATTACAAGTGCCTCTAATACATTTGCAGTGGAGTGGAGGGACATACACCACTTTTGTGACAGAGTATCGTGTCTATCAAATTATAAACAAGGCCCTTAATCTCTAATATAACCTGCATTTTAATTGCATCTGATTTTCTATACTCTGAACACGACACATGTATCTCTCCCACTGTATTCACAATATATCACATCAACAGTTGCTATAAATATTTTTAGAAAAAAATATTATTTTATTCAACATATACATACTTCATTATACAGTTTCCAAGCAGAAAAAAAGCAAACGTTCCCTAAGCTAACTAGAAATAAAAACAAAGCATATCAACATACATAAGACAAGACAATAATCTAGAAATACTCCAATTAAGGGCCAACAAAGCCACAATAGCCGAAATGCGCGTCGCCAATAGCAACGGCTAGGCAACGGCCAAGAGTTGGCGAAAGGTTACTGAGTGGCAGTAAGAAGTCTATGTTGCCTACCATGATCTTGGAGGATCTCTAAGTGCCCATGAAAGAGTTACAGTGTTCACTATGGACAACTATTTCAATAATCACTAGTACGCGAATCTCGATTATCACCAAGTGGCGCACGAAAGGGCTGCAGCGCTCGAAATTAATAATCATCTGCTGGCACTGAATGTGCCCCTATTAGTAGTTGGACAAAAGACTGACAACTGTAGTTTTGGTATAGAACATGGATTTGCCATTATCTGTGATAAATTATGAGTAATGAACTCTTTGCTTGATATATAGGTGTGGTTATCATTATGTGATATTTGTTGTTGTATGTTGGTCTGTTGCTATTGTGGTTTTGTGTTTGTCGGTCCCTAATTGGAGTTTTTCTTTATTATTGTCTTGTCTTAAGTATGTTGATGTGCTTTATTTTTATTTCAGGTTAGCTTAGGGAATTTTTGCTTTTTTCTGCTTGGAAACTGTATAATGAAGTAGTTATCTGTTGAATAAAATAACATTTTTTTCTAAAAATATGTAGAGCAACTATTGATGTGATATATTCAGTAGGAGAGACTCATGTGTCGCCTTCAGAGTGTTGCTCCCTCGATTTCTCTCCTTATCTAGTCAGGGACCCCTTCTGTTTTCTACTCTGATTTTCTGTACTACAGCTCCAGCACTGCACGTGAGAGGTGTGACATGGGATAGAGCTCAAAGAGAACTTGGTGGTGACACACAGGGTGTGAAAGCTAAAAAGAGTGAGTGCTGGTAAGTGGTGGCAGTCAGTTCACCCTCTTACACTTTCACCAGCATCAACAGTTCAGAAGGTTATCAGGCATACTTACGAAAGCGTTGCATAAGTCTGCTTCCCATTGCCTACACAAGAAAATAAATACAATAAAATTAGAGAGCATTTGGTTGGGTAGAGGAAGGGAGGGATATAAAAAGAGAGAAAGAGCGGGAGAGCTACAAAAGGGGGACAGAGAGGCAATAGGACATAGTAAAATAGAAAGAGGAAGAGAAGAATGAGGAAAGAGAAAGAGAGACGACCGGCAACTACAGACAGAAAGAGAAAAAATATCACAGTAAACGGAGACTGACTCAATCTTTTAGACAAGCAAGACTAGTAGTTATGTCTCCTTGAAGGAGATTGGTAAAATGGCTTGACCCTCACTGATTTACACGGCTATCGCCGCTAGTCCTACAAAGCCCAGTTAGGTGGAGAAATGTCTTTTCATTGTCACAGATGAATTTCCAATTTGACCTGATCCTTATTACAATATATTACAGGGCGAGCATGATTCTTCATACAGAGTAATTTTATACTGAAGCAGTCGGATCAGATACCCTTATCAAGGGAGATAAAGAAATTCAAGCTAGGCCCTCAAGATAGTTCTATTTGTATTCATAAGTGAGCCCCGAAGAAGCGATTTTTCACAAAACATGTGTTGGCTGTTAAAAATTACTCTGTATGAAGAATCCAGGTTGTCATGTATTATTTTGTAAGAAGAACCATGCCAAATTCGAAACTGATCTGGGACAATGCATTTCTCAAACTGAACATTCATCTGTGACAATAAAGAGCAATTTCTATGAAATATGCACAGTTCAAGGACTTTATATTGTCTATTAGATAATCAATTATATCTTGCTGTTGGTTATATAAATGTGAATGGTTATGCCCTGTTTAAGTTGATGGGTGGTAGGCAGACTTCACTTTTTTCTTCCAAGGGGGACCTTAGTATAGCAAGGATGGTCCTACGTGTCCCAAAGAATGCTTGTTTCAATAACAAATATAAAGAATTCTAGAAGATACAGCCATTACCTTCTTCCAGAGCCTCAGGTGCAAGATGCTGTAAAGTAAACAATACAAATTATTGTTGTGATTTACAAACAAACCTACCCTTGCGTCTTCCACTCAGACACGGAGGGCCTGATTCAACAAGGTACATTTAGAGTTGAAATCCAACTTTAGACCTGAAGTCCATGTTAGACCTTAAGTTTAATGCTAGACCTAAAGTATAGGCTAGATCTGAAGTCTAAGTTTGGACTTCAGGTCTAAAGTTAGACTTCAGATTTCAATTACACTTCAGGACTAAGTCTACCTTTGTGAATCGGGCCCTGACTGATGTTATTGTCGCTCCCCACTACCTCCCCCCTGCCAGAGCAACCACTGACTCCCACAGAGTTCCATTATTGTGTCTTGCTCAACTCTTGGCACTGATCGGTGCACCGGCGTGAAACCACTACAGTGATAGATCTGAGGTACCCCACTTACAGCGAGATGAACAACAGAACGAGCTGTTATTTAGTAGATAAGGTGACAGTTTTACAATCCCGGTGACGCACTCCAACTCCTAACTCATCCTTGCTTGATCATTCTCCATGGTTGCTCTGGCAACCACGTGTGAAGTATCCCACGCTGGAGAAACGTCTGTAGCACAGCAAGCATCCATCTCAACCAGAAACTGATGGGGAGACTCGGATTATAAACACAAAGAGGGTTTTAGACACATGCTTATGACCTTGAAGAGGGTTCCCCAAGGTTAGATACTTTTGGTGGTACAAACAAGCTGAAATAAAAGAGCGACCCGCAGAAATCTAAGGCTATGCAGAGTCTCTGACAGAAACCATGAGTCGCTCACATCCATTTCAGGCTGGGACAAAGAAAAGTAAAAGAAACATGCTTCATTGGAGAAAATTCTGCATCTAAGCTTTCATGTGAACAGAAATATATTATTTTATTGAATATTTCAATAATTGCATCCAATTCAGTTAGTGGTTTTAAGTACTCGTAGTCCACATGAAAGAAGAGCGGCATTGGAAGCTAAAATAAAATGTAAAAACCTTGAGTAGAAAAGGTGAAAAAGACATCTTCATTGTAAATCCATCCCCTGCTGTAGAGTGATGAACACTGAGGCTACAGAAATAAGATGCTGGAGCCTGGACGAGGGTGGAATGCACTTCCATGCACACTGACATCCACGCATACTTCAACGCCCCCGCTGACCTCTGACGTAGAAGACCTGTCCTCGTGCAGATTACCGGAAGGATGCGGGGACCAGTAAATAATGAGCACAGAGACTATGGGTGTCTTCGATCTGACAATGCCTCCAAGTACACTCTTCTGGGGTGGGGGAGGGGTTTACTTTTTGCTAATATCACTCTTAAGAGACTAAACCTCTCTGGCATTAAATTGGAAAAAACAGAGAAAGTGAACCAAAATGTTCCCTATCCTTAAGTGACTCAAGTGGAAGATTAATAAGATTACATAACAAAGGCTACCTCCTAGCCAATAAGAACACGCTCTATATGAATAAATGTGATGCTTTCAGAAACCTGACAAATATGTTCGTAATGTGACTGGATACGCACATATCTAAAGACAAGTCATTTTTTAAAGGTAAACGCCGGTGTTGCTCATTGGCAGAGGCTGTAACTACTTTTGGTTATGGTCTGACTCTGCTGTGATGGCCTTTGTTTAACCAATGTCAGAAGTTGCTGTGGTATGCAAAGGATCATGGAGGGGGTGGGGTTCACTACATGCTCACATGGATGGATTTCTCATTCGTTTGACATGTTCCACATATGCAGTTGTTTGAAAACTCAGAGGAAAGGTCACTGATCAGTGACTGAACACGGAACTGACTGACTGACTGACAGCTTTAATCAGTTCTCATTGTTAGCTGATTATTCCTCCCTTCTAGCATATTCTGAGCTTCATGGAGGACACACAGAGTGAGGACTCAGCTATTCCTGTATTATTCCACACTCAGTACATGTCTCTACATGTTTCTGGTCTGTTAGGAGGGAATATTACCTTGAGATGCTGCAACTATTCCACACACCGTGTGCGTGCGTTTACAAATCATCCTATATTTACAAGAAATATTTTACCTCAGTGCAGTCATCTTTGAATTGGCGCTGTAGTGTCTCCTCATCGCCCAGACCCACCAGGCCCTCCTCCTCTAACGCCTTCACCTGCTTATTCTGCAGCCAAACTCTCTCACCCTCACCAGACTGTCCCTCCACACCAGCTCCCGCACCTACAATAGACTGTCCCTCCACACCAGCTCCCTCACCTACACTAGGCTGTCCCTCCAGACCAGCACTCTCACCTGCACTAGACTGCCCCTCCACTCCAGCTCCCTCACCTACACTAGGCTGTCCCTCCAGACCAGCACTCTCACCTGCACTAGACTGTCCCTCCACTCCAGCTCCCTCACCTACACTAGGCTGTCCCTCCACACCAGCTCCTGCACCCACGCTAGACTGTCCCTCCAGACCAGCACTCTCACCTTCACTAGACTGTCTCTCCACTTCAACTCCCTCACCTTCACTAGACTTTCCGTCCACTCCAACTCCCTCATCTTCACTAAACTGTCCCTCCAATCCAGCTCCCTCCCAGTCACTAGACTGTCCCTCCAGCCCATCTCTCTCACCTTCACTATAATGCTCCTCCAGCCCATCTCCCTCACCTTCACAAGACCGTCCCTCCATTCCAGCTCTCTCACCTTCACTAGATTGTCCTTCCTGCCCAGCTCCATCACCTTCACTAGACTGTCCCTCCAGTTGAGCTCCGTCACCTTCACTAGACTGTCCCTCAAGCCCATCTCCCTCACCTTCACAAAACTGTCCCTCCACTCCAGCTCCCTCACCTTCATTAGACTGTCTCTCCACTCCAACTCCCTCACCTTCACTAGGCTGTCCCTCCAATCCAGCTCCCTCACCTTCACTAGACTGTCCCTCCACTCGAGTTCCCTCACCTTCACTAGACTGTCCCTCCAGACCAGTACTCTCACCTTCACTAGACTGTCTCTCCACTCCAGCTCCCTCACCTTCAATAGACTTTCCCTCCACTTCATCTCCCTCACCTTTGCTAGACTGCCCCTCCACTCCAACACCCTCACATTCACTAGACTGTCCCTCCAGCCCATCTCTCTCACCTTCACTATAACGCCTCTCCAGCCCATATCCCTCACCTTCACAAGACTGTCCCTCCACTCCAGCTCCCTCACCTTCACAAGACTGTCCCTCCACTCCAGCTCCCTTACCTTCACTAGACTCTGCCTCTACCCCAGCTCCCTCACCTTCACTAGACTGTCTCTCCAGCCCAGCTCCCTCATCTTCACTACACTGTCCCTCCTCTCCAGCTCCCCCACATTCACAAGACTGTCCCTCCACTCCAGCACCCTCACCTTCACTAGACTGTCCTTCCAGCCCAACGCCCTCACCTTCACAAGACTGTCCCTCCATTCCATCTCTCTCACCTTCAATAGAATGTCCTTCCACTCCAGCTCCCTCACCTTCACTAGCCTGTTCCTCCTCTCCAGCTTCCTCACCATCACTAGACTGTTCCTCCAGCCCATCTTCCTCACCTTCACTAGACTGTGCCTCCTGCCCAGCTTCCTCCCCTTCACTAGCCTGTTCCTCCTCTCCACCTCCATCACCTTCACTAGACTGTCCCTCTACTCCAACTCTCTCACCTTCACTAGGCTGTCCCTCTACTCCAACTCCCTCACCTTCACTAGACTGTCCCTCCAGACCAACACTCTCCCCTTCACTAGACTGTCCGGCCATTCCAGCTCCCTCACCTTCGCTAGACTGTCCCTCAAGACCAACTCTCTCACCTTCACGAGACAGTCCCTCCAGCCCAGCACTCTCACCTTCACGAGACTGTCCATGTACTCCAGCTCCCTCGCCTTCAATAGACTTTCCTTTCACTCCAGCACCCTCACCTTCACTAGATTGTCCCTCCAATGCAGCTCCCTCACCATCAATGGACTGAACCTCCACTGCTGCTACCTCACCTTCAGTAGACTGTCCCTCCACTGCTGCACCCTCACCTTCACTAGACTGTCCCTCCAGACCAACTCCTTCCCCTTCACTAGACTGTCCCTCCACTCCAGCTGCTTCACCTTCACTAGACTGATCCTCCAGACCATCACTTTCACCTTCACTAGACTCTCCTTCCATTCCAGTTCCCTCACCTTCACTAGACTGTCCCTCCAGACCAGCTCCCTCACCTTCACTAGACTCTCCATCTACTCCAGCTCCCTCACCGTCACTAGACCCTCCCTCCACTCCAGTTCCCTCACCTTCACTAGACTCTCCCTCCACTCCAGCTCCCTCACCTTCACTAAACTCTCCCTCCACTCCAGTTCCCTCACCTTCACTAGACTCTCCCTCCACTCCATTTCCCTCACCTTCACTAGACTGTCCCTCCAGACCAGCACTCTCGCCTTCACTAGACTCTCCCTCCACTCCAATTCCCTCACCTTCACTAGACTGTCCCTCCAGACCAGCAATCTCACCTTCACTAGACTCTCCCTCCAATCCAGTTCCCTCACCTTCACTAGAATCTCCCTCCTCTCCAGCTCCCTCACCTTCACTAGACTCTCCCTCCACTCCAGTTCCGTCACCTTCACTAGACTGTCCCTCCAGACCAGCACTCTCACCTTCACTAGAATCTCCCTCCTCTCCAGCTCCCTTGCCTTCACTAGAATGTTCCTCCTCTACAACTCCCTCCCCTTGACTAGACTGTCCTTCCAACCCAGCTCCCTCACCGTCACTAGACTCTCCCTCCACTCCAGTTCCCTCACCTTCACTAGACTCTCCCTCCGCTCCAGATCCCTCACCTTCACTAGACTGTCCCTCCAGACCATCACTTTCACCTTCACTAGACTCTCCTTCCATTCCAGTTCCCTCACCTTCACTAGACTCTCCCTCCGCTCCAGATCCCTCACCTTCACTAGACTGTCCCTCCAGACCAGCTCCCTCACCTTCACTAGACTCTCCATCTACTCCAGCTCCCTCACCATCACTAGACCCTCCCTCCACTCCAGTTCCCTCACCTTCACTAGACTCTCCCTCCACTCCAGCTCCCTCACCTTCACTAAACTCTCCCTCCACTCCAGTTCCCTCACCTTCACTAGACTCTCCCTCCACTCCAGTTCCCTCACCTTCACTAGACTGTCCCTCCAGACCAGCTCCCTCACCTTCAGTAGACTCTCCATCTACTCCAGCTCCCTCACCGTCACTAGACCCTCCCTCCACTCCAGTTCCCTCACCTTCACTAGACTCTCCCTCCACTCCAGCTCCCTCACCTTCACTAAACTCTCCCTCCACTCCAGTTCCCTCACCTTCACTAGACTCTCCCTCCACTCCAGTTCCCTCACCTTCACTAGACTGCCCCTCCAGACCAGCACTCTCACCTTCACTAGACTCTCCCTCCACTCCAGCTCCCTCACCTTCACTAGACTCTCCCTCCACTCCAGTTCCCTCACCTTCACTAGACTCTCCCTCCACTCCAGTTCCCTCACCTTCACTAGACTGTCCCTCCAGACCAGCACTCTCACCTTCACTAGACTCTCCCTCCACTCCAGTTCCCTCACCTTCACTACACTCTCCCTCCACTCCAGTTCCCTCACCTTCACTAGACTGTCCCTCCAGACCAGCACTCTCACCTTCACTAGACTCTCCCTCCACTCCAGTTCCCTCACCTTCACTACACTCTCCCTCCACGCCAATCCCCTCACCTTCACTAGACTGTCCCTCCAGACCAGCACTCTCACCTTCACTACACTCTCCCTCCACTCCAGCTCCCTCACCTTCACTAGACTCTCCCTCCTCTCCAACTCCCTCACCTTCACTAGACTGCCCTTCCAGCCCAGCTCCCTCACCGTCACTAGACTCCCCCTCCACTCCAGTTCCCTCACCTTCACTAGACTCTCCCTCCACTCCATTTCCCTCACCTTCACTAGACTGTCCCTCCAGACCAGCACTCTCGCCTTCACTAGACTCTCCCTCCACTCCAATTCCCTCACCTTCACTAGACTGTCCCTCCAGACCAGCACTCTCACCTTCACTAGACTCTCCCTCCAATCCAGTTCCCTCACCTTCACTAGAATCTCCCTCCTCTCCAGCTCCCTCACCTTCACTAGACTGTCCCTCCAGACCAGCACTCTCACCTTCACTAGAATCTCCCTCCTCTCCAGCTCCCTTGCCTTCACTAGAATGTTCCTCCTCTCCAACTCCCTCACCTTGACTAGACTGTCCTTCCAACCCAGCTCCCTCACCGTCACTAGACTCTCCCTCCACTCCAGTTCCCTCACCTTCACTAGACTCTCCCTCCGCTCCAGATCCCTCACCTTCACTAGACTGTCCCTCCAGACCAGCACTCTCACCTTCACTAGACTCTCCCTCCACTCCAGTTCCCTCACCTTCACTAGACTGTCCCTCCAGACCAGCACTCTCACCTTCACTAGACTCTACCTCTACTCCAGTTCCCTCATCTTCACTAGACTGTCCTTCCAGCCCAGCTCCCTCACCTTCACTAGACTGTCTCTTGACTCCAGCTCCCTCACCTTCACTGAACTGTCCCTCCTCAACCTCCAGGTGCTGTTCCTACTCCTGCTTCCCCTCCTCCTCTTTGCTTCACTGACCCTCTACGCCTCCCTCCTTGGGGCCCTTCCTGGTCAGTCCCTCCTGCTGCCACCCCGCACTCAGCTTCTCACAGTCCCACTGCCAGACTCTTTCTTCTGCTGAGCTCCAGCCCTGGCTGACCCCTCCAGCGCCCCCATGTGGCCCTGTCTCCCCTCCGCACTCTCCCCACTGCCGCTGAATCTCTTCATCATACCAGCCCCACTGGTGCCGGGGGGCTCCGAAACCCGGGGCCCCCTGCTCCCCACCGCTCAGCCCCTGCCAGTCCCAGTGCTGCCTTGACCCTTCCTCTCCTGAACCCCGTCCCTGGCTGACCCCTCCTGCCCCCCACCTCTGTCCTGCCTCTTCTGCCTCTCCAGGGGATTCTGTCTCTCCTTCACCCCAAAACCCCTGATCCGCGCCACCCACCCCCTCCCAGTCCCACTGCTGCTTCCACCCTCCTTCAGCCTCATTCGCCCCCTGGCTGCCCCCCCCCCCCCCCGCCTGCCTGCTGTCCTGTACTTTCTCCTTCCCCCCACCCCTGCTGGCACCCACACTCTGTACCCCTCCCCTCCTGCTCGCCTCCACTCTGACTGCCCCGTGGCTGCGTAACATAATCTGGGGCCCACCCCCACTTCTCTACACCATAACTACTCTCCCACCCCGGCTCCAGGGGTGCGCTCCAAGGAAACTGGTGAAAGTTTGAGCCATCCTGAGGCGACACATTGAAAGCGACATTCTTGTCTGTCATCACCGCCGTGATGATCGTACTTCCGGTGTATAATGTCATAGTCACCAGACCCGGGGTAAACACAGATTCTGTGCGACCATCCTTTCTGTACTGACAGACAGACAGGCCCCGCGCTGTCCACTTAAATTCAGTGGTCACCTTGGCGGCATCTTCCCCCACACTTTCTCCCTGGCCCTCCTTCTCCTGCTGAAACCCCCCCACTAGATCTGACACCCTCTGCAGATAGTCGCTCCCCTTCACTCCAGCTCCGTCCTGCGTCTGGTAAATCAAACAGGCCTCTGTCAGCTGAAAAATAGAGTAAAACACACATTAGTTTAATTGCCCCCTCAATGAACATTTACATTAATGTACATAACATGTGGTTGTACAATGGCATCCGTTTTATGTTTTTCTGCTTTTTGAGGATTTGAGATGCATGACAGGTATTACTCTTTTTTTAACAGATTATTGAATCGATGTTTTATGGGCCTTTCTTACTGCATCCTAAGCAAAAGAAAACACAGAGTTAAAATATTATTTCTAAATTGTACTGTAAACATAATAATAATATTCAGGCTATTTGAAGGTATGACCGCCATGTCCTATCCCTGCTGATGACTCTGGCTCCGAGCATTGGCGCAGCAGAGGTGCCATTGACTAAATATGGCCCCAAAACAGCTACTTTTGGCGTCCAGTCGGTGGCTTACAAGCCCAGAGACCCGGCGCCACTGCACCTGCTGCACTTTCTATAACGTCCCCGAGGCTCGGGCTCTTCAGTCCTTTAGAGTCACTAAGGGACAGTTCAGAATAGCAGAGATCAGCCTTTACACATTTGCAAGATACATGTCTTAAGATGACACTGCCCCGAAGTGCATCATGGGAACATCACGGAGACAACAGGGGCAATATACTGCTGAAAAGTGGGGCTATCAGGCACCTCACTAGATAATCACTAATCCCAAAGTTATCCAGCTGTACAATGTTCGTTTCAAGGCAGATCTTTAGAGAAGGCGCCCCAAAGAAAGCGGCATTACGTGCACTGTAAACCTCTTCCACAACCTTGCACGCAAGAATGTGCTATGTGTACATTTATCAATATATTCCCTCTTCATTCCTTGTCCCTTAAATCCTGCTCAGCGCTGTTTTCAATATTACCAGCATTATAGTGGATGAGAATAGTTAAAAATGTTTCACTCTAAAATAGTTTTAAATAAAAAAGAAGGGATTTCAATTCTTTTAGGATCTGCTAAAAGACGTGTAAAGTGAAGGCCGGAACTGTTACTTCCAACCTGTAAAAAACAAACATGTATTAGAAAAGCATTCTGTCATCGTGAAACAAAACATAATTTACTTTACAAAAAAACTCATTTCCAGCGGGTAAAATCTGCACTACAATGTGAAAAGAAGTCAGCACTTCTGCCTGGAGTTGTTGCAAATGTCAGGAGGAAATGACGTCTTAAACATCATCTCGGCTGCGCCTCTTCACCTGCTCTCAATACCACAGAATGTCAACAAACTGCCAATGCATGAACCACAGAGTACCAAAAACAATGTACTTGTGTTATATTGCCTGTTAAAATAATATTTTTTTTTTTGTTATTCTATATTTTAATGGGACGAGGGTACAGATTTACCCATTTAAGATGTTAAGCTCCAATGCTGTGCAGTCAGAGTCGCTTGTTTACTATTACGGATGTATGACAATGTGATCCTTTATATCTTTCATAAAGCTGTGAACTCCCCTCAGTTATCTTCATGCGCCTATCGGTTGGAGGCGATACAAAGCGCTTCGACGCCTCGTCAGGGGTAGTGAGCGCTATATAAATACAATTACAATATAGAGTGAATATTAAGATCAGGTGCATGTTTTACTGGCACCATCTTCACCACTAAGCTAACTTTATAATTCTCTTGCGAGTGATGCCTCTGGGAACCTGGTAATGAGCAGACACCGGCTGTGGCTCAATGTCCACTATGCACCTGTGATGACTGAAGTAGACATGGATGATGCCTATTAATCACTGTCCCTCCCAGATGGGTCTTACCATTGGTTTGGGTCCTGAATGTCGAGCAGGGAACATTCTTGTATTATACAATTGTATCCATAAGATGGAGAACATGAATAGCAAGAGGTGATTATGTATAGATTTTATATCGCTAACTCTATACCCTGAAGATATGTGTATCTTGAAGGTACACAGATGGGGCTATACAACCTTTTTACAGTATTGTACTCAATACTTTGGCACGTTTTTAAAATCTAATGATATTCCCTTCTCGATGTTCCAGACTACAATTCTTAAAATTCTTGTGAGGAAATTAAAACGGCAGAAAGTGGACAAAAAAGTCGGCATAAATTCAAAGATTGTTTTTGGTGCTGAGCCTAGTGCCACACTGGAGCAAGCGTGGTGATTGCCTCCCTCGGAAAGTGTTCTCGGAAAGACCTGTGCTGAATCCTAAGTGAACTTCATCATAGCTGCAGGATGAAGAGACCATCAACACAAGACTTGTTCTCCTGATGCTCCAATGGCAAGGAATGCCATGGATGGACAACTGTCTCCTCCCAAATACGGGAAGAACTTTGTTACCTCCAGAAGGAGAAGATGATCCTGACAGAGACAATTTGAATTCAGGAGAAAATGGTATCTTAACAAGAAGTGTAGGTGAGGTAATGGAAGATTGTTGATTATTCAACTCTTTCTTAAACAAGCACTAGCAAGGCCAAAAGGTCTCGGTAATGCGACAGCTATTGGCTTTGTCATGTGATTTTTTAGCCATGTTGTATAGCATCACAGCTACTGTTCAGCAAGACTGAAAGTCTGAGAATAAAGCCTTACTATGCTGCCACTGCTGGCCGCGTCATAGTGCTTTTTTGTCTAGAGGAGGGATAAGCAAATCAACATGGGGGACAGGCAAGCAACACAACAAGGGAGGGAGTGGAGGGCGGGTCAGGAGAAGGTAAAAAAGCAACATGACGTGGCCAGCGGTGTGTATGCTCTTGGAATTTTATTGCTTGGTGTGGAATTGTGACTGTCTCACTTCCTAGAGGAAAGCAACGCACTCGACGTTTCCCAGTCTGGATTCCGCAAGAACCACAGCACTGAGACCGCCCTCATCGCATGTACTGACGACATCAGAACCAGAGTCGACAAGGGCGAGACCGTCGCACTCATCCTCCTGGACCTATCCGCTGCCTTCGATACTGTCTGCCACCAAATACTCCGCAGACACCTCCACAACGCAGGTATTCGACACAAGGGCCTAGACTGGCTTGCCTCCTTCCTCACCGAAAGAACCCAGAAAGTCCTCCTCCCTCCCTTCCACTCTCCAGCCACCAAGATCATCTGCGGAGTCCCCCAAGGGTCCTCCCTGAGCCCCACCCTTTTCAACATTTACATGGCCCGATCACCAACATCCTCTGGCCACACGGAATCACCATCATATCCTACGCAGACGACACCCAGCTCGTCATCTCCCTCACCCGAAACCCTACCACCGCCTAAACCAACCTCCACGCCAGACTCCTTGACACCGCCAAATGGATGACAGCTAACCACCTCAAGCTAAACTCCAACAAAACCGAAATCATCATCTTCGGCCCCAACAAAACTATATGGGACAACTCCTGGTGGCCCACTGCCCTAGGATCCCCACCAACGCCTGCAACCCATGCATGCAACCTCGGCATCATCTTGGATTCTTCCCTCTCCATGACCCAGCAAATCAACCGCATCACCTCCTTCTGTTTCAACACCCTCTGCATGCTGCGAAAAACCTTCAAATGGATTCCCATAGAGACCATGAAGAACGTCACCCTTGCACTCATCAGCAGCAGGCTAGACTACGAAAACGCCCTCCACGCCGGCACCACAGTCAAGCTCAAGCGAAAACTCCAGAGAATCCAGAACGCAGCGGCCAGCCTCATCCTGGACCTCCCAAGCCATGAACAAATCTCCTCACACCTCAGATCCCTTCACTGGCTTCCGATCGACAAGAGGATCACCATCAAAAACCTCATCCACGCACACAAATCCCTCCACAACACTGGACCAACCTACCTCAACGAAAGAGTGAACTTCCGCACTCCCACTCGCCACCTCCTCTCTGCCGACCTCGCACTCGCCACAGTCCCCTGCATCCAACGCGCCACCACGGGAGGCAGATCTTTCTCCTACCTCGCCCCCAAAACCTGGAATTCCCTCCCCACCAACCTCCACAAGAATCAGAACCTCCTGCTCTTCAGAAAACACCTCAAGACAATGTGGCACAAGGAGGAGCTAGGTGCTCTTAAATCTGCATCTATGAGTGTAGTGTGGAAGTATGTGGTGTGGAGTTCAAATATGTGGCTTGGAATAGTGTTGAATGATGTGGAATTGAGTGCCATGGACTGGAATTGTGAGATGTGTAATTGTGTAGCAAGGAGCGCAATTGTGTCACCCGGAGCACAATGGTGGAATGAGAAGTGCAATTGTATCATATGAATTGCAATTGGATGGAGTGCATTATGTGACATGTTCTAGAATTATTCAATGTGGAATTATGTTATATAGAATGGAGTAGAATTGCGTGGCATGGGATTGTGAGGGATGTTGTAGAATTATGTGTTGAGGAGTGGAATTTTGTGGCGAGAAGTGCAACTGTGTGCAGTTGAATTATGTTGTGTTGACTAGAATTTTGTGGGGTGGGATGAAATTAGGTGGCATGGCATGAAATTCTGTAGTGTGGAGGGGACTTGTATGGCATGGTGTGGAACTGTGTCCCAGCAACTGTGTTGCACTACATAGAGTGAAATTATGTGGTGTGCAGTTGAGTGGAAATATGTGGCGTGGAGTCAAATTAAATGTCGTGGGGTGGAAATGTGTAGATTGCAATTATGTGTAGTGGAGAGGAATTATGTGGCCTGGAGTAAAACTATATGACATAGAATTGTGGTGTGTGGCATTGAATTTGGTGAATTTGAATTGTTAAGTGGAATGCAACTGTGAGGATAGGAATTATGTGGCGTGGAGTGGCATTATGTGCCAATTGGCTGTAATTAGGTGTCACGGCATTTTACTAAGTGGTGTGGTCTGGAATTATGTGGGATAGATGGAATTTTTGGTGTGGCATGAATTTGAGAGCCATTGGCAACGAATTGTGAAGCAGGCAATTGTGTTGTTTTGAGTGGAGTGGAATGATGTGTAGTGGAGTGGAGTAGAATTATTTGTAGTGTGTGGGAATGATGTGGTGCAGAGTGAAATTATGTGGAGTGTAGTGGATTTATGTTTAGTGAAGTGAAAATATGTAGTATGGTGTATCCTCGAATTGTGAGGCATGGTTTGGAATTGTGTGGAGTGAAAGTGTGCAGTAGAGTGCAACTGTGAGAAGTGAAATGCAAATGTATGGAGTAGATTTATGCGAGGCTGAGTGACATGATATATAATTTTATGGTGTGGCATGGAATTTTGTGGTGTAGAATTGTGTGATGTGTGGTGGAATTGTGCTGGATTGGCTGGAATGGAATATTATGAAGTGCCCTTGTATGCATTTGAGTATACCGTAATTATGAGGAACAGAGTGGAATTCTGTATAATGAGTAAAAATACCTGGTGCGGAATTATGTGGCATGGCATGGAATTATGTGGTGTGGCTTATGCTGAAATTATGTGACATGGTATTCTGGTGTGGAATTGCATTGCGTAGAATTGCGTGGAGTTCAGTGGGATGGAATTATGCATTGTGGAGTGTAATGATGTGAAATGGGTTTGTGTGGCATGGAATTGTGCGTCACAGAGAGGCTTTATGTGGCATGGACTGGACTGAAAATATGTGGAGTGAAATTATGTCACAATTAGTTGAATTATGTGGTGTGGAATCATCTGGAGTGGGGCTAAATTAAGTGGTGTGGAATTATGTTCTGTGGACTGGACTTTTGTGGAGGGGTGGAACTGTGGGATGTGGAATTGTGTGGTATGGAGTAGAATTGTGTTGCATGGAGTGCAATTTTGTAATGTGGAAAGTAATTGCGTTCCATATAGGTCTATAATGTAGAGAAGAGTGGAATTATGTGATGTGGTGTGGAATTATGTGGCATTAAATTGTGTCAAGGTGGCAAAGAATAACTGTGTGTCCTGCAACTGTGTGATGTGGAGTGGAATGATGTGGCACAGATTGGAACTCCGTGGAGTGGATTTATGTGTACTGGCGTGGAACTATGCAGCATTGAGAGGTGTGGAATTGTGTCACACAGAGTAGGACTATGTTCTCTGGAACTGTATGACATGGTGTGAAATTGTGCTGGGCTGGACTGTGTTATGCGGAGTCGGCTTGTTTTATACAGAATGGAGGGAATTATGTGGTGTGGCATAGAGTGGAATTACGAGGAGTGGAATTATATGGCATTGAGTGCAGTGAATTATGTGTCATGGAGTGGAATGTTGTGGGTTGTGTGGAATTATGTGGCATAGAATGGAATCATGTCTTGTCAAATGGGCTGAAATTACGTGGCGTGGCTTGGATTTCTGGCATGAATTTGTGTGGTATTAGGTGGAGTGAAATGAAGTGGGCTGGAGTGGAATTGTGTGGCATGAAGTGTAGTGAATTATGTGGCATGGAGTGGAATTATGTGGGATGAAATGGATTATGTGGCATGGAATGGAGTTATGTCTTATGGGATAGACTGAAATTATGTGGTGTTGTGTGGATTTCTGGTGTGAAATTGCATGGCATTGAGCTGTGGGACATTATGTGGAGTGGAATTAAGTGGCTTGGAGTGGAATTATGTGGCCTGGAATAGAACAGAAATATGGAGTGAATTAAGAGGCAAGGACTGGAATTATGGGGCATAGAATTGTCTAGCATGTGTCCTGTGAGGGACTGGAACTATGTGGCATGGAATTATGAAACATGGCACTCAATTGTGTGCCATGGAGTGGAACACGGCATAGAATTGTTGCATGGCATGGAATTGTGTGGCATGAAGTTGAATTGTGAGATGTGAAATTGTGTGGCGTGGAGTGCAATTGGGTACTGATGAATTGTGTGGTATGGAGTTGATTATGTGGCATGGTGTGGAATTAGTTGGCATGGTACAGAACAATGTGGTGAGCTTCTTAGTTATGAGGTGTGTAGTGGAATCATGTGTTGGAATTGAGTGGTGTGGCCTGGAATTGTGTGTCTTGGAGTAGAGAGGAATTATGTGATGTGGAGTGGAATCAAGTGGCATAGAGTGAAATGATGTGGCAGAGTGTAGAATTATGTGAAGTGGTGTAGTTATGCGCAATGGAGTGGAGTGAAATTTTGCAGCTCAGATTTCCTGCTATGGAATAGAATTATGCGGGATGGCGTGGGATTACATGTTGTGTGTTGGAGTTGTGTGGGCAGGAATTGTGTGGCATGGAGTGCAGTTGTGAGATGTGGAATTGCATGGTGTGTAGTTTATTTGTGTGACTAGGAGTGCAATTGTGTAGAATGGAATGATGTGGTGTGAAGTGGATTGAATCATGTGAGAAGATGTGGCATTATGTTGTGTAGTTTTGAGAGGAATTATGTGGGGTGGTCTTGGATGGAATTATGTGGTGTGGAGGAAAATAATGTGGTATGGAATTGTGCTGCAGGGAATTGTGCTGGGTTGAGTGGGATGCAGTTGTTTGGCATGAATCAGAGTAGAATTATGTGGAGTTGAATTGTGTGTCATGGAGTGTAGTAGAACTATGCGACATGGAGTGGAAACTGTGGCATGTAGGGTGGAAGAAATAACACGTGTAGGGAGCGTGCAGAAGGGAAAAGAAGCAACATGGATGGGCGCGCAGGAGGAAAAGGAACAAATGGATCGGGCTATGGGAGACGGTCTGAAATCACAAGCACTCATCCGGAGTGCTTGAACCCAAAAAACATAGCTCCAGAAACAGGAGCAGTGAAAAAACATAAGTACTTGGTCAGTGATCCGGGGGGATGGAGGGGTGTGGCGGAGGCAAACACGAGTTTACGGCATGGCACATGCGTGCTAAAATGAACAGTAACAATGAGAATGAGAGCAACACTGAAGCTAACCAATGGTAAGCTATCATATATTTGTGGAATAATGTTTCTAGGCGTGGGATTGTATGGCATGGAATTGTCAGACATGAAATTGCATGGCATTATATGTAATGACGTGGGATTCTGTGGTTTGGAGGGCAATTGCGTGGAGTCGAATTCGGTGACATTCCATGGAATTATGTAGTGGAAGTATGTTCCATAGAGTGTAATTATAAAGTGGGTGTGGAACTGTGTGGTGTAGTGTGGAATTCTGCGGAGTACAATTGTGTTGCGTTGAGTGGAGTGGAAGTATGTTGCATGTGGTGGAGTGGAAATATGTGGCAAGGAGAGGAATTATGTAGTGTGGAGTGGAATTATGAGCTCTAAAATTGTGTGGCGTGAAGTCAAATTGTGAGATGTGAAATTGTGTGGCGTGGAGAGGAGTTCTGTGGCATAGAGTGCAAATGTGTGACGTGGAGTGCAATTGTATGACGTGGAGTGAAAGTATGTGGAAATTAATTATATAGATTGGAGTGAAGCTGTGGCGTGCGATGGAATTATTTGGCATGTGGTGTGAATGTGTACTATGTAATTGTGTTGCATTGAAAGGAGTGGAGTTGTTTTATAGAGTGGAATTATGTGGTATGTAGTGGAATTATGTGACAGAATGGAATTATGTAACAGAGATGGAATTATGTGGCGCTGAGTGGAATTATGGTTAATGGAGAGGGATTGAGTGGCATTCAGTGGACTGGATGCGAATAGTGTGCAGTTATGTACCATGTAAAGGAATTATTTGGCATGGCTTGGAATTGTGCACCGTGCAATTGTGTGGCGTGGAGTGCAATTGTGCAGTGTAGAATGAAGTGGAGTGCAGTTGTGTGATTTGGAGTGCAATAGTATGGTTTAGAACTATGTGGCATGGTGTGAAATAGAATTATGTGGCATGAAGTAGAAATAAATGACATGGCATTGTGCAGTGTGGCATGGGACTGCAGCATGGGGTGCATTTGAATTATGTGGCATGGTGTGGGATTCTGTGGTAGGGTGAGGACTTAAATTAAATGGAAGTATCTGCTGCGGAATTCTGTTGTGGATCTGTGTGGCACGGAATTGCGCCATATGAAATTGTGTGGTGTTTCGTCTTGTGTAATTATGTGGCATGAAATGAAAATGTGTGGCATGTAATTGTGGGACCCTGAAGGGAGAGGAATGGAATTATGTGATGTGGACTGGTTTGGGACTATGCGAAGTAGAACTACTAGACAGATTGAAGAAAAGTGTTGCTGCACCCAGTGCAGAGCCACTTTTCTTGCACCCTTTAGTGCTCCCCTAACGCCACTATGTGTGCACCGAATCTAGTATACAGCGCACCATGCCGGAAGTTAGGATCTAGCGCTAGTTCGGAGCTTTGCAGGATTAGTGTAAATTGTATTGACACTAATCCTGCAAAGCCCATTGAGACTAATTGTAACCAATGGTGTGCCTCATTTTAACACCTGCTCTGAGCAGATATAAAAAGTGCCCAAAAAATGACGCAAATAAATATCTTAAATTATTTTGCGCCATTTTTTCAGCGTCCCTAACTGCGGAATGCCCTTTTTGTATACATAAGGCCTGGTGCAGGGATGTTGAGCGTAAAGGGCTACAAAGTGGTGCAATGCATGCATTGCGCCACTTTGTATATTTGGCATAGCACTTATGGCCTCGTTGGACCACATTAGTATGAAAACATTACTTTAATGGAGCACAAGGAGGCGCTCGGTGCTCTTAAATCTGTATCTATGAGGGTAGTGTGGAATAATGTTATGCGTAGTTAAATTATGTGGCATAGAATAGTGTTGAATGGTGTGGAATTGAGAGCCATTGACTGAGATTGTGTAGCATGGAGTGCAATTGTGTCACCTGGAGCACAATTGTGGAATGAGAAGTGCAATTGTATGATGTGCATTGCCACTGGGTGGAGTGCATTATATGACATGCTGTAGAAGTATTCAATGTGGAATTATGTTGTATAGAATGGAGTAGAATTGTGTGGCATGGGATTGTGAGGGATGGAGTAGAATTATTTGTTGACGAGTGGAATTTTGTGGTGAGGAGTGCAATTGTGTGCATTTGAATTATGTTGTGTTGACTAGAATTTTGTGGGATGGGGTGAAATTAGGTGGCATGGCATGCAATTCTGTAGTATGAAGGGGATTTATATGGCATGGTGTGGAACTGTGTTCCAGCAACTGTGTTGCACTACGTAGAGTGAAATTATGTGGTGTGCAGTTGAGTGGAAATATGTGGCGTGGAGTCAAATTACATGTCGTGGAGTGGAAATGTGTAGATTGGAATTACGTGTAGTGGAGATGAACTATGTGGCCTGGAGTAAAATTATATGACATAGAATTGTGGTGCGTGGCATTGAATTTGGTGAAGTTGAATTGTTTGTGTGGAATGCAACTGTGTGGATATGAATTATGTGGCATGGATTGGCATTATGTGCCAATGGGTTGTAATTAGGAGTTACAGCATTTTACTAAGTGGTGTGGCTTGGAATTATGTGGGACAGATGGAATTATTGGTGTGTTATGAATTTGAGAGCCATGGGCAAGGAATTGTGAAGCAGGCAATTGTGTTGTTTTGAGTGGAGTGGAATTATGTGTAGTGGAGTGGAGTAGAATTATATGTAGCGTAATGGAATTATGTGGTACCGAGAGGAACTATGTGGTACAGTGGAATTATGTGGTGCAGATTGAAATTGTATGGAGTGTGGGGAATTTATATTTAGTGAAGTGAAATAATGTAGCATCGTGTATCCTGGAATTGTGAGGCATGGTTTGGAATTGTGTGGTGTGAAAGTGTGGAGTAGAGTGCAACTGTGGGAAGTGAAGTTCAAATGTATGGAGTAGATTTATGCGAGGCTGAATGACATGATATATAATTTTATGGTGTGGCATGGAATTTTGTGATGTAGAATTGTGTGATGTCTGGTGGAATTGTGCTGGATTGACTGGAATGGAATTATATGGAGTGCACTTATATGCTTTGGAGTATAGTGTAATTATGAGGAACAGAGTGGAATTCTGTAAAATGAGTAAAAAATACCTGATGTGGAATTATTTGGCATGGCATGTAATTATGTGGTGTGGCTTGTGCTGAAATTATGTGGCATTGAAATCTGGTGTGGAATTGCATTGCCTAGAATTGTGTAGAGTTATGTGGGGTGGAATTATGCATTGTGGAGTGTGATGATGTGGCACAAGTTTGTGTGGCATGGAATTGTGTGGCACAGAGTGGCTTTATGTGGCAGAGACTTGACTGAAATTATGTGGAGTGAAAATATGTCACAAGTAGTTGAATTATGTGGTGTGGAATCATGTGGAGTGGGACTAAATTATGTGGTGTGGAATTATTTTCTGTGGAGTGGACTTTTGTGGAGGAGGTGGAAGTGTGGGATGTGGAATTGTGTGATACGATTAGAATTGTGTGGCATGTACTTAATTGTGTAACGTGGAAAGTAAATATGTTCCATATAGGTCTATCATGTGGAGAAGAGTGGAATTATCTGACATGGTGTGGAATTATGTGGCATGAAATTGTGGCAAGGTGGCAAAGAATAACTGTGTGCCCTGTAACTGTGTGATGTGGAGTGGAATGATGTGGCACAGATGGAAATTCCGAGGAGTGGAGTTATGTTTACTGGAGGGGAACTATGCAGCATTGAGAGGTGTGGAATTGTGCCACACAGAGTAGGACTATGTGCTGTGGAACTGCATGACATGGTGTGAAATTGTGTTGTGCTGAGCTATGTTATGCGGAGTCAGCTTGTTTTATACAGCATGGAGGGAATTATGTGGTGTGGCATAGAGTGGAATTATGAGGAGAGGAATTATATGGCATGGAGTGCAGCGAATTATGTGAATTAGTGAATTGTGTGGAATTATGTGGCATATAATGACATGTCTTGTACAGTGGACTGAAATTATGTGGCAAGGCTTGGATTTCTAGCACGAATTTGTGTGGTATTAGGTTGAGTGAAATTAAGTGGGCTGGAGTGGAATTGTGTGGCATAAAGTGTAGTGAATTATATGGCATGGAGTGGCATTATGTATTGCAGGATGGACTGAAATGGTGAGGTGTTGTGTGGATTTCTGGTGTGAAATTGCATGGCATTGAGCTGTGTGGCATTATGTGGAGTGGAATTAAGTGGCTTGGAGTGGAATCATGTGGCCTGGAATAGAACGGAAATATGGAGTGGAATTAAGAGGCGAGGACTGTAATTATGTGGCATAAAATTGTGTTGTGTGTGGTAGAATTGTGTGGCGGGATGGAATTGTGAGAATTGGGAATGTGTGGTGTGGAGTGCAAAGGTGTGACCTCAACTGGAATTGTGTAATGTTGAGAGCAACTTTTTGATGTGGAGTGACATTGTGTGAAGTGGATGTATTTGACATGGTGTTAAATTATGTGGTGTGGCATGGAATTATGTGTCCTGTGAGGGAGTAGAACTATGTGGCGTGGAATTATGAACATGGCACTCACTTGTGTGCCATGGAGTGGAAAACAGCATGCAATTGTAGCATGGCATGTAATTGTGTGGCATGAAGTTGAATTGTGAGATGTGAAATTGTGTGGCATGGAGTGCAGTTGAGTAGTGATGTATTGTGTGGTACGGAGTCGATTATGTGGCATGGTGTGGAAGTAGTTGGCATGGCACAGAACAATGTGGTGAGCAGCTAAGTTATGAGGTGTGTAGTGGAATCATGTGCTGGAATTGAGTGGTGTGGCCTGGAATTGTGTGTCTTGGAGTAGAGAGGAATGATGTGATGTGGAGTGAAATTATGTGGCGCTGAGTGAGATGATGTGGCAGAGAGTAGAATTATGTGTCTTGGAGTTGTTTTGCACAATGGAGTGGAGTGGAATTTTGCACCTCAGATTTACATGCCATGGAATAGAATTATGCGGCATGGCCTGTAATTAAATGTTGTGTTTGGGGGTTGTGTGGGCAGGAATTGTGTGCAATTGTGAGATGTGGAATTGCATGGTGTGTAGTGTATTTGTGTGACTAGGAGTGCAATTGTGTAGAATGGAATGATGTGGCGTGAAGTGGATTGAATTATGTGAGAAGATGTGGCATTCTGTTGTGTAGTTTTGAGAGGAATTATGTGGGGAGGTCTTGGATGGAATTATGTGGTGTGGAGGAAAATAATGTGGTATTGAATTGTGCTGTAGGAAATTGTGCTGGGATGAGGGTGATACAGTTGTTTGGCATGAATCAGAGTAGAATTATGTGGAGTTGAATTGTGTGTCATGGAGTGTAGTAGAACTATGCGACATGGAGTGAAACTGTGGCATGTGGGGTGGAAGAAATAACACGTGTAGGGGGCGTGCAGAAGGGAAAAGAAGCAACACGGATGGGCGGGCAGAAGGAAAAGGAACAAATGGATGGGGCTATGGGAGACGGTCTGAAATCATAAGCACTCATCCGAGTGCGTGAACCCAAAAAACATAGCTCCAGAAACAGGAGTAGTGAAAAAACATAAGTGCTTGGTCAGTGATCCGGGGGGTTGGGAGGGGGTGGCGGAGGCAAAGGCGAGATTACGGCATGGCACATGCATGCTATAATGAACAGTAACAATGAGAATGAGAGCGACACTGAAGCTAACCAATGGTAAGCTATCATATATTGGTGAAATAATGTTGCTAGGCATGGAATTGTATGGCATGGAATTGTCAGACATGAAATTGCATGGCATTATATGGTATGACGTGGGATTCTGTGGTTTGGAGGGCAATTGTGTGGAGTCGAATTAGGTGACATTCCATGGAATTATGTAGTGGAAGTATGTTCCATAGAGTGCAATTATGAAGTGGGTGTGGAGCTGTGTGGCGTAGCGTGGAATTCTGTGCAGTACAATTGTGTTGCGTTGAGTGGAGTGGAAGTATGTTGCATGTGGTGGAGTGGAAATATGTGACAAGGAGAGGAATTATGTAGTGTGGAGTGGAATTATGAGCTCTGGAATTGTGTGGCGTGAAGTCAAATTGTGAGACATGAAATTGTGTGGCGTGGAGAGGAGTTCTGTGGCATAGAGTGCAAATGTGTGACGTGGAGTGCAATTGTATGACGTGTATGTGGAAATTAATTATATAGATTGGAGTTAAGCTGTGGGGTGCGATGGAATTATGTGGCATGTGGTGTGAATGTGTACTATGTAATTATGTTGCATTGAAAGGAGTGGAGTTGTGTTATAGAGTGGAATTATGTGGTATGTAGTGGAATTATGTGACAGAATGGAATTATGTAACAGAGATGGAATTATTTGGCGCTGAGTGGAATTATGGTTAATGGAGAGGGATTGAGCGGCATTCAGTGGACTGGATGTGAATAGTGTGCAATTATGTACCATGTAAAGGAATTATTTGGCATGGCTTGGAATTGTGCACCGTGCAATTGTGTGGCGTGGAGTGCAATTGTGCGGTGTAGAATGAAGTGGAGTGCAGTTGTGTGATTTGGAGTGCAATTGTATGTTTTAGAACTATGTGGCATGGTGTGAAATAGAATTATGTGGCATGAAGTAGAAATAAATGGCATGGCATTGTGCAGTGTGGCATGGGACTGCAGCATGGGGTGCATTGGAATTATGTGGCATGGTGTGGGGTTCTGTGGTAGGGTGAGGACTTAAATTAAATGGAAGTATCTGCTGCGGAATTCTGTTGTGGATCTGTGTGGCACGGAATTGCGCCATATGAAATTGTGTGGTGTTTCGTCTTGTGTAATTATGTGGCATGAAATGAAAATGTGTGGCATGCAATTGTGGGACCCTGAAGGGAGAGGAATGGAATTATGTGATGTGGACTGGATTGGATCTATGCAAAGTAGAACTACTAGACAGATTGAAGAAAAGTGTTGCTGCACCCAGTGCAGAGCTACTTTTCTTGCGCCCCTTAGTGCTCCCCTAACGCCACTATGTTTGCACCGAATCTAGTATACAGCACACCATGCCGGAAGTTAGGATCTAGCGCAAGTTCGGAGCTATGCAGGATTAGTGTAAATTGTATTGACACTAATCCTGCAAAGCCCATTGAGACTAATTGTAAACAATGGTGTGCCTCATTTTAACACCTGCTCTGAGCAGATATAAAAAGTACCCAAAAAATGACGCAAAGAAATATCTTAGATTATTTTGCGCCATTTTTTCAGCGTCCCTAACTGGGGAATGCCCATTTTGTATACATAAGGCCTGGTGCAGGCATATTGCAGCGTAAAGGGCTACAAAGTGGTGCAATGCAGGCATTGCGCCACTTTGCATATTTGGCACAGCACTTATGGCCTCGTTGGGCCACATTAGTATGAGAACATTACTTTAATGGAGCACAAGGAGGCGCTTGGTGCTCTTAAATCTGTATCTATGAGGGTAGTGTGGAATAATGTCATGCGTAGTTAAATTATGTGGCATAGAATAGTGTTGAATGGTGTGGAATTGAGAGCCATTGACTGAGATTGTGTAGCATGGAGTGCAATTGTGTCACCTGGAGCACAATTGTGGAATGAGAAGTGCAATTGTATGATGTGCATTGCCACTGGGTGGAGTGCATTATATGACATGGTGTAGAAGTATTCAATGTGGAATTATGTTGTATAGAATGGAGTAGAATTTTGTGGCATGGGATTGTGAGGGATGGAGTAGAATTATTTGTTGACGAGTGCAATTTTGTGGTGAGGAGTGCAATTGTGTGCATTTGAATTATGTTGTGTTGACTAGAATTTTGTGGGATGGGGTGAAATTAGGTGGCATGGCATGCAAATCTGTAGTATGAAGGGGATTTATATGGCATGGTGTGGAACTGTGTCCCAGCAACTGTGTTGCACTACGTAGAGTGAAATTATGTGGTGTGCAGTTGAGTGCAAATATGTGGCGTGGAGTCAAATTACATGTCGTGGAGTGGAAATGTGTAGATTGCAATTACGTGTAGTGGAGATGAACTATGTGGCCTGGAGTAAAATTATATGACATAGAATTGTGGTGCGTGGCATTGAATTTGGTGAAGTTGAATTGTTTGTGTGGAATGCAACTGTGTGGATATGAATTATGTGGCAGGGATTGGCATTATGTGCCAATGGGTTGTAATTAGGAGTTACAGCATTTTACTAAGTGGTGTGGCTTGGAATTATGTGGGACAGATGGAATTATTGGTGTGTTATGAATTTGAGAGCCATGGGCAAGGAATTGTGAAGCAGGCAATTGTGTTGTTTTGAGTGGAGTGGAATTATGTGTAGTGGAGTGGAGTAGAATTATATGTAGCGTAATGGAATTATGTGGTACCGAGAGGAACTATGTGGTACAGTGGAATTATGTGGTGCAGATTGAAATTGTATGGAGTGTGGGGAATTTATATTTAGTGAAGTGAAATAATGTAGCATTGTGTATCCTGGAATTGTGAGGCATGGTTTGGAATTGTGTGGTGTGAAAGTGTGGAGTAGAGTGCAACTGTGGGAAGTGAAGTTCAAATGTATGGAGTAGATTTATGCGAGGCTGAATGACATGATATATAATTTTATGGTGTGGCATGGAATTTTGTGATGTAGAATTATGTGATGTCTGGTGGAATTGTGCTGGATTGACTGGAATGGAATTATATGGAGTGCACTTATATGCATTGGAGTATAGTGTAATTATGAGGAACAGAGTGGAATTCTGTAAAATGAGTAAAAAATACCTGATGTGGAATTATTTGGCATGGCATGTAATTATGTGGTGTGGCTTGTGCTGAAATTATGTGGCATTGAAATCTGGTGTGGAATTGCATTGCCTAGAATTGTGTAGAGTTATGTGGGGTGGAATTATGCATTGTGGAGTGTGATGATGTGGCACAAGTTTGTGTGGCATGGAATTGTGTGGCACAGAGTGGCTTTATGTGGCAGAGACTTGACTGAAATTATGTGGAGTGAAAATATGTCACAAGTAGTTGAATTATGTGGTGTGGAATCATGTGGAGTGGGACTAAATTATGTGGTGTGGAATTATTTTCTGTGGAGTGGACTTTTGTGGAGGAGGTGGAAGTGTGGGATGTGGAATTGTGTGATACGATTAGAATTGTGTGGCATGTACTTAATTGTGTAACGTGGAAAGTAAATATGTTCCATATAGGTCTATCATGTGGAGAAGAGTGGAATTATCTGACATGGTGTGGAATTATGTGGCATGAAATTGTGGCAAGGTGGCAAAGAATAACTGTGTGCCCTGTAACTGTGTGATGTGGAGTGGAATGATGTGGCACAGATGGAAATTCCGAGGAGTGGAGTTATGTTTACTGGAGGGGAACTATGCAGCATTGAGAGGTGTGGAATTGTGCCACACAGAGTAGGACTATGTGCTGTGGAACTGCATGACATGGTGTGAAATTGTGTTGTGCTGAGCTATGTTATGCGGAGTCAGCTTGTTTTATACAGCATGGAGGGAATTATGTGGTGTGGCATAGAGTGGAATTATGAGGAGAGGAATTATATGGCATGGAGTGCAGCGAATTATGTGAATTAGTGAATTGTGTGGAATTATGTGGCATATAATGACATGTCTTGTACAGTGGACTGAAATTATGTGGCAAGGCTTGGATTTCTAGCACGAATTTGTGTGGTATTAGGTTGAGTGAAATTAAGTGGGCTGGAGTGGAATTGTGTGGCATAAAGTGTAGTGAATTATATGGCATGGAGTGGCATTATGTATTGCAGGATGGACTGAAATGGTGAGGTGTTGTGTGGATTTCTGGTGTGAAATTGCATGGCATTGAGCTGTGTGGCATTATGTGGAGTGGAATTAAGTGGCTTGGAGTGGAATCATGTGGCCTGGAATAGAACGGAAATATGGAGTGGAATTAAGAGGCGAGGACTGTAATTATGTGGCATAAAATTGTGTTGTGTGTGGTAGAATTGTGTGGCGGGATGGAATTGTGAGAATTGGGAATGTGTGGTGTGGAGTGCAAAGGTGTGACCTCAACTGGAATTGTGTAATGTTGAGAGCAACTTTTTGATGTGGAGTGACATTGTGTGAAGTGGATGTATTTGACATGGTGTTAAATTATGTGGTGTGGCATGGAATTATGTGTCCTGTGAGGGAGTAGAACTATGTGGCGTGGAATTATGAACATGGCACTCACTTGTGTGCCATGGAGTGGAAAACAGCATGCAATTGTAGCATGGCATGTAATTGTGTGGCATGAAGTTGAATTGTGAGATGTGAAATTGTGTGGCATGGAGTGCAGTTGAGTAGTGATGTATTGTGTGGTACGGAGTCGATTATGTGGCATGGTGTGGAAGTAGTTGGCATGGCACAGAACAATGTGGTGAGCAGCTAAGTTATGAGGTGTGTAGTGGAATCATGTGCTGGAATTGAGTGGTGTGGCCTGGAATTGTGTGTCTTGGAGTAGAGAGGAATGATGTGATGTGGAGTGAAATTATGTGGCGCTGAGTGAGATGATGTGGCAGAGAGTAGAATTATGTGTCTTGGAGTTGTTTTGCACAATGGAGTGGAGTGGAATTTTGCACCTCAGATTTACATGCCATGGAATAGAATTATGCGGCATGGCCTGTAATTAAATGTTGTGTTTGGGGGTTGTGTGGGCAGGAATTGTGTGCAATTGTGAGATGTGGAATTGCATGGTGTGTAGTGTATTTGTGTGACTAGGAGTGCAATTGTGTAGAATGGAATGATGTGGCGTGAAGTGGATTGAATTATGTGAGAAGATGTGGCATTCTGTTGTGTAGTTTTGAGAGGAATTATGTGGGGAGGTCTTGGATGGAATTATGTGGTGTGGAGGAAAATAATGTGGTATTGAATTGTGCTGTAGGAAATTGTGCTGGGATGAGGGTGATACAGTTGTTTGGCATGAATCAGAGTAGAATTATGTGGAGTTGAATTGTGTGTCATGGAGTGTAGTAGAACTATGCGACATGGAGTGAAACTGTGGCATGTGGGGTGGAAGAAATAACACGTGTAGGGGGCGTGCAGAAGGGAAAAGAAGCAACACGGATGGGCGGGCAGAAGGAAAAGGAACAAATGGATGGGGCTATGGGAGACGGTCTGAAATCATAAGCACTCATCCGAGTGCGTGAACCCAAAAAACATAGCTCCAGAAACAGGAGTAGTGAAAAAACATAAGTGCTTGGTCAGTGATCCGGGGGGTTGGGAGGGGGTGGCGGAGGCAAAGGCGAGATTACGGCATGGCACATGCATGCTATAATGAACAGTAACAATGAGAATGAGAGCGACACTGAAGCTAACCAATGGTAAGCTATCATATATTGGTGAAATAATGTTGCTAGGCATGGAATTGTATGGCATGGAATTGTCAGACATGAAATTGCATGGCATTATATGGTATGACGTGGGATTCTGTGGTTTGGAGGGCAATTGTGTGGAGTCGAATTAGGTGACATTCCATGGAATTATGTAGTGGAAGTATGTTCCATAGAGTGCAATTATGAAGTGGGTGTGGAGCTGTGTGGCGTAGCGTGGAATTCTGTGCAGTACAATTGTGTTGCGTTGAGTGGAGTGGAAGTATGTTGCATGTGGTGGAGTGGAAATATGTGACAAGGAGAGGAATTATGTAGTGTGGAGTGGAATTATGAGCTCTGGAATTGTGTGGCGTGAAGTCAAATTGTGAGACATGAAATTGTGTGGCGTGGAGAGGAGTTCTGTGGCATAGAGTGCAAATGTGTGACGTGGAGTGCAATTGTATGACGTGTATGTGGAAATTAATTATATAGATTGGAGTTAAGCTGTGGGGTGCGATGGAATTATGTGGCATGTGGTGTGAATGTGTACTATGTAATTATGTTGCATTGAAAGGAGTGGAGTTGTGTTATAGAGTGGAATTATGTGGTATGTAGTGGAATTATGTGACAGAATGGAATTATGTAACAGAGATGGAATTATTTGGCGCTGAGTGGAATTATGGTTAATGGAGAGGGATTGAGCGGCATTCAGTGGACTGGATGTGAATAGTGTGCAATTATGTACCATGTAAAGGAATTATTTGGCATGGCTTGGAATTGTGCACCGTGCAATTGTGTGGCGTGGAGTGCAATTGTGCGGTGTAGAATGAAGTGGAGTGCAGTTGTGTGATTTGGAGTGCAATTGTATGTTTTAGAACTATGTGGCATGGTGTGAAATAGAATTATGTGGTATGAAGTAGAAATAAATGGCATGGCATTGTGCAGTGTGGCATGGGACTGCAGCATGGGGTGCATTGGAATTATGTGGCATGGTGTGGGGTTCTGTGGTAGGGTGAGGACTTAAATTAAATGGAAGTATCTGCTGCGGAATTCTGTTGTGGATCTGTGTGGCACGGAATTGCGCCATATGAAATTGTGTGGTGTTTCGTCTTGTGTAATTATGTGGCATGAAATGAAAATGTGTGGCATGCAATTGTGGGACCCTGAAGGGAGAGGAATGGAATTATGTGATGTGGACTGGATTGGATCTATGCAAAGTAGAACTACTAGACAGATTGAAGAAAAGTGTTGCTGCACCCAGTGCAGAGCTACTTTTCTTGCGCCCCTTAGTGCTCCCCTAACGCCACTATGTTTGCACCGAATCTAGTATACAGCACACCATGCCGGAAGTTAGGATCTAGCGCAAGTTCGGAGCTATGCAGGATTAGTGTAAATTGTATTGACACTAATCCTGCAAAGCCCATTGAGACTAATTGTAAACAATGGTGTGCCTCATTTTAACACCTGCTCTGAGCAGATATAAAAAGTACCCAAAAAATGACGCAAAGAAATATCTTAGATTATTTTGCGCCATTTTTTCAGCGTCCCTAACTGGGGAATGCCCATTTTGTATACATAAGGCCTGGTGCAGGCATATTGCAGCGTAAAGGGCTACAAAGTGGTGCAATGCAGGCATTGCGCCACTTTGCATATTTGGCACAGCACTTATGGCCTCGTTGGGCCACATTAGTATGAGAACATTACTTTAATGGAGCACAAGGAGGCGCTTGGTGCTCTTAAATCTGTATCTATGAGGGTAGTGTGGAATAATGTCATGCGTAGTTAAATTATGTGGCATAGAATAGTGTTGAATGGTGTGGAATTGAGAGCCATTGACTGAGATTGTGTAGCATGGAGTGCAATTGTGTCACCTGGAGCACAATTGTGGAATGAGAAGTGCAATTGTATGATGTGCATTGCCACTGGGTGGAGTGCATTATATGACATGGTGTAGAAGTATTCAATGTGGAATTATGTTGTATAGAATGGAGTAGAATTTTGTGGCATGGGATTGTGAGGGATGGAGTAGAATTATTTGTTGACGAGTGCAATTTTGTGGTGAGGAGTGCAATTGTGTGCATTTGAATTATGTTGTGTTGACTAGAATTTTGTGGGATGGGGTGAAATTAGGTGGCATGGCATGCAAATCTGTAGTATGAAGGGGATTTATATGGCATGGTGTGGAACTGTGTCCCAGCAACTGTGTTGCACTACGTAGAGTGAAATTATGTGGTGTGCAGTTGAGTGCAAATATGTGGCGTGGAGTCAAATTACATGTCGTGGAGTGGAAATGTGTAGATTGCAATTACGTGTAGTGGAGATGAACTATGTGGCCTGGAGTAAAATTATATGACATAGAATTGTGGTGCGTGGCATTGAATTTGGTGAAGTTGAATTGTTTGTGTGGAATGCAACTGTGTGGATATGAATTATGTGGCAGGGATTGGCATTATGTGCCAATGGGTTGTAATTAGGAGTTACAGCATTTTACTAAGTGGTGTGGCTTGGAATTATGTGGGACAGATGGAATTATTGGTGTGTTATGAATTTGAGAGCCATGGGCAAGGAATTGTGAAGCAGGCAATTGTGTTGTTTTGAGTGGAGTGGAATTATGTGTAGTGGAGTGGAGTAGAATTATATGTAGCGTAATGGAATTATGTGGTACCGAGAGGAACTATGTGGTACAGTGGAATTATGTGGTGCAGATTGAAATTGTATGGAGTGTGGGGAATTTATATTTAGTGAAGTGAAATAATGTAGCATTGTGTATCCTGGAATTGTGAGGCATGGTTTGGAATTGTGTGGTGTGAAAGTGTGGAGTAGAGTGCAACTGTGGGAAGTGAAGTTCAAATGTATGGAGTAGATTTATGCGAGGCTGAATGACATGATATATAATTTTATGGTGTGGCATGGAATTTTGTGATGTAGAATTATGTGATGTCTGGTGGAATTGTGCTGGATTGACTGGAATGGAATTATATGGAGTGCACTTATATGCATTGGAGTATAGTGTAATTATGAGGAACAGAGTGGAAATCTGTAAAATGAGTAAAAAATACCTGGTGTGGAATTATTTGGCATGGCATGTAATTATGTGGTGTGGCTTGTGCTGAAATTATGTGGCATTAAAATCTGGTGTGGAATTGCATTGCCTAGAATTGTGTAGAGTTATGTGGGGTGGAATTATGCATTGTGGAGTGTGATGATGTGGCACAAGTTTGTGTGGCATGGAATTGTGTGGCACAGAGTGGCTTTATGTGGCAGAGACTTGACTGAAATTATGTGGAGTGAAAATATGTCACAAGTAGTTGAATTATGTGGTGTGGAATCATGTGGAGTGGGACTAAATTATGTGGTGTGGAATTATTTTCTGTGGAGTGGACTTTTGTGGAGGAGGTGGAAGTGTGGGATGTGGAATTGTGTGATACGATTAGAATTGTGTGGCATGGACTTAATTGTGTAACGTGGAAAGTAAATATGTTCCATATAGGTCTATCATGTGGAGAAGAGTGGAATTATCTGACATGATGTGGAATTATGTGGCATGAAATTGTGGCAAGGTGGCAAAGAATAACTGTGTGCCCTGTAACTGTGTGATGTGGAGTGGAATGATGTGGCACAGATAGAAATTCCGAGGAGTGGAGTTATGTTTACTGGAGGGGAACTATGCAGCATTGAGAGGTGTGGAATTGTGCCACACAGAGTAGGACTTTGTGCTGTGGAACTGCATGACATGGTGTGAAATTGTGTTGTGCTGAGCTATGTTATGCGGAGTCAGCTTGTTTTATACAGCATGGAGGGAATTATGTGGTGTGGCATAGAGTGGAATTACGAGGAGAGGAATTATATGGCATGGAGTGCAGCGAATTATGTGAATTAGTGAATTGTGTGGAATTATGTGGCATATAATGGCATTATGGCCCTCATTCTGACCTTGGCGGGCGGCGGAGGCCGCCCGCCAAAGTCCCGCCGTCAGGTTACCGTTCCGCGGTCGAAAGACCGCGGCGGTAATTCTGACTTTCCCGCTGGGCTGGCGGGCGGTCGCCTTCAGACCGCCAGCCAGCCCAGCGGGAAAGAGGCTTCCACGATGAAGCCGGCTCGGAATCGAGCCGGCGGAGTGGAAGCTGTGCGACGGGTGCAGTTGCACCCGTCGCGTATTTCACTGTCTGCCCAGCAGACAGTGAAATACATGTAGGGGCCCTCTTACGGGGGCCCCTGCAATGCCCATGCCAGAGGCATGGGCACTGCAGGGGCCCCCAGGGGCCCCGCGACCCCCCCTACCGCCATCCGGATCTCGGCGGTCCGACCGCCGGGATCTGGATGGCGGTAGGGGGGGTCGGAATCCCCGCGGCGGTGCAGCAAGCTGCGCCGCCGCGGAGGATTCAATGGGGCCGCGGTACACTGGCGGGACCCCGCCAGTGGTGCCGGTCCGACCGCGGCTTTACCGCCGCGGTCGGAATCCCCATTGGAGCACCGCCGGCCTGTCGGCGGTGCTCCCGCGGTCCTCCGCCCTGGCGGTCAAAGACCGCCAGGGTCAGAATGACCACCTATGTCTTGTACAGTGGGCTGAAATTATGTGGCATGGCTTGGATTTCTAGCACAAATTTGTGTGGTATTAGGTTGAGTGAAATTAAGTGGGCTGGAGTGCAATTGTGTGGCATAAAGTGTACTGAATTATGTGGCATGGAGTGGCATTATGTATTCCAGCTAAGTTATGAGGTGTGTAGTGGAATCATGTGCTGGAATTGAGTGGTGTGGCCTGGAATTGTGTGTCTTGGAGTAGAGAGGAATGATGTGATGTGGAGTGAAATTATGTGGCGCTGAGTGAGATGATGTGGCAGAGAGTAGAATGATGTGTCTTGGAGTTGTTTTGCGCAATGGAGTGGAGTGGAATTTTGCACCTCAGATTTACATGCCATGGAATTATGTGGGGTGGTCTTGGATGGAATTATGTGGTGTGGAGGAAAATAATGTGGTATTGAATTGTGCTGTAGGAAATTGTGCTGGGATGAGGGTGATACAGTTGTTTGGCATGAATCAGAGTAGAATTATGTGGAATTGAATTGTGTGTCATGGGGTGTAGTAGAACTATGCGACATGGAGTGAAACTGTGGCATGTGGGGTGGAAGAAATAACACGTGTAGGGGGCGTGCAGAAGGGAAAAGAAGTAACACAGATGGGCGGGCAGGAGGAAAAGGAACAAATGGATGGGGCTATGTGAGACGGTCTGAAATCATAAACACTCATCCGGAGTGAGTGAACCCAAAAAACATAGCTCCAGAAACAGGAGCAGTGAAAAAACATAAGTACTTGGTCAGTGATCCGGGGGGTTGGGAGGGGGTGGCGGAGGCAAAGGCGAGATTACGGCATGGCACATGCATGCTATAATGAACAGTAACAATGAGAATGAGAGCGACCCTGAAGCTAACCAATGGTAAGCTATCATATATTGGTGAAATAATGTTGCTAGGCATGGAATTGTATGGCATGGAATTGTCAGACATGAAATTGCATGGCATTATATGGTATGACGTGGAATTCTGTGGTTTGGAGGGCAATTGTGTGGAGTCGAATTAGGCGACATTCCATGGATTTATGTAGTGGAAATATGTTCCATAGAGTGTAATTATGAAGTGGGTGTGGAGCTGTGTGGCGTAGCGTGGAATTCTGTGCAGTACAATTGTGTTGCGTTGAGTGGAGTGGAAGTATGTTGCATGTGGTGGAGTGGAAATATGTGACAAGGAGAGGAATTATGTAGTGTGGAGTGGAATTATGAGCTCTAGAATTGTGTGGCGTGAAGTCAAATTGTGAGACATGAAATTGTGTGGCGTGGAGAGGAGTTCTGTGGCATAGAGTGCAAATGTGTGACGTGGAGGGCAATTGTATGACGTGGAGTGAAAGTATGTGGAAATGAATTATATAGATTGGAGTTAAACTGTGGGGTGCGATGGAATTATGTGGCATGTGGTGTGAATGTGTACTATGTAATTATGTTGCATTGAAAGGAGTGGAGTTTTGTTATAGAGTGGAATTATGTGGTATGTAGTGGAATTATGTGACAGAATGGAATTATGTAACAGAGATGGAATTATGTGGCGCTGAGTGGAATTATGGTTAATGGAGAGGGATTGAGTGGCATTCAGTGGACTGGATGTGAATAGTGTGCAATTATGTACCATGTAAAGGAATTATTTGGCATGGCTTGGAATTGTGCACCGTGCAATTGTGTGGCGTGGAGTGCAATTGTGCGGTGTAGAATGAAGTGGAGTGCAGTTGTGTGATTTGGAGTGCAATTGTATGGTTTAGAACTATGTTGCATGGTGTGAAATAGAATTATGTGGCATGAAGTAGAAATAAATGGCATGGAATTGTGCAGTGTGGCATGGGACTGCAGCATGGGGTGCATTGGAATTATGTGGCATGGTGTGGGATTCTGTGGTAGGGTGAGGACTTACATTAAATGGAAGTATCTGCTGCGGAATTCTGTTGTGGATCTGTGTGGCACGGAATTGCGCCATATGAAATTGTGTGGTGTTTCGTCTTGTGTAATTATGTGGTATGAAGTGAAAATGTGTGGCATGTAATTGTGGGACACTGAAGGGAGAGGAATGGAATTATGTGAGGTGGACTGGATTGGGACTATGCAAAGTAGAACTTCTAGACAGATTGAAGAAAAGTGTTGCTGCACCCAGTGCAGAGCCACTTTTCTTGCGCCCCTTAGTGCTCCCGTAACGCCACTATGTGTGCACCGAATCTAGTATACAGCGCACCATGCCGGAAGTTAGGATTTAGCGCAAGTTCGGAGCTTTGCAGGATTAGTGTAAATTGTATTGACACTAATCCTGCAAAGCCCATTGAGACTAATTGTAAACAATGGTGTGCCTCATTTTAACACCTGCTCTGAGCAGATATAAAAAGTGCCCAAAAAATGACGCAAAGAAATATCTTAGATTATTTTGCGCCATTTTTTCAGCGTCCCTAACTGGGGAATGCCCATTTTGTATACATAAGGCCTGGTGCAGGCATATTGCAGCGTAAAGGGCTACAAAGTGGTGCAATGCATGCATTGCGCCACTTTGTATATTTGGCACAGCATTTATGGCCTCGTTGGGCCACATTAGTATGAAAACATTACTTTAATGGAGCACAAGGAGTCGCTCGGTGCTCTTAAATCTGTATCTATGAGGGTAGTGTGGAATAATGTCATGCGTAGTTAAATTATGTGGCATAGAATAGTGTTGAATGGTGTGGAATTGAGTGCCATTGACTGAGATTGTGTAGCATGGAATGCAATTGTATCACCTGGAGCACAATTGTGGAATGAGAAGTGCAATTCTATGATGTGCATTGCCACTGGGTGGAGTGCATTATATGACATGGTGTAGAAGTATTCAATGTGGAATTATGTTGTATAGAATGGAGTAGAATTGTGTGGCATGGGATTGTGAGGGATGGAGTAGAATTATTTGTTGACGAGTGGAATTTTGTGGTGAGGAGTGCAATTGTGTGCATTTGAATTATGTTGTGTTGACTAGAATTTTGTGGGATGGGGTGAAATTAGGTGGCATGGCATGCAATTCTGTAGTATGAAGGGGATTTATATGGCATGGTGTGGAACTGTGTCCCAGCAACTGTGTTGCACTACGTAGAGTGAAATTATGTGGTGTGCAGTTGAGTGGAAATATGTGGCGTGGAGTCAAATTACATGTCGTGGAGTGGAAATGTGTAGATTGCAATTATGTGTAGTGGAGATGAACTATGTGGCCTGGAGTAAAATTACATGACATAGAATTTTGGTGTGTGGCATTGAATTTGGTGAAGTTGAATTGTTTGTGTGGAATTCAACTGTGTGGATATGAATTATGTGGCATGGATTGGCATTATGTGCCAATGGGTTGTAATTAGGAGTTACGGCATTTTACTAAGTGGTGTGGCTTGGAATTATGTGGGATGGATGGAATTATTGGTGTGTTATGAATTTGAGAGCCATGGGCAAGGAATTGTGAAGCAGGCAATTGTTTTGTTTTAATTGGAGTGGAATGATGTGTAGTGGAGTGGAGTAGAATTATATGTAGCATAATGGAATTATGTGGTACCGCGTGGAACTATGTGGTACAGTGGAATTATGTGGTGCAGATTGAAATTGTATGGAGTGTGGGGAATTTATATTTAGTGAAGTGAAATAATGTAGCATCGTGTATCCTGGAATTGTGAGGCATGGTTTGGAATTGTGTGGTGTGAAAGTGTGGAGTAGAGTGCAACTGTGGGAAGTGAAGTTCAAATGTATGGAGTAGATTTATGCGAGGCTGAATGACATGATATATAATTTTATGGTGTGGCATGGAATTTTGTGATGTAGAATTGTGTGATGTCTGGTGGAATTGTGCTGGATTGACTGGAATGGAATTATATGGAGTGCACTTATATGCATTGGAGTATAGTGTAATTATGAGGAACAGAGTGGAATTCTGTAAAATGAGTAAAAAATACCTGGTGTGGAATTATTTGGCATGGCATGTCATTATGTGGTGTGGCTTGTGCTGAAATTATGTGGCGTTGAAATCTGGTGTGGAATTGCATTGCCTAGAATTGTGTTGAGTTATGTGGGGTGGAATTATGCATTGTGGAGTGTGATGATGTGGCACAAGTTTGTGTGGCATGGAATTGTGTGGCACAGAGTGGCTTTATGTGGCAGAGACTTGACTGAAATTATGTGGAGTGAAATTATGTCACAAGTAGTTGAATTATGTGGTGTGGAATCATGTGGAGTGGGACTAAATTATGTGGTATGGAATTATTTTCTGTGGAGTGGACTTTTGTGGAGGGGGTGGAACTGTGGGATGTGGAATTGTGTGGTACGAGTAGAATTGTGTGGCATGGACTTAATTGTGTAATGTGGAAAGTAAATATGTTCCATACAGGTCTATCATGTGGAGAAGAGTGGAATTATCTGACATGGTGTGGAATTATGTGGCATGAAATTTTGGCAAGGTGGCAAAGAATAACTGTGTGCCCTGTAACTGTGTGATGTGGCACAGATAGAAATTCCGAAGAGTGGAGTTATGTGTACTGGAGGGGAACTTTGCAGCATTGAGAGGTGTGGAATTGTGCCACACAGAGTAGGACTATGTTCTGTGGAACTGCATGACATGGTGTGAAATTGTGTTGTGCTGAGCTATGTTATGCGGAGTCAGCTTGTTTTATACAGCATGGAGGGAATTATGTGGTGTGGCATAGAGTGGAATTACGAGGAGTGGAATTATATGGCATGGAGAGCAGTGAATTATGTGAATTAGTGAATTGTGTGGAATTATGTGGCTTAGAATGACATTATGTATTGTACAGTTGGCTGAAATTATGTGGCATGGCTTGGATTTCTAGCACGAATTTGTGTGGTATTAGGTTGAGTGAAATTAAGTGGGCTGGAGTGGAATTGTGTGGCATAAAGTGTAGTGAATTATGTGGCATGGAGTGGCATTATGTATTGCAGGATGGACTGAAATGGTGAGGTGTTGTGTGGATTTCTGGTGTGAAATTGCATGGCATTGAGCTGTGTGGAATTATGTGGAGTGGAATTATGTGGCATGGAGTGGCATTATGTATTGCAGGATGGACTGAAATGGTGAGGTGTTGTGTGGATTTCTGGTGTGAAATTGCATGGCATCGAGCTGTGTGGCATTATGTAGAGTGGAATTAAGTGGCTTGGAGTGGAATCATGTGGCCTGGAATAGAACGGAAATATGGAGTGGAATTAAGAGGCGAGGACTGTAATTATGTGGCATAGAATTGTGTTGCGTGTGGTAGAATTGTGTGGCGGGGATGGAATTGTGAGAATTGGGAATGTGTGGTGTGGAGTGCAAAGGTGTGACTTCAACTGGAATTGTGTAATGTTGAGAGCAACTTTTTGATGTGGAGTGGCACTGTGTGAAGTGGAAGTATTTGACATGGTGTTAAATTATGTGGTGTGGCATGGAATTATGTGTCCTGTGAGGGAGTAGAACTCTGTGGCGTGGAATTATGAACATGGCACTCAATTGTGTGCCATGGAGTGGAAAACGGCATGGAATTGTAGCATGGCATGGAATTGTGTGGCAAGAAGTTGAATTGTGAGATGTGAAATTGTGTGGCATGGAGTGCAGTTGGGTAGTGATGTATTGTGTGGTATGGAGTCGATTATCTGGCATGGTGTGGAAGTAGTTGGCATGGCACAGAACAATGTGGTGAGCAGCTAAGTTATGAGGTGTGTAGTGGAATCATGTGCTGGAATTGAGTGGTGTGGCCTGGAATTGTGTGTCTTGGAGTAGAGAGGAATGATGTGATGTGGAGTGAAATTATGTGGCGCTGAGTGAGATGATGTGGCAGAGAGTAGAATTATGTGTCTTGGAGTTGTTTTGCGCAATGGAGTGGAGTGGAATTTTGCACCTCAGATTTACATGCCATGGAATAGAATTATGCGGCATGGCCTGTAATTAGATGTTGTGTTTTGGAGTTGTGTGGGCAGGAATTGTGTGCAATTGTGAGATGTGGAATTGCATGGTGTGTAGTGTATTTGTGTGACTAGGAGTGCAATTGTGTAGAATGGAATGATGTGGCGTGAAGTGTATTGAATTATGTGAGAAGATGTGCCATTCTGTTGTGTAGTTTTGAGAGGAATTATGTGGGGTGGTCTTGGATGGAATTATGTGGTGTGGAGGAAAATAATGTGGTATTGAATTGTGCTGTAGGAAATTGTGCTGGGATGAGGGTGATACAGTTGTTTGGCATGAATCAGAGTAGAATTATGTGGAATTGAATTGTGTGTCATGGGGTGTAGTAGAACTATGCGACATGGAGTGAAACTGTGGCATGTGGGGTGGAAGAAATAACACGTGTAGGGGGCGTGCAGAAGGGAAAAGAAGTAACACGGATGGGCGGGCAGGAGGAAAAGGAACAAATGGATGGGGCTATGTGAGACGGTCTGAAATCATAAACACTCATCCGGAGTGAGTGAACCCAAAAAACATAGCTCCAGAAACAGGAGCAGTGAAAAAACATAAGTACTCGGTCAGTGATCCGGGGGGTTGGGAGGGGGTGGCGGAGGCAAAGGCGAGATTACGGCATGGCACATGCATGCTATAGTGAACAGTAACAATGAGAATGAGAGCGACCCTGAAGCTAACCAATGGTAAGCTATCATATATTGGTGAAATAATGTTGCTCGGCATGGAATTGTATGGCATGGAATTGTCAGACATGAAATTGCATGGCATTATATGGTATGACGTGGAATTCTGTGGTTTGGAGGGCAATTGTGTGGAGTCGAATTAGGCGACATTCCATGGATTTATGTAGTGGAAGTATGTTCCATAGAGTGTAATTATGAAGTGGGTGTGGAGCTGTGTGGCGTAGCGTGGAATTCTGTGGAGTACAATTGTGTTGCGTTGAGTGGAGTGGAAGTATGTTGCATGTGGTGGAGTGGAAATATGTGACAAGGAGAGGAATTATGTAGTGTGGAGTGGAATTATGAGCTCTAGAATTGTGTGGCGTGAAGTCAAATTGTGAGACATGAAATTGTGTGGCGTGGAGAGGAGTTCTGTGGCATAGAGTGCAAATGTGTGACGTGGAGTGCAATTGTATGACGTGGAGTGAAAGTATGTGGAAATGAATTATATAGATTGGAGTTAAACTGTGGGGTGCGATGGAATTATGTGGCATGTGGTGTGAATGTGTACTATGTAATTATGTTGCATTGAAAGGAGTGGAGTTTTGTTATAGAGTGGAATTATGTGGTATGTAGTGGAATTATGTGACAGAATGGAATTATGTAACAGAGATGGAATTATGTGGCGCTGAGTGGAATTATGGTTAATGGAGAGGGATTGAGTGACATTCAGTGGACTGGATGTGAATAGTGTGCAATTATGTACCATGTAAAGGAATTATTTGGCATGGCTTGGAATTGTGCACCGTGCAATTTTGTGGCGTGGAGTGCAATTGTGCGGTGTAGAATGAAGTGGAGTGCAGTTGTGTGATTTGGAGTGCAATTGTATGGTTTAGAACTATGTTGCATGGTGTGAAATAGAATTATGTGGCATGAAGTAGAAATAAATGGCATGGAATTGTGCAGTGTGGCATGGGACTGCAGCATGGGGTGCATTGGAATTATGTGGCATGGTGTGGGATTCTGTGGTAGGGTGAGGACTTACATTAAATGGAAGTATCTGCTGCGGAATTCTGTTGTGGATCTGTGTGGCACGGAATTGCGCCATATGAAATTGTGTGGTGTTTCGTCTTGTGTAATTATGTGGTATGAAGTGAAAATGTGTGGCATGTAATTGTGGGACACTGAAGGGAGAGGAATGGAATTATGTGAGGTGGACTGGATTGGGACTATGCGAAGTAGAACTTCTAGACAGATTGAAGAAAAGTGTTGCTGCACCCAGTGCAGAGCCACTTTTCTTGCGCCCCTTAGTGCTCCCCTAACGCCACTATGTGTGCACCGAATCTAGTATACAGCGCACCATGCCGGAAGTTAGGATTTAGCGCAAGTTCGGAGCTTTGCAGGATTAGTGTAAATTGTATTGACACTAATCCTGCAAAGCCCATTGAGACTAATTGTAAACAATGGTGTGCCTCATTTTAACACCTGCTCTGAGCAGATATAAAAAGTGCCCAAAAAATGACGCAAAGAAATATCTTAGATTATTTTGCGCCATTTTTTCAGCGTCCCTAACTGGGGAATGCCCATTTTGTATACATAAGGCCTGGTGCAGGCATATTGCAGCGTAAAGGGCTACAAAGTGGTGCAATGCATGCATTGCGCCACTTTGTATATTTGGCACAGCATTTATGGCCTCGTTGGGCCACATTAGTATGAAAACATTACTTTAATGGAGCACAAGGAGTCGCTCGGTGCTCTTAAATCTGTATCTATGAGGGTAGTGTGGAATAATGTCATGCGTAGTTAAATTATGTGGCATAGAATAGTGTTGAATGGTGTGGAATTGAGTGCCATTGACTGAGATTGTGTAGCATGGAATGCAATTGTATCACCTGGAGCACAATTGTGGAATGAGAAGTGCAATTCTATGATGTGCATTGCCACTGGGTGGAGTGCATTATATGACATGGTGTAGAAGTATTCAATGTGGAATTATGTTGTATAGAATGGAGTAGAATTGTGTGGCATGGGATTGTGAGGGATGGAGTAGAATTATTTGTTGACGAGTGGAATTTTGTGGTGAGGAGTGCAATTGTGTGCATTTGAATTATGTTGTGTTGACTAGAATTTTGTGGGATGGGGTGAAATTAGGTGGCATGGCATGCAATTCTGTAGTATGAAGGGGATTTATATGGCATGGTGTGGAACTGTGTCCCAGCAACTGTGTTGCACTACGTAGAGTGAAATTATGTGGTGTGCAGTTGAGTGGAAATATGTGGCGTGGAGTCAAATTACATGTCGTGGAGTGGAAATGTGTAGATTGCAATTATGTGTAGTGGAGATGAACTATGTGGCCTGGAGTAAAATTACATGACATAGAATTTTGGTGTGTGGCATTGAATTTGGTGAAGTTGAATTGTTTGTGTGGAATTCAACTGTGTGGATATGAATTATGTGGCATGGATTGGCATTATGTGCCAATGGGTTGTAATTAGGAGTTACGGCATTTTACTAAGTGGTGTGGCTTGGAATTATGTCGGACGGATGGAATTATTGGTGTGTTATGAATTTGAGAGCCATGGGCAAGGAATTGTGAAGCAGGCAATTGTGTTGTTTTAATTGGAGTGGAATGATGTGTAGTGGAGTGGAGTAGAATTATATGTAGCATAATGGAATTATGTGGTACCGCGTGGAACTATGTGGTACAGTGGAATTATGTGGTGCAGATTGAAATTGTATGGAGTGTGGGGAATTTATATTTAGTGAAGTGAAATAATGTAGCATCGTGTATCCTGGAATTGTGAGGCATGGTTTTGGTATTGTGTGGTGTGAATGTGTGGAGTAGAGTGCAACTGTGGGAAGTGAAGTTCAAATGTATGGAGTAGATTTATGCGAGGCTGAATGACATGATATATAATTTTGTGGTGTGGCATGGAATTTTGTGATGTAGAATTGTGTGATGTCTGGTGGAATTGTGCTGGATTGACTGGAATGGAATTATATGGAGTGCACTTATATGCATTGGAGTATAGTGTAATTATGAGGAACAGAGTGGAATTCTGTAAAATGAGTAAAAAATACCTGGTGTGGAATTATTTGGCATGGCATGTCATTATGTGGTGTGGCTTGTGCTGAAATTATGTGGCGTTGAAATCTGGTGTGGAATTGCATTGCCTAGAATTGTGTTGAGTTATGTGGGGTGGAATTATGCATTGTGGAGTGTGATGATGTGGCACAAGTTTGTGTGGCATGGAATTGTGTGGCACAGAGTGGCTTTATGTGGCAGAGACTTGACTGAAATTATGTGGAGTGAAATTATGTCACAAGTAGTTGAATTATGTGGTGTGGAATCATGTGGAGTGGGACTAAATTATGGGGTATGTAATTATTTTCTGTGGAGTGGACTTTTGTGGAGGGGGTGGAACTGTGGGATGTGGAATTGTGTGGTACGAGTAGAATTGTGTGGCATGGACTTAATTGTGTAATGTGGAAAGTAAATATGTTCCATACAGGTCTATCATGTGGAGAAGAGTGGAATTATCTGACATGGTGTGGAATTATGTGGCATGAAATTTTGGCAAGGTGGCAAAGAATAACTGTGTGCCCTGTAACTGTGTGATGTGGCACAGATAGAAATTCCGAAGAGTGGAGTTATGTGTACTGGAGGGGAACTTTGCAGCATTGAGAGGTGTGGAATTGTGCCACACAGAGTAGGACTATGTTCTGTGGAACTGCATGACATGGTGTGAAATTGTGTTGTGCTGAGCTATGTTATGCGGAGGCAGCTTGTTTTATACAGCATGGAAGGAATTATGTGGTGTGGCATAGAGTGGAATTACGAGGAGTGGAATTATATGGCATGAAGTGCAGTGAATTATGTGAATTAGTGAATTGTGTGGAATTATGTGGCATAGAATGACATTATGTCTTCTACAGTGGGCTGAAATTATGTGGCATGGCTTGGATTTCTAGCACAAATTTGTGTGGTATTAGGTTGAGTGAAATTAAGTGGGCTGGAGTGGAATTGTGTGGCATAAAGTGTAGTGAATTATGTGGCATGGAGTGGCATTATGTATTGCAGGATGGACTGAAATGGTGAGGTGTTGTGGGGATTTCTGGTGTGAAATTGCATGGCATTGAGCTGTGTGGCATTATGTGGAGTGGAATTAAGTGGCTTGGAGTGGAATAATGTGGCCTGGAATAGAACGGAAATATGGAGTGGAATTAAGAGGCGAGGACTGTAATTATGTGGCATAGAATTGTGTTGCGTGTGGTAGAATTGTGTGGCGGGGATGGAATTGTGAGAATTGGGAATGTGTGGTGTGGAGTGCAAAGGTGTGACCTCAACTGGAATTGTGCAATGTTGAGAGCAACTTTTTGATGTGGACTTGCATTGTGTGAAGTGGAAGTATTTGACATGGTGTTAAATTATGTGGTTTGGCATGGAATTATGTGTCCTGTGAGGGAGTAGAACTATGTGGCGTAGAATTATGAACATGGCACTCAATTGTGTGCCATGGAGTGGAAAACGGCATTGAATTGTAGCATGGCATTGAATTGTGTGGCATGAAGTTGAATTGTGAGAATTGAAATTGTGTGGCATGGAGTGCAGTTGGGTACTGATGTATTGTGTGGTATGGAGTCGATTATGTGGCATGGTGTGGAAGTAGTTGGCATGGCACAGAACAATGTGGTGAGCAGCTAAGTTATGAGGTGTGTAGTGGAATCATGTGCTGGAATTGAGTGGTGTGGCCTGGAATTGTGTGTCTTGGAGTAGAGAGGAATGATGTGATGTGGAGTGAAATTATGTGGCACTGAGTGAGATGATGTGGCAGAGAGTAGAATTATGTGTCTTGGAGTTGTTTTGCGCAATGGAGTGGAGTGGAACCTTGCACCTCAGATTTACATGCCATGGAATAGAATTATGCGGCATGGCCTTATAATTAGATGTTGTGTTTTGGAGTTGTGTGGGCAGGAATTGTGTGCAATTGTGAGATGTGGAATTTCATGGTGTGTAGTGTATTTGTGTGACTAGGAGTGCAATTGTGTAGAATGGAATGATGTGGCGTGAAGTGGATTGAATTATGTGAGAAGATGTGGCATTATGTTGTGTAGTTTTGAGAGGAATTATGTGGGGTGGTCTTGGGTGGAATTATGTGGCGTGGAGGAAAATAATGTGGTATTGAATTGTGCTGTAGGAAATTGTGCTGGGATGAGGGTGATACAGTTGTTTGGCATGAATCAGAGTAGAATTATGTGGAGTTGAATTGTGTGTCATGGAGTGTAGTAGAACTATGCGACATGGAGTGAAACTGTGGCATGTGGGGTGGAAGAAATAACACGTGTATGGGGCGTGCAGAAGGGAAAAGAAGCAACACGGATGGGCGGGCAGGAGGAAAAGTAACAAATGGATGGGGCTATGGGAGACGGTCTGAAATCATAAACAATCATCCGGAGTGCGTGAACCCAAAAAACATAGCTCCAGAAACAGGAGCAGTGAAAAAACATAAGTGCTTGGTCAGTGATCCGGGGGGTTGGGAGGGGGTGGCGGAGGCAAAGGCGAGATTACGGCATGGCACATGCATGCTATAATGAACAGTAACAATGAGAATGGGAGCGACACTGAAGCTAACCAATGGTAAGCTATCATATATTGGTGAAATAATGTTGCTAGGCATGGAATTGTATGGCATGGAATTGTGAGACATGAAATTGCATGGCATTATATGGTATGACGTGGGATTCTGTGGTTTGGAGGGCAATTGTGTGGAGTCGAATTAGGTGACATTCCATGGAATTATGTAGTGGAAGTATGTTCCATAGAGTGTAATTATGAAGTGGGTGTGGAGCTGTGTGGTGTAGCGTGGAATTCTGTGGAGAACAATTGTGTTGCGTTGAGTGGAGTGGAAGTATGTTGCATGTGGTGGAGTGGAAATATGTGACAAGGAGAGGAATTATGTAGTGTGGAGTGGAATTATGAGCTCTAGAATTGTGTGGCGTGAATTCAAATTGTGAGACATGAAATTGAGTGACGTGGAGAGGAGTTCTGTGGCATAGAGTGCAAATGTGTGACGTGGAGTGCAATTCTATGACGTGGAGTGAAAGTATGTGGAAATTAATTATATAGATTGGAGTTAAGCTGTATGGTGCGATGGAATTATGTGGCATGTGGTGTGAATGTGTACTATGTAATTATGTTGCATTGAAAGGAGTGGAGTTTTGTTATAGAGTGGAATTATGTGGTATGTAGTGGAATTATGTGACAGAATGGAATTATGTAACAGAGATGGAATTATGTGGCGCTGAGTGGAATTATGGTTAATGGAGAGGGATTGAGTGGCATGCAGTGGACTGGATGTGAATGGTTTGCAATTATGTACCATGTAAAGGAATTATTTGGCATGGCTTGGAATTGTGCACCGTGCAATTGTGTGGCATGGAGTGCAATTGTGCTGTGTAGAATGAAGTGGAGTGCAGTTGTGTGATTTGGAGTGCAGTTGTATGGTTTAGAACTATGTGGCATGGTGTGAAATAGAATTATGTGGCATGGAGTAGAAATAAATGGCATGGAATTGTGCAGTGTGGCATGAGACTGCAGCATGGGGTGCATTGGAATTATGTGGCATGGTGTGGGATTCTGTGGTAGGGTGAGGACTTAAATTAAATGGAAGTATCTGCCACGGAATTCTGTTGTGGATCTGTGTGGCTCGGAATTGTGCCATATGAAATTGTGTGGTGTTTCGTCTTGTGTAATTATGTGGCATGAAGTGAAAATGGGTGGCATGTAATTGTGGGACACTGAAGGGAGAGGAATGGAATTATGTGATGTGGACTGGATTGGGACTATGCGAAGTATTACTACTAGACAGATTGAAGAAAAGTGTTGCTGCTCCCAGTGCAGAGCCACTTTTCTTGTGTCCCTTAGTGCTCCCCTAATGCCACTATGTGTTCACCGAATCTAATATACAGCGCACCATGCCGGAAGTTATGATCTAGCGCTAGTTCGGAGCTTTGCAGGATTAGTGTGAATTGTATTGACACTAATCCTGCAAAGCCCATTGAGACTAATTGTAAACAATGATGTGCCTCATTTTAACACCTGCTCTGAGCAGGTATGAAAAGTGCCCAAAAAATGACGCAAAGAAATATCTTAGATCATTTTGCGCCATTTTTTCAGCGTCCCTAACTGGGGAATGCCCATTTTGTTTACATAAGGCCTGGCACAGGCATATTGCAGCGTAAAGGGCTACAAAGTGGTGCAATGCATGCATTGCGCCACTTTGTATATTTGGCAAAGCACTTATGGCCTCGTTGGGCCACATTAGTATGAAAACATTACTTTAATGGAGCACAAGGAGGCGCTCGATGCTCTTAAATCTGTATCTATGAGGGTAGTGTGGAATAATGTCATGCGTAGTTAAATTATGTGGCATAGAATAGTGTTGAATGGTGTGGAATTGAGTGCCATTGACTGAGATTGTGTAGCATGGAGTGCAATTGTGTCACCTGGAGCACAATTGTGGAATGAGAAGTGCAATTGTATGATGTGCATTGCCACTGGGTGGAGTGCATTATATGACATGGTGTAGAAGTATTCAATTTGGAATTATGTTGTATAGAATGGAGTAGAATTGTGTGGCATGGGATTGTGAGGGATGGAGTAGAATTATGTGTTGACGAGTGGAATTTTGTGGTGAGGAGTGCAATTGTGTGCATTTGAATTATGTTGTGTTGACTAGAATTTTGTAGGGTGGGGTGAAATTAGGCGGCATGGCATGCAATTCTGTAGTATGAAGGGGATTTATATGGCATGGTGTGGAACTGTGTCCCAGCAACTGTGTTGCACTATGTAGAGTGAAATTATGTGGTGTGCAGTTGAGTGGAAATATGTGGCGTGGAGTCAAATTACATGTTGTGGAGTGGAAATGTGTAGATTGCAATTATGTGTAGTGGAGAGGAACCATGAGGCCTGGAGTAAAATTATATGACATAGAATTGTGGTGCATGGCATTGAATTTGGTGAAGTTGAATTGTTTGTGTGGAATGCAACTGTGTGGATATGAATTATGTGGCATGGATTGGCATTATGTGCCAATGGGTTGTAATTAGGAGTTATGGCATTTTACTAAGTGGTGTGGCTTGGAAGTATGTGGGATAGATGGAATTATTGGTGTGTTATGAATTTGAGAGGCATGGGCAAGGAATGGTGAAGCAGGCAATTGTGTTGTTTTGAGTGGAGTGGAATGATGTGTAGTGGAGTGGATTAGAATTATATGTAGCGTAATGGAATTATGTGGTACCGAGTGGAACTATGTGGTACAGTGGAATTACGTGGTGCAGATTGAAATTGTATGGAGTGTGGGGAATTTATATTTATTGAAGTGAAATAATGTAGCATGGTGTATCCTCGAATTGTGATGCATGGTTTGGAATTGTGTGGTGTGAAAGTGTGGTGTAGAGTGCAACTGTGAGAAGTGAAGTGCAAATGAATGGAGTAGATTTATGCGAGGCTGAATGACATGATATATAATTTTATGGTGTGGCATGGAATTTTGTTGTCTAGAATTGTGTGATGTGTGGTGGAATTGTGCTGGATTGACTGGAATGGAATTCTATTGAGTGCACTTATATGCATTGCAGTATAGTGTAATTATGAGGAACAGAGTGGAATACTGTAAAAGGAGTAAAAATACCTGGTGTGGAATTATGTGGCATGGCATGGAATTATGTGGTGTGGCTTGTGCTGAAATTATGTGGCGTGGACATCTGGTGTGGAATTGCATTGCATACAATTGTGTTGAGTTATGTGGGGTGGAATTATTCATTGTGAAGTGTAATGATGTGGCACAGGTTTGTGTGGCATGGAATTGTGTGGCATAGAGTGGCTTTATGTGGCATAGACTTGACTGAAAATATGTGGATTGAAATGATGTCACAAGTAGTTGAATTATGAGGTGTGGAATCATGTGGAGTGGGGCTAAATTATGTGGTGTGGAATTATTTTCTGTGGAGTGGACTTTTGTGGAGGGGTGGAACTGTGGGATGTGGAATTGTGTGGTACGAGTAGGATTGTGTGGCATGGACTTAATTGTGTAACGTGGAAAGTAAATATGTTCCATATAGGTCTATCATGTGGAGAAGAGTGGAGTTACTGACATGGTGTGGAATTATGTGGCATGAAATTATGGCAAGGTGGCAATGAATAACTGTGTGCCCTGCAACTGTGTGATGTGGAGTGGAATGATGTGGCACAGATAGAAATTCCGAGGAGTGGAGTTATGTGTACTGGAGGGGAACTATGCAGCATTGAGAGGTGTGGAATTGTGCCACACAGAGTAGGACTATGTTCTGTGGAACTGTATGACTTGGGGTGAAATTGTGTTGTGCTGAGCTGTGTTATGCGGAGTCAGCTTGCTTTATACAGCATGGAGGGAATTATGTGGTGTGGCATAGAGTAGAATTACGAGGAGTGGAATTGTATGGCACGGAGTGCAGTGAATAATGTGGCATGGACTGGAATGTTGTGGGTTGTGTGGAATTATGTGGCATAGAATGACATTATGTCTTGTACAGTGGGCTGAAATTATGTGGCATGGCTTGGATTTCTAGCACAAATTTGTGTGGTATTAGGTGGAGTGAAATTAAGTTGGCTGGAGTGGAATTGTGTGGCATAAATTGTATTGAATTATGTGGCATGGAATGGCATTATGTATTGTGGGATATACTGAAATGATGTGGTGTTTTGTGGATTTCTGGTGTGAAATTGCATGGCATTGAGCTGTGTGGCATTATGTGGAGTGGAATTAAGTGGCTTGGAGTGGAATCATGGGGCCTGGAATAGAACGGAAATATGGAGTGGAATTAAGAGGCGAGGACTGGAATTATGTGGCATAGAATTGTGTTGCGTGGGGTGGAATTGTGTGGCGGGTGGAATTGTGAGAAGTGGGAATGTGTGGTGTGGAGTGCAAAGGTGTGACCTCAACTGGAATTGTGTAATGTTGAGAGCAATTTTTTGATGTGGAGTGGCATTGTGTGAAGTGGAAGTATTTGACATGGTGTTAAATTATGTGGTGTGGCATGGAATGATGTGTCCTGTGAGGGAGCAGAACTATGTGGCATGGAATTATGAAACATGGCATTCAATCGTGTGCCATGGAGTGGAACACGGCATGGAATTGTAACATGGCATGGAATTGTGTGGCATGAAGTTGAATTGTGAGATGTGAAATTGTGTGGCATTGAGTGCAATTGGGTAGTGATGAATTGTGTGGTATGGATTCGATTACGTGGCATGGTGTGAAAGTAGTTGGCATGGCACAGAACAATGTGGTGAGCAGCTTAGTTATGAGGTGTGGAGTGGAATCATGTGTTGGAATTGAGTGGTGTGGCCTGGAATAGTGTGTCTTGGAGTAGAGAGGAATTATGTGATGTGCAGTGGAATTATGTGGCGCTGAGTGAGATGATGTGGCAGAGAGTAGAATTATGTGTCTTGGGGTTGTTTTGCGCAATGGAGTGGAGTGGAATTTTGTACCTCAGATTTACATGCCATTGAATAGAATTATGGCATGGCGTGGAATAAGATGTTGTGTTTTGGAGTTGTGTGGGCAGGAATTCTGTGCAATGGTGAGACTTGGAATTGCATGGTGTGTAGTGTATTTGTGTGACTAGGAGTGCAGTTGTGTAGAATGGAATGATGTGGCGTGAAGTGGATTGAATTATGTGAGAAGATGTGGTATTATGTTGTGTAGTTTTGAGGGGAATTATGTGGGTTGGTCTTGGATGGAATTTTGTGGTGTGGAGGAAAATAATGTGGTATGGAATTGTGCTGTAGGAAATTGTGCTGGGATGAGTGTGATGCAGTTGTTTGGCATGAATCATAGTAGAATTATGTGGAGTTGAATTGTGTGTCATGTAGTGTAGTATAACTATGTGACATGGAGTGAAACTGTGGCATGTGGGGTGGAAAAATAACACGTGTAGGGGGCGTGCAGAAGGGAAAAGAAGCAACACGGATGGGCGGGCAGGAGGAAAAGGAACAAATGGATGGGGCTATGGGAGACGTTCTGAAATCACAAGCACTCATACGGAGTGCTTGAACCCAAAATTTATAGCTCCAGAAACAGGAGCAGTGAAAAAACATAAGTATCTGGTCAGTGATCGGGGGGGGTGGCGGAGGCAAACGCGAGATTACGGCATGGCACATGCATGCTATAATGAACAGTAACAATGAGAATGAGAGCGACACTGAAGCTAACCAATGGTAAGCTATCATAAATTGGTGGAATAATGTTGCAAGGCGTGGAATTGTATGGCATGGAATTGTCAGACATGAAATTGCATGGCATTGAATGGAATGACGTGGGATTCTGTGGTTTGGAGGGAAATTGTGTGGAGTCGAATTAGGTGACAATCCATGGAATTATGTAGTGGAAGTATGTTCCATAGAGTGTAATTAGAAAGTGGGTGTGGAACTGTGTGGTGTAGCGTGGAATTCTGCGGAGTACAATTGTGTTCCGTTGAGTGGAGTGGAAGTATGTTGCATGTGGTGGAGTGGAAATATGTGGCAAGGAGAGGAATTTTGTAGTGTGGAGTGGAATTATGAGCTCTAGAATTGTGTGGCGTGAAGTCAAATTGTGAGACGTGAAATTGTGTGGCATGGAGAGGAGTTGTGTGGCATAGAGTGCAAATGTGTGACGTGGAGTGCAATTGTATGATGTGGAGTGAAAGTATGTGGAAATGGATTTTATAGATTGGAGTGAAGCTGTGGCGTGTGATGGAATTATTTGGCATGTGGTGTGAATGTGTAGTATGTAATTGTGTTCCATTGAAAGGAGTGGAGTTGTGTTATAGAGTGGAATTATGTGGTATGTAGTGGAATTATGTGACAGAATGGAATTATGTAACAGAGATGGAATTATGTGGCTCTGAGTGGAATTATGGTTAATGGAGAGGGATTGAGTGGCATGCAGTGGACTGGATGTGAATGGTTTGCAATTATGTACCATGTAAAGGAATTATTTGGCATGGCTTGGAATTGTGCACCGTGCAATTGTGTGCCATGGAGTGCAATTGTGCGGTGTAGAATGAAGAGGAGTGCAGTTGTGTGATTTGGAGTGCAATTGTATGGTTTAGAACTATGTGGCATGGTGTGAAATAGAATTATGTGGCATGGAGTAGAAATAAATGGCATGGAATTGTGCAGTGTGGCATGAGACTGCAGCATGGGGTGCATTGGAATTATGTGGCATGGTGTGGGATTCTGTGGTAGGGTGAAGACTTAAATTAAATGGAAGAATCTGCTGCGGAATTCTGTTGTGGATCTGTGTGGCTCGGAATTGTGCCATATGAAATTGTGTGGTGTTTTGTCTTGTGTAATTATGTGGCATGAAGTGAAAATGGGTGGCATGTAATTGTGGGACACTGAAGGGAGAGGAATGGAATTATGTGATGTGGACTGGATTGGGACTATGCGAAGTAGAACTACTAGACAGATTGAAGAAAAGTGTTGCTGCTCCCAGTGCAGAGCCACTTTTCTTGCGTCCCTTAGTGCTCCCCTAACGCCACTATGTGTGCACCGAATCTAATATACAGTGCACCATGCCGGAAGTTAGGATCTAGCGCTAGTTCGGAGCTTTGCAGGATTAGTGTGAATTGTATTGACACTAATCCTGCAAAGCCCATTGAGACTAATTGTAAACAATGATGTGCCTCATTTTAACACCTGCTCTGAGCAGGTATAAAAAGTGCCCAAAAAATGACGCAAAGAAATATCTTAGATCATTTTGCGCCATTTTTTCAGCGTCCCTAACTGGGGAATGCCCATTTTGTATACATAAGGCCTGGCACAGGCATATTGCAGCGTAAAGGGCTACAAAGTGGTGCAATGCATGCATTGCGCCACTTTGTATATTTGTCAAAGCACTTATGGCCTCGTTGGGCCACATTAGTATGAAAACATTAATTTAATGGGGCACAAGGAGGCGCTCGGTGCTCTTAAATCTGTATCTATGAGGGTAGTGTGGAATAATGTCATGTGTAGTTAAATTATGTGGCATAGAATAGTGTTGAATGGTGTGGAATTTAGTGCCATGGACTGAGATTGTGTAGCATGGAGTGCAATTGTGTCACCTGGAGCACAATTGTGGAATGAGAAGTGCAATTGTATGATATGCATTGCCACTGGGTGGAGTGCATTATATGACATGGTGTAGAATTATTCAATGTGGAATTATGTTGTATAGAATGGAGTAGAATTGTGTGGCATGGGATTGTGAGGGATAGAGTAGAATTATGTGTTGACGAGTGGAATTTTGTGGTGAGGAGTGCAATTGTGTGCATTTGAATTATGCTGTGTTGACTAGAATTTTGTAGGGTGAGGTGAAATTAGGCGGCATGGCATGCAATTCTGTAGTATGAAGGGGATTTATATGGCATGGTGTGGAACTGTGTCCCAGCAACTGTGTTGCACTATGTAGAGTGAAATTATGTGGTGTGCAGCTGAGTAGAAATATGTGGCGTGGAGTCAAATTACATGTCGTGGAGTGGAAATGTGTAGATTGCAATTATGTGTAGTGGAGAGGAACCATGAGGCCTGGAGTAAAATTATATGACATAGAATTGTGGTGCATGGCATTGAATTTGGTGAAGTTCAATTGTTTGTGTGGAATGCAACTGTGTGGATATGAATTATGTGGCATGGATTGGCATTATGTGCCAATGGGTTGTAATTAGGAGTTATGGCATTTTACTAAGTGGTTTGGCTTGGAAGTATGTGGGATAGATGGAATTATTGGTGTGTTATGAATTTGAGAGGCATGGGCAAGGAATTGTGAAGCAGGCAATTGTGCTGTTTTGAGTGGAGTGGAATGATGTGTAGTGGAGTGGAGTAGAATTATATGTAGCGTAATGGAATTATGTGGTACCGAGTGGAACTATGTGGTACAGTGGAATTACGTGGTGCAGATTGAAATTGTATGGAGTGTGGGGAATTTATATTTAGTGAAGTGAAATAATGTAGCATCATGTATCCTGGAATTGTGAGGCATGGTTTGTAATTGTGTGGTGTGAAAGTGTGGAGTAGGGTGCAACTGTGAGAAGTGAAGTGCAAATTAATGGAGTAGATTTATGCGAGGCTGAATGACATGATATATAATTTTATGGTGTGGCATGGAATTTTGTGGTGTAGAATTGTGTGATGTGTGGTGGAATTGTGCTGGATTGACTGGAATGGAATTCTATGGAGTGCACTTATATGCATTGCAGTATAGTGCAATTATGAGGAACAGAGTGGAATTCTGTAAAAGGAGTAAAAATACCTGTTGTGGAATTATGTGTCATGGCATGGAATTATGTGGTGTGGCTTGTGCTGAAATTATGTGGCGTCGACATCTGGTGTGGAATTGCATTGCATAGAATTGTGTTGAGTTATGTGGGGTGGAATTATGCATTGTGAAGTGTAATGATGTGGCACAGGTTTGTGTGGCATGGAATTGTGTGGCACAGAGTGGCTTTATGTGGCATAGACTTGACTGAAAATATGTGGAGTGAAATGATGTCACAAGTAGTTGAATTATGAGGTGTGGAATCATGTGGAGTGGGGCTAAATTATGTGGTGTGGAATTATTTTCTGTGGAGTGGACTTTTGTGGAGGGGTGGAACTGTGGGATGTGGAATTGTGTGGTACGAGTAGGATTGTGAGGCATGGACTTAATTGTGTAACGTGGAAAGTAAATATGTTCCATATAGGTCTATCATGTGGAGAAGAGTGGAGTTACTGACATGGTGTGGAATTATGTGGCATGAAATTATGGCAAGGTGGCAAAGAATAACTGTGTGCCCTGCAACTGTGTGATGTGGAGTGGAATGATGTGGCACAGATAGAAATTCCGAGGAGTGGAGTTATGTGTACTGGAGGGGAACTATGCAGCATTGAGAGGTGTGGAATTGTGCCACACAGAGTAGGACTATGTTCTGTGGAACTGTATGACATGGGGTGAAATTGTGTTGTGCTGAGCTGTGTTATGCGGAGTCAGCTTGCTTTATACAGCATGGAGGGAATTATGTGGTGTGGCATAGAGTAGAATTACGAGGAGTGGAATTGTATGGCACGGAGTGCAGTGAATAATGTGGCATGGACTGGAATGTTGTGGGTTGTGTGGAATTACGTGGCATAGAATGACATTATGTTTTGTACAGTGGGCTGAAATTATGTGGCATGGCTTGGATTTCTAGCACAAATTTGTGTGGTATTAGGTGGAGTGAAATTAAGTTGGCTGGAGTGGAATTGTGTGGCATAAATTGTATTGAATTATGTGGCATGGAAGGGCATTATGTATTGTGGGATGGACTGAAATGATGTGGTGTTTTGTGGATTTCTGGTGTGAAATTGCATGGGATTGAGCTGTGTGGCATTATGTGGAGCGGAATTAAGTGGCTTGGAGTGGAATCATGGGGCCTGGAATAGAACAGAAATATGGAGTGGAATTAAGAGGCGAGGACTGTAATTAAGTGGCATAGAATTGTGTTGCGTGGGGTGGAATTGTGTGGCGGGGGATGGAATTGTGAGAAGTGGGAATGTGTGGTGTGGAGTGCAAAGGTGTGACCTCAACTGGAATTGTGTAATGTTGAGAGCAACTTTTTGATGTGGAGTGGCATTGTGTGAAGTGGAAGTATTTGACATGGTGTTACATTATGTTTTTGTGGCATGGAATTATGTGTCCTGTGAGGGAGTAGAACTATGTGGCGTGGAATTATGAACATGGCACTCAATTGTGTGCCATGGAGTGGAAAACGGCATGGAATTGTAGCATGGCATGGAATTGTGTGGCATGAAGTTGAATTGTGAGGTGTGAAATTGTGTGGCGTGGAGTGCAATTGGGTAATGATGAATTGTGTGGTATGGAGTCGATTATGTGGCATGGTGTGGAAGTAGTTGGCATGGCACAGAACAATGTGGTGAGCAGCTAAGTTATGAGGTGTGTAGTGGAATCATGTGTTGGAATTTAGTGGTGTGGCCTGGAATTGTGTGTCTTGGAGTAGAGAGGAATTATGTGATGTGGAGTGAAATTATGTGGCGCTGAGTGAGATGATGTGGCAGAGAGTAGAGTTATGTGTCTTTGAGTTGTTTTGCACAATGGAGTGGAGTGAAATTTTGCACCTCAGATTTACATGCCATGGAATAGAATTATGCGGCATGGCGTGGAACTAGATATTGTGTTTTGGAGTTGTGTGGGCAGGAATTGTGTGCAATTGTGAGACGTGGAATTGCATGGTGTGTAGTGTATTTGTGTGACTAGGAGTGCAATTGTGTAGAATGGAATGATGTGGCGTGAAGTGGATTGAATTATGTGAGAATATGTGGCATTATGTTGTGTAGTTTTGAGAGGAATTATGTGGGGTGGTCTTGGATGGAATTATGTGGTGTGGAGGAAAATAATGTGGTATTGAATTGTGCTGTAGGAAATTGTGCTGGGATGAGGGTGATACAGTTGTTTGGCATGAATCAGAGTAGAATTATGTGGAGTTGAAATGTGTGTCATGGAGTGTAGTAGAACTATGCGACATGGAGTAAAACTGTGGCATGTGGGGTGGAAGAAATAACACGTGTAGGGGACGTGCAGAAGGGAAAAGAAGCAACACGGATGGGCGGGCAGGAGGAAAAGGAACAAATGGATGGGGCTATAGGAGACGGTCTGAAATCGCAAGCACTCATCCGGAGTGCGTGAACCCAAAACACATAGCTCCAGAAACAGGAGCAGTGGAAAAAACATAAGTACTTGGTCAGTGATCCAGGGCGGGGGGTGGAGGAGGCAAACGCGAGAATACGGCATGGCACATGCATGCTATAATGAACAATGAGAATGAGAGCGACACTGAAGCTAACCAATGGTAAGCTATCATAAATTGGTGGAATAATGTTGCAAGGCGTGGAATTGTATGGCATGGAATTGTCAGACATGAAATTGCATGGCATTAAATGGAATGACGCGGGATTCTGTGGTTTGGAGGGAAATTGTGTGGAGTCGAATTAGGTGACAATCCATGGAACTATGTAGTGGAAGTATGTACGATAGAGTGTAATTAGAAAGTGGGTGTGGAACTGTGTGGTGTAGCGTGGAATTCTGCGGAGTACAATTGTGTTGCGTTGAGTGGAAGCATGTTGCATGTGGTGGAGTGGAAATATGTGGCAAGGAGATGAATTGTGTAGTGTGGAGTGGAATTATGAGCTTTAGAATTGTGTGGCGTGAAGTCAAATTGTGAGACGTGAAATTGTGTGGCGTGGAGAGGGGTTGTGTGGCATAGAGTGCAAATGTGTGACGTGGAGTGCAATTCTATGACGTGGAGTGAAAGTATGTGGAAATTAATTTTATAGATTGGAGTGAAGGTGTGGCGTGCGATGGAATTATGTGGCATGTGGTGTGAATGTGTACTATGTAATTGTGTTGCATTGAAAGGAGTGGAGTTGTGTTATATAGTGGAATTATGTGGTATGTAGTGGAATTATGTGACAGAATGGAATTATGTAACAGAGATGTAATTATGTGGCGCTGAGTGGAATTATGGTTAATGGAGAGGGATTGAGTGGCATGCAGTAGATTGGATGTGAATGGTGTGCAATTATGTACCATGTAAAGGAATTATTTGGCATGGCTTGGAATTGTGCACCGTGCAATTGTGTGGCGTGGAGTGCAATTGTGCGGTGTAGAATGAAGTGGAGTGCAGTTGTGTGATTTGGAGTGCAATTGTATGGTTTAGAACTATGTGGCATGATGTGAAATAGAATTATGTGGCATGGAGTAGAAATAAATGGCATGGAATTGTGGAGTGTGGCATGGGACTGCAGCATGGGGTGCATTGGAATTATGTGGCATGGTGTGGGATTCTGTGGTAGGGTGAGGACTTAAATTAAATGGAAGTATCTGCTGCGGAATTCTGTTGTGGATCTGTGTGGCACGGAATTGTGCCATATGAAATTTTGTGGTGTTTCGTCTTGTGTAATTATGTGGCATGAAGTAAAAATGATTGGCATGTAATTGTGGGACACTGAAGGGAGAGGAATGGAATTATGTGATGTGGACTGGATTGGGACTATGCGAAGTAGAACTACTAGACAGATTGAAGAAAAGTGTTGCTGCACCCAGTGCAGAGCCACTTTTCTTGCGCCCCTTAGTGCTCCCCTAACGCCACTATGTGTGCACCGAATCTAGTATACAGCGCACCATGCCGGAAGTTAGGATCTAGCGCTAGTTTGGAGCTTTGCAGGATTAGTGTAAATTGTATTGACACTAATCCTGCAAAGCCCATTGAGACTAATTGTAAACAATGGTGTGCCTCATTTTAACACCTGCTCTGAGCAGGTATAAAAAGTGCCCAAAACATTACGCAAAGAAATATTTTAGATTATTTTGCGCCATTTTTTCAGCGTCCCTGACTGGGGAATACCCATTTTGTATACATAAGGCCTGGCGCAGGCATATTGCAGCGTAAAGGGCTACAAAGTGGTGCAATGCATGCATTGCGCCACTTTGTATATTTGGCACTGCACTTATGGCCTCGTTGGGCCACATTAGTATGAAAACATTACTTTAATGGGGCACAAGGAGGCGCTCGGTGCTCTTAAATCTGTATCTTTGTAGGTAGTTTGGAATAATGTCATGCGTAGTTAAATTATGTGGCATAGGATAGTGTTGAATGGTGTGGAATTGAGTGCCATGGACTGAGATTGTGCAGCATGGAGTGCAATTGTGTCACCTGGAGCACAATTGTGGAATGAGAAGTGCAATTGTATGATATGCATTGCCACTGGATGGAGTGCATTATATGACATGGTGTAGAATTATTCAATGTGGAATTATGTTGTATAGAATGGAGTAGAATTGTGTGGCATGGGATTGTGAGGGATGGAGTCGAATTATGTGTTGACGAGTGGAATTTTGTGGTGAGGAGTGCAATTGTGTGCATTTGAATTATGTTGTGTTGACTAGAATTTTGTGGGGTGGGGTGAAATTAGGCGGACTGGCATTCAATTCTGTAGTATGGAGGGGATTTATATGGCATGGTGTGGAACTGTGTCCCAGCAACTGTGTTGCACTACGTAGAGTGAAATTATGTGGTGTGCAGTTGAGTGGAAATATGTGGCGTGGAGTCAAAATACATGTCATGGAGTGGAAATGTGTAGATTGCAATTATGTGTAGTGGAGAGGAACTATGTGGCCTGGAGTAAAATTATATGACATAGAATTGTGGTGCGTGGCATTGAATGTGGTGAAGTTAAATTGTTTGTGTGGAATGCAACTGGGTGGATATGAATTATGTGGCGTGGATTGGCATTATGTGCCAATGGGTTGTAATTAGGAGTTATGGCATTTTACTAAGTGGTGTGGCTTGGAATTATGTGGGATGGATGGAATTATTGATGTGTTATGAATTTGAGAGCCAAGGGCAAGGAATTGTGAAGCAGGCAATTGTGTTGTTTTGAGTGGAGTGGAATGATGTGTAGTGGAGTGGAGTAGAATTATATGTAGCGTAATGGAATTATGTGGTACCGAGCAGAACTATGTGGTACAGTGGAATTACGTGGTGCAGATTGAAATTGTATGGACTGTGGTGAATTTATATTTAGTGAAGTGAAATACCTTTATTTTTAGTAACTCTGAGTATTGTGTTTTCTTATGATATTGTGCTATATGATATAAGTGGTATAGTAGGAGCTTTGCATGTCTCCTAGTTCAGCCTAAGCTGCTTTGCCATAGCTACCTTCTATCAGCCTTAGCTTCTAGAAACACCTCTATTCTACTAATAGGGGATAACTGGACCTGGCACAGGGTGTAAGCACCACAAGGTACCCACTATAAGCCAGGCCAGCCTCCTACATTGGTGGTGCAGCGGTGGTATACGTACTTGCAACTGCTTTACCACTTTGTCATTTGGTGCTTTTCATAAGAAAATCGCATACCAAATAGTTCAGTATATGTACACTTAACCAAAACAGTTTACATTTCTTCTCTAAAACTTTTAACAAAGTTTCTGGAAAGTTTTGAAAACTTCTCAAAGTTTTTCCCAAAGTTTGAAAAAGTTTTTTCTCCGTGCTTTCTAAAGTTCTAAAACTTTTTCTCTCAATATACTTAAACCTTTTCCTATCATGTCTACAGTAGAGGCTACTTCCAAGGTTGTTCAGGCAACTTATGAAAGTTGAAACTACAAAAGTTTGAGGGGTTTCTGCCTGGATAGAGGTTTAAGCATAGGTAAGAATCCAACAAAAGAGTTTCTCTTTAACCTGCTCTTACAGGATGACCAGAACCAGTCTGGCCCATCTCAGGAAAGGGTAGAAAAAGGGGAGGCTTCCCAGTCAGACTCAGAGGGGTTCCCTGAAGATGCTGGGGACGGTTCTTATAAAGTCCTGCCCCCTAGCAGGCCACCTAGTGACACTGGTAGTGTTAGAGGGTCACACATTAGTAGGGCATCTTTCACTCCTAGAGGCCAGGTTACTAGGGTCCAGGCAGTTAGGGACAGGTCTCTCTCTGCCAATTCCCAAATCTCCTCTGTGTCCAAACATTCCCAAGCCTCCCACCCTGAGGATAACTTAATGGAAAGGGAACTCAGAAAGCTGAGGATGGAAGAGACCAGACTGTAGCTTAAACAGCAACAGCTGGCCTTAGACAGGGAATCCCTAGACATAGAGAGGGAAAGACAGATTTAAGGAAATGGCTCCCTGTTGCATTACCCCCTACTTTTTGCCGGATACTGATGCTGACTTGACTGCGAAGTGTGCAGGGACCCTGCTAACCAGGCCCCAGCACCAGTGTTCTTTCACCTAGAATGTACCATTGTTTCCACAATTGGCACCCCCTGGCACACAGATAAGTTCCTTGTAAAAGGTACCAGTGGTACCAAGGGCCCCGTGACCAGGGAAGGTCCCTAAGGGCTGCAGCATATGTTGTGCCACCCTAAGGGACCCCTCACCTAACACATGCACACTGCCATTGCAGATTGTGTGTGTTGGTGGGGAGAAAAAGGCAAAGTCGACATGGCATCCCCCTCAGAATGCCATGCACACAAAATGCTGCCTGTGGCATAGGTAAGTCACCCCTCTAGTAGGCCTGACAGCCCTAAGGCACTATACCACAAGTGAGGGCATAGCTGCATGAGCAATATGCCCTTACAGTGTCTAAGTCTATTCTTAGACATTGTAAGTACAGTGTGGCCATATTAAGTATTTGGTCTGGGAGTTTGTCAAAAACGAACTCCACAGCTCCATAATGGCTACAATGAATACTGGGACGTTTGGTATCAAACTTCTCAGAATAATAAACCCACACTGATGCCAGTGTTGGATTTATTAAAAAATGCACACAGAGAGCATCTTAGAGATGCCCCCTGTATTTTACCCAATTGTTCAGTGCAGGACTGACTGGTCTGTGCCAGCATGCTGCTGAGAGACGAGTTTCTGACCCCATGTGGTGAGGGCCTTTGTGCTATCTGAGGACAGAAACAAAAGCCTGCTCTGGGTGGAGGTGCTTCACACCTCCCCCCTGCAGGAACTGTAACACCTAGCAGTGAGCCTCAAAGGCTCAGGCTTCGTGTTACAATGACCCAGGGCACTCCAGCTAGTGGAGATGACCGCCCCCTGGACACAGCCCCCACTTTTGGTGGCAAGTCCAGGGGAGATAATGAGAAAAACAAGGAGGAGTCACCAACCAGTCAGGACAGCCCCTAAGGTGTCCTGAGCTGAGGTGACCCCTGCCTTTAGAAATCCTCCATCTTGGTTTTGGAGGATTCTCCCAATAGGAATAGGGATGTGCCCCCCTCCCCTCAGGGAGGAGGCACAAGGAGGGTATAGCCAACCTCAAGGACAGTAGCCATTGGTTACTGCCCTCCCAGACCTAAACACACCCCTAAATTCAGTATTTAGGGGCTCCCAGAACCTAGGAAACTATATTCCTGCAACCTGAAGACGAAGAAGGACTGCTGACCTGAAGCCCTGCAGAGAAGACGGAGACACCAACTGCTTTGGCCCCAGCCCTACCGGCCTGTCTCCCCACTTCAAGAAAAACTGCAACAGAGACGCGTCCCCCAGGGTCCAGCGACCTCTGAAGCCTCAGAGGACTACCCTGCATCTAAAAGGACCAAGTAACTCCAGAGGACAGTGGCCCTGTTCAACCAACCTGCAACTTTGCAACAAAGAAGCAACTTTTAAAGACCACACGTTTCCCGCCGGAAGCGTGAGACTTTCCACTCTGCACCCGACGCCCCCGGCTCGACCTGCGGAAAACTAACTCTACAGGGAGGACTCCCCGGTGACTGCGAGCCCGTGAGTAGCCAGAGTTTACCCCCCTGAACCCCCACAGCGACGCCTGCAGATGGAATCCAAAGGCTCCCCCTGACCGCGACTGCCTGCTTCAAGGAACCCGACGCCTGGAAAACACACTGCACCCTCAGCCTCCAGGACCTGAAGGAACCGAACTCCAGTGCAGGAGCGACCCCCAGGCGGCCCTCTTCCTAGCCCAGCTGGTGGCTACCCCGAGGACGTTGAAGAGACCGCGGGTCTCCCCATTGAATCCTATTACAAACCAGACGCCTGTTTGCACTCTGCACCCGGCCGCCCCTGTGCCGCTGAGGGTGTACTTTCTGTGCCTGCTTGTGTCCCCCCCGGTGCCCTACAAAACCCCCCTGGTCTGCCCTCCGAAGTCGCAGGTACTTACCTGCTGGCAGACTGGAACCGGGGCACCCCTATTTCCATTGAAGCCTATGTGTTTTGGGCACCACTTTGACCTCTGCACCTGACTGGCCCTAAGCTGCTGGTGTGGTAACTTTGGGGTTGCCTTGAATCCCCAACGGTGGGCCACCGTGGACCCAACTTTGAACCCTGTAAGTGTTGTACTTACCTGCAAAACTAACATTTACTTACCTCCCCCAGGAACTGTTGATTTTTGCAGTGTGTCCATTTTCAAAATAGCTTATTGCCATTTTGGCCTAAACTGTACATGCTATTGTGATGATTCAAAGTTCCTAAGATACCTGAGTAAAATGCCTTTCATTTAAAGTATAGTTTGTAAATCTTGAACCTGTGGTTCTTAAAATAAACTAAGAAAAGACATTATTCTATATAAAAACCTATTGGCCTGGAATTGTCTTTGAGTGTGTGTTCCTTATTTATTGCCTGTGTGTGTACAACAAATGCTTAACACTACCCTCTGATAAGCCTACTGCTCGACCACACTACCACAAAATAGAGCATTAGAATGATCTCTTTTTGCAACCATCTTACCTCTAAGGGGGACTCTGTGCATGCTATTTCTCACTTTGAAATAGTACATACAGAGCCAACTTCATAGATTGGTGGATCAGCGGTGGGGTACAAGACTTTGCATTTGCTGGACTACTCAGCCAATACCTGATCACACGACTAAAATTCAAAAAATTGTCATTAGAAACAGATTTTTGAAATTTTAACTATTTTGCGCAATTTTTAAAAGTCGTGCTAGGGCCTTGTGTTAGTCCCTGTTAGCATTTCTTTTAGAGTTTAAGAGTTTTTGTAAAAGTTTGGATTAAGTTCTAGTGATAGTTTTAGATTCTTAAAAAGTATTCCAACTTTTAGAAGAATAATGTCTGCTGTAGAAGAGATGGCGGTGGAGCTCAACGTCACTCCTTACCTGAATCTTAGGATGTCAGAGTTAAGGTCTCTCTGCAAAATCAAAAAGTTGAAAACTGGTTCAAACCCTACCAAAGTACAGCTCCAGGAGCTCTTGGCAGAGTTTGCTAAAAACAACCCCTCTGATGATGTCCTTACAGAGAGGGAAGCTAGTGATGTGGAGGAGAATTTCCCACCTCCAGTCCTCGTTAGGGAGACCAGGGTTCCTCCAACCCTGATTCCACAAGTGATAGTCAGAGATGTTGCTTCTCCCACAGGGGAGTCCACCAGCTCTGGAAGCATTGAGGGCAGCCTCAATGAAGATGAGCTCCTGTTAGCCAGGATGGCCAAAAGATTGGCTTTGGAGAGACAGCTCCTAGCCATAGAAAGGGAAAGACAAGAGATGGGCTTAGCTCCCATCAAAGGTGGCAGCAACTTAAATAGGGTCAGAGATACTCATGACATGCTAAAAATCCCCAAAGGGATTGTAACAAAATATGAAGATGGTGATGACATCACCAAATGGTTCACAGCTTTTGAGAGGGCTTATGCAACCAGAAAAGTAAACAGATCTCACTGGGGTGCTCTCCTTTGGGAAGTGTTCACTGGAAAGTGTAGGGATAGACTCCTCACACTCTCTGGAAAAGATGCAGAATCCTATGACCTCATGAAGGCTACCATGATTGAGGGCTTTGGATTCTCCACTGAGGAGTACAGGATTAGGTTCAGGGGGGCTCAAAAATCCTCGAGCCAGGCCTGGGTTGATTTTGTAGACTACTCAGTGAAAACACTGGATGGTTGGGTAACTGGAAATGAAGTGCATGACTATGTTGGGCTTTATAATTTGTTTATGAAAGAACACATTTTAAGTAACTGCTTCAATGAAAAGTTGCATCAGTATCTGGTAGACCTAGGTCCAATTTCTCCCCAAGAATTGGGAAAGAAGGCAGGCCACTGGGTCAAGACTAGGGTAACCAAAACTTCCACTGGGGGTGACCAAAAGAAAGGGGTTACAAAGCCTCCCCAGGAGAAAGTGGGTGACACTATAAACAAAGAAAACGAGTCCTCTGTAGGCCCCCAAAAACCAGACCAGGTGGGTGGGCCCCAAGACACAACCCAAAACAAAGGTGGGTACCAGGGTAAGAACTATTGGCCTGGAATTGTCTTTGAGTGTGTTCCTCATTTATTGCCTGTGTGTGTACAACAAATGCTTAACACTACCATCTGATAAGTCTACTGCTCGACCACACTACCACACTACCACAAAATAGAGCATTAGAATTATCTTGTTTTGCCACTATCTTACCCCTAAGGGGAACCCTTGGACTCTGTGCATGCTATTTCTTACTTTTAAATAGTACATACAGAGCCAACTTCCTACAACAGAAATTTGGGTTTGTTCCCCATGGTGGCAGCAGCAGTGTTTCAGATAGTAATCCTGTCAGAGAGCAAGATTCCACGAAACCTGCATAAGATAGTCCCTCCTTACAAGGAGGGGGATGACATTAATAAGTGGCTTGCTGCACTTGACAGGGCCTGTATGGTACAGTTGGTCCCTCAAAGGCAGTGGGCTGCTATCTTGTGTCTATCTTTCACTGGAAAGGGTGGGGATAGGCTCCTTACTGTCAGAGAAAGTGATGCCAATATTTACAAAATTTTGAAGGATGCACTCTTGGATGGATTTGGCTTAACCACCGAACAATACAGGATTAAGTTCAGAGACACCAGAAAAGAGTCCTCTCAAGACTGGACAGATTTTGGGGGTCATTCTGACCTCGGCGGTAAAAGCCGCTTACCGCCGGTCAGAAGGCCGCCACAATACCGCCGCGGCCGCGGTCAGCCGCTACGGACATTCTGACCCACAACTGCAAAACCTCCAAAAATCCCACCTCCACTGCAGTCCGCCACATCAGCGGCCAGTGGTAAACTGGAGATGACCAAACCTCCACCGCCACGCCAACAGAAATACGCCCATGCCATTATGACCCGCAAATCCACGCGGCGGTCATTCAACCGCGGTAGTCCATTGGCGGTACACACCGCCGCGGTCAAAATACACACACCTTTACAAACCCCTACCACATTGGACAATTTGAAAGGCACACACCTGAAACACATACACACACCACTCCCACACACCCATTACACTATAAAACACACACCCACATCACCTACTACCAAAAATCAGAGACAAAGGAGAGAGAGACACATCAGAGAAAATAGAGCTACAACACACAGAGGCACACTACACCATCACACACACCACATAGAAGCACAAAGCACCACACACCAACACACACATCACCACATACACCACCCCACACCTCATACACACCACCCCATGGCACCCCAAAGGCACCCACGCTTTTCGGACCAAGAACTCCGGGTCATGGTGGAGGAAATTATAAGAGTTGAACCCCAGCTCTTCGGCTCACAGGTGCAGCACACCACGATAGCCAGGAAGGCGGAGCTATGGCAGCGGATCGTGGACAGGGTCAACGCGGTGGGACTTCATCCCAGAAATAGGGACGACATCCGCAAACGATGGAACGACCTACAGGGGAAGGTGCGATCGATGGTCTCGCGACACAACATCGCAGTGCAGAAGACTGGCGGGGGACCACCACCCACACCACCCGAATTCACAGCATGGGAGCAAGAGGTACTAAACATCCTGCATCCTGATGGCCTTGCTGGAGTATCCGGAGGAATGGACTCTGGTAAGTACAAGCCCAACTACTTCCCCCCCCCCAGCATGCTAACCCCCACCCCCACCCTCACCCCCAACCCCCCATCACACATCCTCCCTGAGAATGTCTCTCCAGCACAACCCACCCAACACCAACCCCTGCATGCCATCCCCAAACTATGGACACCCATCACCTAAGCATGACCACTGCACATACCCATCCCCCCCCCCCAAAAACACCCTCACAACACCTCCCCCAAGGGAATGCCAGCACTGGGGGACAAGGGCACCCATAAAACGCAAGCTAATGCACACACAGAAACAATAACCATACCCTCTTACCCCATGCAGGACCCGAACGACAACACACCGGTCAGGAGGGACCAGAAATGTCCATCCCACCCCCGGAACAGGACCCTAGTGATGACACAGCTCTGTTGACCTGGACCCTGATGACCAGCCCAGACCATCGGGGACCTCTGGTCAGTCGGTTCCCCTCACCCAGACACAGGCCACTGCAGACCCAACCCCCTCTGGGAACAACAGCACAGCTCCCACCCAGCGGGCCCATGCCTCAGTCTCTAGGACAGGTCAAGCAGCGGTGTGTCTGCCACTACAGGGCACCCAGGCTAACCCACCACTCCAACAACAACAGGGACCTGGGGGCAGTGGTAGTGGACACACCGTCCAGGGGACAGAGGCCCAGGGAAACCGGGCAACTCAGAGGGCTGCTGTGCGACAGGGGGGGGGAGAGGCCCAGGGAACCCACTCTCCAAGAGGCCCTCACCACCATCATGGCAGCCTACCACCACTCACAAGAGACGATGGCGACGGTACTGGCCAGGTTCCAGGAGATCCAGGCACAGCAGGAGGAACGCTACATGGGGTTCAGCGACCAACTAACCAACATCTCTACCGCTATGGGGAGCATAGTCCAGGCCCTGAACCGTATAGAGGACACGTTTCGGGACCATGTGGCATCACACAGGGCCCCTGTCACTAGCCCGGAACAGGAACAGCCTACCACCTCCGCCGGCGCTAGTGGACAGGAGGCCCCACCACAACGACAGGCCACCAGAACCCCACCTCCTGCTGAACAACAACCACCCCGCAAGAGGAGCCTGAGAGGAAAAAAATCGACAGAGTAGGATGTCAAGACCCCCGCCAGCATCACATACCCCATGAAGTCCTCACACTGTTCCACATTGCCACCCTGTCAAACCTTGAACTGCCCCTGCTCCATCCTGCCACAGGCATATGGACAATGCACCTGTCAGACTGAGAACTGGACTCTGCCATGGACATTACTCCACCCCCACCCATCACTGTTTTACTATCATGTACCAATATCTATGCACTAAAAATAAATCACTCATTGCACTGAAATCAATCAGGACTCAGCCTGTCTTATTTACAAATGTAGAACACATTACATATCAATTACGTTCTGTTAACTTTGTGATGAACACATACCGAGGTAACTTAGCATTAGTCCATGGGATAACCAAGCAGAAGTCACGCAGTGGCTCATACAGCACTGAAAAGGGAAGGGAAAATCAAACATCATGTTAAAAGTTCTGGGGGGAAATAGACAAAGTTGAGATGCAGGAGGCTTTCAGGAAATGTAAAATGGCATGGCTGATTCTTACCTGTGTGCTACTGAAAATACTGTTCTATTACTCTGTCCCTGTTGTCTGTGTCGTCCTCTGAGTCTTCCTCCTCTTCACTCTCCGCAGGCTCCACAGCTGCTTCAACACCACCATCTGCACCATCCTCCTGCAGGAAAGGAACCTGACGTCGCAATGCCAGATTGTGAAGCATACAGCAGGCCACGATGATATGGCACACCTTCTTTGGTGAGTACATCAGGGATCCCCCTGTCATATGCAGGCACCTAAACCTGGCCTTCAGGAGGCCAAAGGTCCTTTCTATGATCCTCCTAGTTCGCCCATGGGCCTCATTGTACCGTTCCTCTGCCCTGGTCCGGGGATTCCTCACTGGGGTCAGTAGCCAAGGCAGGTTGGGTAACCAGAGTCACCTATTAGCCACACACGTTGTCTCTGTAGCTGCTCCATCACATAGGGGATGCTGCTATTACGCATGACATACGCGTCATGCACTGACCCAGGGAACTTGGCATTTACATGGGAGATGTACTGGTCAGCCAAACAGACCACCTGGACATTCATCGAATGGTAATTTTTCCTGTTTCTGTACACCTGCTCATCGTCTTTTGGGGGTACCAAAGCCACATGGGTCCCATCAATGGCACCAATGATGTTGGGGATATGTCCAAGGGCATAGAAATCACCCTTCACTGTAGGCAAATCACCCTCCTCTGGGAAAATGATGTAGCTCCGCATGAGTTTCATCAGGGCAGACAACACTCTGCTCAAAATCTTTGAAAACATAGGCTGAGACATTCCAGATGACATGGCCACTGTTGTCTGGAATGACCCACTTGCCAAAAAATTGAGGACTGACAGAACCTGCACCAGAGGGGGAATCCCTGTGGGTTGGCGGATGGGGGACATCAGGGCTGGCTCCAGCTGGGCACACAGTTCATGTATAGTGGCACGGTCAAGTCTGTAGCGTAGTATTATATGGCGTTCTTCCATTGTCGACAGGTCCACCAGCGGACGGTACACGCGAGGATTCGTCCTTCTCCTCGCAAGTCCCAGCGGACGGTGCCTAGGAAGGACAACATGGAGCACAGAGTCAGGCAAACCACAGGTACGTTCAGACAGCTTGCACAGTTAAAGAATCGCAATGGGTTGAAAGGCGTGTATGTGTGGCAATGCAAGGCCTAGGCCTGTGTGACACAGTCAAAATTAAGCCATGTAGGCCCTTGAAATGGCGGCTGCCTGACCTGTGAAGTGGGACAATGGGATGTGAGGTCAATGCGCTGGCGTGGCACACCGTGGCGGTAGGCGGTCGAAGACCGCTATACGAAGCCGCATTGGTCAACATTGAAGCCTATGGGTTTCAGGAGCCAATGACGATGTGCGCCGGCGGTCGCGGTACGCACCGCCGCGGTACGCACCGCCGCGGGCGTGACCGCCATTTCCTAGCTGATTGATCACTCGAGACCTGATCATCCACAGGAGAGGACCTATACTGCAAGTGCTGCTGTGACCTCGGTCTGGAAGTGACAATGGCTGCTGCGACTGGGGAAAGGGCCCCTGCCTTCACGTCTGAAGAGTTGGAGAAGCTCGTGGATGGGGTCCTCCCCCAGTATGCGCTACTCTACGGTCCTCCAGACCAACAGGTGAGTACACCGGGTGCACATGGAATGGGCTATGCCTGTGTGGATTGGGGTGGATGTAAGTCGGTGGGGTGGGGGGCGAATGAGGAGTGCAACGCACGACAGATGAGAGCATGTGCCATATAGCTAAGTTGGTGGGGGGGGGCAATCACATCTAACATGCAGGTCATTGATGATTGTTTCCTTTCCACCCTGTACATGTCAAATAGGTCAGCGCCCATCAGAAAGTCGACATTTGGCGTGCCATCGCCAAGGAAGTCCGGAACTTGGGGGTCCACAACAGACGGGGCACCCACTGCCGCAAGAGGTGGGAGGACATCCGCCGCGTAACAAGGAAGACCGCAGAATCACTGCTGGGGATGGCCTCCCAACCTAGGAGGGGGTGCCAGTCGCACCATGACCCCCCTGATGTCCCGGATCCTGGCGGTGGCCTACCCTGAATTGGATGGGCGCTTTAAGACATCACAGCAGATACAAGGGGGTGAGTATCAGCACATTCTCCTATCTTTCTGCGCAGTGGAGGCGTCTGGGTGGGGGAGGAGGGCTGTGGGTGATATTAGGCCAGGGCGCTTTCTGTAGTGTAGTCCTCTCCCTTAGGCATGGCCCTGTGCCCCCGGCCCCCACTTCTGTAGGGTGACAAGTACAGCCATTGATGGCCCAGCATCACCCATGTGCGCGTTTGATGTCTCTTGACCTGTTGTCCTAGTCAGTAGTACTGAGTAGTGTACCCCGAATGCGCGGCTTAGTGCATGAGGCTCCTGTGTCTGTCCTCTCCGCCAACGGTGTTGACATTGCATGCACTCAACCTGGTCTTCTTTTTTCTCACCCCACCCTTTTTTCTTCATCTTCTTGTGCATGTGTGCATTAGCATCATCAGGCGGAGGAGATTTGGCATCGGAGCACGAGGGAGCTGCAGGTCACAAGGCCCCGGTGGGCCCAGGAACAGACACCGAGGGCACCAGTGATCTGGAGGGCGAGGGGAGCACCACAACGGGGACCGGTGGTGAGACAAGCGACACAGACACGTCCTCGGATGGGTGCTCCCTAGCGGTGGCGGCAACATCTGTGCCCCCCGCCTCTACAGGTACAGCCACCACCCGGCGCACCAGCACCGCCCTCCCAGCAGCCCCTCAGCCTTTGCTCCGTGCCCGTTCGCCCAGGAAGGCGCGCGTCTCCTTCGCCCCAGGCACCTCAGCCCCTGCCTCTGTTACCCCTGCTGCCCTCAGTGCGGAGCTCATTGACCTCGTGAGGACGCTCATTGTTGGGCAGACTACCCTTTTGAATGCCATCCAGGGTGTGCAAAGGGAGGAGCAACAGAGCAATGCGTACCTGGAGGGCATTCATTCGGGTCAGGCTGCCCATCAACGAGCGTTCACTGCTCTGGCCTCAGCACTGACGGCAGCCATTGTCCCTGTTTCCAGCCTCCCTCTTCTGACTGCCTCCAGCCTGTCTCTGTCTCCTGTTCCTCAGCCTATCCATCCACACCATCAGACCAGCCTGCACACACCTCAACACCCAAGGGCAGCTCATCCAGACACAAGCACCACAGATCCCACAAACACTCACCCAAGCAACACCCAGATGCAGACATTCCAGCAGTCACTACCACCTCTGTGTCCCCCTCCTCCTCGTCTCCCTCCCTGTGACGTCTACACTCACACCTGCATGCACCCCAACATCAGCCAGTGCTTCCATCACCACCTCACCCTCCAGTACAGTCCACACTCGTGCAGTCACCACCCCCACTGCCATTTACACGTCCCCTGTGTCCTCTCCCACTGTGTCTGTCACCCCCTCTTCCAAGACACACAAACGCAGGCAGCCACCCACCCAACAGACATCCACCTCACGACAGCCTACAGCACCAGCACCTTCACCCAATGACAGCACACCTGACTCTCCTACAACCACATCCTCTTCCTCCACTCCCATCACCACTTCTCCTACCCTTTACCTTGGACCTAAAAAACTTTTCCTGGCTAATCTTAACCTCTTTCCCTCCGATGACCTATCCCCTCCATCTGCAAAGAGTCCCAAGAGCACCGCAGCCACCACCAGCCCAGCTTCGAGTGTCACTGTTGTGCATGGGTACTGGAGTCCACCCTTTGCCAGCAGTGACACTTCGATCAGCAGCAAGGACACGTCCAGCCCTCCCCCCGGCAAGAGGACCCGCAAACACAAGGGCCACCGTGCGAGGACTGACACGGCTGCCCCCAAGGAGCAATGTGCGCCCACTTCACCAGCCACAACATCTAGGGGAGGCAAGGGCCCGAGAGCCCCATCAAAGGAGCGGAAGGGCAGCAGGAGCGCGGAGCAGGTGGGCCCCACATGTCACATCCCAGCTGTGAAGGAGGACACTAAAGAGCCCAGGAGTCCGTCCCCGAAGGATCCAGAAACGTCACGGTCCGAGGGCGACTGAGCAGGGAGTCCAGCACAGGTCTGGCTCCCTTGACCTACTGGATGAGCACCGCTGAACAGGGCCCGCCGTGAAGATAGGCACCGCTGAATAGGGCCCCGCCGTGCAGAAGAGCACCGCTGAACAGGGCCCCGCCGTGAAGATAGGCACCGCTGAACAGGGCCCGCCGTGCAGAAGAGCACCGCTGAACAGGGCCCCGCCGTGAAGATAGGCACCGCTGAACAGGGCCCGCCGTGCAGAAGAGCACCGCTGAACAGGGCCCCGCCGTGAAGATAGGCATCGCTGAACAGGGCCCCGCCGTGAAGATAGGCACCGCTGAACACGGCCCCGCCGTGAAGATAGGCACCGCTGAACAGGGCCCGCCGTGCAGAAGAGCACCGCTGAACAGGGCCCCGCCGTGAAGATAGGCACCGCTGAACAGGGCCCGCCGTGCAGAAGAGCACCGCTGAACAGGGCCCCGCCGTGAAGATAGGCACCGCTGAACAGGGCCCCGCCGTGAAGATAGGCACCGCTGAACAGGGCCCTTCATCTCAAGCACCGCTCCGCTGGGCACCGCCGTCTCAAGCACCGCTGAACTGGGCCCTTCATCTCAAGCACCGCTGAACTGGGCCCTTCATCTCAAGCACCGCTCCGCTGGGCCCTTCATCTCAAGCACCTCTCCGCTGGGCACCGCCGTCTCAAGCACCGCTGAACTGGGCCCTTCATCTCAAGCACCGCTCCGCTGGGCACCGCCGTCTCAAGCACCGCTGAACTGGGCCCTTCATCTCAAGCACCGCTCCGCTGGGCCCTTCATCTCAAGCACCGCTGAACTGGGCACCGCCGTCTCAAGCACCGCTGAACTGGGCCCTTCATCTCAAGCACCGCTCCGCTGGGCCCTTCATCTCAAGCACCGCTCCGCTGGGCCCTTCATCTCAAGCACTGTTTATGGTTCACTGTGCCCACCATGCCTCCTCCTTGACCAGTGGAGACTGTCATCCACCTGATGGACTGTGGCTTTGCACTCCCCAGGATGGTACAATGGGCAGCCCACCCACTGTAGAGACATTGAGAGACTGTGGCTTTGCACTCCCCAGGATGGTGCAGTGGGCAGCCCACCCACTGTAGAGACATTGAGAGACTGTGGCTTTGCACTCCCCAGGATGGTGCAGTGGGCAGCCCACCCACTGTAGAGACATTGAGAGACTGTGGCTTTGCACTCCCCAGGATGGTGCAGTGGGCAGCCCACCCACTGTAGAGACATTGAGAGACTGTGGCTTTGCACTCCCCAGGATGGTACAGTGGGCAGCCCACCCACTGTAGAGACATTGAGAGACTGTGGCTTTGCACTCCCCAGGATGGTACAGTGGGCATGGTGGCTCCTCGTGGATCTGGCGTCGTGGACTCATGTGGCTTTGGTGCCCCCCCTTCCCTTCCCCCTGAGGTGCCTGTAGTTTTTACATCAGATGCCCCTGCAGTGTTCTCTCCAAAGGACTCAGGTCTCCTGTGTGGGCTTTGCCCTTGTTTCGCAAAACTTTGGCCCACGGACATAATAAATTCGTAGGATGTGCAGGACTTGTTACTTCAGTTATACACTGATGTGTATATATTTTTTTTTACTGTAAATATTTTTCATGGTTGTACGATAATTTTCAGGAGCTTTTTTGTACATAAATATTTATTCCAAATTTGATTATGTCATAGCATTTTTCAGGGGTGTTTGGGTGGTGTCACTGTGACTTGTTGCTCTGCATTGGTGTGTACATAGTTGGGGGGTGGAGGGGTCGCATATGTGTGTGGCCGTAACCTTTCGTCCTCCCCCTCCCGTGTGTCGTAGGTGCAGTACTCACCGTTGTCGTCTGCGCCGGAGTTCGTACTCGTGGTAGATGAGAAGGTAGACGAGAGCAGGTATGATGTTCAATTCGGGTTCCATGCTGTCCTCCTTCCTCGTAGAGTGCGTAGTGGTGAGCGTTTTCCCGTTCGTAGTCTGTTTCCGCCAGGTTTTTATCGGCGGGGCTCCCGCCCCGGAAAAGGTGGCGGATTGGTGAGTTGTGATAGTGTGGGCGGTACATTGTCTGCCGCCTGCCTGTGGGCGGTGACCGCCGCGCTGTTTGTTTGTACCGCCGTGGCCGTCGGAGTGTTAAAGTGGCTGTCTGTGTTGGCGGTTCCCGCCAGGGTCAGAATTACATTTTTTTGACCGCCAGCCTGTTGGCGGGTTGGCTGCCGCTTTATCACCGACCGCCAGGGTTAGAATCACCCCCTTTGTTGACTGTTCAGTGAAGGCCTTGGAGGATTGGTTACATGGCAGTAAAGTTTCTGACTATGAAAGCCTGTAAAATATTATCCTGAGAGAGCATATTCTTAACAATTGTGTGTCTGATTTGTTGCACCAGTACTTGGTAGACTCAGATCTGACCTCTCCCCAAGAATTGGGAAAGAAGGCAGACAAATGGGTCAGAACAAGAGTGAACAGAAACGTTCATACAGGAGGTGACAAGGATGGCAAGAAGAAAGATGGTGAGAAATCTCAGGATAAGTATGGGGATAAAGGTAAAACTAAAGAACCTTCTTCAAATCTTAAACACTCTTCAGGGGGTGGGGATAAATCATCTTCTTCCTCTTCTTCACGACCCACACACGTTAAAAAGCCTTGGTGCTATGTGTGTGAAAATAAAGGCCATAGGCCGGGGGATAAGTCCTGCCCAGGTAAACCCGCTGAGCCTACCACCACTAATACATCAAACTCTAGTGCCCCTAGTAGTAGTGATAATAGTTGTGGGACTGCTGGCAACAGTCAAAATAAGGGTGTAGTTGGGTTCACTTATGGGTCCATCATAGAAACTGGGGTAGTCAGTCCCAAGACAGTTTCTGCCACACATGGTGGGACTGACTGCTTGTCCCCTTACAATGGATAAGTACAGGCAGACAGTTTCAATAAATGGTGTTGAGGCTCAGGCCAACAGGGACACAGGTGCCAGTATCACTTTGGTGACTGAAAACCTAGTGTCTCCTGAACAACACATCAATGGACAACAGTACAGAATTATTGATGTCCATAACTCCATAAAGTTTCTTCCATTAGCTATAATTCAGTTTAGTTGGGATGGAGTTACTGGCCCTAAGCAGGTGGTAGTATCACCTAGCTTACATGTAGAATGTCTCTTAGGTAATGACATAGAGGCCTCAGGTTGGGCAGAGGTAGCGTTTAATACCCATGCAGCCATGCTGGTTATCCCTGAGGAATTGCTTCCTCTCATTTCAGCTGAAATGAAAAAGCAAAGGAGAGAAAAAGGCCTGAAAACTCAGGATCCTTCTCCAAAAACAGGTAAAAAGGGCATCAAAGTATTCCCTACCCACCCTGCCATTCAGGATACCATTCCTGTGGTGGGAGAAACCTCTCCTGGGGTGGCACCTGTACCAAGGGAACCATCAGCTAGCACAGCTGAACTCCCTGAGTTAGAAGTACCTCTCTGTGGGATAACTAATATTGGTAAAAAAAAGTGCACCATTTTAGTTAACATGGAGCATCCCTCCGACCCTCCCAGAGAAACTGTAATACAGCAACCCTGCACTGCCTCACAACACTTAGGACAGCAGCCCTGACTAGTGTGGAGCTCATAGGACAGCATCCCTGCCCTGCTCCAACTCTTGAGAAACAGCATCCCTGTTCTCTCTTACAGCCATTTGGACAAAGGTTTTGCACAGCTATGGCTTTATTGAGACAGCATCCCTGTCTGGCATTCTCATCACTTCATATACGTCCAGTGGACAATTCCCACTGCTCTAAACTTAAACATACTTATAGAAACTCTGAGAATATAACTTCACATTGTTGGCTAGCTAAAAAACTTCAAACAGGGTGGTTTACATCCCCACAGGGAAGTAACCATATAATGGATGATAAAGGGAGTAAGAAATCTATTGCAGAGCTACTCTCCAATTATCACCACTTAGACAATAAAGACTCAACTGGCCAAGGTTAGCCTTATTGTCCTTCGTTTGGGGTTGGGGTTGTGTAGGAAGGTAGCCTCTTTCTAGCCTTGTTACCTTCACTTTTGGCCTATTTGTTAGTATATGTCAGGGTGTTTTTACTGTCTCACTGGGATCCTGCTAGCCAGGGCCCAGTGCTCATAGTGAAAACCCTATGTTGTCAGTGTTTTTGATATGTGTCACTGGGATCCTGATAGCCACAGATAGCTGATAGTGCTCATAAGTTTATGGCCTGTATGTGTTCCCTGTGTGGTGCCTAACTGTATCACTGAGGCTCTGCTAACCAGAACCTCAGTGTTTATGCTCTCTCTGCTTTTCACAATTGTCACTGCAGGCTAGTGACTATCTTCACCAATCCTCATTGGCACACTGGAACACCCTTATAATTCCCTTGTATATGGTATCTAGGAACCCAGGGTATTGGGGTTCCAGGAGATCCCTATGGGCTGAAGCATTTCATTTGCCACCCATAGGGAGCTCAGACAATTCCTACACAGGACTGCCACTGCAGCCTGAGTGAAAGAACGTCCACGTTATTTCACAGCCATTTTCACTGCACATAAGTAACTTATAAGTCACCTATATGTCTAACCCTCACTTGGGGAAGGTTAGGTGCCAAGTTACTTAGTGTGTGGGCACCCTGGCACTAGCCAAGGTGCCCCCCCATTGTTCAGGGCAAATTCCCCGAACTTTGTGAGTGCGGGGACACCATTACACGCGTGCACTACATATAGGTCACTACCTATATGTAGCATCACAATGGTAACTCCAAACATGGCCATGTAACATGTCTAGGATCATGGACATGTCACCCCAATACCATTCTGGTATTGGGGGGACAATTCCATGCATCCCCGGGTCTCTAGCACAGAACCCGGGTACTGCCAAACTGCCTTTCCAGGGTCTCCACTGCAGCTGCTGCCAACCCCTCAGACAGGATTTTGCCCCTCTGGGGTCTGGGCAGCCCAGTTCCAGGAAGGCAGAACAAAGGATTTCCTCTGAGAGAGGGTGTTACACCCTCTCCCTTTGGAAATAGGTGTGAAGGGCTGGTGAGGAGTAGCCTCCCCCAACCTCTGGAAATACTTTGATGGGCACAGATGATGCCCATCTCTGCATAAGCCAGTCTACACCGGTTCATGGATCCCCCAGCCCTGCTCTGGCGCGGAACTGGACAAAGGAAAGGGGAGTCACCACTCCCCTGACCTGCACCTCCCAGGGGCGGTGTCCAGAGCTCCTCCAGTGTGTCCCAGACCTCTGCCATCTTGAATTCAGAGGTGCTGGGGCACAATGGACTGCTCTGAGTGGCCAGTGCCAGAAGGTGACGTCAGAGACCCCTCCTGATAGGTGTTTACCTCTCTTGCTGGTCAAACCTCCTTTCTTGGTAGCCAAACCTCCTTTTCTGGCTTTTTAGGGTCTCTCCTCTGGGCTATTCCTCAGACACCGAATGCAAGTGCTCACCAGAGTTCCTCTGCACTTCCCTCTTTGACTTCTGCCAAGGATCGACCGCTGACTGCTCCAGGACACCTGCAAAACTGCAATAAAGTAGCAAGACGACTACCAGCAACATTGTAGCGCCTCATCCTGCCGGCTTTATCGACTGTTTCCTGGTGGTGCATGCTCTGAGGGCTGTCTGCCTTCACCCTGCACTGGAAGCCAAGAAGAAATCTCCAGTGGGTCGACGGAATCTTCCCCCTGCCAACGCAGGCACCAAACTTCTGCATCACCAGTCTTCTGGGTCCCCTCTCATCCTGACGAGCGTGGTCCCTGTAACACAGGAGCTGGGTCCAAGTGTCTCCCACAGTCCAGTGGCCCTTCTGTCCAAATTTGGTGAAGGTAAGCCCTTTCCTCCCCACGCCAGACAGCAAACCTGTGTACTGCATGATTTGCAGCTGCTCCGGCTTCTGTGCACTTATCCAAGAATTCCTTTGTGCACAGCCTAGCCTGGGTCCCCAGCACACGGCCCTGCAGTGCTCAACCCGCTGAGTTGGACTCCGACGTTGTGGGACCCTCCTTTTGTGACTCTGAGTTCACAGATCTTCTAAGTGCCTGTTCCTGTACTTCTGCGGGTGCTTCCTGCTTCTGCGGGGGCTCTCTGAGTTGCTGAGTGTGCCCTCTGTCTCCTCCCCCAAGGGGCTACATCCTGGTCCTTCCTGGTCCCCAGCAGCACCCAAAATCCTCAACCGCGACTCTTGCAGCTAGCAAGGCTTGTTTGTGGTATTTCTGCCTGGAAACACTTCTGCAACATCCAGCACGCCGTGGGACATCTTCCATCCAAAGAAGAAGTTCCTAGCCCTTTTCATCGTTGCAGAATCTTTGGCTTCTTCCACCCAGAGGCAGCCCTTTTGCACCTTCATCAGGGGTTTCCTGGGCTCCTGCCCCCCTGGACACTATTGCAACTCTTGGACTTGGTCCCCTTCCTTTACAGTTCCTCAGGTCCAGGAATCCATATTCAGTGCTTTACTGGTGCTTGTGATTCTTACAGAATCCCCTATCACAACTATTCTGTCTTTCTGGGGTAGTAGGGTAAGTTTACTCCTACTTTTCAGGGTCTTGGGGTGGGGTATTTTGGACACCCTTACTGTTTTCTTACAGTCCCAGCGACCCTCTACAACTTCCCATAGGCCTGGGGTCCATTTGTGATTCGCATTCCACTTTTGAAGTATATGGTTTGTGTTGCCCCTAGGCCTATGTCTAACTATTGCATCCTATTGTGATTCGACATTGTTTGCACTACTTTTCTTACTGTTAATTACCTATTTTGGGTTTGTGTACATATAACTTGTGTATATTACTTACCTCCTAAGTAAAGGTATTCTCTGAGATACTTTTGGCATATTGTCATAAAAATAAAGTACCTTTATTTTTAGTAACTCTGAATATTGTGTTTTCCTATGATATTGTGCTATATAATATAAGTGGTATAGTAGGAGCTTTGCATGTCTCCTAGTTCAGCCTAAGCTGCTTTGCCATAGCTACCTTCTAGCAGCCTAAGCTGCTAGAAACACCTCTATTCTACTAATAAGGGATAACTGGACCTGGCACAGGGTGTAAGTACCACAAGGTACCCACTATAAGCCAGGCCAGCCTCCTACAGTGTGGTCGAGCACTAGGCTTATCAGAGATGTAGTGTTAAGCATTTGTTGTACACACACAGGCAATAAATGAGGAACACACACTCAAAGACTTACTCCAGGCCAATAGGATTTTATATAGAAAAATACATTATCTTAGTTTATTTTAAGAACCACAAGTTCAAGATTTGAAGTAAACACATAAAATGCAAGGTACTTCACACAGGTAAGTTAGGAACTTTGAATAAAAGCAATATCATATACAGTCTTTGTTAAAATGGCAATAAGCTATTTTAAAAGTGGACACAGTGTAAAAATCAGCAGTTCCTGGGGGAGGTAAGTAATGGTTAGTTTGTCAGGTAAGTAAAACACTTACAAGTCTCAGTTCCTGGGCATAGGCAGCCCACCGTTGGGGGTTCAAGGCAACCCCGAAGTCACCATACCAGCAGCTCAGGGCCGGTCAGGTGCAGAGGTCAAAGAGGTGCCCAAAACACATAGGTGCCTATGAGAACAGGGGTGCTCTGGTTCCAGTCTGCCAGAGGGTAAGTACCCGCGTCCTCGGGGGGCAGACCAGGGGGGTTTTGTAGAGCACTGGGGGGGACACAAGTAGGCACACAAAACACACCCTCAGCGGCACAGGGTCAGTGTGCAAAGCAGACATCAGGTTTTGGATAGGATTCAAGGGAGGGACCCGGGGGTCACTCTAGAGGTGCAGGCAGGCACAGGGGGGGCTTCTCGGGACAGCCACCACCTGAGCTAGGCAGAGGGTCGCCTGGGGGTCACTCCTGCACTGAGGTTAGGTTCCTTCAGGTTCTGGGGGCTGCGGGTGCAGTGCTGGATCCAGGCGTCAGGTTCCTTGTTACAGGCAGTCGCAGTCAGGGGGAGTCTCTGGATTCTCTCTGCAGGCGTCGCTCTGGGGGCTCAGAGGGGTCGTCTTGGGCTACTCATAGGGTCGCAGTCACCGGGGAGTCCTCCTTGTGGTGTTTGTTCTCTGGATCTCGAGCCGGGGGTGTTGGGTGCAGAGTGTGAAGTCTCACGATTCCGGCGGGAAACGTGAAGTCTTTAAAAGTTGCTTCTTTGTTGCAAAGAAGTTGCTGTTGTTGAGCAGAGCCGCTGCTCATAGGAGTTTCTTGGTCCTTTAGTCCAGGGCAGTTCTCTGAGGCTTCAGAGGTCGCTGGTCTCTGTCGGATGCGTCGCTGGTTGCAGGTTTTCGAGACAGGAGACAGGCCAGTAGGGCTGGGGCCAAAGCAGTTGTTGTCTTCTGTCTTCTCTGCAGGTGTGTAGGTCAGCAGTCCTTCTTGTTTCTTCAGGTTACAGGAATCTGATTTCATGGGTTCTGGGGTGTCCCTAAATACGAGATTTAGGGGTGTGTTTAGGTCTGGGAGGGCAGTAGCCAATGGCTACTGTCCTGGAGGGGGGCTATACCCTCTTTGTGCCTCCTCGCTGTGGGGAGGGGGACACATCCCTAATTCTATTGGGGGAATCCTCCAAAACTAAGATGGAGGATTTCTAAAGGCAGGAGTCACCTCAGCTCAGGACATCTTAGGGGCAGTCCTGACTGGTGGGTGACTCCTCCTTGTTTTTCTCATTATCTCCTCTAGCCTTGCCCCCAAAAGTGGGGGCAGTGGCCGGAGGGGTGGGCATCTCCACTAGCTGGGATGCCCTGGGTGCGCTTTAACAAAAGGGGTGAGCCTCATCGCCAGGTGTTACAGTTCCTGCAGGGGGGAGGTGTGAAGCACCTCCACCCAGTACAGGCTTTTTTCCTGGGCACAGAGTGACAAAGGCACTCTCTCCACGTGGCCAGCAACTTGTCTGGTGTGTGCAGGCTGGCAGAAACTGGTCAGCCTACACTAGAAGTCGGATTGGTATTCAGGGGGCATCTCTATGATGCCCTCTGGGTGCATGTTACAATACATTCCACACTGGCATCAGTGTGCATTTATTGTGCTGAGAAGTTTGATATCAAACTTCCCAGATTTCAGTGTAGCCATTATGGAACTGTGGAGTTCGTGTTTGACAAACTCCCAGACCATGTACTCTTATGGCTACCCTGCTTTTACAATGTCTAAGGTTTTGCTTAGGCACTGTAGGGGCATAGTGCTCATGCACATATGCCCTCACCTGTGGTATAGTGCACCCTGCCTTAGGGCTGTAAGGCCTGCTAGAGGGGTGACTTACCTATGCCACAGGCAGTGTGAGGTTGGAATGGCACTCTGAGGGGAGTGCCATGTCGACTTAGTCTTTTTGTACCCACCAGCACACACAAGCTGTGAGGCAGTCCCCAAGGTGGTATAAGATATGCTGCAGCCTTTAGAGACCTTCCCTGGCATCAGGGTTCTTGGTGCTAGGGGTACTAGTTACAAGGGACTTACCTGAGTGCCAGGGCTGTTCCAATTGTGGAGACAAAGGTACAGTTTAGGGAAAGAACACGGCTGCTGGAGCCTGGTTAGCAGGGTCCCTATACACTTTCAACTAAAATTTAGCATCAGCAAAAGCAAAAGGTTAGGGGGTAGCCATGCCAAGGAGGCATTTACTTACACAACCTCCCCCCCAAACGAAAGAGGATGAGTCTAACTTTTCTCCAGAGGCTTCATTTTCTAAGTGGAAGAACATGGAAAGGCCATCAGCATTGGCATGGGCAGTCCCAGGTCTGTGTTCCACTACAAAGTCCATTCCATGTAGGGATATGGACCACCTCAACAGTTTAGGGTTTTCTCCTTTCATTTGCCTAAGCCATCTGAGAGGTCTGTAGTCAGTTTGAACTATGAAGTGAGTACCAAAAAGGTATGGTCTCAACTTCTTCAGGGACCAGACCACAACAAAGGCTTTCCACTCAATGGCACTCCAACGCTGCTCCCTGGGGAGTAACCTCCTGCTAATAATTACACTCATCTCACATTTGTTCTTTCTCCCTGCTTGTCAGTTCTGGCTTCCCTGTACTGGTAGATCTGTTTCAGCTTTGGTCTCACACCATAGGCCTGTCTAACCACTGAATCCATTCGCTCATTGGCACCTTCTCACAGAAAACCCATTTCTCAAAGCATTGTGTCATATCTGGCTCCCTCTCCCTGAAACTCCATCACACCACTATCCCCCCCTCCATCCCCCATTGTTCTCTGCCACTTCCTCCTACCACACTCAGTGCCATGTCTCCACATGTTCCCTGGCTGTTCTGTAATCCATTAGAGAGTCCTCTCCCCCATTGATGTAATTCACCAAAATGTTAGGGGTAGTGGAAGTGAACTCCACTTTCACTCACATACACTTACTTACACATACACACAAATTCATATTACATACATTCTATCTCACATAAATACAAACTTACCCGCAAGCAGGCAACCAACATACATTTAAAAGCATTTTTTACATACCTCAGTAGATATGGAAGGGCATATTCCAGCTAATTCTACTCCATTTTATTACTCTAATAGTGAATAATATATCATTATTCACTATTGGTGCAATAAAAAATTGACAGAAAGCGAAAAGAGTGAAGCCCCAATAACGATGAGCTGCCACTGTGTTCCTACCACCAAATTTGCCACCTCTGCGGCCAGGGATCACAATGAAAGTGCCAGGGGTAGCAAAGGGCAAACCATGGGTCGCAGCTGTGAACCCCTGCAACCTCTAAATGACATCCATGCTCTCACCACTGCTCCCTGTGTACTAAGGGCCACCTCTTTCCACTGCCCCTTCTCACTCCTGGCTCATCTCACATTTGCCACCTCTTGCCCAATTGTAGGAGTTTGTGAAAATATAACTAGGAGTGTGTGAAATTATGCGTGGGAGACATTTACCATTCACACATGGGTAGTGCAAAATGTGGCATACCAAGTTCACTAGTGAAGTTTTGTATTTAAAATAAATAAGCAAAACACAAAATTTCTGGGAGTGACTCCGTCTTCTCAATTACAAGCTGCCATGGAAGTCCCAAGGAAGGCTCATTTGAAGCTTTAAGCCTATTCAGGCTCTAGGAGATCAGATACCTTAGCCTAAATTTCCCTCTCAGTCACTAGGTATGCACGCATTGCGAGAATAGATAGTGGACCTTCTCTGTATTAGGAAGGCAAGGTGTAGAAGGCTGGCCTGGTTTGTAGGGGATACCTAAAGTACTTACACCTCATACCAGGTATCCCTTATTAGTGAAAAGTAGGCAGTATTCTAGCAGCTTAGGCTGTCTAGTGGTAGCTGTAGCAGAGCAGCTTAGTCTGAACAAGGAGACATGCAAAGCTCCTGCAATACCACTATAGTTACACAGTACTTATACACAACAAAAGACAATACTCTATGTTACCAAAGAACGAGTTACTTACCTTCGGTAACGACTTTTCTGGTGGATACATTAGCTACCTGTGGATTCCTCACCTAATGAATACTCCCATGGCGCCAGCATTCGACGGAAATCTTCTTACTAGTCTCTGCACGTCGACGAGGACGTCACTCTAGCCCACGCGACGCCGTCTGACGTCATACAGGCAATAAGAGGTCCTCGACGACGTGCGGACGTCAGTACCAATCATTTTTTACGTGCATGAGAACAACCAGGCAATGCAATGAAAGAGCAAGGCAACATCCCATTACATTGTAAAAATACACAACATTGCATGAATAACTGTAAATCTTTTATATATATATATAACTCTCTCTTTTTAAAATATATATACACATCAAGTATATACACAAAGATATATACATATATACATATATATAAATATAATATATACAACATCTATTGCACCCTCAAAGACCAAGAGGAGCGTACTCAAGGATTACTTGGTAAGACCAGAAAGGCAACGGGGAGGCGGGTGGGACCGTGAGGAATCCACAGGTAGCTAATGTATCCACCAGAAAAGTCGTTACCGAAGGTAAGTAACTCGTTCTTCTGATTTATAGAACTACCTGTGGATTCCTCACCTAATGAATAGAGTCCCAAAGCAGTACCACGCCCGGCGGTGGGTGCCTAAATGGTCAAACCAAGAAATCCTGCAGCACTGACCGTGCAAAATGGCCGTCCCTTCTAACCTCAGAATCCAAACAGTAATGTTTTGCAAAAGTGTGAAGGGACGACCAAGTTGCGGCCTTGCAGATGTCGACCACAGGAACACCTCTGGCCAAGGCCGAAGTGGCCGACTTAGCTCTGGTGGAATGAGCTCTAATGCCCTCAGGAGGATCCTTCTTTGCCAAAGAGTAACAGATTTTAATGCAAAGAACAACCCACCTGGATAGTGTTCTCTTGTGGACTGCCTTTCCTCTCCTCTTGCCCACGTATCCAATAAACAGCTGATCCTCCAGCCTGAAATCCTTTGTTCTATCAATAAAGAAGCTCAACTCCCTCTTTGGGTCCAGACGGTGCAGTCTTTCTTCCTCTTTGGAAGGATGAGGCGGAGGATAGAACGTGGACAAAGTAATTGCCTGAGCCAAATGGAAAGGTGAAACAACCTTCGGGAGGAAAGCAGCCTTGGTCCTCAACACCACCTTATCCCCATAAAAAGTTGTATAAGGGGGCTTTACTGATAAGGCCTGCAACTCACTCACTCTCCTTGCTGATGTTATAGCTATCAGGAAGACTGTTTTTAAAACCAAATACCTTAAGGGGCAAGAATGCAAAGGTTCAAAAGGGGACCCCATAAGGAAAGTCAGGACCAAGGACAAATCCCATTGCGGCATAACGAATGGCTTTGGAGGATATTTATTTAGAAGACCTTTCAAGAATCTGATAACAATAGAGGATTTAAATAAAGATGGTTGGTCTGGAAGACATATGAAGGCTGACAGGGCCGATAAATAACCCTTAATGGTAGCCACTGCACAACCTTTCTGCGCTAGAGACAGAGCAAAAGACAAAACGTCCGATAGATGAGCATGCAAAGGATCAATCTGCCTCTCTCCACACCACGCAACAAATTTAGACCATCTATTAGCGTAGATAGATTTAGTGGAGTGTCGCCTGGCCGCTAATATAACATCCACTACCTCAGGCGGGAGAGAGAAGGAACTCAGGTTGCCCCGTTCAATCTCCAGGCATGTAGGTGCAGACTCTGGAGGTTGGGGTGTAGAACCTGCCCCTGCGACTGCGAGAGGAGGTCTGCCCTGAAAGGGAGACGGAGCGGAGGGCACATTGAGAGTTGGAGAAGGTCGGAGTACCATACCCTCCTTGGCCAATCCGGAGCTATTAGGATGACTAGAGCCCGGTCCTGGCAAATCTTCCTCAATACTCGAGGAATCAAGGGTATGGGAGGAAACGCGTAAAGCAACTGGCCTCACCAGGTTATTTGAAACGCGTCCCCCAACGCTCCCTGCATCGGATACGGGAGGCTGCAGAATAACGGACAATGCGCGTTCTCTCGAGTGGCAAACAGATCTACCCGAGGAAACCCCCACCTCTGGAAGATTAAACGGACTTGATCTGGATGGAGACGCCACTCGTGGTCTGCCGAGAATTGGCGACTGAGACTGTCCGCACGCACGTTCAAGACTCCGGCCAGATGGTTTGCTATCAAGCAAATCTGATGGTCCTTTGCCCAGGACCATAGTCGAAGAGCTTCTCTGCAGAGAAGGTACGACCCCACTCCTCCCTGCTTGTTTATGTACCACATCGTGGTAGTATTGTCCGTTAGGACCTGTACCGACTGACCACGAAGGGAAGGGAGGAAGGCCTTGAGAGCCAGACGTACAGCCCGTAACTCTAACAGATTGATGTGAAACATCTGTTCCTCTGGAGACCAAAGACCTTTGATCTCCAGATCCCCCAGATGAGCTCCCCACCCTAGAGTGGAAGCATCCGTTATGACTGTGGCCACTGGTGGCGACTGCTGGAACGGCTTTCCTTGTGAAAGATTGTTGCTTGCAATCCACCACTTCAAATCCACAGCAGCATCTCTGGAGATCTTGACAGTACCCTCTAGATCCCCTTTGTGTTGAGACCACTGCCTTCGGAGGCACCACTGAAGAGCCCTCATGTGCCAGCGAGCATGCGTGACCAACAGAATGCAGGAGGCAAACAGACCGAGCAGACGAAGGACCTTGAGGACTGGAACTACCGCTCCATTTCGAAACATTGGAACCAAATCCTGAATATCTTGAATCCGCTTAGGCGGAGGAAAGGCCCGACCCAATGTTGTATCCAGTACTGCCCCTATGAACAGGAGGCGCTGAGAGGGCTCTAGGTGAGATTTGGGCTCGTTCACCGAAAAACCCAGGTCGAACAACAACTGGGTTGTTGACTGCAGATGATGCGACACAAGCTCCGGGGACTTGGCTTTGATCAACCAGTCGTCCAAGTAAGGGAATACTGCTATCCCCTTCCTTCTGAGTTCTGCCGCAACCACCGACATCACCTTCGTGAAGACTCGAGGTGCTGAAGTAAGACCAAACGGAAGGACCGCAAACTGATAGTGCTGCGATCCCACCACAAACCGGAGATACTTCCTGTGTGACTTGAGTATCGGGATATGAAAGTAAGCATCCTGCAAGTCGACAGACACCATCCAGTCTTCCTTGTTCAACGCCAAAAGCACCTGTGCTAGGGTCAGCATCTTGAACTTTTCCTGCTTGAGGAACCAATTCAATATCCTCAGGTCCAGGATTGGTCTCAAACGACCATCCTTCTTGGGAATCAGGAAATACCTTGAGTAACATCCTCGACCCCTTTCCTGCTCTGGGACCAACTCCACCGCGCCCTTTGAAAGGAGGGCTTGTACCTCCTGTTCTAGCAACAGGAGGTGTTCTTCTGAACAATAAGAAGGGCGGGGCGGGATGAGGGGCGGGAACTCCCGAAAGGGAAGGGTGTAGCCTTTTCCCACAATACTGAGAACCCAAGTGTCCGTTGTAACAGTCTTCCATTTGGTGAGAAAATGCTGTAATCTTCCCCCTACAGGAGAGGAGTGAGTGGGAAATGGTGGAAGCCTAAGGCTGCTTCCCCTGCTGCACCCCACCAGAGGATGAGGAAGAGGCAGAGTGCTGCTGAGAGGCTCCTCTGGTGCGGACCCTACCTCTCCCCCTAAAAGATCTATAGGGATGGGAAGAGGCAGGTTGCTGATATCTTCCCCGAAAGGAAGAAGAGGAAGAGCCACGCCCAAATCCACGAAACCTCCTGAAAAATCTGGAAGAGGCCGTGGAAGAAGGAGCTTGGAGCCCTAACGACTTAGCCGTGGCCCTGCTCTCCTTAAAACGTTCCAAGGCCGAATCAGCCTTGGCTCCAAACAGTTTGTCCCCATCAAACGGGAGATCCAACAATGTGGACTGTACATCCGCAGAAAAGCCCGAGTTACGGAGCCAGGCCTGTCTCCTTGCCACCACAGTTGTGCCCATTGCTCTGGCTACCGAGTCGGTCGTATCCAGTCCCGTCTGGATAATCTGGGTCGCAGCAGCCTGGGCATTTGAAACAACATCCAAAAGACCCTGGGGAAGCTCTGTAAATGAAGAGGAAATGTCATCCATCAGAGCATGAATATACCTCCCCAGGATACAGGTTGCGTTGGTGGCCTTCAATGCCAGACTGCAGGACGAAAAAATCTTCTTGGACTGCGCCTCTAGTTTCTTTGAATCTCTGTCTCCAGGCACCGTCGGGAAAGAACCAGGCGCTGACTTGGATGAACAGGAGGCCTGCACCACCAAGCTCTCCAGCGTAGGGTGCCTAGACAGAAAACCAGGGTCAGTCGGAGCCGCCCGATACCTCCTGGCCACGGCTCTGTGAACTGCTGGGGAAGATGCCGGCCTCTTCCACACCTCTAACACCGGATCCAGCAGAGCGTCATTAAATGGCAAAAGAGGCTCCGCCGCAGCTGAGGCCGGATGTAGCACCTCTGTTAGAAGGTTTTGTTTAGCCTCCACCACCGGCAAAGGAAGGTCCAAAAAACTAGCTGCCTTCCGTACCACTGCATGAAAGGAAGCAGCCTTCTCAGTGTATTCTCCCGGGGACGAAAGATCCCACTCAGGGGAAGTGTCCAGCCCACTGGCCGACTCCAGACCACGCAGCCCATCACCCGAGTCCTCTAGCTCTCCTTCCTCCAGGGCTCGTTGGTACTCCTGCTCCTCTAATACACGGAGAGCACGTCTCCTCGAATGAAGCCGTTGTTCAATACGCGGAGTCGACAATGCCTCCGCCGAAGTCGAAGATCGGCGCCGATCTTCAGAAGCCACCGACGCCGCGTCCGGCGCCACAGGTAACTTCGGCGCCGACGAAAGAGCAGTCGAAGCAGATGGACCCACCGGAGTCACAGGCCGAAATCCCGACGTCGACGGGATGGAAATTCCCGGGGCCAATCCCTCTGAAGCCACCGGAGCGGCCACCGGCGCCGACACTGGCGCCGAGCCCACGTTCCCAAAAGGGAGAAAGGGCATAAAGGGTGCAGGCCGAAGAGGCGCAGGATCACCCAATGAAAAGGCCAAAGGCCCAGCAGGAGCACCCCCTGGAGCCATCTGTTGGAAGATGGCATACATCGCATTCAAGAATGCGGAACTATCGGCTCCAGGGGTGGGAAAAGCCGGATACTGGGGTGCCTGTCTCGGAGGCGACCCCGACGCCGGCCTCGACGTCTGCAACGCCGGAGAAAACACCTGAGGCTCCAATACCTCAATCACCGACGCCTGTCCAGGTGAAGTTGGAGACGCCGGAGAGGGCAACGGCGTCGAAGGATGCGGCGTAACCGTGGGACTGATCTCCCATGTCCTTCGGCGCCGATCCGAAGACCTGGAACGAGTCTCCTTCGAATGACGCCGAGATTCTCTACGGCGCCGGGAGTCTCGATGACGCCGATGTCTTGGAGAAGAAGACTTCTTGTGATGCTTCTCCTTCGATTTCGCCATAAACAGCTTCGCCTCACGTTCCTTGAGGGCCTTTGGATTCATGTACTGGCATGAATCACAAGTCGAGACGTCGTGGTCGGAGCTCAAACACCAAAGGCAATCGGAATGAGGATCCGTCACCGACATCTTGCCTCCACACTCACGACAAGGCTTGAATCCAGACTTTCTCTGCGACATTATTACCACAGCGAAAGACTACGCAGCAAAAATACACTGTAACCACAAAAGTAACAGTTGCTCCCTCGAAGATAACCGTTTCGAATGCACGGAAAAAAGGGAACTGACGTCCGCACGTCGTCGAGGACCTCTTATTGCCTGTATGACGTCAGACGGCGTCGCGTGGGCTAGAGTGACGTCCTCGTCGATGTGCAGAGACTAGTAAGAAGATTTCCGTCGAATGCTGGCGCCATGGGAGTATTCATTAGGTGAGGAATCCACAGGTAGTTGTATCCATCAGAAAATAAAGGTACTTTATTTTAGTGACACGAGGCCAAAAATATCTTAGAGATAATATTCTTTCTGGAGGTAAGTAGTATACATAATATATATACTAGTAACCAAAATTAGGTAAGTAAACAGTCATAGAATAGTGCAAACGGTAGAAAATACAATAGAATGCAATGGGCCTGGGGCAACACAAACCATATACTAAAGTAGTGGAATGCGAATAACGAATTTCCCCATAGGCAAGTGTAGCGTGTAGAGGGGCGCTGGGAGTGTAGGAAAACACCAGCAAAACTAAAGTACCCCACCCCAGAGCCGAGGAAAGCAGGAGTAAAGTGCAGCAAGTTTCCTCAGGACACACTACAAGTCATGATAAGAGATTGTGCAAGAACCAAGCAAGACTGCAAGCAACAAACAATGGATTCCTGGGCCTGAAGACCTGTGGAGAGAGGAGACCAAGTCCAGAAGTCCAAGAAGAGTCCAGGAAGGACAGGAGCCCCTGCCAACCGAGAAGATGGTGCAAAAGTGGATTCTCCCATCAGAAAAAAGTACAGAAGAGCACCAATGAAGATTGCTGCAGGTTCCTGCTTTGTGCAGGTGATGTCCCACATCAAGTTGTTGGATGCAGGCTGTTTGTGTCGCTGGATTCCGCCAACAACCCTTGGCTCACGCAAGTACGTGGCTTGTGTCAAAAAAGAGCTGCCTGGACACAGGAGGGACCTGGGGGTCTCAGCTCTGACTGAGGAGACAGAGGGGGGTCTCAGCACTTTAGAGAGCCTTCAGAAGACCAGGCAGCACCCACAGACGTCCAGAACACGGGGACAAAGAAGATGCAAAGTGCAGTAGTCATAGCTCTACACTGGAAGGTCCCACGCCGCCGGAGAACAACTCTGGGAGCTGAACGTTGCAGGATGGAGTGCTGGGGACATGGGCTACACTGTGCACAAAGGATTCTTGGAAGAGGTTCACAGAAGCCCAAGAAGCTGCAGAAGATATGGTGCTCATGGGTACTCTCGCAGCACGGGGAGGCAAGCTCTTACCTCCACCAAATTTGGACATCTGGACCTTTGGAAAGTCTGGGTCACTTCGCTACACTACCTGTGTTCCAGGGGGCACGCTCGTCGTCAGGAGAGGCGGTCGTCATCGCAGAAGGGTGCATGTAGAAGCAGGGAAGTGACTCAATCACTCCATGGGTGATTCCTTTGATTCTTCTGGTACAGGGTGAAGACAAGCAGTCCTCAGAGTGTTCACACCTTGGAAAATGTTGCAAAAGCTGGCTGGAGCTGAAGTTGCAGGTGACAGGAGTCTTCCTGGATACTTTATTGCAGTTACAGCAGTTCCTGGAGCAGTCTGCATTTGATCTGATGGTCAGAAGCTGAAGCACAGGATGCAGAGGAGTCCTGGAGGAATCTTGCAAACCGAATCTGAGGAAACACCCAGAGAAGAGACCCTAAATAGCCCTGAGAGAGGGATTGGCTACCTGCCCAGCTATGCACCTTTCAGTAGGGGTCTCTGACGAAACTTGCTGGCACTGGCCACTCAGAGGTCTCCAGAGGGTCCCCACACCTTGGAATCCAAGATAGCTAGCACCAGGGACACTCTGAAGGAGCTCTAGGCACCACCCCTGGGGTGGTGATGGACAGGGGAGTGGTCACTCCCCTTTTCTTTGTTGAGTTTCACATCAGAGCAGGGACTGGGGGTCCCTGAATTGGTGTAGACTGAATTATGCAAGGAGGGCACTGTTTGTGCCCTTCAAAGCATTTCCAGAGGCTCTGGGAAGCTACCCCTCCCAAGCCTGTAACACCTATTTCCAAAGGGAGAGGGTGTAACACCCTCCTCCCAAAGGAAATGCATTGTTCTGCCTTCCTGGGATTGAGCTGCTCAGTCCCCAGGGGGGCAGAAACCTGCCTGTGAGGTGGAGGCAGCTGGGGCTGCAGTGGAAACCTCAGAGAGGTGGTTTGGCTGTACTGGGGGTCCATGGTGGAGCCCCCAGGGTGCATGGGATTGCCCCCCCAAAACCAGATTTGGATTGGAGGGACAATTCCATGATCTTAGACACCTCACATGGCCATGTTCGAAGTTACCATTGTGAAGCTACAGATATGTATTGACATATATGTAGTGCACACTTATAATGGTATCCGCGAACGCACGAAATCCGGGGAATTGGCCCTGGGCACTAGCAAAGATGCCCTCACACACCAGTAACTTTGCACCTGGCCTTCAGTAAATGAAGGTTAGACATAGAGGTGAATTATAAGTTACATTAGTGCAGTAAAAATGGCTGTGAAACAGTGTGTGCACTATTTCACTCAGGCTGCCGTGGCAGTCCTGATGAAAGGTTTGTAGGAGTTCCTTATGGATGGCAAAAGAAATGCTGCAGCCCATAAGGATTTCCTGGAACTCCAATGCCCTGGGTACCTAGGTACCATACACTAGACACTTATAAGGGGGATCCAGTGTGCCAATCAGAATTGGAATATGGAGTCACTAAAGTGTAGTGACAAATTTGGTAAGTAGAGAGAGCATAAGCACTGGAGTTCTGGTTAGCAGAACTTCAGTGACACAGTTAAGCATACTGACAACACACATAGGCCACAAACTATGAGCACTGGGGTCCTGGCGAGCAGGATCCCAGTGAGACAGGCAAAGCACACTGACAAATAGGGTTTTAACTATGAGCACTGGGGTCCTGACTAGCAAGACCCCAGAGAGAAAGTAAAAAAACACACTGACAAACACTCACAAACATGCCCAAAATGGGGGTAACCATGCTAGAAAGAGGCTACTTTCTCACACAAGGGTGTAGGTGACCTGCTGTCTCTCTTGTTGCTCTCCTGATATGGTGCAAATGATAAGATAGCCAGACTTTTCTCTCAGCCAGCACTATTATATGAATGACTGGGAAAGCTCTGCCAAGGCCCTAGGCCAGAGCACCAGTTGGTGTGCCTGCGGTCTATGTTCTGGACCATCGTTTTACTGAACCTGGGGGTGAGCGCCCCAGGGACTTTGGTTGGTGCACCTGCCCACCATTTCTCGGAATGCCTAGGATGCACTTCCAAGGGCCTGGGGTTGACTCCCCTGCTTCACAGGAACAAGAAGCTCTGATCGGGTCCCAGGTCAGAGGAGCTCCAGTTGGCCCAAGGGTGCAAGCTTCCAGCACTGGGCCCCATTCTCTGGCTCTCTGTGTTGCAACTTCCCTGGGATTGGGTCCTGCAGGACCTGGGGAGGGCTTCCCTAGTTTGCCTGTTTGGGAATCTCTGACCTGGGGTCATTGCATTTGACACACCATGTCTCAGAACATTCAAGATTAGCTTCTTTTGGCCTGAAGACGGGATCTCCCATTTGCCAGGGTAAACAGCGGAGATGAAAAGACCTGACAGGGCCCAAGGTCAGGGCTCTAGCGAAGTCTGGGAGAGGGCTATGGGGAACATGAGCTAGGCGAGCATTATAAGGGTGCGCAGGATGGCTTCCACAGGCCTGGGTTCTGCCCCCAGGCTTCGTTGGGGTAAAAAGAACATGGTCAGAGCTCTGCTCTGAAGGGCCCCGTATGAGGGCCTCTAGGACCTAGAGTATGGGTGCTGGCATGCACTGTCTTACAGTGCCCAAACCGGTCTTCCACAGACCTGCAGAGAGCTCAATGCTCTGCTGGGATGAGAAGCTCTTAGCAGGCCTTGGGTCAGAGGCCCGTGATGGTGCAAGACGAAAGCCCAGGGCTCCACTCTCTAGCCTTCAGTGCCACAACTTGCCTGGATCAGGTCCCGCAGGCTCAGGAAGGGCTCCCCTGCTTTCCTGACCTACCAAACTCTGACTAGGTCCCAGGTCAGTCCACGGACTGACCTGACTTGACGGCCTGAGACCTGGGTTACCTGCACCAGCCGACAATGTTTCAGAGTGCCTAGGATGGGCATCTGTAGACCTGGAAAGGACTCCTCTGGATGTCCAGCTAGTGAAGTGCAGAAGGGGTCTGTCAGAGCTCCAAATGAGCAGGGGATGCAAGCCCCAGGCTTCAATCTGCAACTTGCTATGTCAAAGAGTGCCCAATATGGGGTTCCACAGGCCCAAGGAGGGTCCTGGCACTTGGCTTAATAGCTTTGACCAGGCCCCATTTCAGAGCTCCAGCTAACCCATGGGATGAAAGGCTCCAGGCCTGGACTCTATTCTCTAGCCCACTATATCACAAAGTGCCCAGGACAGGGTCCTGCAGGCCCAGAGAGGGCCCCCAAGCTTTGTTGGAATAAGAAGCTCTGACCGGGCCCAGGGTCAGAGCTTCAGCTGGCCAAAGGTGCAAGCTTGAAGTTCTTGGCTCCATTTTCCAGCCCATTCTGTTACATAGTGATCGGGATAGGGTCCTGGAGCCCGAGGGGGTTTTCCCCTGCTTCACCAAGATAAAAAGCTCTGACTGCCCCAGTTCAGAACCCCGTGGCCCCAGAGTGCAAGCCCCTGGCCATGGGCTGCATTTATCAGCCCTCGGATTCACAAATTGCCCTGAAAGGGCTACTGTAGGCCCGGAGATGGCCCGACTACTTTGCTGGGTTAAGAGGTTCTGACTAGGTCAGTGCTTAGGAGGGCATCAAGAGAAGACCCAAGGAACTTAGGTTTTGCACCAGACCATCTTGTCCCACAGGACGTTCGCAAGGTTGAAAAGCCCTTAAAGGGTGCAGGTCATAGCTCTAACAGATACTGTTAAAAGACCCCCAGGAACTAGGGTACATGAAACAGGGCATTGTGCTGCAGAGTGCGTAGGACTGCTGTCTGTGGGTCCTGGTATGGGTGTCGTGCTTCACTGGTGTGAAAAGCCCTGACGTGGCCTCAGATCAGTGTTCTGGTGGAGCTCCCCTGCTTTGCTGGGGTGAAAAGCACTGAGTGGACATGGGTGGGGGCTTCATAGGGGCTCTGTGACTGGTAGGGCCTCAGCATCATTTTACTTGTGCGATGGGCCTGTCCTGAGTCTCTATACCCCTGCCCCAGTTTAAGCAGAAATGCTTTATAGAAGGCACAGTGCAACAAGATGACCGTTATTTTCCAGAAGTAACAATGAGGGTTCATTTGAAGCTGCATTTGAAGATAATCTAGGGCTCAAGGAGGTTGGACATATTCGCTCATATGTCTCCCTCTGTTACCCGGTGTGCAAGGACTACAAGAAAGACTAGTGACCTTCCTCCACATCAGTAGGGACAAGGTTTTTTGGACCCTTCAGTTGTCTGGCCATGAGTGATATGATGACACTGACCAGCCCGCCCCAGGCCATCAGGGCTTGAGTCTCCAACTGCCTTCTAACCCTGCCTGGTGAACCTATGAGGGCCAGGCTTCTCAGAGTTTTGAAAAATACATCTCCCAGGCTGAAGCAGCCTGCTTGGTGATGCATGGAAGTCCTCATAAAGCCTAATTTCAAGTGTCAAGCTGGAGATTGGATACATTGCTTGAAAGTACCCCCATTGTCACCCTGGGTGCAGGTATCACTAGAAAAACAAATGGGCTTCATCTGGATCCTACCCAGGAGTCAGCCTTCCTGGACAGTAAGCACTGACTTGAAATAAACATCCAAGAGAAGGAGGCCCTCTTATTTATGGTCTAGTCAGTACTATTATATAAATAACTAGGCATGTTTGGTCCATCTGGGGAAAGACTGCTTAGCCTTTGTTTCAAGTAAGCAGCTTCAACTCTGCCTGGGATTATCTGACTGGAGAATGTGCCTCCTGGAGAAGTCATCTCCACCCAGCAAAGCACGGGCCAAGCTGCCTGTCAGTTTTCCCACAGGGGACTGACCAGAGTGGGTGGGGGTTTGAACACTCATCCTCCTGATCTGGTTCTGTGTATGTGTGGGATGTTGCGGAGTAGGAATTCTGCATAGCAGAGCTCTATGGATCGTCTGTTAAAGGAGATGCAACTGTTCAGGTAGGTGGGGCCTGAGTTATGGACTGTCTTGAATGTGTATGTGAGGAGTTTAAATTGAGCGTGCTTATGGATTGGAAGCCAGTGTAGATCTGTGAGGTGTGGTGTAATATGGGTTCTATGTGGGAGGTTGAGAATGATTCTGCCTGCTGAGATCTGGATGGTCTGTAGTCTTCTAGTGAGTTGCTTGGTGATCCCGGCATAGAGGGTGTATCCATAGTCCAACTTGCTGGTGACTAGGGCATATGTGACAGTTTTTCTTTTGTTGCCTGGGAGCCATTTGAAGATCTTCCTCAGCAAGTTCAGGGTGTGGAAACAGGATGCAGTGGCAGCATTGAATTGTGCAATTGTGCCCAGTTTGCTATTGAGGGTTATTCCAAGGTTCCTGGTGTGGGTTGTGTTGTGAGTTCGAGTTCAGCCGCCCACCATTTGAAGTCCCATGGTGAGGTGTCCTTGACGAAGATCACTACTTCTGCCTTGTCAGTGTTGAGGGTGAGACAAGTGGCTTTCTTCCATTTAGCGACTTTGGTCATGCTGGCAGTGAACATGGGTCATGTCCAGAAGGTAGAGTAGGAGTTGCGTCTTGTCTGTATAGGAGAGGATGTTGATGTTGTGTGCACAGATGACACTGACCAGAGGGATCATATAGGCAATGAAGAGGCTGGGGCAGAACAGCTAATAGGTGGGTTGAAGGCCTCTGGGCGGTAAGGTGTTAGGCTGACAGTTTGTGTTGTAACCGTTAAGAAGGAACAAGCAGATCCTGTTGAGAGGGAGTTCTCTGATGCCAATCTTGTGCAGGTCCCTGATGACAATGGGGAGTGAGACCATGTCAAATGCAGCAGTAATGAAAATGAGGGTTGCCATGTCTCCTCTGTCAAGGATCATGCAGATGCTATCTATGGCAGCAGTGAGTGCTGTTTCTGTACTGTGGTTGGGCCTGAATCCAGAATGCATAGCATCAATGTGGTCCGGTGAGCGTTGGTTCATTCATTTCTCTCAGACATTTGCTGGGTGCGGTTGGGTGGAGAAAGTCTGTAGTTGGAAAGCATGTCTAGTTAAGCAGATGTTTTTTTCAGCAGAAGTATGGTGATGGCATGTTTCCAGGGTTTATGAATGTAACTGTTAGTGCTTCACTGATTGCTGGAGGTCCTTTGGTGAAGACGTGGTGGGGCAAGGGTCAGATGGAGCCCCACAAGCGAATGGTCTTCATGGTAGCAGTGATTTCAGTAGTGGTGACGGCAGTCCACGAGGTCAAGATTTGTTAATCGTCCTGATGGTAAGTTAAGTTGCAACAATAACAGGGTTCAGTTGAGGGTCGAAATTGCATATTGAGGTAATTTAGTTACATTAGAATTCTGAGAGCATGTTGGAAAGGTCTTATGGGGGGTGATCTTGCTAGAGGTGGCAGGAGGCGTGGTGAAATCTTTGATGATGGAGAAGATTTCCTTGTTATCAGTGCTGGCATTGATGAGCTCTACTAGAGCTGTGCGACTGGTGTTCCGAATCCGCTGGTGGTGGCATCTTAGAACTTATTTGAAGGTTACTTTATCTATAGTGTCTTGCCTTGTTCTCCATTTGCACTCAAGTTGCTTGTAGTGATGTTTCGTCAGCCTGAGCTCTTCTGTGTAGCAGCTGGTCTGTGGTCAGGCCTCCCTTTAGGTTGCACCTGAGGGGAGCAAAGTTGTCAGTGCATTCAGTGATTTAAGCATTGAGGTTTTTGAGGGCTTTCAGCCAGTTACCAGTGTGCTCAGGCTGATGCTTGGACTGGATGGCAGTTAAATCCACTCCTCTTCAAAGATGCTTTTCCAGCTCTGGCAGGCGATTCCTGTGTTGGAATGTCTGTGATGGTGTGGGATGGATATACTGAAACTCACAAGGGTGTGGTCTATCTAGGTCATAGTTGCTGGCCTGTTGAGTGAGATGTTGCTGATTGAGGAACAAATTGGGGCCAATATGTGTCCAGCGGTGTTCGTGGGTTCAGTAACATGCTTGGTAAGGCCAAAGATAGCAAGGTTTTCTAGAAGGGCCATAGAGTTTGGGTCAGTGTGGTCTTCTAGGTGAAATTTAAGATTTTTAGGACGGCAAAGGTGCTGTCTTTGATATTCAGTAGTGGATAACGTTCATGATGCTGCTGGTGAAACCGATGCGTGGTCCAGGTGGTCTGTTTATGAGGGTTTTTCCCCTGGAGATGTTGGCTCTGATGTGGATCGCGAGCATGAGGTATTCTATGTAGCTGGTGGTGTTGTCCATGTTGGTGGTGAAGCTGATGGTGTTTTTTAATATGATGGTAACTCCACCTCTGGGTTTGTGCTGACGGCTTTGCCTAATCTTATAGCCAGCGTTGATTTTGGTAGCAATGTCTGGTGCGGAGGTTAGGTTCAGCTATGTTTCTGTAAAAAAGAGCTGGTCCGTAGCGTGGTCATGCAGTAGGACCCATATCTCTGTGGCATGTTTGATGAACGAGAGGATCTTGAGAAGCATGCATGCAAGTGTGGCATTTTGTTTGGATGGTGTTCGGTGTGTGTAAGCATGGCAGAGTAGGTTGCTGGGTGCTGTGAGTGAGTCAAATTTGGGTGTCGGGTGTGAGAGAGAGCATGAAAACTTGCAAGTGGTGCAAATAAATGCTCCTTCCGTGTTATGTGATGCGGTATGGCAGTAGTTCAGCGAGGAGAAGCCTGGGTTAAAAGCATGGAGGAGAGCAGCAGGGCATCAGTGGGTAGGGGGGAGAACCAGGGTTCCTGATGGTGGGTGCAGTCCAGGCCCAGACAGGTGCAGACTGGCTTACCTTTGGCACACCAGCAGTGCACCCACTGTGTGCAACAGCTGAGCATCCACACTGCAGCCTTCATTTAGTAGGTTCTGGGAGCAGGGCAGACCCCAGAGTATCATGTGTGAAATGCAGTGATATTAGTTCCAGTGCAGATGAATGATGGGAAATAAAATGCTCTTGCTTAGTTTCTTCTTTTGAAGAGAGTTTCAGCGGGAAACCGTTGATGTTACTTCCTGTGCAAGTAGACAGTGGGAGGTTCAGAGATGTGACTTTCTCTGCAGATGGATGACGGGAAGTGCAGTGATGTCACTTCCTGTGCAGATAGATGATGGGAAATTAAGGGGGTCATTCTAACCCTGGCGGTAAAAACCACCAGGGCGAACGACCGCGGTAGCACCGCCAACAGGCTGGCGGTGCACCGCTGGGCATTCTGACCGCGGCGGTTCAGCCGCGGCCAGAAACGGAAAGTCGGCGGTGTCCCGCCGACTTTCCGCTGCCCTTGAGAATCCTCCATGGCGGCGGAGCGCGCTCCGCCGCCATGGGGATTCTGACACCCCCTACCGCCATCCTGTTCCTGGCGGTTCTCCCGCCGGGAACAGGATGGCGGTAGGGGGTGCCGCGGGGCCCCTGGGGGCCCCTGCAGTGCCCATGCCAATGGCATGGGCACTGCAGGGACCCCCGTAAGAGGGCCCCAAAAAGAATTTCAGTGTCTGCCTAGCAGACACTGAAATTCGCGACGGGTGCAACTGCACCCGTCGCACCTTCCCACTCCGCCGGCTCAATTCTGAGCCGGCGTCCTCGTGGGAAGGGTGTTTCCCTCTGGGCTGGCGGGCGGACTTTCGGCGGTCGCCCGCCAGCCCAGTGGGAAACCCAGAATGACCGCCGCGGTCTTTTGACCGCGGTACGGTCTTCTGGCGGTTCCCGCTTGGCGGGCGGCTACCGCCGCCCGCCAAGCTCAGAATCAGCCCCTAAGTCCTATTCCTTAGCTACTTCTTTTAAAGAGAGCTTTGGAGGGAAACCAGTGAAGTAATTTCCTGTGCAGATGGATGACGAGAACTCCGTTGGTTGCATTTCATAACAGCAAAGTTGGTCTGAACTTAGACGCACTGGGCTTGATTCAAAAAGGTAAATGTACACTTTTTTGTAAGTTTACCTCTTTTTTTGGATTTCACAAACTATGTGCGGAGTTTTATAACTACACCCTCTCTTTATGCCGCATGACGGAGACTCTGCAGCTGGGGCGGAAAACTCCACAGACATAAGTGTAGGGCAGTCGTCTTGAAAACTTTTTAATGTTGCGCCTCCCATGTGAAAATATTTCCAATTATTTTCTAAAATTGTCAATGTTAAAATATGTCTAGACGTATTAACACATTGTGCTAGACTTTTCGTCCTTGGCGTGGTCTCCCTTAACTTTTTGCCTCTATTTCCCAGGTTGCTGAGGTGTGCTGGACTCTGATTTTATTGTTTTTGTTACTCTGGGCACTTTACCACTGCTAACCAATGCTAAAGTGCAAGTGGTCCTTTACAAAATGTGTATGTCATTGGCTTATCCATGATTGGCATATTTAATTTATTAGTAAGTCCCTAGTACAGTGCACTAGAGGTGCACTAGAGGTGCCCAGGGCTTGTAAATCAAATCCTACTAGTGGGCTTGCAGCACTGGTTGTGCCACCCACATAAGTAGCTCTGTAATCATGTCTCAGACCTGCCACTGCAGTGTCTGTTTGTGCAGTATTAACTGTAAATTCGACTTGGCAAGTGTACCCACTTGCCAGGCCTAAACCTTCCCTTTTCTTACATGTAAGGCACCCCTAAGGTAGGCCATAGGTAGCCCCAAGGGCAGGGTGCAGTGTATGGTTAAGGTAGGACATATAGTAATGTGTTTTATATGTCCTAAGAGTGAAATATTGCTAAATTTGTTTTTCACTGTTACAAGGCCTGTCCCTCTCATATGTTAACATGGTGTAGAAAGTTGGCTCTGTATTTACTATTTCAAGTAAGAAATAGCATGCACATAGTCCAAGGGTTCCCCTTAGAGGTAAGATAGTGACAAAAAGAGATAATTCTAATGCTCTATTTTGTGGTAGTGTGGTCGAGCAGTAGGCTTATCAGAGGGTAGTTTTAAGCATTTGTTGTACACACACAGGCAATAAATGGGGAACACACACACTCAAAGACAATTCCAGGCCAATAGGTTTTTATATAGAAAAATATATTTTCTTAGTTTATTTTAAGAACCACAGGTTCAAGATTTACAAACAATACTTCAAATGAAAGGTATTTCACTCGGGTATCATAGGAACTTTGAATCAACACAATATCATGTACAGTTTTAGCAAAAATGGCAATGAGCTATTTTAAAACTAGACAGTGCAATTTTCAACAGTTCCTGGGGGAGGTAAGTTTTGGCTAGTTTTGCAGGTAAGCAAAACACCTACAGGGTTCAAAGTTGAGTCCAAGGTAGCCCACCGTTGGGGGTTCAGGGCAACCCCAAAGTTACCACACCAGCAGCTCAGGGCTGGTCAGGTGCAGAGGTCAAAGTGGTGCCCGAAACGCATAGGCTTCAATGTAGAAGGGGGTGCCCCGGTTCCAGTCTGCCAGCAGGTAGGTACCCACGACTTCGGAGGGCAGACCAGGAGGGTTTTGTAGGGCACCAGGGGGGACACAAGTCAGCACAAAAAGTACACCCTCAGCGGCACAGGGGCAGCCAGGTGCAGAGTGCAAACAGGCGTCGGGTTTGCAATAGGTTTCAAAGGGAGACCCAGGGGTCTCTTCAGTGAAGCAGGCAGGCAAGGGGGGGCCCCTACGGTAGCCATTACCTGGGCAAGGGAGAGGGCCACCTGGGGGTCACTTCTGCACTGGAGGTCGGATCCTTCAGGTCCTGGGGGCTGCGGGTGCAGGGTCTTTACCAGGCATCGGGTTCTAGGAAGCAGGCAGTCGCGGTCAGTGGGAGCCTCTGGATTCCCTCTGCAGGCGTCGCTGTGGGGGCTCAGGGGGGTCAACTCTGGCTACTCACTGGCTCGCAGTCACCGGGGAGTCCCCCCTGTAGTATTGTTTCTCCGCAGGTCGAGCCGGGGGTGTCGCGTGCAGAGTGGAAAGTCTCGCGCTTCCGGCGGGAAACGTGGAGTCCTTTAAAAGTTGTTTCTTTGTTGCAAGTTGTAGTTTCTTTGGAACAGGGCTGCTGTCCTCAGGAGTTCTTGGTCCTTTTAGATGCAGGGTAGTCCTCTGAGGCTTCAGAGGTCGCTGGACCCTGGGGAACGCGTCACTGTTGCAGTTTTTCTCAAAGTGGGGCCAAAGCAGTTGGTGTCTCCGTCTTCTCTGCAGGGCTTCAGGTCAGCAGTCCTTCTTCATCTTAGGTTGCAGGAATCTGTTTTCCTAGGTTCTGGGGGCTCCTAAATACGCAATTTAGGGGTGTGTTTAGGTCTGGGGGGTTAGTAGCCAATGGCTACTAGCCCTGAGGGTGGCTACACCCTCTTTGTGCCTCTTCCCTGAGGGGAGGGGGGCACATCCCTAATCCTATTGGGGGAATCCTCCATCTCAAGATGGAGGCTTTCTAAAAGTCAGAGTCACCTCAGCTCAGGACACCTTAGGGGTTGTCCTGACTGGCCTGTGACTCCTCCTTGTTTTTCTCATTATCTCCTCCGGCCTTGCTGCTAAAAGTGGGGCCGTGGCCGGAGGGGGCGGGCATGTCCACTAGCTGGGATGCCCTGTGGCGCTGTAACAAAGGGGGTGAGCCTTTGAGGCCCACCGCCAGGTGTTACAGTTCCTGCAGGGGGAGGTGAGAAGCACCTCCACCCAGTACAGGCTTTGTTACTAGCCACAGAGTGACAAAGGCACTCTCCCCATGTAGCCAGCAACATGTCTGGTGTGTGGCAGGCTGGCAAAACTAGTCAGCCCACACTGGAAGTCCGGTATGTTTTCAGGGGGCATCTCTAAGATGCCCTCTGGGGTGTATTTCACAATGAAATGTACACTGGCATCAGTGTGCATTTATTGTGCTGAGAAGTTTGATACCAAACTTCCCAGTTTTCAGTGTAGCCATTATGGTGCTGTGGAGTTTGTGTATGACAGACTCCCAGACCATATACTCTTATGGCTACCCTGCACTTACAATGTCTAAGGTTTTGCTTAGACACTGTAGGGGCATAGTGCTCATGCACTTATGCCCTCACCTATGGTATAGTGTACCCTGCCTTAGGGCTGTAAGGCCTGCTAAAGGGGTGACTTATCTATGCCATGGGCAGTATGAGGTTAGCATGGCACCCTGAGGGGAGTGCCATGTCTACTTAGTCATTTTCTCCCCACCAGCACACACAAGCTGGTAAGCAGTGTGTTGTTGCTGATTGAGGGGTCCCCAGGGTGGCATAAGACATGCTGCAGCCCTCAGAGACCTCCCTGGCATCAGGACCCTTGGTACCAGGGGTACCAGTTACAAGGGACTTACCTGGATGCCAGGGTGTGCCAATTGTGGAGACAAAGGTAAAGTTTTAGGGAAAGAACACTGGTGCTGGGGCCTGGTTAGCAGGCCTCAGCACACTTTCAAATCATAACTTGGCATCAGCAAAGGCAAAAAGTCAGGGGGTAACCATGCCAAGGAGGCATTTCCTTACACATGGGGGCTACCTTTAAATCTGATTAAAGTATAGATTCCCTTTGGGAGCGGATGGACATGTGGAGTTTGGGGTCTCTGAGCTCACAATTTGAAAATACATATTTTAATAAAGTTGATTTTAAGATTGTGTGTTTGAAAATGCCACTTTTAGAAAGTGAGCATTTTCTTGCTTATACCATTTCTGTGACTCTGCCTGTTTGTGGATTCCCTGTCTGGGTCAGTTTGACAGTTGGGCTGGTTGCACCTCTCTCTAGACAGTGACACAAAGGGAGCTGGGGTGTAGTCTGCATTTCCTGTTGAGCCATCTGTGCTAGGAGGGAGGGGAGAAGTGGTCACTCACACAAACAAAGGGCTGTGCCTGCCCTTACACAATGCAGTCTCCAGCGCCCTGGTGAGTGTCTGGGGCCTGGCCTGGGCAAGGCAGGATTTCACAATCAAGAGAGACTTTGCATTGAAGTAGGCGTACTTCAAAGGAGAAAATGGGTATAAGAAGGGCATCCAAAACCACAGACTTTAGAACACTTCTGGAAACCAAGAGGAACCTCTGCCTGGAGAAGAGCTGAAGAGCTGAGGAAGAAGAGCTGCCCTGCCTGTGACTGTGCTTTGTGGAGCTATCCTGCAGTTACTGCTTCTGCCAGAGTAAGAGGGCAAAGACTGGACTTTGTGTGCCTTCCATCTTGTGAAGATCTCCAAGGGCTTGATTTAGAGCTTGCCTCCTGTTGTTTGAAGTCTCAGGGACAGCAAAGACTTCTCTCTGCTGGCACCTGGAGTCTATGGGGAGACTCCTCCTCTGCCCTGTGGTGCCCATCCAGTTCCTGCTGAAAGGAGAAGCTGGCAGCCTAAGAGGAAGAAATCCACGCACAGAATTTCCGTGCGGGGAAAAGATCGACCCGACTCCGATCTGCGGCTGGGAAATCGACGCGCCACCGGCCTCGTGGCTAAAAATCGATGGTCGTCTGTAAAGGAACCAAAGAGTCGCCACACGGAGCTGGAGAAACAAAGCGCAGCATCTCTGACGGAGGCTGGTGAAATCGCAACCTGCGCTGCATGGTTTTTGGATCATCGTGCAGCTGGATTTCCGATGTAAACACTGCTGGGTGTGTAAAAACAACACAAGGCCTGCCCGGACCCGAGAGTGCTGACCGGATCGACGCATCGCTTTCCTGCGGAGAGAAGAAACAAAGCACCCGACCCGACGAAAAGAGAAACGATGCAAGGTCTCACTCGTGAGCGAAATCGGCGCATTGCAAGCACTTTTTGACGTACACTCGCCCGTGCTGGGTTATTTTTGACGCACCCAAGGTACATTTTCACGATAACGGTGTTAGTGTGTGTTTTAAACTACATAAAGACTATTTTTGCTTTTTAATTGATAACTTGACTTGTGTATTGTGGATTTTTGTCATTTTGGTCTTGTTTTGCTTAGATAAATATTTCCTAATTTCCTAAACCTGTGATGTGTCATTTTGTAGTGTTTTCATTAAGTTACTGTTTGTGTTGGTACACATACTTTACACCTACCACTCTGAAGTTAAGCCTACTGCTCGTGCCAAGCTGCCAAGGGGGTAAGCAGGGGTTAGCTGAGGGTGATTCTCTTTTACCCTGACTAGAGTGAGGGTCCTTGCTTAGAAAGGGGGTAACCTGACTGCCAACCAAAGACCCAATTTCTAACACATTGCAATTAAGTTCTGTTACTGTTTTAAAAATGCAATCAAATACATGATGCCAAACCTACTATTCTGGTCAGGCAGGCCCTACTACCGTCTAAAAGTATCCACAGTGTGATTATTAGGATTGCGGTGGGTTAGGTGTTTTGGGGAACCTTTAGAATCCCTTCACTTTTGACACATACCCCAGCTTGGATATAAATAACTAAACATGTTAGTGATTGCCCATTACAGATTACAGAGCGGTTTACTGCAGCTTAAAACAAAAACCTTTTATCAACATAATGCTTCTCCTGTGAGAAGGAGTTGTAAAACTTCACACATAGTTTGTAAATTGCTTTGCAGTGCTGCAAAAAGTACTAGAAAGTGCAGTTTGTGAATCGAGTCCAATGTCTTCTGTACAGTTTAGTATAACATAACAAAGCAAAACTGAAAGCCACCAGGCCTGCTTAGGTCTTCTGGGGCATTGTTCAACTACACTTCTGCTTAGCAGGCTCGATTATAACACTTGCAAACTGTAAGTATTATAACCTCAAGGAACGCTGCCACAGAGCCTCTAGGTTTCTGTTCCTTTGTTACTGATGCTACCTTTGTCCCCTTTTAAGCCAGGGGTCACAAAGGTACCAGGTGACACAGTTGCAACTCTAGAAGACCCCCAAATGACATCCATGTGCTCATGTAAGTTTGCACAGCTAGTACAGTGAGCCCCCAAATGGCTCAATAAATCAGATATGATTCTTTTGATGGCTCTAACTTTTATATACATAACTATATTAATTCTACAACTAAGATATGCTGAGGGGGAAACTACAAATCTGAATGTGAGCTGCTATATTTTGATCAGGAGCAGTTCTGGTTGGTCAACAAACTTGAGGCATTTTTTTAACTGAGTGCACTGTTCGGGTTATTCTTGAGAGCAAAACTACAAATCTAAATATGAATACAGCGTTTTAAACACAAGAGATTGGAAATAAATTTGAAATTACATTTTTTAGTAGAATTTTTACCCAAAATAACTATCCAGGTCAGTTCTTGAGTACAAGATGAATTTCTGCTAATTATGTGTAATTTTGCATAATTTTGTGGTAATTTTGAAAAATACGCTATAGCAAACTATATACGTTTTTCAGTCCTCTAGTATTGTGCTGCTAAAATTGAAGTTCTTCGATTGGCACAAAATGGACCAAAGCAAAAGCATGTGCCTAGAATGTGTTCATAAATCAAGAATTACAGTTGAAGGTTTGAAGATGATTAGATACCTTCACAGTTTCAACAATAAACAAATGTAAGAAAGTACCGTCTTGCCTGGCATGTTACCCCCATTTTTACATGTATGTAAGTTTGGTTTTGCCTGTCTCGCTGGGATCCTGCTAGCCAGGACCCCAGTGCTCATAGTTTGTGGCCTGAATGTGTGTATCTGTGTAGTGATTAACTGTGTCACTGAGGCTCTGCTAACCAGAACCTCAGTGCTTAGGCTCTCTCTGCCTTGAAAATTGTCACTATAGGCTAGTGATCATTTTCACCAATTCTTATTGGCACAGTGGACCACCCTTAGAATTCCCTAGTATATGGTACCTAGGTACCCACAGTATTGGGGTTCCAGGAGATCCCTATGGGCTGCAGCATTTCAATTGCCGCCCATGGGGAGCTCAGATAAACCTTACACAGGACTGCCACTGCAGCCTGAGTGAAATAACGTGCATGTTATTTCACAGCCATTTTCACTGCACTTAAGTAACTTATAAGTCACCTATGTGTCTAGCCTTCACTTGCTGAAGGTTAGGTGCAAAGCTACTAAGTGTGAGGGCACCCTTGCACTAGCAAAGGTGCCCCCACATAGTTCAGGGCCATTTCCCCGGACTTTGTGAGTGCAGGGACACCATTATACGCTTACTATAACATTGTAGCTTCAAAATGGTAATTCCGAATATGGCCATGTAACATGGCTAAGATCATGGAATTGTCCCCCCATGCCAAATATGGTATTGGGGTGCCAATCCCATGCATCCCTGGGACTCCACTATGTACCCTGGGTACTGCCAAACCAGCTCTCTGTGGTTTTCTCTGCAGCTACCACTTCTGCCACCCCACAGACAGGGGTCTGCCCTCCTGGAGTGTGGGCAGCCTAGTCCCAGGAAGACAGAACAAAGAATTTCCTCTGAGAGAGGGTGTTACACCCTCTCCCTTTGGAAATCGATGTTAAGGGCTGGGGAGGAGTAGCCTCTCCCAGCCTCTGGAAATACTTTGAAGGGCACATATGGTGCCCTCCTTGCATAAGCCCGTTTACACAGGTTCAGGGAACCCCCAGTCGCTACTCTGTGGCAAAACTGGACAAAGGAAAGGGGAGTGACCATTCCCCTGTCCATCACCACCACAGGGGTGGTGCCCAGAGTTCCTCCAGTGTATCCCAGACCTCTGCCATCTTGGATCCAGAGGTGTGAGGGCACTCTGGAGGCCTCTGAGTGGACAGTAGCAGCAGGTGACGTCAGAGACCCCTCTTGATAGGTGCTTACCTGACTAGGTGGCCAATCCTCCTCTGAGGGCTATTTAGGGTCTCTCCAGTGGGCTTTTCCTCAGATAACGACTGTAGGAGGCTGGACTGGTTTGTAGTGAGTACCAAGGGGTACTTGCACCTTGCACCAGGCCCAGTTATCCCTTATTAGTGTATAGGGTGTCTAGCAGCTTAGGCTGATAGATAATGGTAGCTTAGCAGAGCAGCTTAGGCTGAACTAGGAGACGTGTGAAGCTACTACAGTACCACTTAGTGTCATATGCACAATATCATAAGAAAACACAATACACAGTTATACTAAAAATAAAGGTACTTTATTTTTATGACAATATGCCAAAGTATCTTAGAGTGTACCCTCAGTGAGAGGATAGGAAATATACACAAGATATATATACACAATAGCAAAAATATGCAGTATAGTCTTAGAAAACAGTGCAAACAATGTATAGTTACAATAGGATGCAATGGGGAAACATAGGGATAGGGGCAACACAAACCATATACTCCAGAAGTGGAATGCGAACCACGAATGGACCCCAAACCTATGTGACCTTGTAGAGGGTCGCTGGGACTATTAGAAAATAGTGAGAGTTAGAAAAATAACCCTCCCCAAGACCCTGAAAAGTGAGTGCAAAGTGCACTAAAGTTCCCCTAAGGACAAAAGAGTTGTGTTAGAGGAATAATGCAGGAAAGACACAAACCAGCAATGCAACAACTGTGGATTTCCAATCTAGGGTACCTGTGGAACAAGGGGACCAAGTCCAAAAGTCACAAGCAAGTCGGAGATGGGCAGATGCCCAGGAAATGCCAGCTGCGGGTGCAAAGAAGCTTCGACTGGACAGAAGAAGCTGAGGTTTCTGCAGGAACGAAAAAGGCTAGAGACTTCCCCTTTGGTGGACGGATCCCTCTTGCCGTGGAGAGTTGTGCAGAAGTGTTTTCCCGCCGGAAGGACGCCAACAAGCCTTGCTACACGCAAATCGTGCGTTTGGCGTTTTTGGACGCTGCTGGGGCCCAGGAGGGACCAGGAGGTCGCAAATTGGACCTGCTGAGAGAGGGGACGTCGAGCAAGACAAAGAGCCCTCACTAAAGCAGGTAGCACCCGGAGAAGTGCCAGAAACAGGCACTACGAGGATGCGTGAAACGGTGCTCGCCGAAGTTGCACAAAGGAGTCCCACGTCGCCGGAGACCAACTTAGAAAGTCGTGCAATGCAGGTTAGAGTGCCGTGGACCCAGGCTTGGCTGTGCACGAAGGATTTCCGCCGGAAGTGCACAGGGGCCGGAGTAGCTGCAAAGTCGCGGTTCCCAGCAATGCAGCCCAGCGAGGTGAGGCAAGGACTTACCTCCACCAAACTTGGGCTGAAGAGTCACTGGACTGTGGGGGTCACTTGGACAGCATCGCTGGATTCGAGGGACCTCGCTCGTCGTGCTGAGAGGAGACCCAAGGGACCGGTAATGCAGCTTTTTGGTGCCTGCGGTTGCAGGGGGAAGATTCCGTCGACCCACGGGAGATTTCTTCGGAGCTTCTGGTGCAGAGAGGAGGCAGACTACCCCCACAGCATGCACAAGCAGGAAAACAGTCGAGAAGGCGGCAGGATCAGCGTTACAGAGTTGCAGTAGTCGTCTTTGCTACTATGTTGCAGGTTTGCAGGCTTCCAGCGCGGTCAGCGGTCGATTCCTTATCAGAAGGTGAAGAGGGAGATGCAGAGGAACTCGGCTGAGCTCATGCATTCGTTATCTAAAGTTTCCCCAGAGACAGAGACCCTAAATAGCCAGAAAAGAGGGTTTGGCTACCTAGGAGAGAGGAAAGGCTACTAACACCTGAAGGAGCCTATCACAAGGAGTCTCTGACGTCACCTGGTGGCACTGGCCACTCAGAGCAGTCACGTGTGCCAGCAGCACCTCTGTTTCCAAGATGGCAGAGGTCTGGAGCACACTGGAGGAGCTCTGGACACCTCCCAGGGGAGGTGCAGGTCAGGGGAGTGGTCACTCCCCTTTCCTTTGTCCAGTTTCGCGCCAGAGCAGGGGCTAAGGGGTCCCTGAACCAGTGTAGACTGGCTTATGCAGAACTGGGCACATCTGTGCCCAACAAAGCATTTCCAGAGGCTGGGGGAGGCTACTCCTCCCCTGCCTTCACAACATTTTCCAAAGGGAGAGGGTGTCACACCCTCTCTCAGAGGAAGTTCTTTGTTCTGCCATCCTGGGCCAGGCCTGGCTGGACCCCAGGAGGGCAGCTGCCTGTCTGAGGGGTTGGCAGCAGCAGCAGCTGCAGTGAAACCCCAGGAAGGGCAGTCTGGCAGTACCAGGGTCTGTGCTACAGACCACTGGGATCATGGAATTGTACCAACAATGCCAGGATGGCATAGAGGGGGCAATTCCATGATCATAGACATGTTACATGGCCATATTCGGAGTTACCATGGTGAAGCTACATATAGGTAGTGACCTATATGTAGTGCACGCGTGTAATGGTGTCCCCGCACTCACAAAGTTCAGTGAATTGGCTCTGAACAATGTGGGGGCACCTTGGCTAGTGCCAGGGTGCCCTCACACTAAGTAACTTTGCACCTAACCTTTACCAGGTAAAGGTTAGACATATAGGTGACTTATAAGTTACTTAAGTGCAGTGTAAAATGGCTGTGAAATAACGTGGACGTTATTTCACTCAGGCTGTAGTGGCAGGCCTGTGTAAGAATTGTCAGAGCTCCCTATGGGTGGCAAAAGAAATGCTGCAGCCCATAGGGATCTCCTGGAACCCCAATACCCTGGGTACCTCAGTACCATATACTAGGGAATTATAAGGGTGTTCCAGTAAGCCAATGTAAATTGGTAAAATTGGTCACTAGCCTGTTAGTGACAATTTGAAAGTAATGAGAGAGCATAACCACTGAGGTTCTGGTTAGCAGAGCCTCAGTGAGACAGTTAGGCACCACACAGGGAACATATACATGCACACCTATGAGCACTGGGGCCCTGTGTGACAGGGTCCCAGTGACACATACATATAGGCCACAAACCTATGAGCACTGGGGTCCTGACCAGCAGGATCCCAGTGACACATAACAAACATACTGAAAACATAGTGTTTTCACTATGAGCACTGAGGCCTGGCTATCAGGATCCCAGTGAGACAGTGAAAACAGTGACAAACACCCTGATATACACTCACAAACAGGCCAAAAGTGGGGGTAACAAGGCTAGAAAGAGGCTACCTTCTCACAACGACATGCAAGAATTCCTCAGAATTCCTCTGTACCTCTCTCTTCGATTTCTGCCAAGGATTGACCGCTGACTGCTCCAGGACGCCTGCAAAACTGCAACAAAGTAGCAAGAAGACATTGTAGCATCTAATCCTGCCAGCTTTCTCAACTGTTTCCTGGTGGTGCATGCTTTGAGGTCTGCCTGCCTTCATCCTGCACTGGAAGCCACTAAGACATCTCCAGTGGGTTGACGGAATCTTCCCCCTGCTCCAGCAGGCACCAAACTTCAGTGTCACCAGTACTCTGGGACCCCTCTCATCCTGTTGAGCGTGGCCCCTGGAACACAGGTGGTAGACCCAAGTGACCCAGACTGTCCAGTGGTCCAACTGTCCAAATTTGGAGGAGGTAAGTCCTTGCCCCCCCCCTCTCCAGACAGTAATCCTGTGCACTGCGCGAACTGCAGCTACTAGGGCTTCTGTACACATTTTCAAGAAACTCTTTGTACACAGCCAAGCCCAGGTCCCCAGCACTCTGTTCTGCAATGCTCAGCTCCCTGAGCTGATCTCCGGCTTCGTGGGACCCTCTTTTGCAGTGTTGAGACAACCGCCATGTTCAGACTTCTTGAACCTGTGTTTAAGTGCTTCTGTGGGTGCTATCTTCTTGTGCATGGGCTCTCTACATTGCTGAGAGCTTCCTCTGTCTCCTCTCTCAAGTGGCAATATACTGGTCCTTCCTGGGACCGGGCAGCACCCTTTTACTTCAACCACAACTCTTGCACCTAGCAAGGCTTGTTTGTGGTCTTTTGCCAAAGAAACAATCTTGCATCCCCCAGCACTCTGTGGGACATCTTGAGCATGAAGTAAAAGTTCCTAGCACCTTTTGTTGTTGCAAAATCTTCAGCTTCTTTCATCCGGAGGCAGCCATTTTACACCTTCATCCGGGGTTTAGTGGGCTCCTGCCCCCCCCCGACACTTTTCTGACTCTTGGACTTAGTCTCCTTCCTTTGCTGGTCCTCGGGTCCAGGAATCCATCTTCAGTGCGTTGCAGACTGTTGTGATCTTTGCAGAATCCTCTATCACGAGTTTAGTGTGTTTCTGGGGAAATAGTAGTACTTTACTCCTACTTTCCAGGGTCTTGGGGTGGGGTATTGTAGGAGGCTGGCCTGGTTTGTAGTGGGTACCAAGGGGTACTTACAGTCTGCACCAGGTCCAGTTATCCCTTATTAGTGTAGAAGAGGTGTTTCTAGCAGCTTAGGCTGATAGAAGGTAGCTATAGCTGAGCAGCTTAGGCTGAACTAGGAGACATGCAAAGCTCCTACTATACCACTGGTGTCATATGCACAATATCATAAGAAAACACAATACACAGACATACTAAAAATAAAGGTACTTTGTTTTTATGACAATATGCCAAAAGTATCTCAGTGAGTACCCTCAGTATGAGGATAGCAAATATACATAAGATATATGTACACAATACCAAAAATATGCAGTAATAGCAAAAGGAAGTAATGCAAGCAGTGTATAGTTACAATAGATTGCAATAGGAGCACATAGGTATAGGGGCAACACAAACCATATACTCCAAAAGTGGAATGCGAATAACGTATGGACCCCAAACCTATGTGAGCTTGTAGAGGGTCGCTGGGACTGTAAGAAAACAGTGAGGGTTAGAAAAATAGCCCACACCAAGACCCTGAAAAGTAGGTGTAAAGTGCACCTATATTCCGCAGAGAGCACAGAAGTTGTGATAGGGGAAATCTGCAAGGAAGACCAACACCAGCAATGCAACCAAAGTGGATTTCCGGACGAGAGTACCTGTAGAACAAGGGGACCAAGTCCAAGAGTCGCAACAAACTCGAGATTGGGCAGATGCCCAGGAAATGCCAGCTGAGGGTGCAAAGAAGCTGCCACAGGATGGTAGAAGCTGTGGATTCTGCAAGAACGAAGAGGACTAGGAACTTCACCTTTGGAGGATGGATGTCCCACGTCGTGAAGAAGCTTGCAGAGGGGTTCCCACGCAGAAAGACCACAAACAAGCCTTGCTAGCTGCAAGGGTCGCGGTTAGGGTTTTTGGATGCTGCTGTGGCCCAGGAGGGACTAGGATGTCGCCAATTGCGTGAGGAGACAGAGGGGGCGCCCAGCAAGACAGGGAGCCCTCACAGAAGCAGGCAGCACCCGCAGAAGTGCTGGAACAGGCACTACGAAGAGGAGTGAACCGGAGCTCACCCGAAGTCACAAAAGGAGATCCCACAACGCCGGAGGACAACTCAGGAGGTTGTGCACTGCAGGTTAGAGTGTCGGGGACCCAGGCTTGGCTGTGCACAAAGGAAATCCTGGAAGAGTGCACAGGAGCCGGAGCAGCTGCAAATCATGCGGTACCCAGCAATGCAGTCTAGCGTGGGGAGGCAAGGACTTACCTCCACCAAACTTGGACTGAGGAGTCACTGGACTGTGGGAGTCACTTGGACAGAGTTGCTGAGTTCCAGGGACCATGCTCGTTGTGATGAGAGGGGACCCAGAGGACCAGTGATGCAGTTCTTTTGGTGCCTGCGGTTGCAGGGGGAGGATTCTGTCGTCCCATGGGAGATTTCTTCTGAGCTTCTAGTGCAGAGAGGAGGCAGACTACCCCCACAGCATGCACCACCAGGAAAACAGTCGAGAAGGCGGCAGGATCAGCGATACAAGGTTGCAGTAGTCGTCTTTGCTACTTTGTTGCAGTTTTGCAGGCGTCCTGAGCAGTCAGCGGCCGATTCCTTGGCAGAAGGTGAAGAGAGAGATGCAGAGGAACTCTGATGAGCTCTTGCATTCGTTATCTAAAGAATTCCCCAAAGCAGAGACCCTAAATAGCCAGAAAAGGAGGTTTGGCTACCTAGGAAGGAGGATAGGCTAGCAACACAGGTAAGAGCCTATCAGAAGGAGTCTCTGACGTCACCTGCTGGCACTGGCCACTCAGAGCAGTCCAGTGTGCCAGCAGCACCTCTGTTTCCAAGATGGCAGAGGTCTGGAGCACACTGGAGGAGCTCTGGGCAACTCCCCTGGGAGGTGCAGGTCAGGGGAGTGGTCACTCCCCTTTCCTTTGTCCAGCGCCAGAGAAGGGCTGGGAGATCCCTGAACCGGTGTAGACTGGCTTATGCAGAGATGGGCACCATCTGTGCCCATCAAAGCATTTCCAGAGGCTGGGGGAGGCTACTCCTCCCCAGCCCTGACACCTTTTTCCAAAGGGAGAAGGTGTAACACCCTCTCTCTGAGGAAGTCCTTTGTTCTGCCTTCCTGGGCCAAGCCTGGCTGGACCCCAGGAGGGCAGAAACCTGTCTGAGGGGTTGGCAGCAGCAGCAGCTGCAGTGAAACCCCGGGAAAGGTAGTTTGGCAGTACCCGGGTCTCTGCTAGAGACTCGGGGGATCATGGAATTGTCTCCCCAATGCCAGAATGGCATTGGGGTGACAATTCCATGATCTTAGACATGTTACATGGCCATGTTCGGAGTTACCATTGTGACGCTATACATAGGTAGTGACCTATGTATAGTGCACGCGTGTAATGGTGTCCCCGCACTCACAAAGTCCGGGGAATTTGCCCTGAACGATGTGGGGGCACCTTGGCTAGTGCCAGGGTGCCCACACTAAGTAACTTAGCACCCAACCTTTACCAGGTAAAGGTTAGACATATAGGTGACTTATGAGTTACTGAAGTGCAGTGGTAAATGGCTGTGAAATAACGTGGACGTTATTTCACTCAGGCTGCAGTGGCAGGCCTGTGTAAGAATTGTCAGAGCTCCCTATGGGTGGCAAAAGAAATGCTGCAGCCCATAGGGATCTCCTGGAACCCCAATACCCTGGGTACCTCAGTACCATATACTAGGGAATTATAAGGGTGTTCCAGTATGCCAATGTGAATTGGTGAAATTGGTCACTAGCCTGTTAGTGACAATTTGGAAAGCAAAGAGAGAGCATAACCACTGAGGTTCTGGTTAGCAGAGCCTCAGTGAGACAGTTAGTCATCACACAGGGAACACATACAGGGCACACTTATGAGCACTGGGGCCCTGGCTGGCAGGGTCCCAGTGACACATACATCTAAAACAACATATATACAGTGAAATATGGGGGTAACATGCCAGGCAAGATGGTACTTTCCTACATGTATCTTGGGCACCCTTAGTGTTTTATTACACTCCAAGCGACCCTCTACACACTACGCTAGCCTAGGGGTCCATTAGTGGTTTGCATTCTACTTTCAGGGTATATGGTTTGTGTTGCCCCTTGGCCTATTGCATCCTATTGTATTCTACAGTGTTTGCACTATTTTTCTAACTGTTTACTTACCTGATTTTGGTTTGTGTGTATATTTTGGGTATTTTACTTACCTCCTAAGGGAGTAAATCCTCTGAGATATTTTTGGCACATTGTCACTAAAATAAAGTACCTTTATTTTTAGTAACCCTGAGTATTGTGTTTCTTATGATATAGTACCTATACGATTTAAGTGGTATAGTAGGAGCTTTGCATGTCTCTTAGTTCAGCCTAAGCTGCTCTGCTATAGCTACCACTATGAGCCTAAACTGCTAGAACAGTACTGATATACTAATAAGGGATAACTGGACCTGGCACAAGGTGTAAGCACCATCGGGTACCCACTATAAGCCAGGCCAGCCTTTTACATTGTTGGTGCATCGGTGGGATAAGTACTTGTAACTGCTTTACCACTTTGTCATTGGTGCTTTTCATAAGAAAAACATATTCTAAATACTTAGAAATATACACAGTTAACCTAAACAGTTTTACTTTCTCTCTAAAATCTTTCTAAAAAGCTTCCGAAAAGTTTAAAAAGTTTTTCTCTTTTCTTTAAAAGTTTGCTAAATTTTTATCTCTCTCCTAAACTCTTTCTTGCAACTATGTCTGTAGTAGAGGCCACTCCCAAAGTTGTGCAGACAACATATGATATTTTAAACCTTAAAAGTTTGAGGGGTCTCTGCATAGAAAGAAGTTTAGGGATTGGTAAGAACCATAACAAAGATCTTCTCCTTAGACTTTTGTTGAAAGTGACCAGAACCAGTCTGGTCCCACCCAAGATCAGGAGGTGGAGGAGGAGGGTACCCAAGTAGAATCACGGGAGGGCCCTGAGGATTCTAGGGAAGGTACTTCCAAAGACCTTTCTACTAACAGGCCATCTAGTGAAGCTGGTAGTGGGAGGGGGCCACACACTAGTAGGGCATCTTCACTCTAAAGGGCCAGGTAACTAGAGTTTGGGTAGTTAGAGATAGGTCTACTTCTGCCCATTCCCACATCACCTCTGTGTCAGATAATTCCCAAGCCTCCCACCCTGAGGATAACACCCTAGACAGGGAACTCAGAAAGCTGAGGTTGGAAGAGGCCAGACTGAAGCTGAGACAGCAGCAGTTGGCCTTAAACAGGGAGTCTCTAGTTGTAGAGAGGGAAAGACAAAAGTTGGGGTTAGTTTCCCATGGTGGCAGCAGCAGTATTATTGATAGTCATCCTGTTAGAGAAACAGATTCAAGGAACCTTCATAAGATTGTCACTCCTTACAAGGAGGTGGATGACATAAACAAGTGGTTTTCAGCACTTGAGAGGGAGTCTATGGTACAGTTGGTCCCTCAAAGATAGTGGGTTGCTATCTTGTGGCTATCTTTCACTGGCAAAGGTAGGGACAGACTCCTTACTGTCAGGGAAAGTGATGCCAACAACTACAAAGTTTTGAAAGATGCACTCTTAGATGGATTTGGCTTAACCACTGAACAATAAAGGATAAAGTTCAGAGATACCAGAAAAGAGTCCTTCCTCTCAAGACTGGACAGACTTTGTAGACTGTTCGGTGAAGGCCTTGGAGGGATGGTTAGACGGCAGTAAGGTGACTGACTATGAAAGCCTATATAATCTTATTTTGAGAGAGCATATTTTGAATAATTGTGTGTCGGACTTGTTACATCAGTACTTGGTAGACTCAGATCTGACCTCTCCCCAAGAATTGGGAAAGAAGGCAGACAAATGGGTCAGAACAAGAGTGAGCAGAAAAGCTCATACAGGTGGTGACAAGGATGGCAAGAATAAGGATGGTAAGTTTTCTGACAAGGTTGGGGACAAAGATAAAAATAATTCTGAGTCTTCATCAGGCTCACAAAAATCCTCTGGAGGAGGTGGGTCCAAATCCTCTTCAAACAATCAAAAGAAGCCATGGTGTTATTTATGTAAAAGTATCGGGCCATTGCGCAAGTGATTCCACTTGTCCAAAGAAAAACATCAAGGCTCCCACCACCACAACCCCAACTGCGTCCTCTAGTGCCCCTAGTAATAGCAGTGGTGGTGGGAAGAATACTACAAATAGCCAATCAAAGGGTGTAGCTGGGCTCACCATTGGTAATGTATTTGGGGTTGGTCTTGTTAGGGAGACCACAGAGGCTGTTTTAGTCCCTGATGGTAGTATTGACTTTGCCACTTTGGTTGCTTGTCCCCTTAATATGGGTAAGTACAAGCAACTACCCCTAATAAATGGTGTTGAGGTTGAGGCCTACAGGGACACAGGAGCCATTGTCACTATGGTGATTGAGAAACTGGTTCACCCTGAACAACACCTACTTGGTCAGCAGTACCAAGGGACTGATGCTCATAACAACACTCTTAGCCACCCCATGGCTGTTGTGAATCTCAACTGGGTGGTCAAAAGAAATTTGTGGTAGCCACTGATTTACCTGTAGACTGCTTACTAAGCAATGATTTGGAGACATTAGCTTGGGCTGAAGTGGAGTTGGAGGCTCATGCAGCGCTGCTGGGCATTCCAGGGCATATCTTTGCTCTCACAAGGGCTCAGGCCCAGAAGCAAGGAGGACAGGGAAACTTGGATCCTGGAAAAATGGACCAAGTGCTCCCAAAAAATAGGGGTAGAAAGGGTAAATCCTTGCCCACTATCCCTCCCTCGCCAGAAGATTCCCCTTTTGAGGTAGAGGAATCCTCTCCCTGTGCAGAACCTATACCAGATGAGCTGGCAGCAGACACTGCTGAGCTTTTGGGTGCAGGGGGGCCTGCTAGGGAAGAGCTGAGTGTGGCAAAGCAGACCTGTCCCACACAAGAGAGTTTAAGACAGCAAGCTGTCAAACAGCAGAATGGGGATATCCCTGATAGCCATAAAGTCGATTGGGAAGATAACCTCCTCTACACTGAGTCAAAGGACCCTAAACCTGGAGCTGCCAGGAGATTGGTCACCCCTTTGCAGTATAGGGAGTTTCTTCTGACTTTGGCTCATGATATTCCTTTGGCTGGGCATTTGGGCCAGAGTAAAACTTGAGACAGACTTGTTCCATTGTTTCACTGGCCTCATATGTCAGAGGACACTAAGGAGTTTTGTCGCTCCTGTGTGACCTGCCAATAATTCCACTCCCAGTGGTTGGGGTGCCCTTTGAGAGGGTAGGAGTGACGTTGTCGGCCCCCTTGACCCTCCAACAGCTTCAGGCAATAGGTTTATCCCTGTGGTAGTGGACCATGCCACCAGGTATCCTGAAGCTATACCTTTAAGGACCACTACAGCTCCTGCCTTGGCAAAAGCCCTCCTGGGAATATTTTCCAGAGTGGTTTCCCTAAGGAAGTGGTGTCAGACAGAGGTAGTAACTTCATGTCTGCCTACCTCAAAGCTGTGTGGAAGGAGTGTGGTGTAACTTACAAGTTCACTACTCCTTATCATCCACAGACATGGTCTGGTTGAGAGGTTTAATAAAACTCTCAAAGGCATGATCATGGGACTCCCTGAAAAGCTCAGAAGGTGATGGGATGTCCTGTTGACATGCCTCCTTTTTGCTTATAGGGAAGTACCCCAAAAAAGGAGTGGGCATTAGCCCCTTTGAACTCCTCTTTGGGCACCCTTTAAGAGGTCCCCTTGCTCTTGTAAAGGAGGGTTGGGAACAACCTTTAAAAGCTCCCAAGCAAGACATTGTGGATTATATACGTGGCCTAAGATCTAGAATGGCTGAGTACATGAAAAAGGCCAGGAAAAATCTTCAGGCCAGCCAAGAGCTCCAAAAGCAATGGCATGACCAGAAGGCTGTCCCGACTCAGTACCACCCAGGACAGAAGATGTGGGTATTGGAGCCTGTAGCCCCAAGAGCACTCCAGGACAAATGGAGTGGACCCCATCTCATAGTGGAGAAAAAAGTTGAGATCACCTATTTGGTAGACCTGGGTACCCCATAGGGTACTTCAAGTCAACCGCCTGAAACCTTATTATGACAGGGCAGCCTTAACCCTGCTCATGGCCACTGATGAGGGGCAGGAATAAGAGAGTGACCCTCTCCCTGACCTCTTCTCCACCACTGAAACTGATTGCTTAGCGGAGGGAGTCATGCTTGCAGATTGCCTCAATGCTGAGCAGAAGGACAATTGTATAAATATCTTAGATCACTTCTCTGACCTCTTCTCACTAATTCCAGGTACAACTACCTGGTGTGAGCACATAATCGACATTGGTGACAGTCTACCTGTCAAAAGTAAGATTTATAGGCAACCTGACCATGTCAGGGGCTGCATTAAACAATAGGTTCAGAAAATGTTAGATTTAGGAGTGATTGAACCTTCTGAAAGTCCCTGGGTTAGCCCAGTGGTGCTTGTCCCCCAACCTCACAGTAAAGATGGTAAAAAAGAAATGAGGTTTTGTGTGGACTATAGAGGTCTCAATCAAGTAACCAAAACTGATGCTCACCCTATCGAGGGCAGATGAGCTGATGGATACACTGGCTTCTGCCAAGTATCTAAGCACTTTTGACTTAACTGCAGTGTATTGGCAGATTAAGTTGGCAGAAGATGCTAAACCCAAAACAGCATTTTCAACCATTGGAGGGCACTATCAGTTCACTGTTATGCTCTTTGGATTGGAAAATGCACCTGCCACTTTTCAGAAGTTGGCAAATACAGTCCTCCAAGGATTTGAAGCTTTTAGTGCAGCATATCTAGATGATATAGCTGTCTTTAACTCCACCTGGGATGATCACCTGGTCCACCTATGGAAAGTTTTGGAGGCCCTGCAAAAGATAGGCCTCACTATCAAGGCTTCAAAGTGCCAGATGGGGCAGGGGAAAGTGGTTTATCTGGGCACCACTGCAGGGGAAGATCCAGACCATTATGGAATGGACTCCCTTTACAACTCAAAACCAGGTGAGAGCCTTCTTAGGCCTCACATGGTACTATAGGAGGTTCATTAAGAACTATGGCACCATTGCTGCCCCTTTTAATGACCTCACATCCAAAAAGATGCCTAAAAAGGTATTATGGACAGCTAGCTGTCAAAAGGCTTTTGATGAGCTTAAACAGGCCATGTGCTCCGCACCTGTCCTAAAAAGCCCTTGTTACTCCAAGAAATTAATAGTCCAGACTGATGCTTCTGAGTTAGGGGTAGGGGCAGTTCTATCACAGCTTAACACTGAGGGCCAGGATCAACATGTTGCTTTTATCAGCAGGAGGTTGACCCCTAGAGAAAAGCGTTGGTCTGCCATAGAGAGGGAGGCCTTTGCCATGGTCTGGGCCCTGAAAAAGTTGAGACCATACCTGTTTGGTACTCACTTTATTGTTCAGACAGATCACAAACCTCTATTATGGCTTAAACAAATAAAAGGTGAAAACCCTAAATTGTTGAGGTGGTTCATCTCCCTACAGGGAATGGACTACACATGGAACATGCACATGGGAGTACCCACTCCAATGCAGATGGACTCTCCAGATATTTCCACTTAAACAGTGTAGACTCATCTGGGCAAGGTTAGCCTTATTGTCCCTTGTTTGGGGGGGGGGTTGTGTAGGAACGTGCCATCTTGCCTGGCATGTTACCCCCATTTTTACATGTATGTAAGTTTTTTTTTGCCTGTCTCACTGGGATCCTGCTAGCCAGGACCCGGTGCTCATAGTTAGTGGCCTGAATGTGTGTATCTGTGTAGTGACTAACTGTGTCACTGAGGCTCTGCTAACCAGAACCTCAGTGCTTATGCTCTTTCTGCCTTTAAAATTGTCACTATAGGCTAGTGACCATTTTTACCAATTCTAATTGGCACACTGGACCACCCTTATAATTCCCTAGTGTATGGATCCTAGGTACCCACTGTATTGGGATTTCAGGAGATCCCTATGGGCTGCAGCATTTCTTTTGCCACCCATAGGGAGCTCAGACAAACCTTACACAGGACTGCCACTGCAGCCTGAGTGAAATAACGTGCATGTTATTTCACAGCCATTTTCACTGCACCTAAGTAACTTATAAGTCACCCATATGTCTAGCCTTCACTTGCTGAAGGTTAGGTGCAAAGTTACTAAGTGTGAGGGCACCCTTGCACTACCAAAGATGCCCCCACATAGTTTAGGGCCATTTCCCCGGTATTTTAGAGTGCGGGGACACCATTACACGCTTACCATTACATTGTAGCTTCACAATGGTAATTCCGAATATGGCCATGTAACATGGCTAAGATCATGGAATTGTCCCCCCATGCCAAATCTGGTATTGGGGTGCCAATCCCATGCATCCCTGGGGCTCCACTATGGACCCCCAATACTGCCAAACCAGTCCATTGGGGTTTTCTCTGCAGCTATCGCTGCTGCCACCCCACAGACAGGGTTCTGCCCTCCTGGGATCTGGGCAGCCCAGTCCCAGGAAGGCAGAACAAAGAAGTTCCTCTGAGAGAGGGTGTTACACCCTCTCCCTTTGGACATAGGTGTTAAGGGCTGGGGAGGAGTAGCCTCCCCCAGCCTCTGGAAATGCTTTGAAGGGCACAGATGGTGCCCTCCTTGCATAAGCCAGTCTACATTTGTTCAGAGAATCCCTAGTCCCTGCTCTGGCGCGAAACTGGACAAAGGAAAGGGGAGTGACCACTTCCCTGTCCATCACCACTACAGGGGTGGTTCCCAGAGCTCCTCCAGTGTGTCCCAGACCTCTGCCATCTTGGATCCAGAGGTGTGAGGGCACTATGGAGGCCTCTGATTGGCCAGTGCCAGCTGGTGACGTCAGAGAACTCTCCTGAGAGGTGCTTACCTGACTAGGTGGCCAATCCTCCTCTGAGGGCTATTTAGGGTCTCTCCCGTGGGCTTTTCCTCAGATAACGACATTCAAGAATTCATCAGAGTTCTTCTATACCTCTCTTTTCGACTTCTGCCAAGGATCGACCGCTGACTGCTCCAGGATGCCTGCAAAACTGCAAAAAAGTAGCAAGATAACTACCAGTGACATTGTAGCGCCTAATCCTGCCGGCTTTCTCGACTGTTTCCTGGTGGTGCATGCTTTGGGGGCTGCCTGCCTTCATCCTGCACTGGAAACCCTCACGTGGGTTGACGGAATCTTCCCCCTGCTCCAGCAGGCACCAAACTTCAGCGTCACCGGTAATCTGGGACCCCTCTTGTCCTGAAGAGCGTGGCCCCTGGAACACAGGTGGTGGACCCAAGTGACCCAGACTGTCCAGTGGTCCAACTGTCCAAATTTGGAGGAGGTAAGTCCTTGCCTTCCCTCTCCAGACAGTAATCCCGTGCACCATGTGAACTGCAGCTACTAGGGCTTCTGTGCACAGTTCCATGAAATCCTCTGTGCACAGCTAAGCCCAGGTCCCCAGCACTCTGTCCTGCAATGTTCAGCTCACTGAGTTGATCTCCGGCTTCGTGGGACCCTCTTTTGCAGCGTTGAGGTGACCACCATGTTCAGACTTCTTGAACCTGTGTTCAAGTGCTTCCTTGGGGGCTACCTTCTTGTGCGTGGACTCTCTATGTTGCTGAGGGCCCCCTCTGTCTCCTCTCCCAAGTGGCGACATCCTGGTAATTCCTGGGCGTGGGAAGCATCCTTTTTCTTCAACTGCAAATCTTGCAGCAAGCAAGGCTTATTTGCAGTCTTTTGCCAAAGAAACAACTCTGCATCCTCAAGCACTCCATGGGACATCTTGTGCATGAAGGAGAAGTTCCTAGCACCTTTTGTTGTTGCAGAATCTTCAGCTTCTTCCATCTAGAGGCAGCCATTTTGCACCTTCATCTGGGGTTTAGTGGGCTCCTGCCCCCCCCGGACACCTTTACGACTCTTGAACTTGGTCCCCTTACTTTGCAGGTCCTCAGGTCCAGGAATCCATCTTCAGTGCTTTGTAGTCAGTTGTTGTCTTTGCAGAACTTCCTATCACGACTTTAGTGGTTTTCTGGGTAAGTAGGGTAACTTTATTCCTACTTTTCAGGGTATTGGAGTGGGGTATCTTGGACACCCTTAGTGTTTTCTTACACTCCCAGCGACCCTCTACACACTACACTAGCCTAGGGGTCCATTTGTAGTTCGCATTCCACTTTCAGAATATATGGTTTGAGTTGCCCCTAGGCCTGTTGCATCCTAGTGTATTCTACAGTGTTTGCACTATTTTCTAACTGTTTACTTACCTGATTTTGGTTTGTGTGCATATTTTGTGTATTTTACTTACCTCCTAAGGGAGTATATCCTCTGAGATATTTTTGGCACATTGTCACCAAAATAAAGTACCTTTATTTTTAGTAACCCTGCGTATTATGTTTCTTATGATATAGTACCTATATAATATAAGTGGTATAGTAGGAGCTTTGCATGTCTCCTAGTCCAGCCTAAGCTGCTCTGCTACAGCTACCTCTATGAGCCTAAGCTGCTAGAACACTACTAATCTACTAATAAGGGATTACTGGACATGGCACAAGGTGTAAGTACCATCAGGTACCCACTATAAACCAGGCCATCCTCCTACAACAAAGCAATCCAGTGGTCTTATTTTTATGACCCATCAATCAGCTTCCTGGAGCTTGCACATAGAAGTGTTGGCAGATTGGTGTTTCTTTCTCAGTTCTGTGGGAGGTGTGCATGGCTGTTCATAGTTGGTGGAAAAATGTGTCCGGTTAGTTCCGATACCAAGTGAGAAACCTCTAGCTAACAAGTTATGCGACCCCAAAGTGGTTGACGTTGAAAGTCTTAGAGGGACAAGAGGCATTTAGCCATATGTAATCAAGCAATAATAGGTTTATGATGCTCTTACATGTTAGGGCTCTGCAATGGCTTAATTGAATGGATTAACACAAGTCTACCCTTAACAGACAGGTGTGGGTATCCTGTTGACCCCCATTCATGATAGGGGCTTGAGGATTACAATTATTTCTTGTGACTAAAGAATTCCCAGTGTGTGGGGGTTATAAGCTCTCCTTGATGAAGTCACTGCAGTTTGTATGCACCTCCCATAGCTACTAATAATTGGATAGTTTAGTGAGGTCCTCAGATCAGCCCAAATAGGGGTCCGCAGAGGACCTTGCAGAGCACCAAGCAGATGCTCAAGCTTCACTGTCTGAAAGAAGTATGCCTGGATCAGTAGCATACTTCTGTAGTGTAAGGAAATGCCTCCTTGGCATGGTTACCCCCTGACTTTTTGCCTTTGGTGATGCCAAGTTATGATTTGAAAGTGTGCTGAGGCCTGCTAACCAGGCCCCACCACCAATGTTCTTTCCCTATAACTGTACCTTTGTTTCCACAATTAGCACACCCTGGCATCCAGGTAAGTCCCTTGTAACTGGTACCCCTGGTACCAAGGGCCCTGACGCCAGGGAAGGACTCTAAGGGCTGCAGCATGTCTTATGCCACCCTGGGGACCCCTCACTCAGCGCAGACACACTGCTTACCAGCTTGTGTGTGCTGGTGAGGAGAAAATTACTAAGTCGACATGGCACTCCTCTCAGGGTGCCATGCCAACCTCACACTGCCCATGGCATAGATAAGTCACCCCTCTAGCAGGCCTTACCGCCCTAAGGCAGGGTGCACTATACCATAGGTGATGGCATAAGTGCATGAGCACTATGCCCCTACAGTGTCTAAGCAAAACCTTAGACATTGTAAGTGCAGGGTAGCCATAAGAGTATATGGTCTGGGAGTCTGTCAAACACGAACTCCATAGCTCCATAATGGCTACACTAAAAACTGGGAAGTTTGGTATTAGACTTCTCAGCACAATAAATGCACACTGATGCCAGTGTACATTTTATTGTGAAATACACCCAGAGGGCATCTTAGAGATGCCCCCTGAAAACATACCCGACTTCCAGTGTGGGCTGACTAGTTTTACCAGCCTGCCACACACCAGACATGTTGCTGGCCACATGGGGAGAGTGCCTTTGTCACTCTGTAGCCAGGAACAAAGCCTGTACTGGGTGGAGGTGTTTCTCACCTCCCCCTGCAGGAACTGTAACACCTGGCGGTGAGACTCAAAGGCTCACCCCCTTTGTGCAGCGCCACAGGGCATCCCAGCTAGTGGAGATGCCCGCCACATCCGGCCACGGCCCCCCTTTTGGCGGCAAGGCCGGAGGAGATAATGAGAAAAACAAGGAGGAGTCACTGGCCAGTCATGACAAGACCTAAGGTGTCCTGAGCTGAGGTGACTCTGACTTTTAGAAATCCTCAATCTTGCAGATAGAGGATTCCCCCAATAGGATTAGGGATGTGCCCCCCTCCCTTCAGGGAGGAGGCACAAAGAGGGTGTAGCCACCCTCAGGGCTAGTAGCCATTGGCTACTAACCCCCCAGACCTAAACACCCCCCTAAACTGAGTATTTAGGGCCTCCCAGAACCGAGGAAGATAGATTCCGGCAACCTAAGACGAAGAAGGACTGCTGACCTGAAGCCCTGCAGAGAAGACGGAAACATCAACTGCTTTGGCCCCAGCCCTACCGGCCTGTCTCCCCACTTCGAGAGAATCTGCAACAGCAACGCGCTCCCCAGGGTCCAGCGACCTCTGAAGCCTCAGAGGACTACCCTGCATCTAAAAGGACCAAGAACTCCAGAGGACAGCGGCCCTGTTCCAAAGAAACTACAACTTGCAACAAAGAAACAACTTTTAAAGGACTGCACGTTTCCCGCCGGAAGCGTGAGACTTTCCACTCTGCACCCGACACCCCCGGCTCGACCTGCGGAGAAACAACACTACAGGGAGGACTCCCCGGCGACCTCGACCCTGTGAGTAGCCAGAGTTGACCCCCCGATTCCCCCCAGCGACGCCTGCAGAGGGAATCCAGAGGCACCCCCTGACCGCGACTGCCTGCTTCCAAGAACCCGACGCCTGGTAAAGACACTGCACCCGCAGCCCCCAGGACCTGAAGGATCCGACCTCCAGTGCAGGAGCGTCCCCCAGGTGGAACTCTCCCTTGCCCAGGTGGTGGCTACCCCGAGGAGCCCCCCCCCCCCTTGACCCCTGGGTCTCCCATTGAAACCAATTGCAAACCCGACGCCTGTTTGCACTCTGCACCCGGCCGCCCTGTGCCGCTGAGGGTGTACTTTTTGTGCTGACTTGTGTACCCCCCGGTGCTCTACAAAACCCCCCTGGTCTGCCTTCCGAAGTCGCGGGTACTTACCTGCTGGCAAACTGGAACCGGGGCACCCCCTTCTCTATTGAAGCCTATGCGTTTTGGGCACCACTTTGACCTCTGCACCTGACCGGCCCTGTGCTGCTGGTGTCGTAACTTTGGGGTTGCCCTGAACCCCCAATGGTGGGCTACTTTGGACCCAACTTTGAACCCTGTAGGTGGTTTACTTACCTGCAAATCTAACAAATACTTACCTCCCCAAGGAACTGTTGAAATTTGTACTGTCTAGTTTTAAAATAGCTTATTGTCATTTTTGCCAAAACTGTACATGCTATTTTGTTGATTCAAAGTTCCTATGATACCTAAGTGAAGTACCTTTCATTTGAAGTATTGATTGTAAATCTTGAACCTGTGGTTCATAAAATAAACTAAGAAAATATATTTTTCTGTATGAAAACCTATTGGCCTGGAATTGTCTTTGACTGTGTGTTCCTCATTTATTGCCTGTGTGTGTACAACAAATGCTTAACACTACCCTCTGATAAGCCTACTGCTCAACCACACTACCACAAAATAGAGCATTAGAATTATATCTTTTTGCAACTATCTTACTTCTAAGGGGAACCCTCGGACTCTGTGCATGCTATTTCTTACTTTGAAATAGTACATACAGAGCCAACTTCCTACATGTAGTTTCTCAGGACTGCCTGAATGCACAGGTCTTAGGTGTCTGCTTCTGCTCGGGCCAGGCATGGTCCTTGGCCTCTAACCTGCAAAAGGTTTTGCCGCCTGCCACGCAGGAGCACCTGTGTCCAGAGGATCAGCCTGGCTCCCCATGCTTTTGCATCTAATTAAGATCTCAGTTCAGGCATGGCGACCAAACTGAGCCAAGCTTTTGTCTCTATCAGTGGGCATCTGTGTTCAGGAGTCCCTTTGTTGCTGCTGGTGAGGACACATGGCCCCAAAGATAGGGATTCCTTCATGTGATCTATGGTGTGTCACCTCTCCTCCCACCCTGCATTGCCCGGTACAGTGTTGGGGCACCCCTCTTTTCAGGTCAGTGGGTTGACCACATAGCCTGAGCAAGGGACAGCAGAGGTCCAGGTGTTGGGATGGAAAAGTCCTCTGCATGGTTATGGACCTGTTCACCCTTCCTGAGTGCCCCAGTGTACTATTGTCTGCATCCCTTATGCTGATTTTTGTTTTCATTGGCTAACACGGATTGTGCGTGTGAGCCATAACATATGCTCGTCTCACGGATTGTGGTCTTAATGGACCACAAGTGGCACCCAAAGCTCTACCCTAAAAGTGGTGGAAGGACACTACCTTCACCAGGAGTTAAGCAGCACAAGAGCAAAGGTGGCAGCATACGCAGCATACAGTGTAAAGTGAATAGGTCCTTTTTAACCTGTGTCACTAAAGTGCCGCCTAAGGGCTCACTCAACTTTTTAAAGTTTTGCTGCTGTGTATTTAACTCACCCTAGGTCTACATTGGTTAGATGTGAAGTGCTTTGCAGTGCAGGAGAGGTGGCTCTGCAGTGGTTGTATGTGTGCCCAGGTATTGTACAGTAGAGAGTTATAGCAGTCCCTTGCAGTGAGTGCTCATTCTGGGTGTATGTGTACCAGCGGTAAGTACAATACATGAGAGATATATTGCTGTGCAGTGCATGCATGGTGAGGACATGCACTGGGTGTATGTGAACCTGCAAGAAGTGCATGACATGTGAGATGTAAAGCTAGGCGGTGCATGCATGGTGAGCGCTAGTAAAAGGTGTACGTATACTTGCGAGGAGTAAATACATGATGAGTGTAGTGTTGTGCAGCGCCTTCAAGGGGAATGTGCATGCTGACTGTATGTGTGCCTGCAAGTGACACAATGCAGAAAGGTTACAGTACTGAGCAGTGTGTGCAGAGTGAGTGTGTATGTAAAATTTATATGTGCATGAGGTGGCGCAATACATTAAGGTAACAGTGCTGGACTTTGTGAATGCCTTGTGCATACACAGACTGCAATTGTGCGTGTAATAGTATATTACAGGGAGGACCCTGGGATCAATTTTGAGAAGCCCAAGCCTGCCTGATGAAAACATGAGGAGGCAGAGGAATCCCCCAGACAGGTGTGTGTATAGCTGGATTCTTGTGAGCTCGGTGGGGCACACTGGAGAAGGGAGAGAGAGACGTCCCTTCACTTCAAAGGGTGCTCTTTGCTTCACTGAGGAAAGCTGCATGCACACATCTCAGGAAGAAGATTGGCGTAATATGGGAATCGTAAAGAGTAGGGCTGGGAGCCCGGGATTAACCTTTTGATGCACATATCACTGTGGCTGACATCCAGATGTGAATTCTAGTCACTTCCATGGACTGTGTTGTGAGACCATCAGCTTCAGAATCTCTCCTGCTGTGGCAGAAGGCATTTTAAGAGGGAGAGGAGACGTGTACACTTCAAAGGAAGCAGAACCCCAACATAAACCTATATAGACCCAGACTCTAAAATACATTGTCTGGAAATGGCTATAAGAACAGGAGGTTGAGACCCCAAGAATTGGCCATCTGCCAAGCAGCCAAAGGGGCTGTGTCAGGAGGGATAGCTCTGCAAGACTTCTGCCTGATACCAGGACTAAGGGGCCAAGGCCTGCTAGTATTCCTGGTAGGTGAGCGGACACCACTCTGGGAAACCAAGACCACCTGCTCTGGAGCACCAGTGTCTATTTTCCAACACTAGTGTGCCCTGCGAGGAAGAGGAGAGTGTGGGAGGGAGCAAGGTCCAGTGGGGAGCCCTATTAAGAGTTCTCCTGGTGTGAGGTGTGAGTAGATGCCTGCTGAATCAATTTGGTAAATGGACAAGGGCAAATCCAAGTCAGCAAACCCCATATGCCAGGAGAGGGCATCCTAAAGATAGCCATGAACTAATTGCCATGCAGGGAGAGTGAAGCCTGTGAAGCACCATTTCAGCGACCCTGCCTCCCATGCGGTAAAGGCGCGTGCCTCATTTGGAAATACTGCAGCAACCCCAAATGGCAGGAGGAGTTGCCACTATTTAATGTGCTGTGGGAATCAGACTGTCTCCAGAGAACTGTAAAGCTGTGACCCTTCATTTATGTTTATTTGTTTTTGTCGCCATAAGTGCGCCGGGTACGCCCAGACGTGGGTCCCGGGCTCACTGTAACACTGGATTCAAGCTAGCCTGGCTGATGAAGGGTGATACCCTGAAACTGGTCCCAGAATGCTTGTTTCTGGTTCAGGGATGACCTGGCTTGGCAGTTCACACTGGACTGTTCCCATGGGGAACAGGGTCAAGACTGATTTGCATATGGCTGGGTCCAAACTAGGGTGGCATGGTGAGCAAAAGAATTGACGGATTAAACCCAGATCTGTGACTGGGGGTGAATGTTTGATTAGTTCCGCATTCCGTCCATCATTTGTGTTTGTTTCCATGTGTAAAAGGAGGCATCACCGATTGCACCCGGCCTGCCCCTTTGAACTGAGGAGGAATGTGTAGGTGCATCCTCATATCACTGGGAGTATTGGAATCTACTATCCTCTCCCAATGGGGAACACAAAACATACCATGTAGGAGAAGCACCAGAGCACCTCCATTCACAGCTGGAGCCAGCTGCGTAAGCTCAAGGAGTGCCTGCATTTCCCAGGTGTTGCTGTTTCTTCTTAATACAGGCCAAGCTGGCCTGGAGCTTTGCGAGTGCTTGTGGAAAGGGCACCCTCTGGGACACTGCAAACATACTTGCTTCTGGAGTGCGTCAGACTAGTTACCGGCTTTCAGACCCTGATGGCTGGGTGGAAGGGGGTGCAACTTGCTGCTAAGATTGCTGCTGCGCCAAAGACACTTTTGGAGTGGACTCTTGAGTAAAGGCCTGCTAGTGAGCACTCGCTGCATGCAGACATCTGTGAGTCGGGAATAACCCAAACCACATTACAACGAGTAGCAATGGGACAGGGATTTGTAGTGGAACACTATAACCCCCAACCTCAAGTGGACTTGTGTTATTGCTTATGAATGTCATATTTTTCTTTGAACGCACAGAGTTAGAAACAAAATACTTATTTTTTATTACAAAAATAAGTATTTGAATGGACATTGCTTTATTGATACTCCTATGCTCTTTTTGAGTTATGAGCCCTATTCACTAATCTGTATCTACACTTCCTCCCCTTCCCAACGGAGCCTTTGACTGCTTGTCCACAGCTATCACTGAGAGTCAAGTGCAGAAAGATACTTGGCCTCGCAGCTTAGGATCTATAGCAGGCTTGGCATTGGGACATGAGGACTAAAAGACCTCAACCACCACAGTTGGGCCCAGAAACCCCTGCAAGCCCCCATGGCCCTCTGGCAGGGGTTATGACGGTCATGAAGCAAGTTGTTGGCTTGAAGAAGGTCCTGAACGGGTGGGGGATTCCTATTACTGTCTGGAATGTGTATTTCAACTCTGGTTGGTAAAGCCCATGTCCCTGGGCACTCTGATCAGAGGCTGCATGGGCCCCCAAATTAGTTGTTGGAATGGGCCAACTGGTCATTGGTTGGACTTGTCTATATGGTCGGTGGCAGGCCCGAACCATCTGGTCAGTGGGTAGAGGGCCAGGTGACTGGAGGGCCAGAAGTCACAGCTAAATGCCACTTGTTGGTCCCCCTGGATCCATGGATCCACGTTGTGGGGGCTTGATAGTTAACGAAACTTGCTCCCTTGCTTGGCCCAAAAAGTGTAAGGCAAGGTATGTATACCACCTCAGCTAACAAGGCGTGAGTTCCAGGAAGGTGGCTATCACCCCTGGGCTTTCAGGAACAAACTACTACTACTGCTTTCCTGACCTATTTTGGTCCTCATCCCCATACTATCACATCTCCCCTGTTGCACCCCTCCCCAGGATTTTCATCTCACATCTGCATCCCCTCCCCTGAGTAATATCTGGCCACCCTCTCTAACAGTACAGTATTACCTACAGAGCCTCTGCTGTCATATCTCACCACTGCCCCCACTGTCTTGGATCACCACAGGACACAATCCTCTCCAAGTCCATTGTATTGTCTGGTCTTTTCCTTGTTGCCATGTCTCATCTCAGGCCACCATCCTGAGCTATTCCTTGTACACCAAGGAACACCTCTGACAACTCTCATCTCTGCACCCTTTACCCTCTTTAGAACTGTAACTACTCTGAACTCCCTTCCTCTGTAAACTCTTATCACCACAGTCCTCCTGTGCCCGTTGGTCAATGTCACCTCTGGCACACTTTGCTGTATTGTCCCATTTCATTTCTAAAACAATCCCCAACTCACCTCTATGCAGCTTGACCCACAGGTGCACTGTCCCACCTCTTCCCCCTGATGGCCCTTCTCACTTCTGGCCTCCTTCCACTCCTGCCCATCTCTAAGAAACTTCAGTCCAATCTCACGTATGCAGGTCCTCTCTCACACTGTCTCCTCTCTGACCCCTCCTGGCCCCTGCTAGCCCATCTCACCTCTGTGCCCACCCAGTCTCCTACTATCCCCTATAAACGTTTCTCATTACTGAACCCCTACTCTGCAGTCCAATGTTACCTTTGCCTCCTCCTCTACCCCCCCTTCCCCTTGAGGTCCCATCTGTCATCTTGCCTCCTCTTTGTGTTATCCCATCTCACCTCTGGCAGCATTCTCCCCTTCTGTCTTGTCTTACCTGAGGCCCCCTACTCCTCCTGCCCTGTGTCACCTCTTGCTGCCATCTCCCCATAGCATGTTCTCACCTCTGTACCCCTCCTTCCATAAGCCTCTGTTTCCCCTTAACACCTTCCTCCAGCTGTTGCATACCACCTCAATCTCCCCTTTATCTGCAGCCCTATCTCATATGTACCCTCCCTTGGGCCCCACTGCCACATCCAACTTCTAGTTCCTCCCCTGCTGTCCTGTCTAACATTTGGACCACTTGCCAGCTGTCTCACATCTCATCTATGGTCTCTCGCCCAGCTGTCCAATCACACATCTGGCTTCCTTGCCCATGCCACTGCTGGCCCCACTCCCATCAGCAGCATTGTTTCACCTCTAGCACCCTGCTCTACCCAGCCATTCTGACCACCCTCCCCTTTCTTTCTCATATACCCTGAGACCTCCACTAGTTATACGGTCTCATCTTTGTATCCCCATGTCAATCCTGGTCCTCTTTTGGGAAAGGAATATCCCTGCATGATAAACGGATATATTCCTGAGCTCTCAGTACCTGACTGCATGTATCTGGTATCCCGACTATTGATTTTTGGCCTGGGAGTCATGCTAATCTACCATAGGTGCAGATGCCCAGGCCTGTTCTATGACTACAAGTAGGCCCTGGAAGTCTCTTGTGACCTGGAGGAGCTCAGTAAGCACCCCCTAATTAGCTGATAGATTGCTACTCTCCTTGTTGTGGGTTTTGCATAGAGAGTGGTGGTGGCAGCATTCTTGTTTTGAGAATTAATAGTGTGACCAGATCTAAATCATTGGAGGGAAGGCCTACTGAACCAATCCTTTGACATTCTGCTTCTATGTGCTTGCCCAAAGTTTTGCACTAACATCCTGCATATGAATTGTACTAACATGACCTCGACATTGGCACATGGATAGAGACAACAAGACTCCTTTAGATATTCTATCAGACCTTTTGGTTAACAAGTAGCTGTTGAATAGTCATCTGAACAGTGCCAGTTTCTGAATGGTAGGGTCAAGGGTGGTACAGTAGAGTATGTTGTCAAAGGTGATTAAACCTTTAGGTGTGGCCTGCCCCTTTTTTCCTTCCCAGAGTACCCATTCTATGGGGCTAATGACAGCCAGGTAAAGAAACCTCACATCTCATTTGTGCCTCTCTTGTTGGTGTACCAGGATGGAGACAGTTCTGCTGTGAGGAGCATCACTCTGCACAGGGGCTGTGTAGGGAGAAGAGTCTGGAAATGACACGTGAAAGGAAAACCTTACAGTGTCTAGAAGCCTGCAGTCTGCTGAGAGAAGAAAGGAGCCTGTCCATCCTGCAGGAGAGACAGTCCAGGAAAGAGTAAGGTTCAGAACATCCCCAGTGACAGTAGGAGGTTCAGTTGCAAGAGAGTGATCTTGCTAATCCATGCTTCAGAAAGTCTGCCCAGACTTTCCTGATGGTTCCAGGGAGGTACCATGACTTCATAATGATATCATTTCTATAGCCCAGGGATCAGGTTACGGGTTACGGGTTACGTTCAGCCCATGCAGTGCTGTAATTACAGAATTTGTGACTAGCCCAATTGGTGACTGCATTGGCCTTATTCAGGGCAAACTGTGGTGGGTGCGCCTGCCAAATGTTGCAAAACTCTGTGTCCCAACTGGCCTGGCATGGGCTTCAACTGTCAACTAAAGCGGCCTGAATGATGGCACTCACTGCCCTTCCAGACAGGTCTTCACCATCTCAGGACTGCTAACTCAGGCACCAGTGATAAAGAATAATAATGGGCACATAGCCCAAAGCAGCCCAATGCCCTTGGCAAAAGGTACTCCGGAGCTGCCTGGCAGCACACTGCCACTCCTCAGGGCATGTGGGTGTGCTACTGGGCAGCCTGAGTAAGACTCTAATTCACCTGTAACAGGGTAAGAGACTATGGCCCTCATTCCGACCCTGGCGGTTTCAAACCGCCAGGGTGGAGGACCGCGGGAGCACCGCCGACAGGCCGGCGGTGCTCCAATGGGCATTCCGACCGCGGCGGTAAAGCCGCGGTCGGACCGGCAACACTGGCGGTCTCCCGCCAGTGTACCGCCGCCCATAGGAATCCTCCAAGGCGGCGCAGCTAACTGCGCCGCCGAGGGGATTCCGACCCCCCCTACCGCCATCCAGTTCCGGATGGCGGTAGGGGGGGTCGCGGGGCCCCTGGGGGCCCCTGCAGTGCCCATGCCACTGGCATGGGCACTGCAGGGGCCCCCGTAAGAGGGCCCCTAAATGTATTTCACTGTCTGCTTCGCAGACAGTGAAATACGCGACGGGTGCAACTGCACCCGTCACACAGCTTCCACTCCGCCGGCTCGATTCCGAGCCGGCTTCATCGTGGAAGCCTCTTTCCCGCTGGGCTGGCGGGCGGCCTGAAGGCGGCCGCCCGCCAGCCCAGCGGGAAAGTCAGAATCACCGCCGCGGTCTTTCGACCGCGGAACGGTATTCTGGCGGCCCCCGACAGGCCGGCCGCGACCGCCGCCGGCCAATGTCGGAATGAGGGCCTATGACTGAGCGCACAAACTGTTAGTGACTAAACTGCAACTGCGCTAAATTCATGCTGCTCCTGTTTTCCCATAGAGATAGAAGAGCCTGTGGACAGTGGAGGGACTGCAGGGGAGCAGGGAGTGTGCAGCACCTTCCAGAGTAGTGAAACTCTGACTTGGTTTTGTTACTAGTAGAGTGCAATATTGAGTACCATTGAGCAAATTAAGTACATTCTTTCTAGAAAAGATGTGAACTAAGGGCTAGATGTAGCAAGCAGTTTTGCCCATTCTGTGTCTATGGGAAAATGTGTTCGTACATATGGTCCTAAGTTAGTCTGGTGTTGCTGAATGATTGTTGAGTTCTCACCTTGAGCACACCCACACTGCCTCCCTGAGAAGCCTGTGACTCCCCACCTTTAACACCCTGAGAGTCAAGTGTGGAAAGGGATGTAGTTGTCCCCGTTTGCAGAGCCACAGTAGGACAGGCTCTGGGATGTAAGACGCAAATGACACCAGCCAGTGTGGCTGAGGCCTAGTATTCCCTGACTGCCATGTGGCCCATGAACGGAGGTCTGACACTCTCCTCCACCAGTAGTCCCATTGTATAGTCGGCCCGATTCCCCCAAACCTGTTTCTCCTCTGCCCCCAGCCACCAATTAGTTTGTCTTACCTCTAGGCCCCAACCCCACTGACTCATCTCATATTAGGACCATCATTGTCCCATCTCCCGTCAAGTCCACTCCACCCGCTGCCCCATCTCACCTCTGGCCCCCCTCACACACGGCTATCCAATCTCACCTTTGGCACTGCTCAAGCTGCTGTCCTGTCTCACTTTTAGCTTCTTTTCTCCAGAGTGACCTTGGCCCACTCTCATAACTGCCCTGAGGGTCCCCTGGCCTCCTTTTAACCATAGTTTTTTCTCACCAGGTCAATAATCTCAGGGGTATCAACTCTCCCCTCTGATCCCTCCCCACAGGTCATGTCATTGTCCCATGGAAACCTACCCAGTAACTGGGCCTAGAGCAATATGCGCATTACATATGGTCAAGATGGGGGTTATCTCCATCTCCCGTCAAAGTAGCCACACTAGCAGCCTGCTTGATTTATCTCCATCCCTGTGCAACATTTGGCAATACGATTTTAGGCCAGTCTTGTCTAGGGTATCCCAAAGGGAATAGATATCTCTAGAAGATACTAAGGTCTCCTGTAGGAAGTTGGCTCTGTATGTACTATTTCAAAGTATGAAATAGCATGCACAGAGTCCAAGGGTTGCCCTTAGAGGTAAGATAGTGGCAAAAAGAGATCATTCTAATGCTCTATTTTGTGGTAGTGTGGTCGAGCAGTAAGCTTATCAGAGGGGAGTGTTAAGCATTTGTTGTACACACACAGGCAATAAATGGGGAACACACACTCAAAGACAATTCCAGGCCAATAGGTTTTTATATAGAAAAAAATATTTTCGTACTTTATTTTAAGAACCACAGGTTCAAGATTTACAAACAATACTTTAAATGAAAGGTATTTCACTTAGGAACTTTAGGAACTTTGAATTAGCAAAATAGCATATACAGTTTTCACACAAATGGCAATAAGCTATTTTAAAACTAGACACGTAGTACAATTTTCAACAGTTCCTGGGGGAGGTAAGTGTTTGTTAGTTTTGCAGGTAAGTAAACCACCTACAGGGTTCAAAGTTGGGTCCAAGGTAGCCCACCATTGGTGGTTCTGAGCAACCCCAAAGTTACCACACCAGCAGCTCAGGGCCGGTCAGGTGCAGAGGTCAAAGTGGTGCCCAAAACGCATAGGCTTCAATGGAGAAGGGGGTGCCCCGGTCCCAGTCTGCCAGCAGGTAAGTACCCGTGTCTTCGGAGGGCAGACCAGGGGGGTTTTGTAGGGCACCGGGGGGGACACAAGTCAGCACAACAAGTACACCCTCAGCGGCACGGGGGCGGCCGGGTGCAGTGTGCAAACAGGCATCAGGTTTGCAATGTAGTCCAATGGGAGTCTCTTCAGCGATGCAGGCAGGCAAGGCGGGGCTCCTCGGGGCAGCCACCACCTGGGCAAGGGAGAGGGCCACCTGGGGGTCGCTCCTGCACTGGAGGTCGGATCCTTCAGGTCCTGGGGGCTGCGGGTGCAGTGTCCTTACCAGGCGTCGGGTTCTTAGAAGTAGGCAGTCGCAGTCAGGGGGAGCCTCTGGATTCCCTCTGCAGGTGTCGCTGTGGGGGCTCAGGGGGTTCAACTCTGGCTACTCACGGGCTCGCAGTCACCGGGGAGTCCTTCCTGTAGCGTTGGTTCTCCACAAGTCGAGCCGGGGGCGTCGGATGCAGAGTGCAAAGTCTCACGCTTCGGGCGGGAAACGTGTGTTCTTTCAAAGTTGCTTCTTTGTTGCAAAGATGTTTCTTCTTTGGAGCAGAGCCGCTGTCCTCGGGAGTTCTTGGTCCTTTTAGATGCAGGGTAGTCCTCTGAGGCTTCAGAGGTCGCTGGACCCTGTGGAACGCGTCGCTGTAGCAGTTCTTTGGAAGTGGGGAGACAGGCCGGTAGAGCTGGGGCCAAAGCAGTTGGTGTCTCCATCTTCTCTGCAGGATTTTCAGCTCAGCAGTCCTTCTTCGTCTTAGGTTGCAGGAATCTAGTTTCCTAGGTTATGCGGAACCCCTAAATACTGAATTTAGGGGGGTGTTTAGGTCTGGGAGGGAAGTAGCCAATGGCTACTGTCCTTGAGGGTGGCTACACCCTCTTTGTGCCTCCTCCCTGAGGGGAGGGGGGCACATCCCTATTCCTATTGGGGGAATCCTCCAAAATCAAGATGGAGGATTTCTAAAGGCAGGGGTCACCTCAGCTCAGGACACCTTAGGGGCTGTCCTGACTGGTGGGTGACTCCTCCTTGTTTTTCTCATTATCTCCCCTGGACTTGCTGCCAAAAGTGGGGGCTGTGTCCAGGGGGCGGGCATCTCCACTATCTGGAGTGCCCTGGGGCATTGTAACACGAAGCCTGAGCCTTTGAAGCTCACTGCTAGGTGTTACAGTTCCTGCAGGGGGGAGGTGTGAAGCACCTCCACCTAGAGCAGGCTTTTGTTTCTGTCCTCAGAGAGCAAAAAGGCCCTCACCACATGGGGTCAGAAACTCGTCTCTCAACAGCAGGCTGGAACAGACCAGTCAGTCCTGCACTGAACAATTGGGTAAAATACAGGGGGCATCTTTAAGATGCACTCTGTGTGCATTTTTTAATAAATCCAACACTGGCATCAGTGTGGGTTTATTATTCTGAGATGTTTGATACCAAACTTCCCAGTATTCAGTGTAGCCATTATGGAGCTGTGGAGTTCGTTTTTGACAGACTCCCAGGCCATATACTCTTATGGCTACCCTGCACTTACAATGTCTAAGGTTTTGCTTAGACACTGTAGGGGCATAGTGCTCATGCACCTATGCCCTCACATGTGGTATAGTGCACCCTGCCTTAGGGCTGTAAGGCCTGCTAGAGGGGTGACTTACCTATGCCATAGGCAGTGTGAGGTTGGCATGGCACCCTGAGAGGAGTGCCATGTTGACTTAGTCATTTTCTCCCCAGCAGCACACACAAGCTGGCAAGCAGTGTGTCTGTGCTGAGTGAGGGGTCCCTAGGGTGGCCTAAGACATGCTGCAGCCCTTAGAGACCTTCCCTGGCATCAGGGCCCTTGGTACCAGGGGTACCAGTTACAAGGGACTTACCTGGGTGCCAGGGTTGTGCCAATTGTGGAGACAATAGTACATTTTAGGTGAAAGAACACTGATGCTGGGGCCTGGTTAGCAGGGTCCCAGCACACTTCTCAGTCAAGTCAGCATCAGTATCAGGCAAAAAGTGGGGGGTAACTGCAACAGGGAGCCATTTCCTTACATCTCCCCATACACTTCAGCCGTATGGAGCTCCTGTCTTGGGGAGATCAGCCAACTGGTCTTCTTGTTTTTTCAGGTCTCCTATGAGTCGTCTGCGCGTTCCATAGACTGTACCTATGCACTCTCCCCTGATTACTTTAATGTCTCCCACTCCACTGCTCTAGTGTCCCTGGTTCCCCAATCTGTGGCCATATAATTAGCTATAGCAGTTCCAAGGTCCACCTTACAGGCCACGTCAAAGAGTAAGTCCGATGGCATGCTCCATGTCCACGTTCTGGCAACCCTCCCACTCCAATTCAAAGTCAATAAAGCAGGTGCATGATCTGAGAGAAACCTTGTCATGTGTAGCACTGCACCTATCCGGGGACAATCAAATCCTCCCACCAGGAAAAGGCCCAGTCGACTGTTAGTATTATGGGTCTGTAAGTATTCTGGCCATGGACTCTGTCTGGAGTGCAGTCTCCTCCGATGAAGTGGCAGGGAAGGGCCATGATACCATCCACCTGTATACCCACTCTGCCAGGTTCAGGCCTCCCAGTGTACTGACGGAGGGCCGTCTCCGATGCTTCTCCTGTCCTCAGGTCAGTACCTTCCTGTGCAGATGGTTTGCGTGACCCAGTTTTCCATGTAGAATTGCACTCATTAGGTACTTTATCCCATGCCTCCAGCCACTGCCACACATCCTCAGGTATATCAACGAAACGCGAAGTGCCTCCTGAGAGCCACCCCGGCCAGAGCTAAGGCGCTTAGAGTTCTGCGATACAGAGGCTAGAATCGCATAATGCTCCATTGTATTGCACTCAGGAGTCCCCTGCTGCTTATTCTTCCCCTTGTGCGCCAAGGAATAAAGTCCTCAATACAGTCAAGCACCCCCTCAAGAGGTTCAACCAGCACCAGTCGGCCACTCCTCTGCAATGCAGGACAGGTCCAGTCACTCACCTCAGGGCCCCAGTTGTCCATCAGGGAACAGTTCACATCTGTGTATCTGGGCAGCTCCTCCTGCAGAACAGCACAGCCTTGCGTGCAGGCTCAAAATATCTCATTGCCCCCCCACAGGCCGCAATCAGCCGAGCAGGGGCCCTGGGGCATTCGCCGCCCTGACAGGGCTGACAGGGCTGGCAACCACCGGCTGCTCTTCCGCTTCACTTGCTGTCAGGGACAGGGACCTCTAAGGTGTTAGTTGGTGTTAGAAATGGGGTCTCTAGTTGGCAGAAGTGTAACCCCTTATCCAAGTAGGGACCACAATCCTAGTCAGTGCCAGTCACAACACAATCCAAATTATCCTGTGCCCACCCTCTAATAACTTGGCACTGAGAAGTCAGGCTTAACTTAGAAGGCAATGTGTAAAGTATTTGTGCAATAAACCATAGAATAACACAGTGAAAACACCACAAAAATACAGTCCACAGATTTGGAGCAATAGATCATATTTATTTGAATAAAATAAGGTGAAAACGACATAAATCCTATAAGCACAAATTGAAATATCACATTTAAAAGTTTTAAAAGAGTCTCAATCCTTAGAAATCTATAGTTGTTTCTTTGTAACACACAGTACCTGCGAGGCATCAATGATAACAACCCATGGAGACCACAGAGGAGGCGATGCGTGGAAAAATAAGGTTTTGTGTTGGTTTTTCCGGCATGGCATAGACGATACGTAATTTCTTTCTACGCTGCAAGGGGTTGTGTCATTTTTCAGGCACGCAGGCTTGGTTCCTCACTGCGATGAAGGGATATTTTGACACCCAGGGACAATGCCTTGAAAATCCTTCACGTGCTAGTAAAAGGAGCAGGTGCTGCATTGCTACAGTAGGTGATGTGTAGAATTTTCCATTCCAAGGTAGGAGCTGTGTTGACTTTTCCATCGGGGATTCAGTGCTGCGTTGTTCCGGTCGGCGATGCAGCGATTTCCCAGCCACGATTCAGGCTTTGCATTGATTTCTGCAGGCATTGCACCGGTTTTCGACACACAAGGATTTTCTTGAAGAGGTGAAGTCATTGTTGGCCCTTTAGAATTACGAAACAGGAGGGAAGCTCAATCCAAGCCCTTGGAGAGCACTTCAGGAGGAAGGCAGAGTCCTTCCAGCAAAGTCAAAGGAACAGCAAGGCAACAGGACAACAAGCAAGGTAAAAGTCCTTCTCAGCAAAGCAGTCCAGAAGAGTCCTTTGGGCAGCAAGGCAGTTCATCTGACAGATTGCATGTGTAGGTCCAGAAGTGTCTGATTTGGTGGGGTCAGAAACACAGTTTACATACCCAATAATGCATTTGAAGTGCAGGAAACTTCAAAGAGTGGTTTTGAAGTGCATAAGTTCCCCTTTCAGCCCAGTCCTGCCTGCCAGGATCCCTGTTGGGGGTTATCAGTCCTTTGTGTGAGGGCAAGTCACTGGCCTGTAAAATGTATGAGGGAGACACTCTACCCTTCCTGCACAGGAAAACCCATTCAGTATGCAGATGTGACTGAGTGTCCTGTGTCTATGGTTGTCTGGGTGGAATGCACAAGGGGGGCAGTCAACCAGCCCAGACCAGACGTGGATTGGAGACAGACTGTAAGGCACAGATGGTAGTAAGTGCAGAGAAATGCCCACTTTCTAAAAGCGGCATTTCCAAAATAGCAATATTAATTCCAACTTCACCAATAAGTAGGATTTTCTATTACCATTCTGGCAATACCAAACATGACAGGGCCACTTCTTCCAGATCAGAAACTGCCACTCAAAAGTATATGAGGGCAGTTCTAATGCTAGACTATGAGAGGAGCAGGCCTCACAATAGTGGACAATTTATGAGTTTTTCACTACCATCACATGTAAAACACATAAGTACATGTCCTATCTTTGCCTACTTAGCACCCTGCCCTATGGGTTACCTCGGGCTTACATTAGTAGTGACTTATATGTAGAAAAAGGTACGTTTAAGGCTTGGCAAGTAGTTTTAAATGCCAAGTCGAAGTGGCAGTGAAACTGCACACACAGGCCTTGCAATGGCAGGCCTGAGTCATGGTTAAGGGGCTACTTATATGGGTGGGACAATCAGTGCTGCAGGCCCACTAGTAGCATTTAATTTAAAGGCCATGGGCACATGTAGTGCGCTTTAGTAAGGACTTACAATTAAGTTAAATATGCCAATTGGGTGTGATCCAATGTTGCCATGTTTTTAGGGAGGGAGCATATGGACTTCAGCAGTGGTTAGCAGTTGTAAAGCGTCCAGAATCCTAAAGCCAGCAAAATCGAGGTGACAAAAAGAAGAGGAGAAAGACAAAAAGTTTGGGGTGACCCTTCAGAGAGGCCATTTTTCAACAGTCGGCCCTGACTCAATATACAGTTACCCAACACCAACCCATGCACATATGGGCAGGCCACCGCCCAACCAGGCAAGCCCACTAGGAGACATGTAACTCCTATGGTCCCTCTCCCCTTAGCCCCCATTCCAACTCTTGCTTTTCCTTGCTATCCTTCACCCCTAAACAACCTTCACTGCTGTACAGCCTCAACTCTATTACCCAGCACTGTAGATCCATCTGTCCTCTCACCCCTCTAACTCTGTGACTTCACTGGTTCTTTTCCTACCAGCAGCTCCTTCTCACCCTTTCTCACTTCTGCCCCTCTCCTCAGCTTATAACCCCCTCACCTCTGCACACACCACCCACAGCCTAGAATTCCCTCTCCATGCTTAAAATAGGTGTCAATATTGTCCCCTCTTTTGCTGTTCTCGTGCCCTCAATACCTCCATTTCTATTCTGGCTCCGTCCACCCAGAAGCCCTATGTGAACTCCTGCCCCCTGCCCATCTTATCTGTCTCACCTCTGCCCCTTCTTCCCACGCTGCCCTGTTTCACCTCTAGCCTACCTGTTTCCACTGTGCAGTCTCACCACTGATACCAGCCCCCCTCAGTTCAGTCCCATGTCTCCTTTTTTGGTCTTTAGGCCATCTAACGCTGCCCCCTCTCCCAGTAGATGTCTCACCTCCAGCCCACCTCCCGGACTGTCTCAAGTTATCTCAAATCCCCCTCGCCCAGCTGCCCGGCCTCACCTTTGGGCTCCCTCCCTGCTTTCATGAGTGACCTGTGGACAAACAGAGGACAGCTGATATTACACGGTGGCAGGGAGGATGAGCCGGAAACCACTGCACAGAATGAGTTTCCAGCTCCTCTTCATAATCTTTGAAAAGTCAGTGACCATTAAGTGGTGTGAAAACACCCCAAGACATCAGTGCCAACCTCAGCAAGCTTTCTTTCTAGGAGAGGAGATTGGTTAGTAGGGAGAGGGGGAGGAAGTGCTTCTTAGGTAATTCTCAGCTTGAGGCTACAAGCCCCAAGGTCCCTCCACCCCACCACAGCAAAATATTTTATTAATTAAGTTGGTATGTCCGCTCCCCTACTGTAGCTCATATTTGATATCCCGCTTCTCAGCTCCCCCACTCCACTCTTACAGCTTTGTCAAATCTCTGGACCCACTCCCCCAGAAGCGCCTTCTCACATCGAGTACACTTCTCATGACAAATGTTTCTAGCCCCGGCTCCCAAAAGAAGCATCCCATGTCTCATCTCCCCTCCTCGCTGCTCTGACTGTCCCTCTGAAGCCTCTCCCAGCTCAGCTCCATTCTACCCACTGTTTCATCTCATGTTGGGCCCCTCCCTGGTGGGCTGCGTCACTTCTTCCACCCTTTGCAACCACTGTTGTGTCACACCTCTGTCCCCTCCCCTGGAAGTCACAGCTCGCCTCTGGTTCCCCCTGCCCGCTGCGCCATTTCACATCTGACCCCTCCTTCCGCTTTCACTTCTCACATCTGGCCCCTCCCCCATTGTCCCATTTCACTTTTGGCCTCTCTCAACCCCTTCTCACCTCTAGTCCTGCCCTACCAGTAACCCTGTCGCACCTCCGGCCCCTCTCCCTCTTACACTGCGCCTTCTTGGGGCATCTCTCACATAGGATGATCTATTCTCTGGGCGGTTCGACTGTCCTGTTACCTGCAGCCCCTACCCATGCTGCACGCTGCCACCAATCCGATCTCCTTGCATGCCGTCCTGCATCATCTCTGGACCCCTTGCTCTGCTGTCCCACCCCACCGCTGGCTCCACCTCACTCACAGCGCCACCTCATGTCTGACCCCCCCCAGCCCTCGCTGCACTGTCTCAACTTCTGGCTCTTCCTGCTCTCCCATTTCACATATTGGATCTTTCTCCCAACTCCTGCCCTCCCACTCTGACTCCTCCCCTGGAGCACTGTGTCTAGTGTGGCCCTTCCCCTGTCACCCTATCTCTTCGCTAGAGCCCACGGCTCTGTTGATCTGTCTCTCCTTTGCCCCCTGCTGTGCAGTGTCACCTGTGATTGTGCACCGTGCCTTGTCTCACCTCTGGAGCCTGTAGCCCTGTTTCTCCTCTGGACCCTGTCCCACTGCAGCCCCAATCCACATCTTCACTGCATTTCCCCACTGTCCCATTTTACCTTTTGCTTCCAACTCCCTTTGCCCCATCGCTCCTCTTGCTCTGGTGTTCAGTCTCAAATGCGTTCTCCCTTCCCCAGTGTCCGACATCGAATGTCTCCACTTTCCCCCGCTACTCTCAGTGTATCTCCTGGTCCCCCTCAAAGGTGTCCCCACCTCGGTGACCCATCTTGTGACTGTTCCCTCTCTCTTGCTGTGTTGTCTAAGTTCTAGCTCCCTCCTTATGTCACCTCTGCCCCCCTGCCCCAGTAGCCCTATCTTGCTCTATCTACCCTCCTCCATAGTACTGCCTCACCTCTAGATTCCCCATTACCTTGCTGTCATGTCTCATAGTTATCCCCCACTGCCCTACCTCACCACTGGCTACCATTTTCTACTGCCCCATGCCCCCTCTGGCCCACTCCCTCTAATAACCTTTCTCATATTTGCCCCCCCTACAACACCGTCCTGTTTCACTTCTGGTCTTAACCTCTCACTGAATTAATGAATGAATAATTGAATGCATGAATGAATATAATTTATGTCGCACACAGCACACAACTACTCCATTTACTGAATAGATGTTCCTTGCTCATGCTAAGAAACTTGAGGTGGGTGTGACCCCAAGCCTGCACTGGCAAGAAGGAAAAGGACTGGCACCCTGTCTTGACTGGCATCCACCCCACCACGTCCGCTCTGCCCTACCTCCTCTCTTAGCCCCCTCTCCACCTTTCCATACCAGTCCTGTTTACCCTCCAACCACTGTCCCTTCTCACGTCTAGCTCCCCATTGTGCCATCTGCTCCTTAGTGCTTGGTTTCCACCTGAAGCCTCTTCTGAACTCTGTCCCAGTCCATCCCCTGCCTGTGTTGCCTCTGACCCCTCCACTCACAGTCCCACGTCACCTTAGGCACCGATCCACCTGGAGCCCCGTCACACTTCTGTCCCATCTAACTTCTGGTCCCTCCATCCCTTGTCTCCTTTAGTCCACCTCCCCCTGCCCCACTCCTATACCAGCACCTTCTCCCCACTGGTGTTGCCCCCCAACAGCACTCTGAATCTTGTGCTCCTCCTCCTCCTGCCCTCTCATGTCTAGACACTTCAAAATTCTGTCCTGTCACCGGTGTCCCCATCTCCCCACTGACCAATTTCACCTTGGCCCCACCCCTTAATGACCAATCATAACTGAGACCCCTCCCCTTATGTCACCTCTTGCATACCTGCCCCAGCGGAACTATCACACCTTTACCCCGCCTCCATAGTGCTGTGTCTCCTCTGCCCTCTTTTCCCCTCGTATCTTACACCCCCATCTAGGCCCCTCCCACCATTGCCTTCTCTCACCTCAGAAATGCTCCAGTCCTTGGTCACCAATGAGTGCCCTCTCCCCCACTGTCCTCCCTTCCTGCCAGCTTCTCCCACCCATTTCACCTTTGTGCCCCTTCCCTAATGTCCCTTTCCGTCGCTGGTCCCTTTTTGCCCAATAGTCCTGTCACACCTCTATTGCCCACCCATCATAGCCTTCCGCCTTGTCTGATCAGCACACCCACAGACCTGTCAGACCTCTGACCCCACTCACCCTTTTGCCCGTCTCACCTCGGGTCCCTCTTTACACTGTCTCCATTTCTATGTAGCCTTTCTACATCTGATGCCCAATCACAACTCTCGTCCACTCCTGCTGCTCCCTATCACTTCTGGGCCCCTCCGGTGCTGTCCTATGTCATGTGAGGGCCCCTCCCCTGCTTCCTATCCCATCCACCCTCCAACCACTGCCGTCACTCCTCTGACCCCCACCCCTCCATGTACTCTCAGGCCCCTATAGCTCCATCTTGTTACTGGCCCTGCTCCTCCAATAGGTCTGAGGCGGCTTTTGCACACTGGTCCTAGTAGTCCTGCCTCACCTCTAGCCCCTCGCCCATCACCAGCCCTGTCTCACCATTCCCCTGCTCTTCTGTGTCACCTCTGGACCTGCTACATCGAGCATGACATTACAGGAAGTGGCATCACAACCCATAACCTCAGAGGAAGTGATATCATAAGAAGTGACGTCAGAGCTTAAGACCTCGCACATATCTTTAGCAGGTATGTCATGAGTACATTTGAGTCCCCCACAAGATGCAACAAATGAAAGCTGATCACTACTTAAGCCTGTGACTTGAGTTCCCTGTCTAAAGGAAATAACATCTCACATTGGGATGACATTTGGTGTCTCACTACCTACAGTAGATAAACCACTAAGTGCTGAAAGCTAGGCACACACACTGCCCCCAAAAGGTTGTCACCCACAACTAGGAGCAGATATTTATCTTGTTCTTATTCTTGGCATAACTATAGGTAAACCAAACTCACATTCACTAATCCACCCAAGGATAGCTCTCCCTGTAATCTGTACCACCAGAATACCCACAAGCATTCATTCCATCCATCACTTTTTCGTAAACTTCAGTGTGATTTCACTAATGGCATTATCAGCATGTGGGGATGAACTCAATATGTCTAAGTTCAAGTTTTTAAACTATTACTGTTAAGAACTTCATTAATCTAATCTGAATATGAAGGTGAAAAGCCTCCACATGTTACAAAAATGCACTGTTTTGAAATGTTGAGGCAACTTTGTCACAATTTTATATTGCTTTATTTACATGGCAAATATTTTCATGGCTCTGCTCATGCTGGGCTCCAAGAGCCAAGCCAGACTCTTTGCTCAGCTGTCCCTTTTAATATAGTGACTCGCCCATCAATACTCGGTCTGTAGTAATTTGAGGTCACTGTTGTCACTGTTGCAGCGCACGGTGGATCCCACTTTTACTATCAGGCCAAGATCTGACTAAAAACTAATGAAAGGAGTACCCCACTCCATCCCCTGAAGCTACGTCCCGCTGCTGAAACGGCTTTGCAGCTTTGCGACTGCTGTGCGTGCAATTCTTACAGCAGAGCTGGAGTTTGAAAATCTTTACTTTGGACACCCATATGTTTGGGATCAAGATGTGGCAATGGAATGGGGTAGAATCACAAGTGGCAGAGTCATGGTATGGAGTCTAACATTCAACTTATACTTTTTTTTTTTAAACTGCTACAACAAAAATGGCAACAAGAAGAAACGTGACAGTAAATCAATTCTGGCTTACTTGGTGGCAAAGACTACATTTTAAAATATCTTGCTGGGTTTAAGGCACCTGCGCAGAGATCTTTGTGTGTCCGGTAAATCTAATGGCATAATAGTAATGGTAAGATAACTCTGGTGGTTAATGCACTTGCTGGAGAGATCAAAGTTTGTCAAGTCACAGTTTTGACTCAAAGCAGCATATAGCGTTCATGTGTTTTTTGCAAAGCACACCTTGTAAATGCAGATGACAGATTTTTATTTTATGTAAAAAGGTAAGTGGGTTACTGAATTTAACAAAGATCCTTATGTTACCAGCAGTTCATAAATGGCAACCCTTCTAATATAGCACAATGGTCTATGAATGACATGTAACTCGTTCAAATTGTGATCCTTACAGTCTGTAACATTGTGATATTTCCCCATACTAATCCACCACTAATCCTTTTGGGGTTCCACAGTAGCGTGCTACTCCCTGAAAAGCACATTGACGCCTTGTCAGGAGTAGTAAGCATTATATAAATATAATTACAATTACATTCTACACATTGAATTACACACTTCTATGATTTATTGATCATTTAAAGTGTGTGTGTGTGAAGTAAAGCAGCCAGACACCCTCGGTGGGATGAGTAGTGATGTAAAAAAGATAATGTAAAAAAATAGTGCTATTTAAAAAATGTTGGTGTGTGTGTAAATACTGGTCCAGTGGAATGCATTGCACATTCTAAAGGTGCATGCACATCAATATGCACAGCAATTGAACAAAGTCAAAAGCTTGCCTCCAAATCACAGCTTCTTGAACTACTTGTGAAAGATATCCTGTGCCTCTGTTTCCTCTAAATTGCAGTGGCACCTATGTGTGAGGTCCCGGTAGCTCCCATCCAGGATCAGTCTGAAACAGCAGCAGAGCTTATGGCCCATTAAATGCCATCTTTGGCTTGGGCCCAGCTGGAATTTTAAACATGGGCGCCCCCTTCCTGCCAGTACGTTGCTGTTGTGAAGGGAAAACAGACAAGGTGCAGATGCTGCTGGGTCCGGCGTCCGCAAATTACACGTGGACAATTATTTTACTGAGGCCCAACCTGTGCTTAATTTGTAAATAAAAACGTGCCGGTGCCCAAAGCCCTCCTGTTAAACATGTGGCTGCTGCACTTAAATGTGCGAACACGGAATACTGAGGCAGCATAATCCTGAAGCCATCTCGGGCCTCTTCAGTCCATTTAAAGCCACTCCCTGCCCCTTCAGCTCACTCTTGCAGCTTTCTGCTTTCCACCTTTGTGACGCTTTTTAGTTTTTCTCTTCCTCGTCTTTGCCATATGTCTCTTTTGCTCGCAGCAAATGCTTGAGGCAGAAGAATAAGCGTCGGCCCTAAAAAATAAGAGCCGGTGCTCAGCACCGGAAATAACAATCACAAATTAAGTACTGGCCACGCAGTGGGCGGCATCTTCGCTGTGAAATTAGTGGGTGAATGCAGCCCACCCACGTGTACCCCGACTTGTGCCCTGCTGCCTCCTGGCCCTCGTCTGCCTCACTGTTCCTTCTCCCCTCTGTCCCCTGTCCCATCGCACCTCTTTACCACTCCCCCTGCTACACCATCACACCGGTGTGGTCCCCTCACTGCCCCACCTCTGATACCTTCAACACCAGACTGAGCAGGTATGGGGACGTCACTCTGAGATCTTCAGAATACAGTTTTCCATGTGCAGTTCGTGCCCACCCCTTATCGTACGACCGCCTTTCCTCTCTTGTGCCTTCAGCCTTCCTCTCGGGGTCCACCCCACCTTCACATTTGTCCCCCGCTTGTTTGTTGTCCTTTGTTGTTGTGTCCTCTGATCGGGTGGAGCACTTAGTGTCTTTCAACTGGCGCCATCACATCTCCCCTCGTTGGCCCGTGAGATTTCTCATCCTTCTAGTGAATCACATTTCTGTAATGAGTCTCGGGGGATTTGGGGCATCTCTGATCACCTCGTGGGGTTGTGCTGTGGTCTGGGATCGGCGGTGGTGCTGTCGTCGGTGTCTTCTACATCCTCGAATTCGGATTCAGATATGTTTTGATTGTGAATTTCCCGATATTGCAGTATTTCTGCTCTACCACCCCCCCCCCCCACCCCCGCCCCCTGCTAGCCGCCAGACCCCCGACCTTTATGCCACTTCGTGTCCATCTCGGCCATCGCCTGGTGTCTCCTTTGACCTCCGACTGTGGCCTCATCTAACCTCTTCCCCTCTCCCCGTGACTGCCCCGCACAACTCCAGCGCCTCTCCCTCTGCTGCCCGGCCACACATCTGCCCCTTCTCATCTGCCCCTCTAGTCTATGACCCCGCACTGCTCTGTCTTCCTTCTGAACCCCCACTTCCTGCTGCCCTTTCTCCCCTCTAGCCCCTCTACCCTGTCCCGTGTCACTGTAGCCCCCGTCCCTGCTGTTTCTCCTCTCCTCACCACTGAGCCCCTCCTTCCAGACACCACCTCTGCCTCTGTGCCTCGCCTCCTCTACCCACAGATCCTGGTCTTTGGGGCTGGTTCCCGCCATCAGCCGTTTCTTACCTCTCGCCCCCCTCTCATCTAGCTCAGCTCTGGTCCTCCGCAGCCCTGATCACCACTGGATGCCCCTCCGCTCTCCCACGTCTCCTCTTGTCCCTGATCCGGGCCCTGACTCACCTCTGCCCCCTCCTTCTCTGCCCCACCCTCCTCTTGCCCCCTCTGCACTGTCCACCTTATTTCTAGATACTCCGCCCACTGCTCCCGCTCACCCCACAGCTCTGCACTATTCATGGTCTCCCCTCGTGAAGCTGTCTCCTACAGCTTCACACTGATGGACCAGTCTCACCTCTGGCCCCTCTCACTCTGCCACCCTTTCTCATCTCGGGCCCCATTTACTCTTTGACCCCTGTCTCCTGTAGTCTTCACCACCCCGTTCCCCTTCCCAGCTCTGGTACTCCCCCCGCTGCTCCAGCTCACATCTTACCCAACCTCCCAACCTTTGTCACCTCTGGTCCCCACCCCCAAGCTTTCATGGTTCATCTCTGACTCCCCCCGCCCCCACAACCCCACTGTCCCATCACACCCAACTGTCCCATCACACCCTACTGTCCCATCACACCACACCCCACTGTCCCATCACACCCTACTGTCCCATCACACCCTGCGGTCCCATCACACCACACCCTACTGTCCCATCACACACCACTGTCCATCAGACCCCACTGCCCCATCACACCACACCCTACTGTCCCATCACACCCCACTGTCCACCACACCCTACTGTCCCACCACACCCCACTGTCCATCACACCCCCCTGTCCCATCACACCACACCCTACTGTCCCATCACACCCCACCCTACTGTCCCATCACACCCCACTGTCCACCACACCCTACTGTCCCATCACACCCCACTGTCCATCACACCCCACTGTCCCATCACACCACACCCTACTGTCCCATCACACCCACTGTCCCATCACACCCCACTGTCCCATCACACCCTGCGGTCCCATCACACCACACCCTACTGTCCCATCACACCCTACTGTCCCATCACACCCTGCGGTCCCATCACACCACACCCTACTGTCCCATCACACACCACTGTCCATCACACCCCACTGCCCCATCACACCACACCCTACTGTCCCATCACACCCCACTGTCCACCACACCCTACTGTCCCATCACACCCCACTGTCCATCACACCATACTGTCCCATCACACCACACCCTACTGTCCCATCACACCCCACCCTACTGTCCCATCACACCCCACTGTCCACCACACCCTACTGTCCCATCACACCCCACTGTCCATCACACCCCACTGTCCCATCACACCACACCCTACTGTCCCATCACACCCACTGTCCCATCACACCCACTGTCCCATCACACCCTGCGGTCCCATCACACCACACCCGGCTGTAGGAGACAGTTGCTCTGTCCCCCTCCTCCACTCAGCACTTGTCTCCTCCGACTCCTCCTCCACAGTTGCTCATAACACCTCAAGCCCGCTACTCCCACTGCCCCGTCTCACCTTTTTATCTGGCCGCCTTCCCTGCAGGCCTGTTTCACTTCTGATCCCCTCCTCACTGTCCCACATCACCTCCCGCCCCCTACAGCCTCCTGTCGTCCACCCCCCTCGCTGTCTCATCTCACCTCTGTCACCTCAGTCCACTGTCCTTACTCATCTCTGGATTCCTCACTTTTGACCTCCTTCTCCCCACTGCCCTGCTACCCTTCTGCACCCGCCTTGTCCCCGCTCACCTCCGGCTCTCTGCCCATACCCTGCCCTCATCTAATTCCTCTCATCTCTGTCTCCTCTGACCACCCCAGTAACATTGTTTCACCGCTGGTCCCCTCTCTCTGTTCCCTGTCACTCTGTCCTCCTCCCCCCGCTGCCTCCTGTGTCACTGGAGCCCCCACCTACTGTCCCAGTATTATTTAACCTGATGTCGCTCTGTTACGCCTCTGGTCTCCTCCATGTAGCCCTGTGCCTCCTCTGCACGTCGCTCTGTAGCCCTGACTCCCCTCTTGTGCCCTCCCCTCTAACCTCTGACCCCATCCACCCACTGCTCCAGCTAAGGTCTTGACCAACTCCACTGCTGCCCCGACTCAGACCGGGCCCACACCCCTGCCGCCGTGTCTCACCTTTGCCCATCCTCTCTCCTGCAGCCCTGTCTCACCTCTGCCCCCTTCTCAGTCTGACTCTGTCTCCTGTGGTTCCCCCTCCCCAGTAGCCCAATCTCAACTCGGGCCTCCCCGCCACCCCATCCCCTGTCACATCTAGTCCTCATCACCCCACTCTTCTGTCTCACCTCTGGCTCCTCTCGCACCTCTGGGCGCTATCTTCCTTGCTGTCTTATGTCTGACTGCCCCCACTGCCCTCTGTCTCCTCTGCCACTCGTCATTCTGCCCTGTCTTGTCTCTGCCCTGGTGCCCTGTCTGCCCTCTCACCCCTCTCTTCCCACTGCCCCGCCTCACCTCAGACCACCCCTCCCGAGCGGTCTCCTCTCACCCCCCCTACATATCCTTGTCCCACCTCTGAACCCCCTCCCTTCATAGCCCTGTACCTCCTCGGCCATCACCCCTGTAGACCTGTCTCACGCCTGAACCCACCTTCCACTGCCCGTCTCACCTCCGGCCCCCACGGTCCTGTCACCACCTCAAACGGCTGATCACTGCCCCCTCCCCTGCTGCCCAGTCTCATCTCTGCCCCTCCCCTCTGCCCTGTGTCATTTCTGGCCCCTGCTCCACTGTCCTATTTTACCACCTGTCATCCTCCCCCAACTCACCTCGCATCCCACCCCCTGTGCTGTCACAGTTCATCTCTGGCCTCCCTCTCTCTTGTCACCTCTGCTCTCTCTTCCCCCATAGAGCAGTCTCACCGCTGCCACCCTCCTCAGCCCTGAGCCTGATTCTGCCCCCTCCCCTGCTGCCCCTGCTCATCTCAGCCCTCCTACCCCGCTGTCTCCTCTCACCTCTGCCCCCTGTCCCTGTAGCTTCTCCCACCCACTGCCATCCTCTGCAGAAGGAGTGATTACGTTTCTGGTGGGACAGAAGGCCTTGGGGAGAGAGAGTCAGGGCCGGTCTTGGCGCTAAGACTCAAAGTACGAGCCACGAGATCAAAGGAGGTAACTCAGGTAACAAATGTCATAACAAAATATGATAGACTATAATATCAACATTCATCTGTTAAGTATACATTATATATTACTGCACTGAGTAACATCTATTGAAAGTAATATTATTTTTAAAAAGAAACATTCAGTACCCACATGCCCTATCATCTTTGAGACGAGTTACCCTAAAACTTGGTCAGTTTGTTCTATCTTTTTATGTAGTCTATATAGTTATTAATTGTGAGGCAAGATTATTTTATGTTAATCATATACAAGAGAACTATTACCAGAGCGCCGATCCTCGGCTGAAATACCGCAGTGTGCTCTCAGACTGACTGAGTAAGGGAAATGATGCAAAGTGTAATAAAGTGATGGACGGATCATCACACAAGATGGTCCAGTGCGGGGCTGGGATTTGAGACAAGGTTTCCTGGTGCACTTTGTACACTTCAGCCACTGGAGGGTAACATCCGTCTCTCTTCTTTAACGCCAGTGGTCGGGATTTGTATTCAGTTACTTCATAAACGTGTGTTAGTACATGGAGTGCAATGAATACACTTATCACATCTTAACTCAAGCTGACACTAAACACTCACAGACAACCATACGAGCGGCCATGAGACTGAAAGGTGGGCTCTTCTATTTGTAATGAAGATAAATCCCAGCGACAGAGCTCGTCGGTCTGAAGCCATCTTGCACTTCTCTTGGGTCTCCGAGAAGAGCTGTACCCAAGGGAGGAAGCTCTGTGGGGACCGCAAGGCCTCTTTGCTTTTTGGCAATTATTTAATTGCAGCCATTGGGGTGTCGATCCTCTCCTAAATCATCCTCTTTCTTTACTCAGGTGAGCCAGAAGTACCAGTAACATAAAATGGCATCGCTGCTTCCCCGGCCTTCTCATCTGGCCTGACAACCAAGACCACTGTAGGAGAAACTCAAGGTTCCAGTGACTGCAGTGAAATCATTAACAAAACACAGAGGCCCCAGAGCTTCTGGGACAGGCTTCAGGAAGACTTGGAGATGTGCAGCTTAGCTTCAGAGCGTCATCTAGGGATACTGCCCCCTGAGTCCCCCCTACTCCAGACTCTGGGGTGATATATCCCAGGGGTTTCATTGGCTCCTGAGCTCATGCTCCTAATGCGGGCCCACCTCACTTCCTGTCTGACACCTTTATACTGTAGCTTCATCTCACTTCCTGTTGCCCACCCCATTTAACCCTGCCTCCCCTCTAGTAAGGTAAGGGGCGTAGCTTGGTCAGTAATATGGGGGGCTTCAGATGTTCTGACAGGCTGGCATTAAATGTTTAAATAAATTATACGACAAGCAAAGTGCATGAGAGGGGCCTAAGGGGCAGTGGAAAGGGAAAGGAATGCGGATTGGTAGGAGTCGCAAGAGACAAAACACAATATTTTGTATTTTGTCAAATAAGCTTTATTTTTAAGGAGTTTCAAGACATAGACTGAAAAACTATGTGCATGTTTCTGTCTGTGTGTATGCAAAAAATCCTGCTCAGATCACACTGATATCGCACAATGCCTAACTATTTATCAGAACATACATTTATTAGGGGGTTGTAACACCCTAAATGCCCCCGCCCCGGAAGCTACGCCCCTGCCTCTGGTTCCTCATCCTCAGGAGCCACGTCTCAGCACAACCCCCCCCCCCCACTGTCCCGTCTCATCTCTGGTCCAGAGAATCCCCATCTTTGTCCCCCTCCTCACTGACAGTGTCTCCTCTGACCCTCTTACCCCTTAGACAAGCCTCATCAGTGACCCCCTCCCCGTCATGTCTTACCTCTTGTCCCTCACACCTTTCGCTACTGTGCAGTTTATAAGTTACAATCATAATATAGCAGAGTGAGCTATGAACTGCCACAAAGAGCTGCGTGCAAACTGCGTGATACAGGTTATGTTTTTACTAGTCTTTGATTATCCTAATTTTGCTGAAAGGGGTTTGTTTGTGTAGAAATAAATGGTTATTAGTAAAGTCAACCCTAACCACTGTGCGATGGTCTGAATCCGGAGTTTATGCTTCCCCAGACCAAGCACTCTTAAAAGGATGACGTGAATCCTACACCTTGCAGCCCCTTTGTCTTATGTAACATGTTCTATTCACTGATTTACACCTGTAGGATCCATTGTCTCTATGTGTGAATGAAGTAAAGTGCCCCACACCCTACGCTGGTTAGAGAGGTGCTATTAAACAAATTAAATGCATGAGAGAGGGGCTAGGGAGAGATGAGGGGCACCGTCACAGGGTGATGGTGAGGGAACCATCAAAGAACCCCAATAAAGACTGCCATACCCTGGTACCCTGTAAGGTCATCATTTAGTATGTTTTAAAAACGAATACAATTAAATATATAATGAAAAATATGTTGTAGAAGGCACCATTTTTGCCACTTTTCCCGATTTGTTTTTGAGGGGAGAACCCCCCCACACCCCATTGTATTGGTCAGGTTCGCTCCCTATGCACCCTATGGGGGTTGGTGAGGGCTGCTTTGGGGTCCCAGTCCGGCCCTGCATGAGTGGAGCCCCTCTAGTGTGGAGCACAAGTACTCCTCAGCCCAGGGGGCAGCCTTGCTCCGGGTTACAATGGCTCAAACACTCCCACGAGGCTTCAGACAAGAGGAGCCGGGTTATCAAAGGCCTTTCTCATTAATACTAAATGTTGAAACACTTCCGTCACTTTTGCATATTAGTTCATATTTTAAAAACAAATACATTGCAGGTTACAGTCAGGACTGATCAGAAGTGTAAATAAAATACATGTTCACGTTTCTGCTGTTTGCACAATGTACATCTCTCTCTCTAACAACACCCTCTCCCCTCCAAGCACTAACCAGCTTCTAGTAAACCCTCCACTCACATGCTCTGACTGGCCTGCTCCTCTTCTGTACTCAGCCGTGGGCCCCACAAGTGGGACCGCCCCACACGTGGGACCACCCCACTCTTTCCTTCCTCTCTCTCCTCCTCGCACTATCTGTCGAGTTCTCTTACTTTTGCACTGGTTTGGTTATTGCTTTTAGAGATTTAAAGCTGAAAGAGATGGAATGAAGGCGAAATCAAAATCAAAATAAGACTAAAAGTAGGAGTTCACCCTACAACTCAAAAGACACAGAAAAGGAAAGACAAGGGTCATAAAACTTACGTGAAACAGAAATAACCGGTCACCAGCCACAAGAGTCGCCTCTCCTGACCAGCTCCACTCAGGAAAAGCCAAGAACTAACTGCTGCTTCTGAGCGCTTTCAAAAACTGCAGCCATTGTGATGTCACTTGTGACGTCATCCCCCTGGGAGGCTTCAGTGTGTGCAGGAAGCTGGTGACCTCACAACAGAATGTGTTTTGAGGCTAATGCCATGGCGTCTTTGTGACGCAGCCGTGAGCATTCCATCCAAGGGACACATTCCACTGACACTCGGGGCGGCATTGCTGTGTCCCTGGAAGCAAAAAGCTCATATATTTAACACATTATATTAAAGTTTAAAATCATGATTTATTCTCAGACACATTTTGTTAAAGTTGAGAATATAAAATAGACCTGCCAACTGGTGGAAAGTACCATCTTGCCTAGCATGTTACCCCCATATTTCACTGTATATATGTTGTTTTAGATGTATGTGTCACTGGGACCCTGCCAGCCAGGGCCCCAGTGCTCATAAGTGTGCCCTGTATGTGTTCCCTGTGTGATGACTAACTGTCTCACTGAGGCTCTGCTAACCAGAACCTCAGTGGTTATGCTCTCTCTGCTTTCCAAATTGTCACTAACAGGCTAGTGACCAATTTCACCTATTCACATTGGCATACTGGAACACTCTTATCATTCCCTAGTATATGGTACTGAGGTACCCAGGGTATTGGGGTTCCAGGAGAACCCTATGGGCTGCAGCATTTCTTTTGCCACCCATAGGGAGCTCTGACAATTCTTACACAGGCCTGCCACTGCAGCCTGAGTGAAATAACGTCCAAGCCATTTACCACTGCACTTAAGTAACTTATAAGTCACCTATATGTCTAACCTTTACCTGGTAAAGGTTGGGTGCTAAGTTACTTATTGTGTGGGCACCCTGGCACTAGCCAAGGTGCCCCCACATCGTTTAGGGCAAATTCCCTGGACTTTGTGAGTGCGGGGACACCATTACACGCGTGCACTGTACATAGGTCACTACCTATGTACCGCGTCACAATGGTAACTCCGAACATGGCCATATAACATGTCTAAGATCATGGAATTGTCACCCCAATGCCATCCTGGCATTGGGGAGACAATTCCATGATCCCCCGAGTCTCTAGCACAGACTGGGGTACTGCCAAACTGCCTTTCCCGGGGTTCCACTGCAGCTGCTGCTGCTGCCAACCCCTCAGACTGGTTTCTGCCCTCCTGGGGTCCAGCCAGGCTTGGCCCAGGAAGGCAGAACAAAGGATTTCCTCAGAGAGAAGGTGTTACACCCTCTCCCTTTGGAAAAAGGTGTCAGGGCTGGGGAGGAGTAGTCTCTCCCAGCCTCTGGAAAAGCTTTGATGGGCACAGATGGTGCCCATCTCTGCATAAGCCAGTCTACACCGGTTCAGGGATCCCCCAGCCCTGCTCTGGCGCAATACTGGACAAAGAAAAGGGGAGTGACCACTCCCCTGACCTGCACCTCCCAGGGGAGGTACCCAGAGCCCCTCCAGTGTGCTCCAGACCTCTGCCATCTTGGAAACAGAGGTGCTGCTGGCACACTGGACTGCTCTGAGTGGCCAGTGCCAGGAGGTGACGTCAGAGACTCCTTCTGATAGGCTCTTACCTGTGTTGCTAGCCTATCCTCCTTCCTAGGTAGCCAAACCTCCTTTTCTGGCTATTTAGGGTCTCTGCTTTGGGGAATTCTTTAGATAACGAATGCAAGAGCTCATCAGAGTTCCTCTGCATCTCTCTCTTCACCTTCTGCCAAAGGATTGACCGCTGACTGCTCAGGACACCTGCAAAACCGCAACAAAGTAGCAAAGACAACTACTGCAACCTTGTATCGCTGATCCTGCCACCTTCTCTACTGTTTTCCTGGTGGTGCATGCTCTGGGGGTAGCCTGCCTCCTTCTTGCACCAGGAGCTCTGAAGAAATTTCCCGTGGGTCGACGGAATCTTCCCCCTGCAACCGCAGGCAACAAAAGACTGCATCACCGGTCCTCTGGATCCCCTCTCAGCACGACCAGTGTGGTCCCTGGAACTCAGCAACTCTGTCCAAGTGACTCCCACAGTCCAGTGACTCTTCAGTCCAAGTTTGGTGGAGGTAAGTCCTTGCCTCCCCACGCTAGACTGCATTGCTGGGTACCGCATGATTTGCAGCTGCTCCGGCTCCTGTGCACTCTTCCAGGATTTCCTTTGTGCACAGCCAAGCCTGGGTCCCCGACACTCTAACCTGCAGTGCACAACCTCCTGAGTTGTCCTCCGGCGTTGTGGGACTCCCTTTTGTGTCTTCGGGTGAGCTCCGGTTTACTCCTCTTCGTAGTGCCTGTTCCGGCACTTCTGCGGGTGCTGCCTGCTTCTGTGAGGGCTCCCTTACTTGCTGGACGCCCCCTCTGTCTCCTCATCCAAGTGGCAACATCCTGGTCCCTCCTGGGCCACAGCAGCATCCAAAAACCCTAACCGTGACCCTTGCAGCTAGCAAGGCTTGTTTGCGGTCTTTCTGCGTGGGAACACCTCTGCAAGCTTCTTCACGACGTGGGACATCCATCCTCCAAAGGGGAAGTTTCTAGCCCTCTTTGTTCTTGCAGAATCCACAGCTTCTACCATCCGGTGGCAGCTTCTTTGCACCCTCAGCTGGCATTTCCTGGGCATCTGCCCAATCTCGACTTTGTAGCGACTCTTGGACTTGGTCCCCTTGTTCCACAGGTACTCTCATCCGGAAATCCACTTTGGTTGCATTGCTGGTGTGGGCCTTCCTTGCAGAATTCCCCTATCACGACTTCTGTGCTCTCTGGGGAATATAGGTGCACTTTACACCTACTTTTCAGGGTCTTGGGGTGGGCTATTTTTCTAACCCTCACTGTTTTCTTACAGTCCCAGCGACCCTCTACAAGCTCACATAGGTTTGGGGTCCATTTGTGGTTCGCATTCCACTTTTGGAGTATATGGTTTGTGTTGCCCTTATACCTATGTGCTCCTATTGCAATCTACTGTAACTATACATTGCTTGCATTACTTCCTTTTGCTATTACTGCATATGTTTGGTATTGTGTACATATATCTTGTGTATATTTGGCATCCTCATACTGAGGGTACTCACTGAGATACTTTTGCCATATTGTCATAAAAATAAAGTACCTTTATTTTTAGTATATCTGTGTATTGTGTTTTCTTATGATATTGTGCATATGACACCAGTGGTATAGTAGGAGCTTTGCATGTCTCCTAGTTCAGCCTAAGCTGCTCTGCTATAGCTACCTTCTATCAGCCTAAGCTGCTAGAAACTCCTCTTCTACACTAATAAGGGATAACTGGACCTGGTACAGAGTGTAAGTACCCCTTGGTACCCACTACAAGCTAGGCCAGCCTCCTACACCAACCCTTTGACTCTGTGAGGGTAGGGGCTGGGGTCTTTTTCCCTCACTTGTGCCCTGGGAGCACCGCAGGCTCGGATTGGCTGCAGCCTGGTGTCTCTTACTGACTTGTTCCAAAAATGTGAGCAACCTCGCAAAGTCGCCCAGCCCTTCTGTCATTGGGCCACGTAGGTATGGTGAGCCACTAGGCTGAGGCCTGAGATACTGAAGTTTCACTTTTTAGCATTAGTCAAGAACCTTTGACTTTTCTAAAATTATATGTCTAATATACTTACTTAAAGGGGCTTTCAGCCACATCTCTTCATCCATTAGTCTGTTGTGTCACTCATACTCAGTACAGCATACAGCAGGAGGCAGTGGGTCAGATTAATAAAGTCACTGGTTAACTCCACTTTGAGTGACTGCATTTTGCTCTCTCCCAATGAGCACATCCACAGACGCGGTAGGTCCCTTCAGTGCACGTTTTTGGTTTGTACTTTGTAATTACTTCAATGCTGCAATTGTGTTTAGAGCCTGATGTGATAGCAGGACACTTTCTTCCAGATGACAGCACAGGGCACATTACATCTTTATCAGTTTCTTTCTCAAGCCAATGAATAACAGTTTGCTGCCACTTGAAACTGTTCTGTATTAATTTATCCGCTTTTCACTACCTATGCAGTACATAAACCGAAAGCTTCAATATTATACCACGTGAATTCATAAGCGAACAATTCTTCAGAACACTTTTAATCTGCACAGTTTCACCAAAGGTTCTTTAATAAACTTTGCTCACAGAGAAAACAGCCTTCATTGTGTTTTATTTGCAGCACTTGTAACGCTTTGCCTGTCTTTCTCTTTCTTTTACTTTTGAGTTCTTTTTTTTCCTTAATTCTTTTCATGTTCTTTCTTTCTCTTGCAGTCTTTCTTTCTCAAAGCCAAGAGGCTATAGAATGATCGGCTTTTTTAGGTCTGCGTTAGCCAAAACATTTGGATTTTAATAAAATTATAAATGTAACACAATTACTTATAGGGGGCTTCAGTCACATGTCATTCATTCGTCTGTGGTTGTTTCATTTAGATTTCTCTTCCATCCACTCCAGCATACATCAGGGGGCACTGCGTCAACCCACTTTAGCCGTTGGCTGACTGCACCATGAATTGCGGCATACTGCCCTTTCAGAAGGAGCACATCCTCACACAAAGTACCCCTTCAGTGCTAGGGAGTACTACGGTAATTTGTGCTTTTTTGAGACCAAAAACATTTTTGCCTTTAACCATTTATTTAGATTGATGAAGGACTGGCAGCTTCTTGAATAATAATTTTCAAAAACATAACAAGAATTGCCTAATGTCTAACGACTAATTCCATTTCTATTCGCGTTTCCAAAGCTTGTTTTCTTGCATTCAATTGCGACTGCAGGGGCTGTCAACAGGCCCGTAAATAACTTACGATTTAAGAGCAGCACCTTTACATTGAATGATGACCCCTGTCCTTATTGAAGCTCACATAACAATGGCTAATGAGTGGTGCCCCCTGGGCAGCACACGGCTCTGTAACTGTGACTCTTGCCCCAGGACAGGACCTGCAACAGGGGCTGGTAACAGCTGCCTCTCAGTAGCAACCAGTGCTATTGCTGGGGACCTCTGCCCCCAGGGCACCTATCTAACCTTGGTTGGTTACTGGGGTATCCAGGGCATTTTCTGCGACCATAGGGGAGACTGCTGCCCCTTGGCAGAGCCGGTAATATTAACTGAGGTCTGCTGCCCCAAGGGCAGTTACCACCGCTATGGTTGGTGACTGCTGGCCCGAGGCAGCATGCAGTGCTATTGCTGGTGACTGCTGCCCCTGAGGGAGCCTGCATTTGTATGGCTCGTGACTGCTGCTCTCAGGCCAGTTACCACAACTACAGCTGATAATTGGTGCCCTCACGTTGTAATCACACCCATGACTGGAGACTGCTGCCCTTATGGGAGAACCTGCAATAATGGCTGTTGTCTGGTGCCCCAAGGGCAGCATTCAACGAAAAGCCCAGTGACCCCAGCCCTGAGGGCTGCTACCATAACAATGGCTGATGACTGCTGCCCCCAGGGCAACATGCAGCACTATGATTGGTGACTGCTGTTCCCAGCACAACTACCAAAATCATTGTTGGTAACTGCTGCACCCAGGACAGAACCTATAACAGTGGGTACTGACTACTGCCCCCAAAGAATCATTCAGTGCTCTGACTGGTGAGGCATCTACCACAGCCATGGCTGATAACCACTGTCTCCAGAGCAATTACTACAACCAAAGCTGGTGACTGCTGCTCCCTCGGCAGACCCTTCAGCAGTGCGTATGGATTGCTGCCCCCAGGGCAGCATGCAGTACTATGGCTGTTGATTGCTGCCCCAAGGGCATGTACCCCCAAAATAATTGGTGACTGTAGCCCCCTAAAGCAGCGTGCAGTGTTGTGGGTGTTGACTCTATCCCAAGGGCAGTCAGTACTTGCAACAATGGCTGGTGGCTGCTGGCCCCCGGGTAACGTGCTATAGCTGGGGACTGCTGCCCCTGGGCAGTTACCACAACCATGATTGATGACTGCTGTCGGCAGACCAGCCTGCAGTGCAATGATTAGTGACAGCTTCCCCCTAGTGATGGTTTGTGACTAGTGCCTCCAGGGCAGCCCTTAGAAGCAGGGAAGTTATAGTAGTTGGTAACTATTTTGCTCCAGGTAGAACCTGTAACAATAACTGATGATTTATACCCCCAAGGCCATTACCAGGAATGGTGTCTGGTGCCCCGGGCAACATGCAGTGATGTGGTCGGTGATGCTGCCTGCAGGGCAGCTATCACAACCATAGTTGGTAACCACTGCCCCCAGGGCAGTTACCTCTGCCAAGTGTGGCGACTGCTTCTCTTAGGACAGAACCTGCAATAATGGCTCGCACTACTGCTCTCAAAGCAGCATATAATACTATCGCTGTAGACTCCGGCCTCCAGGACCATTGCCAGTGCTGGTGACTACTGCCCCCAGGACAGTTATCATAACAGCTGAAGGGGACTGCTGCCCCAAAAACAGCATGCAGTGCTATTGCTGGTGACTGCTGTTCACATGGCAGTAAACAGTTACACACACACTTTATAGTTGGACATTGAAGTCTTTAGGGCATGCCTTTCTTTATGCTATTTATGTTATTGCCATTTATGCTCCTCCTTCAGCCACAACCGTAACAGCTGGTAACTTCTCCTGGCCAGCACCCGCTTTAATGGATACTTGATAATGGCCTTATCTCAGCAAATACTGCCATTGCTAACATCTTCAGTCCCTATGTCACCATACACTACTTCAAGGGCAGCTGTGACTGCTACTGTTTGCGTCTGCTCCTGGGGCAATACAGATTGCTTTAGCTAGTTACTGTAGCCCAGAAGATAACCCACACTTTTATTATTGTTGTCTGCTGCACCCCCTGTTGGACCTCAGGATCTGTGTTAGACCTCAGGACTCTCATGTGGGGATCTCACAACCCACCAGGCAGACCCGAGGACTCAACTACCAGACTACAGGGTTGGCCATAGGGAAATACAGTCAGCAACAGGACTGCTGCTGATTTATAGTCTTGTGCAATGGGTGCATCTTCCATTATGGTCCACCTGTTGGTCATCTTCCTGGTCCTAGGAATACTCGACTTGCTTATCCTCTTACTTCTCGTGCTGGTTTTTCTTGTCTTTTTAAATGTCCCTCTGGTCCTCTTCTGCCTGGATTCCTCCCCCTGACAGTTCTGGTCCTCCCTGGGATCCTGGTCCTCTTTTTGATGGTTTGCCTCATTCGCCTCCTAGTTCTGCTGAATCTAATTCTGGTCCTCTTTCCCCTTTGTTCTACTCTTCCTGATTATCCTCCTCCTCTTGTTCTTCCTCATCCTAGTCCTCTTCTTCATCCCTAGCCTGTCACAAGGGTATGAGGCTTGTACAGGGAACAATGCCTGTCTACAGGCTATGGGGGTCATTCTGAACCTGGCGGTAATTACCGCCATGGCGGAGGTCGGCGGTAGCACCGCCAACAGGCTGGCGGTGCACCGCTGGGCATTCTGACCGCGGCGGTTCAGCCGCGGCCAGAAACGGAAAGTCGGCGGTGTCCCGCCGACTTTCCGCTGCCCTTGAGAATCCTCCATGGCGGCGGAGCCCGCTCCGCCGCCATGGGGATTCTGACACCCCCTACCGCCATCCAGTTCCTGGCGGGTCTCCCGCCGGGAACAGGATGGCGGTAGGGGGTGCCGCGGGGCCCCCGTAAGAGGGCCCCAAAAAGAATTTCAGTGTCTGCCTAGCAGACACTGAAATTTGCGACGGGTGCAACTGCACCCGTCGCACCTTCCCACACCGCCGGCTCAATTCTGAGCCGGCGTCCTCGTGGAAAGGGTGTTTCCCGCTGGGCTGGCGGGCGGACTTTCGGCGGTCGCCCGCCAGCCCAGTGGGAAAGCCAGAATGACCGCCGCGGTCTTTCGGCGGGAACCGCGTGGCGGGCGGCGACCGCCGTCCGCCGCAGTCAGAATCACCCCCCATGTGTTGTGTAAAAGGCCTATCCATAGTCTGCCACTTAGTTGTGAGACCTGCTCATATCATGTCACTCAGGCGTGATGCCTGCTGTAACCTGTTACCAGGGTTGGAAGGTTGGTCGACAGCCTGTCACCTTGGTATGAGTTCTGCCTTTGGCGTGTCACTCTTGAGTGAAGACTGTCCAAAACTTATTATCAACCCAATTATCCATTGGATTGGGAATCCAAACATTATTAGTGGGAATGAGGGTTGTCAATATGAGGTAGTCACTCATTGGAAAAATGTGCTCAAGCAAATCCTTACTTTGCCCCTTGAGAAACTGGGGTGTTGGAGTCTGCTTACTGCTGGTCAAAGAGGGTGAGGACTACTTTTAGACCTGACAGCCTTAGGGTAGCCCCCCTAACTTTTTATCTGCCTCCCTACACTTTTTGGACACTGTTTTTGCTGGTTTTAGAACTGCGCACTTCACCACTGCTAGCCAGTGCTAAAGTGCATATGCTCTCTCCCTTAAAACATGGTCACATTGGTGTATACCCAGTTGACTTATTTAATCTACTTGTAAGTCCACAGAAAAGTGCACTACATGTGCCCAGGTCCTATAGATTAAATGCTACTAGTGGGCCTGCAGCACTGATTGTGCCAACCACATAAGTGGCCTCTTAACAATGCATCAGGCCTGCCATTGCAAGGCCTGTGTGTGCAGTTTCACTGCCACTTTGACTTGGCATTTAAAAGTACTTGCCAAGCCTTAAACTCCCCTTTATCTATATATATGTCACTCCTAAGGTAGGCCCTAGGTAACCCATAGGGCAGGGTGCTATGTAGATAAAAGGCAGGACATATACCTGTGTAGTTTATATGTCCTGGTAGTGTAAAACTCCTAAATTCGTTTTTACACTACTGTGAGGCCTGCTCCTTTCATAGGTTAACAATAGGCCTACCCTCATATACTGTTTGAGTGGTAGATTCTGATCTGAAAAGAGTAACAAGGTCATATTTAGTATGGCCAAAATGCTAATACCAAATCTTGCTGATTGGTGAAGTTGGATTTAATATTACTATTTTAGAAATGCCACTTTTAGAAATTGAGCCTTCCTCTGCACTTAAATCCTTCCGTGCCTTACAATCCGGCTAGGTTTAGTTGAAACCCCCTTGTGCATTCACTCAGACAACCCCAAACACAGGATGCTCAGTCACACTTACATACACCTGCATATTGAATGGGTCTTTCTGGGCTGGGAGGGTGGAGGGCCTGACACTTACATGTCAAAGGACAGTAGCCTGCCCTCACACAGAGGACTGCCACACCCCCTATTGGGACCTTGGCAGACAGGATGGAACTGAAAGGGGACCTTGTGCACTTCCAAGCCACTCTTTGAAGTCTTCCCCACTTCAAAGGCACATTTGGGTATTTAAGCAGGGTCTCTGACCCTACCAACTCAGACGCTTATGGACAAAATACCACTAGTGAAGAATCTGTGAACCAGAACCTGCAACCTGCCAAGAAGAACTGCCTGGCTGCCCAAAGGACTCACTTGGACTGCTTTTCTGAGAAGGACTGCTGCCTTGCTGTTGCCCTGCTGCCTTGCTGCACTCTGGCTGTGCTGAGAAATGCTCTCCAAGGGCATGGATGGAGCCTGCCTCCTGTTCCCTGAAGTCTCAGGACCAAAAATACTTAATTCCTGCAAAAAAACTCCTTGTGTGGCGAAAATCGATGCACAGCCTGCAAAAAACGATACACAGCCTGCATCGCTGTGAGAAACTGGATCAACACAGTCCGACTTCCCGAAGAGGAAAACGACACAGCGCCAGCATTGCGACAGGAAATTCAACGCATGGCCCACTGGATCAACGCAAAGCCGAGTCAGAACGACGCAGCCCGACTTCCTGAGAGGAATCAATGCAGCTCCTGCTGCGGAGCAGAAATTTCCATGCAATGCCCACCGGATGGACGCAGCCCCTGTGACTTCGTCCTGCACACCCAGGACTTCAACGCCCTGCCCTGCGTGAAAACTCAACGACGCATCGCCTGTGTTCACCAGAAAAGTTGACGCACACCTCCCTGTTTTCCACGCAACTCCTCTGCGGTCCCTTGCAGAGGATTTGAAAGCAAACCAGGTGCTTTGTGCTTGCAAGAGACACATGTTGCTTTTTCAAAGACTAAAGACACTTTCTATAATTTTTTTACAGTGATATCTCAACGTATACTTTTTGAATCTTGATCATTTTGACCTGCATCTTATCAGATAAATATTATAGATTTTTCTAAACACTGTGTGGTGTATTTCTATGGTGTTCTACTGTGATATTGCATGATTTATTGCACAAATACTTTACACATTGCCTACTAAGTTAAGCCTGACTGCTCAGTGCCAAGCTACAGGAGGGTGGGCACAGGATAATTTGGATTGTGTGTGACTTACCCTGACTAGAGTGAGGGTCCTTGCTTGGACATGGGGTAACTTGACTGCCAACCAAAGAACCCATTTCTAACAATTATCAACAGACAATCACTCAATGGCTGGGAAGATGCAAGTTTTGTGCATAGTCAGTCACTCAAGATTGGTTCCAATTCATAACAAGGAGTGCCAACAATCAGAGTAGCTATGAAATGATAGTGTTAATGGATGTACAGGGGAAATGTTATGCACAACTTCTGAATTAGGAATTAGAAGCGTGGGCCTATGAATAATAATTGATCCTATGGTTCCAAAGAAACTGCCACAATGAGGACAATTTGCTCACCTTGTCCTGTTTAACTTAGGATGCTGTTTGCCCAAAAGCATGGTTACTGTAGACAGCATTTATTGATTTCATTAACAGCTTCAACAATGCTCCAAGGGGCAGGCTGGTCCACTTCAGAGAAAATCCCCATAGATAAAGGTGTTAAGTTAGGATATATCTTAGCATCCCTGTAATTTAACCTCTTTGTGGTAGATTTGGAAAGCAACCTGATCAGCCCCAGATCACGCCCACCATGGTTGGTCAATCGGGAGGTTCAAATACTCCAATAACCAGATGACATGGTTATCCTAGCTCGCACTGAAGTAGGCTTACAGAGTTTTCTCAAAGCCCTGGCACAATACTGTAATAACAATGCAATTAAGATCAACTTAAACAAAATCAAAATAGTGATATTTGGCAAGAATTCAATTAAATAAGGTCTTGGTATACGAAGGGTGTGCAGTTCGAGAAAGTGAAAGGTTTGGGGGCAGACTGTCTCCCATCCCAGCACAGTTCCCCCAGTGCATTATGGTAAATGTGGTACAAAATTAGCACTCATTTCAATAATAACTGTAGTTTTTTTCCAATGTTGGTGCAGATAATGTTGTATGTCTCTAGACACGTGCATATGTTTCTGGAGTTCTTCCTTCATCTGTAGAGAGAAGCAAACTTTCATCTGAGGTTGCTGGAAATGCTGCCAAAGTCTTTACAACTGAGGGTCCCTGTGAAGGTTTGTGAGGCAATGTGCCCTGACCCCCCATTCTGTTTATAAGGCTCACCTGAGCCAGGAAGCTGATGAGCTGTGGAGATGCACCTGTGTGCCTGTGAGTGGCACTGTGACCTGTGAAGATTTAGGAAGCTTTTCCAGCAACCCAACATTAAATTTCACTGCCATCTACGGATGAAGGACGAAATCCAGGAACATGCATATGCATCTTGATATATACTGCACTACCTGCACCAACATGGTGAAAAACTACAGACAAATCTGAAGTAAGCGCTAATTGTGTATCACATTTACCATAACACAGAACGGCGAACTCTGCTGGGATGTTAGGCAGTGTGCTCCCAACCCTGCTTCTATCTACCAGAATCCCTCTAAATCTCACCACACCTGGAGGTACAAACTTTGGGAGGTATGCATAGAGTCTAAAGCTGAGTGAGCCTGGTGTTCAGTGCAGCCCATAGCCTGTGACTCAGGGGCTGAGCAGAAAGGATGGATATTGAGGCTAAATCCCTGGTTTTGTAACACAAAACTTCTACGAATAACCCTGCTTCAGTAATAAAAAAAGCAAATAAGCAGTCAGAGTGCAGTGAGCTCTTCCTTCCCTGGGCCCTTGTGACACTGAACCTTCTGAAATATTGCTAACTAACCAGCTGCGGTTCCGCCATAGGAACGGAGGAGCATTGCACCCCCACACTGGTGCACAGAAAGTGTGAAAATCAAATAGCAACAAAATTATTTTATTGTTATTTAATTTTTTACTCTTTATCAACAAACAGACTGTGAGGGCAGGGCCAGTGTGTCACTGCTGCTGATTGGCAGCAGTGAGGAGTGGTCACTTCAGTTTGAAGTGTGCATGTTGGTTTGGCTGGCTACCGTACTATGACCAAACCGACATGCGCAATTCAAACTACTCCTGTACAGCTGTCATACAGAGGCCACCAGTGCTTTTCAGAGCATTGAGGCAGCCCGCTCCAGCCAATCCAGACACTTCACTCATGCAGCTTAACAGCAAGAGAGCAGCATCTGGATTGGAAAAAGCTGTTGTCTGTGAGACCTTGCACTCGGACTGGAGTCCGGAGCAAGCAACACAACACCGAGGATGTGCTGCTAAACATCAGGGACGTGTGGCCGGCAATGAAAGATATGAAAGATAAGTGTAACTTATTTTTATATATAATGTTTGTTTTGCCTTTTGTGCACCTCCATTTAAATATCCCACCAACAGCCACTGCTATGCACCGGATTTAGGGTGACAACTATTACAGAAAAATGAGGTCTCTCCACAACCTTTCCCCATGAAGTAACCCCTTACTTGACCTTACACTACTAGCCAACTCCTTTGATGGTCTGGGCACCCTAAACACCCCTGTCTCAATAGGGTAATCCTTTTAATCCCCCTTAGATCACTGAACCCCTGTGTACCCACCTTTTCTCTGAAACCTATGCTGATGCAGCTTTCAAAATGTTGTAATGTTGTATTCAGGTCTTTGTTTTTCCTTAAAGAGTGCCAGTTTGAAACCTACCCCCACTCCAGGACAGCAATCATGGCTGTACATGGTTTAACCAATCAGAGTCTTCCTCCCTGGAGCTAGAAACAGCTGCAGCCAATGTGAGCTAGCTTTCTTTGAGCCAATCAGAAAAGCCTCCGACAACTGACGGTCAAAAAACATGTGACACTGTGCAGAGTTAGCCTGCATTACTTCTTCCAAACACGAGCAGGTCACCCAGTCTGTGAGAGTGGCTTCAACCTCCTGTTCTGCGATATTGGCTCTTCCTTCAAAATCTCAGGAAATTCGAATAAGAAGCGTAATGCTCAATTACTATAATTACCTAGGATTATGCAGGTGCAACAGGAATTTTCTCAAGGCCTAGACATTTCTCTTCAGAGGATGGACCCATTACGTTACCGTGTGGCTACAAACCATTAAAAATGAGCTTTTTTGTCTGTATAAAATATTATTCACCTGGTACCAGCTGAATCAGTCTTTGTGTTCATTCTCATCAGACATGACACTTGTAATCTCTAAATTCAAATGGTGAAGTTTGATGGAAAATTATCAAAGCTGCAGATCCATAAAATTGTTTACTCAGAATTCCTAGGTGTAAAAACGCATATAACTATTTATTTCCTAATTCCCTGTTTCTACATTGCCAAGAAATCCTTAGCCTTAAGTCATAGTGAGCTTAGTGCTTTTTACAGGGTTGGACTGAATTAATGGGAAATCTGGCAGTGCCAGAAGGGCTTGCCTGAAAGGGCGGTACGTGGACCTTTTCGCTTGTGGGTCTTTTTATGGTCTGATGGGCTGGTTTTACTGTTGATTCCCCTAATACTGCCACAATCACTAACAGCAGCAATCACAAATGCATGCAGTCTCTCATCCATCCCAAAACGCATATTCAGAACGTCCTTACAAGTTCAAAACTGCCCTGAATTGCAAACATGGGCCCCATTTTTAGCTATATGATTCACTAATGGGGCTTTGGTCTATTTTCTCTCTCATTCTGTCACTAGTATTAGGATCTCTGCAGCCATTTTGTAACTCATAACAATTTGTCCCCTAAGCAAGAAGAAATGTTCTTATAAAACTTTATTTATTAGAGATTTTGAAGTGAGCAATATTTTAAGTAAGCAAAAAATACCTGGCTTTTCAGAAATGAGGAAGTCCTGCTGCTCTTACTTGTGGATGAACAGAGATCTTGAATTCAGTTGACATTTCAGAGAGTGGGTTCAATGGGGATCAGCGTCATGAAGTTTGGAGAAAACCTGTAGTGTTTTAGACCTAGGTTCTGTGGAGAGAATGTTGCACAACTGTAACAAAGATGACAACTTGGGGCGACAAGTGCAAAACGAACAGATGATGGACATAATGTGGAACAAATCAAACATTCATCCCAAGTCACAGACCCCGGATTAATCCATCAGTTGTTTTGCTTGCCATGCCATTCCAGTTTGGACCCAGCTATTTGCAAATCAATTTTGACCCTGCTCCCTATGGGAACAGTCCAGACTTAACTGCCAGGCCAGGTCCTCTGTGGATCAGAAACAAGCATCCTGGGTCCGGTTTTGGGCTATCACCCCTCATCAGCCAGGGTAGCTTGACTCAGGTGGCATTGCAGGCACTGGATCCACAACTGTAACAAAGATGGCTACTTTTTACTTCTGTCCCACAGTAGTCACATAGGACAAATTTGAAGCAGAAAATCCAATGCCACCAAATTAAAAGGGGAGCTGGTTTAAGCATATGGGAAGAGGTACTTCAATTCTAAAGGCTCTCTGGTTCATAAGAAAAAGCATTCTTCAGTTACTGGGAATGGTCTTAGTTGCCTCAGTTGGTTCCGCGGTCATCATGACACTGCATCAACAGATCTTGGGTCTCCCATGGTGTATTTTCTTAGCTTAAAAGACACTATTCATGAGCAGTCCTTCCATAAACATACCGTCAAACTAACAGCAAACAGACATTAGCAAATCTACTGAATGGTGACTGCAGGCCATATAACTGTATGTAATTTAAGCACAGTAGGGAGAAGCTCACATTTTTCTTTTGAGCGTTCCATGGACTCTTCGCTAATGTTTTATCAAGGCAGTAAAATCGAATGTTATGAGACAGGGTAGGCTGGAATATTTTGGATATGTAGGCCGAAAAGAAGTGGCACTGCACTCAAACACAAACAGGATATCAGCTGATTATGGAGTCACAACAAAACAGGAATTTTCAAACATAAGGATGTATGCCACTGAGTTCATCACTCAAATTATTCAATCTTTAGCTCTGTAGTATTGGTCATAGGGACTTTTCAAAAGCACTTGCATGTGTTTCAGTTTCATAACTCCTCAGATCAGAATTGCGTTTGACAAAGGAAGCCCATTCCGGTGTTGAATATCTTTGATTTGGTACCTTTTTCCTCTTAGGTCTAAGGACTTCTAGTGGTTCCTTATCACTAGCAAGCTGTTCTGTTGGCTTTGGTTCTTCCTCAATCCCCTCTGGAATGTGTTCTTCAGTCAAGACTTTTCTCAGTCTCGCTCCACTTTTTGGCCACTTCTCTTCCCCCTGGACTTTGCCATCTGAAGTGTTTGCAATGTCTTCTTACTGATGCACACTGTCAATCTCAGCTGCTTCACTGATTCTTGTTGTTATTCTCTGTTGAATTGCTACAGTCTGATTTTGGGAGTCTTGTGTTCAATCGTCTCCTCCCTCTAAACATCTGTTCTGAGCTTGAGTTTGACTCTTCGAAATTGGCAGCTGTTGTCACCACTTGTTCACCCACTTGTCTCACTCTCTTGGCAAGGAATGCATGGATCCAGTCAGTAATCCGCCACACTTAACAACAGTTTTCCTCACAAGGATGACTTTAAAGGGTCCTCTCCAACGGGGATCAAGGCACATTTTCCTGATGTGTTCCTACACCTGGACGCAGCTGCCTGCACTTAGGTCATGATGCAACTCTTGTCTCGAAGATGTGGTCACCAAGTCAACTGATAAAAAACAGAAACCACCACATCACCTCATCCTTTGCAGTAGTCAAGAACCATATCATCAGTTATGTTCCAAAAGCGAAGCTGAAGGCACTTATGAAATTCTCATGGGTCTCCATATCAGGATGTTGAGAGGTGGGGTGGGGGAGTGCAGACTTTCGATTGGTAGTGCTTTGAAAGTTCATACGAACAAGAAGACGAGCATTTGGCATTTTAAAGAGGTAGAGGAGCACACCTTGCCCATTTTGGACTTCAGGGCACCATTGATTTGCTTTACAATGCCGGATGCTTCTGGTCATTAACTGCAGTAGAATCTTTGGTCAATCTTTAAAGTTACACACAAAAGTTTTATTACCTTATCCTTGAAATGCATCCTGGATCTTACTCTAAAAAAAAAACGTAAGGTAGACTAGTTGAATCAATAATAATTTCTCAACTATGATGCTATCACAGTTCCTGGATGAGTACTCTTCAACCCAACATCAGAAGAGGCAAACTAATACAAAAATGTACTGAAGTCCATTGTAGATGGAGGACATCTCTATAAAGCCTAACTGCATGTGATGAAAGGGCCAATTGGACTTCTCTATGTGACTCATGGTCACAACTGTTCTTTTGCCGGCATTTAGCTACTGGCTAGTAATGCACCTATGAGACAAATTCTCAGCGATGGCATGGAAATCGGAATCATACCAGTAATTACAGAGTTAGAGCCATGGTGTCTCTTCCTTCATGGGTAGAGCCATGGAAATCCCTGGCCACTGGGGACAGAATAGCATCAGGTAAAACAGGTAATCCAACCCATGAAACCGAAATCTCATTCTGATGCTCTACCCGCCAGTGCTCACTCACTTTTCTTTCTCAGTTTCTGGCATTTCATTCTGTAACTCTCCCAACTTCAGATATGTATTTACAGAATTCAGTAATGTTAGAAACAGTGTCATTGTCAGTTTCTCATTGCCCATTCTGGCTAAATGTACAGGGCTCAAAAGTGCAATACCTAGCCATTTCTCCTGCATAGCGTTTTCTGGCAGGAACACAATCCCACCCCACTCTTGGGCGCTACACATTTCACAACTGCTATTGCTGCAGTGCTTCAAGCAAGTCCATGGTACATTTCAGATTCCTGATTGAGGAAGCAGAAGAGGTCAGGAAACCCCACTATGACAACTACCCGATGTGGTGGACTACTCAAACTATAGGAACCACTGGATGCTCTAGTAAGTATGATTAGTTCAGCCCCCTATGTGGATGTTACATTGCACAAATAGGAGGCTTCCACCACACTTTCAATGGGGAAAACAGCTTAAGCTGCTTTCAAAATCCCTCGCCCATCTCTTCAACAAGAGCTGTCCACAAACAAAGTAAAATTGGGCTCTTCCAGAGGACCATCTCAAATGTCATATCTTGACTTTGTGCACCACTCGGTAACAACAAGGCAATCAGACAAACAAGGCATAGTGAAGTGAACCACTCTCCAGAAGAGGCAAAGGAGTAGCAGAGTTAAAAAAATTGAACCTCCTAAGAAAAACATTTTCTGCTCCCAAAATCATTTATCTCATATTTAGTGAGTCTGCTGCTTGTCATGTGCTGAGTTTGCATGTGTAAGATCTCCAATGAATGTGCCATCATAGTAAGTGAATAGCCCATTACTATGCCCTCAGACTGCTGGATGCTAACACCAACAGTGGCTTTGGTTTTTAGGCACTCAGGAAGTGCTGCAGTCACTGGATCAAGTGAAGCACAGAAGTAACCCATTGGCCGTATTGCTTTCCCATAGGTCTGTGTCAACACAGATCGTATGCTTCCTGTATGCTTGAGGTAGTACAAAACAAAAGTCTTGCAATCAGGCATTCCCAGTGCTGAAGCATGGCAGAGGTTTTCTCTGAGCACTAAGAAGTCACTCATGCATTCTTTGTCCTAGGGTAGCAGATCAGTCACATCATTGTGTGTAAGTCTCTGCAGGGCTTTGCCTCTAGGGAAAAGTTGGGAATCCACCGACGACAGTAACCTATCATTTCCAGAAGCATCCTGACTTCTCTCTCTGTGCCATGGGAGCATTCATTCTCAAAACTGTGGAGGTACATTCTTGGGACACTCTCCTAACTCACTTCTCAATGTGGTGTCCCAAGTAAAGAAATTCCCTCTGACTTTGCTGTAGTTTTGTAGGGGATACCTTGCTTCCGTCCTCTGCAAGGTTTTTCAACAAAGCAATGTCATCCTGCTTACGTGTTTCTCAACTTACTGACTTCACCTGTGGGTTATCAATGCACTGGACCAGAACTGAACAGCAAGGCAGCAGTAAGGTCTCCAGATTTTTCTTCAGTATCTGATTACAGCTAGAGGGACTCTCATTATACTCCAATGGGGCTAACATTACACAAGGATTTTCCCCCAAAATCAGAAAATTCAATGGAATTGGTTACCCTGATATAGGGGAATGGAAAAGAATACTCAACAAAGATCAATGAACGATAACCCCTCGGAAACACATGGGGGCAGATTTAAGAGCCCCTAGCACATCCTTGAGTGATCTTAGCATCATTTCCTTTGATGCTAATGTGGCCCAACAAGGCAAAAATCGCAGTCGCAAATTTAAAAAGTGGCACAATGTATGCATTGTGCAACTTTGTAACCCTTTGTGCTACATAAAGGTATGGTTATTTGTGGCTAAATGGGTCATGGTGTGTGAAGGTTACTGGCTCCAAAGAGTATTTGATGATGTTTATTGATTATGATGTTATAATTGCAGTGAATTGAGGACTTATGGTGGAATCACTTTAAGTGTAGTCAAAAGGTCTATTGAAACTCTTTCGCGTCCCCTTATAAATTAAACAATAAAAGACCGAATGAGGACAGACACGCTAACACAAACAACACGGCGCACATTTTTAAATCAGTCTCAAGTTTCTTTAAGTGACTACCACATACTCTATGCCCTAAAATAACATAACTCCATCTGCACAAAAAATGCATGAAACACCTGTGGTTGGAACTGTGAAATATTGGAGCACAAAAAAGCGACAGTGCGTAGTTTTCAATCAGCATCAGGTGTGTTTAAGTCACAGCCAGACACTCGCTGCTCCAAAAAAAACATAACTTAAACCACACGTTTAAATGCATTAAACACCCATGGCTGGCACTGTGAAATATGACAGCACAAAAAGCAAGGGTGCATAGTTTTAAATCAGACTCAAGTCTCTTTAAATCACTGCCAGACACTCTCTGCCCCAGAAAATACATAACTCCAGCTGCACAGATAATTGTAGTAAACCCCCATGGCTGGCGGTGTGAAATATAGGAGCACAAACAACAACAATGCATAGTTTTAAATCAGCCTCGAGTCTCTTTAAATAACTACTGCACACTCTATGCCTCCCCCAAAAAACCATAACTCTAATCACATGTTTAAATGCATTAAACTCCCTTGGCGACAATACGTAGTGCTTCAACAGCACGGATAAAGCCATTAAACACCTGCCGCTGGTGGTATAAAATATCAGAGCATAAACAGGGTACACAATCTTACATCAACCTCAGAAATATTTAAATCACTATCACACACAGTCTGCCAAAAATATTCACATAACTCCAACCACATGGATGAATGTATTAAACACCCCTGCCTAGCGATATAAATATCGGAGCACCAACAAGGGTTCATAGTTTTAAATAAGCCTCAAGTCTCTATAAGTCACTACCAAACACTCTCTGCCCCAAAAATATACATTACTCCAACCACACGGAAAAATTAATTAAACACCCATAGCTAGCTATATAAAATATTCTGCAACAACAAAAACAACCTGATACTATATAACACAACACCACATAGCATAAACATAACAACAAAACAAACAGCAACCCTTGCCATATTACAAATATGACAAAAAACATAACACCCCCTAGCCAAAACAAAGATAAAGGGGGTCATTCTGACCCTGGCCGGCGGCGGAAGCCGCCGGCCTGGCTGGAACCGCCAGAATACCGCTGCGCGGTCAAAAGACCGCCGCGGGTATTCTGGGTTTCCCGCTGAGCTGGCGGGCGACCGCCAGAAGGCCGCCCGCCAGCCCAGCGGGAAACACCCTTCCATGAGGATGGCGGCTCCGAATGGAGCCGGCGGAGTGGAAGGGGTGCGACGGGTGCAGTTGCACCCGTCGCGATTTTCAGTGCCTGCATGGCAGACACTGAAAATCATGGTGGGGCCCTGTTACGGGGGCCCCTGCAGTGCCCATGCCATTGGAATGGGCACTGCAGGGGCCCCCAGGGGCCCCAGGACACCCCATACCGCCATCCTGTTCCTGGCGGCCAAAACCGCCAGGAACAGGATGGCGGTCGGAATCCCCATGGTGGCGCAGCAAGCTGCGCCGCCATGGAGGATTCCCCAGGGCAGCGGAAAACCGGCGGTACACCGCCGGTTTTCCGTTTCTGACCGCGGCTGTACCGCCGCGGTCAGAATGCCCAAGAGAGCACTGCCAGCCTGTTGGCGGTGCTCCCGCGGTCGTTGGCCCTGGCGGATTTTACCGCCAGGGTCAGAATGACCCCCAAAATTTGTTAAAAAAAATAAGGCACACAAAAAACAAAAATACCCCGAATTGCAAAGAAGACAAGTGATGCAGATATGGTCACTGGACGGCCGACAGAATCCATTAGAAATAAATAGACTCATATACTCAATTGAAAAGAGAAGACAAGTAATACTGGTGTGATCCAACGGGAGGCAGAAACAATTCTGCATGCTCCAAGGATGGCACACAAAATCCATTTAAAAAAAAGTGTGTACAACAAACATAAACACACTCAAGTGAAAGGATACAAGAAATGCAGGCATGCTCCATGGGTGGAAACAACACAACAAAAGGAGGGACATTACAGCTGAAACAACTACATATAAGCAAGCCCTTTACATATAAAATATATAACCAATCACAAGTAAAGTGTGGGCTAAAACCTCACAAACTGAACACAACATGTCTTGAACAGACAGCGCATGCGCCGTGCCCAGGCTCAACCTAAAAAGGAACATACTTTGCATGGATGCATGGAAAGTTGGGCTCCGGCTTGGTAGGGTATTGCTTTGCAAAACATTTTTATTTTATTTTAATTTACCTGCTTTTAGATTTTATATACTAAACCTGTGTTGCATGTACTTGATTGTTGCCACTGCTTTTGGGGAACTTGATACTTTTTGCAGAATGGTGGACTCTTGCAGGTTGATAAGAGATTAAGAGAAGACTACCTGCCTGTACTTTCCTGTGCCAGGTGCTCCTTGCTCACATGTGGACCACGTTCCACAACTGTTTTTCAAAGATTTTAACTCTGTGAAAATGGTTCTGTTAAATACATAAGTATTGAAGGGAAAGAAGGTGCCTTGTTTGTTGAACCTTGCCACGCTTACTTACTGGTAATCTTTATTACTCCGAGTCATGGTCTTCCTCGCCCCAGTATCTACATCATCAGCTTTAGCCTCCCAGAAACTCCAAAGTCAATAAAGTTGGCACACTAGTTTCTATCCCTCCAACATGGCTGACTTCCCCTTGCCCGTCAGCGTGCTTAAAGAGGAAGTTGACCCATATCACATCCTGCATCCCAATGCCACAAAACCCAATGAAGTCAGTTCCCAAAGGGCAGGGAGGAATGGGGAAGCATACTGGGGCAGGGATGACAAGGACTTGAAGTAATGACGATTACTGGTAAGTAACCAAGGCGTTACCTTCTCATCCGTTTTCCTCACCTCAATATTTACATCATGAGCTGATACCCAAGCCAGAATCGGCTGCATTGACAAAAGAGAACAAAGGCCAACCTGCCAGAATCAGAAACAGGATGTTTTAATATAGAAATAGCACACAAAATAATGTATGACAGCACATAAAATCATACTAGAAGTTAGTATAGAAATGGCGAAAGACACAGTGGCACCGCCCAGATTTCAAACCAATAGAGTTCCATAAAAGGATGAGAAGTAGCCCTGATGGCTAAATTGGCAATCTCCTCCTTAGAGACTCCATCAAACGCAGCCCAGGAAGTGGACAAGGCCCTAGTGGATCTTCCTGCACCCTACACTGAAGCACCTGTCTCCGAGGCTCATAAGCCAACTGAAATGCCAGCTTGATTCATCAGCTAAGCATGGAATTAGAGGGCTTCAAACCATTCCTCACTGGATTAAAGCATATGAACAGACTCTCCACCTTCCTGAAACACTTTATCCTAGCCAAGTAAATCAACAATGCCCTTTTAACATCCAAGAGGTGTAACAAAGCCTCTTCATCGGATGTAGGATTGGGGGAAAAACAGGGTGGACCACCCCTGCCAACCTGTGGAAATAGGAAGAGACCTTAGAGAAAGAAGTAGGGAGAGCCCTCAAAATCACCCTGTCTGCCAAAATTCTCAAAAATGGTTCAGACCTTAAAAAGGCACCCCGTTCACCAATCCTCCTAGCTGAGGAAATCTTCACCAAGTCTAGAGGTTCAAAGGGCTCCCCTTGCAGGCTTTTGAAACAGAAGGCAACTCCCATGAAGGGGCTGTTGCTAATAGGTCTAGGTCTCTTCAAAGAACAGGATTTTAAGAGCTGCGCTACTAGCTGATCCAAAGGATCAAACCGAGGAGTAGCAAGGCCAGTAGTGCTGCCCACTGTTCTCTCAGAGTCAAAGAGGACAGACCTACATCAAATCCATCAAAAGTCAGGATCAACATTGTCCATGTCAAGACCCCACTGCTGTAACTTAATAGCGATTAGATTAAGCATTAGCAGAAGACATCTTGTATTTAGTAACTATTGTGAATATTTCGCGGAATCCATTTTGTATTCATGGCAGCCATTTTCTCTGCCACATGCTGCCATGTGCTCACCATGTGCTCTGTCCTACCTTTCTGTTAACTACTCTTGAAAATCTGCCTAGTGACAAGTTATATTTAGCATCTCCCACTTTTGCACATGCCCAGTAAGGTCTGCAGCTGTTAGTCCTTGAAAACTGTTAGCCCCTCCTACCTGTCGACTGTGCATTTCCACATGACCTTACATGTATGCAAGTCTTGCTTCTATAATTGTACCACCTCCTTTTAGCCCCTGCGTGGGTATAAAAGGACCATGCTCTCTCAGTTCAGTGTGCTACTTCAAACATTACCGAAGGGTGCTGTTTGAACTGTAGTACCACCTCATGAGGTTTAATAAACTTTGTCTTTTATTTCAGTTTCTGTGCCAACTTCTTCCTATATGGTCTGAGGACTTTATGCAGAGAAGGGTGAACCCCTTGCACTAGTAGGCCTTGCTGAGGCTTACTTCAACACCACCCAACACACCATGTAACAAAGTGCACCCAATGCTTAGCATAAGCCTACAAGGTACAAGGCTGGTGAGACTATTGAATCAAGTTCACCACTACTGCAGAACAGTCCCTATCCATCAGCCCTAACCTCTCAACAACCAGGCTTAAAGATGCAGAGTGAGAAGGACTGTGACCAGGAGGCCAGGACCCATTGGGGGTACGGGTGACATGGAATCTCCCAATGTGGCCGAATCGCCAATCCCAATAAAAGGGCAAACCAAGATCGCTGGTGCCAACCTGGAACTACCAGAACTACCATAGCCTTGTCCTACCTGATTGTCTGCAATATCCTGGGAATCATAGGGATTCTGGAAACGAAATAAGCAGCCTTTCCGGCCACTGGAACAGCATTGCATCCAATTACCATGCCTCACGGCAAGGAATAATTGTGCAAAAACGTGTTAGTTTGGCATTGTCTTTCAAGGTGAACAGGTCTATTCTTGTTGTCCCAAACCTCTTCTGCAGTAGACAAAACACCTCCATCATCAAAGACAATGAGCTTTTGGATGGGAACCTACCACCCCATTCTCTTTCCCAGGTAAGTAGATGTCAGTCAGAGATTCTAGTTCCCTCTCTGCCCTGTTGCAAATATCCAGACTCAGGCGATTGAGGGAGGGAACCCTGCAACCCCACTGGTGATTCACATACCACATGACCACCTTGTTGTCTGTCGGGACTTGCACATGATGACCCGTCAAAGTTAAGGGGAAAAATCCAGGAGACCCAACTGAACTGCCTTCAACTCCCTGTAATTTGAAAAACAACCCGCCTGAACTTTTGACCATCTTCCTTGAGCTGACAGGTCCCCCAGCATCACACTCCAACCCTGCTTGCTGGCATCTGTGACCACTGCTCTGTATGGCACTACCTGGAATAAATTGGCCTTTTGACAGATTCATATTGTCTGACCACCAGCTCAGAGCCTCCCTCACAACTGATGTCATGGGAACCACCTGGGCATATTCCAAAGTGCTCGTCACCCAGTGGGACAGCAAATGATTGATCATGGAGTACATATTCAGACATGCCTAGGGAAGGACCATAAGAGAGGCTGACATCAGGCCCTGTACCCTCAGCACTGTTTCACAGGGGGGCAGTGCTGCACCAGTAAACCTTGGACTTCTGCCACCGAAGTTTGTTTCCTGTCCACAGGTAGAAACACCCTTCCACCAAACCAATGTCTGGAAATGTGGCCTGATGAAAGTTAGGTCCTGTGCTGGAGTGAGACTTGATTTTCTGTGATTGATCAAGAGTCCGTGAACTTGCAACACACTGACCATTTCCTGGACCTGAAGCTCCGTCTTGGAGAAAGAAGAGGCAAATATCATCATATCATCAAGATATGGAAACACCTTAATCACCCTCATATGCATGACACCAATAAGGGGGGAAAGCACTTTAGTGAAAACCCTAGGGGAAGAACTCAAACCAAAGGGTAATACCCTGAACTGATAATGCTGTTCCTTACAGAAAACCATAGAAACCGTTGTTACTGTGGGTAGACAGTGACATTAAGGTAAGCATTCTGGAAGTCTAAGGATGCCAGAAAATCCCCCTGATTGATGAAGGGAAGACTTTTCTGCAGTGCCATCATTTTGAACTTCAGATGAGGGATGAACTGATTCAACCATTTTAGATTGATCACAGGCCTTGCTTGCTTGAGTGCTTTTTCCAGAAGTATTTAAACTCCATCTTGCAAAGCTTGCTTTTTTATTCCGTCTCTTGGACAAGGGGTAGGCTGAAATACATCTGGTGGGAAAGATGGGAACCCAGACCGGAAACCTTCCTTCATAACTTGAAGGACCCACTGATCCAACACTGTCTCCTCCCAAATCTTGGAGAACCAAGCCAGTCGTCTCTTCATCAGGCATGAATATCAATCATATAGTCAGGGCTTGGAGGAAGGCTGAGAGGCGGCTGCCGATTTGTCAGTGTAAGGGGCACCCTGGCCATACCCTCTACCACAAAGGGGCTCTTGGACTTTACCCTGCCTGGATGTCCTGAACGCCCTTTTATGAGTGAAAAAATGTCTGTTTACCCACTTTTTCTGGGGCCTTCAGCTTGAGGTCTACCGCCAACTTTTTGGATCATTTCCTCCAAAGGGGTCCACAGAGATTAACCCCAAAAAGGGAAATTTCCATCAATAACACCTTCTGTGCAGCATCTGCTTTCCAAGAAGGTGACCACAACTGTTGTTGGATCGCAATGGAAGAACCAGCTAAGGATGCTGCCGACCCCCAGGAAATCAAAGCAAATATCTGACAACAGATGCACCTGCTGCTCCATACGAGCCAAAGTAGGAGTAACATCTTCCCCTGATCCATTAATTCTGCCAGAGTCTGAAGTCCTTCATAAGGAGTGAATGGCACAGGAGGAATAAGCAGTCACCCTAACAGCAAAGGAACATTTAACCGCGACATCAACCCTCCTATCCACTGGATCTGTGAGGGCAGTGTCTTCAGAAATAACAGCCCCCTGGGACACCAGACCTGCCATCAAAGAATCCACCTTGATGGATTCTGAAAATAGCTCTGCAATGCCCTGCAACAGATACCTCTTTGCCAATAATCTAGGAAAAGCATGCTTGTCCACCTCCTTCCATTCATTTTCCATCACCCTTTTAACAGAAGAGTGGAGCAGCAGGGACTCAGGTTCCTTCTGCTGATAATGGGTGAAAAAATCCTCACTATCCTCCTGCATAACCAACTCAGGGAATTCCAAGTTGTGCCTGCTATGCTGCAGGACTCCTTTCAATTCCTGACCCTGCACATATTGCCCCTTAAATTCTTCCTCCTCTGCCTCACAATCTGCAGGGGTCACAGGCTCAAGACGAAGCTTTTTAGGGGAAGAACCTAGTTCCCTTTCCTAAAAAGCAGCCGCTACCGCAACCTGTATCATCTTTACCTGGCTCTTCCAGTACTTGACTCAAAGTTTCATGATCCAGAAACTAAAAAACAGGATGTGATCTTAATGCACAGTGAGGGGGAGCGGGAAGTCAGCCATGTTGGAGGGATGATTAACCAGTGTGCTAACTTTTTGGACTTCAGAGTTTCTGGGAGGCTAAAGCTCATGATATAAATACTGAGACGAGGAAGATAGACAAGAAGGTATTGTGTGGCAGGCAATGGTCAAGCATTTAATCAAGATGGATAGTGAGGCAAAGTGAGTTTTGCTTTTTGGGAAATGCAGGAAAATATTCAGGTAGTTTAGGGTGAATGTGAATGACTGAAGATTGTGTGCAGAAGTCCAAATTGCTCAAGCCGGTTCATGTGGAGGACGTAAGAGATAAGTACAACCAGGAGGTCTCAGGATGGAAACATGCTGAATCAGGATTCAGCATTGCTTTTTAGAGAATTAGTTGTTTCTGTAGACAGAGAAGAACTTCACTGTACTTTTGAATGATGAAGAGGTAAGAAAGAATTTCAGGCAAGGCTTGTGAAGGAAGAAGTGTAATGCCTGGAAATTAGAGTAATTGAGTTATGGTTCAACTGTTCGAACAAAAATGTATCTTGATTGTACTATGATTATGAAACGCCAGTGTTGTGTTAATTTCTAGTTATAAAGACATCAGTGTAATTTGATGTCCGTGTGTTGAATATGATCTCAGGTGGGGCAAGTCAGCTGTGTGACTGACAATTGTGTGGAAACATAGATTCAGAGAAAAGTTCCAGAGATTGCTAGGAGAAAGCTGCTGAGTGGACGGTGGTAGCGCTGTTTCCAGTTTACCATAAATATATGTCAAACATACTTACCCTGTTGCTTCCTTTGAATGCTGACCTATTAGAATATCAGACATCCATGAATGTCTGCTGAACCTCAGACTCTCAGTTTAAGGCCCAAGTATGAAGAGCTCCCCACTTCAATTTTATTCAGCAACCCTAAGAGCTCTTTAGACGCCCTATAGTAGGCTCCAGAGCCACTTTCCTGGCCTTCACAGCAAAGTAAATTTGATGAAAACCTTTCATTGCATCTTCAACACTTAGTGAACCATTATCTCTTTAAACAAGTAGTTCAAAACATGTGTTTCATTCCTCAAAACCACCTCTTTTTAATGAACCGACTAAGCTTATCTTGCATTTCTTTTAACATCTGATTACTCAAAACCTGTCAAAAGTGGAAAAGATTCTTGTAGATTTCTATAACATTTATACCTTAATAACTCTAGTAAGCACATCTGCACTCATTGTAACTAAACCAAATAAAGTTGAATACAGATATTGCAGTTATCAAGTATAGAGTCGGACACTATAAGGCAACACCAGGCTGGACTTGGAGTTTGAAGAGTGCAGTCACTATGCCATCCTGTACCAAAGTACCAAATCCTCCACCAACCCTTGAAAACTTCTCTACTACTTAGCCCTGTCATCCTTGGACAGTCCAGTAGTCAGAGACCAAACCAACCATCTAACCAGTGTGCAACAGCACCTGTGGCTCTAGGGCATAAATGGAAAAGTAGCCGCCACCACAGATGCAGCCCAGCAATTGCTTCCTGTTCAGGACCCAGGAAGAAGCCTCATAATTGAGAATTTTAATTTGTTTCCTAAGATTTAGGGCCAGATGTACCAAACTCTTTTCCATTCGCAAATGGTGCAAATCGCAAATTTCAGCTGTTTGCAAATGCAAAAATGCCTTTCAGAATGTATGAAAGGCATTTGCAGTGCAAATATAAGGAATCGCTAAAATTGTGATTCCATGCAACTGCGACATTAATTTGCGTGTCGCAATCTAGGTATCGCAAATAACGGCATGATTTAGCAAATTGCTATCTGCATAACGCAAATTGTGACCTAGATTTGCGATTCTCAGATAGCGATCTGCAAAATCATGTCACTATTTGCGAAACCCAGATTGCGACACGCAAATTTGTCTCGCAATGCTATGCATCAAAAATTCACAAATAACCTATGTAAAGAAACCCAGAATGACTCAGCCCCTTTTCCACAATGGCCGCACTCTACGTCATGGCGAGGAGGATGAGGAATCTGGCAGGTTTGTGGAGAGGGAGGAGGAGACAGGAGTGCATTTTCAGAGTGCGCATAACCCTTTTTGACCAGACAGAGGAGGAGATATATGAGAAGTACACGTTAAGCTCAGCCATGATACTTGACCTGATAGCTGATTGACAACCCATATTGCAGTGCACAACACACAGGACCAATAGTATACCCACCCAGGTGCGGGTATTATGCTCCCTGCACCTATTAACCTCAGACAGCTATCAAGGGGTTATAGCAGCAGCTGGAGGGGTCTCAGAATGCCCTCTCATGATTTTTCAATGCATTTCTCAATGCCATGCTGAGCAAAATTCAACAGCACATAAGATTCCCCAGCACCCCACAGGAATTTCTACAGACAAAATTTGATTTCTACCAGATTGCCCGATTCCCACATGTAATAGGCACCATCGATGGCACACATGTAGCTATCTGTCTGGCATCGGCCACAAAGTATGTTTATTGGAACCGTAAAAATTCACATTCCATGAACATAAAGTAATTAGCAATGCCTCCAACATCATAACCAATCTCGTTGCCAGAAATCCAGATAGCACACATGACTCCTACATCTTTCACCACAGTGGAATTTACACAAGGCTACTAGCTGGGGAGTTTGGCGAAGGATATCTACTGGGTAATGTAATAGTTGACAATGTTGCATTGATGTAAATAAGACGTAATGTATAACAAGTACTCATTATTCTCACATGTCATTCCAGGAGACAGTGCCTACGCTATGTGGTCCTTCATACTGACATCCTACCTGAGTCCCGCAACGCCAGCCGAAAGGAGATTTAATGCTGCTCACAGGACAACCCGGTGTTGTGGAGAGGACCTTCAGACTGCTGAAGAGCCGCTTCAGATGCTTCCACAAGAGTGGTGGTGCACTACAATACAGCCCTGAAACAACCTGCAAAATCGTGGCTACATGTGCTATATTGCACAACATTGCTACAATGAGGGGCATACCTGTGGAACCCACTGAGCCAAACTCCGATGGGGATGATGATCCCTTACCACCCCTTCACTCACTAGACAGAAGCAGTGCAGCAGAGGGCAGACAAAGACGTGCTGACATCATGCGCAACCATTTCTGATGTAAGTAATGACAATACTACGTCTATTATATCTATTGCTGTAGGTAGCATCTTTATTGCCTTGACTTCAGGTAACATATGTGTGAATAGGACATAGCTATGCACTAGACGCAAACAGGTGTGAGTAACAGTGTCACACTATTAGCATTATAGTATAATAGTTTTGCTACATGTTAAGCTAGCCCCCTATACCCCTCATCATAACTTCCTACGTCCACGCACTCCACTTGAGTGCTTAGTGGCCTTGGTGGCACCTCTTTTAGCAGGTTCAAAGACAGTAATGTGTCCGGTACTGCGACGCCTAGGATCCATCACAGGGGCTGTGAGAATGCTGAGGCTAGAGAGCTCCTCACCTTCCCAACCACCCAGTTCGCTGTTTGTAGCACTCCGTGCTGTCTGCATTGTATCCAAAACATTGGTGGTTTGCACCAATCCCTGTGCAACGTCCCGACTGCAATGTGCCAACTCCACTTGTATGCCCACAGCACGTCGTGATATCAAGGCAGTTGAGGTAGCGAGCTGATTGACCAATCTGCAGAACCCATCCAACTTGCCCATCAATTGGTGATGGCACATATAGGGGGTCATTCCGACCCTGGCGGTCCATGACCGCCAGGGCCGGGGACCACGGAAGCACCGCCAACAGGCTGGCGGTGCTTCCAGGGCCATTCTGACCGCAGCGGTAAAGCCGCGGTCAGAAAAGGGGAACCGGCGGTTTCCGCCGGTTTTCCCCTGGCCCAGGGAATCCTCCGACCCCCTTCCCGCCAGCCTGTTTCTGGCGGTTTTCACCGCCAGAAACAGGATGGCGGGAACGGGTGTCATGGGGCCCCTGGGGGCCCCTGCACTGCCCATGCCACTGCAATGGGCAGTGCAGGGGCCCCCTAACAGGGCCCCATAAAGATTTTCACTGTCTGCTTTGCAGACAGTGAAAATCGCGACGGGTGCCACTGCACCCGTCGCACCCCTGCAACTCTGCCGGCTCCATTCGGAGCCGGCTTCCTTGTTGCAGGGTCTTTCCCGCTAGGCCCGCGGGCGCCCTTTAGGCGGTCGCCCGTCGGCCCAGCGGGAAAGTCGAAATGACCCCCGCGGTCTTTTGACCGCGGAGCGGTCTTTCGACAGGGGAACTTTGGCGGGCTGCCTCCGCCGCCCGCCAGAGTTGGAATGACCCCCATAGTGGCTGACACGCTCCTGCTGAATCACAGTGCAGAGTTCCCTAATGGTGTTTGTCATCTGCTTTGTGTTTTCTGCTGCTGTTTTCTGTCCCTCCTGCAGCTTGCACATGTTTTCATTAAGAGACTCTAACTGCTTGTGCAGTACTCCCATGTTGTCATTGTGTGATGATATTGATTATGTTTGACCAATGACTTTGTGTTTCACCACTGCGCATATTAGTTGCTCAATGTTCACCAGTAGCACACTATGGGGGTGATTCCCCCGTCCGCCAAGGTTCCGCCGCCGAATTACCGCACCGCGGTCAAAAGACCGCGGCGGCCATTGAGACATTTCCGCTGGGCCAGCGGGCGCTCTCCAAAAGAGCGCCCGCCGGCCCAGCAGAAATGCCCCTGCAACGAGGACGCCGGCTCAGAATTGAGCCGGCGTAGTTGCAGGGGTGCGACGGGTGCAGTTGCACCCGTCGCGTATTTCAGTGTCTGCAAAGCAGACACTGAAATACTTTGCGGGGCCCTCTTACGGGGGCCCCTGCAGTGCCCATGCCATTGGCATGGGCACTGCAGGGGCCCCCAGGGGCCCCGCGGCACCCCCTACCGCCATCCTGTTCATGGCGGGTTTCCCGCCATGAACAGGATGGCGGTAGGGGGTGTCTGAATCCAATGGGCAGCGGTAAACCGGCGGGAGACCACCGGTTTACCCTTTCTGACCGCGGCTGAACCGCCGCGGTCAGAATGCCCTCGGGAGCACCGCCAGCCTGTTGGCGGTGCTCCCGTGGTCGGTGACCCTGGCGGTCACCGGCCGCCAGGGTCAGAATGACCCCCTATATGTTTTGTTCAGCCTAGCCGCCTATTGGCTTTGAAAGGGCATTAGCCATTACTTTCGGTATCCAGTTTAGCCACCTATTGGCTTTGACATTGCATTAGCCATTACATTCTGTATTCTGCCTATTGGCTTTGACATGCTGTATCCAGTTTAGCCGCCTATTGGCTTTGATATTGCATTAGCCATTACATTCTGTATTCTGCCTATTGGCTTTGACATGCTTTATTCAGTTTAGCTGCCTATTGGCTTTGACATGATATTAGACATTGCATTTTGTATTCAGCTCAGCTGCCTATTGGCTTTGACATGATATTAGACATTACATTTTGTATTCAGCTCAGCTGCCTATTGGCTTTGACATGATATTAGACATTGCATTTTGTATTCAGCTCAGCTGCCTATTAGCTTTGACATGACATTTGACATTGCATTTGATATTTAGGTTAGCTGCCTATTGCCTTTAACGTGGAGTTAGACATTGCAGTTGAGAATACAAGCTGTATTTTTCCAAGCTATGTTTTTCCACAAGATGAACCAAGCTGTTTTCTTCTCACACTAGACTAGACCTGATAAGAGAGAGTACATTTGGTGTTTACCTTTCTGCTCAAGCTTCGGAAGAGGAGCAGTCTAGGAGATCTGGCCAGTCTCCAAAGGCTTGCATAGTTTTCCCGAGTCTGAGAGGAGGGGGCACGCTTTTGTAATGGATGACTCGGGCTTCAGAGAATTAGATTTGAATCTGCCTGACTTCAGGCTGGAACTTGGTGGCAGTTTCCAGTCTCCCGTGTGGGTAGATAATCTCTTTCTCGCAGTTGACCGGAGTCATCAACTTGCAGACCCCAGAAAGATGAAGCTGTAAATAGTTTCTCACACGGTGAAGTATTTGTTTTGCTTTGCATTCAATATTTTATAAATATAACCTGCTGTGTACATTGCAATTGAGATATATTTTGTTTTAATGCTGTGACTACTTTTGTGCTTGAAATCTATTAATTTGTCTCTCACGAACTTGTGGGTGGGGAAGAATTAACAACAATAAAGGTCTTCTTTGAACTCAGAAGTGCATTCTTGATATGTTCTGTAAGCTCTGATTACGAGATAAGAAGGAAAGCAGAACATTTTGGTACCAGGAGTGGGTTAAGGGTCGAATTATAGATTTCTACGTGCACAATTTAAAAGTGTAATTGTTTTTTGTTGTTTGGAGAATTACAGAAGCACGGCAGACCATGTTTGAAAATGCATGTGTAGCTAAACTGCCTGATGGTGCTTTGAGAAACATGTTTTGTTGTGATGAAGCATATTTAGAAAATGTGCCTTTTGAGAGAAGTGATGTTCCTTTTGTTTTTGACAGAAGGGTTTGGATACTTTTATCTGCTTACAGAGAAATGCAGGAGAAATGTAGGCAGTTGGAACATGAAAATGAGAATTTACGTGAGCAAATTAGCCAGAATACATTAATTCAAGATAATGCTGAAAGTTATAAAAATGCTGTTTTAGAAGAATCTTTCTTTTCCCATTCCAGTAATGAGGGGGTTAAGACAGCTGTGAGCTACTCTGAGCCTTCGTGTGAGCCCGGTTTTTTGGCAGTCAAAGTGCATTCCTTAACTGATAACACGAAGAACGATGAGAGAGCTCAGAATGTGATTTACGAGTTACTGTTGCAATATGAAGTAAAAGGAAAGATTTTAGAGTTTCTTACGGTTTGCATTAAGCAAGAGACACCGAGTTTCATTAGCTTGTTTGATTTTTGGAAACAGAATAGCCCTCATCTGAGTGAAATCCTAACACTTTGGTATATGGTCACTGGGAAAAATTATATGCAGCTGCGCGCTTGTGATTTGGCAAATGAAATAATGCAGACTTTAGGTTTCTGCGCAGTGCAAGAGGAAAACACTGATTTATGTGTAACTCATGAACAGGGGAAGAAAAGAGTGCCCCTAGCTAGAATCATACACTGGATCTGGTACTTGCAAGACAGGGCTGGAGTGCCACAGGTAAAAGAGTCGCTAGTGAAATTGTGTGCACCATTTGAATTTGTGTCCACTGAGGATAAAAAGCATGTTTGTTTGACTAATGATTTATTGACTGAAATGTTATTTTCTGGCACAGGAGAAGGAACAGCGTTGTACAATGTGTGTCAGATTTTAAAGCAAGAGCTACGTGAGATGTGTCATTTTTACACTGATTCTTGGTTCATTGCCAATGGTTTAGCAGTTTGGTTTTCCACATGGCTTGCACCTAACTGGTTCAATTCCCTTGCAGATGTTAAAGAGAAAAATTCAGAGAGAGAAGTGTTCACCCAGAATTCTGACTTAGTGGGGATGGCTAAGTGGGTGCACCAGAAATGTGAACAGCTGGGAGAAAAAGCCACTTACAGGTGGGCAGAGATGAGAGAGATGCACATTCCCCTAGATTTGATCAAAACTGTGCAGCACGCACGAGCGCAATCTGTCATGCAAGCAGTCACAGAGCAGTTGGGGAGAGGAAAGCTACCAGAACAGATATGGCAAATTGATCAGGGTTTAGGGGGAGTGATTGCTGCAGATTACCAAGGAGAAATCAAAATTATGCTGATAACTAGAAAAGAATCTGATTCATTCATACAAATTGGAGACAGAATGGCCCAACTTGTCAAAAGTGCAGTGAATGGAGGTTTGGTAAAGAATAAGTCTGCCCCAGCCCTTCTGACAGTGCAAGAAAAGGGAAGCTGTGGTGCAGCAGATAAAAACCTCAGTGCTGAGGTGTGGGTTGAAGCCCCAAGTGACCCTCCAGAACCTGCAGAAAATATAACAAAGGGCCCCAAAAACATCCTGCTGATTATAAAACAGGGAAAGGAAGAGGAAGGGTAAATTTTAAATGACAAATGTTATTTGCAAGAAAAGTCATACTTTTTTCTTTTGCAGATCCTACCACGTTTCGCCACTGTCCCTGAGTGTGCTGTGTGGTCCCCCTTCGGGTGTGTGCGTGAGGGGTCGGGGAAGGGACCGAACCCCCAACCTGAACCTGGCTGAGTACAGTACAAGCACCATTGATCCATTTTGCGCAAGTGGCGCCTTCAGTTCAAGTTCAACTTGTTTGATTACATTCTTCCACTGGAACTAAGCAACCTTAACAGTTAACTGTCTGTGTTTTTTCGTGTGGAACTCTGACTTTCACTTACCTTCCTGTGAACCTTTCAGGTGGACCGTGCACCTTTAAATGAGTAGAACTCATGCTACATCAAATGCTATTTTAGAGACACTATAATCTCATTCAGAGTATAAAAGTTTCAGTCTTTTCTGTGTAGATGTATCTGAGGTGAAAGGTTATGAGATCTATATGTTAATCCACTTCCATTGCTTTACAGTGATTGCTTTGATCATTCAAATCTGATTTGCTGATAATGTTTTTTTTGTGCTGATGTCTTTTTTATTTTTTTGTTTGAAACAAGAGATATGTAAAACAAAAATTAATTTGTCATAGGGTGGAATGTGATGATATTGATTATGTTTGACTAATGACTTTGTGTTTCACCACTGCGCATATTAGTTGCTCAATGTTCACCAGTAGCACATTATGGGGCTCATTCTGAGCCCGGCGGGTGGCGGGTGCCGCCCGCCTGGAGGGAGCCGCCAAATGACCGCACCGCGGTCATAAGACCGCGGCGGCCATTCAGACATTTCCTCTGGGCCGGCGGGCGCTCTCCAAAAGAGCGCCCGCCGGCCCAGAGGAAATGCCCCTGCAACGAGGACGCCGGCTCAGAATTGAGCCGGCGTAGTTGCAGGGGTGCGACGGGTGCAGTTTGCACCCGTCGCGTATTTCAGTGTCTGCATTGCAGACACTGAAATACACAGTGGGGCCCTCTTACGGGGGCCCCTGCAGTGCCCATGCCATTGGCATGGGCACTGCAGGGGCCCCCAGGGGCCCCGCGGCACCCCCTACCGCCATCCTGTTCCTGGCGGGAGACCCGCCAGGAACAGGATGGCGGTAGGGGGTGTCAGAATCCCCATGGCTGCGGAGCGCGCTCCGCAGCCATGGAGGATTCCCCCGAGCAGCGGGAAGTCGGCGGGAGACCGACGACTTTCCGCTTCTGACCGCGGCTGAACCGCCGCGGTCAGAATGCTCGTGGGAGCACCGCCAGCCTGTTGGCGGTGCTCCCGTGGTCGGTGGCCCTGGCGGCCACCGGCCGCCAGGGTCAGAATGACCCCCTATATGTTTTGTTCAGCCTAGCCGCCTATTGGCTTTGAAAGGGCATTAGCCATTACTTTCTGTATCCAGTTTAGCCGCCTATTGGCTTTGACATTGCATTAGCCATTACATTCTGTATTCTGCCTATTGGCTTTGACATGCTGTATCCAGTTTAGCCGCCTATTGGCTTTGACATTGTATTAGCCATTACATTCTGTATTCTGCCTATTGGCTTTGACATGCTGTTTTCAGTTTAGCTGCCTATTGGCTTTGACATGATATTAGACATTGCATTTTGTATTCAGCTCAGCTGCCTATTGGCTTTGACATGATATTAGACATTACATTTTGTATTCAGCTCAGCTGCCTATTGGCTTTGACATGATATTAGACATTGCATTTTGTATTCAGCTTAGCTGCCTATTAGCTTTGACATGACATTTGACATTGCATTTGATATTTAGGTTAGCTGCCTATTGCCTTTAACGTGGAGTTAGACATTGCAGTTGAGAATCCAAGCTGTATTTTTCCAAGCTATGTTTTTCCACAAGATGAACCAAGCTGTTTTCTTCTCACACTAGACTAGACCTGATAAGAGAGAGTACATTTGGTGTTTACCTTTCTGCTCAAGCTTGGGAAGAGGAGCAGTCTAGGAGATCTGGCCAGTCTCCAAAGGCTTGCGTAGTTTTCCCGAGTCTGAGAGGAGGGGGCACGCTTTTGTAACGGATGACTCAGGCTTCAGAGAATTAGATTCGAATCTGCCTGACTTCAGGCTGGAACTTGGTGCCAGTTGCCAGTCTCCCGTGTGGGTAGATAATCTCTTTCTCGCAGTTGACCGGAGTCATCAACTTGCAGACCCCAGAAAGATGAAGCTGTAAATAGTTTCTCACACCACACGGTGAAGTATTTGTTTTGCTTTGCATTCAATATCTTATAAATATAACCTGCTGTGTACATTGCAATTGAGATATATTTTGTTTTAATGCTGTGACTACTTTTGTGCTTGAAATCTATTAATTCGACTCTCACGAACTTGTGGGTGGGGAAGAATTAACAACAATAAAGGTCTTCTTTGAACTCAGAAGTGCGTTCTTGATATGTTCTGTAAGCTCTGATTACGAGATAAGAAGGAAAGCAGAACACATTGTAAGACACCAACTGCCTGTGCATTGACCTCATGTGTTTACATTGCAGGTGCTAAGCTTTCCAGATGGCAGCTTCAAGGCCGTCAAAAAGTGATGGGCCCTCTCCTGCATCAGTGCACTATCTGCCTGCATTGTGACGCCTCCTGAGCAGAGTGGACTGACGCTGGGGGCGAGGGACTGCTGTCTGTGTGTGCTTCTAGGCTTTGGGGGTGGTGTGGGAACTTCATCCGGCATTTCGTCTGAGTCCTGGTTATACTCTGGGAGAGGTAACACTCTTGAACTGCGTCTAGTTGGTGCAATAATGAAGGACTCACTGGTGTTTGAGACGGACTGTGGCTGTGTTTCTCTACCCCCTGCATTTCCACCTTCTGCTGCGTCAGGATCCGGGACATCTACAACGACAATGTGCAGCATGTCATTTTTAAATATTGCACAAATAGTTGCATAATTGTATTAAATGTACACTAACATTTTATCACTAAGAGTCATTTATGTTGTTTCTCTTTGTTTGAATACTATCATGCTATTTATGTGGTATTTGCACTTTAGGGGTGTGGACTACCACTCCCATAAGGCATTGTTGCGTTGTATGTAAGATGTGGCATGGACTATTTATCACACTGCATCGAGCTAATAGCTTTTTTCTAGGGGGCATTTGTACATGCCCATATGGGGAATACACATCATTGCTGCTCTTACCTTTGGTGGTGCTGGGTGTCCCTGAGGTGCTTCAGGAAGCAGTGTGGATTCCATCATGTCTTCCATTGGTGTGGATGGTGTCTGGGTAGGTGGTCCTCCTCTGGTGTTTCTTGCCTCCTTTAGCCTGCTGGCCACCGTCTCTTTGGGACGGGAACGCAAGTCGTACCACAGCTTGCATATCTCCTCCACGGTGTGCTGCGCAACACCCACTGCACATATTTTGGTCTGGATGTCTGACCACAGTTTCCTCTTCTCACTTTCAGGTACCTGGAGTGAGTTCTTCCCAAAGAGTTTGTCATGGTTCCTGACCACCTACTCAGTGAGCATCTCCAATTCCTGCTTACTGAATTTGAGCTAGTGCTTCCTGTCACCTTTCTCCTTCACATTCCCATCAGTGACCATGTTGCTGTTTGGTCCTGCGTTGCTCTCAGGGCTGCCTCCCTGGTGCTGGGCTGTGTTTCTCTGCCTGCTCCTGTGGCTCCTGGAAACAGCATGGGCTGACTCACTTCCTTGTTGTGGTGTCATCAGCCTGTTCCCGTTTGCCGTTTTTGCAATTTGCGATTTTCAAATACCAATTTGCTATTTTTTTGCGATCCGGTATGTGCAACTCGCAAATTGCTTTTGCGAATTTTAAGAAATCTCTATTACCGACTCGCAGTTTTGATACATCCCATTTTGCATTTCTTATATAGCGATTTCTTAAAAAAAATTATTTAAGAAATGCAAACCGGGAGCTTGATACATCTGGCCCTTAACTTCTAGGGCAAAGAATCGAAATGTGCAGTGCTTACTGGTGTCAGTGGTCGCAGGTGGTGATCCTCAGCATTCCTTTTTGGGGACTGTGACTGATTTTTTTTTTACCCATCTTTGTCCACAGCATGAGAGAAAATACACAAAAGTAGAAAAAAGGAGGAAGCAAAAGAAAGGAAAATGCTGACAAATAAACTGAGGAGAGATAAACATGCAAAAAAGCAAGCTAAAGAGATATAATGAGGAGTTAAGGCTAGGTGTTATTAGTATTTTGCAGGAATGGTGGCTATTTTTCTTTCTTACAAGAACTAGCAGCAACAATAAAATGGAAACCAGGACCATATATGCACGTTACATGAACTGATTAAATTTCGTTTTAAAAAAAGGAAGTTAGAATGTTTCTTGGGTGGGCTTGTGATGAAGAGGTCTTGGTTGCAGGAAGGCTACTAGTCATCAGCAGAATGGTTCGTTGCTGTGCAAATAATTGATGATCTAATAGCTTATACCACACGTAAAATGCAAGACACACGCAAACTTTATAGATGAAGGTCATAAATAGAAATCCCAAACCACAACAAATCAGATATGAGCATCCAAAACATCCCTTTTTAGGTTTGACTTGACATACAAGCAGACTCCGGGACAACCTGTTACCAGTTATTTTAGGTATATATAGAGGTTGCTCCATTTAGAGAACTGTGGCTCTCTCACCTAATTATATTGGGTAATTGGTGTATCATTCTTCCTTCCAAAAAGTGCATCCACTGGAATACAGAAAGAACTACTTAACATGCAAAAAGTAAACTAATTGTGCAATTTCTCGCATTCAATTCTTTATTTCCTGCAGGTATTCTATACAGAAAGTAATATTTTTTTGGTACTTCCCCCAGCTCTGGCAAAGCCAACAGGACAGACTTTAACTAGGTCTGGGCAAAATTTGAATTACGACGGAGTAATTTCCATAATCATGCTCTGAGTCTTGTAATGCAAAACTACCAAAATTAAGCAATTACTCCATCTTTGTCATAGTTGGACTCTTGCTCTAGGCAAGACTTTTGGTTTAGGGATGACAGCACTTTTGTTTGTAGGTAACTGTGAGGACATATCCTCTTTCCAGCATGGTTACCCCCAATGTTGGCCTGTTTGTCAGTGTGTTTTTACTGTCTCACTGGGATCCTGCTGGCCAGAACCCCAGTGCTCATAGTTTAAAACCTATTTGCTAGTGTGTTTTGCCTGTCACACTGGGATCCTGCTAGCCAGAACCCCAGTGCTCATAGTTTGTGGTCTATGTGTGTTGTCAGTATGCTTAACCATGTCACTAAAGTTCTGCTAACCAGAACTCCAGTGCTTATGCTCTCTCTACTTACCAAATTAGTCACTACAGTTTAGTGACTCCATATTCCAATTCTGATTGGCACACCGGACCCCCCTAATAAGCCCCTACTACTGTATATGATACCTAGGTACTGAGGGCATTGGGGTTCCAGGAGATCCTTACAAGCTGCAGCATTTCTTTTGCTGCCCAGAAGGAGGTCAGACAAACCTTTCTTCAGGACTGCCACTGCAGCCTGAGTGAAATAGTGCACACACTATTTCACAGCCATTTTTGACTGCACTAAGTAACTTATAAGTCACCTATATATCTAACCTTCATTTACTGAAGGCTAGGTGCAAAGTTACTGTGTGTGAGGGCACCGTTGCTCTAGCAAAGGTGCCCCCACGTTGTCCAGGGCCAATTCCCCGGACCCTGTGAGTGCGGGGACACCATTATAAGTGTGCACTACATGTATGTCAATATATATATGTAGATTCACAATGGTAACTCCGAATATGGACATGTGGGTGTCTAAAAACATGGAATTGACCCCCAATCCAAATCTGGTTTGGGGAGCCAATCCCAGCAGCTCAATCCCAGGAAGGCAGAACAAAGCATTTCCTTCGCAAGAGGGGTGTTACACCCTTTCTCATTGGAAATAGGTGTTACAGGCATGGGAGGGGTATCCTCCCAGAGCCTCTGGAAATGCTTTGAAGGGCACAAACAGTGCCCTCCTTGCATAATCCAGTCTACACCAGTTCAGGGACCCCCAGTCCCTGCTCTGGCGCGAAACTGGACAAAGGAAAGGGGAGTGACCACTCCCCTGTCCATCACCACCCCAGGGGGGTGCCCAGAGCTCCTCCAGAGTGTCCCTGGCATTAGCCATCTTGGATTCCAAGGTGTGGGGACCCTCTGGAGACCTTGGAGTGGCCAGTGTCAACAGGTGACATCAGAGACCCCTCCTGATAGGTGCATACCTGGGTAGGTAGCCAATCCCCCTCTCAGGGCTATTTAGGGCCTCTCCTCTGTGTGTTTCCTCAGATTCGGTTTGCAAGATTCCTCCAGGACTCCTCTGCATCATCTGCTTCAGCTTCTGATCATCAGATCAACCGCAGACTGCTCCGGGAACCGCTGTATATGCAACAAAGTATCTAGGACAACTTCTGTGACCTGCAACTTCAGCTCCAGCCAGCATTTGCAACAGTTTCCAAGGTGTGCACGCTCTTAGGACTGCCTGTCTTCACCCTGCACCATAGGAACCAAAGGAATCTCCCGTGGAGTGACGGAGTCACTACCCTGCTTCAGCAGGCACCCTTCTGCAACGACGAGCGGTACTCTGGTACTCCTCTCCTGATGATGAGCGTGCTCACTGGAACACAGGTGGTGGACCTAAGTGACCCAGCTGTCCAAATTTGGTGGAGGTAAGAGCTTGACCCCCGTGCTGCGACAGTAACCCTGTGCTCTGCGTCTTCTGAAGCTTCTTGGGCCTCTGTGCACTTCATAAGAGTTCTTCGTGCACAGCGTAGCCCAGGTCCCCAGCACTCCATCCTGCGACACACTGATTTGTTCCCCACCGGCGTGAGACCCTCCAGTGTAGTGCTGTGACGACAGCACTTTGCATCTTCTTTGTCCCATGTTCTGGGACTCCCGTGGGTGCTGTCTGGTCTTCTGAGGACTCTCTGAAGTGCTGAGAGCCCCCTCTGTCTCCTCGGTCTGAGTTGAGACCCCCAGGTCCCTCCTGGGTCTAAGCAGCTCCTCTTTTACGCAAAACGCGTACTTTCTTGAACCAAGGCTTGATGGCGGAATCCAGTGATGCAAACAGCCTGCATCCAACATCTCGACGTGGCCATCTCTTGCACCAAGCACATACCCGCAGCCATCTTCTTTGGTGCACTTCTGTACTTTTCTTCTAAGCAGAGAATCCACTTTTGCACCTTCTTCTAGGTTGGCAGGGGCTCCTGTTCTTCCTGGACTCTTCTTCGACTTCTGGACTTGGTCTCCTCTACCCGCAGGTCTTCAGGTCCAGGAATCCCATTGGTTGTTGCTTGCAGTGTTGCTTGGTTCTTGCATAATTCTTCATCACAATTTGTAGTGTGTTCTGCAGAAACTTGCTGTACTTTACTCCTGCTTTCCTGGGCTCTGGGGTGGGGCACTTTACTTACCTTTTGTGTTTTATTACACTCCCAGCACCCCTCTACACACTACACCTGCCTAGGGGGAAATTCAACATTTGTATTCCACTATTTTAGTATATGGTTTGTGTTACCCCAGGCCCATTGCAATCTATTGTATTTTCTACTATTTGCACTATTCTATAACTGTTTACTTACCTGATTTGGGTTATTAGTGTATATATTGTGTATAATACTTACCTCCAGAAGGAGTATTGCCTTTAAGATATTTTTGGCCTTGTGTCACTAAAATAAAGTACCTTTATTTTTAGTAAGACTGAGTATTGTCTTTTATTGTGTATAAGTACTGTGTAACTGTAGTGGTATTGCAGGAGCTTTGCATGTCTCCTAGTTCGGCCTTGGCTGCTCTGCAACAGCTACCCCTAGACAGCCTAAACTTCTAGAACACTGCCTACATTTCTCTAATAAGGGATAATTGGACCTGGAATAGGGTGTAAGTACCTTGGGTACCCACTACAAACCAGGCCAGCCTACTACAGTTACTAGGCCAATCCTGCAACAAATCACAACTGTCGACCCAACCCTCCTTTATGCATGGGCTCAAGAGTGAGACATCTCAGGGAAGTTGTGGCTCAACAGAGATTACCCTTTTCTCACATGAGCAACAAGCCTCAGTCACATGCAGGCAATGAAGAAGATGCAGTAAAGTTTTCAATCGTTTTTATTAACAAGACTGCAATCTACTGTAAAATGCATGAGCTGCAATGATTAGGATAATGAGCACTGCAAGAAATGTAAAAAGGAGAGTCGTGAATATGGAGATCCCCACCATCTTGCAATAACATGAGATGTGAAATAGGCCCTAATATCCTAGCATGATGAACTTAATCTCTAACCTAAAGAGAGATAGGTGTGTTAAACCTAATCTGCCAGTACCATTTCCATGAGAAGAGCGCCCCAACCCTTGGAATGAGGTCTCTAGATCAGACTCCGTGGGGACATGAAGGCTAGGTCTGCATCAAGGCGATGTGTAGCATAGATAGGATTGATAACCTCTGGTAAGAATCCCTCTGATAAACCTTTCTGTGTGAGGTGTATTTATACAGATCTTGTAGGACTCCTGACGCAGGGATGTTCCCAAACAATAGATAAGAAAGCATGCTTGGGGCGGCAATTACATAAACAATTCTTTCCAAAAGTACATTATGTTCCTTATACAAGTGGGAAAGGGACATGATGTGAATACCTACGTATATTTCTTGTCTTTGACGCTGATAGTGACGCCTTCACAGGGTGGCCCTTATATCGTGAAATCAAAACATCTTCCTAACTATACACACAGCAGCCATCTTAGAAGAAATAACTAAATAAATGTGCTAAAACAGAGCAGGCTAAATAAGATAAAAGTCACTATGTGACGGGGGCACAGGCCTGCAAGACAGAAAGCTAAGCTAAACTCCTGATTCCATTAAAAACTAAATAGGATCCACTATACCCTCCACATTGCCAAGAGAAGTATGATGCCATAATGATGATGCCAGAGAAGGAGCCTGAACCCAAGCTAAAATGCTGTGAACTAAAAGCACAATCTAATTAGAAAACAGTTAAAAATAGCTAAAACATACAAAGAGACAAAATGTCAAACATGACAGCAGCAGACCAAAGTTAAGTCGATCAAAAAGGCCTTTTTGGCATGACTTTGGAATTGTAGAATAAAGCCAATGGTCAAATTAATCGAACAATATTCATGATCTTGAAGAATGTCTCCGAAGTCATCAAAATGAAGGGCATCCAGGAATGAATACACAGTCAGATGTCAGATTAATGGCAGGATTGGCGGATGGATCCACGGAGCAGTAGTGTGCAGCAGCCTCAAGGGCAGGATCACCGGCGAGGGCAGCACCATCCAAAGTGCATGAGGGAGCCAGATAGTCCATCAAGGGCTGCTTGTAAGTGGCCTCACTAATCAACCTCAGTCTCATGGAGCATGACCGTGAATGAACCCTCATCAGGAACATCAACAGTTCTTGGTCCACAGGAGGCACTCTTATCTCTTGTGTGGGGTGGAGGGAATAGAACATGTCCATAACAAGTTACAATCTTGGAGACTGAAATTGCGTAGGCAATTCCTGGTCTCATACCGCAACAGCTCTGTTCTTTCAGGACCACATAACTTCCATTCGAAAGTATATGAAATCCTGGACGAATCAAAGGGACGGCAGTACCCTCCAGAAAACAGGCCAAGTTTGTGATCCCTGCATTGCAAAGGATATGAAGGGGCACCTGTTTGCAAATCATTGAATGACTAACAGTAATCTCACATTTGCTTCCGCTGAGAATGACCTCTGTTTCGCCTTTCAGACATTTATATTCAAAGGGCAACTCCCTCTCTTCTTTAATATATAGCTATCGCCTAGCTGCCCACATCTGCCCACGGCAAGATGTTTCAAGCACTGAGAAAAACGAAAGGTGGAAATAAGCAGATTTATAATACCATGGACAAGCCATACCGTCAATGGATTTTCTGCAACCATGAAAGGCAATTTTTCTATATGAAGCATGGGGAAACATGCTTCCCTTTAAGTCATTGTCTGTGGTTCCCTGGATAAATTAAAAGCAGCAAAAAGGTCACTACTGTTAATATATTTCCAGGGAACATGGGCATTTTTCAGAATCTGCAGTATCCAACTTAACTGCATGATGGAACGCAGTTGACTTTGTCCATGGTGTAAAAAGGACATGTCATTCTGAATGATGTCTATTACAGATGACACTGTGTTATTAAGGGAGTATATTCTGTTGGAAAGAGTGTTCATGCCATTATCGACAATAGCTAACACCTTTTCCAAATTTTCCTTATCAGTATGCCTTAAATGCGCAGCTGTTTCTATTTGAGAAAGCTTCCAGATCTCATTGTATATGGCATAATTGAGGGGGTCATTCCAACCTCGGCGGTAAAAGGCGCTTTCCGCCAGACAGAAGACCGCCATAACACCGCCGCGGTCGCGGTAAACCGCCACGGTCATTCTGACCCACAACAGGCAAACCGCCAAAATCCCGACATGCACAAAAGTCCGCCACAACAAAGGCCAGCGATAAACTGGCGATGACCAAACCTCCACCGTCACGCCAACAGAAATACGCCCACACTATCACGACACACGAATCCACGCGGCGGTCTTTCAACCGTGGTATTTCATTGGCGGCACACACCGCCGCGCTCGAAATACACACACATTTACAAAACACAGCCACATTGGACAATTCAAAATACACACACCTGATACACATACACACACCACACCCACACACCCATTACAATATAAAACACACACCCATATCACCCAAAAACCCTTACGACCACAATTGCGACAGAAGGCCAGAGAGAGACCCCACCATCTATAAACTAGCAGCCAAAGGCACACAACACCATCACCCACACAACTTCCACACACAAAACACCACACACCACTACATATCACCAAACTTATCACCACACACACCACCCCACACATCACCCACGCCACCCCATGGCACCTCAAAGACACCCCAGGTTCTCAGATGATGAACTCAGGGTCATGGTGGAGGAAATTGTACGAGTAGAGCCCCAGCTGTTCGGGACACAGGTGCAGCACACCACCATTGCCAGGAAGATGGAGCTATGGAGCAGAATAGTCGACAGGGTCAACGCTGTGGGACAGCACCCAAGAAATAGGGACGACATCAGGAAGAGGTGGAACGACCTACGGGGGAAGGTGCGTTCCATGGTATCCAGGCACAACATCGCGGTGCAGAACACTGGCGGCGGACCCCCACCTCCTCCCCCAGAATTTACAGCATGGGAGGAGCAAGTCTTGAACATCCTGCATCCTGAGGGCCTCGCAGGAGTATCTGGAGGAATGGACTCTGGTAAGTCAAATCTTCAATACTTCATCCCCCCACCCCACCAGCATGCCAACTCAAACCCCCACCCACACCCCCACCCCCATCACACCTACTCCTTGCAAATGTCTCACCATCACAACTCACCCATCCCAAAACCTGCCCTTGCATCCGACCACAAACCCTGGACACCCATCACCAAAGCATGCCCACTGCACATACCCATCCCCCCCCACCAAAGCACCGTCACAACAGCCCCCACAAAGGAATGCTAGCCCTGAGGTACACGGGCACCCACCCATTGCACACTATGGCACACACAGATGCAATAATCATACTTTTGTACCCCTGCAGGACCCGAACGCCACGTCACCGTGCAGGAGGGTCCACAAATGTCCACTCCACCCCCAGAAGAGGCCCACAGTGAGGACAGCAGCTCTGTCGACCTGGATCTAGATGACCAGCCCGGTCCATCGGGGACCTCGGGACAGTAGGTTCCCCTCAGGCAGTCACAGGCCACAGCAGACCTTCCCCCCTCTCGGAACACCAGCACAGCACCCACCCAGCGGGCCCATAACTCTGTCCCCAGGACACGTCAATCAGCTGTGTGTCCACCACTACAGGGAACCCAGGCTAACCCACCACCCCAACTACAACAGGGACCTGGGGGCAGTGGTAGTGGGCACACGGTCCAGGTGACAGAGGCCCAGGGAAACAGGGGAACTGGGAGGGCTGCTGTGCGACAGAGGGGGGACAGGCCCAGGGAACCCACTCTCCACGAGGCCCTCTCCTCCATCATGGGAGCATACCACCACTCCCAGGAGACGATGGCGACGGTACTGGCCAGGTTTCAGGAGATCCAACTTCTGCAGGAGCAACAGTATATGGGGTTGAGGGAGGAACTAAGAAACATCAGTTCCGCAATGGGTACCATCGTAGTGGCCCTGAATCAGGTAGTCACCACATTTCGGGACACTGTGGCACCACAAAGGGCCCCTGACACTAGCATGGACCAAGAAATGCCTACCACCTCCGCCGGCGCTAGTGGACAGGAGGCCCCGACACAAGACCAACAGGCCACCAGAACCCCACCCCCTGCAGAAGGAGAACCACCCCGCAAGCGGGCCCTGAGATCCAGGAAGAAGACAGAGTAAGATGTCAAGACCCCCGCCAACAAAGGATACCGCCCTGATTGTCATCCCACTGTCCCACATTGTCACCCTGTCCAACCTTAAATTGCCCCTGCTCCACTTCCCACAGGCATTTGGACAATGCACCTGTGATACTGATAGTCTGGACTCTGCCATGGACAATCCTCCACCATCACCCCTCACCGATTTGCAACCACCCATCCAATTTAGAGCACTTGAATAAACACACTTGTTGCACAAAACAATCTGGAGTCTGGCTGTGATTTTGAACAAATGTATTAGACATGACCGTGCCAAAATGTTCATTCACATTGTGATGCCAACAAACCGCTGTCACACAGCTTTAGTCCATGGGGAAACAAAGCAGATGTCACGCAGTGGGGCCCACGTATCTGAAAACGGAAGGGAAAGTCACAACACAGTTACCATACACTGGAGGAAAAAGTCAGACAGTAGAGAGGTAGGAGTGTTTAAGTAAATGTAATATGACGGGTTGGACTCTTACCTGTGGGTCACTGAAAATACTGCTGTATTACTGTGTTCCTGTTCTCTATGTCGTCCTCTTCGCCTTCCTCCTCTTCACTCTCCACAGGCTCCAGAGCTGCTACAACACCACCATCTGGACCATCCTCCTGCAGAAAAGGCACCTGGCGTCGCAAAGCCAGGTTGTGAAGCATACAGCAGGCCACAATGATCTGGCACACCTTCTTTGGTGAGTACATTAGGGATCCACCTGTCATATGGAGGCACCTAAACCTGGCCTTCAGGAGGCCAAAGGTTCGCTCGATCACCCTCCTAGTTCTCCCATGGGCCTCAATGTACCGTTCCTCTGCCCTGGTCCTGGGATTCCTCACTGGGGTCAATAGCCAGCGAAGGTTGGGGTAACCAGAGTCCCCTAATAGCCACACCCGGTGCCTCTGGAGTTGACCCATCACATACGGGATGCTGCTATTCCGCAGGATGTAGGCGTCATGCACTGAGCTAGGGAACTTGGCATTAACATGGGAGATGTACTGGTCTGCCAAACAGACCACCTGGAGATTCATGGAATAATAACTCTTCCTGTTCCTGTACACCTGTTCACTCCTGCTGGGGGGACCAAAGCAACATGTGTCCCATCAATGGCACCTATGATGTTGGGGATATGTCCAGGGGCATCGAAATCACCCTTCACGGTAGGCAAATCCACCACCTCAGGGAAAACTATGTAGCTCCGCATGTGTTTGAGCAGGGCAGACAACACTCTGGACAACACCTTGGAAAACATGGGCTGGGACATCCCTGATGATATGGCCACTGTTGTTTGAAATGACCCACTTGCTAGGAAATGGAGCACTGACAGCACCTGCACTAGAGGGGGGATCCCTGTGGGTTGGCGGATGGGTGACATCAGGTCTGGCTCCAACTGGGTACATAGTTCCCGTATAGTGGCTCGGTCAAGCCTATATGTCAGTATGACATGTCGTTCCACCATTGTCGACAGGTCCACCAGCGGTCTGTACACGGGAAGATTCCTCCATCTCCTCGCATGTCCCAGCGGACGGTGCCTATGAAGGACAACATGGAGCACAGAGTCAATCAACCCACAGGTACGTTCCCACAGCTTGCACAGTACACGATTCTCAATGCATTGAATGGCTTGTATGAGTGTCGATGCAAGGCCTAGGTATGTGTGACGCAGTAGAAATTAAACCATGTGGGCCCTTGAAATGGCGGCTGCCTGACCTGTGAAGTGCGACAGTGGGATGTGAGGTCAATGCGCTGGCGTGGCACACCGTGGCGGTAGGCGGTCGAAGACCACGGCGCAAAGCCGCATTGGTTAACATTGAACTCTATGGGTTTCAGGAGCCAATGACGATGTGCGCCGGCGGTCGCGGTACGCACCGCCGCGGGCGTGACTGCCATTTTCTATCTGCTTAATCACTCGATACCTGATCTTCCACAGGAAAGGACCTATACTGCAAGTGCTGCTGTGACCTCGGTCTGGAAGGGACAATGGCTGCTGCGACTGGGGAAAGGGCTCCTGCCTTCACTTCTGAAGAATTGGAGAAACTCGTGGATGGGGTCCTCCCCCAGTATGCGCTACTCTACGGTCCTCCAGACCAACAGGTAAGTACACTGGGAGCATGCTTTGTGGCCAATGCCTGTGTTGAGTGTGGTGAATGAAAGATGGTGGGGAGGGGAGCGATTGAGGCATGCATCAAACGACAGATGAGAGCATGTGCCACATGGCAAGGGTGGGGATCGGGGGCCACTCACATCGAGCATGCAGAAGGTGATGATTTTTTTCTCCCCCTGTACATGTCACATAGGTCAGCGCCCACCAGAAAGTCGCTATTTGGCGTGCCATCGCCAAGGACGTCCGGACCCTGGGGGTCCACAACAGACGGGGCACCCACTGCCGGAAGAGGTGGGAGGACATCCGACGCTGGAGCAGGAAGACGGAGGAGGCTCAGCTGGGGATGGCCTCCCAACGTAGGAGGGGTGCCAGTCGTACTTTGACCTCCCTGATGTCCCGGATCCTGGCGGTGCCCTACCCCGATTTGGATGGGCGCGTGAGGACATCACAGCAGACACAAGGGGGTGAGTACAAGCACATTCTGCAATCTTTGCGCGCAGTGGAGGTGTCTGGGTGGGGGAGGAGGGCTGTGGGTATCCCTAGGCCAGGGCGATTTCTGTAGGCTAGGCCCCTCCGTAAGGCATGGCCCTGTGCCCCCGCCCCCCAGCTCTGTAGGGTGCCTAGTACAGCTATTCATGGCCCTGTGTCCCCTATATGTGGAGTTGTTGTCCATAGGCTTGTAGGCCATGTTCCACTGATTGAGTAGTGTACCCCAAGTGCGCGGCGTAGTGCAGGGGGCTTCTGTGTCTGTCCTCTCCGCCAACGGTGTCGCCAATGCATGCACTCAACATGTCTTTATTTCTCCCCCCCCTTTTTTTGTGCTCTTCCTGTTCATGTGTGCATTAGCATCATCAGGCAGAGGAGAAGTGGCATCGGAGCACGAGGGAGCTGCATCCCACATGGCCCTGGAGGGCCATGCAACTGACTCTGAGTACACCAGTGGGACGGAGGGCGAGGGGAGCTCCACAGCGGGGACACGTGGTGACACCAGCGACACAGACTCGTCCTCGGAAGGGAGCTCCCTTGTGGTGGCGGCAACATCCGTGCCCCCCGCAACAACAGGTACAGCCGCCACCCAGCGCACCAGCACCGCCCTCCCAGCAGCCCCTCAGCGTTCGCCCCGTGTCTGCTCACCCAGGAAGGTGGGCATCTCCTTCGCCCCAGGCACCTCAGGCCCTGCCCCAGTCACCCCTGCTGCCCTCAGTGAGGAGGTCATTGACCTCCTGAGGACCATCATTGTTGGGCAGTCTACCCTTTTGAATGCCATCCAGGGTGTAGAAAGGGAGGTGCACCGGAGTAATGCATACCTGGAGGGCATTCATTCTGGTCAGGCTGCCCATCAGCGATCGTTCAACGCTCTGGCCTCAGCACTGATGTCAGCCATTGTCCCTGTCTCCTGCCTCCCCCCTCCAACTTCCTCCACCCAGTCCCACTCCCCTGTACCTCTGCCTATCCCAGACACACCATCAGACCAGCCTGCACACACCTCCACACCCAAGGGAAGCTCATCCAGACATAAGCACCACACATCACACAAGCATTCACTCAAGCAACATCCACATTCAGACATACCAACAGCCACTGCCTCCTCAGTGTCCCCCTCCTTCTCGTCTCCCTCCTCCCTCCCTGTGACGTCTCCACTCACACTTGCATGCACAACATCTTCAGCCACTACGTCCATCACCAGCACACTCACCAGAACACTCTGCACATGTGCAGTCACCACCCTCACTACCATTTACACGTCCCCTGTGTCCTCTCCCAGTGTGTCTGTCACCCCCTCTTCCAAACCACACAAACGCAGGCAGCCACCCACCCAACAGCCATCCACCTCACGACAGCCTCCAGCACCAGCATCTGCACCCAAAGACACCAGACTTCACTCTCCTACAACCACATCCTCTTCCTCCACTCCCATACCCACTACACCTACCCGTCCCTCTCTTTCAAAATTGCTTTTCCTTTCCAAACTTGACCTCTTTCCAACAACTCCCCCACCCCGTCCATCTCATAAGACTCCAATCAGCACCTCAGCCACCACAAAACCCGGACCTACAAAGACAATAGTCCAAGGACTTTGGAGTCACCCACCCTCAAGGCCAGCTAGTTCGGCTAGGAGCAAAGACACGGCCGGCCCACCCCTGGAAAAAAAAGCAAAGATTCCCAGTGCCCGGCGCGAGAGGCCAAAGACAGCAGGCTCCAAAATCACTACCCTGGCTCCGTCAGGAAGTGGGGTGCCACCTGGCACACCGCCAAAGGGAGGAAAGGGCCACAGACGAGCAGGGAAGGGTGGCAAGGGCAGCACGCCCGACAAGTCCGGCAGCAGGCCAGCTGCCCAGGAGGGCCCCACCAGCCCCATTCCAGGTGTGCAGGAGGACACCCACAGGCCCGGTACTGCAGCACAGGAGGGCCCCGCAAGCGAAAAGACAGATGGGCAGGAAGGCCCCGGCAGCCACATGTCAGGTGGCAAGTGACATCCATGGCATGGCCGGATCTGCTGACCTGGACACTCATCTCAAGCACCGCTAAACAGGGCCCTTCAAGTCTAGCACCGCTGAACAGGGCCCTTCAAGTCAAGAACCGCTGAACAGGGCACCGCCGTGTCAAGAACCGCTGAACAGGGCCCTTCAAGTCAAGAACCGCTGAACAGGGCCCTTCAAGTCAAGAACCGCTGAACAGGGCACCGCCGTCTCAAGAACCGCTGAACAGGGCCCTTAAAGTCAAGAACCGCTGAACAGGGCCCTTCAAGTCAAGCACCGCTGAACAGGGCCCTTCAAGTAAAGAACCGCTGAACAGGGCTCCGCCGTCTCAAGAACCGCTGAACAGGGCCCTTCAAGTCAAGAACCGCTGAACAGGGCACCGCCGTGTCAAGAAACGCTGAACAGGGCCCTTCAAGTCAAGAACTGCTGAACAGGGCACCGCCGTCTCAAGAACCGCTGAACAGGGCCCTTCAAGTCAAGCACCGCTGAACAGGGCCCTTCAAGTCAAGAACCGCTGAACAGGGCACCGCCGTCTCAAGCACCGCTGAACAGGGCCCTTCAAGTCAAGAACCGCTGAACAGGGCATCGCCGTCTCAAGCACCGCTCCGCTCGGCCCTTCATCTCAAGCACCGCTCCGCTGGGCACCGCCGTCTCAAGCACCGCTCCGCTGGGCACCGCCGTCTCAAGCACCGCTCCGCTGGGCCCTTCATCTTAAGCACCGCTCCCTGGGCACCGCCGTCTCAAGCACCGCTCCGCTGGGCCCTTCATCCCAAGCACCGCTCCGCTGGGCCCTTCATCTCAGGCACCGCTCCGCTGGGCACCGCCGTCTCAAGCACCGCTCCGCTGGGCACCGCCGTCTCAAGCACCGCTGGCCCATTGGCAGAAGGGGCAGGCCCGCATCTGTGTCGGGCAGGGCTGCACGAAGCACTCTGGGAACCATGCCTCCTCCAGAACCAGTGGAGTCTGTAATCCACTTGTGAGACTGTGGCTTTGCACTCCCCAGGATGGCACAATGGGCACCCACCCACTGTAGAGACTTGAGAGACTGTGGCTTTGCACTCCCCAGGATGGAACAGTGGGCAACCCACCCACTGTAGAGACTTGAGAGACTGTGGCTTTGCACTCCCCAGGATGGTACAGTGGGCAACCCACCCACTGTAGAGACTTGAGAGACTGTGGCTTTGCACTCCCCAGGATGGCACAGTGGGCACCCACCCACTGTATAGCATTGAGAGACTGTGGCTTTGCACTCCCCAGGATGGAACAGGGGGCACCCACCCACCGTAGAGACTTGTGAGACTGTGGCTTTGCACTCCCCAGGATTGAACAGTGGCCATGGAGGCCCCTCGTGGATCTGGCGTCGTGGACTCATGTGGCTGAGGTGCCCCCCCTTCCCTTCCCCCTGAGGTGCTTGTAGTTTTCCTATCTGATGCCCCTGCAGTGTTCTCTCCATTGGAGTCAGGTATCCTGTGTGGGCTTTGCCCATGTGTTTTGGCCCAGTGGCCCACAAACAATGGCTGATACACAATTCAGACAGGACATTTTATATATATATATAGTTATAGATGTTTGATATATTTTTTACTCAGCCGTACAATATAATTCAAATTTCATAATCATTTTCTTTTGTATTTGCATTCTTCCGGGGGGTTTGGGGGTGTCACTCTGAGTTGTTGCTATGCATTGATGTGTGTGTTGTAGTGGGTAAGGGTGGGTGTGTCACGTATGTGTGTGCCCGTAATATTTTCTCCTCCCCCCTCCCCTGTGTCGTAGGTGCAGTACTCACCGTTGTCTTCTGCGCCGGCGTTCGTGCTCCTGGTAGAGGAGCAGGAATACAATAGCTGGCAGTATGTGTAGTTTGGGTTCCATGCTGTCCAGATTCCTCGTGGAGTGTGTAGAGGTGAGCGTTTTCCGTTTGAAATGGCTGTTTCCGCCGTGTTTTTATCGGCGGGGCTACCGCCCCGGAAAAGGTGGCGGATTGGTGGGTTGTGATAGGGTGGGAGGTACATTGACTCTCGCCTATCTGTTGGCGGTGACCGCCGCGCCTTTCGTTTGTCCCGCCGTGGCGGTCGGAGTGTTAAAGTGGCGGTCTCTGTTGGCGGTTTCCGCCAGGGTCAGAATTCCATTTTTTTTACCGCCCCCCCTGTTGGCGGGTTAGCCGCCGCTTTAACACCGACTGCCAGGGTTGGAATGACCCCCTGAATCTTTTAGAGCATGTCTTTCTTGGACCTAACAAGAAGTCTTGCAAGGCTATGTCTTCAGATAACGTATTAAGACGGTCTTTAACTTCTGCTAAGGTGGTCATCTGTAACAATTGTTGGCACAATTTACCCATACTGTTTGTGGTAACTATACCCAAGTGTTGACCTCAGACAAAGCAAGGGTCCGGCCGGCAAATCTTGAAACCCCTTGAGGAATTAAGAAATCGCGCCTGACACCCATTTGTGTCTCTATGCCACAATAACCACCTGCCGGAAATGGAAAGTGAAGAATTAAAGGTACCAGCCTGAACCTTTTCATCTAATTCTTCCACTGTGATGTTTAGGAAGGACTGCCAATTAGTGAATTTTGCCAGTGTGGGGATACTGTGTGCATTTATTTTCTTCATTTTTGCTAATCCTAGACAGGATGTCTGTTGAATTGTGTCATTTAGAAAGATCATTTGGACAGGAATAAGGCATGATCTAAACAAAGCTTCTATACCCTTTCTCTATCTTGTATTCCCTGTACACTTTTTACATTGATAGTGTTTTTCCAGTATTCGTATCCTTCAACTGCAAGTTAGAAAACAAAGGAATCTTAATAGTCCAATTTAGTGTTTGTTAGCAAAATTTCCCTATTTTGGGGTAGTAGTAACTTGAAGTAGTATGATCATGCATTCTTGCCAGGAGAAATATGTGAATTTATCTGGAAAATGCTTTGTGCTTCCCACAGGCAGAGCTGAACAGCGTTCCCACTGTTTGTAAGTAAATACTGCTATGTGTCTAGTTGCTCGGTGCAGGTAGTAATGTCCCTAATTATTATAACAGAACATTTCCCCATAATTCTTTGTGTTAGTGTACACATCATTACTTTCAAATACAGTTTAATCATGCAGTTCAGCAAGCATTAAATGAACTGTTTGAACATCCAGTCATCAGAAACAACACGAGGTGTAATTATATCAGCCACTGACATTTTGAAAACATATGAAATTTGAATGAATAGAGTAAGCCCGTACATATCACGTGGAACTTTATCCCACACAATCCAATCAGGAATTGATACTGCTGAAATGTTCACAAGGGATAAATCTCTGCGGACCTTATGTGAGGAAAGATATGGAGTTAAAACTTCATCCACCAGCTCGACAGAAGAGCATTCAAGAAGATAATGACGATTTATCAAGAGGAAGAAAAAGTCATGAAACCGATCCATAACAGAAAAGCAAGCAATGCCATAAATATCCAAAGATAATTCCATGGATAAATTAAATAGTTATTCTTAAGCCTTATGTACAGCTTACAGTTTAAGTTGCAGGTGCAGATGAAATCGAAAAGTCATCAATGTTGATTAAATAACTGGAAGCAATCTCTGCAAACACAGGAGTCAGTGTATTACTGGTCGAGGTTCATAGTAGGCGACGTCATCTGTTTGTGTTGATTTGGAGTAGAAAACAGCCCCATCTTGGACAGTTGCTGTTGATGAAGTTGTAACAGGAAAAAAGCGAAAGCTCATTTTCCACCTTCCCCATGCTCGAAGAGGCATTTGTAGCATTGTTGTACATGCTGTTGTAGTCAGAAGTTTTGTTGTTTCTTCTTTGAAGAGGTATGTCTTGTTGGGTAGTGAGAAGGGACCGGAAACTACCCAAGGGACCTCTGAGTCTACTGTGCAGTTTTGACCACATGGTGAAGTTTGATGTTATCTTCAAGATGAGAACCCAAAGAAAAAGCCTTAGATGCCGTAGCGCCACTCGCAGAATGAGCCCCAAACTGAGATGTATCAATACCTGCCTCACTCAGCAGCAAACACTTCCATCTGGCCAACGTGGCTGAAGAGACTGGGAGAAAATGTTTCTGTAAAGAAATCAACAACTGACCACTCATGTCAGAACGAAATTCTGCAGTACTCACCTCGTACTCTTTTAAACATTGCACCACATATAATTTGGAATTATCTGGGAAAATAGGATAGGAGATTGACTTAGTATTACATTTGGTACGGCGAGATATAGTAAAAGACATCCTGTAAGGAGAAAAAACTCTACCTGACAGATCCAGGGCCTTCACATCAGAAGCCTGCTTACAAGATCTCAGACACAAAAGCATAGTAAGCGTAGCAGAAAGCTGCTTCCTAGAAAAATATCTATTTGCCAGCCAGCAGTCCAAGAAACGTAAGACGATACTTACATCCCACAGGGAAGAACAGCGCGGAAGAGGGGTATTGGAAAACCGAATCCCCTGTAAGTTTGCACACAGTAGGGAGTTCGTCCCCAGGTTTGCCACCAATAGGCAAATAACGAGCAGAAAATGGCTGACCTGTAGTTAGTTGTACACAGATCTATAGGCCATACATGAGGCCACCAATGAAGACAAAAAAAATTGAATTAAAGAACAATCTGCTGAAGATGGATCAGCACCTCGTTTTCCACTTGGAAGCGCTGGTGTAATTGTTGCGGTGGAGCACCGCTTGTGCGTGCTAGATGACCAGGACTGCACGATGAAGTCAGTAGACTCGCGCAAAAGTCCAAGGAGAGACTATTGTTCCCAGAAACTCTCCACGGCACCAGGGACAGATTGTGTGATTGCACCAGAGGATGAAGAATACCCAGGGGGTCGAGAAGCAGATTCCATCAGTGCGGGAGAAAGAACAGAGGGGAGCAACTCATCTCCAGAACCACCGGAAACCAAGCCTGAGCCCTCCCAGGGGGGTGTCACCAGGACAAGATTGAGCCAGAGCCCTGACGATCATCATGAACAGTGGAAATGTATAGAAAACGCCCACTCCAGGTGAGTCAGGATCAGAAGGGGGCATTGGGCCAGGATGATGATATCGTTCAGTTAAATTATCCTACGAATACCCCTGGCTTGAAGTGATTCTGCTATCAGATGCATCACTTTTGTGAAGCCCCAAGGGGCCACAGACGGGCCAAATGGAAGAACTTTGTACTCGTCGCAGCGGCTATGCCAAAGGAATTGCAGGAACCTTCGATGAGGAGAAAAAATAGGAATGGTCAAGTAAGCATCTTTAAGATCTATGCGGACCATCCAATTCTTTTCCCGTAGGATATCTCCTAACAAGTGGATGCACTCCATCTTGAAATGGCGATAAATGATCCAGCCATTGAAATCCTTTAGATTCAAAACCAAACGGGACCAAACGCCCTTCTTCTCCACTAGGAAGATGGGACTGAGGAAAACGCAAGGGTGAGAAGGAGCTTCCACTATGGCCCCTTTGGCAAGAAGATCTGAAACTTCATCTGAGAGGAACTCCTAATCTTGTAGGGAAGAATACATCTCAGGAGGGAACACACTCTGTACTGGGGAATCGTAAAAGTCCAACTTGAAACCATGAATCGCTTACCGGACCAGGAATCTTGAGTAATCCTTTGTCAATTGTGCAGAAACAATGCCATCCTGCCCCCAAAACCAAACGGAAATTAGACACATCTGTTGAACTGGCACCCTGATAGGAGGCTTGGGAGACTCTGGATTTTCCTATTCTGACACGGTTGAGACCTGCTTGGGGCTGAGAGGTGTAGAAGGTGGAGGAGGAATCCTGGTAACCTCCTCTGGATTGATAATAGTATCCATTAGGAGGACCTTGGTAGTAACTGCAGCCGAAGGCTCGCCCTCTAAAGCGTCCTGCTCTGGTAAAAAGGGGGCAAAGAACCCCTGGGCATTATCCAGGTTTGCATAAGTGGCAGCAAATTTCAACAATTCCTTGAGAAAAGGAGCTCCAAAGAGTAACCCTTGCGCTAATGCTTCAGATTCTGAAGAAGCTAAGTCTGTTGATTTTGGGTCCACTTTATTCGGAATGGAACAATGCCTTTTGCTAGTAATGGCGCAGCTGGCGTTTCCATAAAGCATAAAGCCCACTGAGCCCATTCCAACAGGACTTCGGAATTAATTGGAGTAGCAGACTCCTTAGCATATAAGCCTAACTCCAGAGTTTTTGTGACAGAGCCAGAGACATCCAAAGCGCTTGTCTTGACAACTGCTCCAAGCACTGTCAATGCCATTCTTAGGGTCTTTAGAAAATTTCTTCCAATAGGTCACCAGAGTGGGGTCTATATCAGGGGTCTCGGTGACCTTGGAAGAAAAAGCAGTTCTGGGGCATTCCGATCTCAGCCCAGATTGAACATCTTTGTCAAAACTATAACAAATGTGAGCTTGTACATTTTCCACCACTTCCGAAGGAGGAGTCCGGGAGGACAACCTAGGATGTATAATATCTTCTGGCTTGAAAGTGAGGACTTTCAGAGGTTCCATGGCTGATTGAGAGTGGCGTGATTTCATCTTTGGTTTACAGGGGGAGGGAAATCAGTTTCCTCCTCGGGCCTCTGTGAGGAAGAAGAGTCGGTATCGCCCTTAGCACTTTCCCTGGCTGGGACGGACTGAGAGGAGGAATAGTCATGGTCCTTAGCCAAGGACCTCACCAACTGTTTAAAATCGGCATCATGGGCAGTTAGTATCTGAATTTGAGCTGAGAGGCTCTTCAGGAAAAGAAAAGTCATCATAGTTGCAAGACGCAGTATTAGGGAGCAAGCCCTGTTCAGCGAAGCCCAATAAGTGATGCTTAACAGGCAGGATAGCCTGAGCCAAGGCCACATTGACTGTGTGGCACACCCCAGTGTCAAGTGCACAGACTAGGTCTTGCTTGAAGGACCCCACAGGGTCATCATAGTAAGTACCTTCCCCAGAATCTTCCTCATTATCAGCCATAATGGAGAAAGAGGGCACAAAAGTAGCAAGAGCAGTGATCTTCAGGGAGCAGAGAGCTTCTGCCAACAAATAAACTTTAAAGAGAAGTGGGGAGGCAATAATGAACACATTTCCCCAAGGCAGGATTAATCCAAGGGAAAAACCCAAGGATATGGGTGAAAAACCCAAAGAAAAATAAAGTGTTGAGGGAGTCCTTCCTTTACACAAATATATAAATATATTATTATTAGACAGAGCCTAAATTATTATTATTACAGTCCAGGAAGGAGCACAACCGGGCATAAGCGGAAAGCCAAACAAATTGTGAGGTCTGAGACTGGAATACATGTCTCTCCTGTGTTCTGATGCACTAACAAATCCTTGCCGACAGAAGACAGCAGATCGCTCATGTGTGCGAGGCCCTGAGCACCTGAACTAGAACGAGGACAGCGCGTTAGTGATAACACGCATCCTCAGTCTTCTCTCCCGAGAAAAAGCGAGCGCTCCTCGCAGGGAGGGTAAACGCTCCCCAAAGAATCCGTTGCAATGCTGTGCAGCTTGCGCATGTGCTGAACAAATTTAAAGTTAAGAGTAAAACTGCATACCAAGCACGTCTACAATAAGACTGAGGTACTTAACTGGCTGCAGAGCAGCAAAGAAAGAGGAGGTGTTATGTCTCATTAGAGTTATATAGGATTAGGGCTCTATGGCTGGTCATGTGAGATGTACATGGTCATGGAATGCGTTGCTGATTATAAACTTTGTTTTGACTGGCTGCTGAAAAGTTGAAGCATAGAAAGAGAAGCATAATCGGAGCCTCCAGTCCTGTGATAGAATACGTATGCATTCTGTACATACAAACAGCATTACTGCCTCACTGATTTTTTCTCATCCCACCCCCATATCTGATGAGTCCCCGCCTTCCTGCAATGACCTGTTAAAGTTATATTGTAAAAAAACCTTATTACTCTCTCTATATCCCATGTAAGGGCTCATTACCCATCAGTCATCCAGGTACACCTACCCAGGGATAAGGTCAAAACAGCAACAAATACCGCAAAGGTAGCAAGCTGCACCAACGAAAGCTGTCAAGCGCCCAGCGAAAAACAACATCTGGCAGTCAAGAACAGTGCAAGCGAGGGGGAACAAAGTGTGTTGCGCACACTCCCCCTAGTGGTTGCCCACTGCAACCGCAGTCGAGAAAATGGCACCGCAAGCCCCGGTGATGAACGGACGCCACCGGCATAGAGAACAGTGAGCATATAAGACACCAGCAAAAGCGCACAGGAAGGCAAGGGACAATGTCAGAGGTGTGCAGAGGGCTATGCTGGTGAACCTGACACCACGGGCAGGAGCCCGAGAGACAGTGAGCCCTCAGAGAGCGTGACCCAATGCCAAGCAGAAGAGGCCGTGCCGGCACAGGATGGCCATCGTTGGCCCATTGTTCAGCAGGTCAGCATAACTGACCAGCCCTGCCAAGCAGACGGAGGCAGGAGCAAGCACTGCAACAGCAGTCTCGAGGCGCAAACACTGTGCCTTCGAGCGAAGAGAAGGAAGAGAAAGGTGACACTCGAGTCATGGACCGGACCACCAAGAAGATCGCGGGAACGAACAAGGTCTGCAAGGAGAGCGGATCAAGTCCTACAGACAGAACCCAGCCTGCGAGAGGCTGCGACAGAAGACGACGCACCGGCTGAGGTGCAACCCAACTCAGTGAAAGGTCCATGCAGCGCAACTTGTGGTGCAACACTACATTAGGAAAAGAGGAAAGGAGAATGTGGCCCGACGCCACAACGTGTAGGATCAGACAAGAAGGGTGTGGAAGACCAGTCACACCAAAGATCAACACCACCACAGGTGCGAAAGGGAGAAGAGCGACAGGACTAGTGCTAACAGACAAGAGGGTATCCATCACCACAAGCCAGCCACCTGGGTGAACAGACGTCACTGGAGATAGCTCCGCTGGTGGACCAACTCTAAACTGCCAGTGTGCGTAAACCGCGTCCAGGCCCCACGCTTACCAGCTTGACCGTCCTGCCTCCGGTCACCGGCTGCTTGACCAAGATGGCATCCCTGTTACCAATTGCACACGCCACGCAAGAACCATGAGTGGCCACGAAGTCCCTCAAGTCATCCTTTTGCCATGGAAGACACCACCACCTGTTGATCTTCACAAGATGTAGCAAGATCGACATCTTTATGAGGTGCATCACGCAAAACACCTGAGGAGCATAGCACCACCCGAATGGAGCCAAAGTCAGCAAGAAGATCAGAAGCTGACAAGGCATCCCTGGCACCATCGGAGTCTGACCAACCAAACACCTGCCATGAGCCCCTGTGAACCGGACACCTGCCGAAGAGAGCACATTCAGCCATCTGGACCATCCACCCTTGGGGTTGAAGAAGGTTTGGTCGTGACCCTGTTCGGATTTGCACAGAGACCTCCCTGGCGTGGCATACCAATGGCCCACACAGCCCATGCGGTCCTGTGGCAATTCAGGAATAAGGGCCTCAAGAGATTCCAGTGAGAGAGTAATCCTGCCACAAGAGATGTCTGAGGCAGCTCCACGTCCTGCACCAGGACGCACGAAGGTCACAGGCAGAGACTGGTCACCCAAAGACTATTGCACTGAGGCAAAGACTATTGCACTGAGGCCAGAGCACCTGAGTCCTGAGCACACCAACCCTGCGACACCCACCCTTGTGGCTCCATGCACAACCGGGTTGTGGTCCTGTGGGCAGTTCCTCAGCAAATCCTTCGCTTGACCTGCGATAGGCATGGCACAGTCCACACATTCCCGTGGCAGCCCACCAAAGGGCCTCGAGGAGACTCCTCTCCGATGGAGTTCTGGCACGAGAGGGAAGCCTGACGCTGCTCTGCCAATGGACGTCAGGAAGCACCAAGGCCTTCAAGGACGCCGCCTCTTTATCCAGGTTATCCGAAGTCTTTGGAGGTGTGCCATCCCTGGAGCTGGAATGCCTTCCAGAGATCTTTAAAGTGGACTCCCCACTGATCCTGATGCACTTGCATCAAACGTACATAGACTCTAGCACTGCGAGCCCAGGCGGGACAGGACCGACAGTCTCCAAACTAAGTGTGATGTTGTGGACAGGTGACTTAAGTATTCCGGACGTCATCAGCGCTGCCATTCGTGTCCAGCGCGGGCTGGTTAAACAACGTAGGTGTGCCGTGATGCCAAGCGCCCGGCTGTACCAGTTCCATGCAGCACGTCCGGTGGACTGCCTGAAGAGACTCGTGATTGTTTATTGTTGATGTTTTCTCTCCCACAGGTTGGTGTTCGTTTGCTTTTTCAATAAAGTTTGGGAGGGATGTGTGAGAAAGTAGCCTCTTTCTAGCCTTGTTACCCCCACTTTTGGCCTGTTTGTGAGTGTATGTCAGGGTGTTTTCACTGTCTCACTGGGATCCTGCTAGCCAGGGCCCAGTGCTCATAGTGAAAACCCTATGTTTTCAGTATGTTTGTTATGTGTCACTGGGACCCTGCTAGTCAGGACCCCAGTGCTCATAAGTTTGTGGCCTATATGTATGTGTTCCCTGTGTGGTGCCTAACTGTCTCACTGAGGCTCTGCTAACCAGAACCTCAGTGGTTATGCTCTCTCATTTCTTTCAAATTGTCACTAACAGGCTAGTGACCAATTTTACCAATTTACATTGGCTTACTGGAACACCCTTATAATTCCCTAGTATATGGTACTGAGGTACCCAGGGTATTGGGGTTCCAGGAGATCCCTATGGGCTGCAGCATTTCTTTTGCCACCCATAGGGAGCTCTGACAATTCTTACACAGGCCTGCCACTGCAGCCTGAGTGAAATAACGTCCACGTTATTTCACAGCCATTTTACACTGCACTTAAGTAACTTATAAGTCACCTATATGTCTAACCTTTACCTGGTAAAGGTTAGGTGCAAAGTTACTTAGTGTGAGGGCACCCTGGCACTAGCCAAGGTGCCCCCACATTGTTCAGGGCCAATTCCCCGGACTTTGTGAGTGCGGGGACACCATTACACGGGTGCACTACATATAGGTCACTACCTATATGTAGCTTCACAATGGTAACTCCGAATATAGCCATGTAACATGTCTATGATCATGGAATTGCCCCCTCTATGCCATCCTGGCATAGTTGGCACAATCCCATGATCCCAGTGGTCTGTAGCACAGACCCTGGTACTGCCAAACTGCCTTTCCTGGGGTTTCACTGCAGCTGCTGCTGCTGCCAACCCCTCAGACAGGTTTCTGCCCTCCTGGGGTCAAGCCAGGCTTGTCCCAGGATGGCAGAACAAAGGACTTCCTCTGAGAGAGGGTGTTACACCCTCTCCCTTTGGAAAATGGTGTGAAGGCAGGGGAAGATTAGCCTCCCCCAGCCTCTGGAAATGCTTTCTTGGGCACAGATGTGCCCAATTCTGCATAAGCCAGTCTACACCGGTTCAGGGGACCCCCTAGCCCTGCTCTGGCGCGAAACTGGACAAAGGAAAGGGGAGTGACCACTCCCCTGACCTGCACCTCCCCTGGGAGGTGTCCAGAGCTCCTCCAGTGTGCTCCAGACCTCTGCCATCTTGGAAACAGAGGTGCTGCTGGCACACTGGACTGCTCTGAGTGGCCAGTGCCACCAGGTGACGTCAGAGACTCCTTCTGATAGGCTCCTTCAGGTGTTGCTAGCCTATCCTCTCTCCTAGGTAGCCAAACCCTCTTTTCTGGCTATTTAGGGTCTCTGTCTCTGGGGAAACTTTAGATAACGAATGCAAGAGCTCATCAGAGTTCCTCTGCATCTCTCTCTTCACCTTCTGCCAAGGAATCGACTGCTGACCGCGCTGGAAGCCTGCAAAACTGCAACATAGTAGCAAAGACGACTACTGCAACTCTGTAACGCTGATCCTGCCGCCTTCTCGACTGTTTTCCTGGTGGTGCATGCTGTGGGGGTAGTCTGCCTCCTCTCTGCACTAGAAGCTCCGAAGAAATCTCCCGTGGGTCGACGGAATCTTCCCCCTGCAACCGCAGGCACCAAAAATCTGCATTACCGGTCCCTTGGGTCTCCTCTCAGCACGACGAGCGAGGTCCCTTGAATCCAGCAACTCTGTCCAAGTGACTTCCACAGTCCAGTGACTCTTCAGTCCAAGTTTGGTGGAGGTAAGTCCTTGCCTCCCCACGCCAGACTGCATTGTTGGTAACCATGACTTTTGCAGCTACTCCGGCCCCTGTGCACTTCCGGCGGAAATCCTTTGTGCACAGCCAAGCCTGGGTCCACAGCACTCTAGCCTGCATTGCACGACTTTCTAAGTTGGTCTCCGGCGACGTGGGACTCCTTTGTGTAACTTCGGGTGAGCACCGTTTCACGCATCCTCGTAGTGCCTGTTTCTGGCACTTCTCCGGTGGCTACCTGCTGCTAAGAGGGCTCCTTGTCTTGCTCGACGTCCCCTCTACCTCCTGGTCCAATTTGCAACCTCCTGGTCCCTCCTGGGCCACAGCAGCATCCAAAAACGCTAACCGCACAATTTGCAGCTAGCAAGGCTTGTTAGCGTTCTTTCGGCGGGAAAACACTTCTGCACGACTCTCCACGGCGAGAGGGATCTGTCCACCAAAGGGGAAGTCTCTAGCCCTTTTCGTTCCTGCAGAAACCTCAGCTTCTTCTGTCCAGTAGAAGCTTCTTTGCACCCACAGCTGGCATTTCCTGGGCATCTGCCCATCTCCGACTTGCTTGTGACTTTTGGACTTGGTCCCCTTGTTCCACAGGTACCCTCGACTGGAAATCCATTGTTGTTGCATTGCTGGTTTGTGTCTTTCCGGCATTATTCCTCTATCACGACTTCTATGTCCTTGGGGGAACTTTAGTGCACTTTGCACTCACTTTTCAGGGTCTTGGGGTGGGCTATTTTTCTAACCCTCACTATTTTCTAATAGTCCCAGCGACCCTCTACAAGGTCACATAGGTTTGGGGTCCATTCGTGGTTCGCATTCCACTTTTGGAGTATATGGTTTGTGTTGCCCCTATCCCTATGTGTCCCCATTGCATCCTATTGTAACTATTCATTGTTTGCACTGTTTTCTAAGACTATACTGCATATTGTTGGTATTGTGTACATATATCTTGTGTATATTTCCTATCCTCTCACTGAGGGTACACTCTGAGATACTTTGGCATATTGTCATAAAAATAAAGTACCTTTATTTTTAGTATGACTGTGTATTGTGTTTTCTTATGATATTGTGCAAGTGACACTTGTGGTACTGTAGTAGCTTCACACGTCTCCTAGTTCAGCCTAAGCTGCTCTGCTAAGCTACCATTATCTATCAGCCTAAGCTGCTAGACACCCTATACACTAATAAGGGATACCTGGGCCTGGTGCAAGGTGTAAGTACCCCTTGGTACTCACCACAAGCCAGTCCAGCCTCCTACAGGATGTATGTCCTGCAGGACACGTTCTAGTGTTTCCAACAGCCACTCTGCTGAGGGCTGGCTTCCACGCTCACCCCACACCCATCCATCACAGGGGTCACCAGTCAGGTGACCTTGCAAATAAAGATGCCGGGCGCACTGAGACCAGTTTCATGAACCCAAAATATGAGTCTGTGTCACCTTACTTCCACAGCATGAGAGCCTAGGGCCCCCAACACTACAGGGAGGAAGTAAAGACTGGGATGAAGATGTTACCTGAAATACTGTAGGAACACAGTTATGTAACGCCAGCCCGTAGACCACCAGAAAGAAGTCAGAGCTCCCAAATGGACTAATCAGCCTTATCACAAGGTTTCCAGACCCACCGCCAGCAGAATTCCCAGCATAACACTCTCTGTCAAACCTCTACACCATCCACCAACACCGAAGCCAGCCCTCACCAGCAGAACGGCGCTTAAGAACACACCTTGCAACCCCTATGCCAAGCCTCGAAACTGACCAGGGATACCAATAATGGAGAGCATTTTGTAATACGAAACAACACAGAACCAACAGATATACGAATTTCATAGCAATATTTTGTACTAAGAGACAACACAGAACCAACAGAATTTCATAGCAACTACAGCAGCTGCTGTTACCGGCGCTGAAGGTGAACTTGGACATAGCGCACTTAGATTGGACCTGACGTCTTTGTTACCTAGTCTTTGGTAGACGGTAAGGAATATTTCTCTAATGCAGAGGTCTTCAAACTGGGGGGCGGGCCCCCCTTGGGGGGCCTCAAGTGATCCCAGGGGGGGCGCCAAACTCTGGTCAAAAGAAATATTATACAGCTAACATGCCTTTGTTTTAAGTAAAAGCATGTTATTGCAGTTTAAAAAAGGTAACAGTACTTAACTGCAATGTTTAAATAGGTTTAGACCTATTTAAGCATTGCCATCTTTCTAAAATAATTGTGAAAAATTCTCAGGGGGGGCCCAATGATTTTTATTTTTCAACTGGGGGGGCGCAACATTAAAAAGTTTGAAGACCACTGCTCTAATGGGAAGTAGTCTCTCTCTCCCCTTGCTGCTGATCATATCCTGCTCCTCCCTCAGGGTGTAAAGCGATACGTGGGCGTGGCTACAGTCACCGTCCCCAGCCAATAAGATGGCGGAAGGGGGAAAGGCAGCATCTCAAGTGAGCCAATGGGAACCGGCGAAACGATGCCGGCAGCTCACAGGCAGTATATAACTTCCGGTTGCCTCTCCCACTCACTTTTGCTCTCCTTCGCCCACCGCTGCTTCCATCAACGGAGGAAATCTAGCACTCCTGCAGCAGGTACAACAGAGTTTAGAATCCAGTTTCCAGCAACACTTCTTTCCTTTCCCCAGTTCTTCGGAGCCTCCTCAACTCCTCTCCCTCCACGCACACCCTAGTCTTCAATTGTAATTGCCGTTCACGTACCTACCACCCTTTAAGGTAAAACACTTTCACGGTGCGGCGATGACTTTTCTTCGGCTGAGCGTCACCGCTTCTCTATACGTGGACCCGCGCTCCCTTTGTGTACCATGACCCGTTGAAATGGATGCATGGCCATAACCTGGCTCCATGTTTCCGGATAGCTGAGCCCGCTTCCTGATATATGTATATTTTTTTTGTCCTCATCTTTCATGATGCTGGCTGCGGTTATCTAATCTTGGGTGGTAGGGAGGTGGTTGGCCTTTGCCGCGTTCCGAAATGGTAGGCGGAGTGCAGGCTTACTTTTTATCCCATATTTTTTGTATTTGTAATATATGGAGACTTGTAGCTTCGCACTATCCATTGCACCCGCTTCCTTCTGAGGAGCCCTATTTTGCCATTAGTAGTGGTAGATGTTTAACGCACGCATTTCCGTGATGATTCACCGGTGTTCTGTTCTGCTAGCTTTTTACGGAATATATCGCACTGCTATTAGTGATTGGCCACCTGTTGGTGTATATAGTGATTTTCGTCTAAATACTTTATTTCAGTTTACATTATATTTTAAATGATCAGCTGTTTGGGTTTAAATGGGACGTCATATCGAATGAGCAAGGACAGAAGTCTAAGGAAGAAATCGAAGTGGGTTGAAGGTTTACGTAGTTTTTTTCTTTTGGTGGTGGTCTAGATTGATTTTCAAAATAATGGATTATTTTTTAAGTTCTGGTAGCACGTTCAAGTGCCCAATAAGAGTTTGAGTACTTGTGTGGATCGGAGTTGGAACAGGTTTGTTACAGTAAGAAAGTTTTTTTTTTTTAGTTTTTTGGCGGGGAAGGGTGAAATATCGAATGCTCTCGTCTTTTATTGAGTGTATATAGTGGGGGTGAGTAAGAGTTCCCGATTTATAAAAGTCTAGCATAAACCGACAGGGACAAGGGGTTATGTATATGGCACTATGCATAGCAACGAACGGATAGTCTCAGGAACTTTGTAATATGTTTTATGGGGGTTTCTTCTGAATGCACCTTATCTAATTGTGCCGTCCAGATGCATTACTATGTAGTAATCCGAAAGAAGGGTCTTGCATCAACCTTTTTTTCTGTAAAAATATAATTTCAGTAAACATGGCAGTTTAAGGATGGCCCTACCCACAGATTACATGTTGTGTTTATAGGAGGGGCCTTCCAGTCTTCCTGTAGCTCCTGTTTGAATGAGTGACATCCTCGTATCGGGTCTTCTCACGTTAGCACTTTTCTTTCTTAGGAAGCCCTGAATGCTGCAGCATAATAATTTACCGTTGTTGATGCCATTGTCAGCTTCTAGGTTCGAGTTAGGAATATTGTATAAACTGCTTGTGTAGTACACAAATGTCTACTATGGACTTATAATTGACTAGCGGACAAACTGTTAAGTTACACTGAAGACTGGTATCGTGTTCTGGCTCGACCCTGCGCTTCCACGGCTCTGTGGCTATGAAGTTGTGGTAACGGTGGCCCGCTGTGACTGCAAGTGAAGTAGTGGTGGCAGGACAAGCGACATGATTTTCGTGCCTTCTCTCCCCGGGGATCAAATCTCAGCTAGAGTTTACGGTTTATAAAGCGTTTTGTGTGGGTGAAATCGGGCAGCCAGGATTAGTGCATTGAAGTAATCCTTGCCTTCGAGACCGCCCAACCCCCTCGTCTTCAGAGATAACATTGAGTCTCGCTGCCTGCAGAAGCCATCGGCGGCATGCGGAGAAAGTATAGCTACGTTTTGAAGGGAAATAATTACGACGGACTGGCGTGTTTCCCAGACGGGTGTGCCACCTACTGCAAGGACTGATGTGTCGGGAAGCCTGCCCGCATGCTGATGTGTATTTGCGTGCTTCTATGGTAATGACCATTTGCACAGTTGTGAAATGATACCCTGCAAGCGCAGCGTGTTAAGTGTCGGATAAAAAAAATCATTTCTTGGGAGCAAAATGGATGTAATTTTGTAGTCAGTTTCAGTAGGCCAATAGCATGTCATCTACAAGCCAAGTGCGGCGAGTTTATATAGAAAATGTGATGTAGTAAAGATGAGCTCATGTTAACCCGAAGTCATATTTTCTCCAGAACCAGAAACATTATCTATTATAAATGGACTAAGCTCGTCATTTTGCCGAAAGTAGGGTGTTTAGTGGGACTCCACTATAAAGAAGCGCACATGCAACACAACACGGGTCCAGTAAACATTCATTTTACACAACGGTTTATTTGTCTGCGGCTGCTTAATCCCTACTTCTGGTTGGAACCAGATATCAGCTGGTCAACAGTTCTTAAAGGTTCACGGTGACTCAGAAATGTAACTTGGCAGCATTTCCCATGAGAAGGTTATAGATGGCTCCTGCAGAACGAGATTAATCAAAGTAAAGAGTATCAGCTCTTTGTGTTGGGCTTGTAAACAGTTTCCTTGTGTACCTGCTCGTTAAGTCCCACATCTGTTCAGAGCTACTAATCTTGTGCAACCTCACGCTTTTCTGAGCCTTCGTCCTGCCTAACGTCATCTCTCCATAATTATTTTAATATGTATGTGTGACTAATGTCTGTATTTGCCCTTGAAACGTTTGTTTTGGATGCCTGATCCGGTGCAACATTTCTGAAATGCTAGGTTTGAGGAAATCTACTCTTCAGGAAGTGCACCTAGGATGTAGAACCTAAAGGATTGTTATGCCTTTGAGGGTTTTTCTTCCTGAAACTTATTTGCCATAGTCTTGATTCTCGTTTAGCTGCAGTGTGTTCTGTTCTCAGTTGGTTTGATATTTTTAGAATACATGGAAGAGTACATAATCCATGTATAAAAGCCAATCTCCGATTTGTTTGTTGCAGGCACGTTCTAGCTCAGCCCCTTGCAAGGAAGGCATGAAGTTGCCTAAAGTGCAATAACTAAGGGCCTTTTTAGTTCCGATGTCAGGGTCTCCGGCCAGATCCAGCAGCCCAGGGGAATTTCAGGAAACGGTGTATAAAGATGCAGATTCAAATACGAAACAGTTTTTTTCCTTCTGCTGTTTATATCTGCTCGATGAGCAGAAAGGGAATACTTATGGAAATGTTTTTTTAATGTTTTGTGTAATTATAGGGAAAACAATCGCTGCAGGCTTGGGCATTCTGAGCTACAACTTTTTTTAAATCTGACTTGTATTAAACGAATTCCAGCATCCTTAAGCAACATATCTTAACTGCATTTTGGTGTTTATTTGGCACTAGATAGCGCAATTACGTTTACGGGCGTTCTTTCATAGGAAGAGCAACGCTGAGGATTTAAGCATTTTGTGGGAAGGGTGATGGTGTGGCCGTACTTACAAGGAATAAAGTATCTTCTAATACATTAGAAGGCTATTGCATGTCACCTTGAGTTATGTGAACTTATAATGGAACAGCATCTGCTTTCTTGTTTTACATGATCAAGGATCTCCTTGGTGACTTGAAATATCCATATAATGTACGACAATGGAGTAGTCTTTCGTTCACCTGTAATTAAGAAATAATGTATCTGCTCAACTAAGTTATTGCAGTTGAATTCTGACCTCTCAATATGGTGCGAGCAGCCAAGGTGAAAGGCATGCCATCGGGAACATAATTCGGCAGAAGTTTAAAAAAGGAAAACAGGAACTGGCAGTCTTCTGATCTTTTTTTGAATAACAATGTGACCAGTGGAAAGGTATTTATGGCACCGTGTTTTTCCATGGTATAGAATGACCAGAACAATCAGATCTCTGCATGTATCCACACAATCTGAGTCATAACATTCTTAATCTGATTTGAATTAGAATTTTATTTTTGCAAACACGTTTGCAGTGCAGGTGATGCTTTATCCATGTCTGTAATATACACAAGTGCAAGATACCAGTGATGCAAGTGGTTTGTGGGAGGGGTGATGGTTTGAAGATGTATTATAAGGAATAACAACCTTTCTAATACATTAGAAGGATATTGCAATTCACCTCATTCTTCAGCCTCCTTTCTCTGTCCATTGTAATCCGCAGTGAGACGATACTCATGTGTGGAAGGGGGTACTTTATCCCCTACAGTAGTTCGAGGAATGTACGAGACATATTTGTCACTCTTTAGGATTTGTGTATTTCACAACTCAGAAAAGACCTGTTTTCTCCTGACCTGGCTTAATCAGGGAGCCTAGTCAGATCTCCAGAGAAGCCTCCTTGCTGTGCCCAAATAATGGGATAGCCTTACAGTGATCGAGAAGTCAGACTACCTTAGAAGTTATTTAATCTGCAGCTCTAACTTTATTCTAGAATCTCCAGTTTTGAATAGGCTAGCTTCTGCTTTTTCTGCGAAGTGCTTTTTTTTGTAACTCGGTCCGATAAAAAATGGACTGATGCATTTTTGTTAAACCTTAGTTTTTGTGTGAAGTTTACGTTTAGATTTGAAGCTGACTTGTGTAGGGAGCCCAATTTGTTTACTTCGATGTACACCTTATTATGAACAATGTTAAGTTTTCTGTCACCCTCTTGCCTTCTTCTAGGAACATGTCTGGTAACGGTATTACAGAACGTACCTTCATTTGCATCAAGCCAGATGGCGTTCAACGGTGCCTGGTAGGAGAGATAATCAAGCGCTTTGATCAGAAGGGATACTGAATGGTGGCAATGAAGTTTATGCAGGTGAGAGTAGTCTTTGGTTTGCGTTTTGTGTACACAATTGATAGGGTCTAAGCATACACCGTAATTGGGTAATGATATACTGTGATATTGGGTGTGAACTGCTGTACTCAGATCACTGGCATGACCAGGGTTGAGTTCTCATCACCCAGGTAACAATACTTTCTTTGCCACTTGCAGGCTTCCGATGAACTTCTGAAGGAACACTACATTGACCTGAAGGATCGCCCTTTCTACTCCGGTTTGGTTTAATATATGGGCTCTGGCCCTGTTGTTCCTATGGTGAGTGTAGAATGGTCTATGATGTGTATATCCCTACTACTCTGAAGTTATGGAGTTACTCTTCCATTTAAAGTTTTTTTTTAAATGGCATTTGTGTGCTGACCTAGAATTCCAATTTCCTCATACCAATAAAGATTCTTGAGTTAGCTCCAGCCAGCTTCCTAGAATGTGGAATGAAAAGACCAAAGTATGTCCTAAAAGATCCGTGTTTTATACCCTGAGGTAAACCAGGCCCTAGTTTCTGGGAACTACCTGGTGTAAATCCTCTTGGATGAGCCTGCCTCGGTTTTCAGTGCACAATAGTCTTGCAGCTGAACCAGTATGAACTCCTTTTTACTTGTACATCATGTTGTCCTAGCCCTTTGTTTCCTCCCTAGCTCTCTATAAATTGGTAATTAACATTGGTAACCTCTTTCTAGTTCATAGTCAATATTGTAGCCAGATTTCTCCTCTAGAATATTCCCTAGCACCATACTGGGTCCAGAGACTTTTTTTAAGCAATGCTCCCGGAGTACAAGTAGGTGGCATTATATGGCTTCATGGTGACTTCATACAGTGTTGTGGAGCTTCACATAAGCCCCACCCCTGCTTGCTGACATCATTTCTTGATCTTTTTCGATTCCCTCACATATAACATTTGAAGGAAAAAATATATTTACAGGTGATGGTGCGACTACTTAACTTGGGACCTTAAGGTGATCAGCAGACACCTCAGTAGAGGTGGGTGGACAGTGAGGAATCTGCATTTAGACTATTCACCAAGTAGCACCATTGTCTGGATATTTCAAACTGAAGATTCCTCATCTTAGGAATGGATGGGACCACCCAATGGTGGAGGGTCCTCTTACATGTTGAGAACCAAATAGGCTAAAGTCCCTCCTGTCAGATAGGTCTCAAGGTGAATTTCATGAATGTGTAGGAAAGTGCCACTGTTGGCATGGCTACTCCCCACTTTTCGCCTGGTGTTGATGCCAACTTTTATTGACGGTGTGCTAGGATCCTGCTAACCAGGTCCCAGCACCAGTGTTCTTTCCCAAAATCTGTACCTTTGTTTTCAGAATTGGCACACCCTTTGCACACAGGTATTCCCTTTGTAAAATGTATACCTGGTACAAAAGGGCTCCCTCACCAAGCACATGCACACTCCCTTTGCAGCTTGTGTATGCTGGTGGGGAGAAACAGGCAAGGCAGTTGACATGACCACCATTTCAGGGTGCCATGCCCACAAGCTACTGCCTGTGGCAAAAGGTAAGACACCCCTACAGCCCTAAGGCAGGGTGCACTATACCACAGGTGAGGGCATAGCTGCAGGAACCATATGCCCCTACAGTGTCTAAGTTAATTCTTGGACACTGTAAGTGCAGTGTGGCCATATTGAGTACACGGTCTGGGAGTTTGTCATTATGAACTCCACAGCTCCAAAATGGTTTCACTGAATGCTGAGCAGTTTGGTATCCAACTTAGCACAGTGAACTCCCACTGATGACAGTGGAGTTTATTGAAAAAAATGCACCAGCGGCATTTTAGAGATGCCCCCTGTATGTTAGCCAAACTACTAAAGCTGGACTGACTGGTCTTTGCCAGCCTGTTGCTTTCAGACATGTTTCTGACCACATGGGGTGGGAGCCTTTGTGCTCTCAGTGGTCAGAAACAAAGCCTGTCCTCGATGGAGGTGCTTGACACTTTCCCCTGCTGGAGCCGTACCAGCTGTTGGTGAGCCTCAAAGGCTCAAGCCTTGGGTTATAGTGCCCCAGGGAAACTCCAACTGGTGGAGTTGCCACCCCCTGGACAAAGCCCCACTTTTGGCAGCAAGTCTGGGAAAATTAGGGAACACCCAGAGAACCGACCATCCCATCCAGGAGCACCCCAAAGGTGTCCAGAGATGAGGTGACACCCCCCTTTGCAGAATCAATACCCTGTGTGACTCCTGGTTGGAGACTGCACTCATTGTCTACAGCTGGCATCTCCCTTTGGTATTAAGGTACTGATAGGTGGCTGAATACCAAAAAGATGCTTGTCTTGCCACTTCAGATGTATAGCCTCCTGGCACAATGTACTACACCACCATACATATTGCTGTACCACTTTAGTCATGTTGCTTGTTAAGATATGTGCCAGCCTTCCCTTAGTGGTTGGTAGTAAGGCTTTCAAGGCCAAACTGTTTTCCTGTCGCTCAGATTGGTGTATCTCTGCGTCTTAAGAGAAGAAAACTCAGCTGGTTTGTACAGTCTAAGCAAAGGTCTGCTGAACATGACTTGAACCAAGTGGCCATGACAGTAAGGGCATCATTAAATAGTAGCAGTGGCTCACATTTAGTTTGCCTTGTATTTTAGCAAGTCCAGTTGACTTTGGCTTCCAGAGTAGGCAACTGTAAATCTAGGTGTTATCCTGCTCTGTGCACTTTTTTCTGTTGGACCAGATAGTGAGACAAGCTCTGAGGTATCTAGGCCTTTGGCATTTTGCAAGTCAAAATACAGCCCTCCTTTATAAAGAAGGGTAGACCAGGTTTTCCCCCTCCTTGTTAGTGTTAAGCCATTGGCTATGATCCTGGAACACGTTTGAGCCAAAGTTGACTTCTGTTGTCTGACAGAGCTGGTTTGAAGGAAGAAGCTGAAAGTCTGGCCGCTTAACCACAGGGTGTGCTTTAGTTATTTAATACTGCAGGGCTGGTGTGATCAGGTATTTATTCTCACTGCCTACTTGAAGGTAGCAACTTTTGCCGTGTCAGTGATGGCTTGGGGAATTTGGGGCCTGCAAGGATTGACAGAACATCAGATTGTTTACGTGATATTGCAGTCTCTTGCCAGATTAAGTGGAGGTATAGAGGCCTGCTTGACTTTCTTGTGCTTATGGTATGTTTTCAACCTACCAGCAGATTTTGAGTGTGACTACCTTTGTGCGGGGCCTAAGACGTGACTGCAATCAAGAGCAGAACCTCTATCAAATGCAGCCTCTTGAGCCTGGCGACTTAAAGCTTTGCCTATTGATCCTAGATTGTCTTTGGGTGCGTAAGGTTGCACTTAATGCCTGAGTTTATGTAGCGCAAGGACCAGAGGCACATGTCGTTTAGGTCCATGACACATTTGTCTCCAGCAGTTTGGGGCTCAGCTTGAATCCTGACTTTTTCTGGGGAAATTAGTTTCTTGGACCACTGTTTTTAGCCTGCTTGGGGTCTGTCAAAGATGTGGGTGGAAGTGGAGCTCTGGATCAGTCTAGGGGCACAGGAACCTAGAAATAGTTGTTGGTGCACATTGGATAGTGCTTGTGTGGCTCTTTCAAACTGCTGCAGAACCATATGGTGCCACCTACTCGCACATAAGCATTGCTGAAAGTCATTGGTTACATTACCTGTGGGCACACATCTATTGGTGTCGAAGCAATCTGTTGCAGTAGTTTGTATAGTCTACATGTTGAAAGTAGAATTATGCTTAGTTTGTGTAGGCACTGATGTTCAGGTCTTCAGGCATCTTACATGGTTACATTCAAGAACCCAAACTCTGTTAAGCTGATTCTTAAGTTTTATAACTTAAGTCCAGAAGGATTAAGTAAGCGGGCGTTTCAGTGATAAAGACCACCTAGCAAATAACCTGTTTATGCTCCCCTCCTTCCATATCGGCCTTATTGGTGGCTCTCTCAAAATAATCGCCTGGGGGATGTTTAATAGCTTACACTTGGGCAAACTATTCCAAAATCTTGTCCTTTTCGGTTTGGGTTCTGCCAGGGTCTGGGTACAGTGGAGCAGTGCTTTAACCTTTATTGGCAAGTATACTGTCGCCAGGTGCTGCTGCTGTTATGGATTTGTCAATAGCGTTTGACTATCAATCGACCTAAACTGTGGCAGTTGGATTTGTGGGTTGAAGCCGCATTAGTGAATTTTGTGTGTTAATCACACATAATTTAGTAGTGAGGGTTTGGTTCTACAGGAAAAATGTCTTGACTGTTAACCCCTTCCCTCCTCTTACCCCTAAGGGTACACCAAGGGTTTATTTCAGACCCCACCTGTCATATTAACAACCTGTGCCCCACCATAACCAAACTATCCAGTGATGGTCTTGGGGTCCCTATACTGGTACTGCTTTATGCAGGCAATGCAGTACTTGGGGCATAGACCCCAAGGAATTGCATACACTGGTCAGGGCTCAAAAAATCATGTTACTCGACCTAACAGTAATGTACTTGACCCGTAAACAGGTCTCCAATTGTGATCCCAGGCAAATAGTTTAGTCACCTTGTTCTTAATCTCATATGATAGCACCTATGTGAGCTCAGCATTTCTGCAGTACAAAAACAATCTAGTCTTTAAGTAGACTAAAGCTTTCTGCATGTATCACAAGAATCTAGCCCATATACCCATGAGGTCTAGCCCACATAACCTAGGACTTTAGTTTACTAACAACATTCCCATCAGGGCAGTAGTGTTTCTGTTTTTAATAAATATATTACTAAACCATGATGTGGTAACATACTGTCATCTACACACGCTCATTCCAAGAAATATCCAATAACCTCTCTGCTAATTACTGAAAACTATAGTGTATTAATCTCTGAAAATTCTGTTTCAGAAAACATCCTTTGCACCTCAACATGTAAAGTATTCTGATTCATTTTCATCCTACTGAAATATTTTTCATCGCACAAAACAAAGGACTTCCAAACTACTGAAATATACTTACACATTTAAATGTGTTCGGAAAAACCTGACATCCTATATCCTTATATTTTTACATTTTAAGCAGGCGGTCCCACAGTTCACCTCAAAGTCCTGGAACTCTGCAGTCAGAAGGAAAATAAATTGTAAGAAAAACTGACTTTTGACCTCTCTGTGAACACAGAGCAAATTTGACATAACACTATTTAAAGGCATCTTTTATAGCCCCTCCACTTTTCAACTGAACACAACACCTGTTCAGTGGCAACTTGCCAAAAGGGATGAGAATAGCTCGACCTGATCAAAAAAGATGAGTGGTCAAGTGGATTTTTCGAGCTCTGCTGGTTGAATCATTTAACTCTTAAGGGGGGCGTACTTGACCTGGTCACCAGCTTTGGGGAGTCTTACATTATGGCATGTGGGCCAGACCAGAAAACTTTGCAGATTAATGGTGAAGGGGCACTCATTTGGCACGGTGTATGACTTTAGCTACCTGGGTGTTGTTAACAATGCCAGTTTTGGGAACAGCAGATGGGCGTCTCGTCATTTTAATGGTATCGCGCTTCCAGTGTGCATTTGGTGCTGTAGCCTGGGTGAAATCCAGATTGTGTTGAATTAAGCAACTGGTTGGTCTCAAAGTAGCTGGAGAGTTGAACACATCCCTATTTTGGTTCAGGGTGGTGGATACTGCGTCGATGTTAATGAGCTTCCTTAGTACTTTGGTCTACTGGGGGTGCCAGACATCAGCATATCCCTGTGATGGGCTCTCAGAAGACTTTTAGCCATTTTGTTTCTTTAAAGCTATAAACCCTACTTTTGTATCACTATTAAACTATTTTAAAACCCTTGATTTTTAGCGAACTTTGGGATGCATCTCCAGTCTCTTAATGACATTTTGTGGCATTTGCTCCTTTCTAACTGCAACCGTAAGATGCAGGAACTTTAAGGGAGTTTAAGCCGTATATCTTTTCTTAGAAGTTAATCAATCAACATTAAAGTGCATCAAATCGTCTTGAGGTGCTGGAGATGTTGGCTGTTGCATGGTTTGTTCACTCAAATATCCAGGTCTTGAGTTATTTCCAGAATTGCTGGGGTGAGTGGGTGGTCCTGAGGTGCAGTGAAAGGCTGCTCAACGCCTTGGCAGCCAGGCGAGAAAGTGCCTCCTCTGTCGGTTGGCGGATCGGGGGGGTGTATTGGTGAGGAAGCAGAGGTCAGGAGTTTGCTGATGGATGCTGTTTCTTCATTGTGCAGGGCTTTGTGCGTGGGTCAGCATCTTTAACTGGTATCTCTTCTGGATCGGGAGTCAGTGTGGCTTCTTGAGGTGGGGTGTGATGTGGGTTCTTTTGATGAGGATGAGCTGCTGCTGACTTTCATAGGGTCACTGAATTTTTTTAATTCATCAAATAGTAATGCATTTTATATTTCATTTTTAATGTCTATTTTGCCTATGTAACTGTTAAGCTTTTTTTATGTATGTACCTTTTTTATAGCCTCGGTAAGTTGGACAAAGGAACTTGGCTTGACTACCAGCAGACTCTGGCCTTTCACATGACCAAATCTTAACTTGTCAACAGCCATCCATCTGGCCACAAAGAACAGACTAGGTCTTCCATGGCTGTTTACCATCTTGCACAGTGCAGTCTGTGCACGTTCCGCTAGAGAACAGTGTCTTTCCAGATGCATATCATGCTTGGAGACTTGTAGAGCAGCCACAGTCTACACCACAATTAATTTTGTAAAGATTTTTCTGGCAAGATGCATCATTGATCCTTTATTTGAATCACCACTAACTTTCTCCTTCAAGTTTGCCCTGGCAAGTTTTAATTCCCTTTTGGGAGGGAGGAGGGGGGTATGTGGGGGAGTGCTATCCGTACTCTAGTTGGGAGGGACAGCAAAAGAGCAAGTACAGGCATCAAAATCCTGTATTTATTTCTGCTCTGCCTACCTTTGTGTAGGCATAGGCTGCTCCGCAACTATTCAGCACATGGCAAACATGGGAACTGGGGCTCGGATTGACTGCACAGGTAAGATGGAGCCTCCATGCAAGCTGATCTGTTGTACTTGATACTTGCGCATACGGGGACATCTCTTCAGTCTCGCATTCAGTTGAGTAAAAGCAGCACCATGTATTAGAATCACCCTTATAATGTTTTGCAGTTCTAACAAACTTTAATGTTTCCCATGTGATTGCTTGGGTAGTTTAACTTGAGAATTCACTCCACGTGAATGCCATACATTTACTGGTAGAATATGTACAGTAGGAGCTCTGTGCAGTGGAATTCCAGTGGACAAACACGATGGGTCGTGTTTAATTGACCATGTGACAATTATTTTTTGCTTGAAGGTTACTACTTACTTTTTTCAGGTCTGGGAAGGATTTAATGTGGTGAAGACTGGCAGGGTAATGCTGGGAGAGACCAACCCTGTTGATTCCAGGCCTGGGACCATCCGGGGAGACTTCTGCGTCCATGTTGGCAGGTACGTGATGAAAATGGTGTGCATGTGGCCCAGGGAGGAACGTCTTTGCGGGCATCAAATGAGTCACTCACTTCCTGTGGATATGAACACATGATGAAAAGGTTTCCCTGAAGAGGGCTTCCCTCTGTATTTTTGTCATTGCTCTCATGTGATTAATTGCTGCTGTAAGAAAATGTGCAGTTCTGGTACAGAGGACTAATTAATGCATTTACTCCCCCCCCCCCCCCCCCCCCTTTCCGGGAAAAGTCTCCTTGGCCCCAGAGTGCACGGCCAGTAAAAAAAAAAACCACTCCAAACGAGAACACGATTGACTTAATACAAAGTGTGTAGTTTTAAAGAATTGCAGGTGAGACTGACGACGCAATGGAGACTTGCATTATTTGCGCTAGTGCTGCGTTTATGGGAGTGTTGGTTTTAGTCGATTGTAGTCTGTTAAAGGCAGCTTACTCGTGGACTTTTCTGGCAGTTGCTGGCTAGTGTGTTCTGATTCCAGATTGGTTGGCCTCCCTTAAACACCAACCCGCCTGCCCCCGGCCCCCACACAGCTTTTTTCCTTTTCAATTTTCCTTGTTGCAGAGGCATTTACTTTGATAATTCAGTGGCAGCCATCCTTTCAGACTCCTCGTAAGCAGATTGGAACAATGTGTACAGGGAACGGGGATCTGTTTTTATCTCCTGCTTTATGTAAAGTGTTTAGGCTTTGTCGACTTGCTTGTTTAACAAGCCTTTTCCCTCTAAGATAAGCATATTCCCGAAGCTGGATGGAGGAGACCCCGCCTTTAAAGCGGGGGCAAAGTAGATGAGGCTCCGTTAGAAATTCACTTGGCTCTTTTGCTAAGAGTAGCTTTTTTTTTCAACGTGAAAAAGATTTTGAGCTGAGGCCTGCCTCTGGTCTTCTGTTATCACTATCCAGTGCGCTGAGAGCAAGTTGCCCCCTCCACCCCCAGTGGTCCTTCTTGATAGATCTAACCACTGAGTGCCAGAAGGGAGGTAGACACCTGTTAGCAGTCTGCCAACAGCTCCATTTTCATAGAGATTGGACGACAGATTTAAGGTGTTGTAACAGAATTGCCAGTGTTTGTATGATCAGTTCCTTTGTAGTATTGTGTTGTGCATAGATTAAAGTACCTTTTTGTAAACTGAGTTGGAACAGTCGGTTCTAGAGCTGGTGATTGGGTTTTAAGCTCGTGCTTTTCAATTAGTCATGAGGGCTGTGATTATGTATCGCAGTCACTTGCTGAGGGCGTATTTGGCCCAGTTTGCAGAACCATAGCAGCGCGGACGGACTCCGGGACAACGTAGGCAAATTACCCCTGTTCCCATGGCAGAGGCCTTGCAGCCATGTTTGCCCCCCCCCGCCCTACTAGAACACTGCCTGATATGGAAATGACTGCCATGTGAGGCTGATTTGAAACCGGCTCGTTCAAATCGCATCTCAGTTAAGTGAACAATGAAAGCTTATCTATTTGTGGTGTGGTTTTTTCCATTCTTATTTCAACTCTTTCCCTAGTAGTCCAACCTTAAGCTTTTTGTGTGGGATGACGGTAAATTAATAAACGCTCATTAATCTCTTCTGCCTCCTAGTCCCTTTATTGCTAACTGTGGGCACGGACCTATCTTGTTCTGATGCAGGCAGGTTACTTGAACGAAACCATCCAAGATGTTAAAACTACTTGTATCGAAAGCAGTTTTTACCAAGCCCACATGTCTATCAATTTGCTGTTTTTTCCAGTATGTGTAGTCTTCAGGTTTCGCATATCTGCACTGTCCTCGGTTTTGTGAACCCTTCAAACTGTCGTAATGGTGTGCATCAAATGTAGGTGCTGCTCTTTGCACTCTAATGTCTGTTTCCTCCCATAGGAACATATGCCATGGCAGTGACTCTGTGGAAAGTGCCAAAAAGGAGATCAACTTGTGGTTCAAGCCAGAAGAGCTGATTTCTTACACTAGCTGTGCCAACGAATGGATCAACAAGGGGAACTGAGACAAAGGGTCCCATCATTGCCTCTTCGTTTAAAGATCATTCCCTTGGGGGAGCACCTTAAGCTTTTTATTGCCTTGTATTTCTCAGCTCGAAGCAATTTGTAATAAACACTTTGCCGGGCGTCTTTGCTTTTATGGGTGTTTTGTGACCTCGCATGTTCTTGTTTAGTTGGGTGCAATTAAACAGAAGTTTAAAAGGGTGATCAGTTATTTTTTAAAGTTCTTTATTGGTATTTCAATGTGTCAGCAATGGTAAGACTGACAACAGCATGTGCGCTACAAACCTTGCTACGTGGAAGGTCCTGTGTGGGGCCCCAACTGGTGCCGTCTCGCTTTATGTGGATGACGCCCTAGCGTACGAGAGACCACGCAACAGCTGCCTATTTATTTGGTTTCTTGGATCTCTGGAACCAAGACAAGTCTCCAACTGAACTAGGGCAACTCCTGTCTTTCCCCTGCGGAGGGTTTAACACATGGCTGCAGAAGACTTGGAGACTGACCGCCTAACTTGGCAATATGAGATGCTCTGCTACCGTGGGGGGGGGTGAATGGTCAGACCTTCTTGACAGGAACTATGGCAGGAGCCCGACGTCACTGCAGCTGTCCTGGAGCCTCTGGATGCAATAGCCCTTGTTCTTCCCCCTGCCTGCCCCCTTGCAATATATTTTAAAAATGCTGATACCACCACACCTTCTAGTACTTTGTAGCAGTGCCAGTGATGCGCACCAGGGTCTTTGGTGACCTAGAGACTAATTTTTGACCTAATCTGTTCAGGAGACCACAAAAGGAGACTTCACAACCAGTTATTAGAAAAAATAAACTGTATTGCATAAAACATAAGTAGACCAAAAAGACAAATCAGTAATAAACTGCTAAGCAAGTAGTTGTCAGATAATGAGTGCAAACACGAAGAATAATTTCCCACTTGCACATGTCATAAAACACATCCTCTCTGTGCGCACAAAGCAGATTATGAGAATATTCACATTACCCAAGTGAGGCAAAAACAACACATTACATCAGTTTGGGAAATATAGCAAAAACTGAGGATGAAAGAACAGTGAAATGTGGCATCTTCCTTGGGTTGTGGAGCCCCCCCCCCCCCCCCCGCCGGCAAAGGATAGTGCTCTGCTCTGGGGGGGGGGGGGGGGGGGGGCTTTTTCTCCTCCTCCGCAACTCCCCCCTGCTTCTCCTCTCTGGAATCATGGCTGGCCCCTGGGAGAGCACTGGGGACACCCAGAGATGGGAAAACAGCAGCATACCAGACCACAGTGTCACTTTACAGAGTGGCAGTCCCTTTAGCCACCCAACAATCAGTAGGCAGCGGATCCCTCTTGGCACTATACTAGTCCTCTGTAGTATGCAGAGCCAGCAGCGTCTGGTTACAAATCCCACACAGTGCCTTGAAACATTGGGCACAACCCACTATACTTATACTCCACTTCTAGAAGTGGGTAGAAGTTTCCTACCGGCTCTAACCAGTTCCAGAAATGCCTATTCTCCTCCACACTGGCTCCAGACATCAGTAGGGGGGTAAACAAGCTTGTCAGGGCAGGACACGGCTTATACAAATGTGAGTGAGCACTGCCTCTACCAACCCAGGAAGACCACTTAGTATGCAGATGTATCCTCTGTTACAACTGGCCCCTCCTGTGTGATGGCTGTCTGGAAAGTATGCACCAAGTGAAGCTGTCACTCTACCCCAGTTGTTGATTGGAGTCATGCTGTAAAATCACAAGGGTCATAAGCACAGAAAAATGCCCACTTTCTAAGATTGGAATTTATAAACTGTTAATATGGAATCCGCAGTAAGCAGCATTTCTCACTGCCATTTCAACCAGACCGAATATGCCCACGCTCAAAGATTAGAAAATACCACTTAGTCATATGCAGGGGCATTCCTAATGCTACCCTATGAGAGGCAGCAGTGAGAAACCAAATACCAGGACATACCACACAAAAAGGCACATGTCCTACAGCTTACCTACACAGCGCCATGCCCATAAGGCTACCAAGGGGCTTCCTTAGGGATGACCTCAATGTAGTAAAAGTGGAGTTCCTGGCAAACAAATATAGATTCTGAACCACTGTGGCGGTAAACTGCACACAGGCTCTGCAGTGGCAGGCATGAGACCGGTTTGAAAGGCTACTTTTGTGGGTGGCGCAAGTTGCGCTGCAGGCCAGCTAGTAGCATTTAATGTACATGTCCTGGCTATAAGGGATACCACTATACAAGAGGCTTGCAGGTAAATTAAATGAGCCAATCAGGTGTAAGCAGTCATTTCACATTTGGAAGGGAAAGCATATGCACTTTAACACTGGTCATCAGTGATAAAGTGCCCAGAGCCCTAAAGTGAACAAAAAGTCAGAAAAAGGGGAGGAGGCGGGCAAAAAGTTGGGGGATGACCCCGTAAAAAGGGCCAGGCCCCAAGGCTTGTTTCACTGTTTTATTGAAAGTGATTACGTTGTCATTTAAAAAAATATATATAATTACTGGAAAGCAAAAAGCTTTTAACTGTAGGAATAATGCAAATACCGTTTCTGAACACAACACTTTGCAGGGTTGGCAACTATGTATTTCTAAAAGGAAGACCACTTGAACGTCCTTGTGCCTTAAAGCCTCAAACTTAATTCCAAAATTGTGACTTTAACTCCAGTGAAAGTAAGCTCACAAACTGGTGAACAGTTATGTTTTCAGCGGTTTGTTCTGGTGGCTGCTTTAGTGACTGACTGCAATACCACCAGTGTGCCCTTGGTCAGAATTAAGTGTTTCCAAAACCGGATTAAATTGTCCAGACGTCTTCCAGCATTTAATCAGTTTACAAAAGCCATACAGTTGTTAAATTCTTTAGCTTACTGTCATGTCTTAAAGTTGGGTCAAACAACTGTTACTTCCTCTGAGGTCAATGGCGAATTGGGCAAAATGAACAAAATACAATTCACAAGTGTAAATAATTACCGAAAATCAGCCTGAATGGATGTTGATTGATTTGTGCAGTAAAAACCACACCACTGAACCCATTTTTATGCTAAACTGCCAGCATGTAAGCAGCATAGATGAAGTAATATTCCTTTTATTGATTTTTACCATGCTACTTCACCCTTATACGCAGCAAACTTAACCCCCAAAGAAAAAAAGCACACTGCAGATCGTATGCAGCTAATAAAATACAAGCCCCTCCACAAATTTGTGAACCAAGTCTATAGAGCATGAGCACAAGATAAACAGATAAAAGCGGTCAGCAATTATCGGTTGAAGTATTACAAAGGTTACAGTACAATGTCTTCTTTTAGCTCTTAAAATGCATAGGGTTAGACTAGAACCGGGAGCCCTGTTTCGTAGCCAGTGGGAAAAAGTTCAAGTGAATACTTCAGTGAAGTGCGGAGCAAGCCATACCCTAGTGATATCCAGCCATCAATAGGTTCAGCCTATAAATACCAATACATTTTGCAGTGCAGATGCATAACAACATTGTTTTACTTATAGCATATCTATAAACATTGCTATAAAGTGCAAATGCATAATCACCATAACATATCCATAATACATCAGGTGACCTGTGGAAATCATCAGTAGCAAAGAACATGAACTAAAGCATCAATCAGTTGTGAAGTGCAGGTGCATAACAGTAGTATGGTCAGAGTAGCTGCTAATCTCAACAGTGTTATAAATTGCAGCACCATAATCACTGTAAATCATCGTATAACAATAAACTTTATCTGTGAAGAAACAAAAAGGGCCCATGTGATCTTAAGACTGCCTAGTATGTCACCCAGACAGCTACCTCTATTGCCTTCCACCTTGATTATCTCATTGCCTAGTCAAACCTTCCAACCAATTAACAGGTGACCAAATCATGACCTCACACAGCTGCTTGTTGCACCCCTTGCATTATACAAATTGTTTTCCACCTTGTATACTGCTTTAATTCTAGACCTCCACATTGAAAATGATTGGGGCTCTGGATTAAGCATTCTGATGAAGTGCAGAGTTGGGCCACCACCATAGCAACAAATAATAAATATGCCTCTTTACTGCATCATTGTCCTCAGAGCCATCCATCACCCCCAAAATCATTAATACTGGGGTGATCTGGACCTGCCCTCCAATGATAGATCCCATAAAGGTCCCAATATCGCGCATCAAAGAATCTAATTTGGGACATGAAAAGAACATACAATCTCGACCTGCTCCCATCCACATCGATTGCAGTTACCGCTAGACCTACCACCCCATTTAGTCATTTTAGGCAGGGTGTAGTATAAGTTGGAATATGGACTTAGTGTTGACTTTTTAAGCCAGTGTAGGAAGTTGGCTCTGTATGCACTATTTCAAAGTAAGGAATAGTATGCACAGAGTCCAAGGGTTCCCCTTAGAGGTAAGATAGTGGCAAAAAGAGATAATTCTAATGCTCTGTTTTGTGGTAGTGTGGTCGAGCAGTAGGCTTATCAAAGGAGTAATGTTAAGCATTTGTGTACACAAGCTGTAAATGGAGAACACACACTCGTAGACAATTCCAGGCCAATAGGTTTTTGTATAGAAAAATATATTTTCTTAGTTTATTTTAAGATCCACAGGTTCAAGAGTTACATGTAATACTTCAAATGAAAGGTATTGCAGGTAGGTACTTTAGGAACTTTGAATTAGCAAAATAGCATATACAGTTTTCACATAAATGACATATAGCTATTTTAAAACTAGACAGTGCAATTTTAAACAGTTCCTGGGGGGAGTAAGTTTGTTAATTTTTGCAGGTAGGTAAACCACCTATGGGGTTCAAGTTTGGGTCCAAGGTAGCCCACCGTTGGGGGTTCAGGGCAACCCCAAAGTTACCACACCAGCCACTCAGGGCCGGTCAGGTGCAGAGGTCAAAGTGGTGCCCAAAACGCATAGGCTTCAATGGAGAAGGGGGTGCCCCGGTTCCAGTCTGCCAGCTGGTAAGTACCCGCGTCTTCTGATGGCAGACCAGGGGGTTTTGTAGGGCACCGGGGGGGACAAAAGTCCACACAAAAAGTACACCCTCAGCGGCACGGGGCGGCCAGGTGCAGTGTGCAAACAAGCGTTGGGTTTTCAATAGAAAGCAATGGGAGACCAAGGGGTCTCTTCAGCGATGCAGGCAAGGGGGGGGGGGGGGCTCCTCTGGGTAGCCACCACCTGGGCAAGGGAGAGGGCCACCTGGGGGTCGCTCCTGTACTGGAGGTCGGATCCTTCAGGTCCTGGGGGATGCGAGTGCAGAGTCTTTACCAGGCGTCGGGTCTTTTGAAGCAGGCAGTCGCGGTCAGGGGGAGCCTCTGGATTCCCTCTGCAGGTGTCGCTGTGGGGGCTCAGGGGGGGTCAACTCTGGCTACTCACGGTCTCGTAGTCGCCGGGGAGTCCTCCCTGAAGTGGTTGTTCTCCACAAGTCGAGCCGGGGGCGTCTGGTGCAGAGTAGCAAATCTCACGCTTCTGGCGGGAAACGCAAGTTGCTTCTTTGTTGCAAAGTTGCAGTCTTTGGTGAACAGAGCCGCTGTCCTCGGGAGTTCTTGGTCCTTCTAGATGCAGGGCAGTCCTCTGAGAATTCAGAGGTCTCTGGTCCCTGTGGAAAGCATTGCTGGAGCAGTGTCTTTAGAAGTGGGGAGACAGGCCGGTAGAGCTGGGGCCAAAGCAGTTGGTGTCTCCGTCTTCTCTGCAGGGTTTTTCAGCTTAGCAGTCCTCTTCTTAGGTTGCAGGAATCTGAGTTCCTAGATTCTGGGAAACTCCTAAATACTGAATTTAGGGGTGTGTTTAGGTCTGGGGGGTTAGTAGCCAATGGCTACTAGCCCTGAGGGTGGCTACACCCTCTTTGTGCCTCCTCCCTGAGAGGACGGGGGCACATTCCTATCCCTATTGGGGGAATCCTCCATCTGCAAGATGGAGGATTTCTAAAAGTCAGAGTCAACTCAGCTCAGGATGCATTAGGGGCTGGTCTGACTGGCCAGTGACGACTCCTTGTTTTTCTCTTTATCTCCTCCTGCGGGCCCTGGCTGTAGGGGGCAGGCAGCTCCACTAGCTGGAGTGCCCTGGGGTGCTGTAACAAAGGGGGTGAGCCTTTGAGGCTCCCCGCCAGGTGTTACAGTTCCTGCAGGGGGAGGTGTGAAGCACCTCCACCCAGTACAGGCTTTGTTACTAGCCACAGAGTGACAAAGGCACTCTCCCCATGTGGCCAGCAACATGTCTGGAGTGTGGCAGGCTGCTAAAACCAGTCAGCCTACACGGGTAGTCGGTTAAGGTTTCAGGGGGCACCTCTAAGGTGCCTTCTGGGGTGTATGTTACAATAAAATGTACACTGGCATCAGTGTGCATTTATTGTGCTGAGAAGTTTGATACCAAACTTCAGTTTTCAGTGTAGCCATTATGGTGCTGTGGAGTTAGTGCATGACAGACTCCCAGACCATATACTCTTATGGTTACCCTGCACTTACAATGTCTAAGGTTTTGCTTACACTGTAGTGGCATAGTGCTCATGCACTTATGCCCTCACCTATGGTATAGTGCACCCTGCCTTAGGGCTGTAAGGCCTGCTAGAGGGGTGACTTATCTATACTTCATAGGCAGTGTGAGGTTGGCATGGCACCCTGAGGGGAGTGTCATGTCGACTTAGTTGTTTTATCCTCAGTAGAACACACAAGCTGGCAAGCAGTGTCTGTGCTGAGTGAGGGGTCCCCAAGGTGGCATAAGATATGTTGCAGTCCTTAGAGACCTTCCCTGGCATCAGGGCCCTTGGTACCAGTTACATGGGACTTACCTGGATGCCAGGGTGTGCCAATTGTGGAAACAAAAGTACAGGTTAGGGAAAGAACACTGGTGCTGGGGCCTGGTTAGCAGTCCTAAGCACACTTTCAAAACAGAACTTAGCATCAGCAAAGGCAAAAAGTCAGGGGGTAACCATGCCAAAGAGGCGTTTCCTTACACAACCCCCCCAAAAGAAAGAGGATGAGACTAACCTTTACCAAGAGTCTTCATTTTCTAAGTGGAAGAACCTGCAAAGGCCATCTGCATTGGCATGGCAGTCCCAGGTCTGTGTTCAACTATAAAGTCCATTCCCTGTAGGGAGATGGACCACCTCAACAGTTTTAGATTTTCACCTTTCATTTGCATCAGCCATCTGAGAGGTCTGTGGTCAGTTTGAACAACAAAGTGAGTACCAAAGAGGTATGGTCTCGGCTTCTTCAGGGACCAAACCACAGCAAAGGCCTCCCTCTCAATGGCACTCCAACGCTGCTCCCTGGGGAGTAACCTCCTGCTAATGAAAGCAACAGGCTGGTCTAGGCCATCATCATTTGTTTGGGACAAAACTGCCCCTATCCCATGTTCAGAGGCATCTGTCTGCACAATGAACTGCTTGGAGTAATCTGGAGCTTTTAGAACTGGTGCTGTGCCCATTGCTTGTTTCAGGGTGTCAAAGGCCTGTTGGCATTCTACAGTCCAGTTGACCTTCTTGGGCATTTTCTTGGAGGTAAGTTCTGTGAGGGCTGTCACTATGGATCCATATCCCTTCACAAACCTCCTGTAATACCCAGACAGGCCAAGGAATGCCCTGACTTGAGTCTGGGTTTTTGGAGCTGCCCAGTCCAGAATAGTCGATCTTAAGCTGGAGTGGCTGAACTTGGCCTCCACCTACAAGGTGTCCCAGGTAAACCACAGTTCCCTGCCCCATCTGGCATTTGGATACCTTGCTAGAGAGGCCTGTTGATTGCAGAGCCTTCAAAACCTTCAGGTGGACCAGGTGATCCTGCCAGCTGGAGCTAAAGACCGCAATATCGTCAAGATAAGCTGCACTAAAGGACTCCAAGCCAGCAAGGACTTGATTCACCAACCTTTGGAAGGTGGCAGGGGCATTCTTTAAACTAAAAGTTATAACAGTAAACTGATAATGCCCATCAGGTGTGGAGAATGCTGTCTTTTCTTTTGCTCCTGGTGCCATTTTGATTTGCCAGTACCCTGCTGTTAAGTCAAAGGTACTTAAGAATTTGGCAGCACGTAATTTGTCAATGAGTTCATCTGCTCTTTGAATGCGATGGGCATCTGTCTTGGTGACAGAATTAAGTCCTCTGTAGTCCACACAAAACCTCGTCTCTCTCTTTCCATCTTTGGTGTGAGGTTTGGGGACTAAGACCACTGGGCTAGCCCAGGGGCTGTCAGAATGCTCAATGACTCCCAATTCCAGCATCTTGTGGACTTCCACCTTGATGCTTTCCTTAACTTGGTCAGACTGTCTGAATATTTTGTTTTTGACAGGCATGCTGTCTCCTGTGTCCACATCCTGGGTACACAAGTGTGTCTGACCAGGGGTTAGGGAAAAGAGCTCAGCAAACTGTTGTAGGACCTTCCTACAGTCAGATTGCTGTTGGGCAGAGAGGGTGTCTGAATAGATCACTCAATCAACTGAGCCATCTTTAGGGTCTGTGGAGAGGAGATCAGGGAGAGGTTCACTCTCAGCTTCCTGGTCCTCATCTGTTACCATTAACAGATTCACATCAGCCCTGTCATGGAAGAGCTTGAGGCAGTTCACATGGATCACCCTCTTGGGGGTCCTGCTAGTGCCTAGGTCCACCAGGTAGGTGACCTGACTCTTCTTTTCTAGCACTGGGTAAGGGCCACTCCATCTGTCTGGAAGTCCCCTGGGAGCCACAGGTTCCAAAACCCAGACTTTCTGCCCTGGTTGAAATTCAACCATTGCAGCCTTTTGGTCATACCGAAACGTCTGGAGCTGTTGGCTGGCCTCAAGGTTTTTGCTTGCCTTTTCCATGTACTCTGCCATCCTGGAACGTAGGCCTAGTACATATTCCACTATATCTTGCTTAGGCTCATGAAGAGGTCTCTCCCAGCCTTCTTTCACAAGAGCTAGTGGTCCCCTTACAGGATGGCCAAACAGAAGTTCAAAGGGGGGAAACCCTACTCCTTTCTGAGGCACCTCTCTGTAAGCGAAAAGCAGACATGGCAAGAGGACATCCCATCTCCTTTTGAGTTTTTCAGGGAGCCCCATGATCATGCCTTCCAATGTTTTGTTGAATCTCTCAACAAGACCATTGGTTTGTGGATGGTATGGTGTCGTGAATTTGTAAGTCACCCCACACTCATTCCACATGTGTTTCAGGTATGCTGACATAAAGTTAGTACCTCTGTCAGACACCACCTCCTTAGGAAAACCTACTCTGGTAAAAATACCAATGAGTGCCTTGGCTACTGCAGGGGCAGTAGTCGACCTAAGTGGAATTGCTTCAGGGTATCTAGTAGCATGATCCACTACTACTAGTATGTACAGGTTCCCTGAGGCTGTGGGAGGTTCAAGTGGACCCACTATGTCCACTCCCACTCTTTCAAAGGGGACCCCCACCACTGGAAGTGGAATGAGGGGGGCCTTTGGGTGCCCACCTCTCTTACCACTGGCTTGACAGGTGGTACAGGAGACACAAAACTCCTTGACCTTCTGGGACATGTTGGGCCAATAGAAGTGGTTGACTAGTCTCTCCCACGTCTTGGTCTGTCCCAAATGCCCAGCAAGAGCAATATCATGGGCTAAGGTCAGAATTGACTCCCTAAACTCCTGAGGCACTACCACTCTCCTAGTGGCACCAGGTTTGGGATCTCTTGCCTCAGTGTAAAGGAGTCCATCTTCCCAATAGACCCTATGTGTTCCTGTTTTCTTTCCATTGGACTCTTCAGCAGCTTGCTGCCTAAGGCCTTCAAGAGAGGGACAGGTTTCTTGCCCCTTACACAACTGCTCCCTTGAGGGTCCCCCTGGGCCTAGGAGCTCAACCTGATAAGGTCCTAACTCCAGAGGCTCAGTTCCCTCAGAGGGCAGAATTTCTTCCTGAGAAGAGAGGTTCTCTTTTTCTTGTGTTGCAACTGGTTCCCCTGTTGTCTTTCCTTTCCTCTTGGAGGGTTGGGTCCTTTTTCCAGGCTCCAACACCACTTTTTCACCCTGAGCCTTGCACTGTGCCCTTGTCTTGACACACACCAGTTCAGGGATACCCTGCATGGCTGCATGGGTTTTCAGTTCTACCTCAGCCCATGCTGAGGACTCCAGGTCATTTCCAAGCAAACAGTCTACAGGGATATTTGAAGAGACCACCACCTGTTTCAGGCCATTGACCCCTCCCCATTCTAAAGTTACCATAGCTATGGGATGTACTTTAGTCTGATTGTCAGCGTTGGTGACTGGATAAGTTTGTCCAGCCAGGTATTGACCAGGGGAAACCAGTTTCGCTGTCACCATGGTGACACTGGCACCTGTATCCCTCAGGCCTTCTACACTTGTCCCATTAATTAAGAGCTTCTGCCTGTCTTTTTGCATGTCAGGGGGCCAGGCAGCCAGTGTGGCTAAATCCACCCCACCCTCCGAGACTAATGTAGCTTCAGTGTGACCCCTGATTTGCTCTGGGCCCACTGTTGATCCCACTTGGAGATTGGCCATTCCAGTGTTACCTGGAGTAGAGTTTGAAGTGGAACCTTTCTTGGGACAGGCCTTGTCTCCAGTTTGGTGTCCAGGCTGATTACAGCTACGACACCAGGCCTTTTTGTGATCAAAGTTTTTACCCTTGTACCCAAAACTGGATTGTGAAGAGGCTCTGGGCCCACCCTCCTGTGCAGGGTTTTGGGGGCCTGTAGAAGACTCTCTACTATTTTTCCCTTTGGATGTCTCAACACTCTTCCCCTGGGGAGGCTTTGTGACCCCTTTCTTTTGGTCACCCCCTGTGGAAGTCTTGGTCACCCTAGTCTTGACCCAATGGTCCGCCTTCTTTCCCAATTCTTGGGGAGAAATTGGTCCTAGGTCTACCAGATGCTGATGCAGTTTATCATTTGAATAATTAACAGGTGCTCTTTGAAAAATAAATTGTACAGCCCATCATAATCATTTACACCACTGCCTTGAATCCAACCATCCAGTGTTTTCACTGAGTAGTCGTCAAAATCAACCCAGGTCTGGCTCGAGGATTTTTGAGCCCCCCTGAACGTAATTCTATACTCCTCAGTGGAGAATACAAAGCCCTCATTCAGGGTAGCCTTCATGAGGTCATAGGATTCTGCATCTTTTACAGAGAGTGTGAGGACTCTATCCCTACACTTTCCAGTGAACATTTCCCAAAGGACAGCACCCCAGTGAGATCTGTTTACTTTTCTGGTTGCACAAGCCCTCTAAAAAGCTGTGAACCATTTGGTGATGTTATCACCATCTTCATATTTAGTTACAATCCCTTTGGGGATTTTCAACATGTCAGGAGAATCTCTGACCCTATTTATGTTGCTGCCACCATGGATGGGACCAAAACCCATCTCTTGTCTTTCCCTTTCTATGGCTAGGAGCTGTCTCTCTAAAGCCAATCTTTTGTCCATCCTGGCTAGCAGGAAGTCATCTTCATTGAGGCTGTCCTCAATGTTTCCAGAGCTGCTGGACTCTCTTGTGAGAGAACCAGCATCTCTGACTATCACAGTTGGAGTCAGGGTTTGAGGGACCCTGTTCTCCCTAACTAGGACTGGAGGTGGGACTCCATCCACATCACTAGTTTCTTCCTCTAGGAGGTCATCCTCTGAGGGGTTGTCTTTGGCAAACTCTGCCAAAAGCTCCTGGAGCTGTAATTTGGTAGGGTTTAAACCAGCTTTAATATTTTTTAATTTGCAGAGAGACCTTAATTCTCTCATCCTGAGATGGAGGTAAGGGGTGATGTTGAGTTTATCACATTCTCTTCTGCATTAGACATTGTTTCTAAAAGTTGGAATACTTTTTAAGAATCTAAATCTATCTCTAGAACTTAATTCAAACTTTTACAAAACTTTTAAACTCTAAAAGAAATGCTAACAGGGACTAACACAAGGCTCTAGCAGGACTTTTAAAAATTTAGAAAAATAGCTCAAATTGTAAAAATCAGTTTAAATTACAATTTTCGGAATTTAGTCGTGTGATCAGGTATTGGCTGAGTAGTCCAGCAAATGCAAAGTCTTGTATCCCACTGCTGCCACCAATGTAGGAAGTTGGCTCTGTATGCACTATTTCAAAGTAAGGAATAGTATGCATAGAGTCCAAGGGTTCCCCTTAGAGGTAAGATAGTGGCAAAAAGAGATAATTCTAATGCTCTATTTTGTGGTAGTGTGGTCGAGCAGTAGGCTTATCAAAGGAGTAGTGTTAAGCATTTGTTGTACACACAAGCAATAAATGAGGAACACACACTCAGACAATTCCAGGCCAAAAGGTTTTTGTATAGAAAAATATATTTTCTTAGTTTATTTTAAGAACCACAGGTTCAAGATTTACATGTAATACTTCAAATGAAAGGTATTGCAGGTAGATACTTTAGGAACTTTGAATTAGCAAAATAGCATATACAGTTTTCACATAAATGACATATAGCTATTTTAAAACTAGACTGCAATTTTCAGCAGTTTCTGGGGGGAGTAAGAGTTTGTTAGTTTTTGCAGGTAAGTAAACCACCTACAGGGTTTAAGTTTGGGTCCAAGGTAGCCCACCGTTGGGGGTTCAGGGCAACCCCAAAGTTACCACACCAGCCGCTCACGGCCGGTCAGGTGCAGAGGTCAAAGTGGTGCCCAAAACGCATAGGCTTCAATGGAGAAGGGGGTGCCCCGGTTCCAGTCTGCCAGCAGGTAAGTACCCGCGTCTTCGGAGGGCAGACCAGGGGGGTTTTGTAGGGTACCGGGGGGACACAAGTCCACACAGAAAGTACACCCTCAGCGGCACGGGGGCGGCCGGGTGCAGTGTGCAAACAAGCGCCGGGTTTTCAATAGAAAGCAATAGGAGACCAAGGGATCTCTTCAGCGATGCAGGCAAGGGGGGGGCTCCTCAGGGTAGCCACCACCTGGGCAAGGGAGAGGGCCACCTGGGGGTCCCTCTTGCGCTGGAGGTCGGATCCTTCAGGTCTTGGGGGCTGCGGGCGCAGAGTCTTTACCAGGCGTCTGGTCTTTTGAAGCAGGCAGTCGCGGTCAGGGGGAGCCTCTGGATTCCCTCTGCAAGTGTCGCTGTGGGGGCTCAGGGGGGGTCAACTCTGGCTACTCACGGTCTCGTAGTCGCTGGGGAGTCCTCCCTGAAGTGGTTGTTCTCCACAAGTCGAGCAGGGGGGGAGTCGGGTGCAGAGTGTCAAGTCTCAAGCTTCCGGCGGGAAACGCAAGTTGTTTCAAAGTTGCTTCTTTGTTGCAAAGTTGCAGTCTTTGGTGAACAGAGCCGCTGTCCTTGGGAGTTCTTGGTCCTTCTAGATGCAGGGCAGTCCTCTGAGGATTCAGAGGTCGCTGGTCCCTGTGGAAAGCGTCGCTGGAGCAGTGTCTTTAGAAGTGGGGAGACAGGCCAGTAAAGCTGGGGCCAAAGCAGTTGGTGTCTCCGTCTTCTCTGCAGGGTTTTTCAGCTCAGCAGTCCTCTTCTTCTTAGGTTGCAGGAATCTGAGTTCCTAGGTTCTGGGGAGCCCCTAAATACTGAATTTAGGGGTGTGTTTAGGTCTGGGGGGTTAGTAGCCAATGGCTACTAGCCCTGAGGGTGGCTACACCCTCTTTGTGCCTCCTCCCTGAGGGGAGGGGGCACATCCCTATCCCTATTGGGGGAATCCTCCATCTGCAAGATGGAGGATTTCTAAAAGTTAGTCACCTCAGCTCAGGACACCTTAGGGGCTGTCCTGACTGGCCAGTGACTCCTCCTTGTTTTTCTCATTATCTCCTCCGGCCTTGCCGCCAAAAGTGGGGCCGTGGCCGGAGGGGGCGGGCAACTCCACTAGCTGGAGTTCCCTGGGGTGCTGTAACAAAGGGGGTGAGCCTTTGAGGCTCACCGCCAGGTGTTACAGTTCCTGCAGGGGGAGGTGTGAAGCACCTCCACCCAGTACAGGCTTTGTTACTAGCCACGGAGTGACAAAGGCACTCTCCCCATGTGGCCAGCAACATGTGTGGAGTGTGGCAGGCTGCTAAAACCAGTCAGCCTACACGGATAGTCGGTTAAGGTTTCAGGGGGCACCTCGAAGGTGCCCTCTGGGGTGTATGTTACAATAAAATGTACCCTGGCATCATTGTGCATTTATTGTGCTGAGAAGTTTGGTATCAAACTTCACAGTTTTCAGTGTAGCCATTATGGTGCTGTGGAGTTCGTGCATGACAGACTCCCAGACCATATACTCTTATGGCTACCCTGTACTTACAATGTCTAAGGTTTTGCTTAGACACTGTAGGGGCATAGTGCTCATGCACTTATGCCCTCACCTATGGTATAGTGCACCCTGCCTTAGGGCTGTAAGGCCTGCTAGAGGGGTGACCTATCTATACTCTATAGGCAGTGTGAGGTTGGCATGGCACCCTGAGGGGAGTGCAAATGTCGACTTAGTCGTTTTATCCCCACTAGCACACACAAGCTGGCAAGCAGTGTGTCTGTGCTGAGTGAGGGGTCCCCAGGGTGGCATAAGATATGTTGCAGCCCTTAGAGACCTTCCCTGACATCAGGGCCCTTGGTACCAGGGGTACCAGTTACAAGGGACTTAACTGGATGCCAGGGTGTGCCAATTGTGGAAACAAAAGTACAGGTTAGGGAAAGAACACTGGTGCTGGGGCCTGGTTAGCAGGCCTCAGCACACTTTCAAAACAAAACTTAGCATCAGCAAAGGCAAAATGTCAGGGGGTAACCATGCCAAGGAGGCATTTCTTTACACACAGCCATTAACAGCATCTTGTTCCCTAAATCTAGTGACTCCTGAAGATAAAGGACCTCTAAACTAAGTCTAGCTTCCCATTTGGTATTTTGCGCTTCCAGATAATCAGGTAGGCCATGTATCAAAAGGTTTTAAAATGGGCCAATTCAGTCCCTCTGTCTTACAGCCTCAACTAAGGGGATTTTAGCTACTGAAAATGCTTCCCCTATTATTTTGTTGATAAAATTTGGGATCTGAAGAAATAAAAAAAAATCACCCTTAATCGCACCAAAAATTGCTGAAGGAGTGGAGTTGGCGTTACTGAAACAAGTCATGCAGAACCTTAATTCCCTTTAGAGCCTATCTGTTTACAGTTAACACGCGATCAAAGGCCTTCTCAGCATCTAGTAAAGGTAAGTCCATTGATGATCCTGAGGCCTCTGCAACATCAAAGTAGTCACCCTTCTACATGATCTACTGTACTGCAGCCTGGCATGTTGTTGTTGCAATACCAATGCCGAGACAACCTTCCCAAGCTGATTTGCCAAAACATTGGCAAAAGATGTTACCATTGCAGTTTATTAAAGAAATCACCCTGTATGATCTGGGATGAAATGGTGATTTACCTTTCTTCTTAGAAACTATTATATTTGTTATTTGCCACAGGGGTGGAATTTCCCACACTTGTGCCTGTAAAAAGATAGGGAGCATATCTTGTCGAAGTTCACCAAAGAAAAACCTTGAGAAACTCTAGGGGTCGATAATTTGGGCTCGTGGCTTTCCCAGTAGCTAGGGAGTTCATAGCCTTACATTCTTATTCCAAGGAGACTGGAGCATCCAGGGTGACCCTTTCCTCTTCATTTATCCTAACCGTATCCAAGCCTGCAAATAAATCCTCGTACCCATCCAGCGGAGTTTCCAGTTCTTACATATAAAGTTTCATACAAATCTCTAAAGACCCTAACAATATCAGACAAGGATTCAAATATCTTCCCTTCCCTATTTATTACAGCCAGTATCCCTCTTTCCACCTCCTTTTGCCTAATCTGCTTTGCTAATAGTCTTTCGGTATTCTTCCCATGCTTGTAGCACTCTGACCTATAGTGGTTAAATTTGGTGGCCACCTCTCTACTAAAGTATTGATCAACTTTTGATTTTAATTATGGCTATCATTTGCTGGGCCTCCCGAGTATCCAAACTCTTAGTCAGTGACCACGTCAAGTTATCCTCTGCTGGGGATAATTCCTTAAATAGCCCGTGAAACTTGATTTGTCTTTGCTTATGTTGAAACCGGTTGAAGCTAAGGGTTTAAGCCCTGAACCCAGCCTTTAAAGCCTCCCACACCAAGCCATCTGGGACCATCCCTCTATTGATTTCCAAGAAGTTTGCTAGCAATTTACACATATGGTCTAAATACATTGTATCCAACAAGAGTTTTTTTTTTTTTTTTGTAATCAAAGGTCCAACACCCCTGGGTTTTAGTGATGGCAGTCATTGAGATTTCCAATACCAATGAGCTGTAGTCTGAGAGAGGCCTAGGATATCTCTCTATCATAGCCTGACCAGCCAATGCTGCAGATACAAAAAAAATAATCTAGCCGTACCAGCTTGCTATGTGTAAAGGAGAAAAACGTAAAGCCCAGGTCCGGAGTCCTGCATCTGTGCTACACATATATAAGCCCACGATCGTTTATCAACCGCTGCAGTGCTCTATAAACAACAGGCTTCCTCCCTGCATTGTTAGATTGGTCATTTGTCATGTCTACATGGATATTAAGATCCCCACATAAAATGAGAGGCAGTGGCCATGAAGCTAATTCTGTATTCAAACAATAAAAAACAAAAAATCTGGCTCCTCCACATAGGAGCCATAAACTGAGCACTGCATAAGCCATTCTCTACCAGCTCCACATTCTAAAATTGCCCATCTGCTAAGCTTATCCAAGGCATTACGACCAACAGAGCACATACATTTGTTTTCAAGAATAGCCACCCCTCCAAATGGCAAGCCTTGCCGTGTGCAAGCCCAGGGTGACAAGTAAAGATCCTTAACCAATCCCAGTTTGTCCCAAGGGATGTGGGTCCCCTGTATACATACTAAATCAGGATTCATGACCCTCAAGCCCAGTGCCACCCTTCCTCTTTTAGCTCTATTTTTGAGACCACAGGCGTTAATTGTACAAATTTGTAGCTTATGAGTCGACCCGCCATGTGGTGTCCTGCTAATGCTACCTATTCTCAGACCACTCCACATTATACAGACGAGGTGCCATAAAAGAAAGCTACCCAAGTATCTCTGCTTCTGTTCTGGAAGTATTTCCTTATTATTCCATTAATTTTACTTGTTTTGTTGATTGTTTGCTGCTCTGCCCACAAGTAAACCTCACCCCTTCCAACCCTGTCTCCCTCCAGCCCCTGAACCAACACCCCCAACTAGCCTCCCTGCTACCCACTGGACACAGTTGGACCGACCAGGTCCGTTGATGGTGAAATGTGCTTCTGTCTTTGCATAAACATATGAGGAGCCAGTACAAACCAGACAGACCCCTTCACTTGTTGATTGTGCTGATTACACACCACAGTATCCAGACCAACGGCAGCTGCATTTACCTGCTGCCCGGTGTACTATGCCACTTAAAACGATTAACCCACCACTGTAATCAACAGTTATTGTTCAAAAAACAGTCTCCAAAACCAGCCCTCTTTAAATGAAGCCGGGACCCTGCCATGAAAAGGCTGGCTGAAAATGGACTCATTGTTAGCACGGTGGTGCTGAACTCAGTGATGCCATGACCGATTACAACTCTGACTGCCGTCACCCTGTCGGGATCTCCAAACCTTGTGGTGTTGGCGGTCCCCTGGTGATCCAACCTCCAGAGTTGTAATCTGGCAATCAGACTGCCAGGAGTGTGGCAGTACGACCGCCACATCGAGTTTGGCAGTCACAAGACTGCCAAACCCATCATGAGGCCCTTAGTAATTGAATGGAATGTTTTTGGCAGCTTCACTGACAGAGGTTAAGGCAGCATTTAGAAGAATAGCGTCCAGCTGTATTCTTCAATAACCAGTTGTCCACATTATCTTGATAGATTTAAATCTGTTAGTTTTCAAGAGCATACAAATGTAAATAGTAGAACAGTTGCTTTTAAATAACCATCCTTGGGTACGTTGCATACTCTGGTTTCTAGGTAGAGGAATCTTCAATAAGGGAAAGGGAGCCTCCAAATATTAGGAGTCATGGAAGTATGGTGGCAACACAGAAAATACATGGCAACTGGAATTCTCTTACATGCTTCTATATGAAGGGGAGGTCAGTTTCTGCAGTGACTTCTAAATGCTCTGGTGTTGGACTGACCATCTGTATACCTTCAATGGGGATGTGAAGCCCCCCCACCCTACAGAATGTTTGAATGGCTTATCAATCCTATACTGTGTGGAAGGTGCCCTCTGGATTTCTGCATCTAAGACAGATCTTGGGAGCCACTGTCCATATGCTACAGCCTGTTGCAGGAATTTTATTTTTTGTGTAGGTATTTAGGAAGTAGACATTGTTCTGGAGCATACGTGCTCTCAACAGTCCTTTTCTTCAAAAGGTCCTTCATTGTACTTTCGAGTCTTGTGTAACTCATGGAAAGTGTTGTGAAATTTACCAGGTTTCAGTATATTTGAGAGATGTTCCTTTCTCAGGGAGGGCCCATTGTCAGTTTAGCCTCTAATGGGTTGAAGATTATTTTGTCTTTGAGGTGTGTGGCTATGGCATGTCCGAGTTGATTGGAGATAGTAGTAAAATAGGGATCTGTCAAGGGGCTTATTCCACCTTTTTTGTTAGCTCTCTCCTGAGATGGTGCACTCTTGCTTCTGAATCTCCTGTAAATAAAAGACAACACTTTATTGGGGCTTAGAGCCGGCCCATTACTTACTATTGGTTGGCTTCAACAACTCATTTCCTGGCTTCTCATTGGTCAGCAGCTCCTGCTTCCCTGCTCTCTTCCTGTGTATGTAGGGTTTTGTGTAAATGGACCCAGTGCAGCATCATTTCTACGACCAGTTTCCTGCCCTCTCTACCCCTCCCACTGCATCCATTGTCCTTGTTGCCTGCCCCTGTCTCTCATGCTTCATTGCTGTTTACCCCGTTTCTCCCAACCCCTCCGGTGTCCTTTTTTTTTGCCCAACACCCACTCCCTCTCTTGTTGCTTCCTCCATTCTTCCTTTGATACTTACCCCATCCCTTCCTGCATCCTTATTGCTTCGCCTGTCCCGTCAGGGGTGAAAAGCTCTATGATGCTTTATTTTATGGCATCAAGCACTGAATGTTTAAACAATAAAGCATGCATCTATATAGAACAGGTGCATATGTTCTTTCAGAGATTACCTGATTTGCAGTTGACAAGCAGCTAGGCAAGAATGAGTGGCTTATACATGACATCGTAAAGCATATATTTACATGCACATTTAGTTAATATGAATTGCACAATTTGAACCTCTTCTATAAAAGGGCATGATGAAAACACATTTTTGCCATTGCTCATGAGATCAAAATGTATTTTGTCTCGTCCCTGTTTTGAAAGCAACATTAGCTTGCATTCTCAGTGCTGCATTCGTGTCACCAACAAAGTAATTTTTAGCCGTGTTGAACAGCAGCATAGCTGTATGGTGGCAACCTGCCCTTCAGAAGTTCGGCGGACGGTGCCAAACTCATAATCAAGCCCAAAATGTAAATGTGTATTAAATCAATTCCAGCCAATATTTCCACAATAAATTAAAAAAATATGCTTGAGTAGCAGAAGTCCTTGAGCCACAGTACAAAAACTAAAGTCAAAAACATAAACCCACAAAAAAGCAAAATGTCCCCAAAAATCCAGAAAAAGTTGATAGAAAAAAAGAAAAGCCATATCAAATCCACCAATACCCCAATAAAACATGAAAAGCATTTAAAAAATAGAATAAACACTACAGGACAACCAGCAAAGAACAAGGAATATATATGAAACAGTTGGTATAAAAAATCCCAGATTTATTTGCCTTGAAATAAAAAAAAATCTGCACCACCCAAAACAATCTGTCTAAGATTAAAATAAATCCTAAAAAAAAAACACAAACCCACCCTCAAAACAAATAAAATCCTCCCAAAACATGAAACATAACAAAGAATACACAAAAAATATGTACAACTAGACAGATCCCTTAACTGTACATACATAACTAATACTATACATATATATATATACATATATATATACATATATATATATATATATATATATATATATATATATATATATATATATATATTTTCCAGTTTACTGCCTACAAAATACCAACTCACAATATTTCCTTGTCTTAACCAATTTCAAACGTTAAACTGTGTTAACCTAACCAAACAGAACTAACAGCCCCATCATGTACACCCTTTAATAACACTGAAAACGTTCTTACCTTCACTGGCAAACTGCACTGAAGAACCGTTATCTTTGAAAATCAGCTAGCAAACATTAACAGAGACAGACCACAAAATACAATAGCCTGTAAAGAATAGATGAGGAAAAATACATTATCTCCAATAGAAACAATTAATGTATTATATTGTACACATACATACAAAATGTAAATAAAATGAAAAATAATGGGTCAAATTGAGCTTTTTTACAGTATGAATAACATGAATAACAAATCTACATAAATAAGAATGTATTGAAATGTTTATAAAAAAATACTACTGAAATGAAAATAAAAATAAATTGCTGTGTCAATTATTCAAGTGAATACGGATATGTTATTGTTTAAAAAAAAAATATGATACTGAATATATAATTGAAAAAAATAAATAATGCAGTCTCCTCTTTAATTAAATATAAAAATAGAAATCATAAACATAGAAAGCTAGAAAATGTATTTCTGAATCATGCATGAAATTAACATTTCTAAACATCAACAGTGCCGACGCCCGCACTACCTCCCTGGAGCGGGTCACGACCAGTGGCCGACAACAGGGAGGGGGTTAAAAATCCTCCAGAGGATTTTTATTTTTTCCCCGTTGGAGACGCGGAACAACTCCTGCGTCTCCCTCCCGCCCCTTTGTTACGTCAGCACTCCGTGAGGCGCACTGACGTCAAATTGTTTCCCCACCGGGGCAGAAGCGGATCAGGTAAGTGTCCTCTTCTACTCCGGTGGGAGAAAAGAAGGCCAAAACGGCCTCCCCAGATGCCAGGGAGGCATCTATGGAAAGGGGAGACTCTCCCCTTTCCATCGATGCCTCCCTGGCACTGTTTCCTGGCCATGGATCTTCTTTGGGGGGGTCTGCCCCCTTGTAAAAGGACCGCCCCCTGTGGGGGCATTATTTTTTAAACGTAACTGTTATGAGGGCGATCACACCCCCCAGATTTAAAAAACACGTGCAAAACTAGATTGTATTAAAAAGAAAATTACATTGTTGGTGGTCAGCCCTTAGGGTGACCATCTATGGGGCCATTTTATTTTTTTATACATGAGTGCTTTGCCAAGGGAAAGCACACATGTATGAAACAGTTATGTAGAGTTAGTGCCTTTCTTTCTTTCTTTCTCTCTCTCTCTCTCTCTCTCTCTCTCTATATATATATATATATATATATATATATTTTTTTTTTGTGTGTGTTGTTTTCTGGGAGCCACAATTGGCCCCCCTGGGAAACCACACATATACATAAAATATATATAAATAATATAATACCAACAATTTCACCGCACTCCACGAGGACTGTGATCAAGACTCCTTGGTGAGTCGAAACGCGCTGGTGGTTGTTCACTGCAATAAAATACACGTTTATTTGTACCTCGTGGAGTGCGGTGAAATTTTTCGGCATTACATAATTTCGAGATTGGTCTTCTCTGTCACTGGGCACCGGACAGTTGAGTGCGCCGCCTAGCAACCCTTCGACCACTTTGTTTCTAAACATATATATATATATAGATATATATGCAACACAAATTGGTTAAAAGATTGTTGCACGGCGCACTCCACTGCCGGTGCTCGGTGATGGAGGAGAGCAACCTCGAAAATATTTTGTGAACAAGAATCTCACCGCACTCCACGAGGTTCAAATTGACATATATATATATATATATTAATATATATATATATATATATGCATGCATGTATGTCTTTTCTGTAGTGTCAGTTGCCATAAAGTAGCGCAGATGGTTTATTGTCCTGCTGCAAAGGATATACATTTATATGTATTTAGCTGAGTGGATTAGTAAAGGCAAGCGTTACCTGCGCTTTAAAACAAATGTTACGCCAGGGGGACTATGGAGATATGAGTGGCACTTTTGCTGGGTGGTACTGAGGGAATTAGAAGAGGAGGTAATGGGAGGCAGAGCACCAAAAATGACTGTCGCACTGAGTGCCACCAGCGCTGAAGGCTGTGATGATGGGTATGTGGTAAGGTGAAGTAATGCATTCTTTTTTGTTTTTTTCAGTGTTTTCAGAGAATCTGCAGAATTGGAGAAGAAGCGAAGGTAAGGTGACGACATTTCCTATTATACACAACAAACATACCCACAAGCAATTTTGTGACTATCTGCCTTCTACATAGGCTAGTAATTTAGAGGGACGGTTTAGCCAGTAGCAGAGATGGCGTCTCGTTGGATGACTGCTGACCAAACCCTAACTCGGGTTATGGAGGACAGTTCTGATGTAGGCTCAGAGACTGAGACAGCAGATACTGAGACAGCATCTGAGGGAGAGGACAATGGGGCAGAATCTGGGAGTGATTTTTCAGTCGGCGGAGTCCCATCCGATGACACCTTCCAGTGAGTCTGAAGGAGACAATGACGACAGCCGTGCTGTCCCTTTGCAAGCACATTCTGTGCAGCGGGACAACATTGGGTTAGCCGAACCCAGAGAGCACATGCTTGCGGCCGCAAGCACAGAGAGAGTGCTCTCTTGGCAGCCCCCCTGTTTAGTTCAGCCCCAAATTCCACCTTTTACTGGTGACGCTGGATGTAAAGTCGATACAGCTAACTTTTTGCCAGTCGACTACATCCATCTATTTTTGGATGTTGACTTCCTTCAGAAAATTGTGCAGCAAACAAATTTGCATGCAGACCAATTTCTGAGGGAGCGTGGAGGCATTCTAGGGCCCTGTTGTAGGGCACGCCAGTGGACTCCCACTCCGCTGGCGGAGTTGAAGATATTTTTGGGCCTTACGCTCAAAATAGGGTTAGTGCAGAAACCCACCTTGCAGTCCTACTGGACGACTTGCACGGTTTGGGTAACTCCCATCTTCGCACCATACATGAGCAGAGATCATTTTTGCTACTGCAGCGCATGCTGCATTTCAATAACAATTCTGCTGCATTGCCCTGGGACCATCCGGACCATGACAGGTTGTTCACAATTCTGCCTGTTGTGGAACATTTGTCTGCCTGGTTTCCAGAGATCTATACTCCTGGAAAGAATATAGCAGACGATGAGTCCTTGATCCTGTACAAAGGACGGCTCCTTTTCAGACAGTACATTGCTAGCAAAAGAGCTTGCTATGGCATAAAGCTGTACATGCTGTGTGAGAGCTCTTCTGGCTATGTATACAGCTTGAGAGTGTATGCAGGGAAGGATTCTACCCTAAACCTTGTAGGTTGCCCTCCCGCGTTAGGGGTCACAGGTAAGATTGTATGGGAACTTGTCCAGCCACTTCTTTACAAAGGTTATAACCTTTATGTGGACAATTTCTATACAGGAGTAGAGCTGTTCAGTGAGTTCTACAAAGCTGGCACTGTGGCCTGCGGTACAGTTCGTTGTAACCGCAAAGGATTCCCGCAGGAGCTTGTTTGCAAGAAGCTCCAGAAATCAGAGAGTACTGCATTGCGTTCTAACGAACTGCTCGCAGTCAAGTTCTTAGATAGGCGTGATGTATACGTGCTCACTACAATTCATGATGAGAGCACTTTTATTATCACGGTTTGGGGTCAGATGGCCAAAGTCCACAAGCCCATCTGTATACTTGATTACAATAAGTACATGGACGGAGTGGACAAGAACGACCAGGTTCTTCAACCATACAATGCGTGCTGTAAAACTCGCACTTGGTACAAGAAACTGTTTACCCACCTGATTCAGATGGCAACATATAATGCGTATGTTGTTTACCGTCAGACAACCACAGGAAGACTCATGACTTTCCTTGACTTCCAGTTGTCTATAATTGAAAGCCTCACTGCTGTTACAGAAGCAGCAGCAGACTCCACCTCACATATTCTGGAGAATGTGGCAAGGCTACAGAAGCGACACTTTGCTGATCGCAGTCCTAAAACACCCAAAAAGGACCGTCTATGTCGTCGCTGTAAAGTGTGCTCGAAGCATGGAAAGCGGCAGGAGAGTGGGTATTACTGTCCCCAGTGTCCATCACAACCAGGCCTCTTTATCCCTACTTGCTTCACGTTGTATCATACTAAAGCAAAGTTCTGGGAAATCGACTGAGGTTGAGCTGCCGTTGGGTAATCCTTTCAGTGGCAGTGCATGGATACTGAACGTCCATGGGCCACTGCTTCGTTAGGCAAGGAGCCACAGAATTTTACTTCATCATGGACTTCCTTTTGGACTGCTTGAGAGCTAAATCCACTGTCAGAACGTGGTCGGTGTTCTGTTCAATTAACATGCATTATATTCCCCCTACTGCATATACTAGTGGACAGAACATATGTCACATTGTCACGGAGTAACCTTTCTTCACCAGCATGTCTACCTTACTTTCAATGGTAGATATGCTCTCTCAGTTCTAGGAATCACTTTGTACGGCATACTTGGAAACCCCCAACTTGCATCCACAAACTAGTATAGGTTTACTTGGCAATTATACAGGATTAGCCAGGACTCTGATGAGAACAGAGACATGATTGGGTAAGGAAAGCTTATGGTAGGTGTGCCTTCACAGGGTTATTGCACAGGTAGAAGGCAGATAGTAAAGGTAGTACAGATGTACATCATCTAAACCTATGGATTCAAACCCATTGGTGCCATCCAAGCACTGAAGGAGAATGACTTGTATAGGTCAGTGTTTGACCTGCTTTTCATGTTCATCCTCCATCAGAACTTAGTAGATGTTCAGTTTGCTGTATAAGTGCATTACAGTCACATCACTGCACATAATGTTGGCTGGGACATATGCTACGTTCTCATGGACTACCCTGTGTCCCAAACACTACCCTTTTTCATAGCCTATGACCTTCTCTTTAGGGAACATCATGAGAAATCCCCAGCATGTCTCCCTTAGTTTCAAAGGTAGATATGCTCACTCAGTTCGAGGAATCGCTTTGTACGGCATACTCGGACACCCCCAACTTGCATCCACAAACTGGAAGGAGTTGGATTTAGCACAGAGAGTGCGTTAAAGGCGCATGAAAAACATGTCTTCCTGAGCCTCAGGTGGCTGTCACAGGAGTCATTAGTAAAAGTTTGTTACGCATGCATTTGGTAATGTTAAGGAAGGAGGCAGTTACTTGACAGGTGGTAAAATGTATTCAAACTTATTCCGTTCTGTGGCGTGTGAATGTGATGGGCCCTTGTCTGGCAGCGGTAAGTTAATGTGAGTGCAGTGATTGGTTGGATTGGGCCTGTGGCCTGCGATATGAAAGGGTTTGTTTGTTGTGCGTGAATAGCGTGTGAATGGACCATAAAGAGGTTGGTGCCTGGACGCGGCTTTATGGCCCACCTTCAGAAGGTTTGGTTTCAATATTCAGATACTTTGATAAGTATTCATGCTTTGAAACCATAATTTCTGGAGGTGCTAAAGCCAACCAGTGTGAGTGGTGGGTTAACTTTAACAAACCAGTACCAGGGGAGTCCAAGGGTGCAGGACTTGCGTGGCTTTCACCAGTTTTCCTTCACCCAAAATCCCCTTGAAATCACAAAATGTGCTTAAAAAACACATTTGCCTTGCATTCCAATGAGCAGAAGTCCAGGGATCTGCAGGGATCCACAAGTTCCACTAAGTCTTCAGCGAAAAACTGCCTCACTTTAGTCAGTGGGCAAGTGACCACAACAGGGAAGTACCCAAAACGGATTGTGGAGACATTCAAATTACCTACCACAAAACAGCCTCGTTTTTTAAGACAATCACATAAATATTTGGTCCTGGGCTCGGCAACCGTATAGGGAATCCTACCAAACACAGACATTTCTGAAAACTAGACACCCAAGGCAGCCCACGTAACTGTGGCGTGTTTAGATTTATCAAAGTTTTCTTACCCAGAATACCCGGCAAAAGTGAAGCGTTGATTAAAACCACTATTTTTCCTTTCTTTTTTATCACAGAAACTACAGGAATGTGCAGGGATCCTCAAAATACCACCCAGTGTTTCCCCTGATAAAAACACAACGCCGCTTGTGTGCCTGCTCCAGGTATGGATCACTCCAGGGTTAACAGTAGCCCTCATGCAAGGACTACCATTGACCCTTGTGTGATCCATTCCTGTCACGGGCACTAGCCCTACCCACACAAGTGAGGTACCATTTCTATCATGAGACTTGAGGGAACGCTGGGTGGAAGGAAATTTGTGGCTCCTTTCAGATTCCAGAACTTTCTGACACCGAAATGTGAGGAAAAAGTGTTTTTTTAGCCCAATTCTGAGGTTTGCAAAGGATTCTGGGTAACAGAACCTGGTGAGAGCCCCACAAGTCACCTCATCTTAGATTCCCCTAGGTCTCTAGTTTCCAAAAATGGACAGGTTTGGTAGGTTTCCCTAAGTGCCGGCTGAGCTAGAGGCCAAAATCCACAGGTAGGCAGTTTGCAAAAAACACCTCTGTTTTCTTTGAGAAAATGTGATATGTCCACTTTGTGTTTTGGGGCATTTCCTGTTGCAGGCACTAGGCCTACCAACACAAGTGAGGTACTATTTTTATTGGGACACTTGGGGGAACGCTGGGTGGAAGGAAATTTGTGGCTCCTCTCAGATTCCAGAACTTTCTGACACCGAAATGTGAGGAAAAAGTGTTGTTTTAGCCAAATTTTGAGGTTTGCAAAGGATTCTGGGTAACAGAACCTGGTGAAAGCCCACAAGCACCCCATCTTGGATTCCCCTAGGTCTCTAGTTTTAAAAAATGCACAGGTTTGGTAGGTTTCCCTAAGTGCCGGCTGAGCTAGAGGCCAAAATCCACAGGTAGGCAGTTTGCAAAAAACACCTCTGTTTTCTTTGAGAAAATGTGATATGTCCACTTTGTGTTTTGGGGCATTTCCTGTCGCGAGCACAGGGCCTACCCACACAAGTGAGGTACCATTTTTATCGGGACACTTGGGGAAACGCTGGGTGGAAGGAAATTTGTGGCTCCTATCAGGTTCCAGAACTCTCTGTGACCGAAATGTGAGGAAAACGTGTTTGTTTAACAAAATTTTGAGGTTTGCAAAGGATTCTGGATAACCGAACCTTCTCAGAGCCCTGCAAATCGAAACATCTTGGAGTCCCCTAGGTCCCTAGTTTTAAAAAATGCACAGGTTTGGTAGGTTTCCCTAGGTGCCGGCTGAGCTAGAGGCCAAAATCTACAGGTAGGCACTTTGCAAAAAACACCTCTGTTTTCTGTCAAAAAATGGGATTTGTCCACATTGTGTTTTGGGGCATTTCCTGTCACGGGCGCTAGGCCTACCTACACAAGTGAGGTATCATTTTGATCGGGAGACTTGGGGGAAAGCTGGGTGGAAGGAAATTTGTGGCTCCTCTCAGATTCCAGAACTTTCTGACACCGAAATGTGAGGAAAAAGTGTTTTTTTTAGCCCAATTCTGAGGTTTGCAAAGGATTCTGGGTAACAGAACCTGGTGAGAGCCCCACAAGTCACCTCATCTTAGATTCCCCTAGGTCTCTAGTTTCCAGAAATGCACAGGTTTGGTAGGTTTCCCTAAGTGCCGGCTGAGCTAGAGGCCAAAATCCACAGGTAGGCAGTTTGCAAAAAACACCTCTGTTTTCTTTGAGAAAATGTGATATGTCCACTTTGTGTTTTGGGGCATTTCCTGTTGCAGGCACTAGGCCTACCAACACAAGTGAGGTACTATTTTTATTGGGACACTTGGGGGAACGCTGGGTGGAAGGAAATTTGTGGCTCCTCTCAGATTCCAGAACATTCTGACACCGAAATGTGAGGAAAAAGTGTTGTTTTAGCCAAATTTTGAGGTTTGCAAAGGATTCTGGGTAACAGAACCTGGTGAACGCCCCACAAGCACCCCATCTTGGATTCCCCTAGGTCTCTAGTTTTAAAAAATGCACAGGTTTGGTAGGTTTCCCTAAGTGCCGGCTGAGCTAGAGGCCAAAATCCACAGGTAGGCAGTTTGCAAAAAACACCTCTGTTTTCTTTGAGAAAATGTGATATGTCCACTTTGTGTTTTGGGGCATTTCCTGTCGCGAGCACAGGGCCTACCCACACAAGTGAGGTACCATTTTTATCGGGACACTTGGGGAAACGCTGGGTGGAAGGAAGTTTGTGGCTCCTATCAGGTTCCAGAACTCTCTGTCACCGAAATGTGAGGAAAACGTGTTTGTTTAGCAAAATTTTGAGGTTTGCAAAGGATTCTGGATAACAGAACCTTCTCAGAGCGCTGCAAGTCGAAACATCTTGGAGCCCCCTAGGTCTCTAGTTTTAAAAAATGCACAGGTTTGGTAGGTTTCCCTAGGTGCCGGCTGAGCTAGAGGCCAAAATCTACAGGTAGGCACTTTACAAAAAACACCTCTGTTTTCTGTCAAAAAATGGGATTTGTCCACATTGTGTTTTGGGGCATTTCCTGTCGCGAGCGCTAGGCCTACGTACACAAGTGAGGTATCATTTTTATCGGGAGACTTGGGGGAAAGCTGGGTGGAAGGAAATTTGTGGCTCCTCTCAGATTCCAGAACTTTCTGACACCGAAATGTGAGGAAAACATGTTTTTTTAGCCAAATTTTGAGGTTTGCAAAGGATTCTGGGTAACAGAACCTGGTGAGAGCCCCACAAGTTAGCTCATCTTGGATTCCCCTAGGTCTCTAGTTTCCAAAAATGCACAGGTTTGGTAGGTTTCCCTAGGTGCCGGCTGAGCTAGAGTCCAAAATCCACAGGTAGGCAGTTTGCAAAAAACACCTCTGTTTTCTTTGAGAAAATGTGATATGTCCACTTTGTGTTTTGGGGCATTTCCTGTCGCAGGCACTAGGCCTACCAACACAAGTGAGGTATCATTTTTATCGGGACACTTGGGGGAACGCTTGGTGGAAGGAAGATTGTGGCTCCTCTCAGATTCCAGAACTCTCTGTCACCTAAATGTGATGAAAAAGTGTTGTTTTAGTCAAATTTTGAGGTTTGCAAAGGATTCTGGGTAACAGAACCTGGTGAGAGCCCCACAAGTCACCCCATATTGGGTTCCCCTAGGTCTCTAGTTTTAAAAAATGCACAGGTTTGGTAGGTTTCCCTAAGTGCCGGCTGAGCTAGAGGCCAAAATCCACAGGTAGGCAGTTTGCAAAAAACACCTCTGTTTTCTTTGAGAAAATGTGATATGTCCACTTTGTGTTTTGGGGCATTTCCTGTCGCGAGCACAGGGCCTACCCACACAAGTGAGGTACCATTTTTATCGGGACACTTGGGGAAACGCTGGGTGGAAGGAAATTTGTGGCTCCTATCAGGTTCCAGAACTCTCTGTGACCGAAATGTGAGGAAAACGTGTTTGTTTAGCAACATTTTGAGGTTTGCAAAGGATTCTGGATAACCGAACCTTCTCAGAGCCCTGCAAATCGAAACATCTTGGAGTCCCCTAGGTCCCTAGTTTTAAAAAATGCACAGGTTTGGTAGGTTTCCCTAGGTGCCGGCTGAGCTAGAGGCCAAAATCTACAGGTAGGCACTTTGCAAAAAACACCTCTGTTTTCTGTCAAAAAATGGGATTTGTCCACATTGTGTTTTGGGGCATTTCCTGTCACGGGCGCTAGGCCTACCTACACAAGTGAGGTATCATTTTGATCGGGAGACTTGGGGGAAAGCTGGGTGGAAGGAAATTTGTGGCTCCTCTCAGATTCCAGAACTTTCTGACACCGAAATGTGAGGAAAAAGTGTTTTTTTTAGCCCAATTCTGAGGTTTGCAAAGGATTCTGGGTAACAGAACCTGGTGAGAGCCCCACAAGTCACCTCATCTTAGATTCCCCTAGGTCTCTAGTTTCCAGAAATGCACAGGTTTGGTAGGTTTCCCTAAGTGCAGGCTGAGCTAGAGGCCAAAATCCACAGGTAGGCAGTTTGCAAAAAACACCTCTGTTTTCTTTGAGAAAATGTGATATGTCCACTTTGTGTTTTGGGGCATTTCCTGTTGCAGGCACTAGGCCTACCAACACAAGTGAGGTACTATTTTTATTGGGACACTTGGGGGAACGCTGGGTGGAAGGAAATTTGTGGCTCCTCTCAGATTCCAGAACATTCTGACACCGAAATGTGAGGAAAAAGTGTTGTTTTAGCCAAATTTTGAGGTTTGCAAAGGATTCTGGGTAACAGAACCTGGTGAACGCCCCACAAGCACCCCATCTTGGATTCCCCTAGGTCTCTAGTTTTAAAAAATGCACAGGTTTGGTAGGTTTCCCTAAGTGCCGGCTGAGCTAGAGGCCAAAATCCACAGGTAGGCAGTTTGCAAAAAACACCTCTGTTTTCTTTGAGAAAATGTGATATGTCCACTTTGTGTTTTGGGGCATTTCCTGTCGCGAGCACAGGGCCTACCCACACAAGTGAGGTACCATTTTTATCGGGACACTTGGGGAAACGCTGGGTGGAAGGAAATTTGTGGCTCCTATCAGGTTCCAGAACTCTCTGTCACCGAAATGTGAGGAAAACGTGTTTGTTTAGCAAAATTTTGAGGTTTGCAAAGGATTCTGGATAACCGAACCTTCTCAGAGCTCTGCAAGTCGAAACATCTTGGAGCCCCCTAGGTCTCTAGTTTAAAAAAATGCACAGGTTTGGTAGGTTTCCCTAGGTGCCGGCTGAGCTAGAGGCCAAAATCTACAGGTAGGCACTTTACAAAAAACACCTCTGTTTTCTGTCAAAAAATGGGATTTGTCCACATTGTGTTTTGGGGCATTTCCTGTCGCGAGCGCTAGGCCTACGTACACAAGTGAGGTATCATTTTTATCGGGAGACTTGGGGGAAAGCTGGGTGGAAGGAAATTTGTGGCTCCTCTCAGATTCCAGAACTTTCTGACACCGAAATGTGAGGAAAACATGTTTTTTTAGCCAAATTTTGAGGTTTGCAAAGGATTCTGGGTAACAGAACCTGGTGAGAGCCCCACAAGTTAGCTCATCTTGGATTCCCCTAGGTCTCTAGTTTCCAAAAATGCACAGGTTTGGTAGGTTTCCCTAGGTGCCGGCTGAGCTAGAGTCCAAAATCCACAGGTAGGCAGTTTGCAAAAAACACCTCTGTTTTCTTTGAGAAAATGTGATATGTCCACTTTGTGTTTTGGGGCATTTCCTGTCGCAGGCACTAGGCCTACCAACACAAGTGAGGTATCATTTTTATCGGGACACTTGGGGGAACGCTTGGTGGAAGGAAGATTGTGGCTCCTCTCAGATTCCAGAACTCTCTGTCACCTAAATGTGATGAAAAAGTGTTGTTTTAGTCAAATTTTGAGGTTTGCAAAGGATTCTGGGTAACAGAACCTGGTGAGAGCCCCACAAGTCACCCCATATTGGGTTCCCCTAGGTCTCCAGTTTTTAAAAATGCACAGGTTTGGTAGGGTTCCCTAGGTGCCGGCTGAGCTAGAGGCCAAAATCCACAGGTAGGCACTTTGCAAAAAACACCTCTGTTTTCTTTGAGAAAATGTGATGCGTCCACGTTGTGTTTTGGGGCATTTCCCCACAAGTGAGGTACCATTTTTATCGGGAGACTTGGGGGAACATAGAATAGCAAAACAAGTGTTATTGCCCCTTGTCTTTCTCTAAATGTTTTCCTTCCAAATATAAAAGAGTGTGTAAAAAATACATCTATTTGAAAAATGCCCTGTAATTCACATGCTAATATGGGCACCCCAGAATTCAGAGATGTGCAAATAACCACTGCTCTTCAACACCTTATCTTGAGCCCATTTTGGAAATACAAAGGTTTTCTTGATACCTATTTTTCACTCTTTATATTTCAGCAAATGAATTGCTGTATACCCAGTATAGATTGAAAACCCACTGCAGGGTGCAGCTCATTTATTGGCTCTGGGTACCTAGGGTTCTTGATGACCCTACAAGCCCTATATATCCCCGCAACCAGAAGAGTCCAGCAGACATAACGGTATATTGCTTTCAAAAATCTGAAATCGCAGGAAAAAGTTACAGAGTAAAACATAAAGAAAAATGGCTGTTGTTTTCAGCTCAATTTCAATTTTTTTTTTTATTTCAGCTGTTATTTTCTGTAGGAAAACCTTGTAGGATCTACACAAATGAACCTTTGCTGAATTCAGAATTTTGTTTATTTTTCAAAAATAGTTAGCTTTCCGGGATCCAGCATTGGTTTCACACCCATTTCTGTCACTAAGTGGAAGGAGGCTGAAAGCACAAAAAATAGTAAAAATGGGGTATGTCTCAGAAAAATGCCAAAATTGTGTGAAAAATGTGGTTTTCTGATTCAAGTCTGCCTTTTCTTGAAAGATGGGAAGATGATGATTTTAGCACAGCAAACTCTTTTTTGTTGCCATTTTCAGGGGACAAACCACAAGCCTTCTTCGGCAGCCCTTTTTTTCATTTAAAAAAAAAAAAAACTAAATGTTTGCTCTATTTTGGCTAATTTCTTGGTCTCCTCCAGGGGAAACCACAAACTCTGGGTACCTTTAGAATCCCTAGGATTTTGGAAAAAAAGGATGCAAATCTGGCATGGATAGCTTACGTGGAAAAAAGTTATGAAGGCCTAAGCGCAAACTACCCCAAATAGCTAAAAAAAAAAAAGGGCTCAGCACTGGGGTGGGGTGGGTGGTGGGGGGGGGGGACAGCCCAGCAGCTAAGAGGTTAACATCTATTTGAAAGTAAAATATTGATGTTTAAATTCCGCAATTTATAAAAAAACAAAAAGGGCAGGGCGGTGGAGGCACATTTGTTATTTCTGCTCAAAACCTAGCCACATTTGGGCAAGTGTTGGACTTTAAAGACATGTAAACTTTTACCATTCAAACCATAACAAAGATAAGACAATAAGTATATAAAAATGTTAAAATAATCAATTTCATAACTTGAAACAATTCAACATTTTCATATTAATTAAATTAGATACAAATGTTAAACACAATTATTAAACAACAACAAAATAAACAATTTATTGCAGAGTTGAAATAATATTAACACCACCCACATCCATAACCATAATATATTTAATCTATGGATAATTACATTAAATAACAACAAAATAACTTTAGAATTAGAAAAAAACGATGATACTATTCATTTAACTAATCCAAATGTATAATTTATAAATTAACAATCTCAAATATATAGCAGAAATAAATCAATTAATCGATTGAAATAAAAATATTATTACTATCTGGAAACAGTAAATACATTTAAAATAAAAAAGGAAAACTAAAGCATCAACAAAATGTTTTAATGAATTGATGCACTATATCAAGTAACTGTAGGAAGTTGAGATAGTGTGCACAGAGTCCAAGGGTTCCCCTTAGAGGTTGATCGTGGCAAAATTAGATAATACTAATGCTCTATTTTGTGGTAGTGTGGTCGAGCAGTAGGCTTATCAGAGAGTAGTGTTAAGCATTTGTTGTACACACACACAAAGGCAATAAATGAGAACACACACTCAAAGACTTAAATCAAGGACAATAGGTTTTTATATAGAAAAATATGATTTTCTTAATTTATTTTAAAAATACAAGATTCATAAATTGTAAGGTACTTGGCATTGGTAAATATGGAACTCTGAATTAAAACAGTAATGTACACAGTTTTGGCAAAAACGTCAATAAGCTATTTTAAAGCGGACACTGCAAAAATCAACAGTTCCTGGGGGAGGTATGTAGTGGTTAGTTTTTCAGGTAAGTAAAGCACCTACAAGTTCAGTCTCCAGAGCTTAGGCAGCCCACCATTGGAGGTTCAAGTCAACCCCAAACACCCAGCACCTGCAACACATGGCCGATCAGGTGCAGAGGCAAAAGATTAAGGGTGCTCCGGTTCCAGTCTGCTAGCAGGTAAGTACCTGCGTCCTCAGGGAGCAGACCAGGGAAGTTTTGTAGAGCACTGGGGTATCACAAATAGGCACACAAAATACATCCTCAATGGCACAGGGGCGGCTGGGTGCAGTGTGTGAAGTAGGTGTCGGGTTTTAGGTAGAAATCAATGGAGAAGACCAGGGGGTCATTCTGGCAATGCAGGCAGAGCACAGGGGGGCTTCTCAGGCCAGCCACCGACTGGGCAAGTATGAGGGCTGCCTGTTGGTCACTCCTGCACCGGTATTTGGTTTCTCTTGGGCCTGGGGGCTGCGGGTGCAGTGCTTCTTTCAGGCGTCGGGATCTTTGTTACCGGGCAGTCGCGGTCAGGGGAATCCTCTGGATTATCTCTGCAGGCGTTGCTGTGGTGATGCGGGGAGGTCGTCTCAGGGTGTCCACGTTGTGGGAGTTGCCTGGGGGTCCTCTCTGCAGTGTTGGTTCTTCTGGACACGAGCTGGGAGTGTCGGGTGCAGAGTGTCTGCGACTCACGCTTCCGCAGTGAGGCTGGAGTCCCTTTAAAGATGGTTTCTTTGTAGTTGTTTGAACAGAGCCGCTGTCCATGGGAGTTTCTTGGTCCTTTGGTTGCAGGGCAGTCCTCTGAGTCCTTAGAGGTCGCTGGTCCTACTGCATGCGGGGCTGTGCAGGTTCTTTGAGTCTGGAGAGAGGCTGGTAGGGCTGGGGCCAAGTCAGCTGTTGTGTCCCTCGTCTCTGGGGGCTTTCAGGTCAGCAGTCCTTCTTCTTGTGGCAGGTCGTCAGGAATCTGATTTCCTGGGTTCAGGGTCGCCCCTAAATACTCAATTTAGGGGTGTGTTTAGATCTGGGGGACAGCAGCTAAAGGCTACTGTCCTTGAGGGTGGCAACACCCTTTTGTGCCTCCTCCCTGTGGGCAGGGGGGCACATCCCTAATCCTATTGGGGGAATCCCCCAAAGCAAGATGAAGGATTTCCTAAGGCAGAGGTCACCTCAGCTCAGGACACCTTAGGGGCCGTCCTGGCTGGAGGGTGACTCCTTGTTTTTCTCATAACTCCTCCGGACTTGCCGCCAAAAGTGGGGGCTGTGTCTGGGGGCGGGCACCTCCACTAGCTGGAGTGCCCTGGGGCGCTGTAACACCAGGCTTGAGCCTTTGAGGCTCACTGCCAGGTGTTACAGTTCCTGCAGGTGGAGGTGTTAAGCACTGCCACCCAGTACAGGCTTTGTTCCTGGCCACAGAGTGACAAAGGCACTCACCCCATGTGGCCAGAAACCCGTCTGGATGTGGCAGGCTGGCAGAAACTGGTCAGCCTAGCAATAGTAGTTGGACAAGTATACAGGGGGTATATCTAAGATGCCCTCTGTATGCATTTCTCAATAAATTCCACACTGGCATCAGTGTGGATTTATTGTGCTGAGAAGTTTGATACCAAACTTCCAAGTATTCAGTGTAGCCATTATGGAACTGTGGAGTTCCTGTTTGACAAACTCCCAGACCATATACTCTTTTTGGCTACCCTACACTTACAATGTCTAAGAATTGGCTTAGACACTGTCCTCACCTGTGGGATAGTGCACCCTGCCTTAGGGCTGTAAGGCCTGCTAGAAAGGTGACTTACTTTTGCCACAGGCAGTGGGTTGTCGGCATGGCACTCTGAGAGGAGTGCCATGCCGACTTAGTCTTTTTCTCCCCACCAGCACACACAAGATGTGAGGCAGTGCATGTGCTGAGTGAGGGGTCCCCAGGGTGGCATAATACATGCTTCAGCCCTTAGAGACCTTCCCTGGCCACAGGGCCCTTGGTACCAGGGGTACCATTTACAAGGGATATATCTGTTTGCCAGGGCTGTGCCAATTGTGGAGACAAAGGGAGTCTTCAATTTCTAAGTGGAAGAACCTGGAAAGGCCAACTGCATTGGCATGGGCAGTCTCAGGTCTGTGTTCCACCAAAAAGTCAATTCCCTGTAGGGATATGGACCACCTCAACAGTTTAGGGTTCTCTCCTTTCATTTGCATAATCCATCTGAGAGGTCTGGGGTCAGTTTGAACTGTGAAATGAGTACCAAGCAGGTATGGTCTCAACTTCTTCAGGGACCAAACCACAGCAAAGGCTTCCCTCTCAATGGCACTTCAACATTGCTCCCTGTGGGGAGTAACCTCCTGCTAATAAAAGCAACAGGCTGATCAAGGCCATCATCATTGGTTTGGGATAGAACTGCTCCTATCCCATGCTCAGAGGCATCAGTCTGCACAATGAACTACTTAGAATAATCTGGACCTTTCAAAACTGGTGCTGAGCACATAGCTTCTTTCAGGGTGTCAAAGTCCTTTTCACAATCCAAGGTCCAGTTAACCTTTCTGGCCATTTTCTTGGAGGTAAGTTCTGTGAGCGATGTCCCTTCACAATCCTCCTATAGTAGCCAGTCAAGTCAAGGAATTCCCTGACTTGAGTCTAGGGGTTTGGAGCTTCCCAGTCCAGAATAGTCTGGATCTTGGGTTGTAATGGCTGAACCTGGCCTCCACCTACAAGGTGTCCCAAGTATACCACTTTGCCCTGCCCTATCTGACATTTGGATCCCTTGATAGAGAGGCCTGCTGCTTACAGGGCCTGCAAAACCTTCTTCAGGTGGACCAGGTGATCCTGCCAGTTGGAGCTAAAGACAGTAATATCCTCAAGATATGCTGTACTAAAGGACTCCAAGCCATGAAGGACTTTATTTGCCAACATTTGAAAGGTGGCAGGGGCATTCTTCAAGCCAAAGGGCATAACAGTAAACTGATAATGCCCATCAGGTGTAGAGAATGCTGTCTTTTCTTTTGCTCCAGGTGCTATTTTTATTTGCCAGTACCCTGCTGTCAAGTCAAAGGTACTTCAGAATTTGGCAGCACCTAATTTATCATTCAACTCATCTGCCATTGGTATGGGGTGAGCATCTGTCTTGGTGACAGAGTTGAGCCCTCTGTAGTCCACACAAAACCTCATCTCTCTCTTTCCATCCTTGGTGTGAGGTTTGGGGACCAAGACCACTGGGCTAGCCCAGGGACTGCCAGACTGCTCTATCACTCCCAATTCCAACATCTTGTGGACTTCCACTTTGATGCTTTCCTTGACTTGGTCAGACTATCTGAATATTTTATTGTTGACAGGTAAACTTTCTCCTATGTCCACATCATGGGTACACAGGTGTATCTGACCAGGGGTCAAAGAAAAGAGCTCAGCAAACTGCTGGAGGACGTGCCTGCAGTCAGCTTGCTGTTGGCCAGAGATGGTGTCTGAGTAGGCAACTCCATCTACTGAGCCATCTTTAGGGTAGGTTGAGAGGAGGCCAGGGAGAGGTTCACTCTCTGCTTCCTGATCCTCATCAGTAACCATCAGCATGGCTAAGCCTGCCCTATCATTATAGAGTTTAAGGCGGTTAACATGGATCGCCCTCTTGGGTGTCCTGCTAGTGCCCAGGTCCACCAAGTAAGTGACCTGACTCTTCTTTTTTAGCACTGGGTAAGGGCCACTCCATCTGTCTTAAAGTGCCCTGGGAGCCACATGCTCCAGAAGCCAGACTTTCTGCCCTGGCTGAAACTGAACCATTGCAGACTTTTGCTCATATCACAGCTTCTGGAGTTGTTGGCTGGCCTCAAGGTTTTTGCTTGCCTTTTCCATGTACTCTGCCATCCTGGAGCGGAGGCCTAGTACATAGTCCACTACATCTTTCATAGCCTCATGGAGAGGTCTCTTCCAGCCTTCTTTTACAAGTGCCAGTAGTCCCCTTACAGGATGGCCAAACATAAGCTCAAAGGGGGAAAACCCTACTCCCTTCTGTGGCACCTCTCAGTAGGCGAAAAACAGACATGGCAAGAGGACATCCCATCTTCTTTTGAGCTTTTCAGGGAGCCCCATGATCATGCCTTTCAATGTCTTGTTAAATCTTTCTACAAGACCATTGGTTTGTGGATGGTAGGGTGTGGTGAATTTGTAAGTCACCCCACACTCATTCCACATGTGCTTCAGGTATGCTGACATGAAGTTGGTACCCCTGTCAGACACCACCTCCTTAGGAAATCCCACTCTTGTAAAGATACCAATGAGTGCTTTAGCAACTGCAGGGGCAGTAGTGGACCTAAAGGGAATTGCTTCAAGGTATCTAGTAGCATGATCCACTACTACTAGTATGTATTGCTTCCCTGAGGCTGTGGGAGGTTCAAGTGGACCCACTATGTCCACACCCACTCTTTCAAAGGGGACCCCCACCACTGGAAGTGGAATGAGAGGGGCCTTTGGCTGTCCACCTGTCTTACCACTGGCTTGACAGGTGGCACAGGAGACACAAAACTCTTTTACCTTCTGGGACATGTTGGGCCAATAGAAATGGTTAACTAACCTTTCCCAAGTCTTGGTTTGTCCCAAATGCACAGCAAGTGGAATATCATGAGCTAAGGTCAGAATTAACTTCCTAAACTCCTGAGGCACTGCCACTCTCCTAGTGGCACCATGTTTGGGATCTCTTGCCTCAGTGTAAAGGAGTCCATCTTCCCAATAGACCCTGTGGATTTCTCTGACATTACCTTTTTCATGCTCAGCCGCTTGCTGTCTTAGGCCTTCAAGAGTGGGACAAGTCTTTTGTCCCTGACACAGCTGTTCCCTTGAGGGTCCCCCTGGGCCCACGAGCTCTACCTGATAAGGTGCCAGCTCCATGGACTCAGTTCCCTCAGGGGATAGAACATCTTCCTGAGAAGAGAGGTTCTGTTTCTTGTGCTGTGAAGAAGCTGGTCCCCCAGTCTTCTTTCCTTTCCTCTTGTAAGGTTAGGCCATTTTTCGAGACTCCAACACTTCTTTATCACCCTGTGCTCTGCATTGTGCTCATGTCTTGACACACACCAGTTCAGGGATACCCAGCATGGCTGCATGGGTCTTGAGCTCTACCTCAGCCCATGCTGAGGACTCCAGATCATTCCCTAGCAGACACTCTACTGGAATTACAGAGGAGACTACCACCTGTTTCAGGCTAGTGACCCCTCCCCATTCTAAAGTTACCATTGCCACGGGATGGGCTTTAGTTTCATTGTCAGCATTTGTGACTGGTTATGTCTGTCCAGCCAGGTACTGTCTTCGGGAAACCAGGTTGTCTGTCACCATGGTGACACTGACACCTCTATCCCTCAGGTCTTCTACCTTATTTCCAATTATCAAGAGTTGCTTCCTGTAATTTTGCATGTTAGGCGGCCAGGCAGCAAGTGTGGCTAAATCCACCCCACCCTCTGAGACTAAATTAGCTTCAGTGTGGACCCTGATTTGCTCTGGGCACACTGTTGATCCCACCTGGAGACTGGCTATTCCAGTACTAACTGAATAGTAGTTGTGGGACTGTTCTTGGGACAGGCCTTGTCTCCAGTTTGGTGCCCATGCTGTCTACAGTTGTGACACCAGGCCTTCTTGGGATCAACGTTTGTACCCTTATACCCATTTGTGGACTGTGAAGAGTCTAGGGGCCCACACTCCTGATCAGGTTTTTGGGGTGCTATAGAAGAATCTTTGTTTCTGTCCTTGGAGGTCTCATCACCCTTCCCCTGGGGAGGCTTTGTGACCCCTTTCTTTTGGTCACCCCCCTGTGGAAGTCTTGGTCACTGTTGTCTTGATCCAGTGGTCTGCCTTCTTTCCCAATTCTTGGGGAGACATTGGGCCTAGCTCTACCAGATGTTGATGCAGTTTGTCATTGAAGCAATTACTTAACAGATGTTCTTTCATAAATATATTATAAAGTCCATCATAATCACTTACACCACTGAAAGTTATCCAACCATCTAGTGTTTTGATTGAGTAGTCAACAAAATCAACCCAGGTCTGGCTCAAGGATTTGTGAGCCCCCCTCAACCTAATCCTGTACTCCTCAGTTGAGAATCCAAAGCCCTCAATCAGGGTAGCGTTCATAAGGTCATAGGATTCTGCATCCTTACCAGGGAGTGTGAGGAGTCTATCCCTACACTTTCCAGTGAACATTTCCCAGAAGAGAGCTCCCAAGTGAAATCTGCTCACTTTTCTGGTTGCACAAGCCCTCTCCAAAGCTGTGAACCATTTGGTGATGTCATCACCTTCTTCATATTTAGTTAAATCCCTTTGGGGATTTTTAGGATGTCAGCATTCTCCCTGACCCTATTTAAATTGCTGCCACCATTTATGTGAGTTAAACCCATTTCTTTTCTTTCCCTTCTATGGCTAGGAGCTGCTTCTTCAAAGCCAATCTCTTTGCCATCCTTGCTAAAAGGATGTCCTCTTCATTGAGGCTGCCCTCAAAGCTTACAGAGGTACTGTTCTCCCCTGTGGAAAAACCAGGTTATCTGACTATGATTTGAAGAGACAGGGTTCTAGGAGCCCTGTTCTCCCTAATTAGGGCAGGAGGGGTAAGTTTATCCTCCTGTTCACTAATTTGCCCATCTGAGGGAGGATCCTCCATATCAGAAGGGTGGTCCCTTGTAAACTCTGCCAAGAGATCCTGGAGCTTTGCCTTGGTAGGGTTGGACCCAGTTTTTATCTGTTTTATTTTACAGAGAGACCTCAACTCTGACATCCCTAGATGCAGGGAAGGGAGGAGTTTGAGTTCCATCACCATCTCATCTGTTTGACTCGTTATGACTCTAAAAGTTGTGATTACTTTTTAAGAAACTAAAAACTACTTCTAGTACTTAATCCTAACTTTTACAAACTTTTAAACGCAAAAAGAAATGCTAACAGGGACTTACAATTGGCCCAAGCAGAACCTTTAAAAATTTAGCAAAATAGTAAAAAATTCAAAAATCAGTTTCTAATGACAATTTATGGAATTATGTCGTGTGATCAGGTATTGGCTGAGTAGTCCAGCAAATGCAAAGTCTTAGACCCTACTGCTGATCCACCATTGCAGGAAGCTGGCTCTGTATATACTATCTCAAAGTGAGAGATAGTGTGCACAGAGTCCAAGGATTCCCCTTAGAGGTTGATAGTGGCAAAAATAGATAATACTAATGCTCTGTTTTGTGGTAGTGTGGTCAGGCAGTAGGCTTATCAGAGGGTAGTGTTAAGCATTTGTTGTACACACACAGGCAATAAATGAGAACACACACTGAAAAACTTAACTCCAGTCCAATAGGTTTTTACTTTCTTAATTTATTTTAGAACCACAAGATTCAGAATTCAATTAAGTACATAAATTGTAAGGTACTTGGCATAGGTAAATATGGAACTCTGAATTAAAATGGTAATGTACACAGTTTTGTCAAAAATCGCATTAAGCTATTTTAAAAGTGGACACTGCAAAAATCAACAGTTCCTGTGGGAGGTAAGTAATGGTTAGTTTTTCAGGTAAGTAAACCACTTACAAGTTCAGTCTCTGGGACATAGGCAGACCGCCGTTGGGGGTTCAAGTTGACCTCAAACACCCAGCACCAGCAACACAGGGCCGGTCAGGTGCAGTGGTCAAATTAGGACCCAAATAACATAGGCACCTATAGAGATTAGAGGTGCTCCGGTTCCAGTCTACTAGCAGGTACATACCTGCGTCCTCAGGGAGCAGACCAGGAGAGTTTTGTAGAGCACTGGGGGATCACAAACAGGCACACAAAATACACCCTCAGTGGCACAGGAGCGGCCGGGTGTAGTGTGTGAAGTAGGTGTCGGGTTTTAGGTAGAAATCAATGGAGAGACCAGGGGGTCACTCTGGCGATGCAGGCACGGCACAGGGGGGGCTTCTCGGGCCAACCAGCGACTGGGCAAGGATGAGGACTACCTGTTGGTCACTCCAGCACCGGTAGTTGGTTTCTATCGGGCCCGGGGGTTGCGGGTGCAGTGCTTCTTCCAGGCGTCGGGATCTTTGTTACCGGGCAGTCGCGGTCAGGGGGTGCCTCTGGATTCTCTCTGCAAGCGTTGCTGTGGGGTGCAGGGAGGTCGTCTCAGGGTGTCCACATCGTGGGAGTCACCTGGGGGTCCCCTCTGCAGTGTTGATTCTTCTGGACTCGAGCCGGGAGCGACGGTTGCAGAGTGTTAGGGAGTCACGCTTCTGGAGTGAGGCTGGAGTCCCTTTAAAGATGATTTATTTGTTGTTGTTAGGACAGAGCCGCTGTCCACAGGAGTTTCTTGGTCCTTTGGTTGCAGGGCAGTCCTCTGAGTCCTCAGAGGTCACAGGTTCTGCTGGAGGCGTCGCTGTGCAGGTTCTTTGAGTCTGGAGACAGGCCGGTAGGGCCGGGTCCAAGTCAGTTATCGGTTCTGTTGCCTCTGCGGGGCTTTGAGGTCATCAGTCTTTCTTTTTGTGGGTCATCAAGAATCTGATTTCCTTGGTTCAGGGTCACCCCTAAATACTCAATTTAGGGGGGTGTTTAGGTCTGGGGGCAGTAGGCAATGGCTACTCTCCTTGAGGATGGTTATACCCTCTTTGTGCCTCCTCCCTGTGGGGAAGGGGAGCACATCCCTAATCCTATTGGGGGGAATCCTCCAAAGCAAAATGGGGGATTTCCTAAGGCATGTGTCACCTCAGCTCAAGACACCTTAGGGGCTGTCCTGGCTGGAGGGTGTGTGGCAGGCTGAACGGTATACACCAGACAGAGATCCGATATTCTGGTAAATAAAAATGTATTGTATAGACGTTAACTTTTGTTAATTCAAGTTTATATCATGAAATATGGCGTAGCCCAGTTAAATGTCTCTTCTTTAACTTGGTCTTCTTTCTCTCTCTTTTCTTCCTTTGTCAGGTTTCTCGAGTGACGTGGTAAGGTTCCAGGGAGGTACCGACAAGAAAACAAAAGAAGACTTGGGTAAGTATATAGGTATTCACTGAGGCTCTTCCTAGTGGAGAACGAAGAGGGAGTGGGTAAGTAGGGGAATAGAAGGCAAAGTGCGTTCACCCGTGAATTGTGCTAAAGCATAATTCCTTCTGTGCTTAAGATAAGTCATAAGGTGCACCCGAGAGGTTTTTGGTAATTGTTTAGTTAGACTGTGCCCTTTTCTTTCTCCCTCTCCCCTCTTACCCCTGTTACCCCTCCCCACTCCCCTTTTCCTAGCGTAGTTTTAGGGTTCCTGCCCCTTGCCCCTAGGAGGGACCGTACCTTTGTGAGCCACGACCCTCCTGGGTCGTGGCTAGGCTCCTTCGTCTGTTTGTCCTGCTCTTCGGGGATCGTCGGCTCCTGGTGCTTGGTGTTCTGATCCTTTGCGTCCTCACTGGTCTCCGTCCTCCTCTCACTCCCGGCGTCCTGCTCTCCGTCGTGGGTCTCTCCCTGTGGCCGATCCGCGGCCGTTTTCATTACGAGCGTTTCCCCGGAAACGGGGAAACGCAGCTGTGGCGCGTTGCGCGTCCCCATGGTTACATGGGGACGCGGAAATGACATATCGGGTTCGCCCGACACGTCATTTCCTACGGCTGCTGTCACCGTGATCGGGTTCGCCCGATCACATACCCCTTCCCAAGAACGGTCCTGTTCGAGGACCGGAGTAGGGCAAGGAAACCGGGATAGGTAATCCGCAGGACCCTGTTGTGTACCAGGAACATGACAAACCTGAAAGGAAAATGGCTGAAGCTCAAGAAACCATCGGAGAATTCTAGAGTTGGAATCCTTATGGGCAGCAAGCCATGTAAGCGGAGCATGATCAGTATACAGTACAAACGGTCGACCCAGAAGATAATACTGCAAAGTCTCTACAACCCATTTAATGGCCAAACACTCCTTCTCAATCGTGGGGTAATGGCATTCTCTGGGAAACAATTTCCGGCTAATAAAGACAATCGGGTGATCTCCACCACCCACCTCCGGTTGAGCGAGCACTGCCCCAATGCCCACATTTGAAGCATCTGTGTACACATGAAAAGGTTGGGAGAAATCCGGACACCGTAAAACCGGTTCTGAGGTAAGGGCGGATTTTAACTGTTCAAAACTGTGTCTCTGAGTGTCCGAAAAAGGAACCAATTTGTTGGGGTGTTTTTTTGACAATAGTTTAGTCAGTGGCGCCGCCACCGTGGAATACCCCGGGATAAACCTACGATAGTAACCCACGAGCCCAAGAAAGGAACGCAAATCTCTTTTTGTCTTTGGGGTTGGGGCATTTTGAATCGCTTCTACTTTAGACATTTGAGGTTTTAGCATACCACTGCCTATCTTATAGCCGAGATACGATATGTCAGTCTTCCCCAAAACACATTTCTTGGGATTAGCAGTCAACCCGGCGTCTGTGAGAGTATTTAAAATTTGGTGTAGATGGTACAGATGGTCAAGCCACGTATTGCTAAAGATAACAACGTCATCAAGATAAGCGGCAGAGAATGAATGAAAGGGTTTCAACAATCTATCCATCAACCTTTGAAAGGTTGCCGCGCCCCATGTAGGCCAAAAGGTAACACCGTGAATTGATATAATCCGGATTGAGTCGAGAAGGCTGTTTTTTCTTTATCTTCGGGGAAAAGGGGTATCTGCCAGTATCCTTTAGTGAGGTCTAAAGTAGACATATATTTAGCTGTCCCTAGCTTCTCAAGAACATCATCCACCCGGGGAATAGGATATGAGTCAAATTCAGAGATGGCATTGAGTTGGCGGAAGTCAATACAAAAACAAACTGTTCCGTCAGGTTTGGGAACCAGAACTACGGGTGAGCACCATGGGCTGACCGAAGGCTCAATAACTCCCATGTGTATCATTTTTTCTATTTCGGTTTCGATTGTATGTTTCCTAGCCTCGGGAATACGATAGGGGCGTAATCGAATAATCTGCCCTGGGGCTGTTCTTATTTTATGCTGGATTAGGGATGTTCTGCCTGGTGTATCAGAGAATACACCTGAGTGTTGCGCTAACAAGTCAGCTAACTGATCCTTCTGTGATTTTGTCAACAAGGTGTTGATAATGGGCAAATTTACCTCCTGTGTACTCCCCGAGGGAAACAACTCTATCTCTACTTCCTTAACGGGGGATAAAAGACAACTCGCTGCTACTCTCTCACTGACTTCTGGTTCCGCTTCCCATTTCTTGAGAAGATTCACATGATAAATTTGTGTTTTAATGGGATTGACGCTTCGCTCGATGAGATAGGTGACAGGGGAGATTGCTCTAACAATCCTATATGGCCCTTGCCATCTAGCTAGCAACTTTTGATCAGATGTGGGTCTCATAATCAATACCTGGTCATTAGGAAGGAACGTACGGAGTTTACTTCCCTTGTCATAATAGCGTTTCTGCGACTCTTGGGCCTTTTCCATATGTTGTCTTACATTCTCCCATAAGTCCTGTAAATGTGATTTCAATTTCTGTACGTATTCTAACACTGGTCTCCCCTCCTCTTCCTCTTCCTCCTCCCAGGTTTCGACTGCCATATCTAAGAGGGAGCGAGGTTGTCTTCCGAAGACCAGTTCAAATGGACTATGTCCTGTAGAGGACTGTTCGTGGGTGCGAATGGCGTATAACACTAAGGGCAGTTTCTGATCCCAATCTCTCCCAGTCTCATCTACTATTTTCTTTAAGAGAGTTTTAATAGTCCTATTGTAGCATTCTACCAGTCCGTCTGTTTGTGGATGATAGACCGAAGTTTTAATCTGAGTAATGCCCAGTGTTTTACAGATTTGCTTCATAAGGTTGGACATGAAGGGAGTACCCTGGTCCGTAAGAATTTCTCGGGGAAACCCGGTCCGCGTGAATACTGTTATCATTGCCTGTGCTACCGTTTTCGTCGTCATACTGGAAAGAGGTATGGCTTCGGGATACCGGGTGGCATAGTCTACTATCACCAGTATATATGTATGTCCCTTAGTTGAGGGAATTAGGGGTCCAATTAAATCCATTCCCACCCTACTAAATGGAATATCAATGATGGGAAGAGGTAAGAGAGGTGCTTTCCGGGGCCGGCCTGGTTCGGTGAGCTGACACCTAGTACATTGTGAGCAATATTTTCGAATGTGAGCGAAAACCCCTGGCCAGTAGAATCTTCGGAGGAGATATTCTTCAGTTTTGTCTCTGCCAAAATGGCCCCCACCCGGTTGATTGTGGGCTAGAAAAAGTACTTGGTCTCTATAGGTCTCGGGGACTACTAATTGGAATTTGCGTTCCCCTTCCCTGGTAGTGGTCACCCTATACAAAAGATTGCGTTGTACAAAAAAATAGGGACCCACCTCGTCAGTTTCTTCCGTTTTTGCTGTTCCCCAAGCATGAGTGAGAGTAGGGTCCTCCCTCTGATGCTGCCGGAAACTGATGTTGTCCCTGTGATTCTCCGCTATAACTCGTATGGTTTGAGATTGGTTATTCGTTTCTCGAAACTGGGCCTTGCCTTCCCTCTTTTCCCGGCGAGGTAGTTTTCTACGATATGGGGGACAGTCAATTTCGCTATTAGGGAAAGGAGCCTCTGCCCACCATTCGAAGTTCTCCTTGTGGGTACTATTTAGTAATTGTTGGAAATATACGTAATCTGTTCCCACAATACATTCCTCTGTTAGTTGTTCCATGACCCCCATGGGAAGAAAGTCTCTGTGATTTCCCCACTCTAGTTGTACTGTGGAGAGAGGATATTGGGCCTTATCACCGTGTATACAGCAAATCGTTACTCTTTGGCAGGTGTTTTCATCTACTGGATCTATTAAATCTTGTCGTATTACTGACTGAGTACAACCTGAGTCTATAAGGGCCGAGAGGAGATGCCCATTAATTCGGAGTGTCTTTTTAAACTTGTTATCCCCTGTTCCTGTACATAAGATTCGGCGTCGGGTTACTCCTATTTCCATAGGTTCCGTCCCCTCTGTTCTCCTGGGACATAAGCGAGCAATATGTCCCCATTCTCCACAGTTAAAACACTGGGGTCCGGACATTGAATGAGTCTCCCCTGGTTTACACGAAATAGGGTCTTCTACAGGATATCTCTGGAGGGGCCGTGTTGGAGGGGGAAGGGTTTTGGGATTAGGCCGCGGTGAAGTTGATCTTACGTCCGTGGACCTGTGATATGCACAGGCCAAATCTATAGCCATGTCCGTATCCACGTTAGGATGTTGTCTTATCCAGCTTTTTGTACCGGTGGGTAGGGAGTCCAAATATTGTTCGAGGATAACCGTTTTAATAACATCCTCTCGACTATTGCCTATAGGACCTAGCCATTTGAGTGCCAAATCCTTAACCCTAAAGTAAAAGGTTCGAGGGTCCTCATTTTGACTCCATCTAACCTTACGGAATCTTACTCGGTAATTCTCAGTGTCGTGACCAATCCGTTCCAAAATACTCTTTTTAATGTCTTTATAAGGTGTAGTTCCATCAGGGTTGGCCGCCTGATAGGCTGCCTGGATAAGACCGGTGAGTAAGGATGCGATATATTGTCCCCATCGGTCTTCGGGCCACTGAGCCGAAGAGGCGACCCGCTCAAAGTTAGTAAAGAACGAATCAGGATCTTCCCCTTCCTGATACCGTTGAAGAACCGAACTGGGGACATTAGGGTGCACTTTACTAGCAGCTATGGTCTCAGTTAATTTTTTCATGGCCGTCTCGTGAACCAGCTGATTATTTGCTAATATAGTGGCTTGGCTCTTTAGAGCGGACTGTAAGGCTTCCCTATCTTCTTTGGCCTCACGCTGGTGAGCCTCCCAGACCAGCTGTAAATGTCGCTGGCCTTCCGCCAGTTGTTTAATCATGTCCTCAAGGCTCGGATGTTCACTCATGGTTATACCGTTCAGCAGCCGCCGGGATACCCCGATCCCACTTCTGACACCACTGTGGCAGGCTGAACGGTATACACCAGACAGAGATCCGATATTCTGGTAAATAAAAATTTATTGTATAGACGTTAACTTTTGTTAATTCAAGTTTATATCATGAAATATGGCGTAGCCCAGTTAAATGTCTCTTCTTTAACTTGGTCTTCTTTCTCTCTCTTTTCTTCCTTTGTCAGGTTTCTCGAGTGACGTGGTAAGGTTCCAGGGAGGTACCGACAAGAAAACAAAAGAAGACTTGGGTAAGTATATAGGTATTCACTGGGGCTCTTCCTAGTGGAGAACGAAGAGGGAGTGGGTAGGTAGGGGAATAGAAGGCAAAGTGCGTTCACCCGTGAATTGTGCTAAAGCATAATTCCTTCTGTGCTTCAGATAAGTCATAAGGTGCACCCGAGAGGTTTTTGGTAATTGTTTAGTTGGACTGTGCCCTTTTCTTTCTCCCTCTCCCCTCTTACCCCTGTTACCCCTCCCCACTCCCCTTTTCCTAGCGTAGTTTTAGGGTTCCTGCCCCTTGCCCCTAGGAGGGACCGTACCTTTGTGAGCCACGACCCTCCTGGGTCGTGGCTAGGCTCCTTCGTCTGTTTGTCCTGCTCTTCGGGGATCTTCGGCTCCTGGTGCCTGGTGTTCTGATCCTTCGCGTCCTCACTGGTCTCCGTCCTCCTCTCACTCCCGGCATCCTGCTCTCCGTCGTGGGTCTCTCCCTGTGGCCGATCCGCGGCCGTTTTCATTACGAGCGTTTCCCCGGAAACGGGGAAACGCAGCTGTGGCGCGTTGCGCGTCCCCATGGTTACATGGGGACGCGGAAATGACGTATCGGGTTCGCCCGACACGTCATTTCCTACGGCTGCTGTTACCGTGATCGGGTTCGCCCGATCACAGGGTGATTCCTAGTTGTTTTTCTCATTATCTCCTCTGGAATTGCTGTCAAAAGTGGGGGCTGTGTCCGGGCGGTGGGCATCTCCACTAGCTGGAGTACCCTAGGGCGCTGTAACACCAGGCTTGAGCCTTTGAGGCTCACCGCCAGGTGGTACAGTTGCAGCCTAGTACTAGTAGTTGGACTGGTATACAGGGGGCATCTCTAAGATGCCCTCTGTGTGCATTTCTCAATAAACCCCACACTGGCATCAGTGTGGATTTATTGTGCTGAGAAATTTGATACCAAACTTCTCAGTATTCAGTGTAGTCATTATGGAACTGTGGAGTTTGTGTTTGTGAACCCTGCCTTAGGGCTGTAAGGCCAGCTAGAGGGGTGACTTACCTATGCCACAGGCAGTGGGTTGTGGGCATGGCACTCTGAGGGGAGTGCCATGTTGACTTAGTCTTTTTCTCCCCACCAGCACACACAAGCTGTGAGGCAGTGTGCATGTGCTGAGTGAGGGGTCCCCAGGGTGCATAATACATGCTGCAGCCCTTAGGGACCATCCCTGGCCATAGGGCCCTTGGTACCAGGGGTACCAATTACAAGGGACCTATCTGTGTGCCACGGCTGTGCCAATTGTGGAGACAAATGTACAGTTTAGGGAAAGAACACTGGTGCTGGGGTCTGGTTAGCAGGGTCCCAGAACACTTTCAATCATAACTAGCATCGACAAAAGGCAAAAAGTTAGTGGGTAACCGTGCCAACAGAGTCATTTTCCTACAGCAACCAACTATTAATTTATCCCAAAACCATTTATAAGTGGGTGAGTGTATTATACTTCCTATCATTTTTCCCCATTAGTCCAACATCCTGGCCCAAAAACTATAATAAAAAACCTGTATAATTAGATGCTATAAAATAAATATTACAGGTCAAAGTAGGTGTGATAAATGTGTACACAATAAATAAACCAAAAAGTATAGAAATACGCTGAGAACAGAAAAAAAAGTATATATATAGCATTACCTAAGGAATAAATATTACTTACATCAATAAGTTCTTCTAAGTAAAGAAAAAATATGGTTTTACCTACTATACTAAGTTCAATAATATTCTTGAGATCATGATATTTCTTCCATGATATTATCAACCTATGATTTGAGTCATCATGAAGTTAGAATACCAGTACAACTACTCTCCAGATATGTCTCTCCTCTGTTCTTTTCGTAGCTTTCCTCCAGTGTGAAATTAAGCTTTTGAGGGCAGTCTCATCCAGGTCTACATATGTGAGTCACTCAGAGCTGGCTTTGGTAATTTTTCTTCAAATTGTGTTTTTATGTGGTCTTGTTTGAGGATAGTTTCTAAAACAGTATCCATGGGTCACTACAGTCAATCACAATGCATTGTACTGCAAGTGCACGTCATTGTCACTATTTGTCTGCTCGTTTGGACATGATGATAATTCACTTTCTTTCATTACCATGCTGTACACCGACAATTGTCTTCAAATGTTGGAAGTGTTTGAGTCGTGGTAATATCTTTTGAGTACCATTGTAAGGAAGGTCTCAAAATCTTAAGTAGTACCGTACTCAACTCAATGCAAGCCCCCTATCTCCAGTACTACCCTCATTCTCCTTGCAAAAGTTTGTGAGTCCGAGGCAGGTCCAAGTGGTAGGCAGTAGATCATGCATTCCTTTATTCCACACCTGGCAATGATTCCATCCGAAAAACAGCCTATCACTTGTTCAAATATTCTTACTGGATCAGCCTTTATGGTGCTACTTCTTTAAGATATAGGCCCTCATTATGAGATCTGACCACTGGGCGACCGCACTCCCGCCGCAGTCATTATGAGATCCCTGCTGGGCCACAACACAGGAGCCGGCAACCACAGTTGCACCCGTTGCGCTTTTCACTGTCTGCTATGCAGACAGTGAAAAGCTGCATGGGGCCCTGTCTGGGGGCCCGCGACTCCCCGTAACGCCAGCCTTTTCCTGGCGGTTCAAACCACCAGGAAAAGGCTGGCGGTCGGGGACTCGTAATCCCCTGGGCAGCGCTGCAAGCAGCGCTGCACATGCAGATTATCACCACTGGGGCAAATGTGGCGGGAAACTTCTGCCGCGGTCATAGTTCCCTGGATTGCACCGCCAGCCTGTTGGCGGTGCAATCGCCACAACAGCCATGGCGCCAGGGTTGTAGTGACCCCCATAATGCCACTTTCCTCCAAATCTGATGTACCAGATCAGATCCTTCTCACAAAACAAAGAGAGTGGTTTGAAATATCTTTAGTACTCTTCCATTGTGTTTCTATACTCTAACCAGAGATTAATGTTTCCTGATCTTTCATAGATTTTGCATGCTTTCTACTCATGCTGGGACTTCCACATCAAATCTTATGTAGAGCAGTATTAAATACTTCAGTACCGTTTTCACTTCTGTGCTTAGATTTGCATACGTGCAATTGAGGTGGATACTCTGTAATTGAACCCACACTCCAAAAGAGGCCACCATGTGTGATGTAATATCTCATGAGCGAGCTTCAGAATTTTGTGACTTTTCAAGCATTTTGGTATGTCAATAGCTGGTATTTTTTGTGTTGCAGAAGATATTTGTGTCTCCCTTGTAGATCTTCCCAAATTGTTGTGGACCGGAAGGCATGTCATAGGTTGAGTTGCAGTGGTAGCGATAGCCTTTGCAGGAAAAAATACCGTAAAAAGGAGGTCTCAGAGTCAATGTCTGGTAATGTCTGGTTTGGTGTGTACAAACACTATAGCATTAAGTGGGTCATTAGGAGTTTTTCTGATGGAAACATCCGTCCGCCAAACTCCAGACGAGGAGACTACCACGGTGCTGGCGGTCTCCCCATGGCCCCATTACAACTTTCTCACTAGGCTGACCGACAGAAATCAAGATATCCGCTGGTCAGCCCAGTGGGAATGGTACAGCAGCATTGTTCCTGGCTCATAATTGAGCTGGCGGCAATGCTGCCACACACAGCGTGCACCAGCACCCTGGAAATGTACATGGTCTGCACAGCATTTTAAGGGTGCTGGGCAGGGAGACCCCTGCACTGCGAATGCCATCAGGATGGGCCCACCTGGGGCCCCGTGTACTTGTTCTCCACCAGCCTTTTCATGGTAGTCAGACTACCATGAAAAGACTGGCAGAGAACAAGGTTGTAATCAGCACAGCGGCGCTGACTTCAGCACCACCATGGCTGATTGCAACCACAACCGCTGTCACCCCGTCAGGATCACTGATCCTGGTGGAGACAGTGGTCTTTTGACGGTCAAACCGCCAAACTCTTAACTTGATGGTCAGACCACTAACGCCGCGGCAGTCCGGACTGCCACCGTGAGTCTGGTGGTCTAGTGACTGCCAGACTCGTAATTAAGCCCTAAATGTATGTGTTAGGGAACTATATAACATTTCACTGGGTGGTCTGTTTGTTTAAACTATGTGACTCTACAGAAGGTCAGTGCAGGGCAATTGTGAAAATCTGTATAGAGTTTAAATTATTTTTCGCTCCTGATCTTGTTCTTCTAATGAAAACCCTCTATATGAGTTGTTTGTCAGCATAGCCTCTAACCATAGTCTGTTTTTATTGATAGCCTATATCTCCAACCCAATATCATGCAGGCATGATGTCACATAACATCCCTGCCAGAGAGACTTTTGGTAGAAGTTATTCACCTTGCCCATACAAACAAACATCATGTGTACAAGTTCCTACCAACACTTTTCAAACTGAAGAAGAGGTTCATTGATTGGCTTAACAATGTATTCATAAATAATAAATGGGGTGTTTATTGTTTGTTATTTGTCATTTGAAGGATGCTGTCCCTTGTATATGTATAGAGGTCTATTATCCAAACTCTGTAAGTAAGATCAGCTTGAACATGCCTGCTCCATCCACAGCCAAGTGTGTGTGTTCCTTGGTTTAGCATTCTTTCCAAAATTTATAGACCGTGACACCAATCCTCATCCATCTGAAATGTTACTTAGCTTTCTTTATTGGGCCAGTGTGTCTTTTCTTTTCACTTGGGGATTTATGACCCAGTGACCACACAGGTACCAGTTCAGTAGGGTAATAAAACCTTTTCGGAGGCCCCCTACAAGAAATGGAGAGGGGGGGCCATAAAGCCCACATTTTCTCAGTCCCAAACCACTCTGTAAAAGTACTTCATCTTTGCTGCCTGCCTCCGCATGACATCAGCAGTAGTTTCCATGATACATTTAGCGGCAAAGAGAAATAAGCATTGGCAAAGCCAATAGGTCTCGTCAATACGAGAGCTATTTGCTTTGCGAACGTGTTTTAGCCATGTTGTAAACCAGCGTGGCATCTGTTCAACATGGCTAAAAGTTAGTGGCATAGAGGAGACTGGCATGGCATAGAGTGGCGTGTCATAGAGTGGCACAGTGTGTTGTAGTGTGGCATAGAGTAGAGTGGAATGCTGTAGAGTGGAGTGGCATAGTGTGTCATGGAGGGAGTGAAGTGGAGTAGCATGGGACGGTGTAGAGTGTCAGAGTGGAGTAGTGTAGAGTAGAGAGGAGAAGTGTTTTGCAGAGTGGAGTAATGTGTTGTAGAGTGGTGTGGCAAAGAATGTTGAAGGTAGAGTGGAGTGGTGTAAAAGGAGTTGTGTACAATGGAAAATAGTGTTGTGACGTGGAGTTGAGTAGAGTGGATTGTCATAGAGTGGCATTGAGTGGCGTAGAGCAAAGTATTGTGGAGTGGAGTGGGATAGTGTTGTAGAGTGGAGTGGCATAGTGTTATTGAGTGGAGGGGCGTAGAGTGATGTGTCATGGAGGGAGTAGAGTGTCCTGGAGGGGCATGTTTTAGAGTGGAATGTTATAGAGTGTTGTAGAGCTGAGTGGAGTGGCATAGACTGGAGTAAAGTGGCATGGACTGGTGTAGGGGGATTTGCATAGATTGGAGTACAGTGTTGTGGAGTAGATTGGCAAAGACTGGAATAGATTGTCATTGAGTGAAGTGTTGTAGAGTGAAGTGTTGTTGAGTGGAGTTGAGTAGATTGTTGTAGAGTGCAGTGGGGTAGAGTGTCATAGAGTGGAGTGGCATAGAGTGTCATGGAGTGGTAAAGAGTGTTGTGAAGTGCCGTGGAGTTGAGTAGAGTGAAGTGTCATGGAGTGGCATAGAGTGGCGTACAGCAAAGTGTCGTGGAGTGGGATAGTGTTGGAGAGTGAAGTGACAGAGGAGGTCATTATGACCCCAGCAGTCGGTGATAATGTGGCGGTAGTACTGCCAACAGACTGGCGGTACATGCAGCCACATTATGACATAGGCGGGTTGGCTGCAGCCAACCCACCAATTTACCACTCTGACCACCATGGTGGTAGCAGCCGTCGCGCCGGAGATAACAATCTCCAGCCCGACGGCTGCTAGTGTTCTGCCTGCGGTATTTTGACCCTGCCTACCACCATGGTTTGGTAGGCCCTACAAGTGACATGGAATTCCCTCCCTGTCACTGGTAGGAGGCTCACCCCCCCCTAAACACTCCCCAGATGCCCCCAACCTCCCCTCCATCCACGCTCTCCCCTTCAAATCCCCCACCCCTATTCACACACACTCACAGACAAGCACCACACATACACACACTCACACAGGCATATATTCACTCATGCATCCATTCACTCTTGCACGCATCCGTACACACATTCACACTGACACGCAGACATGCATTCACATTTCCATTCATGCACACATACACCAATGCACACAACACTACACACACATTCGCATTCACGAACACACTCACACATTCATGCACACACCCTCACACACAAAACCCCCCACCCGCCACCTGTTTGAAACGCGACTTACCTGCATCCAGTGGGTTTTCGGCAGGGACGGGACGGGGCGCTGCTACCGCCAGTAGCACCCGCCAGCAGAACACCGCAAGGGCCGTATTATTTGTCATAATACAACTGGCGGCGGTCTACTGGCATGGCGCTGCTGGTGGTAGCAGCGCCCCCTTAACACCATCCACCAGTATGGCCACAGCCGGATTTCTACCCTTTTTGTGGTGGAAATCCAGCTGTGGTCATAATTAGGCGGACAGATGTTAGCCGCGGAAGCGGCCTTTTGGCGGCCATCGCCATGGCGCTAGGCGACATTTACCGACATTCTTATAAAGAAGGCCATAGTGTTATAGAGTGGAGGGGCGTAGAGTGGAGTGTCATGGAGGGAGTAGAGTGGAGCACAGTGGAACTGCATAGAGTGGAGTAGATTTTCGTGGAGGGGCATGGCATAGAGAGGAGTGGAGTGTCATAGAGTGTAGTAGAGCTGAGTGGAGTGGCATAGAGTGGGTAAAGTGGCATGGACTGGTGTAGAGGGAGTTGCATAGAGTGGAGTTGTGGAGTAGAGTGGCGAAGAGTGGAGTAGATTGTCATTAAGTGAAGTGTTGTATAGTGAAGTGTCATTGAGTGGAGTGTTGTAGAGTTGAGTAGATTGTTGTAGAGTGCAGTGGGGTAGAGTGTCATAGAGTGGAGTGGCACAGAGTGTCGTAGATTGGAGTGGCGTAGGGTGGAGTGGTGTAGTGGAATAGAGTGGAGTAGTCTGTCTTAGAGTAGAGTGGAGTGGCATAGAGGGTGTTGCATAGAATGTCATATAGTGGAATGAGTGTCGTAGAGCAGCATAGAGTGTTGTGGTGTAGAGGGGAGGGGTAGAGTGTACATGGGAGTAGCGTGTGGTAGAGTGGAATGGCATATATTGGAGTAAAGTGTTGTAAAGTGGAGTAGAGTTGAGTGTCATAGTTTAGAATGGGGTAAAGTGTCATGGAGTGGAGTGGCATAGAGTGGGTGCTTAAGGGCTTAAACCTGAGGGGCCCAGGTCGAAGTAAATGGGTGATGGTTTCCTCGTCACTCAGGGGAGGGCCTTGAGGCACCTTTGGTGAGCCGAGGAGGTCACACCCATAGGAGCTGTGACCTCCTCAGCCCAGCAAAGTTCAGCTCAGGCAGCCAGGAGTATGCGCAAATCACGCATGTCTGCTCCTGGCTGCCTGACCTGAACATGAAGAGTGTCTGTCAGGCTGACCTTTGTTTAGCCTGACAGAAACTCTTCATGAGGGGCAAAAGGAGGGGGGGTTGGCCCCTCCGCCCTAAAGGATGGGCCGCGCCTGATATATATATATATATATATATATATATATATATATATATATAGACATACAAAGCCACATTTAAACATTCTAAGCAAATATGTACGTGGGTATATCTAGAAAGATAGATAGACATGCACAGATACTTGTATTTTATTGTCCCAGCGAAACAAAAAAATAGAAAGCCATATATTTTTCCCCTTATCAGAACATACTTTAATACAGTTAATGTAAGAATAAAACACTTTGAAATGTGCACAAGAGCTGCCTTAATGACTCAATTGATAATTTAATAAAAAAACAGAGGTCATATTAAAATAAATACAGACAATTTCATATACTAACACTCTTTGTATATTTTCCGTATTACTGCAAGGACTCTATATCTTTATGAAAACAGAGTTCGCAGCATGACTAACCCCACAATGCCTAGTGGTGATGCGGGAATGGCTAAATTCCTGAAGTTACTGAAGGCACTTTTAATCCTGGCATTCCTGTCTCCCTTGGCTTCTGCTCTGAGATGTACATTCTGGTTGGATGACACTGTATGTAGGGCTCCGCCTTGGTGTCTACCGCTGCCCTGATGGAGTGAACCATACTCATGTGATCAGGCAGTCTATGGTGTGGACTCACATCCCTCTCACTGGGCTGATGCAGGGCCACGAAAGAGTCTAGTAAGGGTGTGCCAAGACATACACTTGGCATAGGGCAAGTGGACCTCTCCACCCACCCATATGCCCTGCCTCGCAGTACACCCCAGACAGAGACATCTGATTTAGTCCCACCTCAATGTTTGGACCTTAGAAAGAGACCCTGTTTGTGAGCCTGCAGATTCCTGTGGCAATGACAGACTCTGGCCTGCCCATACCTGACTTATTACTTGGGCCATTGCAAACACTGCAAGAATGCAGTCATCGGTCTTGGCTGACTAAATCCGAGGTGGGAGGGCTGCACTGACAGCATGGGGCAAAGACTGCCACAGATGACAACATGACACATTGGTGGGCACCTATGATGAACCCCACATACCCTCACTGCAGCAGCACAAGTGATCAAGTGATGTGCTTCTGCTATCCTATATATCAGTGGTATTCAAACTTTTTAATGTCATGCCCCTCCCAGAGGAAAAAAATCATTGTGCCCCTCCGAATTTTTCACTATTGTTCTATTAAATTGTGAATGTTTAAATATAGCTACACTTATTTTTAAACATTGCAGTTAAGTTCTGCTGCTGTTTTAAAAATGCAATGAAATACATACTGCCAAACACAATTCTGGTCAGGCACATGCCCCCAGCTTGGATGTAAATGACAAAACAGGTTAGTGATGGTGGTTTACTGCTGCTCAGTTTTTTTCTTTCACTTTAAAACAAAGTCCTTTTATTAGCATAATGCTGCTTTTGGCCAGAGCCTGCCCCCCCTACCCCGGATCACTTGAGGCCCCCCAGTTTGAAGACCCCTGCTATATAATCTCAACGGTTCTGATATCTTGCAGTTGCATGAAGAAAATAACGCAAGAATGTTTTAATGCTTCACTAAACATCAAATCTATTCACAGTGGCTGCGCCATTTGGAAAAACACTTGCTAAAGACATTTGAGTAGGAAGTTAGACACAAAAATCATACTTTTGATTCAAGTGCAACAGATCTTTCAGGTCTGGTGCCTAATTAGGCAGTTTAAAACATGTTTATTCTTTGCATTCAGGGAGTCCTAGTTCTAAATTTAGAATAAGATAACCAGAACCACATGTCCCAGAATGCAACTAAACTAGGTAATGGAATTAGAGACTCCCACATGGAACTAGGAAACCAGAGCTCAAATGTCACTCATAGGCAAACTAGAAAGCCATAAATATCACTCATATTTATTCTTTGACCTTGACAGCTATGTACACAGTTTTACTTAAATATTATGTTGGGGCCTTTTCAGAACATTAAAACGTGTACAGACAGCAGCTGTTTTTCTCTGGGAAAGGTGACAACCTTTATTACCTCTGCATTAGTCTGTTCTGTGCTGCCTCTTCCCCTCTCAGAGGAGCAGCGCCCTGTAGAGGACGCTCTCTGTGAGGAGGCCCAACATCCCCTTGTAAAGTGCCTGCTATGCGGGGATTGAAAAGAAACAAATACATTGCTATTTTGTTTCCCTTCATGTCAGGGTCAGTGCGAGTCAGCTCTGAGCATGCTGCACACAACAGCTGCTTTAGAGAGACACACAGCACTGCATAAACAAGCTGAGTGGACCACCCTTCATTTACAGAAGACTGGGGGCTCCCCCGCATCATAGGGGCTATGGAGGTATCCAGTACGGCCCTGCTGCCGACATCTTTCGCTACGCTACTTTTTAAAGTTGCATTTTTCAAATTTGTATTATTTAAATTATTTGCAACTGGTCTGCCGGAGCTGTGGAGTTAGGGAGCTCCCATGCACTGCGGAGGCCTCCATTATACTCCTGTTGTAGAGACCTGTTTACAAGCAAAATACACCAAAGAGACTGGAAGCGGAGTCTTTAAGCTTCTACTATGACTATTACATTGCTATACATGAAAGCTCAGCTTGAGTCATTTATTCATATTAATGCACTCAACGCATACTTCAGAAAGATTTGGCATTAAACAGACACACGAAACTGGTGATAAATAAATGTAATATGTAATAGATTACGTCCTATTTACAGCATGAATCACCTGAATTCTCCTGAATGCAATGGTTACTTCACTCATTTTTCCAGTCACACTGACAGTCGTTTGATCTTACCTTAGCAGTTTTCATTATGGCAGCTTGTCAAGTCACCAATTAATGTAAACCTAAATCTTACATTCTAATGGATAAGCATCAACTTTTCACTCAGCCTGCTTAATATTATGGAATGGGCTTCATTATTTATTTTTAATTTTTATTCCTCATATTGATGCCACCATTAAGCTCCAACTACTTGTGAGCTCATGAAAGACACGTAACTCTAGGTCAGGGGATGGAATAGATTCCCAGCCTAGCCAGTCAGGGGCGACTAATCATCGGACCAGAAAGCACTTTGAACACATAAAAACTTTAGAAGGTCCCAGAATCCTTTATCATTCCGCTTTACTTTTCTTTTGTATACTTCTCTAAAGAAAAGGACAATATCTTTTCCATGCATGCCAACTAGGTGCATTGGCTTGAACCCAACTTATACAAATTTCTCTCCTTGCAAGTAATATCAGGTAAAACACCCGGCCTCTATGGTGTGGATTGGGGGGGGGCAACCAATTTTCAGAGGCAAAATCCCAAACATAATTAAACGGGGGCTCACCTCAATTATACAGTCCAAGGAATCAGAGATTGTCTTACCCTCCACAATCCAAAATCCCTCTAGTTTCAGACAAGAGGCGAACATATGAACGTGGTCCACCTTGCTGCTACCACACCTCGCTGCTACCACACCTCTTACATTGGGAGATTGCACTTCCTCTTATCTTTGACAGTTTTAGAGGCCTCCAATACGCTCTACTGTGAGTTAAAAAATAATTTCTTCTTAAGGTGGCAGACTTAACCACTAAATATAATATAGCAAAGAATACTTGTCATAACTGCTCCTGCTCCTCATCAGGCAGGTATCCACTCCACCTGGAATAGAGTGGTTGCATTGAGTTCACCACTGCTGTTAAAAGATACTGGTTCCATGTGCGACTTCCTTCTTTATGGCCCAGAGTGTCTGTAGATCTAGCTTCATTTGAGTTTGTTCAGGGCCCAGAACCCCCTGGCTCCTAAGCCATCCATTGACCTGGAAAATCCTAAACGTAGATATAGGCGGTCATTATGAACATGGCGGGAAAGACCGCCAACAGGCGTGTTGGCGGTGACCAGAATCCCGCCGTTGGCGGCGACTGGAAACCCGCCATATAATGATTGAAAAACCCAACCCTGCCAAAAATTCCCAGACCACCACTGTAGGAAGTTGGCTCTGTATGTACTATTTCAAAGTAAGAAATAGCATGCACAGAGTCCAAGGGTTCCCCTTAGAGATAAGATAGTGGCAAAAAGAGAAATGTTAAGCATTTGTTGTACACACACAGGCAATAAATGAGGAACACACACTCAGAGACAATTCCAGGCCCATAGGTTTTTGTATAGAAAAATATATTTTCTTAGTTTATTTTAAGAACCACAGGTTCAAGATTTAAAAGTAATACTTCAAATGAAAGGTATTTCAGGTAGGTACTTTAGGAACTTTGAATTACCAAATAGCATATACAGTTTTCACATAAATGACATATAGCTATTTTAAAACTAGACAGTGCAATTTTCAACAGTTCCTGGGGGAGGTAAGTATTTGTTAGTTTTTGCAGGTAAGTAAACCACCTACGGGGTTCAAGTTTGGGTCCAAGGTAGCCCACCGTTGGGGGTTCAGAGCAATCCCAAAGTTACCACACCAGCTGCTCAGGGCCGGTCAGGTGCAGAGGTCAAAGTGGTGCCCAAAACGCATAGGCTTCAATGGAGAAGGGGGTGCCCCGGTTCTAGTCTGCCAGCAGCTAAGTACCCGCGTCTTCAGAGGGCAGGTTTTGTAGGGCACCGGGGGGGACACAAGTCCACACAGAAAGTACACCCTCAGCGGCACAGGGTCTTTGAAGCAGGCAGTCGCGGTCAGGGGGAGCCTCAGGGGGGTCAACTCTGGCTACTCACGGTCTCGCAGTCGTCGGGGAGACCTGCCTGAAGTGATTATTCTCCACAAGTCAAGCCGGGGGCGTCGGGTGCAGAGTGCCAAGTCTCACTCTTCCGGCGGGAAACGCGTCTTGTTTCAAAGTTGCTTCTTTGTTGCAAAGTTGCAGTCTTTGGTGAACAGAGCCGCTGTCCTCTGAAGTTCTTGGTCCTTCTAGATGCAGGGCAGTCCTCTGAGGCTTCAGAGGTCGCTGGTCCCTGTGGAAAGCATCGCTGGAGCAGTGTCTTTAGAAGTGGGGAGACAGGCCGGTAGAGCTGGGGCCAAAGCAGTTGGTGTCTCCGTCTTCTCTGCAGGTTTTTTTCAGCTCAGCAGTCCTCTTCTCCTTAGGTTGCAGGATTCTGAGTTCCTATGTTCTGGGGAGCCCCTAAATGCTGAATTTAGGGGTGTGTTTAGGTCTGGGTGGTTAGTAGCCAATGGATGCTAGCCCTGAGGGTGGCTACACCCTCTTTGTGCCTCCTCCCTGAGGGGAGGGGGCACATCCCTAATCATATTGGGGGAATCCTCCATGTGCAAGATGGAGGATTTCTAAAAGTTAGAGTCACCTCAGCTCAGGACACCTTAGGGGCTGTCTTGACTGGCCAGTGAATCCTCCTTGTTTTTCTCATTATCTCCTCCGGCCTTGCCGCCAAAAATGGGGCCGTGGCCAGAGGGGGCGGGCAACTCCACTAGCTGGAGTGCCCTGGGGTGCTATAACAAAGGGGGTGAGCCTTTGAGGCTCACCGCCAGGTGTTACAGTTCCTGCAGGGGGAGGTGTGAAGCACCTCCACCCAGTACAGGCTTTGTTACTAGCCACAGAGTGACAAAGGCACTCTCCCCATGTGGCCAGCAACATGTCTGGTGTGTGGCAGGCTGCTAAAACCAGTCAGCCTACATGGGTTGTCGGTTAAGGTTTCAGGGGGCACCTCGAAGGTGCCCTCTGGGGTGTATGTTACAATAAAATGTACACTGGCATCAGTGTGCATTTATTGTGCTGAGAAGTTTGGTACCAAACTTCACAGTTTTCAGTGTAGCCATTATGGTGCTGTGGAGTTCGTGCATGACAGACTCCCAGACCATATACTCTTATGGCTACCCTGCACTTACAATGTCTAAGGTTTTGCTTAGACACTGTAGGGGCATAGTGCTCATGCACTTATGCCCTCACCTATGGTATAGTGCATCCTGCCTTAGGGCTGTAAGGCCTGCTAGAGGGGTGACTTATCTATACTCTATAGGCAGTGTGAGGTTGGCATGGCACCCTGAGGGGAGTGCCATGTCGACTTAGTCGTTTTATCCCCACTAGCACACACAAGCTGGCAAGCAGTGTGTCTGTGCTGAGTGAGGGGTCCCCAGGGTGGCATAAGATATACTGCAGCCCTAGAGACCTTCCCTGGCATCAGGGCCCTTGGTACCAGGGGTACCAGTTACAAGGGACTTACCTGGATGCCAGGGTGTGCCAATTGTGGAAACAAAACTACAGGTTAGGGAAAGAACACTGGTGCTGGGGCCTGGTTAGCAGGCCTCAGCACACTTTCAAATCAAAACTTAGCATCAGCAAAGGCAAAAAGTCAGGGGGTAACCATGCCAAGGAGGCATTTCCTTACAACCACTCCCTGCCAGGACTCTGTCGGTGGGAATCCCGGCCCACCCCGCCACCGCCAAGCACACCCACATCCTGCCCTCCAAATAATGATGCACAAATCACCTCGGCGGACAGTGGAGGCCAGGCGAACATTGCCGGCTGCGACCGCCACGGGCGGCAAGTGGACACTACAGCAGCAAGTGCACACATTGGATAGGCGTATCACCCACACATTCAGAACCCCATAAAACACCACCAGACACACCCCACAATACCTTGCAATGAAACCAGGACCGGAAGACTGAGAGCACCAGAGCCAGACAGCGAACACCATTATACAGAAGACGCATATCGACCCACACAGGAGCACCCATACCCCGTCCCTAGTCCAGATGCCACCCACCACACTCACCATATCTGCCCCCCGAAAAAAAAATCCTCACCGAAAGGGAGCTAAGGACCATGGTGGACGAGATCCTGAAGGTTGAGCTACAAATATTCAGCTCCGAGGTGCAGCACACACCCATCGCGAGGAAATTGGAGCTGTGGCAGACCATTGTCAACAGGGTGAATGCAGTGGGACACCATTCACGCACCAGGGACGACATCTGAAAGAGATGGAATGACCTGCGGGGGAAGGTCAGGGCCATGGCATCTAGGCACCACCTCGCAGTGCAGAAGACTGGGGGAGGACTGCCACCAAGACCACCCAACTACACTGACTGGGAGGAGAAGGTACTCGCCATCCTGCACCCAGAGGGACTCACTGGACTCTCTGGAGGAATGGACTCGGGTAAGTCATCTACAATTACCCCATATACAACCTGTCTGCAATGCATGCACCACCACACCCCACCCACACCCACCTGGACCTACACCCCACCCAGCCATTACTCACCACATCCGCCACCTGGCATCACCTACAACCCACTAACAGGCCCACATCACTTCTGGTGTGCACAGCCACCCACCCCTGCATGTACCCACAATGGAATAATACCCCCCACCACAATGAAACCCCACCACTGCCACTAAATGCAATGTCTACCTCACAAAGGCACCCTGGAAGGCCACTGAAAGTAACACCAGCCCAAAATAGCCCAGTTCTGTACACCTCAAACCTTCAGGCATATGTAACAGACATGTCTATGTGCCCCAACAGGCATCACCATCCATGCAACCCTAATGGAGGGGACAAGGAGTGCCACAGCCCTCCAGGGAGACAGAGGCACATCACAAGACCTTGGCGAAGGATCCCTGGACACTGATGAGCAGGCAGGCCCCTCACACAGTCCTGGATTCTCACCATGCAGCAGCCCCACCCAGGAAACCACTGTCACCCCTAACACCCAGTCAAGACCAGCAGGCCAAGTGAGGCGTACCCACACCAGTGTACCCAGGGCACAGACTGGTGGAACACAGCTACAGGGGCCACAGTCTCCCTCTCCCAACATGCAGGAAGGCGAGGGCCCCAGTAGAAGTGTCATGTCCAGACCTGTGCAGGGGACACAGGCACAGGGGGCTACGGCAAGTTCAAGTATCCCAGTGGGTCAGGGGGTAGGGCACCGGATGGATGCAGCAGCCCAGGACGTTATTGAAGAGGTATTGGGGGCCTACCAACATGCCCAAGACAGGTTGGCACAGGTTGTGTCTACCCTGGAGCAAAGTCAGAGGATGCAGCTGGAACAACACCAACAGGCCATTGAGCAGTGGAAAGAGCACAATGCCACAATGGCCACCATTGCTGGAGCACTGCTGCAGTTGGTAAAAAAACAGTCTGACACCCACACTGGACAAGAGGCCCCCACAACAGCCCAGGACAACCAGCAACAGATGACCTAAGCAGCAGAAACAGCACAGGAAATACCCTCCCAGGAAACACAAGAGCCAAACATGCCACCACAAGTAGCTCTACAGCAGGCACCCAAACGTAGTCCTAGGCCAAGATATGGCACTGGAAACCCAGCTAAGAACAAGCCCCCTTCCAACAATTGACATTGCTACTAATGCAAAGCAACCATCCCACCCATTCACCAACAACACTTAGCTGAGGGCAAATTGAAGTACTGTTCTAAAAAATTGACCCATCTAAGACATCCAACAGGGCTGCCACCAAGTAGGTTTTGAGCACACCCAACCCGTATGACTCCCATCATTGTATATAACACAATTCACTCTATTCTACCAATAAAACACATTTCACACCTGTAACACTGTCCCCTGTCTTCAATGTTGAACAAAGTGGAGTATGGATGCAACTGGCAGAGAACAACTTTATTATCTATTAGTGCTTGATGGTGGTACTGTGTGTTTAAAATTAGGCAAGGAGGGAATGCATATATTTTAGTCAGTACCATGCAGAAGTGGTCCAAGTATCGACTATCATGACCAATCCCCCCTATGTGACAGAGCACACTGACAGTATTAGTCACTAACCCAATGACAGGCTTAAGTCCCACACAGTTATTGGAAGTAGAGTTGTATCAGTTGGTTCCTGAAATGGACATCTTCCCTTCCTCATCCTCACCATCACTCTCCTCACCTCTCTGAGGTAGCTGATCAGGACCTATAGCACCCTCCAACTCCAAAAGGGGAATAGAATGTCTCACTGCCACCTTGTGCAGAATGCAGGAAGCCACCACTATTCTACACACCTTATCATGCCCATAGGCCAGGGAACCCCCAGAGATATGTAGACACCGGAATCTAGCCTTCAGGAGACCTATAGTACACTCTATGACCCTCCTAGTACGTCCATGGGCCTCATCGTATTTCCTCTCTGCATCCGTCCTGGGATTCCTCACTGGGGTCAGGAGCCAACGCAAGTTTGGATAGCCAGAATCACCTAGAAAATGGTTCAATACAGAGTCGTCATTGTAATGTTCCTTAGGCAAACTTACCTATGATCCACCCTCTGTACTCTTGTAGTTGTTCCATCTTCTGTGGCACACTACTGTTACTCAACACAAATGAATCATGGACTGAACCCGGAAACATGGCATTCACATGGGAAATGTACTGGTCTGCAGTACACACCAATTGGTTGTTCATGGAGTGAAAGTTCTTCCTGTTTCTGTACACCTGTTCACTTACTCTTAGGGGGATGATGGGTACGTGTGTACCATCGATGGCACCTATGACATGGGGAATGTTTGCAAAGGCATAGAAGTCAGACTTGATGGCAGGAAGGTCAGTACTTTGGGGAAGTCGCACATAGGATTGCAGATGTTGTACAAATGCATTCAGAAATCTTGTCAGTACCTGGCTGAACATTGGCTGTGAGAAACCAGCACCCATGCCCACTGTCACTTGAAAAGAGCCTGTGGCCAGGAAATGGAGTGCAGAGAACACCTGCACCTCAGTTGGAATGGCATGCTGATTATGAATTCCCGGAGTTAGTGAAGGATCCAGTAATGCACAAAGGTCCTGAATAGTTGCACATGTGAGTCTGTAAGTGATAATGATCTGACGCTCCACCATGGTTCCCATATCCACAAGTGGTCTGTACACCGATGGTGCCCTTCCTCGCCACAAGGGTCGGTACCTACAAGAGGTTACAAAAATGAGTGATGTGCACACATACATAGGCAAAATTTGCAAAATTCATGCACTGCATTGTTCATAGTAGTGTCTGTACAATAACTGCTACCTGACAGATGTACATGTACATCACTAGAAGGGAACAGAGTAATTCATGTGTTCTACTATACGGAATGGATAGAGGCCTAGGTGCTACATGTGGCTAGTAGGCATTGGATTGTGAGTAGTAGGAATTTCAAGATGCGTAGGGGATGGCAAAATGTCTGCCCACTGTAGATCTGCCCCTTCGTTCTGGAAGTGACCTCATACCGCTAGCGGCTGACGTCACAGCGTACAGCAGTGTTGACCGCTGTTCGCACCCTCAATGGCTAACATGGATGCCAATGGGCAATCCTGGCGTATCATGATCGCCGCCGGCAGTGATGGTGCATACTGCCACGGAACGTACACAAGTTCATCATCGTTTGATCACTTGACTCCCTGATCTCTTGCGGACAGGTACTCCACTCTGTACTGCTGTGGCCTGCCTCTGGCTATGGATGTTCCACGTGGTGCAGGGGAAGGGGCCCCGGCATTCACCCAGGAAGAACTGGAGAAGCTAGTGGAATGGGTCCTGCCCCTGTACGGCAGACTCTACAGACGGCCCGAGGTACAGGTGAGTATGGGTTTGGGGGCACTGTGTGAGTAATGGATGGTGTGGATTGCACATATGTGTGCTCCTCTGAGCCTGGATGGGCCATGGTGCATGGAATGCTGCGTGTCACTGTCCTGTATGTCTGAGAGTACTGTCAGGAACAGCTGGCAAATTGTCCAACATAGGACTATCGTGCAAGTGCCTGACCTATGTGTTCCATTTCTGTGTCACCCTTCGAGGTCAGCACCCACCAGAAGAGGGCACATTGGCTTGCAATCACTAAGGAGGTGTGGACCCTGGGGGTCTACAACCGGCAGAGCACCCACAGTCGAAAGAGTTGGGAGGACCTGCGGCGCTGGGCACAAAAGATCATTGAGGCCCAGCTGGGAGGTCCTCCCAACGTGGAAGGGGTGCCCGTCGGGCACTGACCCCCCTCATGCGACGGATCCTGGCGGTGTTGTTAATCTGTTTCTGTGATTTAAATTCTACTTAAAAATTGTCTCCCTGTTTTTTTTGCCTTTAAAAAAGCCCGATTTCAGAGTGCATGCCCAGCAGTATTCCAGTGTTTGTTTCTTAAACAATCTCTCCCTTACCTGGAAAGTAGACTCTGCTAGCTAGGAAGTGTGGATTTAGCCTGTCTGTATCCAAGGAGATTCTGAATAGAGCAGCAATTGCCATTGCCCCTGACCACAGGGACTGGACTTAGCTGATTGGCTCCCTGAGTCCCTGTTGCACCTGAGGCCCGCCCCCACACCTGCTTTGGCCCCTTAAGTTTGTGGAGGAAAGCCCAAGACAGCCACCTCCATTTTGTGAGCCTCTACATCTCCCCTGTGTCCTGATACAGCTCAGTGTTCAAGGATTGCAAAAAGACCTAGGTAAGGAGCCCTGAGATTTTTCGCGGTAAATAGTATTATTTGTTCAAAAGTGTTTATTTTAGCTACCTGTGTCTGTTTTACTGTGGACTCTCTGTGTTTCAGGCAGCCTGGCCTCTTTTAAAGTGGTGTTTTTTTTTTTATTGTTTTTGCGGTGACTGTGTGAATTGCCTTGCTAGTTTGTGGCACATAAGCCCCCCTTTTTTTCGCTCAAGTAAAAAGGCTACATACATCTTTCAGAGTGTGTTTTTAGGAGACTGTTTTAATCAGTTTCTGTGATTTAAATTGTGCTTAAAAACTGCCTGCCCCCTTGTTTTTTGCCTTTAAAAAAGCCCGATTTCAGAGTGCGCGCCCAGCAGTATTCCAGTGTTTGTTTCTTAAACAATCTCTCCCTTACCTGGAAAGTAGACTCTGCTAGCTTGGAAGTAAGGATTCAGCCTGTCTGTATCCAAGGAGAATCTGAATAGAGCAGCAGTTGCCTTTCCCCCTGACCACAGGGACTGGACTTAGCTGATTGGCTCCCTGAGTCCCTGTTGCACCTGAGGCCTGCCCCCCCACACCTGCTTTGGCCCCTTAAGTTTGTGGAGGAAAGCCCAAGACAGTCACCTCCATTTTGTGAGCCTCTACATCTCCCCTGTGTCCTGATACAGCTCAGTGTTCAAGGATTGCAAAAAGACCTAGGTAAGGAGCCCTGAGATTTTTCAGGGTAAATAGTATTATTTGTTCAAAAGTGTTTATTTTAGCTACCTGTGTCTGTTTTACTGTGGACTCTCTGTGTTTCAGGCAGCCTGGCCTCTTTGAAAGTGGTGTGTTTTTTTTTTAAATCGTTTTTGCTGTGACTGTGTGAATTGCTTTGCTAGTTTGTGGCACATAGGCCCCCCCTTTTCTTTCTCCTCTAAGTAAAAAGGCTACATGCATCATGCAGAGTGTGTTTTTAGGAGAATGTTTTAATCTGTTTCTGTGATTTAAATTGTGCTTAAAAACTGCCTGCCCCCCTGTTTTTTTGCCTTTAAAAAATCCTGATTTGAGAGTGCGCACCCAGCAGTATTCCACTTTTTGTTTCTTAAACAATCTCTCCCTTACCTGGAAAGTAGACTCTGCTAGCTTGGAAGTGTGGATTCAGCCTGTCTGTATCCAAGGAGATTCTGAATCAAGCAGCAGCTGCCTTTCCCCCTGACCACAGGGACTGGACTTAGCTGATTTGCCCCTTGAGTCCCTGTTGCACCTGAGGCCTGCCCCCACACCTGCTCTGGCACCTTACGTTTGTGGAGGGAAGCCCAAGAAAGCCATCTCCATTTTGTGAGCCTCTACATGTCCCCTGTGTCCTGATACAGCCCAGTGTTCAAGGATTGCAAAAAGACCTAGGTAAGGAGCCCTGAGATTTTTCTGGGTAAATAGTATTATTTGTTCAAAAGTGTTTATTTCAGCTACCTGTGTCCCTTCTACTGTGGAGTCTCTGTGTTTCAGGCATCCTGGCCTCTTTGAAAGTGGTGTTTTAAAAAAAATCATTTTTGCCGTGACTGTGTGAATTGCCTTGCTAGTTTGTGGCACATAAGCCCCCCCCTTTTTTTTCTCCTCTAAGTGAAAATGCTACATACGTCATGCAGAGTGTGGTTTTTGGAGAATGTTTTAATATGTTTCTGTGATTTAAAATGTGCTTAAAACTGTCTGCCCCCCTGTTTTTTTACCTTTTAAAAACCCCGATTTCAGAGTGCGCGCCCAGCAGTATTGCAGTGTTTGGTTCTTAAACAATCTCTCCCTTACCTGGAAAGTAGACTCTGCTAGCTTGGAAGTGTGGATTCACGCTGTCTGTATCCATGGAGATTCTGAATAGGGCAGCAGTTGCCTTTCCCCCGACCACAGGGACTGGACTTAGCTGATTGGCTCCCTGAGACCCTGTTGCACCTGAGGCCCGCCCCCCCCCCCACACACCTGCTCTGGCCCCTTAAGTTTCTGGAGGGAAGCCCAAAACAGCTACCTCCATTTTGTGAGCCTCTACATCTCCCCTGTGTCCTGATACAGCCCAGTGTTCAAGGATTACAAAATGACCTAGGTAAGGAGCCCTGAGATTTTTCTGGGTAAATAGTATTATTTGTTCAAAAGTGTTTATTTCAGCTACCTGTGTCTGTTTCACTGTGGACTCTCTGTGTTTCAGGCAGCCTGGCCTCTTTTAAAGTGGTGTTTTGAAAAAAAATCATTTTTGCCGTGACTGTGTGAATTGCCTTGCTAGTTTGTGGCACATAAGCCCCCCTTTTTTTCTGCTCAAGTAAAAAGGCTACATACATCTTGCAGAGTGTGTTTTTAGGAGACTGTTTTAATCAGTTTCTGTGATTTAAATTGTGCTTAAAAACTGCCTGCCCCCTTGTTTTTTGCCTTTAAAAAAGCCCGATTTCAGAGTGCGCGCCCAGCAGTATTCCAGTGTTTGTTTCTTAAACAATCTCTCCCTTACCTGGAAAGTAGACTCTGCTAGCTTGGAAGTGTGGATTCAGCCTGTCTGTATCCAAGGAGAATCTGAATAGAGCAGCAGTTGCCTTTCCCTTTGACCACAGGGACTGGACTTAGCTGATTGGCTCCCTGAGTCCCTGTTGCACCTGAGGCCTGCCCCCCACACCTGCTCTGGCCCCTTAAGTTTGTGGAGGGAAGCCCAAGACAGCTACCTCCATTTTGTGAGCCTCTACATCTTCCCTTTGTCCTGATACAGCCTAGTGTTCAAGGATTGCAAAAAGACCTAGGTAAGGAGCCCTGAGATTTTTCTGGGTAAATAGTATTATTTGTTCAAAAGTGTTTATTTCAGCTACCTGTGTCTGTTTTACTGTGGACTCTCTGTGTTTCAGGCAGCCTGGCCTCTTTGAAAGTGGTGTTTTAAAAAAAAATCATTTTTGCCGTGACTGTGTGAATTGCCTTGCTAGTTTGTGGCACAAAAGCCTCCCCTTCCCCTTTTTTTTCTACTCTTGGTAAAAAGGCTACATACATCTTGTAGAGTTTGTTTTTAGGAGACTGTTTTCATCTGTTTCTGTGATTTAAATTGTGCTTAAAAACTGTCTGCCCCCCTGTTTTTATGCCTTTAAAAAATCCCGATTTCAGAGTGCGCGCCCAGCAGTATTCCAGTGTTTCTTTCTTCAACAATCTCTCCCTTACATGGAAAGTAGACTCTGCTAGCTTGGAAGTGTGGATTCAGCCTGTCTGTATCCAAAGAGATTCTGAATAGAGCAGCAGTTGCCTTTCCCCCTGACCACAGGGACTGGACTTAGCTGGTTGGCTCACTGAGACCCTGTTGCATCTGAGGCCCACCTCCCCACACCTGCTCTGGCCCCTTATGTTTGTGGAGGGAAGCCCAAGAAAGCCACCTCCATTTTGTGAGCCTAAACATCTCCCCTGTGTCCTGATACAGCCCAGTGTTCAAGGATTGCAAAAAGACCTAGGTAAGGAGCCCTGAGATTTTTCAGGGTAAATAGTATTATTTGTTCAAAAGTGTTTATTTCAGCTACCTGTGTCCCTTCTACTGTGGAGTCTCTGTGTTTCAGGCATCCTGGCCTCTTTGAAAGTGGTGTTTCTAAAAAAAACATTTTTGCCGTGACTGTGTGAATTACCTTGCTAGTTTGTGGCACATGAGCCCCCCCTTTTTTTTCTCCTCTAAGTGAAAATGCTACATACGTCATGCAGAGTGGTTTTTGGAGAATGTTTTAATCTGTTTCTGTGATTTAAAATGTGCTTAAAACTGTCTGCCCCCCTGTTTTTTTGCCTCTTAAAAACCCTGATTTCAGAGTGCTCGCCCAGCAGTATTGCAGTGTTTGTTTCTTAAACAATCTCTCCCTTACCTGGAAAGTAGACTTTGCTAGCTTGGAAGTGTGGATTCACGCTGTCTGTATCCATGGAGATTCTGAATAGGGCAGCAGTTGCCTTTCCCCCTGACCACAGGGACTGGACTTAGCTGATTGGCTCCCTGAGACCCTGTTGCACCTGCGGCCCGCCCCCCCCCACACACCTGCTCTGGCCTCTTAAGTTTCTGGAGGGAAGCCCAAAACAGCTACCTCCATTTTGTGAGCCTCTACATCTCACCTGTGTCCTCATACAGCCCAGTGTTCAAGGATTACAAAATGACCTAGGTAAGGAGCCCTGAGATTTTTCTGGGTAAATAGTATTATTTGTTCAAAAGTGTTTATTTCAGCTACCTGTGTCTGTTTCACTGTGGACTCTCTGTGTTTCAGGCAGCCTGGCCTCTTTTAAAGTGGTGTTTTAAAAAAAAATCATTTTTGCCGTGACTGTGTGAATTGCCTTGCTAGTTTGTGGCACATAAGCCCCCCTTTTTTTCTGCTCAAGTAAAAAGGTTACATACATCTTGCAGAGTGTGTTTTTAGGAGACTGTTTTAATCAGTTTCTGTGATTTAAATTGTGCTTAAAAACTGCCTGCCCCCTTGTTTTTTGCCTTTAAAAAAGCCCGATTTTAGAGTGCGCGCCCAGCAGTATTCCAGAGTTTGTTTTTTAAACAATCTCTCCCTTACCTGGAAAGTAGACTCTGCTAGCTTGGAAGTGTGGATTCAGCCTGTCTGTATCCAAGGAGAATCTGAATAGAGCAGCAGTTGCCTTTCCCTTTGACCACAGGGACTGGACTTAGCTGATTGGCTCCCTGAGTCCCTGTTGCACCTGAGGCCTGCCCCCCCACACCTGCTCTGGCCCCTTAAGTTTGTGGAGGGAAGCCCAAGACAGCTACGTCCATTTTGTGAGCCTCTACATCTTCCCTGTGTCCTGATACAGCCTAGTGTTCAAGGATTGCAAAAAGACCTAGGTAAGGAGCCCTGAGATTTTTCTGGGTAAATAGTATTATTTGTTCAAAAGTGTTTATTTCAGCTACCTGTGTCTGTTTTACTGTGGACTCTCTGCGTTTCAGGCAGCCTGGCCTCTTTGAAAGTGGTGTTTTTTTTTTTTTAAATCGTTTTTGCTGTGACTGTGTGAATTGCTTTGCTAGTTTGTGGCACATAGGCCCCCCCTTTTTTTTCTCCTCTAAGTAAAAAGGCTACATACATCATGCAGAGTGTGTTTTTAGGAGAATGTTTTAATCTGTTTCTGTGATTTAAATTGTGCTTAAAAACTGCCTGCCCCCCTGCTTTTTTGCCTTTAAAAAATCCTGATTTGAGAGTGCGCACCCAGCAGTATTCCACTTTTTGTTTCTTAAACAATCTCTCCCTTACCTGGAAAGTAGACTCTGCTAGCTTGGAAGTGTGGATTCAGCCTGTCTGTATCCAAGGAGATTCTGAATCAAGCAAGCAGCTGCCTTTCCCCCTGACCACAGGGACTGGACTTAGCTGATTTGCCCCTTGAGTCCCTGTTGCACCTGAGGCCTGCCCCCACACCTGCTCTGGCACCTTACGTTTGTGGAGGGAAGCCCAAGAAAGCCATCTCCATTTTGTGAGCCTCTACATCTCCCCTGTGTCCTGATACAGCCCAGTGTTCAAGGATTGCAAAAAGACCTAGGTAAGGAGCCCTGAGATTTTTCTGGGTAAATAGTATTATTTGTCAAAAGTGTTTATTTCAGCTACCTGTGTCCCTTCTACTGTGGAGTCTCTGTGTTTCAGGCATCCTGGCCTCTTTGAAAGTGGTGTTTTAAAAAAAAAAAATTTTGCCGTGACTGTGTGAATTGCCTTGCTAGTTTGTGCCACATAAGCCCCCCCCTTTTTTTTCTCCTCTAAGTGAAAATGCTACATACGTCATGCAGAGTGTGGTTTTTGGAGAATGTTTTAATCTGTTTCTGTGATTTAAAATGTGCTTAAAACTGTCTGCCCCCCTGTTTTTTTGCCTTTTAAAAACCCCGATTTCAGAGTGCGCGCCCAGCAGTATTGCAGTGTTTGTTTCTTAAACAATCTCTCCCATACCTGGAAAGTAGACTCTGCTAGCTTGGAAGTGTGGATTCACGCTGTCTGTATCCATGGAGATTCTGAATAGGGCAGCAGTTGCCTTTCCCCCCGACCACAGGGACTGGACTTAGCTGATTGGCTCCCTGAGACCCTGTTGCACCTGAGGCCCGCCCCCCCCCCCACACACCTGCTCTGGCCCCTTAAGTTTCTGGAGGGAAGCCCAAAACAGCTACCTCCATTTTGTGAGCCTCTACATCTCCCCTGTGTCCTGATACAGCCCAGTGTTCAAGGATTACAAAATGACCTAGGTAAGGAGCCCTGAGATTTTTATCGGTAAATAGTATTATTTGTTCAAAAGTGTTTATTTCAGCTACCTTTGTCTGTTTCACTGTGGACTCTCTGTGTTTCAGGCAGCCTGGCCTCTTTTAAAGTGGTGTTTTAAAAAAAAATCATTTTTGCCGTGACTGTGTGAATTGCCTTGCTAGTTTGTGGCACAAAAGCCCCCCCTCCCCCTTTTTTTTCTACTCTAGGTAAAAAGGCTACATACATCTTGTAGAGTTTGTTTTTAGGAGACTGTTTTCATCTGTTTCTGTGATTTAAATTGTGCTTAAAAACTGTCTGCCCCCCTGTTTTTATGCCTTTAAAAAATCCCGATTTCAGAGTGTGCGCCCAGCAGTATTCCTGTGTTTCTTTCTTGAACAATCTCTCTCTTACCTGGAAAGTAGACTCTGCTAGCTTGGAAGTGTGGATTCAGCCTGTCTGTATCCCAAGAGATTCTGAATAGAGCAGCAGTTGCCTTTCCCCCTGCCACAGGGACTGGACTTAGCTGATTGGCTCCCTGAGTCCCTGTTGCACCTGAGGACCGCCCCCCCACACATGCTCTGGCACCTTAAGTTTGTGGAGGAAAGCCCAAGACAGCTACCTCCATTTTGTGAGCCTCCACATCTCCCCTGTGTCCTGATACAGCCCAGTGTTCAAGGATTGCAAAAAGACCTAGGTAAGGAGCCCTGAGATTTTTCTGGGTAAATAGTATCATTTGTTTAAAAGTGTTTATTTCAGCTACCTGTGTCTGTTTTACTGTGGACTCTCTGTGTTTCAGGCAGCCTGGCCTCTTTTAAAGTCTTGTTTTAAAAAAAAATAGTTTTTGCCATGACTGTGAATTGCCTTATTAGTTTGTGGCACATAAGCCCCCCATCTTTTTTTTCTCCTCTAAGTAAAAATGCTACATACATCATGCAGAGTGTGTTTTTAGGAGAATATTTTAATCTGTTTCTGTGATTTAAATTGTGCTTAAAAACTGTCTGCTCCCCTGTTTTTTTGCCTTTAAAAATGCCAGATTTCAGAGTGCGCGTCCAGCACTATTCCAGTGTTTGTTTCTTAAACAATCTCTCCCTTACATGGAAAGTAGACTCTGCTATCTTGGAAGTGTGGATTCAGCCTGTCTGTATCCAAAGAGATTCTGAATAGAGCAGCAGTTGCCTTTCCCCCTGACCACAGGGACTGGACTTAGCTGGTTGGCTCACTGAGACCCTGTTGCATCTGAGGCCCACCTCTCCACACCTGCTCTGGCCCCTTAAGTTTGTGGAGGGAAGCCCAAGAAAGCCACCTCCATTTTGTGAGCCTCTACATCTTCCCTGTGTCCTGATACAGCCCAGTGTTCAAGGATTGCAAAAATACCTAGGTAAGGAGCCCTGCTATTTTTCTGGGTAAATAGTTTTATTTGTTCAAAAGTGTTTATTTCACCTACCTGTGTCTGTTTTACTGTGGACTCTCTGTGTTTCAGGCAGCCTGGCTTCTTTGAAAGTGTTGTTGTTTTTTAAAATCATTTTTGCCATGACTGTGTTCATTTCCTTGCTAGTTTGTGGCACATAACTCCCCCCCCCCTTTTTTCTTCTAAGTAAAAAGGCTACATACATCTTGCAGAGTGTGTTTTTAGGGGACTGTTTTAATCTGTTTCTGTGATTTAAATTGTGTTTAAAAACTGTCTGCCTTTAAAAAAGCACGATTTCAGAGTGCACGCCCAGCAGTATTCCAGTGTTTTTTATTTATAAACACATTTTTATTGTTTTTCAGACATATATAGAAAAGGAAGGAAAAAACAGGTTGAAGAACAAGGCAAGGACACATGGAATTTGGACATCTTATCATTGTTTTAGTATCGTTGTTAGCCATCAACAATAATGGGTTGTGGTGCTATCAACAGATCTAGCCATCGTAGTGTCCCCTTGAAACATTAAGTATCCTATTACGTGTCTGGTTTGTGTCATCAATTCTAGCCATCGTCCCCATATCTTTTCGAATTTGTGTGGGCACCCTCTAGACTCAAATACCAGTTTCTCCTGATTGGCACACCAATCCACCCCCTTCCTCCATTTCTGGATCAACTGGCCTTCTGGGGACATCCACGCTGCAGCGATATCTCTATTAGCAACTAATAATGCCGTAGCTGTCAGTGTTAGTTTAGCACGTGTTCCTCCCATTTCTTCCTTTACCTCCAATATGATTAGCTTAGCTGATTTTTGTATTTCTTGACCCAATGCCTTTCCTATACCTCGGATCACCCCTTCCGAGTACTTTTGTATTTTTTGACAGGTCCATACCATATGAAAGAAGTCTGATGGTTCATTCGGGCATCTTGGGCATTTGGCAGAAGGGCGGGCTCCCATTTTGTGTAGTTTGGATTGTGTCAGATAGGCCCCATATAAATAATAGAATTGTATCATGCGGAACCTTGCCGATATTGCCAATACCTTGGGCGCCATCAAGGGTTCCCTCCTTTCCATTTCTTCTAGGGGTCCGAGCCATGATTCCCTCTCAGTCCTAAAAATGACTAAGTTATCAGGAGTGTTGTTGATTAGTGTTTTGTAAAGTTGAGAAATGCCTTTCCCCTCCATATTTCCCATGAGTATTTTGGCTTCCAGTGGGTTAAAGTCCGGTATAGGGCTTGTGGTGGGCAGATGGGTTCGCAGTGCGTGTCTTAGTTGAAGGTATCTAAAGAACTGTGTCTGGTTTAATTGAAATTCTGCTTGTAGGTCTTGGAACGATTTCATGGCCCTCCCTTTCCATATGTCCCCAACCAGGGAAATGCCTATTAGGTCCCATGTTGCGAATCCCTCCAGCGTGGCCGAGGCATACATCCATTTCCTTCTCCATAGCGGACTCTGGAGGGTGATAACGGTATTCCAGTGAGTGTGGCGTAACGCGGCTCGCCATGCCAGGAAGACCACTTTGGTTGTTTCCTCCATGTCACGAGGAAGCGATGCTCCATACAGCATGTCAAGAACCTGTGGAAACCCCAGGAGTGTCAATTCTGTCCTATACGCCGGGTCTTCCCAGACCCCATTAAACCAGTCATGGACAACTATCAATTGGGTAGCCAGGTAATACAGATAGGGATCTGACGCACCCAAACCTCCATCATACAATCCTCTCCGGCAATGTTGTATCGCTACTCGATGTCTATTACCTCTCCATAGAAATCTTCCGGTGATGCTTTCGAGATTTTGGAACCAGGAGTGGGGGATGAGGATGGGAACATTTTGGAATATGTATAGGAGTCTTGGCAAGATCATCATTTTGTATAGGGCCACCCGCCCCATCACATTCAAGGGGAGGGTTTGCCATCTCTGCATGTCCGTTTTGATTCTTGTTAGCAGAGGAGATAGATTTTTGGCCCATGTTGATTCGGGCAAAAGGGTTACCCAGATCCCTAGGTATTTAAAACTTAATTTGCATATGGGTATGGTATTTTGCCAATCGAAGCAATCACGTGTGTTTGCTAGCGGCATCAGGATTGATTTGGTGGAGTTCATCCTGAGACCTGAGATTAGTTCGTATTTCCTTAGAAGGCTAAGGCTCCTTGGACCCGTTATACTGGGTTCCTCCAAATATAGCAGAACATCATCTGCATATAGAGCTATCCTGTCTTCATGAGATGGACCCCATTTCTATCCTCTGTATACTGAGCCCGCTCTGATCATCTGGGCTAGCGGCTCAATGGCCAGGGTAAACAAAAGAGGGGATAGATAGGGGACATCCCTCTCGAGTACCTCTGCGGATGTCGAACCTGTGGGATATGGTCCCATTAACCTGTACACAGGCCGAAGGGTTAGTGTATAATGCTTTAATTAAGTGCTAAAATTGTTTTTCTCTGCCTGCCCGTCGGAGCACCAGTAGAAGGAATCCCCAGTTAACCGAATCAAAAGCCTTTTTAAAATGTATGAGCAAGAGGGCCAGGCTTTGGGGCGACTGGCGTCTCTCCACCAAGGCTACGTGTAACTGGCGGATACAGTGTTGTGTACTGCGGGTTGCCATAAACCACACATTGGTCAGGATGGATTAGCTGCGGCAGGACCCTTTTGATGCGAGTGGCAAGGACAGAGGCGAACATTTTAATATCTGTATTAATCGATGATATTGGTCTGTAATCCGTGCAGTGAGGCGAAGGGGGCTGGGGTTTGGGAGGCACCACGATCATTGCTGTATCTAGTTCAGGAGGAAAGGATCCACCCTTTCCTATTTCTGCGAAAAGGCGTACGAGACGTGGGGTCAGGTCTTCTCTAAACACGTTATAATATTCTGGGGGGAACCCATCGGGACCAGTCGTCTTGCCAGCATTTAATGACGAGATTGCCGCCCCAATTTCTTCCTCTCTAATGGGTTCCTTCCTCTAAAAGCTGTGCTTCTATCATAGGTAACTGTGGGAGGGGGATCTCGTCAAGTAGTTGACGTGTTTGATGTGAATCTATTTGTGTAGATGCTTGGTAAAGTGTATGATAATAGTTGTCAAAAGCATTTGCAATTTCGGTATGGCCCGTAACCAGGGCCCCATCCCCGTCATAAATTTCAGGGACGATCTTGGAGGCGTGATCGCGGGAGATCAACCAGTACAGCATCTTCCCGGTCTTGTGCCCCCAGCCATATATCGTTCCAGTGCTGGCCCTCCATAAATGATTTACGGCCTCCAGGGATTGACCCCATATCTCCTCTCAGATTAGGAGTTGTCGCGTCAGTTTCTCGCTTGGGATTATTACATTGTCTCTTTCGAGGTTTATTGTTCGGAGCTCTAGCTGTGTGATATGTAGCGTTATGGCACGTTCCTGATGATGTATCAGATTTTTAGCCATACCTCTTAATACCGCCTTCCCTGCCGCCCATAGAGTGCCCTCTGAGGTTACCGAGCCTTCGTTTAGGTGGAAGTATTCCGCTTGTGCCTGACGTAATTGTTCCTTAAAGTGTTCATCTTGGAGATACCATGCATGTAGCTGCCACATGGGGCGACGCCGGGGGCGGGCCGGGCCTAGTATGAGCCGGAGAGGGGCATGGTCAGAGATACCTCTGGCTAGAATCTTGATTTGTAAGAGGGTTGTACAATCTGTGCTCGGAAGAAGATGATGTTCTGCTATATTTGAAGTCGCCACCTAGTATAGTCTGCCCAGGAGGTAGGTCAGAGAGAAGTTTTGTGAGTGGCTGGAGGGTTGAGCTGACCATGGAGGGAGGGGTGAAGATACTTATTATATTAAAAGTGATTCCTTCTACCTTACCGGTAATGGCTACAAACCGCACCTGTTGGTCTCTCCGTACTTGGGTGTGTGTCATAGGGAATGTACGATGCAATAATATGGCTACTCCTTGTGACCCATGTGTGTATCCTGCATGGTACACTCTATCAAATCCTCGATGAGTCAGGAATTGGTATTTATCCCCCAAAAGGTGGGTTTCCTGCAACATGAGTATTTCTGGATGGTATCTATGTATGAAGGTGAATACTGCAGTACGTTTAATTTTATCTAGGAGCCCGTTGATGTTCTATGACATAATTTGTACTTTATTCATGGGGGGTGTGTGATTGTAGGTGGAATTTTGAATTTGTTGAGCCAACCTTTAGCTACTAGTTTGTTTAGCTAGTTACAGCTCCAGTGTTTGTTTCTTAAACAATCTCTCCCTTACATGGAAAGTAGACTCTGCTATCTTGGAAGTGTGGATTCAGCCTGTCTATATCCAAGGAGATTCTGAATAGAGCACCAGCTGCCTTTCCCCGTGCCCACAGGGACTGGACTTAGCTGATTGGCTCTCTGAGTCCCTGTTGCACCTGAGCCCCGCCCCCCCACACCTGCTCTGGCCCCTTAAGTTTGTGGAGGGAAGCCCAAGATAGCCACCTCCATTTTGTGAACCTCAGCATCTTCCCTGTGTCCTGATACAGCCCAGTGTTCAAGGATTGCAAGAAGACCTAGGTAAGGAGCCCTGAGATTTGTCTGGGTAAATAGTATTATTTGTTCAAAAGTGTTTATTTCAGATACCTGTGTCTGGTTTACTGTGGCCTCTCTGTGTTTCAGGTAGCCAGGTCTCTTTTAAAGTGGTGTTTTTTTTTAAATTCATTTTTGCTGTGACTGTGTGAATTGCATTGCTGGTTTGTGGCACATAACTCCCCCCCCCCCCTTTTTCTTATAAGTAAAAAGGCTATATACATCTTGCAGAGTGTGTTTTTAGGAGACTGTTTTAATCTGTTTCTGTGATTTAAATTGTGTTTAAAAACTGTCTGCCCCCCTGATGTTTGCCTTTAAAATTCTCCGATTTCAGAGTGCGCGCCCAGCAGTATTCCATTGTTTGTTTTTGAAACAATCTCTCCCTTACCTGGAAAGTAGACCCTGCTAGCTTGGAAGTGTGGATTCAGCCTGTTTGTATCCTAGGAGATTCTGAATAGAGCAGCAGCTGCCTTTCCCCCTGCCCACAGGGACTGGACTTAGCTGATTGGCTCTCTGAGTCCCTGTTGCACCTGAGCCCCGCCCCCCCCACACCTGCTCTTTCCCCTTAAGTTTGTGGAGGGAAGCCAAAGACAGCAACCTCCATTTTGTGAGCCTCAGCATTTCCATGTGTCCTGATACAGCCCAGTGTTCAAGGATTGCAAAAAGACCTAGGTAAGGATCCCTGAGATTTTTCTGGGTAAATAGTATTATTTGTTCAAAAGTGATTCTTTCAGCTACCTGTTTCTGTTTTACTGTGGCCTCTCTGTGTTTCAGGTAGCCTGGTCTCTTTTAAAGTGGTGCTTTGTTAAAATTCTTTTTTGCCTTGACCATGTGAATTGCCTTGCTAGTTTGTGGCACATAACCCCCCCTTTTCTTCTATGTAAAAAGGCTACATAAATCTTGCAGAGTGCTTTTAGGAGACTGTTTTATTCTGTTTCTATGATTTATATTGTGTTTAAAAACTGTCTGCCCCTCTGTCTTTTACCTTAAAAAAGCCAGATTTCAGAGTGCGCGCCCAGCAGTATTCCAGTGTTTGTTTTTTAAAAAATCTCTCCCTTACCTGGAAATTAGAGTCTGCTTGCTTGGAAGTGTGGATTCAGCCTGTCTGTATCCAAGGAGATTCTGAATAGAGTAGCAGTTGCCTTTCCCCTTCCCACAGGGACTGGACGTAGCTGATTAACTTTCTGAGTCCCTGTTGCACCTGAGCCCCGCTGTCCCACACCTGCTCTTTCCCCTTAAGTTTGTGGAGGGAAGCCAAAGACAGCAACCTCCATTTTGTGAGCCTCAGAATTTCCCTGTGTCCTGATACAGCCCAGTGTTCAAGGATTGCAAAAATACCTAGGTAAGGAGCCCTGAGATTTTTCTGGGTAAATAGTATTATTTGTTCAAAAGTGTTTATTTCAGCTACCTGTGTCTGTTTTACTGTGGACTCTCTGTGTTTCAGGTAGCCTGGTCTCTTTTAAAGTGGTGTTTTTTTTTTATTCATTTTTGCTGTGACTGTGTGAATTGCATTGCTAGTTTGTGGCACATAACTCCCCCCCCCCCTTTTTCTTATAAGTAAAAAGGCTATATACATCTTGCAGAGTGTGTTTTCAGGAGACTGTTTTAATCTGTTTCTGTGATTTAAATTGTGTTTAAAAACTGTCTGCCCCCCTGATGTTTCCCTTTAAAATTCTCCGATTTCAGAGTGCACGCCCAGCAGTATTCCATTGTTTGTTTTTGAAACAATCTCTCCCTTACCTGGAAAGTAGACCCTGCTAGCTTGGAAGTGTGGATTCAGCCTGTTTGTATCCTAGGAGATTCTGAATAGAGCAGCAGCTGCCTTTCCCCCTGCCCTCAGGGACTGGACTTAGCTGATTGGCTCTCTGAGTCCCTGTTGCACCTGAGCCCCGCCCCCCCACACCTGCTCTTTCCCCTTAAGTTTGTGGAGGGAAGCCAAAGACAGCAACCTCCATTTTGTGAGCCTCAGCATTTCCCTGTGTCCTGATACAGCCCAGTGTTCAAGGATTGCAAAAAGACCTAGGTAAGGAGCCCTGAGATTTTTCTGGGTAAATAGTATTATTTGTTCAAAATTGATTCTTTCAGCTACCTGTTTCTGTTTTACTGTGGCCTCTCTGTGTTTCAGGTAGCCTGGTCTCTTTTAAAGTGGTGCTTTGTTCAAATTCTTTTTTGCCTTGACCGTGTGAATTGCCTTGCTAGTTTGTGGCACATGACCCCCCCTTTTCTTCTATGTAAAAAGGCTACATAAATCTTGCAGAGTGCTTTTAGGAGACTGTTTTATTCTGTTTCTATGATTTATATTGTGTTTAAAAACTGTCTGCCCCCTGTCTTTTACCTTAAAAAAAGCCAGATTTCAGAGTGCGCGCCCAGCAGTATTCCAGTGTTTGTTTTTTAAACAATCTCTCCCTTACCTGGAAATTAGAGTCTGCTTGCTTGGAAGTGTGGATTCAGCCTGTTTGTATCCAAGGAGATTCTGAATAGAGTAGCAGTTGCCTTTCCCCTTCCCACAGGGACTGGACGTAGCTGATTAACTCTCTGAGTCCCTGTTGCACCTGAGCCCCGCCGTCCCACACCTGCTCTTTCCCCTTAAGTTTGTGGTGGGAAGCCCAAGACAGCCATCTCCATTTTGTGATCCTCAGAATCTTCCCTGTATCCTGATACAGACTGGTGTTCAATGATTGCAAAAAGACCTAGGTAAGGAGCCCTTAGATTTTTCTGAGTAAATAGTATTATTTGTTCAAAAGTGTTTATTTCAGCTACCTGTGTCTGTTTAACTGTGGACTATCTGTGTTTCAGGCAGCCTGGTCTCTTTTAAAGTGGTGTTTGTTTTAAATTTTGCTTTACAGTGACTGTGTGAATTGCCTTGCTAGTTTGTGGCACATACCCCCCTCCCCTTTTCCTTCTAAGTAAAAAGGCTACATACATCTTGCAGAGTGTGTTTTTAGGAAACTGTTTTAATCTGTTTCTTTCATTTAAATTGTGTTTAAAAACTGTCTGCCCCCTGTTTTTTCCTTTAACAAAGCCCGATTTCTAAGTGTGTGCCCAGTAGTATTCCAGCGTTTTTTGTTTTTTTTTAAATCTCTCCCTTACCTCGAAAGTAGATTCTGCTAGCTTGGATGTGTGGATTCATCCTGTCTGTATCCAAGGAGATTCTGAATAGATCAGCAGCTCCTTTTCCCCCTGCCCACAGGGACTGGACTTATCAGATTGGCTCTCTGAGTCCCTGTTGCACCTTAGCCCCGCCTGCCCCCACACCTGCTCTGGCCCCTTAAGTTTGTGGAGGGAAGCCAAAGACAGCAACCTCCATTTTGTGAGCCTTATCATCTTCCCTGTGTCCTGATAGAGCCCAGTGTTCAAGGATTGCAAAGAGACCTAGGTAAGGAGCCCTGAGATTGTTCTGGGTGAATAGTATTATTTGTTCAAAAGTGTTTCTTTCAGCTACCTGTGTCTGTTTAACTGTGGACTCTCTGTGTTTCAGGCAGCCTGGTCTTTTTCAAAGTGGTGCTTTGTTCAAATTCTTTTTTGCCGTGACTGTGTGTATTGCCTTGCTAGTTTGTTTCACATACCCCCCCTTTTTTGTTCTAAGTAAAAAGGCTACATACATCTTGTAGATTGTGTTTTTAGGAGACTGTTTAATCTATTTCTGTGATTTGAATTGTGTTCAAAACTGTCTCCCCCCCTGTTTTCTGCCTTTAACAAAGCCCGATTTCAGAGTGCGCGCCCAGCAGTATTCCAGTGTTTGTTTCATAAACAATCTCTCCCTTACCTGGACAGTAGACTCTGCTAGCTTGGACGTGTGGATTCAGCCTGTCTGTATCCTAGGAGATTCTGAATAGAACAGCAGCTGCCTTTCCCCCTGCCCACAGCAACTGGACTTAGCTGATTAGCTCTCTGAGTCCCTGTTGCACTTTAGCCCGACCCCCCCCCAACCTGGCTCTGGCCCCTTAAGTTTGTGCAGGGAAGCCCAAGACAGCCACCTCCAATTTGTGTGCCTCAGCATTTTCCCTGCGTTCTGATACAGCCCAGGGTTCAAGGATTGCAAAAGGACCTAGGTAAGGAGCCCTGAGATTTGTCTGGGTAAATAGTATGATTTGTTCAAAAGTGTTTATTTCAGCTACCTGTGTCTGTTTTACTGTGGACTCTCTGTCTTTCAGGCATCCTGGCCTCTTTTAAAGCGGTGATTTTTTAAAATTTGTTTTTGCCGAGACTGTGTGAATTGCCTTGCTAGTTTGTGGCACATAACCCCCCCCCTTTTTATCTTCTAAGTAAAAAGGATCATACCTTTTTCAGAGTGTGTTTTTAGGAGACTGTTTTAATCTGTTTCTGTGATTTAAATTGCGTTTAGAAACTGTCAGCCCCCCCTCTTTTCTGCCTTTAAAAAAGCCCGATTTTAGAGTGCGCGCCCAGCAGTATTCCAGTGTTTGTTTTTTAAACAATCTCTCCATTACCTGGAAGGTAGACTCTGCTAGCTTTGAAGTGTGGAATCTGCCTGTCTGTATCCAAGGAGATTCTGAATAGAGCAGCAGCTGCCTTTCCCCCTGCCCAAAGGGGCTGAACTTAGCTGATTGGCTCTCTGAGTCCCTGTTGCACCTGAGCCCCGCCTCCAACACGTGCTCAGGCCCCTTACGTTTGTGGACGAAAGCCCAAGACAGCCACCTCCAATTTCTGAGCCTCAGCATCTTCCCTGTGTCCTGATACAGCCCAGTGTTCAAGGATTGCAAAAAGACCTAGGTAAGGAGCCCTGAGATTTTTCTGGGTAAATAGTATTATTTGTTCAAAAGTGTTTATTTCAGCTACCTGTGTCTGTTTTACTGTGGACTCTCTGTGTTTCAGACAACCTGGCCTCTTTTAAAGTGGTGTTTTTTTAAAATCCGTTTTTGCTGTGACTGTGTGAATTGCCTTGCTAGTTTGTGGCACATAACCCCCCCCCCCCTTTTTCTTCTAAGTAAAAAGGCTACATACATCTTGCAGAGTGTGTTTTTAGGAGACTGTTTTAATCTGTTTCTGTGATTTGAATTGTGTTTAAAAACGGTTTGCCCCCCTGTTTTTTGTATTTAAAAATGCCCGATTTCTTAGTGCGCGCCCAGCAGTATTCTAGTGTTTGTTTTTTAAGCAATCTCTCCCTTACCTGAAAAGTAGACTCTGCCTGCTTGGAAGTGTGGATTCAGCCTGTCTGAATCCAAGGAGATTCTGAATAGAGAAGCAGCTGCTTTTCCCTCGGCCCAAAGGGACTGGACTTAGGTGCAACAGGGACTCAGAGAGCCAATCAGCTGAGCCCCGCCCCCCACACCTGCTTTGGCCCCTTAAGTTGGTGGAGGGAAGCCCAAGACAGCCGCCTCCAGTTTGTGAGCCTCAGCATCTTCCCTGTGTCCTGATACAGCCCAGTGTTCAAGGATTGCAAAAAGACCTAGGTGTAAGGAGCCCTGAGATTTTTCTGGGTAAATAGTATTATTTGTTCAAAAGTATTTATTTCAGCTACCTGTGTCTGTTTTACTATGGACTCTCTGTGTTTCAGGTAGCCTGGCCTCTTTTAAAGTGGTGTTTTTTTTTTTAAATGTGTTTTTGCCGTGACTGTGTGAATTGCCTTGCTAGTTTGTGGTACATAACCCCCCCTTTCTTCTTCGAAGTAAAAAGGCTACATACATCTTGCAGAGTGTGTTTTTAGGAGACTGTTTTAATCTGTTTCTGTGATTTGAATTGTGTTTAACAACTGTTTGCCCCCCTGTTTTTTGCCTTTAAAAAATCCTGATTTCAGAGTGCGCGCCCAGCAGTATTCCAGTGTTCATTTTTTAAACAATCTCTCTCTTACCTGGAAGGTAGACTCTGCTAGCTTGGAAGTTTGGATTCAGCCTGTCTATATCCAAGGAGATTCTGAATAGAGCAGCAGCTGCCTTTCCCCTGCCCACAGGGACTGGATTTAGCTGATTGGCTCTCTGAGTCCCTGTTGCACCTGAGCCCCGCCTCCAACACCTGCTCTGGCCCCTTAAGTTGGTGGAGCTGAGCCCAAGATAGCCACCTCCATTTTGTGAGCCTCAGCATCTTCCCTGTGTCCTGATACATCCTAGTGTTCAAGGATTGCAAAAAGACCTAGGTAAGGAGCACTGTGATTTTTCTGGTTAAATATTATTATTTGTTCAAAAGTGTTTATTTCAGCTACCTGTGTCTGTTTTACTGTGGACTCTCTGTGTTTCAGGCAGCCTGGCCTCTTTTGAAGTGGTGTTTTTTTTAAATTTGTTTTTGCAGTGACTGTGTGAATTGCCTTGCTAGTTTGTGGCACATAATCCCCCCCCCATTTTTTTTTCTAAGTAAAAAGGCTACATACATCTTGCAGAGTGTGTTCTTAGGAGACTGTTTTCATCTGTTTCTGTGATTTAAATTGTGTTTAAAAGCTGTCTACCCCCCTGTTTTTTGCAATTAAAAAAGCCCGAATTTCAGAGTGAGTGCCCAGCAGTATTCAAATGTTTGTTTTTTAAACAATCTCTCCCTTACCTGGAAGGTAGACTGCTAGATTGGAAGTGTGGATTCAGCCTGTCTGTATCCGAGGAGATTCTGAATAGAGCAGCAGCTACTTTCCCCCTGCCCAAAGGGACTGGACTTAGCTGATTGGCTCTCTGAGTCCCTGTTGCACCTGAGCCCCTCCGCCCCACACCTGCTCTGGCCTCTTAAGTTTGTGGAGGGAAGCCCAAGACAGCCACCTCCATTTTATGAGCCTCAGCATCTTCCCTGTGTCCTGATACTGCCCAGTGTTCAAGGATTGCAAAAAGACCTAGGTAAGGAGCTCTGAGATTTTTCTGGGTAAATAGTATTATTTGTTCAAAAGTGTTCATTTCAGCTACCTCTGTCTGTTTTACTGTGGACTCTCTGAGTTTCAGGCAACCTGGGCTCTTTGAAAGTGGTGTTTGTTTTAATTTGTTTTTGTCGTGACTGTGTGAATTGCCTTGCTAGTTTGTGGCACATAACCCACCCCCTTTTTTCTTGTAAGTAAAAAGGCAACGTACATATTGCAGAGTGTGTTTTTAGGAGACTGTTTTAATCTGTTTCTGTGATTTAAATTGTGTTTAAATACTGTCTGCCCCCCTGTTTTTTACCTTTAATTAAAAAAAGACCGATTTCTGAGCGCGCTCTCAGCAGTATTCCAGTGTTTGTTTTTTAAACAATCTCTCCCTTACCTGGAAAGTAGGCTCTGCTAGCTTGGAAGTGTGAATTCAGCCTGTCTGTATCCAATGATATTCTGAATAGAGCAGCAGCTGCCTTTTCCCCTACCCACAGGTACTGGACTTAGCTGATTGGCTCTCTGAGTCCCAGTTGCACCTGAGCCCCGCCCGCTCCAACACCTTCTCTGGCCCCTTACGTTTGTGTGGGAAGCCCAAGACAGCAACCTCCATTTTGTGAGCCTCAGCATCTTCCCTGTGTCCTGATACAGACCAGTGTTCAAGTATTGCAAAAAGACCTAGGTAAGGAGCACTGAAATTTTTCTGGGAAAAAAGTATTATTTTTTCAAAAGTCTTTATTTCAGCTAACTGTGTCTGCTTAACTGTGGACTCTCTGTGTTTCAGGCAGCCTGGTCTCCTTTAAAGTTTTGTGTTTTTTTTTTATTTGTTTTTGCCGTGACTGTGTGTATTGCCTTTCTACTTTGTGGCACCTAACCCCCCCCTTTTTTTTCTAAGTTAAAAGGCTACATACATCTTCCAGAGTGTGTTTTTAGGACACTGTTTTAATCTGTTTCTGGGATTTGAACTGTGTTAAAAAACTGTTTGCCCCCCTGTTTTTTGCCTTTAAAAAAGCCCGATTTCAGACTGCGCGTCCAGCAGTATTCCAGTGTTTGATGTTTAAACATTATCTCCCCTACCTGGAAAGTAGACTCTGCTAGCTTGGAAGTGTGGATTCATCCTGTCTGTATCCAAGGAGATTCTGAATAGATCAGCAGCTCCCTTTCCCCCTGCCCACAGGGACTGGACTTATCAGATTGGCTCTCTGAGTCCCTGTTGCACCTTAGCCCCGCCTGCCCCCACACCTGCTCTGGCCCCTTAGGTTTGTGGAGGGAAGCCAAAGACAGCCCCCTCCATTTTGTCAGCCTCAGCATCTTCCCTGTGTCCTGATACAGCCCAGCGTACAAGGATTGCAAAAAGACTTAGGTAAGGAACCCTGAGATTTGTCTGGGTAAATAGTATGATTTGTTCAAAAGTGTTTATTTCAGCTACCTGTGTCTGTTTTACTGTGGACTCTCTGTGTTTCAGGCAGCCTGGCCTCTTTTGAAGTGGTGTTTTTTTTAAATTTGTTTTTGCAGTGACTGTGTGAATTGCCTTGCTAGTTTGTGGCACATAATCCCCCCCCCATTTTTTTTTCTAAGTAAAAAGGCTACATACATCTTGCAGAGTGTGTTCTTAGGAGACTGTTTTCATCTGTTTCTGTGATTTAAATTGTGTTTAAAAGCTGTCTACCCCCCTGTTTTTTGCAATTAAAAAAGCCCGAATTTCAGAGTGAGTGCCCAGCAGTATTCAAATGTTTGTTTTTTAAACAATCTCTCCCTTACCTGGAAGGTAGACTGCTAGATTGGAAGTGTGGATTCAGCCTGTCTGTATCCGAGGAGATTCTGAATAGAGCAGCAGCTACTTTCCCCCTGCCCAAAGGGACTGGACTTAGCTGATTGGCTCTCTGAGTCCCTGTTGCACCTGAGCCCCTCCGCCCCACACCTGCTCTGGCCTCTTAAGTTTGTGGAGGGAAGCCCAAGACAGCCACCTCCATTTTATGAGCCTCAGCATCTTCCCTGTGTCCTGATACTGCCCAGTGTTCAAGGATTGCAAAAAGACCTAGGTAAGGAGCTCTGAGATTTTTCTGGGTAAATAGTATTATTTGTTCAAAAGTGTTCATTTCAGCTACCTCTGTCTGTTTTACTGTGGACTCTCTGAGTTTCAGGCAACCTGGGCTCTTTGAAAGTGGTGTTTGTTTTAATTTGTTTTTGTCGTGACTGTGTGAATTGCCTTGCTAGTTTGTGGCACATAACCCACCCCCTTTTTTCTTGTAAGTAAAAAGGCAACGTACATATTGCAGAGTGTGTTTTTAGGAGACTGTTTTAATCTGTTTCTGTGATTTAAATTGTGTTTAAATACTGTCTGCCCCCCTGTTTTTTACCTTTAATTAAAAAAAGACCGATTTCTGAGCGCGCTCTCAGCAGTATTCCAGTGTTTGTTTTTTAAACAATCTCTCCCTTACCTGGAAAGTAGGCTCTGCTAGCTTGGAAGTGTGAATTCAGCCTGTCTGTATCCAATGATATTCTGAATAGAGCAGCAGCTGCCTTTTCCCCTACCCACAGGTACTGGACTTAGCTGATTGGCTCTCTGAGTCCCAGTTGCACCTGAGCCCCGCCCGCTCCAACACCTTCTCTGGCCCCTTACGTTTGTGTGGGAAGCCCAAGACAGCAACCTCCATTTTGTGAGCCTCAGCATCTTCCCTGTGTCCTGATACAGACCAGTGTTCAAGTATTGCAAAAAGACCTAGGTAAGGAGCACTGAAATTTTTCTGGGAAAAAAGTATTATTTTTTCAAAAGTCTTTATTTCAGCTAACTGTGTCTGCTTAACTGTGGACTCTCTGTGTTTCAGGCAGCCTGGTCTCCTTTAAAGTTTTGTGTTTTTTTTTTATTTGTTTTTGCCGTGACTGTGTGTATTGCCTTTCTACTTTGTGGCACCTAACCCCCCCCTTTTTTTTCTAAGTTAAAAGGCTACATACATCTTCCAGAGTGTGTTTTTAGGACACTGTTTTAATCTGTTTCTGGGATTTGAACTGTGTTAAAAAACTGTTTGCCCCCCTGTTTTTTGCCTTTAAAAAAGCCCGATTTCAGACTGCGCGTCCAGCAGTATTCCAGTGTTTGATGTTTAAACAATATCTCCCCTACCTGGAAAGTAGACTCTGCTAGCTTGGAAGTGTGGATTCATCCTGTCTGTATCCAAGGAGATTCTGAATAGATCAGCAGCTCCCTTTCCCCCTGCCCACAGGGACTGGACTTATCAGATTGGCTCTCTGAGTCCCTGTTGCACCTTAGCCCCGCCTGCCCCCACACCTGCTCTGGCCCCTTAGGTTTGTGGAGGGAAGCCAAAGACAGCCCCCTCCATTTTGTCAGCCTCAGCATCTTCCCTGTGTCCTGATACAGCCCAGCGTACAAGGATTGCAAAAAGACTTAGGTAAGGAACCCTGAGATTTGTCTGGGTAAATAGTATGATTTGTTCAAAAGTGTTTATTTCAGCTACCTGTGTCTGTTTTACTGTGGACTCTCTGTGTTTCAGGCAGCCTGGCCTCTTTTGAAGTGGTGTTTTTTTTAAATTTGTTTTTGCAGTGACTGTGTGAATTGCCTTGCTAGTTTGTGGCACATAATCCCCCCCCCATTTTTTTTTCTAAGTAAAAAGGCTACATACATCTTGCAGAGTGTGTTCTTAGGAGACTGTTTTCATCTGTTTCTGTGATTTAAATTGTGTTTAAAAGCTGTCTACCCCCCTGTTTTTTGCAATTAAAAAAGCCCGAATTTCAGAGTGAGTGCCCAGCAGTATTCAAATGTTTGTTTTTTAAACAATCTCTCCCTTACCTGGAAGGTAGACTGCTAGATTGGAAGTGTGGATTCAGCCTGTCTGTATCCGAGGAGATTCTGAATAGAGCAGCAGCTACTTTCCCCCTGCCCAAAGGGACTGGACTTAGCTGATTGGCTCTCTGAGTCCCTGTTGCACCTGAGCCCCTCCGCCCCACACCTGCTCTGGCCTCTTAAGTTTGTGGAGGGAAGCCCAAGACAGCCACCTCCATTTTATGAGCCTCAGCATCTTCCCTGTGTCCTGATACTGCCCAGTGTTCAAGGATTGCAAAAAGACCTAGGTAAGGAGCTCTGAGATTTTTCTGGGTAAATAGTATTATTTGTTCAAAAGTGTTCATTTCAGCTACCTCTGTCTGTTTTACTGTGGACTCTCTGAGTTTCAGGCAACCTGGGCTCTTTGAAAGTGGTGTTTGTTTTAATTTGTTTTTGTCGTGACTGTGTGAATTGCCTTGCTAGTTTGTGGCACATAACCCACCCCCTTTTTTCTTGTAAGTAAAAAGGCAACGTACATATTGCAGAGTGTGTTTTTAGGAGACTGTTTTAATCTGTTTCTGTGATTTAAATTGTGTTTAAATACTGTCTGCCCCCCTGTTTTTTACCTTTAATTAAAAAAAGACCGATTTCTGAGCGCGCTCTCAGCAGTATTCCAGTGTTTGTTTTTTAAACAATCTCTCCCTTACCTGGAAAGTAGGCTCTGCTAGCTTGGAAGTGTGAATTCAGCCTGTCTGTATCCAATGATATTCTGAATAGAGCAGCAGCTGCCTTTTCCCCTACCCACAGGTACTGGACTTAGCTGATTGGCTCTCTGAGTCCCAGTTGCACCTGAGCCCCGCCCGCTCCAACACCTTCTCTGGCCCCTTACGTTTGTGTGGGAAGCCCAAGACAGCAACCTCCATTTTGTGAGCCTCAGCATCTTCCCTGTGTCCTGATACAGACCAGTGTTCAAGTATTGCAAAAAGACCTAGGTAAGGAGCACTGAAATTTTTCTGGGAAAAAAGTATTATTTTTTCAAAAGTCTTTATTTCAGCTAACTGTGTCTGCTTAACTGTGGACTCTCTGTGTTTCAGGCAGCCTGGTCTCCTTTAAAGTTTTGTGTTTTTTTTTTATTTGTTTTTGCCGTGACTGTGTGTATTGCCTTTCTACTTTGTGGCACCTAACCCCCCCCTTTTTTTTCTAAGTTAAAAGGCTACATACATCTTCCAGAGTGTGTTTTTAGGACACTGTTTTAATCTGTTTCTGGGATTTGAACTGTGTTAAAAAACTGTTTGCCCCCCTGTTTTTTGCCTTTAAAAAAGCCCGATTTCAGACTGCGCGTCCAGCAGTATTCCAGTGTTTGATGTTTAAACAATATCTCCCCTACCTGGAAAGTAGACTCTGCTAGCTTGGAAGTGTGGATTCATCCTGTCTGTATCCAAGGAGATTCTGAATAGATCAGCAGCTCCCTTTCCCCCTGCCCACAGGGACTGGACTTATCAGATTGGCTCTCTGAGTCCCTGTTGCACCTTAGCCCCGCCTGCCCCCACACCTGCTCTGGCCCCTTAGGTTTGTGGAGGGAAGCCAAAGACAGCCCCCTCCATTTTGTCAGCCTCAGCATCTTCCCTGTGTCCTGATACAGCCCAGCGTACAAGGATTGCAAAAAGACTTAGGTAAGGAACCCTGAGATTTGTCTGGGTAAATAGTATGATTTGTTCAAAAGTGTTTATTTCAGCTACCTGTGTCTGTTTTACTGTGGACTCTGTGTTTCAGGCAGCCTGGCTTCATTTAAAGTGGTGTTTTTTTTTTTTTAATTTGTTTTTGCTGTGACTGTGTGAATTGCTTTGCTAGTTTGTGGCACATAACTCCCCCCCTTTTTTCTTCTAATTAAAAAGGCTACATACATCTTGCAGAGTTTGTTTTTAGGAGACTGTTTTAATCTGTTTCTGTGATTTAAATTGTGTTTAAAAACTGTCTGCCCCCCTGATTTTTACCTTTAAAATTGCCAGATTTCAGAGTGTGCGTTCAGCAGTATTCCATTGTTTGTTTCTGAAACAATCTCTCCCTTACCTGGAAAGTAGACTCTGCTAGCTTGGAAGGGTGGATTCAGCCTGTCTGTTTCCAAGGAGATTCTGAATAGAGCAGCTGCTGCCTTTCCCCCTGCCCACAGGGACCGGACATAGCTGAGTGGCTCTGTGAGTCCCTGTTGCACCTGACCCCTCCCCCCACACCTGCTCTGGCCCCTTAAGTATGTGGAGGGAAGCCCAAGACAGCCACCTCCATTTTGTGAGCCTCAGCATCTTCCCTGTGTCCTGATACAGCCCAGTGTTCAAGGATTGCAAAAAGACCTAGATAACGAGCCCTGAGATTTTTCTGGGTAAATAGTATGATTTGTTCAAAAGTGTTTATTTCAGCTACCTGTGTCTGTTTTACTGTGGACTCTGTGTTTCGGGCAGCCTGGCTTCATTTAAAGTGGTGTTTTTTTTTTTTTTTAATTCGTTTTTGCTGTGACTGTGTGAATTGCTTTGCTAGTTTGTGGCACATAACCCCCCCCCTTTTTTCTTCTAAGTAAAAAGGCTACATACATCTTGCAGAGTTTGTTTTAAGGAGACTGTTTTAATCTGTTTATGTGATTTAAATTGTGTTTAAAAACTGTCTGCCCCCCTAATTTTTGCCTTTAAACATGCCAGATTTCAGAGTGTGCATCCAGCAGTATTCCATTGTTTGTTTCTGAAACAATCTCTCCTTACCTGGAAAGTAGATTCTGCTAGCTTTGAAGGGTGGATTCAGCCTGTCTGTTTCCAAGGAGATTCTGAATAGAGGAGCTGCTGCCTTTCCCCCTGCCCACAGGGACCGAACGTAGCTGAGTGGCTCTGTGAGTCCCTGTTGCACCTGAGCCCCGCCCCCCACACCTGCTCTGGCCCCTTAGGTTTGTGGAGGGAAGCCCAAGACAGCCACCTCCATTTTATGAGCCTCAGCAACTTCCTTGTGTCCTGATACAGCCCAGTGTTCAAGGATTGCAAAAAGACCTAGGTAAGGAGCCCTGAGATTTTTCTGGGTAAATAGCATTATTTGTTTAAAAGTGTTTATTTCAGCTACCTGTGTCTGTTTTACTGTAGATTCTCTGTGTTTCAGGCAGACTGGCCTTTTTTAAAGTGGTATTTTTGTTTAAATTATTTTTTACTGTGACTGTGTGAATTGCATTGCTAGTTTGTGGCACATAACACCCCCCCAATTTTTATTCTAAGTAAAAAGGCTATGTACATCTTACAGTGTGTGTTTTTAGGAGTCTGTTTTAATCTGTTTCTGTGTTTTAAATTGTGTTTAAAAACTGTCTGTCCCCCTGTTTTTTGTCTTTAAAAAAGACGATTTAAGAGTGCACGCCATGCAGTATTCCAGTGTTTGTTTTTTAAACAATCTCTCCCTTACTTGGAAAGTAGATTCTGCTAGCTTGGAAGTGTGGATTCAGCCTGTCTGTATCCAGGGAGATTCTGAATAGAGCAGCAGCTGCGTTTCCCCCTGCCCACAGGGACTGGACTTAGCTGATTGGCTCTCTGAGTCCCTGTTGCACATGAGCCCCGTCCGCTCCCACACCTGTGTCCTGATACAGCCCAATGTTGAAGGATTGCAAAAAGACCTAGGTAAGGAGCCCTGAGATTTTTCTGGGTAAATATTATTATTTGTTCAAAAGTGTTTCTTTCAGCTACCTGTGTCTGCTTAACTGTTGACTCTCTGTGTTTCAGGCAGCCTGGTCTCTTTTAAAGTGGTGTTTTTGCCACGACTGTGTGAATTGCCTTGCTACTTTGTGGCACCTAACCCCCCCTTTTTATCTTCTAAGTAAAAAGGCTACATACATCTTGCAGAGTGTGTTTTTAGGAGACTGTTTTAATCTGTTTCTGTGATTTAAATTGTCTTTAAAAACTGTCTGCCCCCCTGTTTTTTGCCTTTAAAAACCCTGATTTCAGAGTGCGTGCCTAGCAGTATTCCAGTGTTTGTTTTTTAAACAATCTCTCCTTTACCTGGGAAGTAGACTCTGCTAGCTTGGAAGTGTGGATTCAGCCTGTCTGAATCCAAGCATATTCTGAATAGAGCAGCTGCTGCCTTTCCCCCTGCCCACTGGGTCTGGACGTAGCTGATTGGCTCTCTGAGTCCCTGTTGCACCTGAGCACCACCGTCCCACACCTCCTCTGACCCCTTAGGTTTGTGGAGGGAAGCCCAAGACAGCTGTTGAAGTAAGCCTCAGCAAGGCCTACTAGTGCAAGGGGTTCACCTTTCTCTGCACAAAGCCGTCAGACCATGTAGGAAGAAGTTGGCACAGAAACTGAAATAAAAGACAAAGTTTATTAACCTCATGAGGTGGTACTACAGTTCGAACAGCACCCTTCGGTAATGTTTGAAGTAGCACACTGAACTGAGAGAGCATGGTCCTTTGATACCCACGCAGGGGCTAAAAGGAGGTGGTACAATTATAGAAGCAAGACTTGCATACATGTAAGGTCATGTGGAAATGCACAGTCAACAGGTAGGAGGAGCTAACAGTTTTCAAGGACTAACAGCTGCAGACCTTACTGAGCATGTGCGAAAGTGGGAGATGCTAAATATAACTTGTCACTAGGCAGATTTTCAAGAGAAGTTAACAGAAAGGTAGGATAGAACATATGGTGAGCACATGGCAGCACATGGCAGAGAAAATGGCTGCCAAGAATACAAAATGGATTCCGTGAAATGTTTACAATAGTTACTAAATACAAGATGTCTTCTGCTAATGCTTAATCTAATTGCTGCTAAACTACAACACAGCCACCTCCATTTTGTGAGTGTCAGCATCTTCCCTGTGTACTGATACAGCCCAGTGTTCAAGGATTGCAAAAAGTCATAGGTAAGGAGCCCTGAGATTTTTCTGGGTAAATAGTATTATTTGTTCAAAAGTGTTTATTTCAGCTACCTGTGTCTGTTTTACTGTGGACTCTCTGTGTTTCAGGCAGCCTGACCTCTTTTAAAGTGGTATATTTTTCAAATTTGTTATTGCCGTGTCTGTGTGAATTGCCTTGCTAGTTTGTGGCACATACGCCCCGTTTTTTCTTCTAAGTAAAAAGGCTACATACATCTTGCAGACTGTGTTTTTAGAAGAGTGTTTTAATCGGTTTCTGTGATTTAAATTGTGTTTAAAAACTCTCTGCCCCCCCTTGTTTTTTGCCTTTAAAAAAGCATGATTTAAGAGTGCGCGCCCAGCAGTATTCCAGTATTTGTCTTTAAACAATCTCTCCCTTACCTGGAAGGTAGACTCTGCTAGCTTGGAAGTATGGATTCAGCCTGTCTGTATTCAAGGAGATTCTATATAGCGCAGCAGCTGCCTTTCCCCCTGCCCACAGGGACTGGACTTAGCTGATTGGTTCTCAGAGTCCCTGTTGCACCTGAGCCTTGCCCCCCAACACCTGCTCTGGCCCCTTAAGTTTGTGGAGGGAAGCCCAAGACAGCCACCTCCATTTTGTGAGCATCAGCATCTTCACTGTGTCGTGATACAGCCCAGTGTTCAAGGATTGCAAAAAGACCTAGGTAAGGAGCCCTGAGATTTTTCTGCAAAATAGTACTATTTGTTCAAAAGTGTTAATTTCAGCTACCTGTGTCTGTTTTACTGTGGACTCTCTGTGTTTCAGGCAGCCTGGCCTCTTTTAAAATGGTGTTTTTTCTTTATTCGTTTTCGCAGTGTCTGTGTGAATTGCTTTGCTAGTTTGTGGCACATAACCCCCCCTTTACTTCTAAGTAAAACGGCTACGTACATCTTGCAGAGTGTGTTTTTACGAGACTGTTTTAATCTGTTTCTGTGATTTATATTGTGTTTAAAAACTGTTTTCCCCCTTGTTTTTTGGACTTAAGAAACCTGATTTCAGAGTGCGTTCCCAGCAGTATTCCAGTGTTTGTTTTTTAAACAATCTCTCCCTTACTGGAAGGTAGACTCTGCTATTTTGGAAGTGTGGATTCAGCCTGTGTGTATCCAAGGAGATTCTGAATAGAGAAGCAGCTGCCTTCCCCCCTGTCCACAGGGACTGGACTAAGCTGATTGGCTGTCTGAGTCCCAGTTGCTCCTGAGCTCCGACCGCACCCACACCTGCTCTGGCCCCTTAAGTTTGTGGAGGGAATCCAAAGACAGCCACCTCCATTTTGTGAGCCTCAGCATCTTCCCTGTGTCCTGATACAGCCCAGTGTTCAAGGATTGCAAAAAGACCTAGGGAACGAGCCCTGAGATTTTTCTGGGTAAATAGTATTATTTGTTCACAAGTGTTTCTTTGAGCTACCTGTGTCTGCTTAACCGTTGACTCTCTGTGTTTCAGGCAGCCTGGTCTCTTTTAAAGTGGTGTTTTTTAAAAATGTGTTTTTGCCACAACTGTGTGAATTGCCTTGCTACTTTGTGGCACCTAACCCCCCATTTTTTTCTTCTAAGTAAAAAGGCTACATACATCTTGCAGAGTGTGTTTTTCGGAGATTCTTTTAATCTGTTTCTGTGATTTAAATTGTGCTTAAAAACTGTCTGCCCCACTGTTTTCTGCCTTTAACAAAGCCTGATTTCAGAGTGTGCGCCCAGCTGTATTCCAGTGTTTCTTTTTTAAACTATCTCTCCCTTACCTGGAAGGTAGACTCTGCTAACTTGGAAGTGTGGTTTCAGCCTGTCTGCATCCAAGGAGATTCTGAATAGAGCAGCAGCTGCCTTTCCCCCTGCCCACAGGGACTGGACTTAGCTGATTGGCTCTCTGAATCCCTGTTGCACCTGAGCCCCGCCCCCCCACACGTGCTCTGGCCCTTTAAGTTTGTGGAGGGAAGCCCAAGACAGCCACCTCCATTTTGTGAGCCTCAGCATCTTCCCTGCGTCCTGATACAGCCCAGTGTTACAAGGATTTCAAAAAGACCTAGGTAAGGAGACCTGAGATTTGCCTGGGTAAATAGTATGATTTATTCAAAAGTGTTTATTTCAGCTTCCTGTGTCTGTTTTACTGTGGACTCTCTGTGTTTCAGCCAGCCTGGCCTCTTTTAAAGTGGTGTTTTTTTTTATTTGATTTGCCGTTACTGTGTGAATTGCTTTGCTAATTTGAGGAACATAACCCCCCCCTTTTTTCTTCTAAGTAAAAAGGCTACATACATCTTGCAGAGTGTGTTTTTAGGAGACTGTTTAATCTGTTTCTATGATTTAAATTGTGTTTAAAAACTGTCTGCCCCCCTGTTTTCTACCTTTAACAAAGCCAGATTTCAGAGTGTGCGTCCAGCAGTATTCCAGTGTTTCTTTTTTAAACAATCTCTCCCTTACTTGGAAAGTAGATTCTGCTAGCTTGGAAGTGTGGATTCAGCCTGTCTGTATCCAGGGAGATTCTGAATAGAGCAGCAGCTGGCTTTCCCTCTGCCCACAGGGACTGTACTTAGCTGATTGGCTCTCTGAGTCCCTGTTGCACATGAGCCCCGTCCGCCCCCACACCTTCTCTGGCCCCTTAAGTTTGTGGAGGGAAGCCAAAGACAGCAACCTCCATTTTGTGAGCCTCAGCATCTTCCCTGTGTCCTGATACAGCCCAGTGTTCAAGGATTGCAAGAATACCTAGGTAAGGAGCCCTGAGATTTTTCTGGGTAAATAGCATTATTTGTTCAAAAGTGTTTATTTCAGCTACCTGTGTCTGTTTTACTGTAGACTCTCTGTGTTTCAGGCAGACTGGCCTATTTTAAAGTGGTGTTTTTGTTTAAATTATTTTTTCCTCTGACTGTGTGAATTGCAGTGCTAGTTTGTGGCACATAACTCCCCCCCCCCCTTTTTTCTTCTAAGTAAAAAGGCTATATACATCTTGCAGTGTGTGTTTTTAGGAGTCTGTTTTAATCCGTTTCTGTGTTTTAAATTGTGTTTAAAAACTGTCTGTCTCCCTGTTTTTTGCCTTTAAAAAAGGACGATTTAGGAGTGCACGCCCTGCAGTATTCCAGTGTTTGTTTTTTAAACAATCTCTCCCTTACTTGGAAAGTAGATTCTGCTAGCTTAGAAGTGTGGATTCAGCCTGTCTGTATCCAGGGAGATTCTGAATAGAGCAGCAGCTGGCTTTCCCTCTGCCCACAGGGACTGTGCTTAGCTGATTGGCTCTCTGAGTCCCTGTTGCACATGAGCCCCGTCCGCCCCCACACCTGCTCTGGCCCCTTAAGTTTGTGGAGGGAAGCCAAAGACAGCAACCTCCATTTTGTGAGCCTCAGCATCTTCCCTGTGTCCTGATACAGCCCAGTGTTCAAGGATTGCAAAAAGACATAGGTAAGGAGCCCTGAGATTTTTCTGGGTAAATAGTATGATTTATTCAAAAGTGTTTATTTCAGCTACCTGTGTCTGTTTTACTGTGGACTCTCTGTGATTCAGCCAGCCTGGCCTCTTTTAAAGTGGTGTTTTTTTTTATTTGTTTTTGCCGTTACTGTGTGAATTGCTTTGCTAATTTGTGGAACATAACCCCCCCTTTTTCTTCTAAGTAAAAAGGCTGCATACATCTTGCAAAGTGTGTGTTTTTAGGAGACTGTTTAATCTGTTTCTGTGATTTAAATTGTGTTTAAAAACTGTCTGCCCCCCTGTTTTCTGCCTTTAACAAAGCACGATTTCAGAGTGCGTGCCCAGCAGTATTCCAGTGTTTGTTTTTTAAACAATCTCTCCCTTACCTGGAAAGTAGACTGTGCTAGCTTGGAAGGGTGGATTCAGCCTGTCTGTTTCCAAGGAGATTCTGAATAGAGCAGCTGCTGCCTTTCCCCCTGCCCACAGGGACTGGACGTAGCTGATTGGCTCTGTGAGTCCCTGTTGCACCTGAGCCCTGCCCCCCACACCTGCTCTGGCCCCTTAAGTTTGTGGAGGGAAGCCCAAGACAGCCACCTCCATTTTATGAGCCTCAGCATCTTCCCTGTGTCCTGATACAGCCCAGTGTTCAAGGATTGCAAAAATACCTAGGTAAGGAGCCCTGAGATTTTTCTGGGTAAATAGCATTATTTGTTCAAAAGTGTTTATTTCAGCTACCTGTGTCTGTTTTACTGTAGACTCTCTGTGTTTCAAGCAGACTGGCCTCTTTTAAAGTGGTATTTTTTGTAAATTATTTTTTCCTGTGACTGTGTGAATTGCCTTGCTAGTTTGTGGCACATACGCCCCGTTTTTTCTTCTAAGTAAAAAGGCTACATACATCTTGCAGAATGTGTTTTTAGGAGACCGTTTTAATCTGTTTCTGTGATTTATTTTGTGTTTAAAAACTGTTTGCCCCCCTGATGATTACAGAGTGCACGCCCAGCAGTATTCCAGTGTTTGTTTTGTAAACAATATCTCTCTTACCTGGAAAGTAGACTCTGCTAGCTTGGAAGTGTGGATTCATCCAGTCTGCATCCAAGCCGATACTGAATAGTGCAGCAGCTGCCTTTCCCCCTGCCCACAGGGACTGGACTTAGCTGATTGGCTCTCTGAGTCCCTGTTGCACCTGAGTCCGCCCCCACACCTGCTCTGGCCCCTTAAGTTTGTGGAGGGAAGCCCAAGACAGCCACCTCTTTTTGTGAGCCTCAGCTTCTTCACTGTGTCCTGATACAGCCCAGTGTTCAAGGATTGCAAAAAGACCTAGGTAAGTTGCCCTGAGATTTGTCTGGTTAAATAGTAATATTTGTTCAATAGTGTTTATTTCAGCTACCTGTGTCTGTTTTACTGTGGACTCTCTGTGTTTCAGACAGCCTGGCCTCTTTTAAAGTGGTGTTTTTTCAAAATGTGTTTTTGCTGTGACTGTGTGAATTGCCTTGCTAGTTTGTGGCACATAACCCCCCCCCCTTTTTTCTTCTAAGTAAAAAGGCTACATACATCTTGCAGATTGTGTTTTTAGGGGACTGTTTTAATCTGTTTCTGTGATTTAAATTTTGTTTAAAAACTGTCTGCCCCCCCCTGTTTTTTGCCTTTAAAATGTACGATTTAAAAGTGCACGCCCAGCAGTATTGCAGTGTTTGTTTTTTAAACAATCTCTCCCTTAACTGGAAAGTAGACTCTGCTAGCTTGGAAGTGTGGATTCAGCCTGTCTCTATCCAATGAGATTCTGAATAGAGCAGCAGCTGCCTTTCCCCCTGCCCACAGGGACTGGACTTCGCTGATTGGTCTCTCTGAGTCCCTGTTGCACCTGAGCTCCGGCCCCTTAAGTTTGTGGACGGAAGCCCAAGACAGCCACCTCCATTTTATGAGCCGCAGCATCTTCCCTGTGTCCTGATACAGCCCAGTGTTCAAGGATTGCAAAAATACCTACGTAAGGAGCCCTGAGATTTTTCTGGGTAAATAGCATTATTTGTTCAAAAGTGTTTATTTCAGCTACCTGTGTCTGTTTTACTGTAGACTCTGTGTTTCAAGCAGACTGGCCTCTTTTAACCCCTTCTGTGCCGCGGACGTAGTGGTTACGTCCTGCGGCACAGTGCTGCTGTGCCGAGGACGTAACCACTATGTCCTCGGCACATAGCCCAGAGGGAGCGCTCTCGCTCCCTCTGTGTGCTTCCCCCCACCCCCCAAAGTCAGGGATGGAAGGGGAAGCCCTTCCCCTTCCACCCCCGACCCCCCCCACCCCCCATAATGACGTCAGCGCGCGATCGCGCGCTGACTTCATTATGGGGATATCGCCGCCCCCAGGAAGCCATTTGCTTCCTGTGCGGCGTGGAGTGAAGAGGTGAGTTCCTCTTCCCGGTGGGTGGGGGGTTTGGGCTAAAGAGGCACCGGGGGAAAGGAAAGGCTTTTCCTTTCCCCCGGTGTCTCTTTGAGCATTCCTGCTGCCCGATCGCATTGCGATCGGGCAGCAGGAATGCCCACTAGACACCAGGGATTGTTTTTTTTTTATTTATTTGGCGATTTTGGCTTGCGGGGAGCGGCCCCTTGGGCAAGGGTCGCTCCACTTTAGGGGGCAATTACTTAGGCCATTTCTGACCCCTTGGGGGCAGATTGGCTACTTTTTAGCCAGATCTGCCCCCAAGGGGGGCAGAAAACACTAGATCACCAGGGATTTATATTTTTATGTGCATTTATGTGTGAGGGGGTGCACCCTTGGGCAAGGGGCGCCCCCCCCGAGGGGGCAGAGAACTGTTGGCCTTTTCTGCCCCCCTTGGGGGCAGATCGGCCTATTTTTTTTAGGTCCATCGGCTCCCAAGGGGGGCAGAAGCCACTTAGGCACCAGGGATTGTGTGTTGTGTGGATGGGGGGGCGTCCCCTTGGGCACGGGGCGCCCCCCCAAGGTGGGCATTGACCTGTTGGCCATTTCTGCCCCCCCTGGGGGCAGATGGGCCTATTTTTGTAGGCCCACCTGCCCCCAAGGGGGGCAGAAGCCACTTAGACACCAGGGATAGTGTGTGTGTGTGTGTGTTAGTGGATGGGGGGGGCCTTGGGCAAGGGTCGCCCCCCACTTTGGGGGCACATGCACCCCTTGGAGACAGATCAGCCTATTATTTTTTTATTTGTTTATTTTTGTGGGGGGGCGTCCCCTTGGTCACGGGGCACCCCCCCAAGGGGGGCATTGACCTGTTGGCCATTTCTACACCCCTTGGGGGCAGATGGGCCTATTTTGTTAAGCCCACCTGCCCCCAAGGGGGGCAGAAGCCACTTAGACACCAGGGATAGTGTGTGTGTGTGTTAGTGGATGGGGGGGGCCTTGGGCAAGGGTCGCCCCCCACTTTGGGGGCACATGTACCCAGGCCATTTCTGCACCCCTTGGAGACAGATCAGCCTATTATTTTTAGGCTGGTCTGCCCCCAAGGGGGGCAGAAACCACTAGAACGCCAGGGATTTTTTTTATTTGTTTATTTTTGTGGGGGGGCGTCCCCTTGGTCACGGGGCGCCCCCCCAAGGGGGGCATTGACCTGTTGGCCATTTCTACACCCCCTGGGGGCAGATGGGCCTATTTTGTTAGGCCCACCTGCCCCCAAGGGGGGCAGAAGCCACTTAGACACCAGGGATAGTGTGTGTGTGTGTGTGTGTGTGTGTGTGTGTTAGTGGATGGGGGGGGGCCTTGGGCAAGGGTCGCCCCCCCACTTTGGGGGCACATGTACCCAGGCCATTTCTGCACCCCTTGGAGACAGATCAGCCTATTATTTTTAGGCTGGTCTGCCCCCAAGGGGGGCAGAAACCACTAGAACGCCAGTTTTTTTTTTTTATTTGTTTATTTTTGTGGGGGTGCGTCCCCTTGGTCACGGGGCGCCCCCCCCCCAAGGGGGGCATTGACCTGTTGGCCATTTCTACACCTCCTGGGGGCAGATGGGCCTATTTTCTTAGGCCCACCTGCCCCCAAGGGGGGCAGAAGCCACGTAGACACCAGGGATAGTTTGTGTGTGTGTGTGTGTGTTAGTGGATGGGGGGGCCTTGGGCAAGGGTCGCCCCCCCACTTTGGGGGCACATGTACCCAGGCCATTTCTGCACCCCTTGGAGACAGATCAGCCTATTATTTTTAGGCTGGTCTGCCCCCAAGGGGGGCAGAAACCACTAGAACGCCAGGGATTTTTTTTAATTTGTTTATTTTTGTGGGGGGGCGTCCCCTTGGTCACGGGGCGCCCCTCCAAGGGGGGCATTGACCTGTTGGCCATTTCTACACCCCCTGGGGGCAGATGGGCCTATTTTTTTAGGCCCACCTGCCCCCAAGGGGGGCAGAAGCCATGTAGACACCAGGGATAGTGTGTGTGTGTTTTTTTTTTTGTTTTTTTGTTTGAGGGCTGTCCCCTTTGGCAAGGGTCGCTCTCCATGGGGACACACTAATAAAGGTATTTTCTGGCTTCCTTGGGGCAGACAGGCCTATTTTTGTAGTAGGCCCATCTGCCCCTATGGCAGAATCCACTTAGGCACCAATTTCTAAATGTTTGATGGTGGGGTGTTTGTCAACTGAAGAAGTCTTTGCATTTGTGATAAAAAATGTTTTCCTCCTTTTTGTTCTAGTTCAAAGCTTTTGCTTTATTTGCTGTGTCTCCTTGCGGTTTTGGCGGTGGTGGACCTGCAGTTTGCACAGTTGCATGTTTTAGGTAAGTAAAAACAATTTACTCCAAAGGAGTATTGTTGCCATGCATGAATGACATGTTTGTAGGGGGTGTACTAAATGCAGGATTGTGTGTGAAATTGTCCTTAGGTTTGTGCACAATGATATTTGTTTTGTCTTATTTCTAATTTGCCTTTCTTTCTTTATTTTTAGTGGGATATCATTGGTGATTGCTGTGTAGTTGCTGGTGAATCAAGCTTTTTCAGACAAGTGAGCGGTATAGTTTTTGAGTTTATAACTCTTACTAACAGAGCTACACTTTGTTACTTGTCTTACACAGTGCTGGTTGTTGGTGGTGAATTTGTCCAGTTAATTTTAGCAGGAGAGATCATGGCTAGCCGCAGGATGACCGCTCAGCAGGTGGTTGGTATGCTTTTTGAGTCACAGTCTGATCATGACTGTGAGACGGACTCTGCATCTGAGGCAGAGGAGGAAGTCAGAGATTCTGGCAGTGATGTTTCTGTTGGAGGGGAATCTTCTGATGATGAAGCCACACTCAGTGCAGATGAAGGGCCTGTTTTAGAGGAGGACATTGATGTGCCAATAGTGCAGCAACCTGGGGCTGAAAGGTTTCCCGTTATAAGACCTGATGTCTGGGTTGCCCCAAACATAGAGCAGCCAGAATTGCCTGCCTTTACTGGTCTCCCTGGGTGTAACGCCAATACAGAGAACTTTATGCCTATCAATTTCTTTGAGTTATTCATGGATGATATGTTTTTGGAAGAGATTGTTGAGCAGACTAATTTGTATGCGGAGCAGCATTTGAGGGACAACGCTGCTAGACTTAGGCCACACTCTACAGCTGCCCAGTGGATTCCCACAAATTTGGAGGAGTTAAAAAAGTTTTGGGGTTTGACTTTTTTGATGGGGTTGATAAGGAAGCCGTCACTGGCTTCTTATTGGTCTACTAGTCCCTTGATGGCAACAGCTATATTTCCAGCGACCATGAGTCATAATCGGTATTTGCTTCTTCTTAGGATGCTGCATTTTGTTGACAATGCATTAGCCTTGCCACGAGATCACCCAGATTCTGACCGTCTTTTTAAGATTAGGCCTGTCCTTGATCATTTTGTAGATTGGTTTTCGGAGGTCTATGTTCCAGGCAAAGAGTTAAGTGTGGACGAGTCTTTGGTCCTCCTCAAGGGTCGTTTGGTTTTTAGGCAGTACATTCCTAGCAAAAGGGCACGATATGGAATTAAATTGTATATGCTGTCTGAAAGTAGGACAGGATATGTGTATAGTTTCCGTGTGTACACTGGTAGGGATTCTAATATTGACCCCCCTGGTTGTCCTCCCACTTTTGGAGTTACTGAGAAAATTGTGTGGGATCTTGGTAGACGACTGTTCAACAAAGGTCACATTTGTATGTAGATAACTTCTACACTGGTGTGCAATTGTTCAAGGAATTGTTTAGAGTGGACACAGTTGCTTGTGGCACAATCCGTTCTAACCGGAAAGGCTATCCAAGGGAGCTTGTCTGTAAAAAACTTGAGAGAGGACAGTGCTGTGCCTTGCGGAACGAGGAGCTGCTAGCTTTGAAATTTTCAGACAAGAGGGATGTCTACATGCTAAGTACCATCCATGATGAGAGTACTTCCCCTGTGACTGTTTGGGGCCAGGTTGCAGAAGTGCGCAAACCTGTGTGCATTTTAGATTATAATAAGCACATGGGAGGTGTAGATAGAGTTGACCAGAGGTTGGAACCTTATACTGCTATTCGTAAGTCTTACGTTTGGTATAAGAAGTTAGCACTTCACCTCTTCCACTTAGCAACCTTCAATGCTTTTATTGTGTTTAGGGATAGGTCTCCAGAGTCAAAGATGACATTTGTGAAATTTCAGGAGTCAGTGATAGAGAGCCTTATTGTGGTGGAACAGGCCAGAGTTCCTAGAGGAGCAGTGGTGGAGGATGTGGCTAGATTGAAAGATCGCCACTTTGCTGAGCACATTCCTCCCACACCCAAAAAAGACTTTCCAGCTAAGAAATGTAGAGTGTGTTTTCGAATAGGTATCCGGAGGGAGACTCGAATGTACTGCCCAGATTGTCCTTCAAAGCCTGGGCTGTGTGTCGGTGCTTGTTTTAAGAATTACCACACCCAGAAGAATTTATGGGAACTACCATGAGTGTAAACTCATGTCTGTTTTGTATTTTCATGTGTTTAGTTTCATGGTTAGCATTTCTGTCATGTTCTTAGTTAGAGCTTTTGTGTTTGTAGTTTTGTACTTCTTTCTACTTAGTTAGGGGTTCCTCTGTTTAAATTTTTTTTTTTTTTTTTAAATGATGCCATTGTGTGTGGAGTGGGGCTTGGCTGAGAGTGTACATATTGACTTGCTGTTGGCTACTGCAACACACTGCCAGCCAAACACCAGTCCACACACTCCCACCAGCTGGTGTGATTGTTGTATCAGGCATGTGGGCGTATGTAAGTGATGGGCCCTTGAGTGGCGCTGTCTGTCGATGTGAGTGTTGTAATGTGCTGGGCCCGTGGCAGGCGGTGTGAATGGCCTTGTGTGTGTCATGTATGAAAGTTGTGTGAATGGACTGTAAAGCGGTTGGTGCCTTGTCGCGGCTTTACAGCTCACGAGCTGTGAGTCATTGGTTCAGTTTTTTGCCTTTCAGTTACTAACAGTGCATTTCATTTTTGTGAAAGCTCTTGTTAGTAAAATTTGATCCACTGAACCATCACTCACCCTTGTGCCAAATCCAACCAGTATGGGTGGTAAAAATGACAAAACCTGCTCCGCTGTAATCAGGCGTCGCAGCACACCTGTGACACGCTAGGTGCCTCAGGTGGGACCCCGATGATGAAGCATGCCACCAACTTGGTTGGTGGGTGAGGGGTCTTTTTCACATAACCTAAGTGTGTTTCTTTTCAAAATGTTTGTGTTTGGCACATCACGGACGTATGTGGGCACATCAAAACGATATATTACAAAACTACCTGTGTTTGGGGGGGAGAGGGCACCTATGTTTTTGGTCCTGTGTGCGGCCTTCATCTAGGGAAACCTACCAAACCCAGACATTTTTTAAAACTAGACACTCCAAGGAGTCCAGGGAGGTGTGGCTTGCGTGGATCCCCCAACATTTTCTTACCCAGACTCCTCTGTAAACCTCAAAATGTGCTTAAAAAAGCATATTTTCCTTACTTTTCTTCGTAGGATCACCGCTCCAGCACACAATTCCTACTCCCCAGTGTTCCCCTCAGTCTCCCAAGTAAAATGACACCTCACTTATGTGGGTCCCCAAAGCAGAGTCAGTCTAAAGATGTATAAAAGAATATGTCCTTATAAACTTGCTGTGCTATCCCCTCTATCTCTACAAGTTTTGGGCCTTATTCTGTTGCAGGCACCTGGCCCACCCACACAAGTGAGGTATCATTTTTATCGGGAGACTTGGGGGAACGCTGGGTGGAAGGAAATTTGTGGCTCCACTCAGATTCCAGAACTTTCTGTCACCGAAATGTGTGGAAAATGCATTTTTTTAGACAGAATTTGAGGTTTGCAAAGGATTCTGGGTAACAGAACCTGGTCAGAGCCCCGCAAGTCACCCCATCTTGGATTCCCCTAGGTCTCTAGTTTTCAAAAATGCTCAGGTTTGGTAGGTTTCCCTAGGTGCCGGCTGAGCTAGAGGCCAAAATCTACAGGTAGGCACTATTTTCAATGAAAAAATGAGATGTGTCCACGTTGCATTTTGGGGTGTCTCCTGTCGCGGGCGCTAGGCCTACCTACACAAGTGAGGTATCAGTTTTATCGGGAGACGTGGGGGAACGCTGGGTGGAAGGAAATTTGTGGCTCCTCTCAGATTCCAGAACTTTCTGCCTCAGAAATGTGAGGAACAAGTGTTTTTTTAGCCAAATGTTGAGGTTTGCAAGGGATTCTGGGTTACAGAACCTGGTCCGAGCCACACAAGTCACCCCATCTTGGATTCCCCTAGGTCTCTAGTTTTCAGAAATGCACAGGTTTGGTAGGTTTCCCTAGGTGGCGGCTGAGCTACAAGCCAAAATCTACAGGTAGGCACTTTGCAAAAAACACCTCTGTTTTCCTTCAAAAATTTGGATGTGTCCACGTTGCACTTTGGGGCGTTTCCTGTCGTGGGCGCTAGGTCTACCCACACAAGTGAGGTATCATTTTTATCGGGAGACGTGGGGGAACGCTGGGTGGAAGGAAATTTGTGGCTCCTCTCAGATTCCAGAACTTTCTGCCACAGAAATGTGAGGAACATGTGTTTTTTTAGCCAAATTTTGAGGTTTGCAAAGGATTCTGGGTAACAGAACCTGGTCCGAGCCGCACAAGTCACCCCATCTTGGATTCCCCTAGGTCTCTAGTTTTCAGAAATGCACAGGTTTTGTAGGTTTCCCTAGGTGGCGGCTGAGCTACAAGCCAAAAACTACAGGTAGGCACTTTGCAAAAAACACCTCTGTTTTCCTTCAAAAATTTGGATGTGTCCACGTTGCGCTTTGGGGCGTTTCCTGTCGCGGGCGCTAGGCCTACCCACACAAGTGAGGTATCAGTTTTATCGGGAGACGTGGGGGAACGCTGGGTGGAAGGAAATTTGTGGCTCCTCTCAGGTTCCAGAACTTTCTGCCACAGAAATGTGAGGAACAAGTGTTTTTTTAGCCAAATTTTGAGGTTTGCAAAGGATTCTGGGTAACAGAACCTGGTCCGAGCCACACAAGTCACCCCATCTTGGATTCCCCTAGGTCTCTAGTTTTCAGAAATGCACAGGTTTGGTAGATTTCCCTAGGTGGCGGCTGAGCTACAAGCCAAAATCTACAGGTAGGCACTTTGCAAAAAACACCTCTGTTTTCCTTCAAAAATTTGGATGTGTCCACGTTGCGCTTTGGGGCGTATCCTGTCGCGGGCGCTAGGCCTACCTACACAAGTGAGGTATCAGTTTTATCGGGAGACGTGGGGGAACGCTGGGTGGAAGGAAATTTGTGGCTCCTCTCAGATTCCAGAACTTTCTGCCTCAGAAATGTGAGGAACAAGTGTTTTTTTAGCCAAATGTTGAGGTTTGCAAGGGATTCTGGGTTACAGAACCTGGTCCGAGCCACACAAGTCACCCCATCTTGGATTCCCCTAGGTCTCTAGTTTTCAGAAATGCACAGGTTTGGTAGGTTTCCCTAGGTGGCGGCTGAGCTACAAGCCAAAATCTACAGGTAGGCACTTTGCAAAAAACACCTCTGTTTTCCTTCAAAAATTTGGATGTGTCCACGTTGCACTTTGGGGCGTTTCCTGTCGCGGGCGCTAGGCCTACCCACACAAGTGAGGTATCATTTTTATCGGGAGACGTGGGGGAACGCTGGGTGGAAGGAAATTTGTGGCTCCTCTCAGATTCCAGAACTTTCTGCCACAGAAATGTGAGGAACATGTGTTTTTTTAGCCAAATTTTGAGGTTTGCAAAGGATTCTGGGTAACAGAACCTGGTCCGAGCCGCACAAGTCACCCCATCTTGGATTCCCCTAGGTCTCTAGTTTTCAGAAATGCACAGGTTTTGTAGGTTTCCCTAGGTGGCGGCTGAGCTACAAGCCAAAATCTACAGGTAGGCACTTTGCAAAAAACACCTCTGTTTTCCTTCAAAAATTTGGATGTGTCCACGTTGCGCTTTGGGGCGTTTCCTGTCGCGGGCGCTAGGCCTACCCACACAAGTGAGGTATCAGTTTTATCGGGAGACGTGGGGGAACGCTGGGTGGAAGGAAATTTGTGGCTCCTCTCAGATTCCAGAACTTTCTGCCACAGAAATGTGAGGAACAAGTGTTTTTTTAGCCAAATTTTGAGGTTTGCAAAGGATTCTGGGTAACAGAACCTGGTCCGAGCCACACAAGTCACCCCATCTTGGATTCCCCTAGGTCTCTAGTTTTCAGAAATGCACAGGTTTGGTAGATTTCCCTAGGTGGCGGCTGAGCTACAAACCAAAATCTACAGGTAGGCACTTTGCAAAAAACACCTCTGTTTTCCTTCAAAAATTTGGATGTGTCCACGTTGCGCTTTGGGGCGTTTCCTGTCGCGGGCGCTAGGCCTACCCACACAAGTGAGGTATCATTTTTATCGGGAGACGTGGGGGAACGCTGGGTGGAAGGAAATTTGTGGCTCCTCTCAGATTCCAGAACTTTCTGCCACAGAAATGTGAGGAACATGTGTTTTTTTAGCCTAATTTTGAGGTTTGCAAAGGATTCTGGGTAACAGAACCTGGTCTGAGCCACTCAAGTCACCCCATCGTGGATTCCCCTAGGTCTCTAGTTTTCAGAAATGCACAGGTTTGGTAGGTTTCCCTAGGTGGCGGCTGAGCTACAAGCCAAAATCTACAGGTAGGCACTTTGCAAAAAACACCTCTGTTTTCCTTCAAAAATTTGGATGTGTCCACGTTGCACTTTGGGGCGTTTCCTGTCGCGGGCGCTAGGCCTACCCACACAAGTGAGGTATCATTTTTATCGGGAGACGTGGGGGATTGCTGGGTGGAAGGAAATTTGTGGCTCCTCTCAGATTCCAGAACTTTCTGCCACAGAAATGTGAGGAACAAGTGTTTTTTTAGCCAAATTTTGAGGTTTGCAAAGGATTCTGGGTAACAGAACCTGGTCCGAGCCACACAAGTCACCCCATCTTGGATTCCCCTAGGTCTCTAGTTTTCAGAAATGCACAGGTTTGGTAGGTTTGCCTAGGTGGCGGCTGAGCTACAAGCCAAAATCTACAGGTAGGCACTTTGCAAAAAACACCTCTGTTTTCCTTAAAAAATTTGGATGTGTCCACGTTGCGCTTTGGGGCGTTTCCTGTCGCGGGCGCTAGGCCTACCCACACAAGTGAGGTATCATTTTTATCGGGAGACGTGGGGGAACGCTGGGTGGAAGGAAATTTGTGGCTCCTCTCAGATTCCAGAACTTTCTGCCACAGAAATGTGAGGAACAAGTGTTTTTTTAGCCAAATTGTGAGGTTTGCAAAGGATTCTGGGTAACAGAACCTGGTCCGAGCCACACAAGTCACCCCATCTTGGATTCCCCTAGGTCTCTAGTTTTCAGAAATGCACATGTTTGGTAGGTTTCCGTAGGTGGCGGCTGAGCTACAAGCCAAAATCTACGGGTAGGCACTTTGCAAAAAACACCTCTGTTTTCCTTCAAAAATTTGGATGTGTCCACGTTGCGCTTTGGGGCGTATCCTGTCGCGGGCGCTAGGCCTACCTACACAAGTGAGGTATCAGTTTTATCGGGAGACGTGGGGGAACGCTGGGTGGAAGGAAATTTGTGGCTCCTCTCAGATTCCAGAACTTTCTGCCTCAGAAATGTGAGGAACAAGTGTTTTTTTAGCCAAATGTTGAGGTTTGCAAAGGATTCTGGGTTACAGAACCTGGTCCGAGCCACACAAGTCACCCCATCTTGGATTCCCCTAGGTCTCTAGTTTTCAGAAATGCAAAGGTTTGGTAGGTTTCCCTAGGTGGCGGCTGAGCTACAAGCCAAAATCTACAGGTAGGCACTTTGCAAAAAACACCTCTGTTTTCCTTCAAAAATTTGGATGTGTCCACGTTGCGCTTTGGGGCGTATCCTGTCGCGGGCGCTAGGCCTACCTACACAAGTGAGGTATCAGTTTTATCGGGAGACGTGGGGGAACGCTGGGTGGAAGGAAATTTGTGGCTCCTCTCAGATTCCAGAACTTTCTGCCACAGAAATGTGAGGAACATGTGTTTTTTTAGCCAAATTTTGAGGTTTGCAAAGGATTCTGGGTAACAGAACCTGGTCCGAGCCGCACAAGTCACCCCATCTTGGATTCCCCTAGGTCTCTAGTTTTCAGAAATGCACAGGTTTTGTAGGTTTCCCTAGGTGGCGGCTGAGCTACAAGCCAAAATCTACAGGTAGGCACTTTGCAAAAAACACCTCTGTTTTCCTTCAAAAATTTGGATGTGTCCACGTTGCGCTTTGGGGCGTTTCCTGTCGCGGGCGCTAGGCCTACCCACACAAGTGAGGTATCAGTTTTATCGGGAGACGTGGGGGAACGCTGGGTGGAAGGAAATTTGTGGCTCCTCTCAGATTCCAGAACTTTCTGCCACAGAAATGTGAGGAACAAGTGTTTTTTTAGCCAAATTTTGAGGTTTGCAAAGGATTCTGGGTAACAGAACCTGGTCCGAGCCACACAAGTCACCCCATCTTGGATTCCCCTAGGTCTCTAGTTTTCAGAAATGCACAGGTTTGGTAGATTTCCCTAGGTGGCGGCTGAGCTACAAGCCAAAATCTACAGGTAAGCACTTTGCAAAAAACACCTCTGTTTTCCTTCAAAAATTTGGATGTGTCCACGTTGCGCTTTGGGGCGTATCCTGTCGCGGGCGCTAGGCCTACCTACACAAGTGAGGTATCAGTTTTATCGGGAGACGTGGGGGAACGCTGGGTGGAAGGAAATTTGTGGCTCCTCTCAGATTCCAGAACTTTCTGCCTCAGAAATGTGAGGAACAAGTGTTTTTTTAGCCAAATGTTGAGGTTTGCAAGGGATTCTGGGTTACAGAACCTGGTCCGAGCCACACAAGTCACCCCATCTTGGATTCCCCTAGGTCTCTAGTTTTCAGAAATGCACAGGTTTGGTAGGTTTCCCTAGGTGGCGGCTGAGCTACAAGCCAAAATCTACAGGTAGGCACTTTGCAAAAAACACCTCTGTTTTCCTTCAAAAATTTGGATGTGTCCACGTTGCACTTTGGGGCGTTTCTTGTCACGGGCGCTAGGCCTACCCACACAAGTGAGGTATCATTTTTATCGGGAGACGTGGGGGAACGCTGGGTGGAAGGAAATTTGTGGCTCCTCTCAGATTCCAGAACTTTCTGCCACAGAAATGTGAGGAACATGTGTTTTTTTAGCCAAATTTTGAGGTTTGCAAAGGATTCTGGGTAACAGAACCTGGTCCGAGCCGCACAAGTCACCCCATCTTGGATTCCCCTAGGTCTCTAGTTTTCAGAAATGCACAGGTTTTGTAGGTTTCCCTAGGTGGCGGCTGAGCTACAAGCCAAAATCTACAGGTAGGCACTTTGCAAAAAACACCTCTGTTTTCCTTCAAAAATTTGGATGTGTCCACGTTGCGCTTTGGGGCGTTTCCTGTCGCGGGCGCAAGGCCTACCCACACAAGTGAGGTATCATTTTTATCGGGAGACGTGGGGGAACGCTGGGTGGAAGGAAATTTGTGGCTCCTCTCAGATTCCAGAACTTTCTGCCACAGAAATGTGAGGAACATGTGTTTTTTTAGCCTAATTTTGAGGTTTGCAAAGGATTCTGGGTAACAGAACCTGGTCTGAGCCACACAAGTCACCCCATCGTGGATTACCCTAGGTCTCTAGTTTTCAGAAATGCACAGGTTTGGTAGGTTTCCCTAGGTGGCGGCTGAGCTACAAGCCAAAATCTACAGGTAGGCACTTTGCAAAAAACACCTCTGTTTTCCTTCAAAAATTTGGATGTGTCCACGTTGCACTTTGGGGCGTTTCCTGTCGCGGGCGCTAGGCCTACCCACACAAGTGAGGTATCATTTTTATCGGGAGACGTGGGGGAACGCTGGGTGGAAGGAAATTTGTGGCTCCTCTCAGATTCCAGAACTTTCTGCCTCAGAAATGTGAGGAACAAGTGTTTTTTTAGCCAAAGTTGAGGTTTGCAAGGGATTCTGGGTTACAGAACCTGGTCCGAGCCACACAAGTCACCCATCTTGGATTCCCCTAGGTCTCTAGTTTTCAGAAATGCACAGGTTTGGTAGGTTTCCCTAGGTGGCGGCTGAGCTACAAGCCAAAATCTACAGGTAGGCACTTTGCAAAAAACACCTCTGTTTTCCTTCAAAAATTTGGATGTGTCCACGTTGCACTTTGGGGCGTTTCCTGTCGCGGGCGCTAGGCCTACCCACACAAGTGAGGTATCATTTTTATCGGGAGACGTGGGGGAACGCTGGGTGGAAGGAAATTTGTGGCTCCTCTCAGATTCCAGAACTTTCTGCCACAGAAATGTGAGGAACATGTGTTTTTTTAGCCAAATTTTGAGGTTTGCAAAGGATTCTGGGTAACAGAACCTGGTCCGAGCCGCACAAGTCACCCCATCTTGGATTCCCCTAGGTCTCTAGTTTTCAGAAATGCACAGGTTTTGTAGGTTTCCCTAGGTGGCGGCTGAGCTACAAGCCAAAATCTACAGGTAGGCACTTTGCAAAAAACACCTCTGTTTTCCTTAAAAAATTTGGATGTGTCCATTTTGCGCTTTGGGGCGTTTCCTGTCGCGGGCGCAAGGCCTACCCACACAAGTGAGGTATCATTTTTATCGGGAGACGTGGGGGAACGCTGGGTGAAAGGAAATTTGTGGCTCCTCTCAGATTCCAGAACTTTCTGCCACAGAAATGTGAGGAACATGTGTTTTTTTAGCCTAATTTTGAGGTTTGCAAAGGATTCTGGGTAACAGAACCTGGTCTGAGCCACACAAGTCACCCCATCGTGGATTCCCCTAGGTCTCTAGTTTTCAGAAATGCACAGGTTTGGTAGGTTTCCCTAGGTGGCGGCTGAGCTACAAGCCAAAATCTACAGGTAGGCACTTTGCAAAAAACACCTCTGTTTTCCTTCAAAAATTTGGATGTGTCCACGTTGCACTTTGGGGCGTTTCCTGTCGCGGGCGCTAGGCCTACCCACACAAGTGAGGTATCATTTTTATCGGGAGACGTGGGGGAACGCTGGGTGGAAGGAAATTTGTGGCTCCTCTCAGATTCCAGAACTTTCTGCCACAGAAATGTGAGGAACAAGTGTTTTTTTAGCCAAATTTTGAGGTTTGCAAAGGATTCTGGGTAACAGAACCTGGTCCGAGCCACACAAGTCACCCCATCTTGGATTCCCCTAGGTCTCTAGTTTTCAGAAATGCACAGGTTTGGTAGGTTTCCCTAGGTGGCGGCTGAGCTACAAGCCAAAATCTACAGGTAGGCACTTTGCAAAAAACACCTCTGTTTTCCTTCAAAAATGTGGATGTGTCCACGTTGCGCTTTGGGGCGTTTCCTGTCGCGGACGCTAGGCCTACCCACACAAGTGAGGTATCATTTTTATCGGGAGACGTGGGGGAACGCTGGGTGGAAGGAAATTTGTGGCTCCTCTCAGATTCCAGAACTTTCTGCCACAGAAATGTGAGGAACAAGTGTTTTTTTAGCCAAATTGTAAGGTTTGCAAAGGATTCTGGGTAACAGAACCTGGTCCGAGCCACACAAGTCACCCCATCTTGGATTCCCCTAGGTCTCTAGTTTTCAGAAATGCACAGGTTTGGTAGGTTTCCGTAGGTGGCGGCTGAGCTACAAGCCAAAATCTACAGGTAGGCACTTTGCAAAAAACACCTCTGTTTTCCTTCAAAAATTTGGATGTGTCCACGTTGCGCTTTGGGGCGTATCCTGTCGCGGGCGCTAGGCCTACCTACACAAGTGAGGTATCAGTTTTATCGGGAGACGTGGGGGAACGCTGGGTGGAAGGAAATTTGTGGCTCCTCTCAGATTCCAGAACTTTCTGCCTCAGAAATGTGAGGAACAAGTGTTTTTTTAGCCAAATGTTGAGGTTTGCAAGGGATTCTGGGTTACAGAACCTGGTCCGAGCCACACAAGTCACCCCATCTTGGATTCCCCTAGGTCTCTAGTTTTCAGAAATGCAAAGGTTTGGTAGGTTTCCCTAGGTGGAGGCTGAGCTACAAGCCAAAATCTACAGGTAGGCACTTTGCAAAAAACACCTCTGTTTTACTTCAAAAATTTGGATGTGTCCACGTTGCACTTTGGGGCGTTTCCTGTCGCGGGCGCTAGGCCTACCCACACAAGTGAGGTATCATTTTTATCGGGAGACGTGGGGGAACGCTGGGTTTGAAGGAAATTTGTGGCTCCTCTCAGATTCCAGAACTTTCTGCCACAGAAATGTGAGGAACATGTGTTTTTTTAGCCAAATTTTGAGGTTTGCAAAGGATTCTGGGTAACAGAACCTGGTCCGAGCCGCACAAGTCACCCCATCTTGGATTCCCCTAGGTCTCTAGTTTTCAGAAATGCACAGGTTTTGTAGGTTTCCCTAGGTGGCGGCTGAGCTACAAGCCAAAATCTACAGGTAGGCACTTTGCAAAAAACACCTCTGTTTTCCTTCAAAAATTTGGATGTGTCCACGTTGCGCTTTGGGGCGTTTCCTGTCGCGGGCGCTAGGCCTACCCACACAAGTGAGGTATCAGTTTTATCGGGAGACGTGGGGGAACGCTGGGTGGAAGGAAATTTGTGGCTCCTCTCAGATTCCAGAACTTTCTGCCACAGAAATGTGAGGAACATGTGTTTTTTTAGCCAAATTTTGAGGTTTGCAAAGGATTCTGGGTAACAGAACCTGGTCCGAGCCACACAAGTCACCCCATCTTGGATTCCCCTAGGTCTCTAGTTTTCAGAAATGCACAGGTTTGGTAGGTTTCCCTAGGTGGCGGCTGAGCTACAAGCCAAAATCTACAGGTAGGCACTTTGCAAAAAACACCTCTGTTTTCCTTCAAAAATTTGGATGTGTCCACGTTGCGCTTTGGGGCGTTTCCTGTCACGGGCGCTAGGCCTACCCACACAAGTGAGGTATCATTTTTATCGGGAGACGTGGGGGAACGCTGGGTGGAAGGAAATTTGTGGCTCCTCTCAGATTCCAGAACTTTCTGCCACAGAAATGTGAGGAACAAGTGTTTTTTTTAGCCAAATTGTGTGGTTTGCAAAGGATTCTGGGTTACAGAACCTGGTCTGAGCCACACAAGTCACCCCATCTTGGATTCCCCTAGGTCTCTAGTTTTCAGAAATGCACAGGTTTGGTAGGTTTCCCTAGGTGGCGGCTGAGCTACAAGCCAAAATCTACAGGTAGGCACTTTGCAAAAAACACCTCTGTTTTCCTTCAAAAATTTGGATGTGTCCACGTTGCGCTTTGGGGCGTATCCTGTCGCGGGCGCTAGGCCTACCTACACAAGTGAGGTATCAGTTTTATCGGGAGACGTGGGGGAACGCTGGGTGGAAGGAAATTTGTGGCTCCTCTCAGATTCCAGAACTTTCTGCCTCAGAAATGTGAGGAACAAGTGTTTTTTTAGCCAAATGTTGAGGTTTGCAAAGGATTCTGGGTTACAGAACCTGGTCCGAGCCACACAAGTCACCCCATCTTGGATTCCCCTAGGTCTCTAGTTTTCAGAAATGCAAAGGTTTGGTAGGTTTCCCTAGGTGGCGGCTGAGCTACAAGCCAAAATCTACAGGTAGGCACTTTGCAAAAAACACCTCTGTTTTCCTTCAAAAATTTGGATGTGTCCACGTTGCGCTTTGGGGCGTATCCTGTCGCGGGCGCTAGGCCTACCTACACAAGTGAGGTATCAGTTTTATCGGGAGACGTGGGGGAACGCTGGGTGGAAGGAAATTTGTGGCTCCTCTCAGATTCCAGAACTTTCTGCCACAGAAATGTGAGGAACATGTGTTTTTTTAGCCAAATTTTGAGGTTTGCAAAGGATTCTGGGTAACAGAACCTGGTCCGAGCCGCACAAGTCACCCCATCTTGGATTCCCCTAGGTCTCTAGTTTTCAGAAATGCACAGGTTTTGTAGGTTTCCCTAGGTGGCGGCTGAGCTACAAGCCAAAATCTACAGGTAGGCACTTTGCAAAAAACACCTCTGTTTTCCTTCAAAAATTTGGATGTGTCCACGTTGCGCTTTGGGGCGTTTCCTGTCGCGGGCGCTAGGCCTACCCACACAAGTGAGGTATCAGTTTTATCGGGAGACGTGGGGGAACGCTGGGTGGAAGGAAATTTGTGGCTCCTCTCAGATTCCAGAACTTTCTGCCACAGAAATGTGAGGAACAAGTGTTTTTTTAGCCAAATTTTGAGGTTTGCAAAGGATTCTGGGTAACAGAACCTGGTCCGAGCCACACAAGTCACCCCATCTTGGATTCCCCTAGGTCTCTAGTTTTCAGAAATGCACAGGTTTGGTAGATTTCCCTAGGTGGCGGCTGAGCTACAAGCCAAAATCTACAGGTAGGCACTTTGCAAAAAACACCTCTGTTTTCCTTAAAAAATTTGGATGTGTCCACGTTGCGCTTTGGGGCGTATCCTGTCGCGGGCGCTAGGCCTACCTACACAAGTGAGGTATCAGTTTTATCGGGAGACGTGGGGGAACGCTGGGTGGAAGGAAATTTGTGGCTCCTCTCAGATTCCAGAACTTTCTGCCTCAGAAATGTGAGGAACAAGTGTTTTTTTAGCCAAATGTTGAGGTTTGCAAGGGATTCTGGGTTACAGTACCTGGTCCGAGCCACACAAGTCACCCCATCTTGGATTCCCCTAGGTCTCTAGTTTTCAGAAATGCACAGGTTTGGTAGGTTTCCCTAGGTAGCGGCTGAGCTACAAGCCAAAATCTACAGGTAGGCACTTTGCAAAAAACACCTCTGTTTTCCTTCAAAAATTTGGATGTGTCCACGTTGCACTTTGGGGCGTTTCCTGTCGCGGGCGCTAGGCCTACCCACACAAGTGAGGTATCATTTTTATCGGGAGACGTGGGGGAACGCTGGGTGGAAGGAAATTTGTGGCTCCTCTCAGATTCCAGAACTTTCTGCCACAGAAATGTGAGGAACATGTGTTTTTTTAGCCAAATTTTGAGGTTTGCAAAGGATTCTGGGTAACAGAACCTGGTCCGAGCCGCACAAGTCACCCCATCTTGGATTCCCCTAGGTCTCTAGTTTTCAGAAATGCACAGGTTTTGTAGGTTTCCCTAGGTGGCGGCTGAGCTACAAGCCAAAATCTACAGGTAGGCACTTTGCAAAAAACACCTCTGTTTTCCTTCAAAAATTTGGATGTGTCCACGTTGCGCTTTGAGGCGTTTCCTGTCGCGGGCGCAAGGCCTACCCACACAAGTGAGGTATCATTTTTATCGGGAGACGTGGGGGAACGCTGGGTGGAAGGAAATTTGTGGCTCCTCTCAGATTCCAGAACTTTCTGCCACAGAAATGTGAGGAACATGTGTTTTTTTAGCCTAATTTTGAGGTTTGCAAAGGATTCTGGGTAACAGAACCTGGTCTGAGCCACACAAGTCACCCCATCGTGGATTCCCCTAGGTCTCTAGTTTTCAGAAATGCACAGGTTTGGTAGGTTTCCCTAGGTGGCGGCTGAGCTACAAGCCAAAATCTACAGTTAGGCACTTTGCAAAAAACACCTCTGTTTTCCTTCAAAAATTTGGATGTGTCCACGTTGCACTTTGGGGCGTTTCCTGTCGCGGGCGCTAGGCCTACCCACACAAGTGAGGTATAATTTTTATCGGGAGACGTGGGGGAACGCTGGGTGGAAGGAAATTTGTGGCTCCTCTCAGATTCCAGAACTTTCTGCCACAGAAATGTGAGGAACAAGTGTTTTTTTAGCCAAATTTTGAGGTTTGCAAAGGATTCTGGGTAACAGAACCTGGTCCGAGCCACACAAGTCACCCCATCTTGGATTCCCCTAGGTCTCTAGTTTTCAGAAATGCACAGGTTTGGTAGGTTTCCCTAGGTGGCGGCTGAGCTACAAGCCAAAATCTACAGGTAGGCACTTTGCAAAAAACACCTCTGTTTTCCTTAAAAAATTTGGATGTGTCCACGTTGCGCTTTGGGGCGTTTCCTGTCGCGGGCGCTAGGCCTACCTACACAAGTGAGGTATCAGTTTTATCGGGAGACGTGGGGGAACGCTGGGTGGAAGGAAATTTGTGGCTCCTCTCAGATTCCAGAACTTTCTGCCACAGAAATGTGAGGAACATGTGTTTTTTTAGCCAAATTTTGAGGTTTGCAAAGGATTCTGGTAACAGAACCTGGTCCGAGCCGCACAAGTCACCCCATCTTGGATTCCCCTCGGTCTCTAGTTTTCAGAAATGCACAGGTTTTGTAGGTTTCCCTAGGTGGCGGCTGAGCTACAAGCCAAAATCTACAGGTAGGCACTTTGCAAAAAACACCTCTGTTTTCCTTCAAAAATTTGGATGTGTCCACGTTGCGCTTTGGGGCGTTTCCTGTCGCGGGCGCTAGGCCTACCCACACAAGTGAGGTATCAGTTTTATCGGGAGACGTGGGGGAACGCTGGGTGGAAGGAAATTTGTGGCTCCTCTCAGATTCCAGAACTTTCTGCCACAGAAATGTGAGGAACAAGTGTTTTTTTAGCCAAATTTTGAGGTTTGCAAAGGATTCTGGGTAACAGAACCTGGTCCGAGCCACACAAGTCACCCCATCTTGGATTCCCCTAGGTCTCTAGTTTTCAGAAATGCACAGGTTTGGTAGGTTTCCCTAGGTGGCGGCTGAGCTACAAGCCAAAATCTACAGGTAGGCACTTTGCAAAAAACACCTCTGTTTTCCTTCAAAAATGTGGATGTGTCCACGTTGCGCTTTGGGGCGTTTCCTGTCGCGGACGCTAGGCCTACCCACACAAGTGAGGTATCATTTTTATCGGGAGACGTGGGGGAACGCTGGGTGGAAGGAAATTTGTGGCTCCTCTCAGATTCCAGAACTTTCTGCCACAGAAATGTGAGGAACAAGTGTTTTTTTAGCCAAATTGTAAGGTTTGCAAAGGATTCTGGGTAACAGAACCTGGTCCGAGCCACACAAGTCACCCCATCTTGGATTCCCCTAGGTCTCTAGTTTTCAGAAATGCACAGGTTTGGTAGGTTTCCGTAGGTGGCGGCTGAGCTACAAGCCAAAATCTACAGGTAGGCACTTTGCAAAAAACACCTCTGTTTTCCTTCAAAAATTTGGATGTGTCCACGTTGCGCTTTGGGGCGTATCCTGTCGCGGGCGCTAGGCCTACCTACACAAGTGAGGTATCAGTTTTATCGGGAGACGTGGGGGAACGCTGGGTGGAAGGAAATTTGTGGCTCCTCTCAGATTCCAGAACTTTCTGCCTCAGAAATGTGAGGAACAAGTGTTTTTTTAGCCAAATGTTGAGGTTTGCAAGGGATTCTGGGTTACAGAACCTGGTCCGAGCCACACAAGTCACCCCATCTTGGATTCCCCTAGGTCTCTAGTTTTCAGAAATGCAAAGGTTTGGTAGGTTTCCCTAGGTGGAGGCTGAGCTACAAGCCAAAATCTACAGGTAGGCACTTTGCAAAAAACACCTCTGTTTTACTTCAAAAATTTGGATGTGTCCACGTTGCACTTTGGGGCGTTTCCTGTCGCGGGCGCTAGGCCTACCCACACAAGTGAGGTATCATTTTTATCGGGAGACGTGGGGGAACGCTGGGTTTGAAGGAAATTTGTGGCTCCTCTCAGATTCCAGAACTTTCTGCCACAGAAATGTGAGGAACATGTGTTTTTTTAGCCAAATTTTGAGGTTTGCAAAGGATTCTGGGTAACAGAACCTGGTCCGAGCCGCACAAGTCACCCCATCTTGGATTCCCCTAGGTCTCTAGTTTTCAGAAATGCACAGGTTTTGTAGGTTTCCCTAGGTGGCGGCTGAGCTACAAGCCAAAATCTACAGGTAGGCACTTTGCAAAAAACACCTCTGTTTTCCTTCAAAAATTTGGATGTGTCCACGTTGCGCTTTGGGGCGTTTCCTGTCGCGGGCGCTAGGCCTACCCACACAAGTGAGGTATCAGTTTTATCGGGAGACGTGGGGGAACGCTGGGTGGAAGGAAATTTGTGGCTCCTCTCAGATTCCAGAACTTTCTGCCACAGAAATGTGAGGAACATGTGTTTTTTTAGCCAAATTTTGAGGTTTGCAAAGGATTCTGGGTAACAGAACCTGGTCCGAGCCACACAAGTCACCCCATCTTGGATTCCCCTAGGTCTCTAGTTTTCAGAAATGCACAGGTTTGGTAGGTTTCCCTAGGTGGCGGCTGAGCTACAAGCCAAAATCTACAGGTAGGCACTTTGCAAAAAACACCTCTGTTTTCCTTCAAAAATTTGGATGTGTCCACGTTGCGCTTTGGGGCGTTTCCTGTCACGGGCGCTAGGCCTACCCACACAAGTGAGGTATCATTTTTATCGGGAGACGTGGGGGAACGCTGGGTGGAAGGAAATTTGTGGCTCCTCTCAGATTCCAGAACTTTCTGCCACAGAAATGTGAGGAACAAGTGTTTTTTTTAGCCAAATTGTGTGGTTTGCAAAGGATTCTGGGTTACAGAACCTGGTCTGAGCCACACAAGTCACCCCATCTTGGATTCCCCTAGGTCTCTAGTTTTCAGAAATGCACAGGTTTGGTAGGTTTCCCTAGGTGGCGGCTGAGCTACAAGCCAAAATCTACAGGTAGGCACTTTGCAAAAAACACCTCTGTTTTCCTTCAAAAATTTGGATGTGTCCACGTTGCGCTTTGGGGCGTATCCTGTCGCGGGCGCTAGGCCTACCTACACAAGTGAGGTATCAGTTTTATCGGGAGACGTGGGGGAACGCTGGGTGGAAGGAAATTTGTGGCTCCTCTCAGATTCCAGAACTTTCTGCCTCAGAAATGTGAGGAACAAGTGTTTTTTTAGCCAAATGTTGAGGTTTGCAAAGGATTCTGGGTTACAGAACCTGGTCCGAGCCACACAAGTCACCCCATCTTGGATTCCCCTAGGTCTCTAGTTTTCAGAAATGCAAAGGTTTGGTAGGTTTCCCTAGGTGGCGGCTGAGCTACAAGCCAAAATCTACAGGTAGGCACTTTGCAAAAAACACCTCTGTTTTCCTTCAAAAATTTGGATGTGTCCACGTTGCGCTTTGGGGCGTATCCTGTCGCGGGCGCTAGGCCTACCTACACAAGTGAGGTATCAGTTTTATCGGGAGACGTGGGGGAACGCTGGGTGGAAGGAAATTTGTGGCTCCTCTCAGATTCCAGAACTTTCTGCCACAGAAATGTGAGGAACATGTGTTTTTTTAGCCAAATTTTGAGGTTTGCAAAGGATTCTGGGTAACAGAACCTGGTCCGAGCCGCACAAGTCACCCCATCTTGGATTCCCCTAGGTCTCTAGTTTTCAGAAATGCACAGGTTTTGTAGGTTTCCCTAGGTGGCGGCTGAGCTACAAGCCAAAATCTACAGGTAGGCACTTTGCAAAAAACACCTCTGTTTTCCTTCAAAAATTTGGATGTGTCCACGTTGCGCTTTGGGGCGTTTCCTGTCGCGGGCGCTAGGCCTACCCACACAAGTGAGGTATCAGTTTTATCGGGAGACGTGGGGGAACGCTGGGTGGAAGGAAATTTGTGGCTCCTCTCAGATTCCAGAACTTTCTGCCACAGAAATGTGAGGAACAAGTGTTTTTTTAGCCAAATTTTGAGGTTTGCAAAGGATTCTGGGTAACAGAACCTGGTCCGAGCCACACAAGTCACCCCATCTTGGATTCCCCTAGGTCTCTAGTTTTCAGAAATGCACAGGTTTGGTAGATTTCCCTAGGTGGCGGCTGAGCTACAAGCCAAAATCTACAGGTAGGCACTTTGCAAAAAACACCTCTGTTTTCCTTAAAAAATTTGGATGTGTCCACGTTGCGCTTTGGGGCGTATCCTGTCGCGGGCGCTAGGCCTACCTACACAAGTGAGGTATCAGTTTTATCGGGAGACGTGGGGGAACGCTGGGTGGAAGGAAATTTGTGGCTCCTCTCAGATTCCAGAACTTTCTGCCTCAGAAATGTGAGGAACAAGTGTTTTTTTAGCCAAATGTTGAGGTTTGCAAGGGATTCTGGGTTACAGTACCTGGTCCGAGCCACACAAGTCACCCCATCTTGGATTCCCCTAGGTCTCTAGTTTTCAGAAATGCACAGGTTTGGTAGGTTTCCCTAGGTAGCGGCTGAGCTACAAGCCAAAATCTACAGGTAGGCACTTTGCAAAAAACACCTCTGTTTTCCTTCAAAAATTTGGATGTGTCCACGTTGCACTTTGGGGCGTTTCCTGTCGCGGGCGCTAGGCCTACCCACACAAGTGAGGTATCATTTTTATCGGGAGACGTGGGGGAACGCTGGGTGGAAGGAAATTTGTGGCTCCTCTCAGATTCCAGAACTTTCTGCCACAGAAATGTGAGGAACATGTGTTTTTTTAGCCAAATTTTGAGGTTTGCAAAGGATTCTGGGTAACAGAACCTGGTCCGAGCCGCACAAGTCACCCCATCTTGGATTCCCCTAGGTCTCTAGTTTTCAGAAATGCACAGGTTTTGTAGGTTTCCCTAGGTGGCGGCTGAGCTACAAGCCAAAATCTACAGGTAGGCACTTTGCAAAAAACACCTCTGTTTTCCTTCAAAAATTTGGATGTGTCCACGTTGCGCTTTGAGGCGTTTCCTGTCGCGGGCGCAAGGCCTACCCACACAAGTGAGGTATCATTTTTATCGGGAGACGTGGGGGAACGCTGGGTGGAAGGAAATTTGTGGCTCCTCTCAGATTCCAGAACTTTCTGCCACAGAAATGTGAGGAACATGTGTTTTTTTAGCCTAATTTTGAGGTTTGCAAAGGATTCTGGGTAACAGAACCTGGTCTGAGCCACACAAGTCACCCCATCGTGGATTCCCCTAGGTCTCTAGTTTTCAGAAATGCACAGGTTTGGTAGGTTTCCCTAGGTGGCGGCTGAGCTACAAGCCAAAATCTACAGTTAGGCACTTTGCAAAAAACACCTCTGTTTTCCTTCAAAAATTTGGATGTGTCCACGTTGCACTTTGGGGCGTTTCCTGTCGCGGGCGCTAGGCCTACCCACACAAGTGAGGTATAATTTTTATCGGGAGACGTGGGGGAACGCTGGGTGGAAGGAAATTTGTGGCTCCTCTCAGATTCCAGAACTTTCTGCCACAGAAATGTGAGGAACAAGTGTTTTTTTAGCCAAATTTTGAGGTTTGCAAAGGATTCTGGGTAACAGAACCTGGTCCGAGCCACACAAGTCACCCCATCTTGGATTCCCCTAGGTCTCTAGTTTTCAGAAATGCACAGGTTTGGTAGGTTTCCCTAGGTGGCGGCTGAGCTACAAGCCAAAATCTACAGGTAGGCACTTTGCAAAAAACACCTCTGTTTTCCTTAAAAAATTTGGATGTGTCCACGTTGCGCTTTGGGGCGTTTCCTGTCGCGGGCGCTAGGCCTACCTACACAAGTGAGGTATCAGTTTTATCGGGAGACGTGGGGGAACGCTGGGTGGAAGGAAATTTGTGGCTCCTCTCAGATTCCAGAACTTTCTGCCACAGAAATGTGAGGAACATGTGTTTTTTTAGCCAAATTTTGAGGTTTGCAAAGGATTCTGGTAACAGAACCTGGTCCGAGCCGCACAAGTCACCCCATCTTGGATTCCCCTCGGTCTCTAGTTTTCAGAAATGCACAGGTTTTGTAGGTTTCCCTAGGTGGCGGCTGAGCTACAAGCCAAAATCTACAGGTAGGCACTTTGCAAAAAACACCTCTGTTTTCCTTCAAAAATTTGGATGTGTCCACGTTGCGCTTTGGGGCGTTTCCTGTCGCGGGCGCTAGGCCTACCCACACAAGTGAGGTATCAGTTTTATCGGGAGACGTGGGGGAACGCTGGGTGGAAGGAAATTTGTGGCTCCTCTCAGATTCCAGAACTTTCTGCCACAGAAATGTGAGGAACAAGTGTTTTTTTAGCCAAATTTTGAGGTTTGCAAAGGATTCTGGGTAACAGAACCTGGTCCGAGCCACACAAGTCACCCCATCTTGGATTCCCCTAGGTCTCTAGTTTTCAGAAATGCACAGGTTTGGTAGGTTTCCCTAGGTGGCGGCTGAGCTACAAGCCAAAATCTACAGGTAGGCACTTTGCAAAAAACACCTCTGTTTTCCTTCAAAAATGTGGATGTGTCCACGTTGCGCTTTGGGGCGTTTCCTGTCGCGGACGCTAGGCCTACCCACACAAGTGAGGTATCATTTTTATCGGGAGACGTGGGGGAACGCTGGGTGGAAGGAAATTTGTGGCTCCTCTCAGATTCCAGAACTTTCTGCCACAGAAATGTGAGGAACAAGTGTTTTTTTAGCCAAATTGTAAGGTTTGCAAAGGATTCTGGGTAACAGAACCTGGTCCGAGCCACACAAGTCACCCCATCTTGGATTCCCCTAGGTCTCTAGTTTTCAGAAATGCACAGGTTTGGTAGGTTTCCGTAGGTGGCGGCTGAGCTACAAGCCAAAATCTACAGGTAGGCACTTTGCAAAAAACACCTCTGTTTTCCTTCAAAAATTTGGATGTGTCCACGTTGCGCTTTGGGGCGTATCCTGTCGCGGGCGCTAGGCCTACCTACACAAGTGAGGTATCAGTTTTATCGGGAGACGTGGGGGAACGCTGGGTGGAAGGAAATTTGTGGCTCCTCTCAGATTCCAGAACTTTCTGCCTCAGAAATGTGAGGAACAAGTGTTTTTTTAGCCAAATGTTGAGGTTTGCAAGGGATTCTGGGTTACAGAACCTGGTCCGAGCCACACAAGTCACCCCATCTTGGATTCCCCTAGGTCTCTAGTTTTCAGAAATGCAAAGGTTTGGTAGGTTTCCCTAGGTGGCGGCTGAGCTACAAGCCAAAATCTACAGGTAGGCACTTTGCAAAAAACACCTCTGTTTTACTTCAAAAATTTGGATGTGTCCACGTTGCACTTTGGGGCGTTTCCTGTCGCGGGCGCTAGGCCTACCCACACAAGTGAGGTATCATTTTTATCGGGAGACGTGGGGGAACGCTGGGTTTGAAGGAAATTTGTGGCTCCTCTCAGATTCCAGAACTTTCTGCCACAGAAATGTGAGGAACATGTGTTTTTTTAGCCAAATTTTGAGGTTTGCAAAGGATTCTGGGTAACAGAACCTGGTCCGAGCCGCACAAGTCACCCCATCTTGGATTCCCCTAGGTCTCTAGTTTTCAGAAATGCACAGGTTTTGTAGGTTTCCCTAGGTGGCGGCTGAGCTACAAGCCAAAATCTACAGGTAGGCACTTTGCAAAAAACACCTCTGTTTTCCTTCAAAAATTTGGATGTGTCCACGTTGCGCTTTGGGGCGTTTCCTGTCGCGGGCGCTAGGCCTACCCACACAAGTGAGGTATCAGTTTTATCGGGAGACGTGGGGGAACGCTGGGTGGAAGGAAATTTGTGGCTCCTCTCAGATTCCAGAACTTTCTGCCACAGAAATGTGAGGAACAAGTGTTTTTTTAGCCAAATTTTGAGGTTTGCAAAGGATTCTGGGTAACAGAACCTGGTCCGAGCCACACAAGTCACCCCATCTTGGATTCCCCTAGGTCTCTAGTTTTCAGAAATGCACAGGTTTGGTAGGTTTCCCTAGGTGGCGGCTGAGCTACAAGCCAAAATCTACAGGTAGGCACTTTGCAAAAAACACCTCTGTTTTCCTTCAAAAATTTGGATGTGTCCACGTTGCGCTTTGGGGCGTTTCCTGTCACGGGCGCTAGGCCTACCCACACAAGTGAGGTATCATTTTTATCGGGAGACGTGGGGGAACGCTGGGTGGAAGGAAATTTGTGGCTCCTCTCAGATTCCAGAACTTTCTGCCACAGAAATGTGAGGAACAAGTGTTTTTTTAGCCAAATTTTGAGGTTTGCAAAGGATTCTGGGTAACAGAACCTGGTCCGAGCCACACAAGTCACCCCATCTTGGATTCCCCTAGGTCTCTAGTTTTCAGAAATGCACAGGTTTGGTAGGTTTCCCTAGGTGGCGGCTGAGCTACAAGCCAAAATCTACAGGTAGGCACTTTGCAAAAAACACCTCTGTTTTCCTTAAAAAATTTGGATGTGTCCACGTTGCGCTTTGGGGCGTTTCCTGTCGCGGGCGCTAGGCCTACCTACACAAGTGAGGTATCAGTTTTATCGGGAGACGTGGGGGAACGCTGGGTGGAAGGAAATTTGTGGCTCCTCTCAGATTCCAGAACTTTCTGCCACAGAAATGTGAGGAACATGTGTTTTTTTAGCCAAATTTTGAGGTTTGCAAAGGATTCTGGGTAACAGAACCTGGTCCGAGCCGCACAAGTCACCCCATCTTGGATTCCCCTAGGTCTCTAGTTTTCAGAAATGCACAGGTTTTGTAGGTTTCCCTAGGTGGCGGCTGAGCTACAAGCCAAAATCTACAGGTAGGCACTTTGCAAAAAACACCTGTTTTCCTTCAAAAATTTGGATGTGTCCACGTTGCGCTTTGGGGCGTTTCCTGTCGCGGGCGCTAGGCCTACCCACACAAGTGAGGTATCAGTTTTATCGGGAGACGTGGGGGAACGCTGGGTGGAAGGAAATTTGTGGCTCCTCTCAGATTCCAGAACTTTCTGCCACAGAAATGTGAGGAACAAGTGTTTTTTTAGCCAAATTTTGAGGTTTGCAAAGGATTCTGGGTAATAGAACATGGTCCGAGCCACACAAGTCACCCCATCTTGGATTCCCCTAGGTCTCTAGTTTTCAGAAATGCACAGGTTTGGTAGATTTCCCTAGGTGGCGGCTGAGCTACAAGCCAAAATCTACAGGTAGGCACTTTGCAAAAAACACCTCTGTTTTCCTTCAAAAATTTGGATGTGTCCACGTTGCGCTTTGGGGCGTATCCTGTCGCGGGCGCTAGGCCTACCTACACAAGTGAGGTATCAGTTTTATCGGGAGACGTGGGGGAACGCTGGGTGGAAGGAAATTTGTGGCTCCTCTCAGATTCCAGAACTTTCTGCCTCAGAAATGTGAGGAACAAGTGTTTTTTTAGCCAAATGTTGAGGTTTGCAAGGGATTCTGGGTTACAGAACCTGGTCCGAGCCACACAAGTCACCCCATCTTGGATTCCCCTAGGTCTCTAGTTTTCAGAAATGCACAGGTTTGGTAGGTTTCCCTAGGTGGCGGCTGAGCTACAAGCCAAAATCTACAGGTAGGCACTTTGCAAAAAACACCTCTGTTTTCCTTCAAAAATTTGGATGTGTCCACGTTGCACTTTGGGGCGTTTCCTGTCGCGGGCGCTAGGCCTACCCACACAAGTGAGGTATCATTTTTATCGGGAGACGTGGGGGAACGCTGGGTGGAAGGAAATTTGTGGCTCCTCTCAGATTCCAGAACTTTCTGCCACAGAAATGTGAGGAACATGTGTTTTTTTAGCCAAATTTTGAGGTTTGCAAAGGATTCTGGGTAACAGAACCTGGTCCGAGCCGCACAAGTCACCCCATCTTGGATTCCCCTAGGTCTCTAGTTTTCAGAAATGCACAGGTTTTGTAGGTTTCCCTAGGTGGCGGCTGAGCTACAAGGCAAAATCTACAGATAGGCACTTTGCAAAAAACACCTCTGTTTTCCTTCAAAAAATTTTATGTGTCCACATTGCGCTTTGGGGCGTTTCCTGTCGCGGGCGCAAGGCCTACCCACACAAGTGAGGTATCATTTTTATCGGGAGACGTGGGGGAACGCTGGGTGGAAGGAAATTTGTGGCTCCTCTCAGATTCCAGAACTTTCTGCCACAGAAATGTGAGGAACATGTGTTTTTTTAGCCTAATTTTGAGGTTTGCAAAGGATTCTGGGTAACAGAACCTGGTCTGAGCCACACAAGTCACCCCATCGTGGATTCCCCTAGGTCTCTAGTTTTCAGAAATGCACAGGTTTGGTAGGTTTCCCTAGGTGGCGGCTGAGCTACAAGCCAAAATCTACAGGTAGGCACTTTGCAAAAAACACCTCTGTTTTCCTTCAAAAATTTGGATGTGTCCACGTTGCACTTTGGGGCGTTTCCTGTCGCGGGCGCTAGGCCTACCCACACAAGTGAGGTATCATTTTTATCGGGAGACGTGGGGGAACGCTGGGTGGAAGGAAATTTGTGGCTCCTCTCAGATTCCAGAACTTTCTGCCACAGAAATGTGAGGAACAAGTGTTTTTTTAGCCAAATTTTGAGGTTTGCAAAGGATTCTGGGTAACAGAACCTGGTCCGAGCCACACAAGTCACCCCATCTTGGATTCCCCTAGGTCTCTAGTTTTCAGAAATGCACAGGTTTGGTAGGTTTCCCTAGGTGGCGGCTGAGCTACAAGCCAAAATCTACAGGTAGGCACTTTGCAAAAAACACCTCTGTTTTCCTTCAAAAATTTGGATGTGTCCACGTTGCGCTTTGGGGCGTTTCCTGTCGCGGACGCTAGGCCTACCCACACAAGTGAGGTATCATTTTTATCGGGAGACGTGGGGGAACGCTGGGTGGAAGGAAATTTGTGGCTCCTCTCAGATTCCAGAACTTTCTGCCACAGAAATGTGAGGAACAAGTGTTTTTTTAGCCAAATTGTGAGGTTTGCAAAGGATTCTGGGTAACAGAAGCTGGTCCGAGCCACACAAGTCACCCCATCTTGGATTCCCCTAGGTCTCTAGTTTTCAGAAATGCACAGGTTTGGTAGGTTTCCGTAGGTGGCGGCTGAGCTACAAGCCAAAATCTACAGGTAGGCACTTTGCAAAAAACACCTCTGTTTTCCTTCAAAAATTTGGATGTGTCCACGTTGCGCTTTGGGGCGTATCCTGTCGCGGGCGCTAGGCCTACCTACACAAGTGAGGTATCAGTTTTATCGGGAGACGTGGGGGAACGCTGGGTGGAAGGAAATTTGTGGCTCCTCTCAGATTCCAGAACTTTCTGCCTCAGAAATGTGAGGAACAAGTGTTTTTTTAGCCAAATGTTGAGGTTTGCAAGGGATTCTGGGTTACAGAACCTGGTCCGAGCCACACAAGTCACCCCATCTTGGATTCCCCTAGGTCTCTAGTTTTCAGAAATGCAAAGGTTTGGTAGGTTTCCCTAGGTGGCGGCTGAGCTACAAGCCAAAATCTACAGGTAGGCACTTTGCAAAAAACACCTCTGTTTTACTTCAAAAATTTGGATGTGTCCACGTTGCACTTTGGGGCGTTTCCTGTCGCGGGCGCTAGGCCTACCCACACAAGTGAGGTATCATTTTTATCGGGAGACGTGGGGGAACGCTGGGTTTGAAGGAAATTTGTGGCTCCTCTCAGATTCCAGAACTTTCTGCCACAGAAATGTGAGGAACATGTGTTTTTTTAGCCAAATTTTGAGGTTTGCAAAGGATTCTGGGTAACAGAACCTGGTCCGAGCCACACAAGTCACCCCATCTTGGATTCCCCTAGGTCTCTAGTTTTCAGAAATGCACAGGTTTTGTAGGTTTCCCTAGGTGGCGGCTGAGCTACAAGCCAAAATCTACAGGTAGGCACTTTGCAAAAAACACCTCTGTTTTCCTTCAAAAATTTGGATGTGTCCACGTTGCACTTTGGGGCGTTTCCTATCGCGGGCGCTAGGCCTACCCACACAAGTGAGGTATCATTTTTATCGGGAGACGTGGGGGAACGCTGGGTGGAAGGAAATTTGTGGCTCCTCTCAGATTCCAGAACTTTCTGCCACAGAAATGTGAGGAACAAGTGTTTTTTTAGCCAAATTGTGAGGTTTGCAAAGGATTCTGGGTAACAGAACCTGGTCCGAGCCACACAAGTCACCCCATCTTGGATTCCCCTAGGTCTCTAGTTTTCAGAAATGCACAGGTTTGGTAGGTTTCCGTAGGTGGCGGCTGAGCTACAAGCCAAAATCTACAGGTAGGCACTTTGCAAAAAACACCTCTGTTTTCCTTCAAAAATTTGGATGTGTCCACGTTGCGCTTTGGGGCGTATCCTGTCGCGGGCGCTAGGCCTACCTACACAAGTGAGGTATCAGTTTCATCGGGAGACGTGGGGGAACGCTGGGTGGAAGGAAATTTGTGGCTCCTCTCAGATTCCAGAACTTTCTGCCTCAGAAATGTGAGGAACAAGTGTTTTTTTAGCCAAATGTTGAGGTTTGCAAGGGATTCTGGGTTACAGAACCTGGTCCGAGCCACACAAGTCACCCCATCTTGGATTCCCCTAGGTCTCTAGTTTTCAGAAATGCAAAGGTTTGGTAGGTTTCCCTAGGTGGCGGCTGAGCTACAAGCCAAAATCTACAGGTAGGCACTTTGCAAAAAACACCTCTGTTTTACTTCAAAAATTTGGATGTGTCCACGTTGCACTTTGGGGCGTTTCCTGTCGCGGGCGCTAGGCCTACCCACACAAGTGAGGTATCATTTTTATCGGGAGACGTGGGGGAACGCTGGGTTTGAAGGAAATTTGTGGCTCCTCTCAGATTCCAGAACTTTCTGCCACAGAAATGTGAGGAACATGTGTTTTTTTAGCCAAATTTTGAGGTTTGCAAAGGATTCTGGGTAACAGAACCCGGTCCGAGCCGCACAAGTCACCCCATCTTGGATTCCCCTAGGTCTCTAGTTTTCAGAAATGCACAGGTTTTGTAGGTTTCCCTAGGTGGCGGCTGAGCTACAAGCCAAAATCTACAGGTAGGCACTTTGCAAAAAACACCTCTGTTTTCCTTCAAAAATTTGGATGTGTCCACGTTGCACTTTGGGGCGTTTCCTGTCGCGGGCGCTAGGCCTACCCACACAAGTGAGGTATCATTTTTATCGGGAGACGTGGGGGAACGCTGGGTGGAAGGAAATTTGTGGCTCCTCTCAGATTCCAGAACTTTCTGCCACAGAAATGTGAGGAACAAGTGTTTTTTTAGCCAAATTTTGAGGTTTGCAAAGGATTCTGGGTAACAGAACCTGGTCCGAGCCACACAAGTCACCCCATCTTGGATTCCCCTAGGTCTCTAGTTTTCAGAAATGCACAGGTTTGGTAGGTTTCCCTAGGTGGCGGCTGAGCTACAAGCCAAAATCTACAGGTAGGCACTTTGCAAAAAACACCTCTGTTTTCCTTAAAAAATTTGGATGTGTCCACGTTGCGCTTTGGGGCGTTTCCTGTCGCGGGCGCTAGGCCTACCTACACAAGTGAGGTATCAGTTTTATCGGGAGACGTGGGGGAACGCTGGGTGGAAGGAAATTTGTGGCTCCTCTCAGATTCCAGAACTTTCTGCCACAGAAATGTGAGGAACATGTGTTTTTTTAGCCAAATTTTGAGGTTTGCAAAGGATTCTGGGTAACAGAACCTGGTCCGAGCCGCACAAGTCACCCCATCTTGGATTCCCCTAGGTCTCTAGTTTTCAGAAATGCACAGGTTTTGTAGGTTTCCCTAGGTGGCGGCTGAGCTACAAGCCAAAATCTACAGGTAGGCACTTTGCAAAAAACACCTCTGTTTTCCTTCAAAAATTTGGATGTGTCCACGTTGCGCTTTGGGGCGTTTCCTGTCGCGGGCGCTAGGCCTACCCACACAAGTGAGGTATCAGTTTTATCGGGAGACGTGGGGGAACGCTGGGTGGAAGGAAATTTGTGGCTCCTCTCAGATTCCAGAACTTTCTGCCACAGAAATGTGAGGAACAAGTGTTTTTTTAGCCAAATTTTGAGGTTTGCAAAGGATTCTGGGTAACAGAACCTGGTCCGAGCCACACAAGTCACCCCATCTTGGATTCCCCTAGGTCTCTAGTTTTCAGAAATGCACAGGTTTGGTAGGTTTCCCTAGGTGGCGGCTGAGCTACAAGCCAAAATCTACAGGTAGGCACTTTGCAAAAAACACCTCTGTTTTCCTTAAAAAATTTGGATGTGTCCACGTTGCGCTTTGGGGCGTTTCCTGTCGCGGGCGCTAGGCCTACCTACACAAGTGAGGTATCAGTTTTATCGGGAGACGTGGGGGAACGCTGGGTGGAAGGAAATTTGTGGCTCCTCTCAGATTCCAGAACTTTCTGCCACAGAAATGTGAGGAACATGTGTTTTTTTAGCCAAATTTTGAGGTTTGCAAAGGATTCTGGGTAACAGAACCTGGTCCGAGCCGCACAAGTCACCCCATCTTGGATTCCCCTAGGTCTCTAGTTTTCAGAAATGCACAGGTTTTGTAGGTTTCCCTAGGTGGCGGCTGAGCTACAAGCCAAAATCTACAGGTAGGCACTTTGCAAAAAACACCTCTGTTTTCCTTCAAAAATTTGGATGTGTCCACGTTGCGCTTTGGGGCGTTTCCTGTCGCGGGCGCTAGGCCTACCCACACAAGTGAGGTATCAGTTTTATCAGGAGACGTGGGGGAACGCTGGGTGGAAGGAAATTTGTGGCTCCTCTCAGATTCCAGAACTTTCTGCCACAGAAATGTGAGGAACAAGTGTTTTTTTAGCCAAATTTTGAGGTTTGCAAAGGATTCTGGGTAATAGAACCTGGTCCGAGCCACACAAGTCACCCCATCTTGGATTCCCCTAGGTCTCTAGTTTTCAGAAATGCACAGGTTTGGTAGATTTCCCTATGTGGCGGCTGAGCTACAAGCCAAAATCTACAGGTAGGCACTTTGCAAAAAACACCTCTGTTTTCCTTAAAAAATTTGGATGTGTCCACGTTGCGCTTTGGGGCGTATCCTGTCGCGGGCGCTAGGCCTACCTACACAAGTGAGGTATCAGTTTTATCGGGAGACGTGGGGGAACGCTGGGTGGAAGGAAATTTGTGGCTCCTCTCAGATTCCAGAACTTTCTGCCTCAGAAATGTGAGGAACAAGTGTTTTTTTAGCCAAATGTTGAGGTTTGCAAGGGATTCTGGGTTACAGTACCTGGTCCGAGCCACACAAGTCACCCTATCTTGGATTCCCCTAGGTCTCTAGTTTTCAGAAATGCACAGGTTTGGTAGGTTTCCCTAGGTGGCGGCTGAGCTACAAGCCAAAATCTACAGGTAGGCACTTTGCAAAAAACACCTCTGTTTTCCTTCAAAAATTTGGATGTGTCCACGTTGCACTTTGGGGCGTTTCCTGTCGCGGGCGCTAGGCCTACCCACACAAGTGAGGTATCATTTTTATCGGGAGACGTGGGGGAACGCTGGGTGGAAGGAAATTTGTGGCTCCTCTCAGATTCCAGAACTTTCTGCCACAGAAATGTGAGGAACATGTGTTTTTTTAGCCAAATTTTGAGGTTTGCAAAGGATTCTGGGTAACAGAACCTGGTCCGAGCCGCACAAGTCACCCCATCTTGGATTCCCCTAGGTCTCTAGTTTTCAGAAATGCACAGGTTTTGTAGGTTTCCCTAGGTGGCGGCTGAGCTACAAGCCAAAATCTACAGGTAGGCACTTTGCAAAAAACACCTCTGTTTTCCTTCAAAAATTTGGATGTGTCCACGTTGCGCTTTGAGGCGTTTCCTGTCGCGGGCGCAAGGCCTACCCACACAAGTGAGGTATCATTTTTATCGGGAGACGTGGGGGAACGCTGGGTGGAAGGAAATTTGTGGCTCCTCTCAGATTCCAGAACTTTCTGCCACAGAAATGTGAGGAACATGTGTTTTTTTAGCCTAATTTTGAGGTTTGCAAAGGATTCTGGGTAACAGAACCTGGTCTGAGCCACACAAGTCACCCCATCGTGGATTCCCCTAGGTCTCTAGTTTTCAGAAATGCACAGGTTTGGTAGGTTTCCCTAGGTGGCGGCTGAGCTACAAGCCAAAATCTACAGGTAGGCACTTTGCAAAAAACACCTCTGTTTTCCTTCAAAAATTTGGATGTGTCCACGTTGCACTTTGGGGCGTTTCCTGTCGCGGGCGCTAGGCCTACCCACACAAGTGAGGTATAATTTTTATCGGGAGACGTGGGGGAACGCTGGGTGGAAGGAAATTTGTGGCTCCTCTCAGATTCCAGAACTTTCTGCCACAGAAATGTGAGGAACAAGTGTTTTTTTAGCCAAATTTTGAGGTTTGCAAAGGATTCTGGGTAACAGAACCTGGTCCGAGCCACACAAGTCACCCCATCTTGGATTCCCCTAGGTCTCTAGTTTTCAGAAATGCACAGGTTTGGTAGGTTTCCCTAGGTGGCGGCTGAGCTACAAGCCAAAATCTACAGGTAGGCACTTTGCAAAAAACACCTCTGTTTTCCTTAAAAAATTTGGATGTGTCCACGTTGCGCTTTGGGGCGTTTCCTGTCGCGGGCGCTAGGCCTACCTACACAAGTGAGGTATCAGTTTTATCGGGAGACGTGGGGGAACGCTGGGTGGAAGGAAATTTGTGGCTCCTCTCAGATTCCAGAACTTTCTGCCACAGAAATGTGAGGAACATGTGTTTTTTTAGCCAAATTTTGAGGTTTGCAAAGGATTCTGGGTAACAGAACCTGGTCCGAGCCGCACAAGTCACCCCATCTTGGATTCCCCTAGGTCTCTAGTTTTCAGAAATGCACAGGTTTTGTAGGTTTCCCTAGGTGGCGGCTGAGCTACAAGCCAAAATCTACAGGTAGGCACTTTGCAAAAAACACCTCTGTTTTCCTTCAAAAATTTGGATGTGTCCACGTTGCGCTTTGGGGCGTTTCCTGTCGCGGGCGCTAGGCCTACCCACACAAGTGAGGTATCAGTTTTATCGGGAGACGTGGGGGAACGCTGGGTGGAAGGAAATTTGTGGCTCCTCTCAGATTCCAGAACTTTCTGCCACAGAAATGTGAGGAACAAGTGTTTTTTTAGCCAAATTTTGAGGTTTGCAAAGGATTCTGGGTAACAGAACCTGGTCCGAGCCACACAAGTCACCCCATCTTGGATTCCCCTAGGTCTCTAGTTTTCAGAAATGCACAGGTTTGGTAGGTTTCCCTAGGTGGCGGCTGAGCTACAAGCCAAAATCTACAGGTAGGCACTTTGCAAAAAACACCTCTGTTTTCCTTAAAAAATTTGGATGTGTCCACGTTGCGCTTTGGGGCGTTTCCTGTCGCGGGCGCTAGGCCTACCTACACAAGTGAGGTATCAGTTTTATCGGGAGACGTGGGGGAACGCTGGGTGGAAGGAAATTTGTGGCTCCTCTCAGATTCCAGAACTTTCTGCCACAGAAATGTGAGGAACATGTGTTTTTTTAGCCAAATTTTGAGGTTTGCAAAGGATTCTGGGTAACAGAACCTGGTCCGAGCCGCACAAGTCACCCCATCTTGGATTCCCCTAGGTCTCTAGTTTTCAGAAATGCACAGGTTTTGTAGGTTTCCCTAGGTGGCGGCTGAGCTACAAGCCAAAATCTACAGGTAGGCACTTTGCAAAAAACACCTCTGTTTTCCTTCAAAAATTTGGATGTGTCCACGTTGCGCTTTGGGGCGTTTCCTGTCGCGGGCGCTAGGCCTACCCACACAAGTGAGGTATCAGTTTTATCGGGAGACGTGGGGGAACGCTGGGTGGAAGGAAATTTGTGGCTCCTCTCAGATTCCAGAACTTTCTGCCACAGAAATGTGAGGAACAAGTGTTTTTTTAGCCAAATTTTGAGGTTTGCAAAGGATTCTGGGTAATAGAACCTGGTCCGAGCCACACAAGTCACCCCATCTTGGATTCCCCTAGGTCTCTAGTTTTCAGAAATGCACAGGTTTGGTAGATTTCCCTATGTGGCGGCTGAGCTACAAGCCAAAATCTACAGGTAGGCACTTTGCAAAAAACACCTCTGTTTTCCTTAAAAAATTTGGATGTGTCCACGTTGCGCTTTGGGGCGTATCCTGTCGCGGGCGCTAGGCCTACCTACACAAGTGAGGTATCAGTTTTATCGGGAGACGTGGGGGAACGCTGGGTGGAAGGAAATTTGTGGCTCCTCTCAGATTCCAGAACTTTCTGCCTCAGAAATGTGAGGAACAAGTGTTTTTTTAGCCAAATGTTGAGGTTTGCAAGGGATTCTGGGTTACAGTACCTGGTCCGAGCCACACAAGTCACCCTATCTTGGATTCCCCTAGGTCTCTAGTTTTCAGAAATGCACAGGTTTGGTAGGTTTCCCTAGGTGGCGGCTGAGCTACAAGCCAAAATCTACAGGTAGGCACTTTGCAAAAAACACCTCTGTTTTCCTTCAAAAATTTGGATGTGTCCACGTTGCACTTTGGGGCGTTTCCTGTCGCGGGCGCTAGGCCTACCCACAAAAGTGAGGTATCATTTTTATCGGGAGACGTGGGGGAACGCTGGGTGGAAGGAAATTTGTGGCTCCTCTCAGATTCCAGAACTTTCTGCCACAGAAATGTGAGGAACATGTGTTTTTTTAGCCAAATTTTGAGGTTTGCAAAGGATTCTGGGTAACAGAACCTGGTCCGAGCCGCACAAGTCACCCCATCTTGGATTCCCCTAGGTCTCTAGTTTTCAGAAATGCACAGGTTTTGTAGGTTTCCCTAGGTGGCGGCTGAGCTACAAGCCAAAATCTACAGGTAGGCACTTTGCAAAAAACACCTCTGTTTTCCTTCAAAAATTTGGATGTGTCCACGTTGCGCTTTGAGGCGTTTCCTGTCGCGGGCGCAAGGCCTACCCACACAAGTGAGGTATCATTTTTATCGGGAGACGTGGGGGAACGCTGGGTGGAAGGAAATTTGTGGCTCCTCTCAGATTCCAGAACTTTCTGCCACAGAAATGTGAGGAACATGTGTTTTTTTAGCCTAATTTTGAGGTTTGCAAAGGATTCTGGGTAACAGAACCTGGTCTGAGCCACACAAGTCACCCCATCGTGGATTCCCCTAGGTCTCTAGTTTTCAGAAATGCACAGGTTTGGTAGGTTTCCCTAGGTGGCGGCTGAGCTACAAGCCAAAATCTACAGGTAGGCACTTTGCAAAAAACACCTCTGTTTTCCTTCAAAAATTTGGATGTGTCCACGTTGCACTTTGGGGCGTTTCCTGTCGCGGGCGCTAGGCCTACCCACACAAGTGAGGTATAATTTTTATCGGGAGACGTGGGGGAACGCTGGGTGGAAGGAAATTTGTGGCTCCTCTCAGATTCCAGAACTTTCTGCCACAGAAATGTGAGGAACAAGTGTTTTTTTAGCCAAATTTTGAGGTTTGCAAAGGATTCTGGGTAACAGAACCTGGTCCGAGCCACACAAGTCACCCCATCTTGGATTCCCCTAGGTCTCTAGTTTTCAGAAATGCACAGGTTTGGTAGGTTTCCCTAGGTGGCGGCTGAGCTACAAGCCAAAATCTACAGGTAGGCACTTTGCAAAAAACACCTCTGTTTTCCTTAAAAAATTTGGATGTGTCCACGTTGCGCTTTGGGGCGTTTCCTGTCGCGGGCGCTAGGCCTACCTACACAAGTGAGGTATCAGTTTTATCGGGAGACGTGGGGGAACGCTGGGTGGAAGGAAATTTGTGGCTCCTCTCAGATTCCAGAACTTTCTGCCACAGAAATGTGAGGAACATGTGTTTTTTTAGCCAAATTTTGAGGTTTGCAAAGGATTCTGGGTAACAGAACCTGGTCCGAGCCGCACAAGTCACCCCATCTTGGATTCCCCTAGGTCTCTAGTTTTCAGAAATGCACAGGTTTTGTAGGTTTCCCTAGGTGGCGGCTGAGCTACAAGCCAAAATCTACAGGTAGGCACTTTGCAAAAAACACCTCTGTTTTCCTTCAAAAATTTGGATGTGTCCACGTTGCGCTTTGGGGCGTTTCCTGTCGCGGGCGCTAGGCCTACCCACACAAGTGAGGTATCAGTTTTATCGGGAGACGTGGGGGAACGCTGGGTGGAAGGAAATTTGTGGCTCCTCTCAGATTCCAGAACTTTCTGCCACAGAAATGTGAGGAACAAGTGTTTTTTTAGCCAAATTTTGAGGTTTGCAAAGGATTCTGGGTAATAGAACCTGGTCCGAGCCACACAAGTCACCCCATCTTGGATTCCCCTAGGTCTCTAGTTTTCAGAAATGCACAGGTTTGGTAGATTTCCCTAGGTGGCGGCTGAGCTACAAGCCAAAATCTACAGGTAGGCACTTTGCAAAAAACACCTCTATTTTCCTTCAAAAATTTGGATGTGTCCACGTTGCGCTTTGGGGCGTATCCTGTCGCGGGCGCTAGGCCTACCTACACAAGTGAGGTATCAGTTTTATCGGGAGACGTGGGGGAACGCTGGGTGGAAGGAAATTTGTGGCTCCTCTCAGATTCCAGAACTTTCTGCCTCAGAAATGTGAGGAACAAGTGTTTTTTTAGCCAAATGTTGAGGTTTGCAAGGGATTCTGGGTTACAGAACCTGGTCCGAGCCACACAAGTCACCCCATCTTGGATTCCCCTAGGTCTCTAGTTTTCAGAAATGCACAGGTTTGGTAGGTTTCCCTAGGTGGCGGCTGAGCTACAAGCCAAAATCTACAGGTAGGCACTTTGCAAAAAACACCTCTGTTTTCCTTCAAAAATTTGGATGTGTCCACGTTGCACTTTGGGGCGTTTCCTGTCGCGGGCGCTAGGCCTACCCACACAAGTGAGGTATCATTTTTATCGGGAGACGTGGGGGAACGCTGGGTGGAAGGAAATTTGTGGCTCCTCTCAGATTCCAGAACTTTCTGCCACAGAAATGTGAGGAACAAGTGTTTTTTTAGCCAAATTGTGAGGTTTGCAAAGGATTCTGGGTAACAGAACCTGGTCCGAGCCGCACAAGTCACCCCATCTTGGATTCCCCTAGGTCTCTAGTTTTCAGAAATGCACAGGTTTTGTAGGTTTCCCTAGGTGGCGGCTGAGCTACAAGCCAAAATCTACAGGTAGGCACTTTGCAAAAAACACCTCTGTTTTCCTTCAAAAATTTGGATGTGTCCACGTTGCACTTTGGGGCGTTTCCTGTCGCGGGCGCTAGGCCTACCCACACAAGTGAGGTATCATTTTTATCGGGAGACGTGGGGGAACGCTGGGTTTGAAGGAAATTTGTGGCTCCTCTCAGATTCCAGAACTTTCTGCCACAGAAATGTGAGGAACATGTGTTTTTTTAGCCAAATTTTGAGGTTTGCAAAGGATTCTGGGTAACAGAACCTGGTCCGAGCCGCACAAGTCACCCCATCTTGGATTCCCCTAGGTCTCTAGTTTTCAGAAATGCACAGGTTTTGTAGGTTTCCCTAGGTGGCGGCTGAGCTACAAGCCAAAATCTACAGGTAGGCACTTTGCAAAAAACACCTCTGTTTTCCTTCAAAAATTTGGATGTGTCCACGTTGCACTTTGGGGCGTTTCCTGTCGCGGGCGCTAGGCCTACCCACATAAGTGAGGTATAATTTTTATCGGGAGACGTGGGGGAACGCTGGGTGGAAGGAAATTTGTGGCTCCTCTCAGATTCCAGAACTTTCTGCCACAGAAATGTGAGGAACAAGTGTTTTTTTAGCCAAATTTTGAGGTTTGCAAAGGATTCTGGGTAACAGAACCTGGTCCGAGCCACACAAGTCACCCCATCTTGGATTCCCCTAGGTCTCTAGTTTTCAGAAATGCACAGGTTTGGTAGGTTTCCCTAGGTGGCGGCTGAGCTACAAGCCAAAATCTACAGGTAGGCACTTTGCAAAAAACACCTCTGTTTTCCTTAAAAAATTTGGATGTGTCCACGTTGCGCTTTGGGGCGTTTCCTGTCGCGGGCGCTAGGCCTACCTACACAAGTGAGGTATCAGTTTTATCGGGAGACGTGGGGGAACGCTGGGTGGAAGGAAATTTGTGGCTCCTCTCAGATTCCAGAACTTTCTGCCACAGAAATGTGAGGAACATGTGTTTTTTTAGCCAAATTTTGAGGTTTGCAAAGGATTCTGGGTAACAGAACCTGGTCCGAGCCGCACAAGTCACCCCATCTTGGATTCCCCTAGGTCTCTAGTTTTCAGAAATGCACAGGTTTTGTAGGTTTCCCTAGGTGGCGGCTGAGCTACAAGCCAAAATCTACAGGTAGGCACTTTGCAAAAAACACCTCTGTTTTCCTTCAAAAATTTGGATGTGTCCACGTTGCGCTTTGGGGCGTTTCCTGTCGCGGGCGCTAGGCCTACCCACACAAGTGAGGTATCAGTTTTATCGGGAGACGTGGGGGAACGCTGGGTGGAAGGAAATTTGTGGCTCCTCTCAGATTCCAGAACTTTCTGCCACAGAAATGTGAGGAACAAGTGTTTTTTTAGCCAAATTTTGAGGTTTGCAAAGGATTCTGGGTAATAGAACCTGGTCCGAGCCACACAAGTCACCCCATCTTGGATTCCCCTAGGTCTCTAGTTTTCAGAAATGCACAGGTTTGGTAGATTTCCCTAGGTGGCGGCTGAGCTACAAGCCAAAATCTACAGGTAGGCACTTTGCAAAAAACACCTCTGTTTTCCTTCAAAAATTTGGATGTGTCCACGTTGCGCTTTGGGGCGTATCCTGTCGCGGGCGCTAGGCCTACCTACACAAGTGAGGTATCAGTTTTATCGGGAGACGTGGGGGAACGCTGGGTGGAAGGAAATTTGTGGCTCCTCTCAGATTCCAGAACTTTCTGCCTCAGAAATGTGAGGAACAAGTGTTTTTTTAGCCAAATGTTGAGGTTTGCAAGGGATTCTGGGTTACAGAACCTGGTCCGAGCCACACAAGTCACCCCATCTTGGATTCCCCTAGGTCTCTAGTTTTCAGAAATGCACAGGTTTGGTAGGTTTCCCTAGGTGGCGGCTGAGCTACAAGCCAAAATCTACAGGTAGGCACTTTGCAAAAAACACCTCTGTTTTCCTTAAAAAATTTGGATGTGTCCACGTTGCACTTTGGGGCGTTTCCTGTCGCGGGCGCTAGGCCTACCCACACAAGTGAGGTATCATTTTTATCGGGAGACGTGGGGGAACGCTGGGTGGAAGGAAATTTGTGGCTCCTCTCAGATTCCAGAACTTTCTGCCACAGAAATGTGAGGAACAAGTGTTTTTTTAGCCAAATTGTGAGGTTTGCAAAGGATTCTGGGTAACAGAACCTGGTCCGAGCCGCACAAGTCACCCCATCTTGGATTCCCCTAGGTCTCTAGTTTTCAGAAATGCACAGGTTTTGTAGGTTTCCCTAGGTGGCGGCTGAGCTACAAGCCAAAATCTACAGGTAGGCACTTTGCAAAAAACACCTCTGTTTTCCTTCAAAAATTTGGATGTGTCCACGTTGCACTTTGGGGCGTTTCCTGTCGCGGGCGCTAGGCCTACCCACACAAGTGAGGTATCATTTTTATCGGGAGACGTGGGGGAACGCTGGGTTTGAAGGAAATTTGTGGCTCCTCTCAGATTCCAGAACTTTCTGCCACAGAAATGTGAGGAACATGTGTTTTTTTAGCCAAATTTTGAGGTTTGCAAAGGATTCTGGGTAACAGAACCTGGTCCGAGCCGCACAAGTCACCCCATCTTGGATTCCCCTAGGTCTCTAGTTTTCAGAAATGCACAGGTTTTGTAGGTTTCCCTAGGTGGCGGCTGAGCTACAAGCCAAAATCTACAGGTAGGCACTTTGCAAAAAACACCTCTGTTTTCCTTCAAAAATTTGGATGTGTCCACGTTGCACTTTGGGGCGTTTCCTGTCGCGGGCGCTAGGCCTACCCACATAAGTGAGGTATCATTTTTATCGGGAGACGTGGGGGAACGCTGGGTGGAAGGAAATTTGTGGCTCCTCTCAGATTCCAGAACTTTCTGCCACAGAAATGTGAGGAACAAGTGTTTTTTTAGCCAAATTGTGAGGTTTGCAAAGGATTCTGGGTAACAGAACCTGGTCCGAGCCACACAAGTCACCCCATCTTGGATTCCCCTAGGTCTCTAGTTTTCAGAAATGCACAGGTTTGGTAGGTTTCCGTAGGTGGCGGCTGAGCTACAAGCCAAAATCTACAGGTAGGCACTTTGCAAAAAACACCTCTGTTTTCCTTCAAAAATTTGGATGTGTCCACGTTGCGCTTTGGGGCGTATCCTGTCGCGGGCGCTAGGCCTACCTACACAAGTGAGGTATCAGTTTCATCGGGAGACGTGGGGGAACGCTGGGTGGAAGGAAATTTGTGGCTCCTCTCAGATTCCAGAACTTTCTGCCTCAGAAATGTGAGGAACAAGTGTTTTTTTAGCCAAATGTTGAGGTTTGCAAGGGATTCTGGGTTACAGAACCTGGTCCGAGCCACACAAGTCACCCCATCTTGGATTCCCCTAGGTCTCTAGTTTTCAGAAATGCAAAGGTTTGGTAGGTTTCCCTAGGTGGCGGCTGAGCTACAAGCCAAAATCTACAGGTAGGCACTTTGCAAAAAACACCTCTGTTTTACTTCAAAAATTTGGATGTGTCCACGTTGCACTTTGGGGCGTTTCCTGTCGCGGGCGCTAGGCCTACCCACACAAGTGAGGTATCATTTTTATCGGGAGACGTGGGGGAACGCTGGGTGGAAGGAAATTTGTGGCTCCTCTCAGATTCCAGAACTTTCTGACACAGAAATGTGAGGAACAAGTGTTTTTTTAGCCTAATTTTGAGGTTTGCAAAGGATTCTGGGTAACAGAACCTGGTCCGAGCCACACAAGTCACCCCATCTTGGATTCCCCTAGGTCTCTAGTTTTCAGAAATGCACAGGTTTGGTAGGTTTCCCTAGGTGGCGGCTGAGCTACAAGCCAAAATCTACAGGTAGGCACTTTGCAAAAAACACCTCTGTTTTCCTTAAAAAATTTGGATGTGTCCACGTTGCGCTTTGGGGCGTTTCCTGTCGCGGGCGCTAGGCCTACCTACACAAGTGAGGTATCAGTTTTATCAGGAGACGTGGGGGAACGCTGGGTGGAAGGAAATTTGTGGCTCCTCTCAGATTCCAGAACTTTCTGCCACAGAAATGTGAGGAACATGTGTTTTTTTAGCCAAATTTTGAGGTTTGCAAAGGATTCTGGGTAACAGAACCTGGTCCGAGCCGCACAAGTCACCCCATCTTGGATTCCCCTAGGTCTCTAGTTTTCAGAAATGCACAGGTTTTGTAGGTTTCCCTAGGTGGCGGCTGAGCTACAAGCCAAAATCTACAGGTAGGCACTTTGCAAAAAACACCTCTGTTTTCCTTCAAAAATTTGGATGTGTCCACGTTGCGCTTTGGGGCGTTTCCTGTCGCGGGCGCTAGGCCTACCCACACAAGTGAGGTATCAGTTTTATCGGGAGACGTGGGGGAACGCTGGGTGGAAGGAAATTTGTGGCTCCTCTCAGATTCCAGAACTTTCTGCCACAGAAATGTGAGGAACAAGTGTTTTTTTAGCCAAATTTTGAGGTTTGCAAAGGATTCTGGGTAACAGAACCTGGTCCGAGCCACACAAGTCACCCCATCTTGGATTCCCCTAGGTCTCTAGTTTTCAGAAATGCACAGGTTTGGTAGGTTTCCCTAGGTGGCGGCTGAGCTACAAGCCAAAATCTACAGGTAGGCACTTTGCAAAAAACACCTCTGTTTTCCTTAAAAAATTTGGATGTGTCCACGTTGCGCTTTGGGGCGTTTCCTGTCGCGGGCGCTAGGCCTACCTACACAAGTGAGGTATCAGTTTTATCGGGAGACGTGGGGGAACGCTGGGTGGAAGGAAATTTGTGGCTCCTCTCAGATTCCAGAACTTTCTGCCACAGAAATGTGAGGAACATGTGTTTTTTTAGCCAAATTTTGAGGTTTGCAAAGGATTCTGGGTAACAGAACCTGGTCCGAGCCGCACAAGTCACCCCATCTTGGATTCCCCTAGGTCTCTAGTTTTCAGAAATGCACAGGTTTTGTAGGTTTCCCTAGGTGGCGGCTGAGCTACAAGCCAAAATCTACAGGTAGGCACTTTGCAAAAAACACCTCTGTTTTCCTTCAAAAATTTGGATGTGTCCACGTTGCGCTTTGGGGCGTTTCCTGTCGCGGGCGCTAGGCCTACCCACACAAGTGAGGTATCAGTTTTATCGGGAGACGTGGGGGAACGCTGGGTGGAAGGAAATTTGTGGCTCCTCTCAGATTCCAGAACTTTCTGCCACAGAAATGTGAGGAACAAGTGTTTTTTTAGCCAAATTTTGAGGTTTGCAAAGGATTCTGGGTAACAGAACCTGGTCCGAGCCACACAAGTCACCCCATCTTGGATTCCTCTAGGTCTCTAGTTTTCAGAAATGCACAGGTTTGGTAGATTTCCCTAGGTGGCGGCTGAGCTACAAGCCAAAATCTACAGGTAGGCACTTTGCAAAAAACACCTCTGTTTTCCTTCAAAAATTTGGATGTGTCCATGTTGCGCTTTGGGGCGTATCCTGTCGCGGGCGCTAGGCCTACCTACACAAGTGAGGTATCAGTTTTATCGGGAGACGTGGGGGAACGCTGGGTGGAAGGAAATTTGTGGCTCCTCTCAGATTCCAGAACTTTCTGCCTCAGAAATGTGAGGAACAAGTGTTTTTTTAGCCAAATGTTGAGGTTTGCAAGGGATTCTGGGTTACAGAACCTGGTCCGAGCCACACAAGTCACCCCATCTTGGATTCCCCTAGGTCTCTAGTTTTCAGAAATGCACAGGTTTGGTAGGTTTCCCTAGGTGGCGGCTGAGCTACAAGCCAAAATCTACAGGTAGGCACTTTGCAAAAAACACCTCTGTTTTCCTTCAAAAATTTGGATGTGTCCACGTTGCACTTTGGGGCGTTTCCTGTCGCGGGCGCTAGGCCTACCCACACAAGTGAGGTATCATTTTTATCGGGAGACGTGGGGGAACGCTGGGTGGAAGGAAATTTGTGGCTCCTCTCAGATTCCAGAACTTTCTGCCACAGAAATGTGAGGAACATGTGTTTTTTTAGCCAAATTTTGAGGTTTGCAAAGGATTCTGGGTAACAGAACCTGGTCCGAGCCGCACAAGTCACCCCATCTTGGATTCCCCTAGGTCTCTAGTTTTCAGAAATGCACAGGTTTTGTAGGTTTCCCTAGGTGGCGGCTGAGCTACAAGCCAAAATCTACAGGTAGGCACTTTGCAAAAAACACCTCTGTTTTCCTTCAAAAATTTGGATGTGTCCACGTTGCACTTTGGGGCGTTTCCTGTCGCGGGCGCTAGGCCTACCCACACAAGTGAGGTATCATTTTTATCGGGAGACGTGGGGGAACGCTGGGTGGAAGGAAATTTGTGGCTCCTCTCAGATTCCAGAACTTTCTGCCACAGAAATGTGAGGAACATGTGTTTTTTTAGCCAAATTTTGAGGTTTGCAAAGGATTCTGGGTAACAGAACCTGGTCCGAGCCGCACAAGTCACCCCATCTTGGATTCCCCTAGGTCTCTAGTTTTCAGAAATGCACAGGTTTTGTAGGTTTCCCTAGGTGGCGGCTGAGCTACAAGCCAAAATCTACAGGTAGGCACTTTGCAAAAAACACCTCTGTTTTCCTTCAAAAATTTGGATGTGTCCACGTTGCGCTTTGGGGCGTTTCCTGTCGCGGGCGCTAGGCCTACCCACACAAGTGAGGTATCAGTTTTATCGGGAGACGTGGGGGAACGCTGGGTGGAAGGAAATTTGTGGCTCCTCTCAGATTCCAGAACTTTCTGCCACAGAAATGTGAGGAACAAGTGTTTTTTTAGCCAAATTGTGAGGTTTGCAAAGGATTCTGGGTAACAGAACCTGGTCCGAGCCACACAAGTCACCCCATCTTGGATTCCCCTAGGTCTCTAGTTTTCAGAAATGCACAGGTTTGGTAGGTTTCCGTAGGTGGCGGCTGAGCTACAAGCCAAAATCTACAGGTAGGCACTTTGCAAAAAACACCTCTGTTTTCCTTCAAAAATTTGGATGTGTCCACGTTGCGCTTTGGGGCGTATCCTGTCGCGGGTTCTAGGCCTACCTACACAAGTGAGGTATCAGTTTTATCGGGAGACGTGGGGGAACGCTGGGTGGAAGGAAATTTGTGGCTCCTCTCAGATTCCAGAACTTTCTGCCTCAGAAATGTGAGGAACAAGTGTTTTTTTAGCCAAATGTTGAGGTTTGCAAGGGATTCTGGGTTACAGAACCTGGTCCGAGCCACACAAGTCACCCCATCTTGGATTCCCCTAGGTCTCTAGTTTTCAGAAATGCAAAGGTTTGGTAGGTTTCCCTAGGTGGCGGCTGAGCTACAAGCCAAAATCTACAGGTAGGCACTTTGCAAAAAACACCTCTGTTTTACTTCAAAAATTTGGATGTGTCCACGTTGCACTTTGGGGCGTTTCCTGTCGCGGGCGCTAGGCCTACCCACACAAGTGAGGTATCATTTTTATCGGGAGACGTGGGGGAACGCTGGGTTTGAAGGAAATTTGTGGCTCCTCTCAGATTCCAGAACTTTCTGCCACAGAAATGTGAGGAACATGTGTTTTTTTAGCCAAATTTTGAGGTTTGCAAAGGATTCTGGGTAACAGAACCTGGTCCGAGCCGCACAAGTCACCCCATCTTGGATTCCCCTAGGTCTCTAGTTTTCAGAAATGCACAGGTTTTGTAGGTTTCCCTAGGTGGCGGCTGAGCTACAAGCCAAAATCTACAGGTAGGCACTTTGCAAAAAACACCTCTGTTTTCCTTCAAAAATTTGGATGTGTCCACGTTGCGCTTTGGGGCGTTTCCTGTCGCGGGCGCTAGGCCTACCCACACAAGTGAGGTATCAGTTTTATCGGGAGACGTGGGGGAACGCTGGGTGGAAGGAAATTTGTGGCTCCTCTCAGATTCCAGAACTTTCTGCCACAGAAATGTGAGGAACAAGTGTTTTTTTAGCCAAATTTTGAGGTTTGCAAAGGATTCTGGGTAACAGAACCTGGTCCGAGCCACACAAGTCACCCCATCTTGGATTCCCCTAGGTCTCTAGTTTTCAGAAATGCACAGGTTTGGTAGGTTTCCCTAGGTGGCGGCTGAGCTACAAGCCAAAATCTACAGGTAGGCACTTTGCAAAAAACACCTCTGTTTTCCTTCAAAAATTTGGATGTGTCCACGTTGCGCTTTGGGGCGTTTCCTGTCACGGGCGCTAGGCCTACCCACACAAGTGAGGTATCATTTTTATCGGGAGACGTGGGGGAACGCTGGGTGGAAGGAAATTTGTGGCTCCTCAGATTCCAAAACTTTCTGCCACAGAAATGTGAGGAACAAGTGTTTCTTTAGCCAAATTGTGAGGTTTGCAAAGGATTCTGGGTAACAGAACCTGGTCCGAGCCACACAAGTCACCCCATCTTGGATTCCCCTAGGTCTCTAGTTTTCAGAAATGCACAGGTTTGGTAGGTTTCCCTAGGTGGCGGCTGAGCTACAAGCCAAAATCTACAGGTAGGCACTTTGCAAAAAACACCTCTGTTTTCCTTCAAAAATTTGGATGTGTCCACGTTGCGCTTTGGGGCGTATCCTGTCGCGGGCGCTAGGCCTACCTACACCAGTGAGGTATCAGTTTTATCGGGAGACGTGGGGGAACGCTGGGTGGAAGGAAATTTGTTGCTCCTCTCAGATTCCAGAACTTTCTGCCTCAGAAATGTGAGGAACAAGTGTTTTTTTAGCCAAATGTTGAGGTTTGCAAAGGATTCTGGGTTACAGAACCTGGTCTGAGCCACACAAGTCACCCCATCTTGGATTCCCCTAGGTCTCTAGTTTTCAGAAATGCACAGGTTTGGTAGGTTTCCCTAGGTGGCGGCTGAGCTACAAGCCAAAATCTACAGGTAGGCACTTTGCAAAAAACACCTCTGTTTTCCTTCAAAAATTTGGATGGGTCCACGTTGCACTTTGGGGCGTTTCCTGTCGCGGGCGCTAGGCCTACCCACACAAGTGAGGTATCATTTTTATCGGGAGACGTGGGGGAACGCTGGGTGGAAGGAAATTTGTGGCTCCTCTCAGATTCCAGAACTTTCTGCCACAGAAATGTGAGGAACATGTGTTTTTTTAGCCAAATTTTGAGGTTTGCAAAGGATTCTGGCTAACAGAACCTGGTCCGAGCCGCACAAGTCACCCCATCTTGGATTCCCCTAGGTCTCTAGTTTTCAGAAATGCACAGGTTTTGTAGGTTTCCCTAGGTGGCGGCTGAGCTACAAGCCAAAATCTACAGGTAGGCACTTTGCAAAAATCACCTCTGTTTTCCTTCAAAAATTTGGATGTGTCCACGTTGCACTTTGGGGTGTTTCCTGTCGCGGGCGCTAGGCCTACCCACACAAGTGAGGTATCAGTTTTATCGGGAGACGTGGGGGAACGCTGGGTGGAAGGATATTTGTGGCTCCTCTCAGATTCCAGAACTTTCTGCCACAGAAATGAGAGGAACAAGTGTTTTTTAAGCCAAATTTTGAGGTTTGCAAAGGATTCTGGGTAATAGAACCTGGTCCGAGCCACACAAGTCACCCCATCTTGAATTCCCCTAGGTCTCTAGTTTTCAGAAATGCACAGGTTTGGTAGGTTTCCCTAGGTGGCAGCTGAGCTACAAGCCAAAATCTACAGGTAGGCACTTTGCAAAAAAACACCTCTGTTTTCCTTGAAAAATTTGGATATGTCCACGTTGCGCTTTGGGGCGTTTCCTTTCGCGGGCGCTAGGCCTACCTACACAAGTGAGGTATCAGTTTTATCGGGAGACGTGGGGGAACGCTGGGTGGAAGGAAATTTGTGGCTCCTCTCAGATTCCAGAACTTTCTGCCAGAGAAATGTGAGGAACAAGTGTTTTTTAAGCCAAATTTTGAGGTTTGCAAAGGATTCTGGGTAACAGAACCTGGTCTGAGCCACACAAGTCACCCCATCTTGGATTCCCCTAGGTCTCTAGTTTTCAGAAATGCACAGGTTTGGTAGGTTTCCCTAGGTGGCGGCTGAGCTACAAGCCAAAATCTACAGGTAGGCACTTTGCAAAAAACACCTCTGTTATCCTTCAAAAATTTGGATGTGTCCACGTTGCGCTTTGGGGCGTTTCCTGTCGCGGGCGCTAGGCCTACCCACACAAGTGAGGTATCATTTTTATCGGGAGACGTGGGGGAACGCTGGGTGAAAGGAAATTTGTGGCTCCTCTCAGATTCCAGAACTTTCTGCCACAGAAATGTGAGGAACAAGTGTTTTTTTAGCCAAATTTTGAGGTTTGCAAAGGATTCTGGGTAAGAGAACCTGGTCCGAGCCACACAAGTCACCCCATCTTGGATTCCCCTAGGTCTCTAGTTTTGAGAAAAGCACAGGTTTGGTAGGTTTCCCTAGGTGGCGGCTGAGCTACAAGCCAAAATCTACAGGTAGGCACTTTGCAAAAAACACCTCTGTTTTCCTTCAAAAATTTGGATGTGTCCACGTTGCGCTTTGGGGCGTTTCCAGTCGCGGGCGCTAGGCCTACCCACACAAGTGAGGTATCATTTTTATCGGGAGACGTGGGGGAACGCTGGGTGGAAGGAAATTTGTGGCTCCTCTCAGATTCCAGAACTTTCTGCCACAGAAATGTGAGGAACATGTGTTTTTTTAGCCTAATTTTGAGGTTTGCAAAGGATTCTGGGTAACAGAACCTGGTCCGAGCCACACAAGTCTCCCCATCTTGGATTCCCCTAGGTCTCTAGTTTTCAGAAATGCACAGGTTTGGTAGGTTTCCCTAGGTGGCGGCTGAGCTACAAGCCAAAATCTACAGTTAGGCACTTTGCAAAAAACACCTCTGTTTTCCTTCAAAAATTTGGATGTGTCCACGTTGCGCTTTGGGGCGTTTCCTGTCGCGGGCGCTAGGCCTACCCACACAAGTGAGGTATCATTTTTATCGGGAGACGTGGGGGAACGCTGGGTGGAAGGAAATTTGTGGCTCCTCTCAGATTCCAGAACTTTCTGCCACAGAAATGTGATGAACAAGTGTTTTTTAGCCAAATTTTGAGGTTTGCAAAGGATTCTGGGTAACAGAACCTGGTCCGAGCCACACAAGTCACCCCATCTTGGATTCCCCTAGGTCTCTAGTTTTCAGAAATGCACAGGTTTGGTAGGTTTCCCTAGGTGGCGGCTGAGCTACAAGCCAAAATCTACAGGTAGGCACTTTGCAAAAAACACCTCTGTTTTCCTTCAAAAATTTGGATGTGTCCACGTTGCGCTTTGGGGCGTTTCCTGTCGCGGGCGCTAGGCCTACCCACACAAGTGAGGTATCATTTTTATCGGGAGACATGGGGGAACGCTGGGTGGAAGGAAATTTGTGGCTCCTCTCAGATTCCAGAACTTTCTGCCACAGAAATGTGAGGAACAAGTGTTTTTTTAGCCAAATTGTGAGGTTTGCAAAGGATTCTGGGTTACAGAACCTGGTCCGAGCCACACAAGTCACCCCATCTTGGATTCCCCTAGGTCTCTAGTTTTCAGAAATGCACAGGTTTGGTAGGTTTCCCTTGGTGGCGGCTGAGCTACAAGCCAAAATCTACAGGTAGGCACTTTGCAAAAAACACCTCTGTTTTCCTTCAAAAATTTGGATGTGTCCACGTTGCACTTTGGGGCGTTTCCTGTCGCGGGCGCTAGGCCTACCCACACAAGTGAGGTATCATTTTTATCGGGAGACGTGGGGGAACGCTGGGTGGAAGGAAATTTGTGGCTCCTCTCAGATTCCAGAACTTTCTGCCACAGAAATGTGAGGAACATGTGTTTTTTTAGCCAAATTTTGAGGTTTGCAAAGGATTCTGGGTAACAGAACCTGGTCCGAGCCGCACAAGTCACCCCATCTTGGATTCCCCTAGGTCTCTAGTTTTCAGAAATGCACAGGTTTTGTAGGTTTCCCTAGGTGGCGGCTGAGCTACAAGCCAAAATCTACAGGTAGGCACTTTGCAAAAAACACCTCTGTTTTCCTTCAAAAATTTGGATGTGTCCACGTTGCGCTTTGGGGCGTTTCCTGTCGCGGGCGCTAGGCCTACCCACACAAGTGAGGTATCAGTTTTATCGGGAGACGTGGGGGAACGCTGGGTGGAAGGAAATTTGTGGCTCCTCTCAGATTCCAGAACTTTCTGCCACAGAAATGTGAGGAACAAGTGTTTTTTAAGCCAAATTTTGAGGTTTGCAAAGGATTCTGGGTAATAGAACCTGGTCCGAGCCACACAAGTCACCCCATCTTGGATTCCCCTAGGTCTCTAGTTTTCAGAAATGCACAGGTTTGGTAGGTTTTCCTAGGTGGCAGCTGAGCTACAAGCCAAAATCTACAGGTAGGCACTTTGCAAAAAAACACCTCTGTTTTCCTTGAAAAATTTGGATATGTCCACGTTGCGCTTTGGGGCGTTTCCTTTCGCGGGCGCTAGGCCTACCCACACAAGTGAGGTATCATTTTTATCGTGAGACGTGGGGAACTCTGGGTTGAAGGAAATTTGTGGCTCCTCTCAGATTCCAGAACTTTCTGCCACAGAAATGTGAGGAACATGTGTTTTTTTAGCCAAATTTTGAGGTTTGCAAAGGATTCTGGGTAACAGAACCTGGTCCGAGCCACACAAGTCACCCCATCTTGGATTCCCCTAGGTCTCTAGTTTTCCGAAATGCACAGGTTTGGTAGGTTTCCCTAGGTGGCGGCTGAGCTACAAGCCAAAATCTACAGGTAGGCACTTTGCAAAAAACACCTCTGTTTTCCTTCACAAATTTGGATGTGTCCACGTTGCGCCTTGGGGCATTTTCTGTCGCAGGCGCTAGGCCTACCCACACAAGTGAGGTATCATTTTTATCGGGAGACGTGGGGGAACGCTGGGTGGAAGAAAATTTGTGGCTCTTCTCAGGTTCCAGAACTTTCTGCCACAGAAATGTTAGGAACATGTGTTTTTTTAGCCAAATTTTGAGGTTTGCAAAGGATTCTGGGTAACAGAACCTGGTCCGAGCCACACAAGTCACCCCATCTTGGATTCCCCTAGGTCTCTAGTTTTCAGAAATGTACAGGTTTGGTATGTTTCCCTAGGTGGCGGCTGAGCTACAGGCCAAAATCTACAGGTAGGCACTTTGCAAAAAACACCTCTGTTTTCCTTCAAAAATTTGGCATGTGTCCACGTTGCGCTTTGGGGCATTTCCTGTCACAGGCGCTAGGCCTACCCACACAAGTGAGGTATCATTTTTATCGGGAGACGTGGGGGAACGCTGGGTGGAAGGAAATTGGTGGCTCCTCTAAGATTCCAGAACTTTCTGCCACAGAAATATGAGGAACATGTGTTTTTTTAGCCAAATTTTGAGGTTTGCAAAGGATTCTGGGTAATAGAACCTGGTCCGAGCCACACAAGTAACCCCATCTTGGATTCCCCTTGGTCTCTAGTTTTCAGAAATGCATAGGTTTGGTAGGTTTCCCTTGGTGGCGGCTGAGCTAGAGGCCAAAATCTACAGGTAGGCAATTTGCTAAAAACAGCTCTGTTTTCTGTGATGTGTCTACGTTGTGTTTTGGGGCATATCCTGTCGCGGGCGCTAGGCCTTCCCACACAAGTGATGTATCATTTTTATCGGGAGACTTGGGGGAACATAGTATAGCAAAACAAGTGTTATTGCGCCTTGTCTTTCTCTACATTTTTTCCTTCCAAATGTAAGACAGTGTGTAAAAAAGACATCTATTTGAGAAATGCCCTGTAATTCACATGCTAGTATGGGCACCCCGGAATTCAGAGATGTGCAAATAACCACTGCTTCTCAACACCTTATCTTGTGCCCATTTTGGAAATACAAAGGTTTTCTTGATAGCTATTTTTTACTCTGTATATTTCAGCAAATGAATTGCTGTATACCCGGCATAGATTGAAAACCCACTGCAGTGTGCAAGCATTTATTGGCTCTGAGTACCTAGAGTTCTTGATGAACCTATAAGCCCTATATATCCCCGCAACCAGAAGAGTCCAGCAGATGTAACGGTATATTGCTTTCGAAAATCTGACATTGCTGGAAAAAGTTACAGAGCAAAACGTAGAGAAAAATTGATGTTTTTTTCACCTCAATTTCAATATTTTTCTTTTTTAGTTGTTATTTTCTGTAGGAAACCCTTGTAGGATCTACACAAATTACCCCTTGCTAAATTCAGATTTTTGTCTACTTTTCAAAAATGTTGCGGTTTCTGGGATCCAGCGTTGGTTTCATGCCCATTTCTGTCACTGACTGGAAGGAGGCTGAAAGCACAAAAAATCATAAAAATGGGGTATGTTCCAGTAAAATGCCAAAATTGTGTTGAAAAATTGGGTTTTCTGATTCAAGTCTGCCTGTTTCTGAAAGCTGGGAAGCTGGTGATTTTATCACGGCAAACCCTTTGTTGATGCCCTTTTCAGGTAAAAAACCACAAGCCTTCTTCTACAGCCCTTTTTTCAATTTTTTTTTAAAAAAACGAAATTTTCACTGTTTTTTGGCTAATTTTTTGGCCTCCTTCTGGGGAACCCACAAAGTCTGGGTACCTCTAGAATCCCTAGGATGTTGAAAAAAAGGACGCAAATTTGGCGTGGGTAGCTTATGTGAACAAAAAGTTATGAGGGCCTAAGCGCGAACTGCTCCAAATAGCCAAAAAAAGGATCGGCACAGGAGGGGGAAAAGGCCTGGCAGCGAAGGGGTTAAAGTGGTATTTTTGTTTAAATTATTTTTTCCTGTGACTGTGTGAATTGCCTTGCTAGTTTGTGGCACATACGCCCCGTTTTTTCTTCTAAGTAAAAAGGCTACATACATCTTGCAGAATGTGTTTTTAGGAGACTGTTTTAATCTGTTTCTGTGATTTATATTGTGTTTAAAAACTGTCTGCCCCCTTGATTTTTGCACTTAAAAAATCACAATTACAGAGTGCACGCCCAGCAGTATTCCAGTGTTTGTTTTGTAAACAATATCTCTCTTACCTGGAAAGAAGACTCTGCTAGCTTGGAAGTGTGGATTCAGCCAGTCTGCATCCAAGGCGAGACTGAATAGTGCAGCAGCTGCCTTTCCCCCTGCCTACAGGGACTGGACTTAGCTGATTGGCTCTCTGAGTCCCTGTTGCACCTGAGGCCCGCCACCACCCACACACCTGGTTTGGCCCCTTAAGTTTGTGGGGGGAAGCCCAAGACAGCCACCTCCATTTTGTGAGCCTCAGCATATACCCTGTGTCCTGATACAGCCTAGTGTTCAAGGATTGCAGAAAGACCTAGGTAAGTAGCCCTGAGATTTGTCTGGTTAAATAGTATTATTTGTTCAAAAGTGTTTATTTCAGCTACCTGTGTCTGTTTAACTGTAGACTCTCTGTGTTTCAGGCAGTCTGGTCTCTTTTAAAGTGGTGTTTTCTTTAAATTTGTTTTTGCAGTGACTGTGTGAATTGCTTTGCTAGTTTGTGGCACATAAACCCCCCTTTTTTCATCTAAGTAAAAAGACTACATACATCTTGCAGAGTGTGTTTTTAGGAGACTGTTTTAATCTGTTTCTGTGATTTAAATTGTGTTTAAAAACTGTCTGCCCCCCTGTTTTTTGGACTTAAGAAGCCTGATTTCAGAGTGTGTTTCCAGCAGTATTCCAGTGTTTGTTTTTTAAACAATCTCTCCCTTACCTGGAATGTAGACTCTGCTATTTTGGAAGTTTGGATTCAGCCTGTCTGTATCCAATGAGATTCTGAATAGAGCAGAAGCTGCCTTTCCCCCTGCCAACAGGGACTGGACTTAGCTGATTGGCTCTCTGAGTCCCTGTTGCACCTGAGCCCCACCCCAACACCTGCTCTGGCCCTTAAGTTTGTGGCGGGAAGCCCAAGACAGCTACCTCCATTTTGGGAGCCTCAGCATCTTCCCTGTGTCCTGATACAGCCCAGTGTTCAAGGATTGCAAAAAAGACCTAGGAAAGGAGCCCTGAGATGTTTCTGGGTAAATAGTATTATTTGTTCAAAAGTGTTTATTTCAGCTACCTGTGTCTTTTTTACTGTGGACTCTCTGTGTTTCAGGAAGCCTGGCATCTTTTAAAGTTGTGTTTTTCTAAAATTTGCTTTTACCGTAACTGTGTGAATTGCCTTGCTAGTTTGAGGCACATAACCCCCCCCCCTTTTTTTCTTCTAAGTAAAACGGCTACATACATCTTGCAGAGTGTGTTTTTAGGAGAGTGTTTTAATCTGTTTCTGTGATTTAAATTATGTTTAAAAACTGTCTGCCCGCTTGTAAAAAAGAACGATTTAAGAGTGCGCGCCCAGCAGTATTCCAGTGTTTGTTTATTAAACCATCTCTCCCTTAACTGGAAAGTAGACTCTGCTAGTTTGGAAGTGTGGATTCAGCCTGTCTGTATCCAAGGAGATTCTGAATAGAGCAGCAGCTGCCTTTCCCCCTTCCGACAGGGACTGGACTTAGCTGATTGGCTCTCTGAGTCCCTGTTGCACCTGAGTTTGCCACCCACACCTGCTCTAGCCCCTTAAGTTTGTGGAGGGAAGCCCAACACAGCCACTTCTTTTTGTGAGCCTCAGCATCTTCACTTTGTCCTGATACAGCCTAGTGTTCAAGGATTGCAAAAAGACCTAGGTAAGGAGCCCTGAGATTTGTCTGGTTAAATAGTATTATTTGTTCAATAGTGTTTATTTCAGCTATCTGTGTCTGTTTTACTGTGGACTCTCTGTGTTTCAGGCAGCCTGACCTCTTTTAAAGTTGTGTTTTTTCAAAATGTGTTTTTGCTGTGTCTGTGTGAATTGCCTTGCTAGTTTGTGGCACATAACCCCCCCTTTTTTCTTCTAAGTAAAAAGGCTACATACATCTTGCAGAGTGTGTTTTTAGGAGACTGTTTTAATCTGTTTCTGTGATTTAAATTGCGTTTAAAAACTGTTTGCCCCCCCCTGTTTTTTGCCTTTAAAATGTACGATTTAAGAGTGTGCGCCCAGCAGTATTCCGGTGTTTGTTTTTTAAACAATCTCTCCCTTAACTGGAAAGTAGACTCTGCTAGCTTGGAAGTGTGGATTCAGCCTGTCTGTATCCAATGAGATTCTGAATAAAGCAGCAGCTGCCTTTCCCCCTGCAAACAGGGACTGGACTTAGCTGATTGGCTCTCTGAGTCCCTGTTGTACCTGAGCCCCGGCCCCAACACCTGCTCTGGCCCCTTAAGTTTGTGGAGGGAAGCCCAAGACAGCCACCTCCATTTTGTGAGCCGCAGCATCTTCCCTGTGTCCTGATACAGCCCAGTGTACAAGGATTGCAAAAAGACCTAGGTTAGGAGCCCTGAGATTATTCTGGGTAAATAGTATTTGTGCAAAAGTGTTTATTTCAGCTACCTGTGTCTGTTTAACTGTAGACTCTCTGTGTTTCAGGCAGTCTGGTCTCTTTTAAAGTGGTGTTTTCTTTAAATTTGTTTTTGCAGTGACTGTGTGAATTGCCTTGCTAGTTTGTGGCACATAACCCCCCCTTTTATCTTCTTAGTAAAAAGGCTGCATACATCTTCCAGAGTGTCTTTTTAGGAGACTGTTTTAATCTGTTTCTGTGATTTAAATTGTGTTTAGAAACTGTCTGCCCCCCTGCATTTTGCCTTTAAAAAAGCCTGATATCAGAGTGCGCGCCCAGCAGTATTCCAGTGTTTGTTTTTAATCAATCTCTCCCTTACCTGGAAAGTAGACTCTGCTAGCTTGGAAGGGTGGATTCAGCCTGTCTGTATCCAAGGAGATTCTGAATAGAGGAGCAGCTGCCTTTCCCCGTGCCCACAGGGACTGGATTTAGCTGATTGGCTCTCTGAGTCACTGTTGCACCTGAGCACCGCCGTCCCACACCTGCTCTGGCCCCTTAAGTTTCTGGAGGGAAGCCCAAGACAGCCACCTCCATTTTGTGAGCTTCAGCATCTTCCCTGTGTCCTGATACAGCCCAGTGTTCAAGGATTGCAAAAAGACCTAGGTAAGAAGCACTGAGATTTTTCTGGGAAAATTGTATTATTTGTTCAAAAGTGTTTATTTCAGCTAACTGTGTCTGCTTAACTGTGGACTCTCTTTGTTTCAGGCAGCCTGGTCTCTTTTAAAGTGTTGTGTTTCTTTTTAAATTTGTTTTTGCCGTGACTGGGTGAATTGCCTTGCTAGTTTGTGGCACATAACTCCCCTCCGCTTTTTTCTTCAAAGTAAAAAGGCTACATACATCTAACAGAGTATGTTTTTAGGAGACTGTTTTAATCTATTTCTGTGATTTAAATTGTGTTTAAAAACTGTCTACACCCTGTTTCTTGCTTTTAAAAAGGCCCAATTTCAGAGTGCGCGCTCAGCAGTATTTCAGTGTTTGTTTTTTAAACAATCTCTCCCTTACCTGGAAAGTAGACTCTGCTAGCTTGGAAGGGTGGATTCAGCCTGTCTGTGTCCAAGGAGATTCTGAACAGAGCAGCAGCTGTCTCTCCCCCTGCCCACAGGTACTGGACTTAGCTGATTCGCTCTCTGAGTCTCTTTTGCACCTGAGCCCCGCCGTCCCACACCTGCTCTGGCCCCTTAAGTTTGTGGAGGGAAGCCCAAGACAGCCACCTCCATTTTGTGAGCCTTAGCATCTTCCCTGTGTCCTGATACAGCCCAGTGTTCAAGGATTGCAAAAAGACCTAGTTAAGGAGCCCGGAGATTTTTCTGGGTGAATAGTATTATTTGTTCAAAAGTGTTTATTTCAGCTACCCGTTTCTGTTTTACTGTGGACTCTCTGTGTTTCAGGCAGCCTGGTCTCTTTTAAAGTGGTGCTTTTTTTTAAAATGTGTTTTTGCCTTGACTGTGTGAATTACCTTGCTAGTTTGTGGCACATAACCCCCCCTTCTCTTCTAAGTAAAAAGGCTACATACATCTTGCAGAGTGTGTTTTTAGGAGACTGTTTTAATCTGTTTCTGTGATTTAAATTGTGTTTAAAAACTCTCTTCCCCCGTTTTCTACCTTTAAAAAAGCCCGATTTCAGAGTGTGCGCCCAGTAGTATTCCAGTGTTTGTTTGTTTTTGAAACAATCTCTCCGTTACCTGGAAAGTAGACTCTGCTAGGTTGGAATTGTAGATTCAACCTGTCTGTATCCAAGGAGATTCTGAATAGAGCAGCAGCTGCCTTTCCCCCTGCCAACAGGGACTGGACTTAGCTGATTGGCTCTCTGAGTCCCTGTGTACCTCAGCCCCGGCCCCAACACCTGCTCTGGCCCCTTAAGTTTGTGGAGGGAAGCCCAAGACAGCCACCTCCATTTTGAGAGCCGCAGCATCTTCCCTGTGTCCTAATACAGCCCAGTGTACAAGGATTGCAAAAAGACTTAGGTAAGGAGCCCTGAGATTTTCTGGCTGAATAGTATTATTTGTTCAAAAGTGTTTATTTCAGCTACCTGTTTATGTTTTACTGTGGACTCTCTGTGTTTCAGGCAGTCTGGCAACTTTTAAAGTGGTGATTTAAAAAAAAAAATAGTTTTTGCCTTGACTGTGTGAATTGCCTTGCTAGTTTGTGGCACATACCCACCTCCCTTTTCCTCCAAGTAAAAAGGCTACACACATCTTGCAGGGTGTGTTTTTAAGAGACTGTTTAATCTGTTTCTGTGATTTAAATTGTGTTTAAAAACTGTCTGCCCCCCTGTTTTCTGCCTTTAACAAAGCCCGATTTCAGAGTGCATGCCCAGCAGTATTCCAGTGTTTGTTTTTTAAATAATCTCTCCCTTACCTGAAAAGTAGACTCTGCTAACTTGGAAGTGTGGATTCAGACTGTCTGTATCCAAGGAGATTCTGAATAGAGCAGCAGCTGCCTTTCCCACTGACCACAATGACTGGACTGAGTTGATTGGCTCTCTGAGCTCCTGTTGCACCTGAGGCCCGCCCCACCCCCACACCTGGTTTGGCCCCTTAAGTTTGTGGGGGGAAGCCCAAGACAGCCACCTCCATTTTGCGAGCCTCAGCATCTTCCCTGTGTCCTGATACAGCCCAGTGTTCAAGGATTGCAAAAAGACCTAGGTAAGGAGCCCTGAGATTTTTCTTGGTGAATAGTAATATTTGTTCAAAAGGGTTTATTTCAGCTACCTGTGTCTATTTTATTGTGGTCTCCCTGTGTTTCAGGCAGTCTGGTCTCTTTTAAAATGGCGTTTTCTTTAAATTTGTTTTTGCCGTGAATGTGTGAATTGCCCTGCTACTTTGCGGCACCTAACCCCACCCCCTTTTTTCTTCTAAGTAAAAAGGCTACATACATCTTGCACAGTGTGTTTTTAGGAGACTTTTTTAATCTGTTTTTGTGAATTAAATTGTGTTTAAAAACTGTCTGCTCCCTTGATCTTTGCCTTTAAAAATCCCCGATTTCAGAGTGCGCGCCCAGCAGTATTCCAGTGTTTGTTTTTTAAATAATCTCTCCCTTACCTGAAAAGTAGACTCTGCTAACTTGGAAGTGTGGATTCAGACTGTCTGTATCCAAGGCGATTCTGAATAGAGCAGCAGCTGCCTTTCCCTCTGCCCACAATGACTGGACTAAGTTGATTGGCTCTCTGAGCCCCTGTTGCTCCTGAGGCCTGCCCCACCCCCACACCTAGTTTGGCCCCTTAAGTTTGTGGGGGGAAGCCCAAGACAGCCACCTCCATTTTGTGAGCCTCAGCATCTTCCCTGTGTCCTGATACAGCCCAGTGTTCAAGGATTGCAAAAAGACCTAGGTAAGGAGCCCTGAGATTTTTCTGGGTGAATAGTATTATTTGTTCAAAAGTGTTTATTTCAGCTACCTGTTTATGTTTTACTGTGGACTCTCTGTGTTTCAGGCAGTCTGGCATCTTTTAAAGTGGTGATTTAAAAAAAAAATAGTTTTTGCCTTGACTGTGTGAATTGCCTTGCTAGTTTGTGGCACCCCTCCCTTTTCCTCCAAGTAAAAAGGCTACACACATCTTGCAGTGTGTGTTTTTAGGAGACTTTTTCAATCTGTTTCTGTGATTTAAATTGTGTTTAAAAACTGTCTGCCCCCTGTTTTTTGCCTTTAAAAAAGCCCAATTTCAGAGTGGTGCCCAGCAGTATTCCAGTGTTTGTTTTTTAAACAATCTCTCCCTTACCTGGAAAGTAGACCCTGCTAGCTTGGAAGTGTTGATTAAGCCTGTCTGTATCTTAGGAGATTCTGAATAGAGCAGCAGCTGCCTTTCCCCCTGCCCACAGAGACTGGACTTAGCTGATTGGCTCTCTGAGTCCCTGTTGCACCTGATCCCCGCACCCCCATACCTGCTCTGGCCCCTTAAGTTTGTGGAGGGAAGCCCAAGACAGCCACCTTCATTTTGTGAGCTTCAGCATCTTCCCTGCGTCCTGATACAGCCCAGTGTTCAAGGATTACGAAAAGACCTAGGTAAGGAGGCCTGAGATATTTCTGGGAAATAGTACTATTTGTTCAAAAGTGTTTATTTCAGCTACATGTGTCTGTTTTACTGTGGACTCTCTGTGTTTCAGACAGCCTGGCCTCATTTAAAGAGGTGTTTTTTTTACATTTGTTTTTGCCATTACTGTGTGAATTGCTTCGCTAATTTGTGGCACATAACCCCCCCCCCTTTTTTCTTCTAAGTAAAAAGGCTACGTACATCTTGCAGAGTGTGTTTTTAGTAGACTGTTTAATCTGTTTCTGTGATTTAAATTGTGTTTAAAAACTGTCTTCCCCCCTGTTTTCTGAATTTAACAAAGTCCGATTTCAGAGTGCATGCCCAGCAGTATTCCAGTGTTTGTTTTTTAAATAATTTCTCCCTTACCTGAAAAGTAGACCCTGCTAACTTGGAAGTGTGGATTCAGACTGTCTGCATCCAAGGAGATTCTGAATAGAGCAGCAGCTGCCTTTCCCTCTGACCACAATGACTGGACTAAGTTGATTGGCTCTCTTAGCCCCTGTTGCACCTGAGGCTTGCAAAAAGACCTAGGTAAGGAGCCCTGAGATTTTTCTTGGTGAATAGTAATATTTGTTCAAAAGGGTTTATTTCAGCTACATGTGTCTATTTTACTGTGGTCTCCCTGTGTTTCAGGCAGTCTGGTCTCTTTTAAAATGGTGTTTTCTTTAAATTTGTTTTTGCCGTGAATGTGTGAATTGCCCTGCTACTTTGTGGCACCTAACCCTACCCCCTTTTTTCTTCTAAGTAAAAAGGCTACATACATCTTGCACAGTGTTTTTTTAGGAGACTTTTTTTATCTGTTTTTGTGAATTAAATTGTGTTTAAAAACTGTCTGCTCCCTTGATCTTTGTCTTTTAAAATCCCCGATTTCAGAGTGCGCCGCCCAGCAGTATTCCAGTGTTTGTTTTTTTAATAATCTCTCCCTTACCTGAAAAGTAGACTCTGCTAACTTGGAAGTGTGGATTCAGACTATCTGTATCCAAGGAGATTCTGAATAGAGCAGCAGCTGCCTTTCCCTCTACCCACAATGACTGGACTAAGTTGATTGGCTCTCTGAGCCCCTGTTGCACCTGAGGCCCGCCCCACCCCCACACCTGGTTTGGCCCCTTAAGTTTGTGGGGGGAAGCCCAAGACAACCACCTCCATTTTGTGAGCCTCAGCATCTTCCCTGTGTCCTGATACAGCCCAGTGTTCAAGGATTGCAAAAAGACCTAGGTAAGGAGCCCTGAGATTTTTCTTGGTGAATAGTATTATTTGTTCAAAAGTGTTTATTTCAGCTACCTGTTTCTGTTTTACTGTGGAGTCTCTGTGTTTCAGGCAGCCTGGCCTCTTTTAAAGTAGAGTTTTTTTTAATTTGTTTTTGCCGTGACTGTGTGAATTGCCTTGCTAGTTTGTGGCACCTTACTCCCCTCCCCTTTTTTCTTCAAAGTAAAAAGGCTACATACATCTTGCAGTGTGTGTTTTTAGGAGACTGTTTTAATCTATTTCTGTGATTTAAATTGTGTTTAAAAACTGTCTGCCCCCTGATTTTTGCTTTTAAAAAAGCCCAATTTCAGAGTGCGCGCCCAGCAGTATTTCAGTGTTTGTTTTTTAAACAATCTCTCCCTTACCCGGAAAGTAGACTCTGCTATTTTGGAAGTGTGGATTCAGCCTGTCGGTATTCAAGGAGATTCTGAATGGAGCAGCAGCTGCCTTTCCCCCTGCCCACAGGGACTGGAATTAGCTGATTGGCTTTCGTAGTCCCTGTTGCACCTCAGCCCCGCCTCCAACACCTGCTCTGGCCCCTTAAGTTTGTGGAGGGAAGCCCAAGACAGCCACCTCCATTTTGTGAGCCTCAGCATCTTCCCTGTGTCCTGATACAGCCTAGTGTTCAAGGATTGCAAAAAGACCTAGGTAAGGAGCCCTGAGATTTTTCTGGGTAAATAGTATTGTTTTTTCAAAAGTGTTTATTTCAGCTACCTGTGTCTGTTTTACTGTAGACTCTCTGTGTTTCAGGCAACCTGGCCTCTTTTAAAGTGGTGTTTTTTTTTTTAATGCGTTTTTTCTGTGACTGTGTGAATTGCCTTGCTAGTTTGTGGCACATAACCCCTCTCCCCCCCTTTCTTCTAAGTAAAAAGGCTACATACATCTTGCACAGTGTGTTTTTAGGAGACTGTTTTAATCTGTTTCTGTGATTTATATTGTGTTTAAAAACTGTCTGCCCCCCTGTTTTTTGCCTTTAACAAAAACCTGATTTCAGAATGCGCGCCCAGCAGTATTCCAGTGTCTGTTTTTTAAACAATCTCTCACTTACCTGGAAAGTAGACTCTGCTAGCTTGAAGTGTGGATTCAGCCTGTCTGTATCCAATGAGATTCTGAATAGGGCAGCAGCTGCCTTTCCCCCTGCCCACAGAGACTGGACTAAGCTTATTGGCTCTCTGAGTCCCTGTTGCACCTGAGGCCCGCCCCCACCCACACACATAGTTTGGCCCCTTAAGTTTGTGGAGGGAAGCCCAAGACAGCAACCTCCATTTTGTGAGCCTCAACATCTTCCCTGTGTCCTGATACAGCCTAGTGTTCAAGGATTCCAAAAAGACCTAGGTAAGGAGCCCTGGGATTTTCTGGGTAAATAGTATTATTTGTTCAAAAGTGTTTATCTCAGCTACCTGTGTCTGTTTTACTGTGGACTCTCTGTGTTTCAGGCAGCTGGCCTCTTTTACAGTGGTGTTTTTTTTAAATTTGTTTTTGCAGTGACTGTGTGAATTGCCTTGCTAGTCTGTGGCACATAACCCCCCCTTTTTTCTTCTAAGTAAAAAGGCTACATACATCTTGCAGAGTGTGTTTTTAGGAGACTGTTTTAATCTGTTTCTGTGATTTCAATTGTGTTTAAAAACTGTTTGCCCCCCTGTTTTTTGCCTTTAAAAAAGCCTGATATCAGAGTGTGCGCCCAGCAGTATTCCAGTGTTTGTTTTTTAAACAATCTCTCCCTTACCTGAAAAGTAGACTCTGCTAGCTTGGAAGTGAGGATTTAGCCTGTCTGTATCCAAGGAGATTCTGAATAGAGATGCAGCTGCATTTCCCTCTGACCACAGGGACTGGACTTAGCTGATTGGCTCTCTGAGAACCTGTGGCACCTGAGCCCTGCCCCTCCCACACCTGCTTTGGCCCCTTAAGTTTGTGGAGGGAAGCCCAAGACAGCTACCTCCATTTTGGGAGCCTCAGCATCTTCCCTGTGTTCTGATACAGCCCAGTGTTCAAGGATTGCAAAAAAGACCTAAGAAAGGAGCCCTGAGATTTTTCTGGGTAAATAGTATTATTTGTTCAAAAGTGTTTATTTCATCTACCTGTGTCTGTTTTACTGTGGACTCTCTGTGTTTCAGGCAGCCTGGCCTCTTTTAAAGTTGTGTTTTTTTTTTATTTGTTTTTGCCGTGACTGTGTGAATTGCCTTGCTAGTTTGTGGCACATAACCCCCTCCCCCTTTCATCTTCTAAGTAAAAAGGCTACATACATTGTGCAGAGTGTGTTTTTAGGAGACTTTTTTAATCTGTTTCTGTGATTTAAATTGTGTTTAAAAACAGTTTGCCCCCCTGTTTTTTGTCTTTAAAAAAGCCTGATTTCAGAGTGCGCACCCAGCAGTATTCCAGTGTTTGTTTCATAAATAATCTCTCCCTTACCTGAAAAGTAGACTCTGCTAACTTGGAAGTGTGGATTCAGCCTGTCTGTATCCAAGGAGATACTGAATAGAGCAGCAGCTGCCTTTCCCTCTGCCCACAGGGACTGGACTTAGCTGATTGGCTCTCTGAGTCCCTGTTGCAGCTGAGCCCCGCCCCCCCACACCTGCTTTGGCCCTTTAAGTTTGTGTGGGAAGCACAAAACAGCGACCTCCATTTTTTGTGCCTCAGCATCTTCACTGTGTCCTGATGCAGGCAGCCCAGTGTTCAAGGATTTCAAAAACACCTAGGTAAGGAGCCCGGAGATTTTTCTGGGTGAATAGTATTATTTGTTCAAAAGTGTTTATTTCAGCTACCTGTTTCTGTTTTACTGTGGAGTCTCTGTGTTTGAGGCAGCCTGGCCTCTTTTAAAGTGGTGTTTTTTTAAAAATTGTTTTGCTGTGACTGTGTGAATAGCCTTGCTAGTTTGTGGCACATAACCCCCCCCCCCTTTTCTTCTAAGTAAAAAGGCTACAAACATCTTGCAGAGTGTGTTTTTAGGAGACTGTTTTAATCTGTTTCTGTGGTTTATATCATGTTTAAAAACTGTCTGCCCCCTTGATCTTTGCCTTTAAAAATCCTCGATTTCAGAGTGCGTGCCCAGCAGTATTCCAGTGTTTGTTTTTTAAACAATCTCTCCCTTACCTGGAAAGTAGACCCTGCTAGGTTGGAAGGATGGATTCAGCCTGTCTGTATCCAAGGAGATTCTGAACAGAGCAGCAGCTGCCTTTCCCCCTGCCCACAGGGACTGGGCTTAGCTGATTCGCTCTCTGAGTCCCTGTTGCACCTAAGCTCTGCCCGCCCCCACACCTTCTCTGGCCCCTTAAGTTTGTGGAGGGAAGCCCAAGACAGCCACCTCCATTTTGTGAGCCTCAGCATCTTCCCTGTGTCCTGATACAGCCCAGTGTTCAAGGATTGCAAAAAGACCTAGGTAAGGAGCTCTGAGATTTTTCTGGGTAAGTAGTATTATTTGTTCAAAAGTGTTTATTTCAGCTACCTGTGTCTGTTTTACTGTGGACTCTCTGTGTTTGAGGCAGTCTGGTCTCTTTCTTTAAATTTGTTTTTGCCATGACTGTGTGAATTGCCCTGCTACTTTGTGGCACCTAACCCCCCCCTTTTTTCTTCTAAGTAAAAAGGCTACATACATCTTGCAGAGTGAGTTTTTAGGAGACTGTTTTAATCAATTTCTGTGATTTTAATTGTGTTTAGAAACTGTCTGCCCCCTGTTTTCTGCCTTTAAAAAATCCCGATTTCAGAGTGCGCGCCCAGCAGTATTCTAGTGTTTGTTTTTTAAACAATCTCTCCCTTACCTCTTAAGTAGAGTCTGCTTGCTTAGAAAGGTGGATTCAGGATGTCTGTATCCAAGGATATTCTGAATAGAGCAGCAGCTGCCTTCCCCCTGCCCACAGGGACTGGACTTAGCTGATTGGCTCTCTGAGTCCCTGTTGCACCTGAGCCCCGCCCGCCCCCACACCGGCTCTGGCCCCTTAAGTTTGTGGAGGGAAGCCAAAGACAGCAACTTCTATTTTGTGAGTCTCAGCATCTTCCTTGTGTCCTGATACTGCCCAGTGTTCAAGGATTGCAAAGAGACCTAGGTAAGGAGCCCTGAGATTTTTCTGGTTAAATAGTATTATTTGTTCAAAAGTTTTTCTTTCAACTTCCTGTGTCTGTTTAACTGTGGACTATCTGTGTTTCAGGCAGCCTGGTCTCTTTTAAAGTGGTGTTTTTTTTAAATTTGTTTTTGCAGTGACTGTGCGTATTGCCTTGCTAGTTTGTCGCACATAACCCCCCTTTTTTCTTCTAAGTAAAAATACTACATACATCTTGCAGATTGTGTTTTTAGGAGACTTTTTAATCTGTTTCTGTGATTTAAATTGTGTTTAAAAACTGTCTGCCCCCCTGTTTTCTACCTTTAACAAACCCCGATTTCAGAGTGCGCACCCAGCAGTATTCCAGTGTTTGTTATTTAAACAATCTCTCCCTTACCTGGAAAGTAGACTCTGCTAGCTTGGAAGTGTGGATTCAGCATGTCTGTATCCAAGGAGATTCTGAATAGAGCAGCAGCTGCCTTTCCTCCTGCCCACAGGGACTGGACTTAGCTGATTGGCTCTCTGAATCTCTGTTGCACATGATCCCCTCCCCCCACACCTGCTCTGACCCCTTAAGTTTGTGGAGGGAAGCCCAAGACAGCCACTTTCATTTTGTGAGCCTCAGCATCTTCCCTGTGTCCTGATACAGCCCAGTGTTTAAGGACTGCAAAAAGACCTAGGTAAGAATCCCTGTGATTTTTCTGGGTAAATAGTATTATTTGTTCAAAAGTGTTTATTTCAGCTACCTGTGTCCGTTTTACTTTGGACTCTCTGTGTTTCAGGCAGACTGGCCTCTTTTAAAGTGATATTTTTTTTAATTTGTTTTTGTTGTGACTGTGTGAATTGCCTTGCTAGTTTGTGGCACATAACCCCCCTCCCCCTTTTATCTTCTAAGTAAAAAGGCTACATATATCTTGCAGAGTGTGTTTTTAGGATACTGTTTTAATCTGTTTCTGACATTTAAATTGTGTTTAGAAAATGTCAGCCCCCCTGTTTTCTGCCTTTAAAAAAGCCCGATTTCAGAGTGCGCGCCCAGCAGTATTCCAGTGTTTGTTTTTTAAACAATCTCTCCCTTACCTGCAAAGTAGACTCTGCTAGCTTGTAAGTGTGGATTCAGCCTGTCTGCATCCAAGGAGATTCTGAATAGAGCAGCAGCTGCCTTCCCCCCTGCCCACAGGAACTGGACTTAGCTGATTGTCTCTCTGAGTCCCTGTTGCACCGCAGTCCCGTCCCCCCACACCTGCTCTGGCCCCTTAAGTTTGTGGAAGGAAGCCCAGGACAGCCACCTCCATTTTGAGAGCCTCAGCATCTTCCCTGTGTTCTGATACAGCCCAGATTTCCAGGATTGCAAAAAGACCTAGGTAAGGAGCCCTGAGATTTTTCTGCGAAAATAGTATTATTTGTTCAAAAGTGTTTATTTCAGCTACCTGTGTCTGTTTTACTGTGGACTCTCTGTCTTTCAGGCAGTCTGGCCTCTTCTAAAGTGGTGTTTTTTTAAAAATTTGTTTTTGCCGGGACTGTTTGAATTGCCTTGATACTTTGTGGCACCTAACCCGTCCCCCCTTTTTTCTTCTAAGTAAAAAGGCTGTAGACATCTTGCAGAGTGTGTTTTTAGGAGACTGTTTTATTCTGTTTCTGTGATTTAAATTGTGTTTAAAAACTGTCTGCCCCCCTGTTTTTTGCCTTTAAATATGCCCGATTTCAGAGTTCGCGCCCAGCAGTATTCCAGTGTTTGTTTTTTAAGCACTCTCTCCCTTACCTGGAAAGTAGACTCTGCTAGCTTGGAAGTGTGGATTCAGCCTGTCTGTATCCAAGGAGATTCTGAATAGTGCAGCAGCTGCCTTTCCCTCTGCCCACAGGGACTGGACTTAGCTGATTTGCTCTCTGAGTCCCTGTTGCACCTGAGTCCCAGCCCCCCCACACCTGCTTTGGCCCCTTAAGTTTGTGGATGGAAGCCCAAGACAGCCACCTCCAGTTTGTGAGCCTCAGCATCTTCCCTGTGTTCTGATACAGCCCAGTGTTCAAGGATTGCAAAAACACCTAGGTAAGGAGCCCTGAGATTTTTCTTGGTAAATAGTAGTATTTGTTCAAAAGTGTTTATTTCAGCTACATGTGTCTGTTTTACTGTAGACTCTCTGTGTTTCAGGCAGACTGGCCTCTTTTAAAGTGTTTTTTTTTTAATGTGTTTTTGCTGTGACTGTGTGAATTGCCTTGCTAGTTTGTGGCACATAACCCCCTCCCCCTTTTATCTTCTAAATAAAAAGGCTACATACATCTTGCAGAGTGTGTTTTTAGGAGACTGTTTTAATCTGTTTCTGACATTTAAATTTGTGTTTAGAAAATGTCAGCCCCCCTGTTTTCTTCCTTTAAAAAAGCCCGATTTCAGAGTGCGCCCAGCAGTATTCCAGTGTTTGTTTTTTAAACAATCTCTCCCTTACCTGAAAAGTAGACTCTGCTAGCTTGGAAGTGTGGATTCAGCCTGTCTGTATCCAAGGAGATTCTGAATAGAGCAGCAGCTGCCTTTCCCCCTCCCCACAGGGACTGGACTTAGCTGATTGGCTCTCTGAGTCCCTGTTGCACCTCAGCCCCGTCCCCCCACACCTGCTCTGGTCCCTTAGGTTTGTGGAAGGAAGCCCAAGACAGCCACCTCCATTTTGTGAGCCTCAGCATCTTCCCTGTGTTCTGATACAGCCCAGTTTTCAAAGATTGCAAAAAGACCTAGGTAAGGAGCCCTGAGATTGTTCTGGGTGAATAGTATTATTTGTTCAAAAGTGTTTATTTCAGCTACCTGTTTCTGTTTTACTGTGGACTCTGTGTTTCAGGCAGCCTGGCCTCTTTTAAAGTAGTGTTTTTTTTAATTCATTTTTGTTGTGACTGTGTGAATTGCCTTGCTAGTTTGTGGCACATGACTCCCCTCCCCCTTTTATCTTCTAAGTAAAAAGTCTACATACATCTTGCAGAGTTTGTTTTTAGGAGACTGTTTTAATCTGTTTCTGTGAATTATATTGTGTTTAAAAACTGTCTGCCCCCCTGTTTTTTACAATTAAAAAAATCCCAATTTCAGATTGCGCACCCATCTGTATTCCAGTGTTTGATTTTTAAACAATCTCTCCCTTACGTGGAAGGTAGACTCTGCTAGCTTGGAAGTGTGGATTCAGCCTGTCTGTATCCAAGGAGATTCTGAATAGAGCAGCAGCTGCCTTTCCCCCTGCCCACAGCTGATTGGCTCTCTGAGTCCCTGTTGCACCTGAGCCCCGCCTCCAACACCTCCTCTTGCCCCTTAAGTTTGAGGAGGGAAGCCTAAGACAGCCACCTCCATTTTGTGAGCCTCAGCATCTTCCCTGTGTCCTGATACAGCCTAGTGTTCAAGGATTGCAAAAAGACCTAGGTAAGAAGCCCGGAGATTTTTCTGCGAAATAGTACTATTTGTTCAAAAGTGTTAATTTCAGCTACCTGTGTCTGTTTTACTGTGGACTCTGTGTTTCAGGCAGCCTGGCCTCTTTTAAAGTGGTGTTTCTTTTTAATTAGTTTTTGCCGTGACTTTGTAAATTGCCTTCTAGTTTGGGGCACATAATTCCCCCCCCTTTTATCTTCTAAGTAAAAAGGCTATATACATCTTGCAGAGTGTGTTTTTAGGAGACTGTTTTAATCTGTTTCTGTGATTTAAATTGTGTTTAGAAACTGTTTTCCCCCATGTTTTTTGCCTTTAAAAAAGCCTGATTTCAGAATGCGCGCCCAGCAGTATTCCAGTGTTTGTTTTTTAAATAATCTCTCCCTTACCTGAAAAGTAGACTCTGCTAATTTGGAAGTGTGGATTCAGCCTGTCTGTATCCAAGAAGATTCTGAATAGAGCAGCAGCTGCCTTTCCCCCTGCTCACAGGGACTGGACGTAGCTGATTGGCTCTCTGAGTCCCGGTTGCACCTGAGCTCCTCCGCCCACACCTGCTCTGTACCCTTAAGTTTGTGGAGGGAAGCCCAAGACAGCCACCTCCATTTTGTGAGCCTCAGCATCTTCCCATCTTCTTGGCAAGATCATCATTTTGTATAGGGCCATCCGCCCCATCACATTCAAGGGGAGGGTTTGCCATCTCTGCATGTCCGTTTTGATTCTTGTTAGCAGAGGAGATAGATTTTTGGCCCATGTTAATTCGGGCAAAAGGGTTACCCAGATCCCTACGTATTTAAAACTTAATTTGCGTATGGGTATGTTATTTTGCCAGTTGAAGCAATCACGTGTGTTTGCTAGCGGGATCATGATTGATTTGGTGGAGTTCAACCTGAGATTAGTTCGTATTTCCTTAGAAGGCAAAGGCTCCTTGGACTGGGTCCTGTGGTTTCAGGCTTGTCAGGGTGGCTCTGGAATTCTCTTTTGATTGTGGGTGTCTTGGTTCCGATCGATGAGCCCTGGGAGGGGAGCTCGAGCTGGATTTATGTCTTCCTCTTCGTTTCCGAGAGCGTGTGCGCTGACTGCGCATCGGTTGTTGCCCCCTTAGGTGAGCTGGCGTTGTCTTAAGCGGTGGCTGTGATCCTGTTCTGTGCATATCTAGTGGGGTTTCTTCCGCTAGCCAGGTCCATGCCGCGGTCGGCTGGTCAAAGAAGTAGGTTATATTATTATAGATCACCCGGAGTCTGGCTGGAAACAGGAGATGATACTGGATGTCCATTGATCTAAGCTTTTGTTTCACTTCCATGAACGAGCGGCATTGTTGCTGTACCTCTAATGTGTAATCTGGGAAAAGGAGTACTTTCTTTCCATTGCAGAGGACGTCTCCCCAGGAGCGAGCCTCCCGCAGGACCAGGTCTCTGTCTTTGAAGTTGAAGAGGCAGATTAGTACTGGCATGGGTGGGGAGCCGGACGGAGGCCTTGCGCACAGCGACCTATGGGCTCGTTCGATTGTGAACCATGGCGTGAGGTGGTCTGCTGGCAACCAGGACCGGAACCACTCCTCTAGGAACGTATCCAATGATGATTCTGCAGTGGCCTTGGGAAGACCCACTAGGCAAAGATTGTTACGTCGAGATCTTTTTTCGGCGTCTTCAGCCCCCCTGTGTAGATCTGAGTTACGTTTGGTGAGCATTGAGATTTGGCTTTTTAGAGTTATTTCATCTTCTGCCGGGGAGATTCTCGACTCGGCCTCTGTGTTTCGGGATACTGCATTGCAGAGATCTTGCCGGATCAGGGCGACATCCACTCGGACCTCCCCTATTTTTGATTCAACTTCTGTCTGGGAAGCCTGAATCGCCTGAAGGATCGCCTCCAGGTCGCTGGACAATGTTTGTGGGTTATTACCGCCATTTGTGGTTGGGCCTTCCGACCGTGGGCCCACTGTACCTGTGGTGAATTGGTCCATACGAGTTTGTGCCATTGTTTGTTTGATCGCTTTGTCTTTGTCCATGATGTTGGGTGCAGTTCTAACCTCTCTAGGGTTGCAGTGATCGGTCATTTTCGTTCTGCCCTAGTGTAGGGCCTGATGGGAGATGCCTGGGGATCTAATCTGATTCCCCCTGTGGTATTCCTAATTTATGAATCGTTTAGATTGTTCCAGGGGTATTGGGGGAGCACGGTGGTGCAGAGTTTATTTCATCTTACTGTTTTGTTTTGTTATATTCCTATCCCCTTCCATGTCCTTTACCCCGGCGGCGTTTTTATTCACTCAATATGGTCCCGGGACTCCTCCCCTGTCCAGCCAGTAAGGATGCCTGGCGTCCGGAGGAGGGGCGGCCAGCTAATAAGGAAAGGGTGAAAAGGGAGGCAATCCTTGTAATCCCTAACGTGTCACCTTCAGACTGCACCCCACCGTGGTCCGAAGGACGGAGATGGGGCCCCTCTCTGCACACGGGGCCCGAAGGTCCAGATTTACCTCTCAGTATCCCAGTGTTTGTCCCAGCTCACGTTTGTGGTTGCTGTTTGTTACTGCTACTTAATTTCTTCTTTCACCTCTCCCGGGGAGACCAGTGGGGAGCGCGTCACTGCAACACAGTCCGTAGTTGGCTGCCCTCGAGGCGATGTAATGTCTAGTCCCCGGACTGCAGCCAGCCCCGGGCTCCAAAACCCTTCCCCTGGCTACAGCCAGGGGGCCTCTCGCTGCCATGGAGTCTCTTATCTCGGGGGGCAAGGGGGGCAACGAGCCCGCTTGTTCGGTCCTCTGGCTGATCACACCCGTGGTATGCCCTCCACCAAACCCCGCCTCCCGGCCTATAGCAGCATCAGCAGGGGTCCCCGTGCTCCAGAGAGCACCCGTTCGCTCAGACAGCCCTCCCAGCGGTCTGCAGGTCCTCCTCCTAATATCGGGCTCTGGGCCTGCCAGGCCCCGCACAATTTGCGGCCGAGCACCCAGGCCTCCGGCCCTCGGAGCGCCCCCAACCGGCTTCCCAGCCCTCGGTCACCACGGGAAGGGGGGGAAAAATCAGGGGGACCAGAGAATCGCGGTGCTGCCAGCCTGGGGCCTACCTTGATTTCTCCCAGTCACAGCGGCCCCAGCCGCGACCCGCACCTTCTGTGGCTCAGGGTCCGCAGCTCTGCCTCCAGGCCGTCCGGGCCGCTGCCGCCTTTCCGCCGTAGCGGGCCACACCTCAGGTCTGTCCCTCAGCCACCATCTTGATCTGGGGAAGCAGCGGTCGAACGCTGGGCAGCCAAAACCTCTGTCTCATGGGGCCAGGAGGGCCGGGAACCTGCCACTCTAGACGGGGCAGGATAAAGGAACCCCGATGAAGCTTTCATGGTGTTGATGTGTACGGATAGTGATTTTATGAGAGGCGGATGACGGAGGCGTCCTGAGCACTACGAAAGTGCGACTGCCATCTTGACGCCCTGGTCACGCCCCCTCCAGTGTTTGTTTTTTAAACAATCTCTCCATTACGTGGAAAGTAGACTCTGCTAGCTTGGAAGTGTGAATTCAGCCTGTCTGTATCCAAGGAGATTCTGAATAGAGCAGCAGCTGCCTTTACCCCTGCCCACAGGGACTGGACTTAGCTGATGGTTCTCTTAGTCCCTGTTGCACCTGAGCCCGGTCCCCCCACACCAGCTCTGGCCCCTTAAGTTTGTGGAGGGAAGCCCAAGACAGCCACCTCCATTTTGTGAGCCTTCAGCATCTTCCCTGTGTCCTGATACAGCCCAGTGTTCAAGGATTGCAAAAAGACCTAGGTAATGAGGTCTGAGATTTTTCTGGGTAAGTAGTATTATTTGTTCAAAAGTGTTTATTTCAGCTACCTGTGTCTGTTTTACTGTGGACTCTCTGTGTTTCAGGCAGCCTGGCCTCTTTTAAAGTGGTGTTTTTTTCAAATTAGTTTTTGCATTGAGTGTGTGAATTGCCTTGATAGTTTGTGGCACATAACTCCCCCTCTTTTTCTTCTAATCAAAAATGCTACATACACCTTGCAGAGTGTGTTTTTAGGAGACTGTTTTAATCTGTTTCTGTGATTTAAATTGTGTTTAAAAACTGTCTGCCCCCCTGATCTTTGCCTTTAAATATGCCCGATTTCAGAGTGCGCGCCCAGCAGTATTCCAGTGTTTGTTTTAGAAACAATCTCACCCTTACTTGGAAAGTAGACTCTGCTAGCTTGTAATTGTGGATTCAGCCTGTCTGTATCCACAGAGATTCTGAATAGAGCAGCAGCTGCCTTTCCCCCTGCCTACAGGGACTGGACTTGCTGTTTGGATCTCTGAGTACATACATGTTGCACCTAAGCCCCGTCCCCCCACACCTGCTCTGACCCCTTAAGTTTGTGGAGGAAAGCCCAAGACAGCCACCTCGATTTTGTGAGCCTCAGCATCTTCCCTGTGTAATGATACAGCCCAGTGTTCAAGGATTACAAAAAGACCTAGGTAAGGAGCACTGAGATTTTTCTGGGTGTATAGTATTATTTGTTCAAAAGTGTTCATTTCAGCTACCTGTTTCTATTTTACTGTGGACTCTCTGTGTTTCAGGCAGACTGGCCTCTTTTAAAGTGGTGTTTTTTTTAATTCATTTTTGCTGTGACTGTGTGAATTCCCTTTCTAGTTTGTGGCACATAACCCTACCTCCCCCTTTTATCTTCTAAGTAAAAAGGCTACATACATCTTGCAGAGTGTGTTTTTAGGAGACTGTTTTAATCTGTTTCTGTGATTGAAATTGTGTTTAGAAACTGTCAGGCCCCCTGTTTTCTACCTTTAAAAAAGCCAGATTTCAGAATGCACGCCCAGCAGTATTCCAGTGTTCGTTTTTTAAACAATCTCTCCCTTACCTGGAAAGTAGACTCTGCTAGCTTGGAAGTGTGGATTCAGCCTGTCTGCATCCAAGGAGATTCTGAATAGAGCAGCAGATGCCTTTCCCCCTGCCCACAGGGACTGGATGTAGCTGATTGACTCTGAGTCCCTGTTGCACCTCAGCCCAGCCCCCCACACCTGCTCTGGCCCCTTAAGTTTATGGAGGGAAGCCCAAGACAGCCACCTCCATTTTGTGAGCCTCAGCATCTTCCCTGTGTCCTGATACAGCCAAGTGTTCAAGGATTGGAAAACGACCTCGGTAAGGAGCCCTGAGATTTTTCTGGGTAAATAGTATTATTTCTTCAAAAGTGTTTATTTCAGCTACCTGTGTCTGTTTTACTGTAGAGTCTCTGTGTTTCAGGCAGACTAGCCTCTTTTAAAGTGGTGTTTTGTTCAAATTATTTTTTCCTTGACTGTGTGAATTGCCTTGCTAGTTTGTGGCACATAACCACCCCCCCTTTCTTCTAAGTAAAAAGGCTACATACATCTTGCAGAGTGTGTTTTTAGGAGACTGTTTGAATCTGTTTCTGTGATTTAAATTGTGTTTAAAAACTGTCTGCCCCCCTGTCTTCTTTCTACCTTCAAAAAAGCCAGATTTCAGAGTGCGCGCCCAGCAGTATTCCAGTGTTTGTTTTTTAAACAATCTCTCTCTTACCTGGAAATTAGACTCTGCTCGCTTGGAAGTGTGGATAAAGCCTGTCTGTATCCAAGGAGATTCTGAATAGAGCAGCAGCTGCCTTTCCCCCTGCAAACAGGGACTGGACGTAGCTGATTAACTCTCTGAGTCCCTGTTGCACCTGAACCCCGCCGTCCCACACCTGCTCTGGCCCCTTAAGTTTATGGAGGGAAGCCCAAGACTGCCACCTCCATTTTGTGAGCCTCAGCATCTTCCCTGTATCCTGATACAGCCTAGTGTTCAGGGATTGCAAAAAGACCTAGGTAAGGAGCACTTAGATTTTTCTGGGTAAATAGTATTATTTGTTCAAAAGTGTTTATTTCAGCTACCTGTGTCCGTTTAACTGTGGACTATCTGTGTTTCAGGCAGCCTGGTCTCTTTTAAAGTGGTGTTTTTTTTATATTAGTTTTTGCCGTGACTGTGTGATTTGCCTTGCTACTTTGTGGCACCTAACCCCCCTCCCTTTTTTCTTCTACGTAAAAAGGCTACATACATCTTGCAGAGTATGTTTTTAGGAGACTGTTTAAATCTGTTTCTGTGATTTAAATTGTGTTTAAAAACTGTCTGCCCCCCTGTTTTCTACCTTTAAAAAAGCAAGATTTCAGATTGCGCGCCCAGCAGTATTCCAGTGTTTCTTTTTTGAGCAATCTCTTCCTTACCTGGAAAGTAGACTCTGCTAGCTTGGAAGTGTGGAGTCAACCTGTCTGTATCCAAGGAGATTCTGAATAGAGCAGCAGCTGCCTTTCCCCCTGCCCACAGGGAGTGGACTTAGCTGATTGGCTCTCTGAGTCCATGTTGCACCTGAGCCCCGCCCCAACACCTGCTCTGGCCCCTTAAGTTTGTGGAGGGAAGCCGAAGACAGCCACCTCCATTTTGTGAGCCTCAGCATCTTCCCTGTGTCCTGATACAGCCCAGGGTTCAAGGATTGCAAAAAGACCTAGGTAAGGAGCCCTGAGATTTTTCTGGGTAAATAGTATTATTTGTTCAAAAGTGTTTATTTCAGCTACCTGTGTCTGTTTTACTGTGGACTCTCTGTGTTTCAGGCAGCCTGGCCGATTTTAAAGTGTTGTTTTTTTAAAATGTGTTTTTGCCGTGACTGTGTGAATTGCCTTGCTAGTTTGTGGCACTTAACCCCCTCCTTTTTTTCTTCTAAGTAAAAAGGCTACATACATCTTGCAGAGTGTGTTTTTAGGAGACTGTTTTAATCTGTTTCTTTGATTTAAATTGTGTTTAAAAATTGTCTGCCCCCCTGTTTTTTGCCTTTAAAAATGCCCGATTTCAGAGTGCGTGCCCAGCAGTATTCCAGTGTTTGTTTTTTAAACAATCTCTCCCTTACCTGAAAAGTACACTCTGCCTGCTTGGAAGTGTGGATTCATCCTGTCTGAATCCAAGGAGATTCTGATTAGAGCAGCAGGTGCCTTTCCCTCGGCCCACAGGGACTGGACTTAGCTGATTGGCTCTCTGAGTCCCTGTTGCTCCTGAGCCCCGCCCCCCACACCAGCTTTGGCCCCTTAAGTTTGTGGAGGGAAGCACAAGACAGCTGCCTTCAGTTTGGGAGCCTCAGCATCTTCCCTGTGTCCTGATACAGCCCAGTGTTCAAGGATTGCAAAAAGACCTAGGTAAGGAGCCCTGAGATTTTTCGGGGTAAATAGTATTATTTGTTCAAAAGTATTTATTTCAGCTACTTGTGTCTGTTTTACTGTGGACTTTCTGTGTTTCAGGCAGCCTGGCTTCATTTAAAGTGGTGTTTTTTTTTATTTGTTTTTGCCGTTACTGTGTGAATTGCTTTGCTAGTTTGTGGCACATAACCCCCCCCCCTTTTTATTCTAAATAAAAAGGCAACATAAATCTTGCAGAGTGTGTTTTTAGGAGACTGTTTTAGTCTGTTTCTGTGATTTATATTGTGTTTAAAAACTGTCTGCCCCCCTGTTTTTTGCAATTAAAAAAGCCCGATTTCAGAGTGAGTGCCCAGCAGTATTCCAGTGTTTGTTTCTTAAACAATCTCTCCCTTACCTGTAAGGTAGACTGCTAGGTTGGAAGTGTGGATTTAGCCTGTCTGTACCCAAGAAGATTCTGAATAGAGCAGCAGCTGCCTTTCCCCCTGCCCACAGGGACTGGACTTATCTGATTGGCTCTCTGAGTCCCTGTTGCACCTGAGCCCCACCCCCCACACCTGCTCTAGCCACTTAAGTTTGTGGATGGAAGCCCAAGACAGCCACCTCCATTTTGTAAGCCTCAGCATCTTTCTTGTGTCCTGATACAGCCCAGTGTTCAAGGATTGCAAAAAGACCTAGGTAAGAAGCACTGAGATTTTTCTGGGAAAATAGTATTATTTGTTCAAAAGTGTTTATTTCAGCTAACTGTGTCTGTTTAACTGTGGACTCTCTGTGTTTCAGGCAGCCTGGTTTCTTTTAAAGTGTTGTGTTTTCTTTTAAATTTGTTTTTGCCGTGACTGTGTGAATTGCCTTGCTACTTTGTGGCACCTAACCCCCCTTTTTTTTTCTAAGTAAAAATGTTCCATGCATCTTGCAGAGTGGGTTTGCAGTAGACTGTTTTAATCTGTTTCTGTGATTTAAATTGTGTTTAAAAACTCTCTGCCCCCCTGTTTTTTGCCATTAATTAAAATAAGACCGATTTCAGAGTGCGCGCTCAGCAGTATTCCAGTGTTCGGTTTTTTAAACAATCTCTCCCTTACCTGGAAAGTAGACTCTGCTAGCTTGGAAGTGTGGATTCAGCCTGTCTGTATTCAAGGAGATTCTGAATAGAGCAGCAGCTGCCTTTCCCCCTGCCCACAGGGACTGGACTTTGCTGATTGGCTCTCTGAGTCCCTGTTGCACCTGAGCCCCGCCCGCGCCCACACCTTCTCTGGCCCCTTAAGTTTGTGGAGGGAAGCCCAAGACAGCCACCTCCATTTTGTGAGCCTCAGCATTTTCCCTGTGTCCTGATACAGCTCAGTGTTCAAGGACTGCAAAAAGACCTAGGTAAGGAGCCCTGAAATGTTTCTGGGTAAATAGTATTATTTGTTCAAAAGTGTTTATTTCAGCTACCTGTGTCTGTTTTACTGTGGACTGCCTGTATTTGCGGCAGCCTGGCCTCTTTTAAAGTGGTGTGTTTTTTTTTTAATTTGTTTTTGCCGTGACTGTGTGAATTGACTTGTTAGTTTGTGGCACATAACCCCTCTCCCCCTTTTCTCTTTGAAGTAAAAAGGCTACATAAATCTTGCAGAGTGTGTTTTTAGGAGACTGTTTTAATCTGTTTCTTTGATTTAAATTGTGTTTAAAAATTGTCTGCCCCCCTGTTTTTTGCCTTTAAAAATGCCCGATTTCAGAGTGTGTGCCCAGCAGTATTCCAGTGTTTGTTTTTTAAACAATCTCTCCCTTACCTGAAAAGTACACTCTGCCTGCTTGGAAGTGTGGATTCATCCTGTCTGAATCCAAGGAGATTCTGATTAGAGCAGCAGGTGCCTTTCCCTCGGCCCACAGGGACTGGACTTAGCTGATTGGCTCTCTGAGTCCCTGTTGCTCCTGAGCCCCGCCCCCCACACCAGCTTTGGCCCCTTAAGTTTGTGGAGGGAAGCACAAGACAGCCGCCTTCAGTTTGTGAGCCTCAGCATCTTCCCTGTGATCTGATACAGCCCAGTGTTCAAGGATTGCAAAAAGACCTAGGAAAGGAGCCCTGAGATTTTTCGGGGTAAATAGTATTATTTGTTCAAAAGTATTTATTTCAGCTACCTGTGTCTGTTTTACTGTGGACTTTCTGTGTTTCAGGCAGCCTGACTTCATTTAAAGTGGTGTTTTTTTTTTATTTGTTTTTACCGTTACTGTGTGAATTGCTTTGCTAGTTTGTGGCACATACCCCCCCCCCCCTTTTTATTCTAAATAAAAAGGCAACATAAATCTTGCAGAGTGTGTTTTTAGGAGACTGTTTTAGTCTGTTTCTGTGATTTATATTGTGTTTAAAAACTGTCTGCCCCCCTGTTTTTTGCAATTAAAAAAGCCCGATTTCAGAGTGCGCGCTCAGCAGTATTCCAGTGTTCGTTTTTTTAAACAATCTCTCCCTTACCTGGAAAGTAGACTCTGCTAGCTTGGAAGTGTGGATTCAGCCTGTCTGTATCCAATGAGATTCTGAATAGAGCAGCAGCTGCCTTTCCCCCTGCCCACAGGGACTGGACTTAGCTGATTGGCTCTCTGAGTGCCTGTTGCACCTGTGCCCCGCCCCCCCCACACCTGCTCTGGACCCTTAAGTTTGTGGAGGGAAGCCCAAGACAGCCACCTCCATTTTGTGAGCCTCAGCATCTTCCCTGTGTCCTGATACAGCCCAGTGTTCAAGGATTGCAAAAAGACCTAGGTAAGGAGCCCTGAGATTTTCTGGGTAAATAGTATTATTTGTTCAAAAGTGTTTCTTTCAGCTACCTGTTTATGTTTTACTGTGGACTCTCTGTGTATCAGGCAGCCTGGCCTCTTTTAAAGTGGTGATTTAAAAAAAATAGTTTTTGCTGTGACTGTGTGAATTGCCTTGCTAGTTTGTGGCACATACCCCCCCCCCTTTCTTCTAATTAAAAAGGCTACACACATCTTGCAGAGTGTGTTTTTAGGAGACTGTTTCAATCTGTATCTGTGATTTAAATTGTTTTTAAAAACTGTCTGCCCCCCTGTTTTTTGCCTTTAAAAAAGCCTAATTTCAGAGTGGCGCCCAGCGGTATTCCAGTGTTTGTTTTTTAAACAATCTCTCCCTTACCTGGAAAGTAGACCCTGCTAGCTTGGAAGTGTTGATTCAGCCTGTCTGTATCCTAGGAGATTCTGAATAGAGCAGCAGCTGCCTTTCCCCCTGCCTACAGAGACTGGACTTAGCTGATTGGCTCTCTGAGTCCCTGTTGCACCTGAGCCCCTCCCCCCAAACCTGCTTTGGCCCCTTAAGTTTGTGGGTGAAGGCCAAGACAGCCACCTCCATTTTGTGAGCCTCAGCATCTTCACTCTGTCCTGATACAGCCCAGTGTTCAAGGATTGCAAAAAGACCTAGGTAAGGAGCCCTGAGATTTTTCTGGGTGAATAGTATTATTTGTTCAAAAGTGTTTATTTCAGCTACCTGCTGCTGTTTTACTCTGGTCTCTCTGTGTTTCAGGCAGCCTGGTCTCTTTTAAAGTGTTTTTTTTTTAAAATGTGTTTTTGCCTTGACTGTGTAAATTGTCTTGCTACTTTGTAGCACCTAACCCCCCTCTTTTTTTTTCTAAGTAAAATGGCTACATACATCTTGCAGAGTGTGTTTTTAGGAGACTTTTTTAATCTGTTTCTGTGATTTAAATTGTGTTTAAAAACTCTCTCCCCCCCTGTTTTCTACCTTTAAAAAAGCCCGATTTCAGAGAGCTGCCCAGTAGTATTCCTGTGTTTGTTTGTTTTTTAAACAATCTCTCCCTTACCTGGAAAGTAGACTCTACTAGGTTGGAATTGTGGATTCAGACTGTCTGTATCCAAGGAGATTCTGAATAGAGCAGCAGCTGCCTTTCCCCCTGCCCACAGGGACTGGACTTAGCTTATTGGCTCTCTGACTCCTTGTTGCAACTGAGCCCCTCCGTCCCACACCTGCTCTGGCCCCTTAAGTTTGTGGAGGGAAGCCCAAGACAGCCACCTCCATTTTGTGAGCCTCAGCATCTTCCCTGTGTCCTGATACCGCCCAGTGTTCAAGGATTGCAAAAAGACCTAGGTAAGGAGCTTTGAGATTTTTCGGTGTAAATAGTATTATTTGTTCAAAAGTGTTCATTTCAGCTACCTGTGTCTGTTTTACGGTGGGCTCTCTGTGTTTCAGGCAACCTGGGCTCTTTTAAAGTGGTGTTTGTTTTAATTTGTTTTTGTCGTGACTGTGTGAATGGCATTGATAGTTTGTGGCACATAACCCACCCCCTTTTTTCTTGTAAGTAAAAAGGCTACATACATCTTGCAGAGTGTGTTTTTAGGAGACTGTTTAAATCTGTTTATGTGATTTAAATTGTGTTTAAAAACTGTCTGCCCCCCTGTTTTTTGCCTTTAAAAAAACACGATTTAAAAGTGCGCGCCCAGCAGTCTTCCAGTGTTTGTTTTCTAAACAATCTCTCCATTACTTGGAAAAAAGACTCTGCTAGCTTGGAAGTGTGGATTCAGCCTGTCTGTATTCAAGGAGATTCTGAATAGAGCAGCAGCTGCCTTTCCCCCTGCCCACAGGGACTGGACTTAGCTGATTGGCTCTCTGAGTCCCTGTTGCACCTGAGCCCCGCCCGCGCCCACACCTTCTCTGGCCCCTTAAGTTTGTGGAGGGAAGCCCAAGACAGCCACCTCCATTTTGTGAGCCTCAGCATTTTCCCTGTGTCCTGATACAGCTCAGTGTTCAAGGACTGCAAAAAGACCTAGGTAAGGAGCCCTGAAATGTTTCTGGGTAAATAGTATTATTTGTTCAAAAGTGTTTATTTCAGCTACCTGTGTCTGTTTTACTGTGGACTGCCTGTATTTCCGGCAGCCTGGCCTCTTTTAAAGTGGTGTGTTTTTTTTTTAATTTGTTTTTGCCGTGACTGTGTGAATTGACTTGTTAGTTTGTGGCACATAACCCCTCTCCCCCTTTTTTCTTTGAAGTAAAAAGGCTACATAAATCTTGCAGAGTGTGTTTTTAGGAGACTGTTTTAATCTGTTTCTTTGATTTAAATTGTGTTTAAAAATTGTCTGCCCCCCTGTTTTTTGCCTTTAAAAATGCCCGATATCAGAGTGTGTGCCCAGCAGTATTCCAGTGTTTGTTTTTTAAACAATCTCTCCCTTACCTGAAAAGTACACTCTGCCTGCTTGGAAGTGTGGATTCATCCTGTCTGAATCCAAGGAGATTCTGATTAGAGCAGCAGGTGCCTTTCCCTCGGCCCACAGGGACTGGACTTAGCTGATTGGCTCTCTGAGTCCCTGTTGCTCCTGAGCCCCGCCCCCCACACCAGCTTTGGCCCCTTAAGTTTGTGGAGGGAAGCACAAGACAGCCGCCTTCAGTTTGTGAGCCTCAGCATCTTCCCTGTGTCCTCATACAGCCCAGTGTTCAAGGATTGCAAAAAGACCTAGGTAAGGAGCCCTGAGATTTTCTGGGTAAATAGTATTATTTGTTCAAAAGTGTTTCTTTCAGCTACCTGTTTATGTTTTACTGTGGACTCTCTGTGTATCAGGAAGCCTGGCCTCTTTTAAAGTGGTGATTTAAAAAAAAATAGTTTTTGCTGTGACTGTGTGAATTGCCTTGCTAGTTTGTGGCACATACCCCCCCCCCCCTTTCTTCTAAGTAAAGAGGCTACACACATCTTGCAGAGTGTGTTTTTAGGAGACTGTTTCAATCTGTTTCTGTGATTTAAATTGTTTTTAAAAACTGTCTGCCCCCCTGTTTTTTGCCTTTAAAAAAGCCTAATTTCAGAGTGGCGCCCAGCGGTATTCCAGTGTTTGTTTTTTAAACAATCTCTCCCGTACCTGGAAAGTAGACCCTGCTAGCTTGGAAGTGTTGATTCAGCCTGTCTGTATCCTAGGAGATTCTGAATAGAGCAGCAGCTGCCTTTCCCCCTGCCTACAGAGACTGAACTTAGCTGATTGGCTCTCTGAGTCCCTGTTGCACCTGAGCCCCTCCCCCCAAACCTGCTTTGGCCCCTTAAGTTTGTGGGTGAAGGCCAAGACAGCCACCTCCATTTTGTGAGCCTCAGTATCTTCACTCTGTCCTGATACAGCCCAGTGTTCAAGGATTGCAAAAAGACATAGGTAAGGAGCCCTGAGATTTTTCGGGGTAAATAGTATTATTTGTTCAAAAGTATTTATTTCAGCTACCTGTGTCTGTTTTACTGTGGACTTTCTGTGTTTCAGGCAGCCTGGCTTCATTTAAAGTGGTGTTTTTTTTTTATTTGTTTTTACCGTTACTGTGTGAATTGCTTTGCTAGTTTGTGGCACATAACCCCCCCCCCTTTTTATTCTAAATAAAAAGGCAACATAAATCTTGCAGAGTGTGTTTTTAGGAGACTGTTTTAGTCTGTTTCTGTGATTTATATTGTGTTTAAAAACTGTCTGCCCCCCTGTTTTTTGCAATTAAAAAAGCCCGATTTCAGAGTGAGTGCCCAGCAGTATTCCAGTGTTTGTTTCTTAAACAATCTCTCCCTTACCTGTAAGGTAGACTGCTAGGTTGGAAGTGTGGATTTAGCCTGTCTGTACCCAAGAAGATTCTGAATAGAGCAGCAGCTGCCTTTCCCCCTGCCCACAGGGACTGGACTTATCTGATTGGCTCTCTGAGTCCCTGTTGCACCTGAGCCCCACCCCCCACACCTGCTCTAGCCACTTAAGTTTGTGGATGGAAGCCCAAGACAGCCACCTCCATTTTGTGAGCCTCAGCATCTTCCTTGTGTCCTGATACAGCCCAGTGTTCAAGGATTGCAAAAAGACCTAGGTAAGAAGCACTGAGATTTTTCTGGGAAAATAGTATTATTTGTTCAAAAGTGTTTATTTCAGCTAACTGTGTCTGCTTAACTGTAGACTCTCTGTGTTTCAGGCAGCCTGGTTTCTTTTAAAGTATTGTGTTTTCTTTTAAATTTGTTTTTGCCGTGACTGTGTGAATTGCCTTGCTACTTTGTGGCACCTAACCCCCCTTTTTTTTTCTAAGTAAACATTTTCCATGCATCTTGCAGAGTGGGTTTGCAGTAGACTGTTTTAATCTGTTTCTGTGATTTAAATTGTGTTTAAAAACTCTCTGCCCCCCTGTTTTTTGCCATTAATTAAAATAAGACCGATTTCAGAGTGCGCGCTCAGCAGTATTCCAGTGTTCGGTTTTTTAAACAATCTCTCCCTTACCTGAAAAGTAGACTCTGCTAGCTTGGAAGTGTGGATTCAGCCTGTCTGTATCCAATGAGATTCTGAATAGAGCAGCAGCTGCCTTTCCCCCTGCCCACAGGGACTGGACTTAGCTGATTGGCTCTCTGAGTGCCTGTTGCACCTGTGCCCCGCCCCCCCCACACCTGCTCTGGACCCTTAAGTTTGTTGAGGGAAGCCCAAGACAGCCACCTCCATTTTGTGAGCCTCAGCATCTTCCCTGTGTCCTGATACAACCCAGTGTTCAAGGATTGCAAAAAGACCTAGGTAAGGAGCCCTGAGATTTTCTGGGTAAATAGTATTATTTGTTCAAAAGTGTTTCTTTCAGCTACCTGTTTATGTTTTACTGTGGACTCTCTGTGTATCAGGCAGCCTGGCCTCTTTTAAAGTGGTGATTTAAAAAAAAATAGTTTTTGCTGTGACTGTGTGAATTGCCTTGCTAGTTTGTGGCACATACCCCCCCCCCTTTCTTCTAAATAAAAAGGCTACACACATCTTGCAGAGTGTGTTTTTAGGAGACTGTTTCAATCTGTTTCTGTGATTTAAATTGTTTTTAAAAACTGTCTGCCCCCCTGTTTTTTGCCTTTAAAAAAGCCTAATTTCAGAGTGGCGCCCAGCGGTATTCCAGTGTTTGTTTTTTAAACAATCTCTCCCTTACCTGGAAAGTAGACCCTGCTAGCTTGGAAGTGTTGATTCAGCCTGTCTGTATCCTAGGAGATTCTGAATAGAGCAGCAGCTGCCTTTCCCCCTGCCTACAGAGACTGGACTTAGCTGATTGGCTCTCTGAGTCCCTGTTGCACCTGAGCCCCTCCCCCCAAACCTGCTTTGGCCCCTTAAGTTTGTGGGTGAAGGCCAAGACAGCCACCTCCATTTTGTGAGCCTCAGCATCTTCACTCTGTCCTGATACAGCCCAGTGTTCAAGGATTGCAAGAAGACCTAGGTAAGGAGCCCTGAGATTTTTCTGGGTGAATAGTATTATTTGTTCAAAAGTGTTTATTTCAGCTACCTGCTGCTGTTTTACTCTGGTCTCTCTGTGTTTCAGGCAGCCTGGTCTCTTTTAAAGAGGGTTTTTTTAAAAATTTGTTTTTGCCGTGACTGTGTAAATTGTCTTGCTACTTTGTAGCACCTAACCCCCCTCTTTTTTTTCTAAGTAAAATGGCTACATACATCTTGCAGAGTGTGTTTTTAGGAGACTTTTTTAATCTGTTTCTGTGATTTAAATTGTGTTTAAAAACTCTCTTCCCCCCTGTTTTCTACCTTTAAAAAAGCCCGATTTCAGAGTGCTGCCCAGTAGTATTCCTGTGTTTGTTTGTTTTTTAAACAATCTCTCCCTTACCTCGAAAGTAGACTCTACTAGGTTGGAATTGTGGATTCAGACTGTCTGTATCCAAGGAGATTCTGAATAGAGCAGCAGCTGCCTTTCCCCCTGCCCACAGGGACTGGACTTAGCTGATTGGCTCTCTGACTCCTTGTTGCACCTGAGCCCCTCCATCCCACACCTGCTCTGGCCCCTTAAGTTTGTGGAGGGAAGCCCAAGACAGCCACCTCCATTTTGTGAGCCTCAGCATCTTCCCTGTGTCCTGATACAGCCCAGTGTTCAAGGATTGCAAAAAGACCTAGGTAAGGAGCTTTGAGATTTTGCGGTGTAAATAGTATTATTTGTTCAAAAGTGTTCATTTCAGCTACTTGTGTCTGTTTTACGGTGGGCTCTCTGTGTTTCAGGCAACCTGGGCTCTTTTAAAGTGGTGTTTGTTTTAATTTGTTTTTGTCATGACTGTGTGAATGGCATTGATAGTTTGTGGCACATAACCCATCCCCTTTTTTCTTGTAAGTAAAAAGGCTACATACATCTTGCAGAGTGTGTTTTTAGGAGACAGGTTTAATCTATTTCTTCGATTTAAATTGTGTTTAAAATCTGTCTGCCCCCCTGTTTTTTGCTTTTAAAAAAGCCCAATTTCAGAGTGCACGCCCAGCAGTATTCCAGTGTTTTTCTTTTTTTATAAACACATTTTTATTGTTTTTCAGACATATATAGAAAATGAAGGAAAAAACAGGTTCAAGTACAAGGCAAGGACGCATGGGATTTGTATATCTTATCATTGCTTTAGTATCGTTGTTAGCCATCAACAATAATGGGTTGTGGTGCTATCAGCAGATCTAGCCACCTTAGTGTCCCCTTGAAACATTAAGTATCTTATTACGTATCTGGTTTATGTCATCAATTCTAGCCATCGTCCCCATATCTTTTCGAATTTGTGTGGGCACCCTCTAGGCTCAAATACCAGTTTCTCCTGATTTGCACACCAATCCACACCCTTCCTCCTTTTCTGGATCAACTGGCCTTATGGGGACATCCACGCTGCAGCGATATCTCTATTAGTGACTAATAATGCCATAGCTGTCAGTGTTAGTTTAGCATGTGTTCCTCCCATTTCTTCCTTTACCTCCAATAGGATTAGCTTAGCTGATGTTTGTATTTCTTGACCCAGTGCCCTTCCTATATCTTGGATCACCCATTCCCAGTACTTTTGTATTTTTTGACAGGTCCATACCATGTGAAAGAAGTCTGCTGGTTCATTCGGGCATCTTGGGCATTTGGGAGAAGGGCGGGCTCCCATTTTGTGTAGTTTCGATGGTGTCAGATAGGCCCCATATAAATAATAGAATACCTTGGGCGCCATCAAGGCTTCCATCCATTCCGTTTCTTCTAGGGGTCCGAGTCATGATCCCCACTTAGTCCTAAAAATGACTAAATTATCAGGAGTGTTGTTGATTAGTGTTTTGTAAAGTTGAGAAATGCCTCTCCCCTCCATATTTCCCATGAGTATTTTGGCTTTCAGTGGGTTAAAGTCCAGTATAGGGCTTGTGGTGGGCAAATGGGTTTGCAGTGCGTGTCTTAGTTGAAGGTATCTAAAGAACTGTGTCTGGTTTAATTGAAATTCTGCTTGTAGGTCTTGGAACGATTTCATGGCCCTCCCTTTCCATATGTCCCCAACCAGGGAAATGCCTACTAGGTCCCATGTTGCGAATCCCTCCAGCGTGGCGGAGGCATACATCCATTTCCTTCTCCATAGCGGAGTCTGGACGGTGATAACGGTGTTCCAGTGAGTGTGGCGTAACGCGGCTCGCCATGCCAGGAAAACCACTTTGGTTGTTTCCTCCATGTCACGAGGAAGCGATGCTCCATACAGCATGTCAAGAACCTGTGGAAACCCCAGGAGTGTCAATTCTGTCTTATACGCCGGGTCTTCCCAGCCCCAATTAAACCATTCATGGACCACTATAAATTGGGTAGCCAGGTAATGTAGATAGGGATCTGACGCACCCAAACCTCCATCATACATTCCTCTCCGGCAATGTTGTATCGCTACTCAATGTCTATTACATCTCCATAGAAATATTCCGGTGATGGTTTCGAGATTTTTGAACCAGGAGTGGGGGATGAGGATGGGAACACTTTGGAATATGTATAGGAGTCTTGGCAAGATCATCATTTTGTATAGGGCCACCCGCCCCATCAAAATCAAGGGGAGGGTTTGGCATCTCTGCATGTCTGTTTTGATTCTTGTTAGCAGAGGAGATAGATTTTTGGCCCATGTTAATTCGGACAAAAGTGTTACCCAGATCCCTAGGTATTTAAAACTTTATTTGCGTATGGGTATGGTATTTTGCCAGTCGAAGCAATCACATGTGTTTGCTAGGGGGATCATGATTGATTTGGTGGAGTTCAACCTGAGATTAGTTTGTATTTCCTTAGAAGGCAAAGGCTCCTTGGACCCGTTATACTGGGTTCCTCCAAATATAGCAGAACATCATCTGCATATAGAGCTATCCTGTCTTCATGAGATGGACCCCATTTCCATCCTCGGTATACTGAGCCCGCTCTGATCATCTGAGCTAGAGGCTCAATGGCCAGGGTAAACGAAAGAGGGAATAGGGGACATCCCTGTGGAGTACCTCTGCGGATGTCGAACCTGTGGGATATGGTCCCATTAACCTGTACACAGGCCGGAGGGTTAGTGTATAATGCTTTAATTAGGTGGCAAAGTTGTTTTTCTATGCCTGCCCGTCGGAGCACCAGTAGAAGGAATCCCCAGTCAACCGAATCAAAAGCCTTTTCAAAATCTGTGAGCAAGAGGGCCAGGATTTGGGGCAACCGGCGTCTCTCCGCCAAGGCTACGTGTAGCCGGCGGATACAGTGTTGTGTACTGCGGGTTGCCATAAACCCACATTGGTCAGGATGGATTCACTGCGGCAGGACCCTTTTGATGCGAGTGACAAGGATAGAGGCGAACATTTTAATTTCTGTGTTAATCGATGATATTGGTCTGTAATCTGTGCAGTGAGGCGAAGGGGGCTGGGTTTTGGGGAGCACCACAATCATGGCTGTATCTAGTTCAGGAGGAAAGGATCCACCTTTTCCTTTTTCTGCGAAGTGGCGTAGGAGACGTGGGGTCATGTCTTCTCACACCTTATAATATTCTGGGGGGAACCCACCGGGACCAGGCGTCTTGCCAGCGGTAATGTCGAGATTGCCACCCCAATTTCTTCCCCTCTAATGGGTTCCTCTAAAAGCTGTGCTTCTATCATAGGTAACTGTGGGAGGGGGATCTCCTGAAGTAGTTGATGTGTTTGATGTGAATCTATTTGTGTGAACGCTTGGTACAGTGTATGATAATAATTGGCAAAAGCATTCACAATTTCGGTATGACCCGTAACCAGGGCCCCATCCCCGTCATAAATTTCAGGGACGATCTTGGAGGCCTGATTGCGGGAGATCAACCAACACAGCATCTTCCCGGTCTTGTCCCCCCAGCCATATATCCTTCCAGTGCTGGACCTCCATAATTGTTTTGCGGCCTCCAGGGATTGACCCCGTATCTCCTCTCAGATTAGGAGGAGTTGTCGCATTAGTTTCTCGCTTGGGTTTATTACGCTGTCTCTTTCGAGGTTTATTGCTCGGAGCTCTAGCTGTGTGATATGTAGCGCTTTGGCACTTTCCTGATTACTTATCAGATTTTTAGCCATACCTCTCAATACTGCTTTCCCTGCCACCCATAGAGCGCCCTCCGAGGTTACTGAGCCTTCGTTTAAGTGGAAGTATTCTGCTTGTGCCTGACGTAATTGTTCCTTAAAGTGTTCATCTTGGAGATACCATGCATTTAGCCGCCACATGGGGCGATGCCGGGGGCGGGCCGGGCCTAGTATGACCTGGAGTGGGTCATGGTCAGAGACTCCTCTGGCTAGAATATTGACGTGTGAGAGGGTTGTACAATCTGTGCTCGGAAGAAGCATCAGGTCTATTCTGGATTGGGAGCCATGGGCTGCTGAGGTGTGTCTCTGCCTCGGATGCCATATCCGCCAGGCGTCACATAATCCCGTGGCAGATAACCACCCTTTAATTTTGGTTGCCAGTGTACGTCTATATGTGGTGAGTGGGCCGTCTACATCTAAGGTCAGGTCCGGGGTTGCGTTGAAGTCGCCACCTAGTATAGTGTGCCCAGGTGTTAGGTCAGAGAGAAGTTTTGTGAGTGCCTGGAGGGTTGAGCTGACCAGGGAGAGAGGGGTGTAGATACTTATTATATTAAACGTGAACCTTACTACCTTACCGGTAATGGCTACAAACCGCCCCTGTTGCTCTCTTCGTACTTGGATGTGTGTCATAGGGAATGTACAATGCAATAATATGGCTACTCCTCGTGACCCACTTTTGTATCCCGAATGGTACACTCTATCAAATCGTCGACGAATCAGGAATGGGTATTTATCCCCCAAAAGGTGTGTTTCCTGCAACATGAGTATAATTCTAAGTAAAATGGCTACATATATCTTGCAGAGTGTATTTTTAGGAGACTGTTTTAATCTGTTTCTGTGATTTAAATTGTGTTTAAAAACTGTCTGCCCCCCTGATCTTTGCCTTTAAAAGTGCCCGATTTCAGAGTGCACGCCCAGCACTATTCCAGTGTTTGTTTTTTAAACAATCTCTCCCTTACCTGGAAAGTAGACTCTGCTAGCTTGGAAGTGTGGATTTCAGCCTGTCTGAATCCAAGGAGTTTCTGAATAGAGCAGCAGTTTCCTTTCCCCCTGCCCACAGGGACTGGACGTAGCTGATTGGCTCCCTGAGTCCCGGTTGCACCTGAGTCCCGCCCCCCCACATCTACTCTGGCCCGTAAGTTTGTGGAGCGAATCCCAAGACAGCCACCTCCATTTTGTGAGCCTCAGCATCTTCCCTGTGTCCTGATACAGCCCAGTGTTCAAGGATTGCAAAAAGAACTAGGTAAGGAGCCCAGAGATTTTTCTGGGTAAATAGTATAATTTATTCAAAATTGTTTATTTCAGCTACCTGTGTCTGTTTAACTGTGGACTCTCTGTTTCAGGCAGCCTGGTCTCTTTTAAAGTGGTGTTTTTTTTAAATGTGTTTTTGCTGTGACAGTGTGAATTGCCTTGCTAGTTTTTGCACCTAACCCTCCTCCCTTTTTTCTTATAAGCAAAAAGGCTACATACATCTTGCAGAGTATGTTTTTAGGAGACTGTTTAAATCTGTTTCTGTGATTTAAATTGTGTTTAAAAACTGTCTTGCCCCCCTGTTTTCTACCTTTAAAAAAGCCAGATTTCAGAGTGCACGCCCAGCAGTATTCCAGTGTTTGTTTTTTAAACAATCTCTCCCTTACCTTGAAAGTAGACTCTGATAGCTTGGAAGTGTGGATTCAGCCTGTCTGTAACCAAGGAGATTCTGAATATAGCAGCAGATGCCTTTCCTCTTGCCCACAGGGACTGGACGTAGCTGATTAACTCTCTGAGTCCCTGTTGCACCTGAGCCCCGTCCCCCCACAACTGCTCTGGCCCCTGAAGTTTGTGGATGGAAGCCCAAGACAGCCACCTCCATTTTGTGAGCCGCAGCATCTTCCCTGTGTCCTGATACAGCCCAGTTTTCAAGGATTGCAAAAAGACCTAGGTAAGGAGCCCTGAGATTTTCCTGGGTAAATAGTATTATTTCTTCAAATGTGTTTATTTCAGCTACCTCTGTCTGTTTTACTGTATACTCTCTGTGTTTTAGGCAGACTGGCCTCTTTTAAAGTGGTGTTTATTTTTTTAATTCATTTTTGCTGTGACTGTGTGAATTGCATTGCTAGTTTGTGGCACATAACCCCCCCCTTTTTTCTTATAATTAAAAAGGCTATATACATCTTGCAGAGTGTGTTTTTAGGAGACTGTTTTAATCTGGTTCTGTGATTTAAATTCTGTTTAAAAACTGTCTGCCAACCTGATTTTTCCCTTTAAAATTCTCCGATTTCAGAGTGCGCGCCCAGAAGTATTCCATTGTTTGTTTTTGAAACAATCTCTCCCTTACCTGGAAAGTAGACCCTCTAGCTTGGAAGTGTGGATTCAGCCTGTCTGTATCCTAGGAGATTCTGAATAGAGCAGCAGCTGCCTTTCCCCCTGCCCACAGGGACTGGACTTTGCTGATTGGCTCTGAGTCCCTGTTGCACCTGAGCCCCGTCCCCCCACAACTGCTCTGGCCCCTGAAGTTTGTGGAGGGAAGCCCAAGACAGCCACCTCTATTTTGTGAGCCGCAGCATCTTCCCTGTGTCCTGATACAGCCCAGTGTTCAAGGATTGCAAAAAGACCTAGGTAAGGAGCCCTGGGTTTTTCTGGGTGAATAGTATTATTTGTTCAAAAGTGTTTATTTCAGCTACCTGTTTCTGTTTGACTGTGGACTCTCTGTGTTTCAGGCAGCCTGGCCTCTTTTAAAGTGGTGTTTTTTAAAATGTGTTTTTGCTGTAATTGTGTGAATTGCCTTGCTAGTTTGTGGCACATAACCCCCCCCCCCTTTTCTTCTAAGTGAAAAGGCTAAATACATCTTGCAGAGTGTGTTTTTAGGAAACTGTTTTAATCTGTTCCTGTGATTTAAATTGTGTTTAAAAACTGTCTACCCCCCTGTTTTTTGTCTTTAAAAAAGCTCAAATTCAGAGTGCGTGCCCAGCAGTATTCCAGTGTTTGTTTTTTAAACAATCTCTCCCTTACCTGGAAAGTAGACTCAGCTAGCTTGGAAGTGTGGATTCAGCCTGTCTGAATCCATGGAGTTTGTGAATAGAGCAGCAGTTTCCTTTCCCCCTGCCCACAGGGACTGGGCATAGCTGATTAACTCTCTGAGTCCCTGTTGCACCGATGCCCCGCCCCCCCCAACTGCTCTGGCCCCTTAAGTTTGTGGAGGGAGCCCAAGATAGCCATCTCCATTTTGCGAGCCTCAGCATCTTCCCTGTGTCCTGATACAGCCCAGTGTTCAAGGATTGCAAAAAGACCTAGGTAAGGAGCCCTGATATTTTTCTGGGTAAATAGTATTATTTGTTCAGTAGTGTTTCTTTCAGCTACCTGTGTCTGTTTTGCTGTGGACTCTCTGTGTTTCAGGCAGCCTGGCCTCTTTTATAGTAGTGTTTTTTTCAAATTAGTTTTTGCCTTGACTGTGAATTGCCTTGCTAGTTTGTTGCACATACTTCCCCTTTTTTCTTCTAAGTAAAAAGGCTACATACATTTTGCAGGGTGTGTTTTTAGGAGACTGTTTTAATCTGTTTCTGTGATTTAAATTGTGTTTAAAAACTGTCTGCCCCCCTGTTTTCTACCTTTAAAAAAGCCAGATTTCAGAGTGCACGCCCAGCAGTATTCCAGTGTTTGTTTTTTAAACAATCTCTCCCTTACCTGGAAAGTAGACTCTACTAGCTTGGAAGTGTGGATTCATCCTGTCTGTATTCAAGGAGATTCTGAATGGAGCAGCGGCTGCCTTTCCCCCTGCCACAGGGACTGGACTTAGCTGATTGGCTCTCTGAGTCCCTGTTGCACCTGAGCCCCGCCGTCCCACACATGCTCTGGCCCCTTAAGTTTGTGGAGGGAATCTCAAGACAGCCACCTCTATTTTGTGAGCCTCAGCATCTTCCCTGTGTCCTGATACAGCCCAGTGTTCAAGGATTGCAAAAAGACCTAGGTAAGGAGCCCTGAGATTTTTCTGGGTAAATATTACTATTTGTCAAAAGTGTTTATTTCAGCTACCTGTGTCTGTTTAACTGTGGAGTCTCTGTGTTTCAGGCAGCCTGGTCTCTTTTAAAGTGGTGTTTTTTTTAAATTCGATTTTTGCAGTGACTGAGTGAATTGCCTTGCTAGTTTGTGGCACATACCACCACCTTTTTTCTTCTAAGTAAAAAGGTTATATACATCTTGCAGAGTGTGTTTTTAGGAGACTGTTTTAATCTGTTTCTGTGATTGAAATTGTGTTTAAAAACTGTCTGCCACCCTGATCTTTGCCTTTAAAAATCCCTGATTTCAGAGTGCACGCCCAGCAGTATTCCATTGTTTCTTTTCGAAACAATCTCTCCCTTACTTGGAAAGTAGACTCTGCTTGCTTGGAAGTGTGGATTCAGCTTGTTTGTATTCAAGGAGATTCTGAATAGACCAGCAGCTGCCTTTCCCCCTGCCCACAGGGACTGGACGTAGCTGATTGGCTCTCTGAGTCCCTGTTGCACCTGAACCCCGCCCCCCCACTCCTGGTCTGGCCCCTTAAGTTTGTGGAGGGAAGCCAAAGGCAGCAACCTCCATTTTGCGAGCCTCAGCATCTTCCCTGTGTCCTGATACAGCCCAGTGTTCAAGGATTGCAAAAAGACCTAGGTAAGGAGCCCTGAGAATTTTCTGGGTAAATAGTATTATTTGTTCAAAAGGGTTTATTTCAGCTACCTGTGTCTGTTTAACTGTTAACTCTCTGTGTTTCAGGCAGCCTGGACTCTTTTAAAGTGTTTTTTTTTTTTTTTTTTTTTGCCGTGACTGTGTGAATTGCCTTGCTACTTTGTGGCACCTACCCCCCCCCCCCCTTTTGTCTTCTAAGTAAAAATGCTACATACATCATGCATAGTGTGTTTTTAGGAGACTGTTTAAATCTGTTTCTGTGATTTAAATTGTGTTTAAAAACTGTCTGCCCCCCTGCTTTCTACCTTTAAAAAAGCCAGATATAGGGTGCACGCTTAGCAGTATTCCAGTGTTTGTTTTTTAAACAATCTCTCCCTTACATGGAAATTAGACTCTGCTAGCTTGGAAGTGTGGATTCAGCCTGTCTGAATCCAAGGATTTTCTGAATAGAGCAGCAGTTTCCTTTCACCCTGCCACAGGGACTGGACGTATCTGATTGGCTCCCTGAGTCCCGGTTGCACCTGAGTCCCGCCCCCCCCTCATCTACTCTGGCCCCTTAAGTTTGTGGAGGGAAGCCCAAGACAGCCACCTCCATTTTGTGAGCCTCAGCATCTTCCCTGTGTCCTGATACAGCCCAGTGTTCAAGGATTGCAAAAAGACCTAGGTAAGGAGCCCTAAGATTTTTCTGGGTATATAGTATAATTTGTTCAAAAGTGTTTATATCAGCTACCTGTGTCTGTTTAACTGTGGACTCTCCGTGTTTCAGGCAGCCTGGTCTCTTTTAAAGTGGTGTTTTTTTTTAATGTGTTTTTGCCGTGACTGTGTGAATTGGCTTGCTAGTTTTTGCACCTACCCCCCCCTCCCTTTTTTCTTATAAGCAAAAAGGCTACACACATCTTGCAGAGTGAGTTTTTAGGAGACTGTTTAAATCTGTTTCTGTGATTTAAATTGTGTTTAAAAACTGTCTGCCCCCCTGTTTTCTACCTTTAAAAAAAACAGATTTCAGAGTGCACGCCCAGCAGTAGTCCAGTGTTAGTTTTTGAAACAATCTCTCCCTTATTTGGAAAGTAGACTTTGCTATCTTGGAAATGTGAATCCAGCCTGTCTGTATCCAAGGAGGTTCTGAATAGAGCAGCAGCTGTCTTTCCCCCTGCCTACAGGGACTGCACTTAGCTGATTGGCTCTCTGAGTCCCTGTTGCACCTGAGCCCCGTCCCCCCACACCTGCTCTGACCCATTAAGTTTGTGGGGGAAAGCCCAAGACAGCCACCTCCATTTTGTGAGCCTCAGCATCTTCCCTCTGTCCTGATACAGCCCAGTGTTCAAGGATTGCAAAAAGACCTAGGTAAGGAGCCCTGAGATTTTTCTGGGTGAATAGTATTATTTGTTCAAAAGTGTTTATTTCAGCTACCTGTTTCTATTTTACTGTGGACTCTCTGTGTTTCAGGCAGCCTGGCGTCTTTTAAAGTGGATTTTTTTTTACAATTCGTTTTTGTTGTGACTGTGTGAATTGCCTTGCTAGTTTGTGGCACATAGCCCCCCCCCTTTTCTTCTTAGTAAAAAGGCTACATACATCTTGCAGAGTGTCTTTTTAGGAGACTGTTTTAATCTGTTTCTGTGATTTAAATTGTGTTTAACAACTGTCTGCCCCCCTTTTTTTGCCTTTAAAAAAGCCTGATTTCAGAGTGCGCGCCCAGCAGTATTCCAGTGTTTGTTTTTTAAACAATCTCTCCCTTACCTGGAAAGTAGACTCTGCTAGCTTGGAAGTGTGGATTCAGCCTGTCTGAATCCATGGAGTTTGTGAATAGAGCAGCAGTTTCCTTTCCCCCTGCCCACAGGGACTGGATGTAGCTGATTGGCTCCCTGAGTCCCGGTTGCACCTGAGTCCCGCCCCCCACATCTACTTTGGCCCCTTAAGTTTGTGGAGGGAAGCCCAAGACAGCCCTCTCCATTTTGTGAGCCTCAGCATCTTCCCTGTGTCCTGATACAGCCCAGTTTTCAAGGATTGCAAAAAGACCTAGGTAAGGAGCCCTGAGATTTTTCTGGGTAAATAGTATAATTTGTTCAAAAGTGTTTATTTCAGCTACCTGTGTCTGTTTAACTGTGGACTCTATGTTTCAGTCATCCTGGTCTCTTTTAAAGTGGTGTTTTTTTTTTAATGTGTCTTTGCCGTGACTGTCTGAATTGCCTTGCTAGTTTTTGCACCTAACTCCCCTCCCTTTTTTCTTATAAGCAAAAAGGCTACATACATCTTGCAGAGTATGTTTTTAGGAGACTGTTTAAATCTGTTTCTGTGATTTAAATTGTGTTTAAAAACTGTCTTGCCCCCCTGTTTTCTACCTTTAAAAAAGCCAGATTTCAGAGTGCACGCCCAGCAGTATTCCAGTGTTTGTTTTTTAAACAATCTCTCCCTTACCTTGAAAGTAGACTCTGATAGCTTGGAAGTGTGGATTCAGCCTGTCTGTATCCAAGGAGATTCTGAATAGAGCAGCAGATGCCTTTCCTCTTGCCCACAGGGACTGGACGTAGCTGATTAACTCTCTGAGTCCCTGTTGCACCTCAGCCCCGCCCCCCACAACTGCTCTGGCCCCTTAAGTTTGTGGAGGGAAGCCCAAGACAGCCATCTCCATTTTGTGAGCCTCAGCATCTTCCCTGTGTCCTGATACAGCCCAGTTTTCAAGGACTGCAAAAAGACCTAGGTAAGGAGCCCTGAGATTTTTCTGGGTAAATAGTATTATTTCTTCAAAAGTGTTTATTTCAGCTACCTGTGTCTGTTTTACTGTAGACTCTCTGTGTTTCAGGCAGACTGGCCTCTTTTAAAGTGGTGTTTTTTTTTTAATTCATTTTTGCTGTGACTGTGTGAATTGCATTGCTAGTTTGTGGCACATAACTCCCCCCCCCCCTTTTTTCTGATAAGTAAAAAGGCTATATACGTCTTTCAGAGTGTGTTTTTAGGAGACTGTTTTAATCTGGTTCTGTGATTTAAATTCTGTTTAAAAACTGTCTGCCCCCCTGATCTTTGCCTTTAAAATTCTCCGATTTCAGAGTGCGCGCCCAGAAGTATTCCATTGTTTGTTTTTGAAACAATCTCTCCCTTACCTGGAAAGTAGACCCTGCTAGCTTGGAAGTGTGGATTCAGCCTGTCTGTATCCTAGGAGATTCTGAATAGAGCAGCAGCTGCCTTTCCCCCTGCCCACAGGGACTGGACTTAGCTGATTGGCTCTGAGTCCCTGTTGCACCTGAGCCCCGTCCCCCCACAACTGCTCTGTCCCCTGAAGTTTGTGGAGGGAAGTCCAAGACAGCCACCTCCATTTTGTGAGCCGCAGCATCTTCCCTGTGTCCTGATACAGCCCAGTGTTCAAGGATTGCAAAAAGACCTAGGTATTGAGCCCTGGGATTTTTCTGGGTGAACAGTATTATTTGTTCAAAAGTGTTTATTTCAGCTACCTGTTTCTGTTTTACTGTGGACTCTCTGTGTTTCAGGCAGCCTGACCTCTTTTAAAGTGGTGTTTTTTAAAATGTGTTTTTGCTGTAACTGTGTGAATTGCCTTGCTAGTTTGTGGCACATAACCCCCCCCCCCCTTTCCTTCTAAGTGAAAAGGCTACATACATCTTGCAGAGTGTGTTTTTAGGAAACTGTTTTAATCTGTTCCTGTGATTTAAATTGTGTTTAAAAACTGTCTACCCCCCTGTTTTTTGTCTTTAAAAATGCCAAAATTCAGAGTGCGTGCCCAGCAGTATTCCAGTGTTAGTTTTTTAAACAATCTCTCCCTTACCTGGAAAGTAGACTCTGCTAGCTTGGAAGTGTGGATGCAGCCTGTCTGAATCCATGGAGTTTGTGAATAGAGCAGCAGTTTCCTTTCCCCCTGCCCACAGGGACTGGACGTAGCTGATTAACTCTCTGAGTCCCTGTTGCACCGACGCCCCGCCCCCCCCAACTGCTCTGGCCCCTTAAGTTTGTGGAGGGAAGCCCAAGATAGCCACCTCCATTTTGCGAGCCTCAGCATCTTCCCTGTGTCCTGATACAGCCCAGTGTTCAAGGATTGCAAAAAGACCTCGGTAAGGAGCCCTGAGATTTTTCTGGGTAAATAGTATTATTTGTTCAGTAGTGTTTCTTTCAGCTACCTGTGTCTGTTTTGCTGTGGACTCTCTGTGTTTCAGGCAGCCTGGCCTCTTTTAAAGTGGTGTTTTTTTCAAATTAGTTTTTGCCGTGACTGTGAATTGCCTTGCTAGTTTGTTGCACATATTTCCCCTTTTTTCTTCTAAGTAAAAAGGCTACATACATTTTGCAGGGTGTGTTTTTATGAGACTGTTTTAATCTGTTTCTGTGATTTAAATTGTGTTTAAAAACTGTCTGCCCCCCTGTTTTCTACCTTTAAAAACCCCTATTTCAGAGTGCGCGCCCAGCAGTATTCCATTGTTTGTTTTTTAAACAATCTCTCCCTTACCTGAAAAGTAGACTCTGCCAACTTGGAAGTGTGGATTCCACCTGTCTGTTTCCAAGGAGATTCTGAATAGAGCAGCAGCTGCCTTTCCCTCTGCCCACAGGGACTGGACTTAGCTGATTGGCTCTCTGAGTCCCTGTTGCACCTCAGCGCCACCCCCCCACACCGGCTTTGGCCCCTTAAGTTTGTGGAGGGAAGCCCAAGACAGCCATCTCCATTTTGTGAGCCTCAGCATCTTCCCTGTGTCCTGATACAGGCCAGTTTTCAAGGATTGCATAAAGACCTAGGTAAGGAGCCCTGAGATTTTTCTGGGTAAATAGTATAATTTGTTCAAAAGTGTTTATTTCAGCTACCTGTGTCTGTTTAACTGTGGACTCTATGTTTCAGTCAGCCTGGTCTCTTTTAAAGTGGTGTTTTTTTTTAAATGTGTCTTTTCCGTGACTGTGTGAATTGCCTTGCTAGTTTTTGCACCTAACCCCCCTCCCTTTTTTCTTATAAGCAAAAAGGCTACATACATCTTGCAGAGTATGTTTTTAGGAGACTGTTTAAATCTGTTTCTGTGATTTAAATTGTGTTTAAAATCTGTCTTGCCCCCCTGTTTTCTACCTTTAAAAAAGCCAGATTTCAGAGTGCACGCCCAGCAGTATTCCAGTGTTTGTTTTTTAAACAATCTCTCCCTTACCTTGAAAGTAGACTCTGATAGCTTGGAAGTGTGGATTCAGCCTGTCTGTATCCAAGGAGATTCTGAATAGAGCAGCAGATGCCTTTCCTCTTGCCCACAGGGACTGGACGTAGCTGATTAACTCTCTGAGTCCCTGTTGCACCTCAGCCCCGCCCCCCACAACTGCTCTGGCCCCTTAAGTTTGTGGAGGGAAGCCCAAGACAGCCATCTCCATTTTGTGAGCCTCAGCATCTTCCCTGTGTCCTGATACAGCCCAGTTTTCAAGGATTGCAAAAAGACCTAGGTAAGGAGCCCTGAGATTTTTCTGGGTAAATAGTATTATTTCTTCAAAAGTGTTTATTTCAGCTACCTGTGTCTGTTTTACTGTAGACTCTCTGTGTTTCAGGCAGACTGGCCTCTTTTAAAGTGGTGTTTTTTTTAATTCATTTTTGCTGTGACTGTGTGAATTGCATTGCTAGTTTGTGGCACATAACTCCCCCCCCCTTTTTTCTGATAAGTAAAAAGGCTATATACGTCTTTCAGAGTGTGTTTTTAGGAGACTGTTTTAATCTGGTTCTGTGATTTAAATTGTGTTTAAAAACTGTTTGCCACCCTGATCTTTGCGTTTAAAAATCCCTGATTTCAGAGTGCGCGCCCAGCAGTATTCCATTGTTTGTTTTTCAAACAATCTCTCCCTTACTTGGAAAGTAGACTCTGATAGCTTGGAAGTGTGGATTCAGCCTGTCTGTATCCAAGGAGATTCTGAATAGAGCAGCAGCTGCCTTTCCCTCTGCCCACAGGGACTGGACTTAGCTGATTGGCTCTCTGAGTCCCTGTTGCACCTCAGCGCCACCCCCCCACACCGGCTTTGGCCCCTTAAGTTTGTGGAGAGAAGGCCAAGACAGCCACCTCCAGTTTGTGATCCTTAGCATCTTCCCTGTTTCCTGATACAGCCCAGTGCTCAAGGATTGCAAAAAGACCTAGGTAAGGAGCACTGAGATTTTTCTGGGTAAATAGTATTATTTGTTCAAAAGTGTTTATTTCAGCTACCTGTTTCTGTTTTACTGTGGACTCTCTATGTTTCAGGCAGCCTGGTGTATTTTAAAGTGGATTTTTTTTTACAATTCGTTTTTGTTGTGACTGTGTGATTTGCCTTGCTAGTTTGTGGCACATACCCCCACCTTTTTTCTTCTAAGTAAAAAGGTTATATACATCTTGCAGAGTGTGTTTTTAGGGCACTGTTTTAATCTGTTTCTGTGATTGAAATTGTGTTTAAAAACTGTCTGCCACCCTGATCTTTGCGTTTAAAAATCCCTGATTTCAGAGTGCGCGCCCAGCAGTATTCCATTGTTTGTTTTTCAATCAATCTCTCCCTTACTTGGAAAGTAGACTCTGCTTGCTTGGAAGTGTGGATTCAGCTTGTTTGTATTCAAGGAGATTCTGAATAGAGCAGCAGCTGCCTTTCCCCCTGCCCACAGGGACTGGACTTAGCTGATTGGCTCTGAGTCCCTGTTGCACCTGAGCCCCGTCCCCCCACAACTGCTCAGGCCCCTGAAGTTTGTGGAGGAAAGCCCAAGACAGCCACCTCCATTTTGTGAGCCGCAGCATCTTCCCTGTGTCCTGATACAGCCCAGTGTTCAAGGATTGCAAAAAAACCTAGGTAAGGAGCCCTGGGATTTTTCTGGGTGAATAGTATTATTTGTTCAAAAGTGTTCATTTCAGCTACCTGTTTCTGTTTTACTGTGGACTCTCTGTGTTTCAGGCAGCCTGGCCTCTTTTAAAGTGGTGTTTTTTAAAATGTGTTTTTGCTGTAACTGTGTGAATTGCCTTGCTAGTTTGTGGCACATAACCCCCCCCCTTTCCTTCTAAGTGAAAAGGCTACATACATCTTGCAGAGTGTGTTTTTAGGAAACTGTTTTAATCTGTTCCTGTGATTTAAATTGTGTTTAAAAACTGTCTACCCCCCTGTTTTTTGTCTTTAAAAAATCCCAAATTCAGAGTGCGTGCCCAGCAATATTCCAGTGTTTGATTTTTAAACAATCTCTCCCTTCCCTGGAAAGTAGACTCTGCTAGCTTGGAAGTGTGGATTCAGCCTGTCTAAATCCATGGAGTTTGTGAATAGAGCAGCAGTTTCCTTTCCCCCTGCCCACAGGGACTGGACGTAGCTGATTAACTCTCTGAGTCCCTGTTGCACCGACTCCCCGCCACCCCAACTGCTCTGGCCCCTTAAGTTTGTGGAGGGAAGCCCAAGATAGCCACCTCCATTTTGCGAGCCTCAGCATCTTCCCTGTGTCCTGATACAGCCCAGTGTTCAAGGATTGCAAAAAGACCTAGGTAAGGAGCCCTGAGATTTTTCTGGGTAAATAGTATAATTTGTTCAGTAGTGTTTCTTTCAGCTACCTGTGTCTGTTTTGCTGTGGACTCTCTGTGTTTCAGGCAGCCTGGCCTCTTTTAAAGTGGTGTTTTTTTCAAATTAGTTTTTGCCGTGACTGTGAATTGCCTTGCTAGTTTGTTGCACATACTTCCCCTTTTTTCTTCTAAGTAAAAAGGCTACATACATTTTGCAGGGTGTGTTTTTAGGAGACTGTTTTAATCTGTTTCTGTGATTTAAATTGTGTTTAAAAACTGTCTGCCCCCTGTTTTTTGCCTTTAAAAAAGCCCAATTTCAGAGTGCGCACCCAGCAGTATTGCAGTGTTTTTTTTTTTTCTAAACAAATGTTTATTGTTTTTCAGACATATATAGAAAAGGAAGGAAAAAACAGGTTCAAGTACAAGGCAAGGACGCATAGAATTTGTACATCTTATCATTGTTTTAGTATCGTTGTTAGCCATCAACAGTAATGGATTGTGGTGTTATCAGCAGATATAGCCACCGTAGTGTCCCCTTGAAACATTAAGTATCTTATTACGTATCTGGTTTATGTCATCAATTCTAGCCATCGTCCCCATATCTTTTCAAATTTGTGTGGGCACCATCTAGGCTCAAATACCAGTTTCTCCTGATTGGCACACCAATCCACACCCTTCCTCCATTTCTGGATCAACTGGCCTTATGGGGACGTCCACGCTGCAGCAATATCTCTGTTAGCGACTAATAATGCCATAGCTGTCAGTGTTAGTTTAGCATGTGTTCCTCCCATTTCTTCCTTTACCTCCAATAGGATTAGCTTAGCTGATGTTTGTATTTCTTGACCCAGTGCCCTTCCTAAATCTCGGATCACCCCTTCCCAGTACTTTTGTATTTTTTGACAGGTCCATACCATGTGAAAGAAGTCTGCTGGTTCATTCGGGCATCTTGGGCATTTGGCAGAAGGGCAGGATCCCATTTTGTGTAGTTTCGATGGTGTCAGATAGGCCCCATATAAATAATAGAATTGTATCATGCGGAACCTCGCAGATATTGCCAATACCTTGGGCGCCATCAAGGCTTCCATCCATTCCGTTTCTTCTAGGGGTCCGAGTCATGATTCCCACTTAGTCCTAAAAATGACTAAGTTATCAGGAGTGTTTTGTAAAGTTGAGAAATTCCTTTCCCCTCCATATTTCCCATGAGTATTTTGGCTTCCAGTGGGTTAAAGTCCAGTATAGGGCTTGTGGTGGGCAGATGGGTTTGCAGTGCGTGTCTTAGTTGAAGGTATCTAAAGAACTGTGTCTGGTTTAATTGAAATTCTGCTTGTAGGTCTTGGAACGATTTCATGGACCTCCCTTTCCATATGTTCCCAACCAGGGAAATGCCTATTAGGTCCCATGTTGCGAATCCCTCCAGCGTGGTGGAGGCATACATCCATTTCCTTCTCCATAGCGGAGTCTGGAGGGTGATAACGGTATTCCAGTGAGTGTGGCGTAACGCGGCTCGCCATGCCAGGAAGACCACTTTGGTTGTTTCCTCCATGTCACGAGGAAGCGAGGCTCCATACAGCATGTCAAGAACCTGTGGAAACCCCAGGAGTGTCAATTCTGTCTTATACGCCGGGTCTTCCCAGCCCCCATTAAACCAGTCATGGACCACTATCAATTGGGTAGCCAGGTAATGTAGATAGGGATCTGACGCACCCAAACCTCCATCATACATTCCTCTCCGGCAATGTTGTATCGCTACTCAATGTCTATTACCTCTCCATAGAAATCTTCCGGTGATGGTTTTGAGATTATTGAACCAGAAATGGGGGATGAGGATGGGAACATTTTGGAATATGTATAGGAGTCTTGGCAAGATCATCATTTTGTATATGGACACCCGCCCCATCACATTCAAGGGGAGGGTTTGCCATCTCTGCATGTCCGCTTTGATTCTTGTTAGCAGAGAAGATAGATTTTTGGCCCATGTTAATTCGGGCAAAAGGCTTACCCAGATCCCTAGGTATTTAAAACGTAATTTGCTTATGGGTATGGTATTTTGCCAGTCGAAGCAATCACGTGTGTTTGCTAGCGGGATCATGATTGATTTGGTGGAGTTCAACCTGAGATTAGTTCGTATTTCCTTAGAAGGCAAAGGCTCCTTGGACCCGTTATACTGGGTTCCTCCAAATATAGCAGAACATCATCTGCATATAGAGCTATCCTGTCTTCATGAGATGGACCCCATTTCCATCCTCGGTATACTGAGCCTGCTCTGATCATCTGGGCTAGAGGCTCAATGGACAGGGTAAACAAAAGAGGGGATAGGGGACATCCCTGTGGAGTATCTCTGCGGATGTCGAACCTGTGGGATATGGTCCCATTAACCTGTACACAGGCCGTAGGGTTAGTGTATAATGCTTTAATTAGGTGGCAAAGATGTTTTTCTATGCCTGCCTGTCGGAGCACCAGTAGAAGGAATCCCTAGTCAACCGAATCAAAAGCCTTTTCAAAATCTATGAGCAAGAGGGCCAGGATTTGGGGCAACCGGCGTCTCTCCGCCAAGGCTACGTGTAGCAGGCGGATACAGTGTCGTGTACTGCGGGTTGCCATAAACCCACATTGGTCAGGATGGATTAGCTGCGGCAGGACCCTTTTGATGCGAGTTGCAAGGATAGAGGTAAACATTTAAATTTCTGTGTTAATCAATGATATTGGTCTGTAATCTGCGCAGTGAGGCTAAGGGGGCTGGGTTTTGGGGAGCACCACAATCATGGCTGTATCTAGTTTAGGAGGAAAGGATCCACCTTTTCCTATTTCTGCGAAATGGAGTAGGAGACGGGGTCAGGTCTTCACTAAACACCTTATAATATTCTGGGGGGAACTCACCGGGACCAGGCGTCTTGCCAGCGTTTAATGTCGAGATTGCCGCCCCAATTTCTTCTCCTCTAATGGGTTCCTCTAAAAGCTGTGCTTCTATCATAGGTAATTGTGGGAGGGGTATCTCCTGAAGTAGTTGATGTGTTTGATGTGAATCTATTTGTGTAGACGCTTGGTACAGTGTATGATAATAATTGGCAAAAGCATTCACAATTTCGGTATGACCCGCAACCAGGGCCCCATCCCCGTCATAAATTTCAGGGACGATCTTGGAGGCCTGATTGCGGGAGATCAACCAATACAGCATCTTCCCGGTCTTGTCCCCCCAGCCATATATCCTTCCAGTGCTGGCCCTCCATAAATGTTTCGCGGCCTCCAGGGATTGACCCCATATTTCCTCTCAGATTAGGAGGAGTTGTCGCATCAGTTTCTCGCTTGGGTTTATTACGTTGTCTCTTTCGAGGTTTATTGCTCGGAGCTCTAGCTGTGTGATATGTAGTGCTTTGGCACGTTCCTGATTACGTATCAGATTTTTAGCCATACCTCTTAATACCGCCTTCCCTGCCGCCCATAGATTGCCCTCCGAGGTTACTGAGCCCTCGTTTAAGTGGAAGTATTCTGCTTGTGCCTGACGTAATTGTTCCTTAAAGTGTTCATCTTGGAGATACCATGCGTTTAGCCGCCACATGGGGCGACGCCAGGGGCGGGCCGGGCCTAGTATGACCTGGAGAGGGTCATGGTCAGAGACTCCTCTGGCTAGAATATTGACGTGTGAGAGGGTTGTACAATCTGTGCTCGGAAGAAGAATCAGGTCTATTCTGGATTTGGAGCCATGGGCTGCTGAGGTGTGGGTGAATTGTCTCTGCCTCTGATGCCATATCCGCCAGGCGTCACATAATCCCGTGGCAGATAACCACCCTTTAATTTTGGTTGCCAGTGTACGTCTATATGTGGTGAGTGGGCCGTCTACATCTAAGGTCGGGTCCAGGGTTGCGTTGAAGTCGCCACCTAGTATAGTCTGCCCAGGGGGTGGGTCAGAGAGAAGTTTTGTGAGTGGCTGGAGGGTTGAGCTGACCAGGGAGGGAGGGGCGTAAATACTTATTATATTAAACGTGAACCTTTCTACCTTACCGGTAATGGCTACAAACCGCCCCTGTTGGTCTCTCCGTACTTGGATGTGTGTCATAGGGAAGGTACAATGCAATAATATGGCTACTCCTCGTGACCCACGTGTGTATCCCGCATGGTACACTCTATCAAATCATCGACGAATCAGGAATGGGTATTTATCCCCCAAAAGGTGGGTTTCCTGCAACATGAGTATTTCTGGATGGTATCTATGTATGAAGGTGAATACTGCAGTACGTTTAATTTTGTCTAGGAGCCCGTTGATGTTCCATGACATAATTTGTACTTGATTCATGGGGGGTGTGTGATTGTAGGTGGAATTTTACAGTTGTTGAGCCAACATTTTGCTCCTAGTTTTTGCGACTCTGAAGGACTTATCTTTCTATCTTCCTGCTGCTGATTCTCAGACTCTATTATATCTGTTGAGTCATTAAGCATCCTGCCCTGTGCTTCAATTAAAAAAAAATATGAATCTTGCCTTCGCACACAAATTCTAGCATTGGCCTTTAGAACGAGGCTGGAACCTCCTTGCCCCCCAACTCCCTCCCCACCCCATACTTCGCCCCAGAAGCATCTGTCGCCCATATACATAGCCCCTCACTTCTAAAACTGGTGAGATGGCTTTTGAGTGGTAAGGCTGTGGTATTGGTGGCGGTGGACCCCTCCCTAGTATCGGATCATGCATAAATGTATAATACTCGATGTGTGATCAAGTTAGGCATAACGGTTCTATTTCTGTGTTCATTGTCTTAAGTCTTTCCCAGAATAAGTTCCACCTATGCAGTCACAGGATTGGACTACGGGACAAGTCAGAGTCTTCTTGTGTCTCTAGCTGGATCTTGGTTGTGTCCTGTAGTTTCAGGCTTGTCAGGGTGGCTTTGGAATTCTCTTTTGATTGTGGGTGTCTGGGTTCCGATCGATGAGACCCGGGAGGGGAGTCCGAGCTTGATCTATGTCTTCCTCTTCGTTTCCGAGAGCGTGTGCGCTGACTGCGCATCGGTTGTTGCCCCCTTGGGTGAGCTGGTGTTGTCTTAAGCGTTGGCCGTGATCCTGTTCTGTGCATATCTAGTGGGGTTTCTCCCATTAGCCAGGTCCATGCCGCGGTCGGCTGCTCAAAGAAGTAGGTTTCATTATTATAGATCACCAGGAGTCTGGCTGGAAACAGGAGATGATACTGGATGTCCATTGATCTAAGCTTTTGTTTCACTTCCATGAACGTGCGGCGTTGTTGCTGTACCTCTAATGTGTAATCTGGGAAAAGGAGTACTTTCGTTCCATTGCAGAGGAGGTCTCCCCTGGAGCGAGCCTCCCTCAGGACCAGGTCTCTGTCTTTGAAGTTGAAGAGGCAGATTATTACTGCCATGGGTGGGGAGCCGGGTGGAGACCTTGCGTGCAGCGACCTATGGGCTTGTTCGATTGTGAACCATGGCGTGAAGTGGTCTGCTGGCAACCAGGACCGGAACCACTCCTCTAGGAACTTATCCAATGATGATTCTGCAGTGAGCTTGGGAAGACCCACTAGGTGAAGATTGTTACATCGAGATCTGTTTTTGGCGTCTTCAGCCTTCCTGTGTAGATCTGAGGTACGTTTGGTCAGCATTGAGATTTGGGTTTTTAGAGTTGTTATTTCATCTTCTGCCGTGAAGATTCTCGACTCGGCCTCTGTGATTCGGGATACTGCATTGCGGAGATCTTAACGGATCAGGGCGACATCCACTCCGACATCCCCTATTTTTGATTCGACTGCTGTCTGGGAGGCCTGAATCGCCTGAAGGATCTCCGCCAGGTCGCTGGACGATGTTTGTGAGTTGGGCCTTCCGACTGTGTGCCCACTGTACCTGTGGTGAATTGGTCCATACGACTTTGTGCCGTTGTTTGTTTGATCGCTTTGTCTTTGCCCATGATGTTGGGTGTGGTTCTAACCTGTCTAGGGTTGCAGTGATCGGTCAATTTAGTTTTGCCCTATTGTAGGGCCTGATGGGAGATCTCTGGGGATCTAATCTGATTCCCCCTGTGGTATATCCTAATTTATGAATCTATTAGATACTTCCAGGGGTATTGGGGGAACACGGTTTTGCAGAGTTTATTTCATCCTACTGTTTTGTTTTGTTATTGTCCTATCCCCTTCTATGTCCTTTACCCCGGCGGCATTATTATTCACTCGATATGGTCCCGGGACTCCTCCCCGGCCAGCCGGTAAGGATGCCTGACGTCCGGAAGAGGGGCGGTCAGAGAATAAGGAAAGGGTGAAAAGGGAGGCACTCCTTGTAATCCCTAATGTGTCACCTTCAGATTGCACCCCACTGTGGTCCGAAGGATGGAGATAGGGCCCCTCTCTGCTCACGGGGCCCGAAGGTCCAGATTCACATCTCGGTATCCCAGTGTTTGTCCCAGCTCACGTTAGTGGTTGCTGCTTGTTACTGCTACTTAATTTCTTCTTTCCTCTCTCCCGGGGAGACCAGTGGGGAGCGTGTCACTGCAACACGGTCCGTAGTTGGCCGCCCTCGAGGCGATGTAATGTCTAGGCCCCGGACTGCAGCCAGACCCAGGATCCAAAACCCTCTCCCGGGCTCCAGCCGGGGGGCCTCTCGCTGCCATGGAGTCTCTTATCTCGGGGGGAAGGTGGGCAACGAGCCCACCGGTTCGGTCTTCCGGTTGATCACACCTGTGGTAGGCCCTCCATCCCGGCCCCGCGTCCCAGCCTATAGCAGAATCAGCAGGGGTCCCGGTGCCCCGGCGAGCACCTGTCCGCTCAGGTGGCCCTCCTAGCGGTCTGCAGGTCCTCCTCCTAATATCGGGCGCTGGGCCTGCCAGGCCCAGCACAATTCGCGGCTGAGCACCCAGGCCTCCGGCCCACGGAGCGCCCCGACCCCCTTACCAGCCCTCGGTCACCACGGGAAGGGGGGGGGGAAATCAGGGGGACCAGAGAATCACGGCACTGCCGTCCCGGGCCTACCTTGATTTCTCCCAGTCACAGCGGCCCCGGCCGCAACCCGCACCTTCTCTGGCTCGGAGTCCGCAGCCCTGCCTCCAGGCTGTCCGGGCCACCGCCACCTTTCCGCCGCAGCGGGCCACGCCTCAGGTCTGTCCCTCAGCCACCATCTTGATCGGGGGAAGCAGCGGTCGAACGCTGGGCAGCCAAAACCTCTGTCTCACGGGGCCGGGAGGGCCGGGAACCCGCTACTCGAGACAGGGCACGATAAAGGAACCCCGTTGAAGCTTTCACGGTGTTGATGTGAACGGATAGCGATTTTATGAGAGGCGGATGACGGAGGGGTCCTGAGCACTACAAAAGTGCGACCACCATCTTGACGCTCTGGCCACGCCCCCTTCAGTGTTTGTTTAAAAAACAATCTCTCCCTTACGTGGAAAGTAGACTCTGCTAGCTTGGAAGTGTGGATTCAGCCTGTCTGTATCCAAGGAGATTCTGATTAGAGCAGCAGCTGCCTTTACCCCTGCCCACAGGGACTGGACTTAGCTGATTGGCTCTCTGAGTCCCTGTTGCCACTGAGCCCCATCCCCCCACACCTGCTCTGGCCCCTTTAGTTTGTGGAGGGAAGCCCAAGGCAGCCACCTCCATTTTGTGAGCCTCAGCATCTTCCCTGTTTCCTGATAGAGCCCAGTGTTCAAGGATTGCAAAAAGACCTTGGTAAGGAGCCCTGAGAATTTTCTGGGTAAATAGAATTATTTGTTCAAAAGTGTTTATTTCAGCTACCTGTGTCTGTTTTACCATGGACTCTCTGGGTTTCAGGCAGCCTGGCCTCTTTTAAAGTGGTGTTTTTTTTTTTAATTCATTTTTGCTGTTACTGTGTGAATTGCCTTGCTAGTTTGTGCTACATAACCCCCCTCCCTCTTTTATCTTCTAAGTAAAAAGGCTACACACATCTTGCAGAGTGTGTTTTTAGGGGACTGTTTTAATCTGTTTCTGTGATTTAAATTGTGTTTAGAAACTGTCAGCCCCCCTGTTTTTTGCCTTTAAAAAAGCCCGATTTCAGAGTGCGTGCCCTGCAGTATTCCAGTGTTTGTTTTTTAAACAATCTCTCCCTTAACTGGAAAGTAGACTCTGCTAGCTTGGAAGTGTGGATTCAGCCTGTCTGTATCCAAGGAGATTCTGAATAGAGCAGCAGCTGCCTTTCCCCCTGCCCACAGGGACTGGACTTAGCTGATTGGCTCTCTGAGTCCCTGTTGCACCTGAGCCCCGGGCGCCCCCACACCTGCTCTGACCCCTTAAGTTTGAGGAGGGAAGCCCAAGACAGCCACCTCCATTTTGTGAGCCTCAGCATCTTCCCTGTGTCCTGATACAGCCCACTGTTCAAGGATTGCAAAAAGACCTAGTTAAGGAGCCCTGAGATTTGTCTGTGTAAATAGTATGATTTGTTCAAAAGTGTTTATTTCAGCTACCTGTGTCTGTTTTACTGTGGACTCTGTGTTTCAGGCAGCCTGGCCTCTTTTAAAGTGGTGTTTTTTTTTTTATTCATTTTTGCTGTGACTGTGTGAATTGCCTTGCTAGTTTGTGGCACATAACCCCCCTCCCCCTGTTATCTTCTAAGTAAGAAGGCTACATACATCTTGCAGAGTGTGTTTTTAGGAGACTGTTTTAATCTGCTTCTGTGATTTAAATTGTGTTTCAAAACTGTCTGCCCCCCGTTTTCTACCTTTAAAAACCCCGATTTCAGAGTACGCGCCCAGCAGTATTCCAGTGTTTGTTTTTTAAACAATCCCTCCCTTATCTGAAAAGTAGACCCTGCTAGCTTGGAAGTGTGGATTCAGCCTGTCTGTATCCTAGGAGATTCTGAATAAAGCAGCAGCTGCCTTTCCCTGTGCCCACAGGGACTGGACTTAACTGATTGGCACTCGGAGTCCTTGTTGCACTTGTGCCCCACCCCCCTACACCTGCTCTGGCCCCTTTAGTTTGTGGAGGGAAGCCCAAGACATCCACCTCCATTTTGTGAGCCTCAGCATTTTCCCTGTGTCCTGATACAGCTCAGTGTTCAAGGATTGCAAAAACACCTAGGTAAGGAGCCCTGAAATGTTTCTGGGTAAATGGTATTATTTGTTCAAAAGTGTTTATTTCAGCTACCTGTGTCTGTTTTACTGTGGACTCCCCGTGTTTCAGGCAGCCTGGCCTCTTTTAAAGTGGTGTTTTTGTTTAATTTGTTTTTGCCGTGACTGTGTGAATTGCCTTGCTAGTTTGTGGCACATAACCCCCCTCCCCCTTTTATCTTCTAAGTAAAAAGGCTACATACATTTTGCAGAGTGTGTTTTTAGGAGACTGTTTTAATCTGTTACTGTGATTTAAATTGTGATTAAAAACTGTTTGCCCCCCTGTTTTGTGCCTTTAAAAAAACCTGATTTGAGAGTGCGCTCCTAGCAGTATTCCAGTGTTTGTTTTTTAAATACTCTCTCCCTTACCTGAAAAGTAGACTCTGCTAACTTGGAAGTGTGGATTCAGCCTGTCTGTATCCAAGGAGATTCTAAATAGAGCAGCAGCTGCCTTTCCCCCTGCCACAGGGACTGGACTTAGCTGATTGGCTATCTGAGTCCCTGTTGCACCTGAGCCCCGCCGTCCCACACATGCTCTGGCCCCTTAAGTTTGTGGAGGGAAGCCCAAGACAGCCACCTCCATTTTGTGAGCCTCAGCATCTTCCCTGTGTCCTGGTACAGCCCAGTGTTCAAGGATTGCAAAAAGACCTAGGTAAGGAGCCCTGAGATTTTTCTGGGTGAATAGTATTATTTGTTCAAAAGTGATTATTTCAGCTACCTGTTTCTGTTTTACTGTGGAGTCTCTGTGTTTCAGGCAGCCTGGCCTCTTTTAAAGTGGTGTTTTTTTTAAATGTGTTTTTACTATGACTGTGTGAATTGCCTTGCTAGTTTGTCGCACCCCCCCCCTTTTTTCTTCTAAGTAAAAAGGCTACATACATCTTGCAGAGTGTGTTTTTAGGAGACTGTTTAATCTGTTTCTGTGATTTAAATTGTGTTTAAAAACTGTCTCCCCCCCTGTTTTCTGCCTTTAACAAATCCCGATTTCAGAGTGCGCGCTCAGCAGTATTCCAGTGTTTGTTTTTTAAACAATCTCTCCCTTACCTGGATAGTAGACTCTGCTAGCTTGGAAGGGTGGATTCAGCCTGTCTGTATCCAAGGAGATTCTAATTAGAGCAGCAGCTACGTTTCCCCGTGCCCACAGGAACTGGACTTAGCTGATTAACTTGAACTCAGTCATCTTATCTTTGTCTGAATAAGAGGAATGGCTAAAGATGCCAAAATTTAAATGTACACCAGAAATTCTTTATTGTAAATCTTCTCAGTCATTTATGAAATAGCTGGAACTGTGTAAAAATTACATTACCTCTTGTTATGGTGATCATACACAGCACAAGACTCAGGTGCAGGATTAGCTTGTGAGACTTAGATAACCAAAGGGAGACCTGGAAATAGTGCTTGAATGTGGGACGGTGTGAGAATACTGCTGAACCTGCTGCCACCTCACCCTGGGATCCTGTCACTCCAGTTGGAGGACAACACCTGCACCACCAGTCAGTGAGCTCATGTTCCGGCACCTGAACAGTTGCCCAATGATATCATGCAGGAAGATCAAAGGTATAGCTATCAGTCTAGCTGAGTGCTTAGATATTTTGCCTGCTGTGGCAACAATGATTGAAGCCTGAGGCTGCTGAAAGAAATCCCTCCTCCTGTACCCTTGAAGTTGACCTGCTCTCAAGCTGTATTCTTGACACATCTGTCCACTCAAGTTAGGGGTTGCTTGCTGCAATCAAGCCCAGATAGGGGATAGCAGCGCAGAAGGACTGACAGGTGAATCACTAGTAGATGACAGCATTGTTCATGATGGCATGTAGAAGCAGGGCACTAGTATACATTCTATCCATTGACAACAGTATTCAGAGTGACAGCAGCAAAAGCTGACAGTATATAATAGCTGACAGTATACAATAGCTGACAGTATATAATGACGAGCATGAGCTACAGGACATAGCAGGATTAAGACATACAGGCAATGAAAGTAAAACTAAGTTATAGCACAGGACTCCAGGCTATGAATAAGCAGGAGTTGTTGTAGGAAAATCTCCCTTTTTGATATGTCATCCCCACTTTTTGCCTAGTATTTGGTGCAATTTTGACTGAGTGCACCGAGTTCCTCAGGAACCTCTACATTTAGCACATGCAGGTTGTCGTTTTAAGATTGGAACCCACCTGTTGGTCCCTCCTGATGGAAACCCCAGTCCTCACCTGCAGCATCTTTTGGACTGGATCGATCACCACTGAGAACTTTACACCATACTATACCTCTGTACCCAGCCGCCCCAGTACCACCTGGCGTGACCTCTTGGTGTGGTCCGGAACCTTGCACAATACTTAACTAAAGTCCAGGAGATTGGCCTGGTAAGTCACTGTATTATACCTGAATGCAGTACTTTTTTCTCTCCATAGGATAACTGTGCAATTTTCAGATGCAGTAATGTCGACTTTTGAAATCTACAAATATTTTTTGCAAAAAGTTACTTACCAGAGTGTATTGATTTTAGTGCCTAGACATATAAATATAATTATTGTAAATTGGTGTGGATCTCCTTCTTGACTCGTGTGTCATTTATTGACTGTTTGCTTATGGTAAATATCTACCACTTCTCTCTGATAAGCTTAAGGCTGCTCAACCACACTACCCCCAAGAGAGCACCTTGGGATTGCTAGAGCAAGCCCCCGTCCACTAGTAAAGGAACACCTGGCCTCTTTGCAAGATATATCCCATTTTGATATATAAAGAGCCAGCTTCCTACAGTTGTGGTAACAGCATGACTCAGTGTTGCCACTTCAGAAGTTTTATTATATTTCAGAAGCATCTCTAACAGCATACTAAGTAAATGAGTGTGCATACACAACAATTGTCAGAATGCTACTGCAGTGAGAGGGGCAGTAGCACTCACAATTTCACCAATATACCCATTTCAAATGATTTAGCACCTGCTTCAAAGAACTTTTGTCAGCGATAAAAGTTTGCACTAGATTTCATGTTGAGCCTGTACTAAATGGATATTAGGATTGTACTGATGCTATCTACTATGAACAAGGGAAGCATAATGGTGCTGTGAAGAGCTACTTGTTCTATGAGGAAATAAAGCTGGCACTGGAGGGGACAATATTAAGTGAAACGTTTTTTGGTACCTGCAAGATCAACCAGAATTGGCGTCGCCCACACATGGAGACAGTCAGCTATCTGCTGAAAAATAGGGTAAAAATAATAGTCAAAATGTGCAGCAAAGTTTCCCTTAATATCACTGCTAGCTGCTGGTTTGCACATCACTCATTTTGCCATCTCCCATTTCACACACTCCTCTTTCCCATCTATCACATTCTCCTTTTAGTTCTTCCCCACACCTTTCTTTCCTCTATATTCACACCTTCTTGCTCTGTCACTATTCTCCGTCTTGTCTCTTTCTCCACAATACATTTTCTTGATCTCTCATCCTTTCTCCAACCTTTTCCTCTGAGGTCCCTATCAAAGACAGGCCAGGTTAGAGAGGCCTGTGGTAATCCCACAGATTAAAAGCTGGTCTCTAGTATTTCCTTCCCCGCAAAAGTTTAGAATTTTGTTTTTACATTGTATTCAAATAATATTAATAGAGCTTAAGTCTGCCTTTGACCAGGCTCAATGCAGCAACTCGACTCATGCCCAGTTATGAGCCACATAGTGCAAGCGCAGACAGTGTGCACTTGCTCTGTGTGCCCATAACTGGGCTGCAGTGCGCACTCAGCCCAAAGAGGTCATGTCAGTGTGAAGCCACTGCACGGGGCTGCATCGGCATCTGCTATAGATCCAGGCCTCCCATCCTTAGCAGCCTGGGATAGAGCGGGGCAGAGAGCCAGGCCGCTGAAAATGAGGACCCAGGTAAGACCCTCATGTCAGCATCTCTTCTGTGGGCACACAGCAGGGGCAGGCCGGTGCACAAGAGGCCTGAAACAGCAGCTTTCTCTGCCTACGACCCTGACCATAGGCAGCAAAACCTGCGGTTTGAGGCCCCTTGGGCACCAGTCTGCCCCATGTGCATTGCACAAGGGGCAAGATGGTGCACAAGAGGCCTGAAACTGCAGCTTTCGCTGTCTACAGCATGGGCCTGAATGAACCTTCTCTGAAGTGCAAAGCGGGTTCAGACCTGGCTTAGTCTCAGTATCCGTTCATCCTCCTGTGATCCTAGGGAAATCACTTAATATCCCTGTGCATAAAAAAAAAAAATGTATGTGACCTGGTGTAATGTAACTATTGCTCATGTAGAGCGCCCTATTACCTTCAGTCCAAGGTTGTGCTATATAAAACTGAAAATATATATATATATGTATCAACTTAGTCTGTGAATGAGCTTTTTTCTTCAAGAAGATATTGACTGCGTGAGAGAGAGTGTCACTCTTTCTGGATGTGCTGGAACTAATTTACACAACGCAGGAATTCATTTATCTCTTCTAGGTATTCAGCCACATTTTTTGAGGTGCCACTGACTTCAGTTTTGGATTCTTATACTTAATCACACAAGCACTGAGATGTGGTTCTCGATCCTAGACAGTCTTCATATTTTGATTGCTATGTTTGCAGCAACCCTCTAGATATATCATATTTTGGCTGCCTTCACCTTGTCAAGTTCTAAGTAGGGGCCCTAGTTTTAAACTGGTGGGGATTGGGGGGTGGGATTTTTTTTGTGGGGGGGGGAATCACAATTTCATGGGGATAGTGTAAGGAAATGTCTCCTTGGCATGGTTACCCCCTGACTTTTTGCCTTTGCTGATGCCAAGTTATGATTTGGAAGTGTGCTGAGACCCTGCTAACCAGGCCCCAGCACCAGTCTTCTTTCCCTAAACTGTACATCTGTCTCCACAATTGGCACAACCCTGGCATCCAGGTAAGTCCCTTGTAACTGGTACCAAGCGCCCTTATGCCAGGGAAGGTCTATAAGGGCTGCAGTATGTCTCATGCCACCCTATGGGCCCTTCACTAAGCACAGACACACTGCTCGCCAGCTTGTGTGTGCTGATGGGGAGAAAATGACTGTCGACATGGCACTCCCCTCAGAGTGCCATGCCAACCTCACACTGCCTGTGGCATAGGTAAGTCACCCCTCTAGCAGGCCTTACAGCCCTAAGGCAGGGTGCACTATACCACAGGTGAGGGCATATATCATGTGCACTATGCTCCTACAGTATCTAAGCAAAACCATAGACACTAAGTGCAGGGTAGCCATAAGAGTATATGGTCTGGGAGTCTGTCAAACACGAACTCCACAGCACCATAATGGCTACACTGAAAACTGGGAAGTTTGGTATCAAACGTCTCAGCACAATCAATGCACACTGATGCCAGTGTGTGATTTATTGTAAAATACACCCAGAGGGCATCTTAGAGATGCCCCCTGAAAACATACCCGACTTCTAGTGTAGGCTGACCAGTTCCTGCCAGCCTGCCACACACCAGGCATGTTTCTGGCTACATGGGGAGACGGCCTTTGTTACTATGTGGCCAGGAACAAAGCCTGTACTGGGTGAAGGTGCTTCTCACCTCCCCCTGTAGGAACTGTAACACCTGGCTGTGAGCCTCAAAGGCTCACCCCCTTTGTTACAGCGCCCAAGGCATCCCAGCTAGTGTAGCCACCCTCAAGAACAGTGGCCATTGGCTACTGCCCTCCCAGACCCAAACACACCCGTAAATTCAGTATTTAGGGGCTCCCCAGATCCCAGGAAATCAGATTCCTGCAACCTGAAGAAAGGACTGCTGACCTACAAGCTTGCAGAGAAGGAGGAAGACAACAGCTGATTTGGCCCCAGCCCTACCGGTCTGTCTCCAACTTCGAAAACCTGCTCCAGCGACATATCCGACAGGGACCAGTGACCTCTGAAGCCTCAGAGGACTGCCCTGACCCCCCTGGACCAAGAAACTCCAGTGAGCAGCGGCTCTGCTCAACAATCTGCAACAAACTTGCAACTATTCAACAACTTTAAAAACGTCACGTTTCCCGCTGGAAGCGTGAGACTTCCCACTCTGCACACGACACCCCTGTCTCGGCCTGCAGAAAACCAACACTTCAGGGAGGTCTTCCCGGCGACTGCGAGCCTGTGAGTAACCAGAGACGACCACCCTGAGCCCCCACAGCGACGCCTACAGAGAGAATCCTGAGTCTCCCCCTGACCGCCACTGCCTGTAACAAGGGACCCGACGCCTGGAACCAACACTGCACCCGCAGCCCCAGGACCTCAAGGAACCGAACTCCAGTGCAAGAGCGACCCTCTGCCTAGCCCAGGCAGTGGCTGCCCCAAGGAGCCCCCTGTGCCTGCCTGCATCGTTGAAGTGACCCCTGGGTCTCTCCATTGTTTTCAATCTTAAACCCGACGCCTGTTTGCACTCTGCACCTGGCTGCCCCTGTGCCACTGAGGGTGTACTTTCTGTGCCTTCTTGTGTTCCCCCCCCCCCCGGTGCTCTACAAAAACCCCTTGGTCTGCCCCCCAAGGACGCAAGTGCTTACCTGCTGGCAGACTGGAACCAGAGCACGCCTGTTCTCCATAGGCGCCTATGTGTTTTAGGCAACTCTTTGACCTCTGCACCTGACCGGCCCTGAGCTGCTGGTGTGATAACTTTGGGGTTGCCTTGAGCCCCCAATGGTGGGCTGCCTATGCCCCAAACTTGAGACTTGTAAGTGTTTTACTTACTTTCAAAACTAACGTTTACTTACCTCCCCCAAGGAACTGTTGATTTGTGCAGTGTCCACTTTGAAAATAACTTATTGCCATTTTTACAAAGACTGCATGTGATATTGCTTTCATTCAAAGTTCCTAAAGTATCTAAGTGAAGTACCTTACATTTAAAGTATAACTGTAAATTTTGAACCTGTGATTCTTCTATAGTGAAAAATATATTTTCTTATTTTATTTTAAGAACCTATTGGCCTGGAGTAAGTCTTTGAGTGTGTGTCCCTCATTTATTGCCTGTGTGTACAACAAATGCTTAACACTACCCTCTGATAAGCCTACTGCTCGACCACACCACCACAAAATAGAACATTAGAATTATCTATTTTTGTCACTATCTTACCGCTATGGGGAACCCTTAGACTCTGCATACTATTTCTTACTTTGAAATAGTATATATAGAACCAACTTCTTACAGGGGACACCATTACACGCGTGTACTACATATAGGTCAATACATATATGCCGCTTGTATGGAAATGCCTCCTTGGCATGGTTACCCCCTGACTTTTTGCCTTTGCTGATGCCAAGTTATGATATAAAGTGTGCGGAGGCCTGCTAACCAGGCCCCGGCACCAGTGTTCTTTCCCTAACCTGTACCTTTGTCTCCACAATAGGCACACCCTGGCATCCAGGTAAGTCCCTTGTAACTGGTACCCCTGGTACCAAGGGCCCTGATGCCAGGAAAGGTCTCTAAGGGCTGCAGCATATCTTATGCCACCCTGGAGACCCCTCACTCAGCACAGACACACTGCTTGCCAGCTTGTGTGTGCTGGTGGGGAGAAAATGACTAAGTCAACATGGCACTCCCCTCAGGGTGCCATGCCAACCTCACACTGCCCATGGCATAGATAAGTCACCCCTCTAGCAGGCTTTACAGCCCTAAGGCAGGGTGCACTATACCACAGGTGATATGTGCATGAGCACTATGCCCCTACAGTGTCCAAGCAAAACCTTAGACATTGTAAGTGTAGGGTAGCCATAAGAGTATATGGTCTGGGAGTTTGTCAGACACAAACTCCACAGTTCCATAATGGCTACACTGAAAACTGGGAAGTTTGGTATTTAACTTCTCAGCACAATAAATGTACACTGATGCCAGTGTGCAATTTATTGTAACGTACACCCAGAGGGCACCTTAGAGGTGCCCCCTGAATACCAACCCAACTTCCAGTGTAAGCGGACTAGTTTCTGCCAGCCTACCACACACCAGACATGTTGCTGGCCACATGGGGAGAGTAACTTTGTCACTCTGTGGCCAGGAACAAAGCCTGTACTGGGTGGAGGTTCTTCTCACCTCCTCCTGCAAGAACTGTAACATCTGGCGGTGAGCCTCAAAGGCTCACCCCTTTTGTTACAGCATTACAGGGCATCCCAGCTAGTGGAGATGCCCGCCCCTCTGGCTACTGCCCCCACTTTTGTGGTGGCAAGGCTGGAGGAGATAATTAGAAAAAGGAGGATCCACCCACCAGTCAGGACAACCCCTAAGGTGTCCTAAGCTGAGGTGACTCTGGCTTTTAGAAATCCTCTATCTTGAGAGTGGAGGATTCCCCAAATAGGATTAGGGATGTGCCCCCCTCCCCACAGGGAGGAGGCACAAAGAGGGTGTAGCCACCCTCCAGGAGAGTAGCCATTGTCTACTGCCCTCCCAGGCCTAAACACACACCTAAATTCAGTATTTAGGGGCTCCCCAGAACCTAGGAAACCAGATTTCTGCAACCTTAACAAAGGACTGCTGATCTGAAGCCCTGCAGAGAAGACGGAGACGGCAACTGCCTGGGCCCCAGCCCTACCAGCCTGTCTCCCAGCTTTGAAGAAAACTGCAACATCGACGCATCCAACCGGGACCAGCGACCTCTGACGCCTCAGAGGACTGCCCTGCACCCGAGGACTGCCCTGCACTCAAGGACCAAGAAACTCCTGTGAACAGCGGCTCTGTTCAAAACCAGCTACTTTTTGGCAACAAAGAAGGAACTTCCAAAGACTTCACGTTTCCCGCCAGAAGCGTGAGACTTCACCCGACACCCCCGGCTTGACCTGCAGAAAACCAACACCTCAGGGAGGACTCCCCGGCGACTGCGAGTCTGTGAGTAAACAGAGACAACCCCCCTGAGCCCCCACAGTGACTCCTGCAGAGGGAATCCAGAGGCTCCCCCTGACCGCGACTGCATGTAACAAGGGACCAGACGCCTGGAACCAACACTGCACCCGCAGCCCCCAGGACCTGAAGAAACTGAACTCCAGTGCAAGAGCAACCACCAGGCGACCCTCTGCCTAGCCCAGATGGTGGCTGCCCCAAGGAGCCCCCCGTGCCTGCCCGCATCGTTGAAGTGACCCCCGGGTCTCTCTATTGCTTTCTATACAGAACCAGACGCCCGTTTGCACACTGCACCCGGCCACCCCTGTGCTGCTGAGGGTGTACTTTCTGTGCCTTCTTGTGTCCCCCCCCGGTGCCCTACAAAATCCCCCTGGTCTGACCCTGAGGATGCAGGTACTTATCTGCTAGCAGACTGGAACCCGGGGCTCCCCTCTTCTCCATGGGCACCTTTTTGACCTCTGCACCTGACCTGCCCTGAGCTGCTGGTGTAGTAACTTAGGGGGTTGCCTTGAATCCCAACGGTGGGCTGCCTATGCCCCAAGTTTGAGACTTGTAAGTGCTTTACTTACCTTCAAAACTAACCTTCACTTACCTCCAACAGAAACTGTTGATTTTTCCACTGTGTCCACTTTTTAAATAGATTATTGCCATTTTTACAAAGACTGTATATGATATTGTGTTCATTCAAAGTTCCTTAAGTATCTAAGTGAAGTACCTTGCATTTAAAGTGTTGAATGTAAATCTTGAACCTGTGGTTCTTTAAATAAATTAAGAAAATATATTTTTCTGTATAAAAACCTATTGGCCTGGAATTGTCTGAGTGTGTGTCCCTCATTTATTGCCTGTGTGTGTACAACAAATGCTTAACACTACCCTCTGATAGCCTACTGCTTGACCACACTACCACAAAATAGAGCATTGGAATTATCTACTTATGCCACTATCTTACCGCTAAGGGGAACCCTTGGACTCTGTGCACACTATTTCTTACTTTGAAATAGTATATACAGAGCCAACTTTCTACATTGGTGGATCAGCGGAGGGGTCTAAGACTTTGTATTTGCTAGACTACTCAGCCAATACCTGATCACATGACTACATTCCAAAAATTGTCATTAGAAACTGATTTTTGCAATTTGAACTATTTTTCTAAATTTTTAAAAGTCCTGCTAGGGCCTTGCTAGTCCCTGTTAGCATTTCTTTTAGAGTTTAAAAGTTTTGTAAAAGTTTGGATTAAGTTCTAGAGATAGTTTTAGATTCTTAAAAAGTATCCCATCTTTTAGAGAAATAGGGCCTGATTCCAACTTTGGAGGACGGTGTTAAACCGGCCCAAAAGTGGCGGATATACCACCTACCGTATTACGAGTCCATTATATCCTATGGAACTCGTAATACGGTAGGTGGTATATCCGTCGCTTTTGGGACGGTTTAACACCGTCCTCCAAAGTTGGAATCAGGCCCATAATGTCTAGCACAGATGAGATGGTGGTGGAACTCAACCTCACCCCTTACCTGCATCTTAGGATCTCCGAGTTAAGGAGACTCTGTAAAATAAAAAATATAAAAACTGGATCAAATCGTACCAAAGTACAGTTCCAGGAGCTTTTGTCAGAGTTTGCTAGAGACCACCCCTCTGAAGACAACCTTACAGAGGGGGAAACTAGTTACCTGGAGGATAACGCCCTCCCTCCTGTCCTAGTTAGGGAGACCAGGGTCCCTCAAACCCTAACTCCACAAGTGATAGTCAGAGATGCTGCTTCTCCAACAGGGGAGTCCAGCAACTCTAGAAGCATTGAGAGCAGCCTCAATGAAGAAGACCTCCTGTTAGCCAGGATGGCCAAAAGATTGGTTTTGGAGAGACAGCTCCTAGCCATAGAGATGGAAAGCCCAGAGATGGGTTTAGCTCCCATCAATGGTGGCATCAAATTAAATAGGGTCAGAGAGAATACTGACATGCTAAAAATCCCCCAAAGGGATTGTGACAAAATATGAAGATGGTGATGACATCACCAAATGGTTCAGAGCTTTTGAGCGGGCTTGTGCGACCAGAAAAGTAAACAAATCTCACTGGGGTGCACTCCTTTGGGAAATGTTCACTGGAAAGTGTGGGATCGACTCCTCACACTCTCTGGTAAAGATGCAGAATCCTATGACCTCATGAAGGGTACCCTGATTGAGGGCTTTGGATTCTCAACTGAGGAGTACAGGATTAGGTTCAGGGGGGGGCCAGAAATCCTCGAGCCAGACCTGGGTTGATTTTGTTGACTTCTCAGTCAAAACACTGGATGGTTGGATTAATGGCAGTGGTGTAAATGATTATGAAGGGCTGTATAATTTGTTTATGAAGGAACACCTTTTATGTATTTTTTTAAATGATAAACTGCATCAGCATTTGGTAGACCTAGGTGCAATTTATCCCCTAGAATTGGGAAAGAAGGCAGACCACTGGGTCAAGACAAGGGTGACCAAGACTTCCACAGGGGGTGACCAAAAGAAAGGGGTCACAAAGACTCTCCAGGGGAAGAGTGTTGAGACATACAAGCAAAAAGGTAGAGTCTTTTACAGGGCCCCAAAAACCTGCTCAGGAGAGTGGGGTTTAAAGGCTCTTCACAATCTTCATTTGGGGACAAGGGTAAAAACTTTGATCCCAAAAAGGCCTGGTGTCGTAGCTGTAATCATCAGGGAGACCAAACTGAGACAAGGCCTGTCCCAAGAAAGGTTCCACTTCTACCACTACTCCAGTTAGCACTGGAATAGCCAGTCTCCAGGTGGGATCAACAGTGTGCCCAGAAGAAATCAGGGTCCACACTGAAGCTACATTAGTCTCTGAGGGTGGGGTGGACTTGGCCACACTGGCTGCCTGGCCGCCTAACATGCAAAAATACAGGCAGCAACTCTTAATTAATGGGACAAGCGTAGAAGGCCTGAGGGATACAGGTGCCAGTGTCACAATGTTGACAGATAAACTGGTTTCCCCAGGACAATACTTGACAGGACAAACATATCCAGTCACCAACGCTGACAATCAGACTAAAGTAAATCCCATGGCTATGGTAACTTTAGAACGGGGAGGGGTCACTGGCCTGAAACAGGTGGTAGTCTCTTCTGCTATACCAGTAGACTGTCTGCTTGGAAATGATCTGGAGTCCTCGGCGTGGGCTGAGGTAGAACTCAAAATCCATGCAGCCATGCTGGGTATCCCTAAACTGGTGTGTGTCAAGACAAGGGCACTGTGCAAGGCTCAGGGTGAAAAAGAAGTGTTGGAGTCTGGAATAATGGCCCAACCTTCCAAGAGAAAACAAAAGAAGACTGAGGAACCAGCTTCAGCACAGAAAAATAAAACGAACCTCTCTTCTCAGGAAGAAGTTCTATCTCCTGAGGGAACTGAGCCTATGGAGTTAGAACCTTATCAGGTTGAGCTCTTGGGCCCAGGGGGACCCACAAGGGAACAACTGTGCAAGGGACAAGAATCATGTCCCTCTCTTGAAGGCCTAAGGAAGCAAGCTGCTGAGGAAACCAAAGAAATGTCAGCAGAACCCACAGGGTGTATTGGGAAAATGGACTCCTTTACACTGAGGCAAGAGATCCAAACCTGGTGCCACTAGGAGAGTGGTAGTGCCTCAGGAGTTTAGGAAGTTCATTCTGACCTTAGCTCATGATATTCCACTTGCTGGGCATTTGGGACAAACCAAGACTTGGGAGAGGTTAGTCAGCCATTTAAATTGGCCCAACATGTCCCAGAAAGTAAAGGAGTGTTGTGTCTCCTGTGCCACCTGTCCAGCCAGTGGTAAGACAGGTAGACACCCAAAGGCCCCCCTCATTCCACTTCCAGTGGTGGGGGTCACCTTTGAAAGAGTGGGTGTGGAAATAGTGGGTCCACTAGAACCTCCCAGAGCCTCAGGGAACCAGTATATCCTAGTGGTAGTGGATCATGCCACTAGGTACCCTGAAGCAATTCCCTTTAGGTCCACTACTGCCCCTGCAGTAGCTAAAGCACTCATAGGTATCGTTACCAGAGTGGGATTTCCTAAGCAGGTGGTGTCTGACAGGGGTACCAACTCTTAGCATACCTGAAACACATGTGGAATGAGTGTGGGGTGACTTACAAATTCACCACACCGTACCATCCACAAACCAATGGTCTTGTAGAAAGATTTAACAAGACATTGAAAGGCATGATCATGGGGATCCCCGAAAAGCTCAAAAGGAGATGGAATGTCCTCTTGCATGTCTGCTTTTCGCCTACAGAGAGGTGTCTCAGAAGGGAGTAGAGTTTTCACCCTTTGAACTTCTGTTTGGCCATCCTGTCAGGGGACGACTAGCTCTTGTAAAAGAAGGCTGGGAGAGACCTCTTCATGAGCCTTAACAAGATATAGTGGACTATGTACTAGGCCTACGTTCCAGGATGGCAGAGTACATGGAAAAGGCAAGTAAAAACCTTGAGGCCAGCCAACAACCCCAGAATATGTGGTATGACCAAAAGGCTGCTATGGTTGAATTTCAGCCAGGGCAGACAGTCTGGGTTCTAGAGCCTGTGGCTCCCAGGGCACTTCAGGACAGATGGAGTGGCCCTTACCCAGTGCTAGAAAGAGTCAGGTCACCTACCTGGTAGACCTAGGCACTAGCAGGACCCCCAAAAGGGTGATCCATGTGAACCGCCTCATTCTCTATCATGATAGGGCAGATGTGAATCTGTTGATGGTGACAGATGAGGACCAGGAAGCTGAGAGTGAACCTCTCCCTGATCTCCTCTCCACTGACCCTAAAGATGGCTCAGTAGATGGAGTGATCTATTCAGATACCCTCTGTGGCTAACAGCAAGCTGACTGTGGGAAACTCTTACAACAGTTTGCTGAGCTCTTTACCCTAACCCCTGGTCAGACACACCTGTGTACCCATGATGTGAACACAGGAGACCGCATGCCTATCAAGAACAACATTTTCAGACAGTCTGACCAAGTTAAGGAAAGCATCAAAGTGGAAGTCCACAAGATGCTGGAATTTGGAGTCATTGAGCACTCTCACAGTCCCTGGGCTAGCCCAGTGGTCTTAGTCCCCAAACCTCACACCAAAGATGGTAAGAGAGATGAGGTTTTGTATGGACTACAGAGGACTTAATTCTGTCACCAAGACAGATGCCCATCCCATTCCAAGGGCAGATGAGTTAAATGACAAACTAGGTGCTGCCAGATACTTGAGTACCTGTGACTTGACAGCAGGGTACTGGCAAATCAAAATGGTACCAGGAGCGAAAGAAAAGACAGCATTTTCCACACCTGATGGGCATTATCAGTTCACTGTAATGCCCTTTGGCTTAAAGAATGCCCCTGCCAGCTTCCAAAGGTTGGTGAATCAAGTCCTTGCTGGCTTGGAGTCCTTTAGTGCAGCTTATCTTGACGATATTGCTGTCTTTAGCTCCAGCTGGAAGGATCACCTGGTCCCCCTGAAGAAGGTTTTGCAGGCCCTGCAAGCAGCAGGCCTCTCTATCAAGGCATCCAAATGTCAGATAGGGCAGGGAACTGTGGTTTACTTACGACACCTTGTAGGTGGAGGCCAAGTTCAGCCACTCCAACCCAAAGTGGCTAGCAAGGTTGCTCCAAAAACCCAGACTCAAGTCAGGGCATTCCTTGGCTTCACTGGCTACTACAGGAGGTTTGTGAAGGGATAGGGATCCATAGTGATATCCCTCACAGAACTTACCACCAAGAAAATTCTTAAGAAGGTAAACTGGACTATAGAATGCCAACAGGCCTTTGACACCCTGAAACAAGCTATGTACACAGCACCAGTTCTAGCGTTGGAGTGCCATTGAGAGGGAGGCCTTTGCTGTGGTTTGGTCCCTGAAGAAGCTGAGACCATACCTCTTTGGTACTCACTTTGCAGTTCAAACTGACCACAGACCTCTCAGATGGCTAATGCAAATAAAAGGTGAAAATCCAAAACTGTTGAGGTGGTCCATCTCCCTACAGACCTAGGACTGCCCATGCCAAAGCAGATGGCCTTTCCAGGTTCTTCCACTTAGAAAACGAAGGCTCTCTTGGGAAAGGTTAGTCTCATCCTCTTTCGTTTGTGGGGGCGGGGGGGACTTGTGTAAGGAAATGCCTCCTTGGCATGGTTACCACCTGACTTTTTGCCTTTGCTGATGCCAAGTTATGATTTGAAAGTGTGCGGAGGCCTGCTAACCAGGCCCCAGCACCAGTGTTCTTTCCCTAAACTGTACCTTTATCTCCACAAGTGGCACACCCTGGCATCCAGGTAAGTCCCATGTAACTGGTACCCCTGGTACCAAGGGCCCTGATGCCAGGAAAGGTCCCAAAGGGCTGCAGCCTGTCTTATGCCACCCTAGGGACCCCTCACTCAGCACATGCACACTGCTTGCCAGCTTGTGTGTGCTGGTGGGGAGAAAATGACTAAATCGATATGGCACTCTCCTCAGAGTACCATGCCAACTTTCTGCCTATGGCATAGGTAAGTCACCCCTGAAGCAGGCCTTACAGCCCTAAGACAGGGTGCACTATACCACAGGTGAGGGCATAAGTGCATGAGCACTATGCCCCTACAGTGTCTGACCAAAACCTTAGGCATTGTAAGTGCAGTGTAGCCATAAGAGTATATGGTCTGAGAGTCTGTCACAAACGAACTCCACAGCTCCATAATGGCTACACTGAATACTGGGAAGTCTGGTATCAAACTTCTCAGAAAAATAAACCCACGCTGATGCCAGTGTTGGATTTATAAAAAAATGCACACAGAGGGCATCTTAGAGATGCCCCCTGTATTTTACCCAATTGTTCAGTACAGGACTGACTAGTCTCTGCTGAGAGACGAGTTTCTGACCCCATGTGGTGAGGGCCTTTGTGCTCTGAGGACAGAAACAAAAGCCTGCTCTGGGTGGAGGTGCTTCACACCTCCCCCCTGCAGGAACTGTAACACCTAGCACTGAGCCTCAAAGGCTCAGGCTTCGTGTTACAATGCCCCAGGGCACTCCAGCTAGTGGAGATGCCTGCCCCTGGACACAGCCCCCACTTTTGCCGGCAAGTCCAGGGGAGATAATGAGAAAAACAAGTAGGAGTCACCCACCAGTCAGGACAGCCCCTAAGGTGTCCTGAGCTGAGGTGACCCCTGCCTTTAGAAATCCTCCATCTTGATTTTGGAGGTTTCCCCCAATAGGAATAGGAATGTGCCCCCCTCCCCTCAGGGAGGAGGCACAAAGAGGGTGTAGCCACCCTCAAGGACAGTAGCCATTTACGATTGCCCTCCCAGACCTAAACACACCCCTAAATTCAGTATTTAGGGGCTCCCCACAACCTAGGAAACTAGATTCCTGCAACCTAAGACAAAGAAGGACTGCTGAGCTGAAAAACCTGCAGAGAAGACGGAGACACTAACTGCTTTGTCCCCAGCTCTACCGGCCTGTCTCCCCACTTAAAGAAAAACTGAAACAGCAACGCATTCCACAGTGTCCAGTGACCTCTGAAGCCTCAGAGGACTACCCTGCATCTAAAAGGACCAAGAACTGCTGAGGACAGCGGCTCTGCTCCAAGAAAGAAGCATCTTTGCAACAAAGAAGCAACTTTGAAAGAACACACGTTTCCCGCTGGAAGCGTGAGACTTTGCACTCTGCATCCGACGCCCCCAACTCGACTAGTGGAGAACCAACGCTACAGGGAGGACTCCCCGGCAACTGCGAGCCCTTGAGTAGCCAGAGTTGACCCCCCTGAGCCCCCACAGCGATGTCTGCAGAGGGAATCCTGAGGCTCCCCCTGACCGCAACTGCCTGCTTCAAAGACCCGATGCCTGGTAAAGACACTGCACCCGCAGCCCCCAGGACCTGAAGGATCCGACCTCCAGTGCAGGAGTGACCCCCAGGTGGCCCTCTCCCTTGCCCAGGTGGTGGCTACCCCGAGGAGCCCCCCCCTTGCCTGCCTGCCTGCCTGCTTCGCTGAAGAGACCCCTGGGTCTCCCATTGAACTCTATTGCAAACCCGACGCCTGTTTGCACTCTGCACCCGGCCGCCCCCGTGCCGCTGAGGGTGTACTTTTTGTGCTGACTTGTGTCCCCCCCTGTGCCCTACAAAACCCCCCTGGTCTGCCCTCCGAAGTTACGGGTACTTACCTGCTGGCAGACCGGAACCGGGGCACCCCGTTCTCCATTGAACCCTATGCGTTTGGGGCACCACTTTGACCTCTGCACCTGACCGGCCCTGAGCTGCTGGTGTGGTAACTTTGGGGTTGCCCTGAACCCCCAACGGTGGGATACCTTGGACCCAACTTTGAACCCTGTAGGTGGTTTACTTACCTGCAAAACTAACAAATACTTACCTCCCCCAGGAACTGTTGAAATTTGCACTGTCTAGTTTTAAAACAGCTTATTGCCATTTTTGTAAAAACTGTAAATGCTATTTTGCTGATTCAAAGTTCATATGGTACCTAAGTGAAGTGCCTTTCATTTGAAGTATTGATTTTAAATCTTGAACCTGAGGTTCCTAAAATAAGAAAATATATTTTTCTATATAAAAACCTATTGGCCTGGAATTGTCTTTGAGTGTGTGTTCCTCATTTATTGCCTGTGTGTGTACAACAAATGTTTAAGACTACCTTCTGATAAGCCTACTGCTCAACCACCCTACCACAAAATAGAGCATTAAAATTATCTCTTTTTGACACTATCTTACCTCTAAGGGGAACGCTTGGACTCTGTGCATGCTATTTCTTACTTTGAAATAGTACATACAGAGCCAACTTCCTGCACTCATCTCGACTCATGTCATCTCGACTCATCTCATCTCTACACTACTTGACAGGTAGGAATCTCATCTCATCTCGACTCGTCTCATCTCGACTCATCTCATCTCGACTACTCAACTGGTAAGAATCTCATCTTATTTCATCTAGACTCATCTCAACTCTACTGGACAGGTAGGAATCTCATCTCGATTCATCTTGACTCATCTCGACTCATCTCATTTCGAGTCTACTGGACAGGTAGGAATCTTATCTCATCTCGACTCATCTCGACTCATCTCATCTAAACTCTACTCAACAGGTAAGAGTCTAATTTCGACTCATCTTGACTCTACTCGACAGGTAAGAATCTCATGTCATCTCGACTCGACTCGACTCATCTCAACTCTACTTAACAGGTAAGAATCTCATCTCAACTTAACTTGAATCTACTCGACAGGTGGGAATTGCAACTCATCTTGATTCTACTGGACAGGTTGGAATCTCAACTCATCTCAACTCTACTCAACAGGTAAGAATCTCAACTCAACTTATCTTGACTCTACTCGACTGATCTCATCTCTACTATTCGACAGGTAGGAATCTCATCTCGACTCATCTCGACTCTACTCATTTCACCTCGACTCGTCTCACCTCGACTCGTCTCGACTCTACTCAACAGGTAAGAATCTCAACTCAACTTATCTTGACTCTACTCGACTGATCTCATCTCTACTATTCGACAGGTAGGAATCTCGACTTGACTCAGCTCACCTCGACTCAGCTCACCTCGACTCAGCTCACCTCAACTCAGCTCACCTCAACTCGTCTCGACGCTACTCAACAGGTAAGAATCTCATCTCGACTCATCTCATCTCGACTCATCTCATCTTGACTCATCTCAAGTCTACTCGACAGGTAGGAATCTCAACTCCTCTTGACTACTCAACAGGTCGGAATCTCGACTCATCTCATTTCGACTCTTCTCAACTCGACAGGTAGGAATTTCTTCTCATCTCGACTCATCTCAACTCTGCTCAACAGGTAAGAATCTCATTTCGACTCATCTTGACTCTACTCAACAGGTAAGAATCTCATCTCAACTCGACTCAACTCAGCTCATCTTGACTTAGCTCAACTCTACGCAACAGGTAAGAATCTCATCTCAACTTAACTCGAATCTACTCGACAGGTGGGAATTGCAACTCATCTAGATTCTACTGGACAGGTTGGAATCTCATCTCATCTCAACTCTACTCAACAGGTAAGAATCTCAACTTATCTTGACTCTACTCGACTGATCTCATCTCTACTATTCGACAGGTAGGAATCTCACCTCGACTCATCTCACCTCGACTCATCTCACCTCGACTCATCTCACCTCGACTCATCTCACCTCATCTCACCTCGACTCATCTCATCTCGACTCATCTGAACACTACTCAACAGGTAAGAATCTCAACTCAACTTATCTTGACTCTACTCGACTGATCTCATCTCTACTATTCGACAGGTAGGAATCTCATCTCGACTCATCTCATCTCACCTCGACTCAACTCTACTCAACAGGTAAGAATCTCAACTCAACTTATCTTGACTCTACTCGACTGATCTCATCTCTACTATTCGACAGGTAGGAATCTCACCTCGACTCATCTCACCTCGACTCATCTCACCTCGACTCATCTCACCTCGACTCCTCTCAACTCTACTCAGCAGGTCAGAATCTCAATTCAGCTTATCTTGACTGTACTCGACTGATCTCATCTCTACTATTCGACAGGTAGGAATCTCGACTCATCTCACCTCGACTCATCTCACCTTGACTCATCTCACCTCGACTCTACTCAACAGGTAAGAATCTCAACTCAACTTATCTTGACTCTACTCGACTGATCTCATCTCTACTATTCGACAGGTAGGAATCTCATCTCGACTCATCTCACCTCGATTCACCTCATCTCACCTCGACTCATTTTACCTCGACTCATCTCATCTCACCTCGACTCAACAGGTAAGAATCTCATCTCAACTTATCTTGACTCTACTCGACTGATCTCATTTCTACTATTCGACAGGTAGGAATCTCATCTCGACTCATGTCTTCTCGACTCATCTCACCTCGACTCATCTCATCTCACCTCGACACAACTCTACTCAACAGGTAAGAATCTCAACTCAACTTATCTTGATTCTACTCGACTGATCTCATCTCTACTATTCGACAGGTAGGAATCTCACCTCGATTCATCTCACCTCGACTCATCTCACCTCGACTCATCTCACCTCGACTCCTCTCACCTCCACTCGTCTCAACTCTGCTCAACAGTTAAGAATCTCAACTCAGCTTATCTTGACTCTACTCGACTGATCTCATCTCTACTATTTGACAGGTAGGAATCTCAACTCATCTCACCTCGACTCATCGCACCTCAGCTCACCTCGACTCATCTCATCTCGACTCATTTCATCTCACCTCAACTCAACTCAACAGGTAAGAATCTCAACTCAACTTATCTTGACTCTACTCGACTGATCTCATCTCTACTATTCGACAGGTAGGAATCTCGACTCGACTCATCTCACCTCGACTCATCTCACCTCGACTCATCTCACCTTGACTCGACTCTACTCAACAGGTAAGAATCTCATTTCGACTCATCTCATCTCATCTCATCTCATCTCATCTCATCTCATCTCGACTCTACTCAACAGGTGAGAATCTCACCTCGACTCATCTTGACTCTACTCGACTGATCTCATCTCTACTATTCGACAGGTAGGAATCTCGACTCGACTCATCTCACCTCGACTCATCTCACCTCGATTCGACTCTACTCAACAGGTAAGAATCTCATCTCGACTCATCTCATCTCGACTCATCTCATCTTGACTCATCTTAACTCTACCCGACAGGTAGGAATCTCAACTCCTCTTGATTACTCAACAGGTTGGAATCTCGACTCATCTCATTTCGACTCATCTCGACTATACTCGACAGGTAGGAATTAATCTCACCTCGACTCATCTCACCTCGACTCATCTCACCTCGACTCATCTAACCTCGACTCATCTCATCTCACCTCAACTCAACTGGTAAGAATCTCAACTCAACATATCTTGACTCTACTCGACTGATCTCATCTCTACTATTCGACAGGTAGGAATCTCATCTCGACTCATCTCATCTCACCTCAACTCAACTCTACTCAACAGGTAAGAATCTCAACTCAACTTATCTTGACTCTACTCGACTGATCTCATCTCTACTATTCGACAGGTAGGAATCTCACCTCGACTCATCTCACCTCGACTCATCTCACCTCGACTCATCTCACCTCGACTCCTCTCAACTCTACTCAACAGGTCAGAATCTCAACTCAGCTTATCTTGACTCTACTCGATTGATCTCATCTCTACTATTCGACAGGTAGGAATCTCGACTCATCTCACCTCGACTCATCTCACCTCGACTCTACTCAACAGGTAAGAATCTCAACTCAACTTATCTTGACTCTACTCGACTGATCTCATCTCTACTATTCGACAGGTAGGAATCTCATCTCGACTCATCTCACCTCGACTCATCTCACCTCGACTCATCTCACCTCGACTCATCTCATCTCGACTCAACTCTACTCAACAGGTAAGAATCTCATCTCAACTTATCTTGACTCTACTCGACTGATCTCATTTCTACTATTCGACAGGTAGGAATCTCACCTCGACTCATCTCACCTCGACTCATCTCACCTCGACTCATCTCGCCTCGACTCATCTCACCTCGACTCATCTCACCTCGGCTCATCTCACCTCACCTCGACACAACTCTAATCAACAGGTAAGAATCTCAACTCAACTTATCTTGATTCTACTCGACTGATCTCATCTCTACTATTCGACAGGTAGGAATCTCACCTTGACTCATCTCACCTTGACTCATCTCACCTCGACTCATCTCACCTCGACTCATCTCACCTCGATTCGACTCTACTCAACAGGTAAGAATCTCATCTCGACTCATCTCATCTCGACTGATCTCATCTTGACTCATCTCAACTCTACCCGACAGGTAGGAATCTCAACTCCTCTTGACTACTCAACAGGTCGGAATCTAGACTCATCTCATTTGGACTCATCTCGACTCTACTCGACAAGTAGGAATTTCATCGCACCTCGACTCATCTCGACTCATCTCACCTCGATTCATCTCATCTCACCTCAACTCAACTCAACAGGTAAGAATCTCAACTCAACTTATCTTGACTCTACTCTACTGATCTCATCTCTACTATTCGACAGGTAGGAATCTCATCTCGACTCATCTCATCTCACCTCGACTCAACAGGTTAGAATCTCAACTCAACTTATCTTGACTCTACTCGACTGATCTCATCTCTACTATTCGACAGGTAGGAATCTCACCTCGACTCATCTCACCTCGACTCATCTCACCTCGACTCCTCTCAACTCTACTCAACAGGTCAGAATCTCAACTCAGCTTATCTTGACTCTACTCGATTGATCTCATCTCTGCTATTCGACAGGTAGGAATCTCGACTCATCTCACCTCGACTCATCTCACCTCGACTCTACTCAACAGGTAAGAATCTCAACTCAACTTATCTTGACTCTACTCGACTGATCTCATCTCTTCTATTCGAAAGGTAGGAATCTCATCTCGACTCATCTCACCTCGACTCATCTCACCTCGACTCATCTCACCTCATCTCACCTCGACTCATCTCATCTCACCTCGACTCAACTCTACTCAACAGGTAAGAATCTCATCTCAAATTATCTTGACTCTACTCGACTGATCTCATTTCTACTATTCGACAGGTAGGAATCTCATCTCGATTCATCTCATCTCGACTCATCTCACCTCGACTCATCTCACCTCGACTCATCTCACCTCGACTCATCTCATCTCACCTCGACACAACTCTACTCAACAGGTAAGAATCTCAACTCAACTTATCTTGATTCTACTCGACTGATCTCATCTCTACTATTCAACAGGTAGGAATCTCACCTCGACTCATCTCATCTCGACTCATCTCACCTCGACTCATCTCACCTCGACTCATCTCACCTCGACTCATCTCACCTCGACTCATCTCACCTTGACTCCTCTCAACTCTGCTCAACAGGTAAGAATCTCAACTCAGCTTATCTTGACTCTACTCGACTGATCTCATCTCTACTATTCGACAGGTAGGAATCTCGACTCATCTCACCTCGACTCATCTCACCTCGACTCATCTCACCTCGACTCTACTCAACAGGTAAGAATCTCAACTCAACTTATCTTGACTCTACTCGACTGATCTCATCTCTACTATTCAACAGGTAGGAATCTCACCTCGACTCATCTCTCCTCGACTCATCTCACCTCATCTCACCTCGACTCATCTCATCTCGACTCATCTCATCTCACCTCAACTCAACAGGTAAGAATCTCAACTCAACTTATCTTGACTCTACTCGACTGATCTCATCTCTACTATTCGACAGATAGGAATCTCGACTCGACTCATCTCACTTCGAGTCATCTCACCTAGACTCATCTCACCTTGACTCGACTCTACTCAACAGGTAAGAATCACATCTCGACTCATCTCATCTCATCTCATCTCAACTCGACACTACTCAACAGGTGAGAATCTCACCTCGACTCATCTTGACTCTACTCGACTGATCTCATCTCTACTATTCGACAGGTAGGAATCTCGACTCGACTCATCTCACCTCGACTCATCTCACCTCAACTCATCTCACCTCGATTCGACTCTACTCAACAGGTAAGAATCTCATCTCGACTCATCTCATCTCGACTCATCCCATCTTGACTCATCTCAACTCTACCCGACAGGTAGGAATCTCAACTCCTCTTGACTACTCAACAGGTCGGAATCTCGACTCATCTCATTTCGACTCATCTCGACTCATATCGACTCTACTCGACAGGTAGGAATTTCATCTCACCTCGACTCATCTCACCTCGACTCATCTCACCTCGACTCATCTCATCTCACCTCAACTCAACTCAACAGGTAAGAATCTCAACTCAACTTATCTTGACTCTACTCGACTGATCTCATCTCTACTATTCGACAGGTAGGAATCTCACCTCGACTCATCTCACCTCGACTCATCTCACCTCGACTCATCTCACCTCAACTCCTCTCAACTCTACTCAACAGGTCAGAATCTCAACTCAGCTTATCTTGACTCTACTCGATTGATCTCATCTCTACTATTCGACAGGTAGGAATCTCGACTCATCTCACCTCGACTCATCTCACCTCGACTCTACTCAACAGGTAAGAATCTCAACTCAACTTATCTTGACTCTATTCGACTGATCTCATCTCTACTATTCGACAGGTAGGAATCTCATCTCGACTCATCTCACCTCGACTCATCTCACCTCGACTCATCTCACCTCGACTCATCTCACATCGACTCATCTCATCTCGACTCATCTCTACTCAACAGGTAAGAATCTCATCTCAACTTATCTTGACTCTACTCGACTGATCTCATTTCTACTATTCGACAGGTAGGAATCTCATCTCGACTCATCTCATCTCGACTCATCTCACCTCGACTCATCTCACCTCGACTCATCTCACCTCGACTCATCTCACCTCGACTCATCTCATCTCACCTCGACACAACTCTACTCAACAGGTAAGAATCTCAACTCAACTTATCTTGATTCTACTCGACTGATCTCATCTCTACTATTCGACAGGTAGGAATCTCACCTCGACTCATCTCACCTCGACTCATCTCACCTCGACTCATCTCACCTCGATTCCACTCTACTCAACAGGTAAGAATCTCATCTCGACTCATCTCATCTCGACTCATCTCATCTTGACTCATCTCAACTCTACCCGACAGGTAGGAATCTCAACTCCTCTTGACTACTCAACAGGTCGGAATCTCGACTCATCTCATTTCGACTCATCTCAACTCATCTCGACTCTACTCGACAGGTAGGAATTTCATCTCACCTCGACTCATCTCACCTCGACTCATCTCATCTCACCTCGACTCAACTCTACTCAACAGGTAAGAATCTCAACTCAACTTATCTTGACTCTACTCGACTGATCTCATCTCTACTATTCGACAGGTAGGAATCTCACCTCGACTCATCTCACCTCGACTCCTCTCAACTCTACTCAACAGGTCAGAATCTCAACTCAGCTTATCTTGACTCTTCTCGATTGATCTCATCTCTACTATTCGACAGGAAGGAATCTCGACTCATCTCACCTCGACTCATCTCACCTCGACTCTACTCAACAGGTAAGAATCTCAACTCAACTTATCTTGACTCTACTCGACTGATCTCATCTCTACTATTCGACAGGTAGGAATCTCATCTCGACTCATCTCACCTCGACTCATCTCACCTCGACTCATCTCACCTCGACTCATCTCACCTCGACTCATCTCATCTCGACTCAACTCTACTCAACAGGTAAGAATCTCATCTCAACTTATCTTGACTCTAATCGACTGATCTCATTTCTACTATTCGACAGGTAAGAATCTCATCTCGACCCATCTCATCTCGACTCATCTCACCTCGACTCATCTCACCTCGACTCATCTCATCTCACCTCGACACAACTCTACTTAACAGGTAAGAATCTCATCTCAACTTATCTTGACTCTACTCGACTGATCTCATTTCTACTATTCGACAGGTAGGAATCTCATCTCGACTCATCTCATCTCGACTCATCTCACCTCGACTCATCTCACCTCGACACAACTCTACTCAACAGGTAAGAATCTCAACTCAACTTATCTTGATTCTACACGACTGATCTCATCACTACTATTCGACAGGTAGGAATCTCACCTCGACTCATATCACCTCGACTCATCTCACCTAGACTCATCTCACCTCGACTCCTCTCACCTCGACTCGTCTCAACTCTGCTAAACAGCTAAGAATCTCAACTCAGCTTATCTTGACTCTACTCGACTGATCTCATCTCTACTATTCGACAGGTAGGAATCTCGACTCATCTCACCTCACCTCGACTCACCTCACCTCGACTCATCTCATCTCGACTCATCTCATCTTGACTCATCTCAACTCTACTCGACAGGTAGGAATCTCAACTCCTCTTGACTACTCAACAGGTCGGAATCTCGACTCATCTCATTTCGACTCATCTCGACTCTACTCAACAGGTAGGAATTTCATCTCACCTCGACTCATCTCACCTCGACTCATCTCACCTCGACTCATCTCATCTCACCTCAACTCAACTCAACAGGTAAGAATCTCAACTCAACTTATCTTGACTCTACTCGACTGATCTCATCTCTACTATTCGACAGGTAGGAATCTCATCTCGACTCATCTCATCTCACCTCGACTCAACTCTACTCAACAGGTAAGAATCTCAACTCAACTTATCTTGACTCTACTCGACTGATCTCATCTCTACTATTCGACAGGTAGGAATCTCACCTCGACTCATCTCACCTCGACTCATCAAACCTCGACTCATCTCACCTCGACTCATCTCACCTCGACTCATCTCATCTCGACTCATCTCATCTCGACTCATCTCATCTCGACTCATCTCATCTCGACTCATCTCATCTCACCTCAACTCAACTCAACAGGTAAGAATCTCAACTCAACTTATCTTGACTCTACTCGACTGATCTCATCTCTACTATTCGACAGGTAGGAATCTCGACTCGACTCATCTCACCTCGACTCATCTCACCTCATCTCACCTTGACTCTACTCAACAGGTAAGAATCTCATCTCGACTCATCGCATCTCATCTCAACTCGACTCTACTCAACAGGTGAGAATCTCACCTCGACTCATCTTGACTCTACTCGACTGATCTCATCTCTACTATTCGACAGGTAGGAATCTCGACTCATCTCACCTCGACTCATCTCACCTCGACTCATCTCACCTCGATTCGACTCTACTCAACAGGTAAGAATCTCATCTCTTCTCATCTCATCTCGACTCATCTCGTCTTGACTCATCTCAACTCTACCCGACAGGTAGGAATCTCAACTCCTCTTGACTACTCAACAGGTTGGAATCTCGACTCATCTCATTTCGACTCATCTCGACTCTACTCGACAGGTAGGAATTTCATCTCACCTCGACTCATCTCACCTCGACTCATCTCACCTCGACTCATCTCACCTCGACTCATCTCACCTCGACTCATCTCACCTCGACTCATCTCATCTCACCTCGACACAACTCTACTCAACAGGTAAGAATCTCAACTCAACTTATCTTGATTCTACTCGACTGATCTCATCTCTACTATTCGACAGGTAGGAATCTCACCTCGACTCATCTCACCTCATCTCACCGTGACTCATCTCATCTCGACTCATCTCATCTCACCTCAACTCAACTCAACAGGTAAGAATCTCAACTCAACTTATCTTGACTCTACTCGACTGATCTCATCTCTACTATTCGACAGGTAGGAATCTCGACTCGACTCATCTCACCTCGACTCATCTCACCTCGACTCGACTCTACTCAACAGGTGAGAATCTCATCTCGACTCATCTCATCTCATCTCATCTCAACTCGACTCTACTCAACAGGTGAGAATCTCACCTCGACTCATCTTGACTCTTCTCGACTGATCTCATCTCTACTATTCGACAGGTAGGAATCTCGACACGACTCATCTCACCTCGACTCATCTCACCTCTACTCATCTCACCTCGATTCGACTCTTCTCAACAGGTAAGAATCTCATCTCGACTCATCTCATCTCGACTCATCTCATCTTGACTCATCTCAACTCTACCCGACAGGTAGGAATCTCAACTCCTCTTGACTACTCAACAGGTCGGAATCTCGACTCATCTCATTTCGACTCATCTCGACTCTACTCAACAGGTAGGAATTTCATCTCACCTCGACTCATCTCACCTCGACTCATCTCACCTCGACTCATCTCATCTCACCTCAACTCAACTCAACAGGTAAGAATCTCAACTCAACTTATCTTGACTCTACTCGACTGATCTCATCTCTACTATTCGACAGGTAGGAATCTCATCTCAACTCATCTCATCTCACCTCGAGTCAACTCTACTCAACAGGTAAGAATCTCAACTCAACTTATCTTGACTCTACTCGACTGATCTCATCTCTACTATTCGACAGGTAGGAATCTCACCTCGACTCATCTCACCTCGACTCATCAAACCTCGACTCATCTCACCTCGACTCATCTCACCTCGACTCATCTCATCTCGACTCATCTCATCTCGACTCATCTCATCTCGACTCATCTCATCTCGACTCATCTCATCTCACCTCAACTCAACTCAACAGGTAAGAATCTCAACTCAACTTATCTTGACTCTACTCGACTGATCTCATCTCTACTATTCGACAGGTAGGAATCTCACCTCGACTCATCTCACCTCGACTCATCAAACCTCGACTCATCTCACCTCGACTCATCTCACCTCGACTCATCTCATCTCGACTCATCTCATCTCGACTCATCTCATCTCGACTCATCTCATCTCGACTCATCTCATCTCGACTCATCTCATCTCACCTCAACTCAACTCAACAGGTAAGAATCTCAACTCAACTTATCTTGACTCTACTCGACTGATCTCATCTCTACTATTCGACAGGTAGGAATCTCGACTCGACTCATCTCACCTCGACTCATCTCACCTCATCTCACCTTGACTCTACTCAACAGGTAAGAATCTCATCTCGACTCATCGCATCTCATCTCAACTCGACTCTACTCAACAGGTGAGAATCTCACCTCGACTCATCTTGACTCTACTCGACTGATCTCATCTCTACTATTCGACAGGTAGGAATCTCGACTCATCTCACCTCGACTCATCTCACCTCGACTCATCTCACCTCGATTCGACTCTACTCAACAGGTAAGAATCTCATCTCTTCTCATCTCATCTCGACTCATCTCGTCTTGACTCATCTCAACTCTACCCGACAGGTAGGAATCTCAACTCCTCTTGACTACTCAACAGGTTGGAATCTCGACTCATCTCATTTCGACTCATCTCGACTCTACTCGACAGGTAGGAATTTCATCTCACCTCGACTCATCTCACCTCGACTCATCTCACCTCGACTCATCTCACCTCGACTCATCTCACCTCGACTCATCTCATCTCACCTCGACACAACTCTACTCAACAGGTAAGAATCTCAACTCAACTTATCTTGATTCTACTCGACTGATCTCATCTCTACTATTCGACAGGTAGGAATCTCACCTCGACTCATCTCACCTCATCTCACCGTGACTCATCTCATCTCGACTCATCTCATCTCACCTCAACTCAACTCAACAGGTAAGAATCTCAACTCAACTTATCTTGACTCTACTCGACTGATCTCATCTCTACTATTCGACAGGTAGGAATCTCGACTCGACTCATCTCACCTCGACTCATCTCACCTCGACTCGACTCTACTCAACAGGTGAGAATCTCATCTCGACTCATCTCATCTCATCTCATCTCAACTGGACTCTACTCAACAGGTGAGAATCTCACCTCGACTCATCTTGACTCTTCTCGACTGATCTCATCTCTACTATTCGACAGGTAGGAATCTCGACACGACTCATCTCACCTCGACTCATCTCACCTCTACTCATCTCACCTCGATTCGACTCTTCTCAACAGGTAAGAATCTCATCTCGACTCATCTCATCTCGACTCATCTCATCTTGACTCATCTCAACTCTACCCGACAGGTAGGAATCTCAACTCCTCTTGACTACTCAACAGGTCGGAATCTCGACTCATCTCATTTCGACTCATCTCGACTCTACTCAACAGGTAGGAATTTCATCTCACCTCGACTCATCTCACCTCGACTCATCTCACCTCGACTCATCTCATCTCACCTCAACTCAACTCAACAGGTAAGAATCTCAACTCAACTTATCTTGACTCTACTCGACTGATCTCATCTCTACTATTCGACAGGTAGGAATCTCATCTCGACTCATCTCATCTCACCTCGACTCAACTCTACTCAACAGGTAAGAATCTCAACTCAACTTATCTTGACTCTACTCGACTGATCTCATCTCTACTATTCGACAGGTAGGAATCTCACCTCGACTCATCTCACCTCGACTCATCAAACCTCGACTCATCTCACCTCGACTCATCTCACCTCGACTCATCTCATCTCGACTCATCTCATCTCGACTCATCTCATCTCGACTCATCTCATCTCGACTCATCTCATCTCGACTCATCTCATCTCACCTCAACTCAACTCAACAGGTAAGAATCTCAACTCAACTTATCTTGACTCTACTCGACTGATCTCATCTCTACTATTCGACAGGTAGGAATCTCGACTCGACTCATCTCACCTCGACTCATCTCACCTCATCTCACCTTGACTCTACTCAACAGGTAAGAATCTCATCTCGACTCATCGCATCTCATCTCAACTCGACTCTACTCAACAGGTGAGAATCTCACCTCGACTCATCTTGACTCTACTCGACTGATCTCATCTCTACTATTCGACAGGTAGGAATCTCGACTCATCTCACCTCGACTCATCTCACCTCGACTCATCTCACCTCGATTCGACTCTACTCAACAGGTAAGAATCTCATCTCTTCTCATCTCATCTCGACTCATCTCGTCTTGACTCATCTCAACTCTACCCGACAGGTAGGAATCTCAACTCCTCTTGACTACTCAACAGGTTGGAATCTCGACTCATCTCATTTCGACTCATCTCGACTCTACTCGACAGGTAGGAATTTCATCTCACCTCGACTCATCTCACCTCGACTCATCTCACCTCGACTCATCTCACCTCGACTCATCTCACCTCGACTCATCTCACCTCGACTCATCTCATCTCACCTCGACACAACTCTACTCAACAGGTAAGAATCTCAACTCAACTTATCTTGATTCTACTCGACTGATCTCATCTCTACTATTCGACAGGTAGGAATCTCACCTCGACTCATCTCACCTCGACTCATCTCACCTCGATTCCACTCTACTCAACAGGTAAGAATCTCATCTCGACTCATCTCATCTCGACTCATCTCAACTCTACCCGACAGGTAGGAATCTCAACTCCTCTTGACTACTCAACAGGTCGGAATCTCGACTCATCTCATTTCGACTCATCTCAACTCATCTCGACTCTACTCGACAGGTAGGAATTTCATCTCACCTCGACTCGACTCACCTCGACTCATCTCACCTCGACTCATCTCACCTCGACTCATCTCATCTCACCTCGACTCAACTCTACTCAACAGGTAAGAATCTCAACTCAACTTATCTTGACTCTACTCGACTGATCTCATCTCTACTATTCGACAGGTAGGAATCTCACCTCGACTCATCTCACCTCGACTCCTCTCAACTCTACTCAACAGGTCAGAATCTCAACTCAGCTTATCTTGACTCTTCTCGATTGATCTCATCTCTACTATTCGACAGGAAGGAATCTCGACTCATCTCACCTCGACTCATCTCACCTCGACTCTACTCAACAGGTAAGAATCTCAACTCAACTTATCTTGACTCTACTCGACTGATCTCATCTCTACTATTCGACAGGTAGGAATCTCATCTCGACTCATCTCACCTCGACTCATCTCACCTCGACTCATCTCACCTCGACTCATCTCACCTCGACTCATCTCATCTCGACTCAACTCTACTCAACAGGTAAGAATCTCATCTCAACTTATCTTGACTCTAATCGACTGATCTCATTTCTACTATTCGACAGGTAAGAATCTCATCTCGACCCATCTCATCTCGACTCATCTCACCTCGACTCATCTCACCTCGACTCATCTCATCTCACCTCGACACAACTCTACTTAACAGGTAAGAATCTCATCTCAACTTATCTTGACTCTACTCGACTGATCTCATTTCTACTATTCGACAGGTAGGAATCTCATCTCGACTCATCTCATCTCGACTCATCTCACCTCGACTCATCTCACCTCGACACAACTCTACTCAACAGGTAAGAATCTCAACTCAACTTATCTTGATTCTACACGACTGATCTCATCTCTACTATTCGACAGGTAGGAATCTCACCTCGACTCATATCACCTTGACTCATCTCACCTAGACTCATCTCACCTCGACTCCTCTCACCTCGACTCGTCTCAACTCTGCTAAACAGGTAAGAATCTCAACTCAGCTTATCTTGACTCTACTCGACTGATCTCATCTCTACTATTCGACAGGTAGGAATCTCGACTCATCTCACCTCACCTCGACTCACCTCACCTCGACTCATCTCACCTCGACTCATCTCACCTCGACTCTACTGAACAGGTAAGAATCTCAACTCAACTTATCTTGACTCTACTCGACTGATCTCATCTCTACTATTCGACAGGTAGGAATCTCACCTCGACTCATCTCACCTCATCTCACCGTGACTCATCTCATCTCGACTCATCTCATCTCACCTCAACTCAACTCAACAGGTAAGAATCTCAACTCAACTTATCTTGACTCTACTCGACTGATCTCATCTCTACTATTCGACAGGTAGGAATCTCGACTCGACTCATCTCACCTCGACTCATCTCACCTCGACTCGACTCTACTCAACAGGTGAGAATCTCATCTCGACTCATCTCATCTCATCTCATCTCAACTCGACTCTACTCAACAGGTGAGAATCTCACCTCGACTCATCTTGACTCTTCTCGACTGATCTCATCTCTACTATTCGACAGGTAGGAATCTCGACACGACTCATCTCACCTCGACTCATCTCACCTCTACTCATCTCACCTCTACTCATCTCACCTCGATTCGACTCTACTCAACAGGTAAGAATCTCATCTCGACTCATCTCATCTCGACTCATCTCATCTTGACTCATCTCAACTCTACCCGACAGGTAGGAATCTCAACTCCTCTTGACTACTCAACAGGTCGGAATCTCGACTCATCTCATTTCGACTCATCTCGACTCTACTCAACAGGTAGGAATTTCATCTCACCTCGACTCATCTCACCTCGACTCATCTCACCTCGACTCATCTCATCTCACCTCAACTCAACTCAACAGGTAAGAATCTCAACTCAACTTATCTTGACTCTACTCGACTGATCTCATCTCTACTATTCGACAGGTAGGAATCTCATCTCGACTCATCTCATCTCACCTCGACTCAACTCTACTCAACAGGTAAGAATCTCAACTCAACTTATCTTGACTCTACTCGACTGATCTCATCTCTACTATTCGACAGGTTCGAATCTCACCTCGACTCATCTCACCTCGACTCATCTCACCTCGACTCATCTCACCTCGACTCATCTAACCTCGACTCATCTCATCTCGACTCATCTCATCTCGACTCATCTCATCTCGACTCATCTCATCTCATCTCGACTCATCTCATCTCGACTCATCTCATCTCACCTCAACTCAACTCAACAGGTAAGAATCTCAACTCAACTTATCTTGACTCTACTCGACTGATCTCATCTCTACTATTCGACAGGTAGGAATCTCGACTCGACTCATCTCACCTCGACTCATCTCACCTCATCTCACCTTGACTCTACTCAACAGGTAAGAATCTCATCTCGACTCATCGCATCTCATCTCAACTCGACTCTACTCAACAGGTGAGAATCTCACCTCGACTCATCTTGACTCTACTCGACTGATCTCATCTCTACTATTCGACAGGTAGGAATCTCGACTCATCTCACCTCGACTCATCTCACCTCGACTCATCTCACCTCGATTCGACTCTACTCAACAGGTAAGAATCTCATCTCTTCTCATCTCATCTCGACTCATCTCGTCTTGACTCATCTCAACTCTACCCGAAAGGTAGGAATCTCAACTCCTCTTGACTACTCAACAGGTTGGAATCTCGACTCATCTCATTTCGACTCATCTCGACTCTACTCGACAGGTAGGAATTTCATCTCACCTCGACTCATCTCACCTCGACTCATCTCACCTCGACTCATCTCATCTCACCTCAACTCAACTCAACAGGTAAGAATCTCAACTCAACTTATCTTGACTCTACTCGACTGATCTCATCTCTACTATTCGACAGGTAGGAATCTCCTCTCGACTCATCTCATCTCACCTCGACTCAACTCTACTCAACAGGTAAGAATCTCAACTCAACTTATCTTGACTCTACTCGACTGATCTCATCTCTACTATTCGACAGGTAGGAATCTCACCTCGACTCATCTCACCTCGACTCATCTCACCTCGACTCATCTCACCTCGACTCATCTCACCTCGACTCCTCTCAACTCTACTCAACAGGTCAGAATCTCAACTCAGCTTATCTTGACTCTACTCGATTGATCTCATCTCTACTATTCGACAGGTAGGAATCTCGACTCATCTCACCTCGACTCATCTCACCTCGACTCATATCACCTCGACTCTACTCAACAGGTAAGAATCTCAACTCAACTTATCTTGACTCTACTCGACTGATCTCATCTCTACTATTTACAGGTAGGAATCTCATCTCGACTCATCTCACCTCGACTCATCTCACCTCATCTCACCTCGACTCATCTCACCTCGACTCATCTCATCTCGACTCAACTCTACTCAACAGGTAAGAATCTCATCTCAACTTATCTTGACTCTACTCGACTGATCTCATTTCTACTATTCGACAGGTAGGAATCTCATCTCGACTCATCTCATCTCGACTCATCTCATCTCGACTCATCTCACCTCGACTCATCTCACCTCGACTCATCTCACCTCGACTCATCTCACCTCGACTCATCTCATCTCACCTCGACACAACTCTACTCAACAGGTAAGAATCTCAACTCAACTTATCTTGATTCTACTCGACTGATCTCATCTCTACTATTCGACAGGTAGGAATCTCACCTCGACTCATCTCACCTCGACTCATCTCACCTCGACTCATCTCACCTCGATTCCACTCTATTCAACAGGTAAGAATCTCATCTCGACTCATCTCATCTCGACTCATCTCATCTTGACTCATCTCAACTCTACCCGACAGGTAGGAATCTCAACTCCTCTTGACTACTCAACAGGTCGGAATCTCGACTCATCTCATTTCGACTCACCTCAACTCATCTCGACTCTACTCGACAGGTAGGAATTTCATCTCACCTCGACTCATCTCACCTCGACTCATCTCATCTCACCTCGACTCATCTCATCTCACCTCAACTCAACTCAACAGGTAAGAATCTCAACTCAACTTATCTTGACTCTACTCTACTCATCTCATCTCTACTATTCGACAGGTAGGAATCTCATCTCGACTCATCTCATCTCACCTCGACTCAACTCTACTCAACAGGTAAGAATCTCAACTCAACTTATCTTGACTATACTCGACTGATCTCATCTCTACTATTCGACAGGTAGGAATCTCACCTCGACTCATCTCACCTCGACTCCTCTCAACTCTACTCAACAGGTCAGAATCTCAACTCAGCTTATCTTGACTCTACTCGATTGATCTCATCTCTACTATTCGACAGGTAGGAATCTCGACTCATCTCACCTCGACTGATCTCACCTCGACTCATCTCACCTCGACTCTACTCAACAGGTAAGAATCTCAACTCAACTTATCTTGACTCTACTCGACTGATCTCATCTCTACTATCCGACAGGTAGGAATCTCATCTCGACTCATCTCAGCTCGACTCATCTCACCTCGACTCATCTCACCTCGACTCATCTCACCTCGACTCATCTCATCTCACCTCGACACAACTCTACTCAACAGGTAAGAATCTCAACTCAACTTATATTGATTCTACACGACTGATCTCATCTCTACTATTCGACAGGTAGGAATCTCACCTCGACTCATCTCACCTCGACTCATCTCACCTAGACTCATCTCACCTCGACTCCTCTCACCTCGACTCGTCTCAACTCTGCTAAACAGGTAAGAATCTCAACTCAGCTTATCTTGACTCTACTCGACTGATCTCATCTCTACTATTCGACAGGTAGGAATCTCGACTCATCTCACCTCACCTCGACTCATCTCACCTCGACTCATCTCACCTCGACTCATCTCACCTCGACTCTACTGAACAGGTAAGAATCTCAACTCAACTTATCTTGACTCTACTCGACTGATCTCATCTCTACTATTCGACAGGTAGGAATCTCACCTCGACTCATCTCACCTCATCTCACCGTGACTCATCTCATCTCGACTCATCTCATCTCACCTCAACTCAACTCAACAGGTAAGAATCTCAACTCAACTTATCTTGACTCTTCTCGACTGATCTCATCTCTTCTATTCGACAGGTAGGAATCTCGACTCGACTCATCTCACCTCGACTCATCTCACCTCGACTCATCTCACCTCGACTCCTCTCAACTCGACTCCTCTCAACTCTGCTCAACAGGTAAGAATCTCAACTCAGCTTATCTTGACTCTACTCGACTGATCTCATCTCTACTATTCGACAGGTAGGAATCTCGACTCGACTCATCTCACCTCGACTCATCTCACCTCGACTCATCTCACCTCAACTCATCTCACCTCGACTCCTCTCAACTCTACTCAACAGGTAAGAATCTCATCTCGACTCATCTCATCTCATCTCAACTCGACTCTACTCAACAGGTGAGAATCTCACCTCGACTCATCTTGACTCTTCTCGACTGATCTCATCTCTACTATTCGACAGGTAGAAATCTCGACACGACTCATCTCACCTCGACTCATCTCACCTCGACTCATCTCACCTCGATTCGACTCTACTCAACAGGTAAGAATCTCATCTCGACTCATCTCATCTCGACTCATCTCATCTTGACTCATCTCAACTCTACCCGACAGGTAGGAATCTCAACTCCTCTTGACTCCTCAACAGTTCGGAATCTCGACTCATCTCATTTTGACTCATCTCGACTCTACTCAACAGGTAGGAATTTCATCTCACCTCGACTCATCTCACCTCGACTCATCTCACCTCGACTCATCTCATCTCACCTCAACTCAACTCAACAGGTAAGAATCTCAACTCAACTTATCTTGACTCTACTCGACTGATCTCATCTCTACTATTCGACAGGTAGGAATCTCATCTCGACTCATCTCACCTCGACTCATCTCACCTCGACTCAACTCTACTCACCGACTAAGAATCTGATCTCAACTTATCTTGACTCTACTCGACTGATCTCATTTCTACTATTCAACAGGTAGGAATCTCATCTCGACTCATCTCACCTCGACTCATCTCACCTCGACTCATCTCACCTCGACTCATCTCACCTCGACTCATCTCACCTCGACTATACTCAACAGGTAAGAATCTCAACTCAACTTATCTTGACTCTACTCGACTGATCTCATCTCTACTATTCGACAGGTAGGAATCTCATCTCGACTCATCTCACCTCGACTCATCTCACCTCATCTCACCTCGACTCATCTCACCTCGACTCAACTCTACTCGACAGGTAAGAATCTCATCTCAACTTATCTTGACTCTACTCGACTGATCTCATTTCTATAATTCGACAGGTAGGAATCTCATCTCGACTCATCTCATCTCGACTCATCTCACCTCGACTCATCTCACCTCGACTCATCTCACCTCGACTCGTCTCAACTCTGCTCAACAGGTAAGAATCTCAACTCAGCTTATCTTGACTCTACTCGACTGATCTCATCTCTACTATTCGACAGGTAGGAATCTCATCTCGACTCATCTCATCTCGACTCATCTCATCTCGACTCATCTCACCTCGACTCATCTCACCTCGACTCCTCTCACCTCAACTCGTCTCAACTCTGCTCAACAGGTAAGAATCTCAACTCAGCTTATCTTGACTCTACTCGACTGATTTCATCTCTACTATTCGACAGGTAGGAATCTCGACTCATCTCACCTCGACTCATCTCACCTCGACTCTACTCAACAGGTAAGAATCTCAACTCAACTTATCTTGACTCTACTCGACTGATCTCATCTCTACTATTCGACAGGTAGGAATCTCAACTCGACTCATCTCACCTCGACTCATCTCACCTCATCTCACCTCGACTCATCTCATCTCGACTCATCTCATCTCACCTCAACTCAACTCAACAGGTAAGAATCTCAACTCAACTTATCTTGACTCTACTCGACTGATCTCATCTCTACTATTCGACAGTTAGGAATCTCGACTCGACTCACCTCGACTCATCTCACCTCGACTCGACTCTACTCAACAGGTAAGAATCTAATCTCGACTCATCTCATCTCAACTCGACTCTACTCAGCAGGTGAGAATCTCACCTCGACTCATCTCACCTCTACTCATCTCACCTCGACTCTACTACTCAACAGGTAAGAATCTCATCTCGACTCATCTCATCTCGACTCATCTCATCACGACTCATCTCATCTTGACTCATCCCAACTCTTCCCGACAGGTAGGAATCTCAACTCCTCTTGACTACTCAACAGGTCAGAATCTCGACTCATCTCATTTCGACTCATCTCGACTCTACTCGACAGGTAGGAATTTCATCTCATCTCGACTCATCTCATCTCATCTCGACTCTACTGGACAGATAGGAACCTCATCTCGACTCATCTCAACTTGACAGGTAGGAATCTCATCTCATCTCGACTCATCTTATCTCGACTCATCTCATCTCGACTCTACTCAACAAGTAAGAATCTCATCTCATCTAGACTCATCTCATCTCGACTCATCTCATCTCGACTCTACTCAACAGGTAAGAATCTCATCTCATCTAGACTCCTCATCTAGACTCATCTCATCGAGACTCTACTGGACAGGTAGGAATCTCATCTCATCTCTACTATTCGACAGGTAGGAATCTCGACTTGACTCGACTCATCTCACCTCATCTCACCTCGACTCGTCTCGACTCTACTCAACAGGTAAGAATCTCATCTCGACTCATCTCATCTTGACTCATCTCAACTCTACTCGACAGGTAGGAATATAAACTCCTCTTGACTACTCAACAGGTCGGAATCTCGACTCATCTCATTTCGACTCATCTCAACTCATCTCGACTCTACTCGACAGGTAGGAATTTCTTCTCATCTCGACTCATTTCAACTACTCAACAGGTAATAATCTCATTTTGACTCATCTTGACTCTACTCGACAGGTAAGAATGTCATCTCAACTCGACTCAGCTCATCTTGACTCAGCTCAACTCTACTCAACAGGTAAGAATCTCATCTCAACTTAACTCGAATCTACTCGACAGGTGGGAATTGCAACTCATCTTGATTCTACTGGACAGGTTGGAATCTCATTTCATCTCAACTCTACTCAACAAGTGAGAATCTCATCTCAACTTATCTTGACTCTACTCGACTGATCTCATCTCTACTATTCGACAGGTAGGAATCTCATCTCGACTCGACTCATCTCCCCTTGACTCATCTCACCTCGACTCGTCTCAACTCTACTCAACAGGTAAGAATCTCAACTCAACTTATCTTGACTCTACTCGACTGATCTCATCTCTACTATTCGACAGGTAAGAATCTCATCTCAACTCGACTCAGCTCATCTTGACTCAGCTCAAATCTACTCAACAGGTAAGAATCTCATCTCAACTTAACTCGAATCTACTCGACAGGTGGGAATTGCAACTCATCTTGATTCTACTGGACAGGTTGGAATCTCATTTCATCTCAACTCTACTCAACAGGTGAGAATCTTATCTCAACTTATCTTGACTCTACCCGACTGATCTCATCTCTACTATTCGACAGGTAGTAATCTCATCTCGACTCATCTCACCTCGACTCATCTCACCTCGACTCGTCTCGACTCTACTCAACAGGTAAGAATCTCAACTCAACTTATCTTGACTCTACTCGACTGATCTCATCTCTACTATTCGACAGGTAGGAATCTCGACTCATCTCACCTCGACTCATCTCACCTCGACTCATCTCACCTCGACTCATCTCACCTTGACTCGTCTCGACTCTACTCATCTCATCTCGTCTCGTCTCGACTCTACTCAACAGGTAAGAATCTCATCTCATCTCGACTCATCTCACCTCGACTCGTCTCGACTCTACTCAACAGGTAAGAATCTCAACTCAACTTATCTTGACTCCACTCGACTGATCTCATCTCTACTATTCGACTGGTAGGGATCTCGACTCGACTCATCTCTCCTCGACTCGACTCTACTCAACAGGTAAGAATCTCATCTCATCTCGACTCATCTCACCTCGACTCGTCTCGACTCTACTCAACAGGTAAGAATCTCAACTCAACTCATCTTGACTCTACTCGACTGATCTCATCTCTACTATCCGACAGGTAGGAATCTCGACTCGACTCATCTCACTTCGACTCATCTCACCTCGACTCTACTCAACAGGTAAGAATCTCATCTCAACTCATCTCATCTTGACTCATCTCACCTCTACCCGACAGGTAGGAATCTCAACTCCTCTTGACTACTCAACAGGTCGGAATCTCGACTCATCTCATTTCGACTCATCTCGACTCTACTCGACAGGTAGGAATTTCATCTCATCTCGACTCATCTCATCTCATCTCGACTCTACTGGACAGATAGGAACCTCATCTCGATTCATCTCAACTTGACAGGTAGGAATCTCATCTCATCTCGACTCATCTCATCTCGACTCTACTCAACAAGTAAGAATCTCATCTCATCTAGACTCATCTCATCTCAACTCTACTCAACAGGTAAGAATCTCATCTCATCTAGACTCCTCATCTAGACTCATCTCATCTCGACTCTACTGGACAGGTAGGAATCTCATCTCAACGCTACTCGACAGGAAGGAATCTCATCTCGACTCATCTCGACTCGACTCATCTCACCTCGACTCGACTCTACTCAACAGGTAAGAATCTCAACTCAACTTATCTTGACTCTACTCGACTGATCTCATCTCTACTATTCGACAGGTAGGAATCTCGACTTGACTCGACTCATCTCACCTCGACTCGACTCAACAGGTAAGAATCTCATCTCGACTCATCTCATCTTGACTCATCTCAACTCTACTCGACAGGTAGGAATCTAAACTCCTCTTGACTACTCAACAGGTCGGAATCTCGACTCATCTCATTTCGACTCATCTCAACTCATCTCGACTCTACTCGACAGGTAGGAATTTCTTCTCATCTCGACTCATCTCAACTACTCAACAGGTAATAATCTCATTTCGACTCATCTTGACTTTACCCGACAGGTAAGAATCTCATCTCAACTCGACTCAGCTCATCTTGACTCATCTTATCTCGACTCATCTCATCTCACCTCAACTCAACTCAACAGGTAAGAATCTCAACTCAACTTATCTTGACTCTACTCGACTGATCTCATCTCTACTATTCGACAGGTAGGAATCTCGACTCGACTCATCTCACCTCGACTCATCTCACCTCGACTCGACTCTACTCAACAGGTGAGAATCTCATCTCGACTCATCTCATCTCATCTCATCTCAACTCGACTCTACTCAACAGGTGAGAATCTCACCTCGACTCATCTTGACTCTTCTCGACTGATCTCATCTCTACTATTCGACAGGTAGGAATCTCGACTCGACTCATCTCACCTCGACTCATCTCACCTCGACTCATCTCACCTCGACTCATCTCACCTCGACTCCTCTCAACTCAACAGGTAAGAATCTCATCTCAACTTAACTCGAATCTACTCGACAGGTGGGAATTGCAACTCATCTTGATTCTACTGGACAGGTTGGAATCTCATCTCATCTCAACTCTACTCAACAGGTGAGAATCTCATCTCAACTTATCTTGTCTCTACTCGACTGATCTCATCTCTACTATTCGACAGGTAGGAATCTCATCTCGACTCGACTCATCTCACCTCGACTCGTCTCTACTCTACTCAACAGGTAAGAATCTCAACTCAACTTATCTTGACTCTACTCGACTGATCTCATCTCTACTATTCGACAGGTAGGAATCTCGACTCATCTCATCTCGACTCATCTCACCTCGACTCATCTCACTTTGACTCGTCTCGACTCAACTCATCTCACCTCGACTCGACTCTACTCAACAGGTAAGAATCTCATCTCGACTCATCTCATCTTGACTCATCTCAACTCTACTCGACAGGTAGGAATCTCAACTCCTCTTGACTACTCAACAGGTCGGAATCTCGAGTCATCTCATTTCGACTCATCTCGACTCATCTCGACAGGTAGGAATTTCATCTCATCTCGACTCATCTCGAGTCATCTCATCTCATCTCGACTCTACTGGACAGATAGGAACCTCATCTCGACTCATCTCAACTTGACAGGTAGGAATCTCATCTCATCTCGACTCATCTCTACTCAACAAGTAAGAATCTCATCTCCTCTAGACTCATCTCATCTCATCTCATCTCGACTCTACTCAACAGGTAAGAATCTCATCTCATCTAGACTCCTCATCTAGACTCATCTCATCTCGACTCTACTGGACAGGTAGGAATCTCATCTCAACGCTACTCAACAGGAAGGAGTCTCATCTCGACTCATCTCGACTCGACTCATCTCACCTCGACTCGACTCTACTCAACAGGTAAGAATCTCAACTCAACTTATCTTGATTCTACTCGACTGATCTCATCTCTACTATTCGACAGGTAGGAATCTCGACTTGACTCGACTCATCTCACCTCGACTCGTCTCGACTCTACTCAACAGGTAAGAATCTCATCTCGACTCATCTCATCTTGACTCATCTCAACTCTACTCGACATGTAGGAATCTAAACTCCTCTTGACTACTCAACAGGTCGGAATCTCGACTCATCTCATTTCGACTCATCTCAACTCATCTCGACTCTACTCGACAGGTAGGAATTTCTTCTTATCTCGACTCATCTCAACTACTCAACAGGTAATAATCTCATTTCGACTCATCTTGACTCTACCGGACAGGTAAGAATCTCATCTCAACTCGACTCAGCTCATCTTGACTCAGCTCAACTCTACTCAACAGGTAAGAATCTCATCTCAAATTAACTCGAATCTACTCGACAGGTGGGAATTGCAACTCATCTTGATTCTACTGGACAGGTTGGAATCTCATCTCATCTCAACTCTACTCAACAGGTGAGAATCTCATCTCAACTTATCTTGTCTCTACTCGACTGATCTCATCTCTACTATTCGACAGGTAGGAATCTCATCTCGACTCGACTCGACTCATCTCACCTCGACTCATCTCACCTCGACTCATCTCACCTCAACTCGTCTCGACTCTACTCAACAGGTAAGAATTTCAACTCAACTTATCTTGACTCTACTCGACTGATCTCATCTCTACTATTCGACAGGTAGGAATCTCGACTCATCTCACCTTGACTCATCTCACCTCGACTCATCTCACCTTGACTCGTCTCGACTCTACTCATCTCACCTCGACTCGTCTCGACTCTACTCAACAGGTAAGAATCCCATCTCATCTCGACTCATCTCATCTCGACTCATCTCATATTGACTCATCTCAACTCTACCCGACAGGTAGGAATCTCAACTCCTCTTGACTACTCAACAGGTCGGAATCTCGAGTCATCTCATTTCGACTCATCTCGACTCATCTCGAATCTACTCGACAGGTAGGAATTTCATCTCATCTCGACTCATCTCGAGTCATCTCATCTCATCTCGACTCTACTGGACAGATAGGAACCTCATCTCGACTCATCTCAACTTGACAGGTAGGAATCTCATCTCATCTCGACTCATCTCATCTCATCTCAACTCTACTCAACAAGTAAGAATCTCATCTCCTCTAGACTCATCTCATCTCATCTCATCTCGACTCTACTCAACAGGTAAGAATCTCATCTCATCTAGACTCCTCATCTAGACTCATCTCATCTCGACTCTACTGGACAGGTAGGAATCTCATCTCAACGCTACTCAACAGGAAGGAATCTCATCTCGACTCATCTCGACTCGACTCATCTCACCTCGACTCGACTCTACTCAACAGGTAAGAATCTCAACTCAACTTATCTTGACTCTACTCGACTGATCTCCTCTCTACTATTCGACAGGTAGGAATCTCGACTTGACTCGACTCATCTCACCTCGACTCGTCTCGACTCTACTCAACAGGTAAGAATCTCATCTCGACTCATCTCATCTTGACTCATCTCAACTCTACTCGACAGGTAGGAATCTAAACTCCTCTTGACTACTCAACAGGTCGGAATCTCGACTCATCTCATTTCGACTCATCTCAACTCATCTCGACTCTACTCGACAGGTAGGAATTTCTTCTCATCTCGACTCATCTCAACTACTCAACAGGTAATAATCTCATTTCGACTCATCTTGACTCTACCCGACAGGTAAGAATCTCATCTCAACTCGACTCAGCTCATCTTGACTCAGCTCAACTCTACTCAACAGGTAAGAATCTCATCTCAAATTAACTCGAATCTACTCGACAGGTGGGAATTGCAACTCATCTTGATTCTACTGGACAGGTTGGAATCTCATCTCATCTCAACTCTACTCAACAGGTGAGAATCTCATCTCAACTTATCTTGTCTCTACTCGACTGATCTCATCTCTACTATTCGACAGGTAGGAATCTCATCTCGACTCAACTCGACTCTACTCATCTCACCTCGACTCATCTCACCTCAACTCGTCTCGACTCTACTCAACAGGTAAGAATCTCAACTCAACTTATCTTGACTCTACTCGACTGATCTCATCTCTACTATTCGACAGGTAGGAATCTCGACTCATCTCACCTCGACTCATCTCACCTCGACTCATCTCACCTCGACTCATCTCACCTTGACTCGTCTCGACTCTACTCATCTCACCTCGACTCATCTCGACTCTACTCAACAGGTAAGAATCCCATCTCATCTCGACTCATCTCATCTCGACTCATCTCATATTGACTCATCTCAACTCTACCCGACAGGTAGGAATCTCAACTCCTCTTGACTACTCAACAGGTCGGAATCTCGAGTCATCTCATTTCGACTCATCTCGACTCATCTCGACTCTACTCGACAGGTAGGAATTTCATCTCATCTCGACTCATCTCATCTCATCTCGACTCTACTGGACAGATAGGAACCTCATCTCGACTCATCTCAACTTGACAGGTAGGAATCTCATCTCATCTCGACTCATCTCATCTCATCTCGACTCTACTCAACAAGTAAGAATCTCATCTCCTCTAGACTCATCTCATCTCATCTCATCTCGACTCTACTCAACAGGTAAGAAACTCATCTCATCTAGAATCCTCATCTAGACTCATCTCATCTCGACTCTACTGGACAGGTAGGAATCTCATCTCAACGCTACTCAACAGGAAGGAATCTCATCTCGACTCATCTCGACTCGACTCTACTCAACAGGTAAGAATCTCAACTCAACTTATCTTGACTCTACTCGACTGATCTCCTCTCTACTATTCAACAGGTAGGAATCTCGACTTGACTCGACTCATCTCACCTCGACTCGTCTCGACTCTACTCAACAGGTAAGAATCTCATCTCGACTCATCTCATCTTGACTCATCTCAACTCTACTCGACCGGTAGGAATCTAAACTCCTCTTGACTACTCAACGGGTCGGAATCTCGACTCATCTCATTTCGACTCATCTCAACTCATCTCGACTCTACTCGACAGGTAGGAATTTCTTCTCATCTCGACTCATCTCAACTACTCAACAGGTAATAATCTCATTTCGACTCATCTTGACTCTACCCGACAGGTAAGAATCTCATCTCAACTCGACTCAGCTCATCTTGACTCAGCTCAACTCTACTCAACAGGTAAGAATCTCATCTCAAATTAACTCGAATCTACTCGACAGGTGGGAATTGCAACTCATCTTGATTCTACTGGACAGGTTGGAATCTCATCTCATCTCAACTCTACTCAACAGGTGAGAATCTCATCTCAACTTATCTTGTCTCTTCTCGACTGATCTCATCTCTACTATTCGACAGGTAGGAATCTCATCTCGACTCGACTCGACTCATCTCTCCTCGACTCATCTCACCTCAACTCGTCTCGTCTCAACTCAACTTATCTTGACTCTACTCGACTGATCTCATCTCTACTATTCGACAGGTAGGAATCTCGACTCATCTCACCTCGACTCATCTCACCTCGACTCATCTCACCTCGACTCATCTCACCTTGACTCGTCTCGACTCTACTCATCTCACCTCGACTCGTCTCGACTCTACTCAACAGGTAAGAATCTCATCTCATCTCGACTCATCTCACCTCGACTCGTCTCGACTCTACTCAACAGGTAAGAATCTCATCTCATCTAGACTCATCTCATCTCAACTCTACTCAACAGGTAAGAATCTCATCTCATCTAGACTCCTCATCTAGACTCATCTCATCTCGACTCTACTGGACAGGTAGGAATCTCATCTCAACGCTACTCGACAGGAAGGAATCTCATCTCGACTCATCTCGACTCGACTCATCTCACCTCGACTCGACTCTACTCAACAGGTAAGAATCTCAACTCAACTTATCTTGACTCTACTCGACTGATCTCATCTCTACTATTCGACAGGTAGGAATCTCGACTTGACTCGACTCATCTCACCTCGACTCGACTCAACAGGTAAGAATCTCATCTCGACTCATCTCATCTTGACTCATCTCAACTCGACAGGTAGGAATCTAAACTCCTCTTGACTACTCAACAGGTCGGAATCTCGACTCATCTCATTTCGACTCATCTCAACTCATCTCGACTCTACTCGACAGGTAGGAATTTCTTCTCATCTCGACTCATCTCAACTACTCAACAGATAATAATCTCATTTCGACTCATCTTGACTCTACCCGACAGGTAAGAATCTCATCTCAACTCGACTCAGCTCATCTTGACTCAGCTCAACTCTACTCAACAGGTAAGAATCTCATCTCAACTTAACTCGAATCTACTCGACAGGTGGGAATTGCAACTCATCTTGATTCTACTGGACAGGTTGGAATCTCATCTCATCTCAACTCTACTCAACAGGTGAGAATCTCATCTCAACTTATCTTGTCTCTACTCGACTGATCTCATCTCTACTATTCGACAGGTAGGAATCTCATCTCGACTCGACTCATCTCACCTCGACTCATCTCACCTCGACTCGTCTCGACTCTACTCAACAAGTAAGAATCTCAACTCAACTTATCTTGTCTCTACTCGACTGATCTCATCTCTACTATTCGACAGGTAGGAATCTCATCTCGACTCGACTCGACTCATCTCACCTCGACTCATCTCACCTCAACTCGTCTCGACTCTACTCAACAGGTCAGAATCTCAACTCAACTTATCTTGACTCTACTCGACTGATCTCATCTCTACTATTCGACAGGTAGGAATCTCGACTCATCTCACCTCGACTCATCTCACCTCGACTCATCTCACCTCGACTCATCTCACCTTGACTCGTCTCGACTCTACTCATCTCACCTCGACTCGTCTCGACTCTACTCAACAGGTAAGAATCTCATCTCATCTCGACTCATCTCACCTCGACTCGTCTCGACTCTACTCAACAGGTAAGAATCTCAACTCAACTTATCTTGACTCTACTCGACTGATCTCATCTCTACTATTCGACAGGTAGGAATCTCGACTCGACTCATCTCACCTCGACTCGACTCTACTCAACAGGTAAGAATCTCATCTCGACTCATCTCATCTTGACTCATCTCAACTCTACTCGACAGGTAGGAATCTCAACTCCTCTTGACTTCTCAACAGGTCGGATTCTCGACTCATCTCATTTCGACTCATCTCAACTCATCTCAACTCATCTCGACTGTACTCAATAGGTAAGAATCTCATCTTATCTCATCTCGACTCATCTCATCTCGACTCATCTCATCTCGAATCTACTCGACAGGTAGGAATCTTTTCTCATCTCGAATCTAGTGGACAGGTAGAAATATCGTCTCGACTCATCTCATCTCGACTCAACGGGTGAGAATCTCATCTTATTTTATCTCAACTCATCTCATCTAGACTCATCTCATCTCCACATCGGCCACATCACAGCATGCTTCCAGTCCTCACTGATGAACACCAACGGACCCTTCTCCTGCTGCGCCTGCAAATTCACCTGCGACAGAACAAGGAAACCTACAAAGACCGGAACAAACCACCTCCACTGCATACTCCTCAACACCCACTCCGCACGGAAGCACGCCATCAAGCTCTGGGACCTACTCGACTCCACCGCCCCAGACGTAGCCTTCCTGACCGAGACCTGGTGGAACGACTTCTCGGCACCCGACATCGCAATAGCCATCCCAAATGGCTACAAGATCATCCAAAAGGACCGCACCAACTGAATCGGAGGAGGAATAGCCATCGCCCACAAATCCACCCTCAAGGTCCACAGCCACACTGACGACACCCTCAAGACCGGCGAACACCTACACTTCCGCATCCACACCGACCCCAACACCACTCTCAGAGGAACGCTCATCTACACACCTCCCGGACCACGAGCACCCTTCAGCGAATCCATCGCCGACCTCACCAGCGCCCACACACTCAAATCAACAGATTACATCCTCTGCGGGGACCTAAATTTCCAGCTGGAGAACGACGACACCAACTCTACTACTCTGATCGACAACCTCACAAACCACGGACTCAGACAACTCGTAAACACACCAACCCACATCGCCGGCCACACGCTTGCTCCCATCTTCTCCTCAAGCGCCCACGTCACCTTCAACCACACCACCGTACTCCAATTGACCGACCACCACCACATACACTTCACCTACAAGAAACACACCGAGCACCATCGCACCCAACAACCACCCCGCTGATGCTGGAGCAAAATTACAGAAGACCAGCTTACCAACACCCTTGCCCAGAACCCATCCTCTGACCCAGACACCGCTGCCCACAACCTCACTCTGTGGATCAACGATTGCGCCAACATCCTCGCGCCACTCAAGAAACCCACCAACAACCAAGCCAGAAAAAAAACCGCCTGGTTCACTGACGAGCTCCTAAACTCCAAGCGCGACTGTCAAACTAAAAAAGGAATGGCTCCTCAAACGCACACCTGACAGCCTCACAGCCCACAAGGACCCCACCCGCAGACACCACCAACTCATCAGACAAGCCAAACGATCCCACTTCAAAGACCGCCTGGACAACGCACATGACAGCAAAGAGCTCTTCAGCATTTTAAAAGAACTCTCCAACCCCAGCGCCAACGTCAACGACATCCCTCCATCCCAAGATCTCTGCAACGCACTGTCCACCTTCTTCCACCAAAAGATCACCGACATCCAAGACAGCTTCAACGCCACTCTGACGCCAGACCCCACCCCTGAAAGCTCCACCTGTGCAAACCGCCTGACCTCCTGGACCAACGTCAACGACACAGACACGCAAGATCATGAACTCCATCCACTCAGGATCTCAGTCAGACCCCTGCCCCCACCACGTATACAAGGCCGATTCCACCATCGCGCCCCCCCCCCAACTACGGAAGGTCATCCACATCTCCTTCGAAACAGCGACCTTCCCGTAAAGTTGGAAGCACGCTGAAATCCGAGCCCTCCTCAGGAAGCCCAAAACAGACCCCAACGACCTCAAAAACTTCTGACCGATCTCCCTACTCCCCTTCCCAGCGAAGGTGATTGAAGAAATAGTCAGCACACAACTAACCAGCCACCTCGAAGACAACAACATCCTGGCTCCCTCCCAATCTGGCTTCAGGCGAAACCACAGCACTGAAATCGCCCTTCTCGCAGCCACAGATGACATCAGACGTCAAATGGACAACGGCGAAACATCAGCCCTCATCCTCCTGGACCTATCTTCCGCCTTCGACAGTCTGCCACCGCACCCTAAAAACACGCCTCCACGAAATCGGAATCCAAGGAAAAGCCCTCAACTGGATCATCTCATTCCTCTCCGGCAGAACCCAGAGAGTCCACCCCCCCCCTTCCGCTCGGAAGGCACCGACATCATGTGCAGCGTCCCCCAAGGCTCATCCCTCAGCCCGACTCTGTTCAACATCTACATGGCCCCCCTCGCACAAGTAGCCCATCAACACAACCTCAACATTCTTACCTACGCCGACGACACCCAGCTCATCCTCTCGCTCACCAAAGACCCACTGTAGGAAGTTGGCTCTGTATGTACAATTTCAAAGTAAGAAATAGCATGCACAGAGTCCAAGGGTTCCCCTTAGAGGTAAGATAGTGGCAAAAAGAGATAATTCTAATGCTCTATTTTGTGGTAGTGTGGTCGAGCAGTAGGCTTATCAGAGGGTAGTGTTAAGCATTTGTTGTACACACACAGGCAATAAATGAGGAACACACACTCAAAGACAATTCCAGGCCAATAGGTTTTTATATAGAAAAATATCTTTTCTTAGTTTATTTTAAGAACCACAGGTTCAAGATTTACAAACAATACTTTAAATGAAAGGTATTTCACTTAGGAACTTTAGGAACTTTGAATTAGCAAAATAGCATATACAGTTGTCACACAAATTGCAATAAGCTATTTTAAAACTGGGCCCAGTGCAATTTTCAACTGTTTCTGGGGTAGGTAAGTGTTTGTTAGTTTTGCAGGTAAGTAAACCACCTACAGGGTTCAAAGTTGGGACCAAGGTAGCCCACCATTGGGGGTTCAGGGCAACCCCAAAGTTACCACACCAGCAGCTCAGGGCCGGTCAGGTGCAGAGGTCAAAGTGGTGCCCAAAACGCATAGGCTTTAATGGAGAATGGGGTGCCCCGGTTCCAGTCTGCCAGCAGGTAAGTACCCGCGTCTTCGGAGAGTAGACCAGGGGGGTTTTGTAGGGCACTGGGGGGGGGGGACACAAGTCAGCACAAAAAGTACACCCTCAGCGGCACGGGGGCGGCCGGGTGCAGTATGCAAACAGGCGTCGGGTAGCAATGTAGTCCAATCGGAGACCTAGGGGTCTCTTCAGCGATGCAGGCAAGTAGGGGGCTCCTCGGGGTAGCCACCAACTGGGCAAGGGAGAGGGCCACCTGGGGGTCGCTCCTGCACTGGAGGGCGGATCCTTCAGGTCCTGGGGGCTGCGGAAGCAGTGTCCTTACCAGGCGTCGGGTCTTTGAAGGAGGCAGTCGCGGTCAGGGGGAGCCTCTGGATTCCCTCTGCAGGCGTCGCTGTGGGGGCTCAGGGGGGTCAACTCTGGCTACTCACGTGCTCGCAGTCGCTGGGGTGTCCTACCTGTAGCGTTGGTTCTCCATAAGTCGAGCCAGGGGCGTCGGGGGCAGAGTGCAAATTCTCACGCTTCTGGCAGGAAAGGTGTGTTCTTTCAAAGTTGCTTCTTTGTTGCAAAGATGTTTCTTCTTTGCAGAGAGCCACTGTCCTCAGGAGTTCTTGGTCCTTTTAGATGCAGGGTAGTCCTCTGAGGCTTCAGAGGTCGCTGGACCCTGTGAAACGCATCGCCGGAGCACTTTTTGTGAAGTGGGGAGACAGGCCGGTAGAGCTGGGGCCAAAGCAGTTGGTGTCTCCATCTTCTCTGCAGGGCTTCAGGCCAGCAGTCCTTCGTCTTCAGGTTGCAGGAATCTAGTTACCTAGGTTCTGGGAGTCACTAAATACTCTATTTAGGGGTGTGTTTAGGTCTGGGGGTTAGTAGCCAATGGCTACTAGCCCTGAGGGTGGCTACACCCTCTTTGTGCCTCCTCCCTGAGGGGAGGGGGGTACATCCCTAATCCTATTGGGGGAATCCTCCATCTGCAAGATGGAGGATTTCTAAAAGTCAGTCACCTCAGCTCAGGACACCTTAGGGGATGTCCTGACTGGCCAGTGACTCCTCCTTGCTTTTCTCATTATCTCCTCCGGCCTTGCCGCCAAAAGTGGGGCCGTGGCCGGAGGGGGCGGGCAACTCCACTAGCTGGAGTGCCCTGGGGTGCTGTAACAAAGGGGGTGAGCCTTTGAGGCTCACTGCCAGGTGTTGCAGTTCCTGCAGGAGGAGGTGAGAAGCACCTCCACCCAGTACAGGCTTTGTTACTAGTCACAGAGTGACCAAGGCACTCTCTGCATGTGGCCAGCAACATGTCTGGTGTGTGGCAGGCTGCTAAAACTAGTCAGCCCACACTGGTAGTCGGGTATGGTTTCAGGGGGCATCTCTAAGATGTCCTCTGGGGTGTATTTTACAATAAAATGTACACTGGCATCAGTGTGCATTTATTGTGCTGAGAAGTTTGATACCAAACTTCCCATTTTTCAGTGTAGCCATTATGGTGCTGTGGGGTTCGTGTATGACAGACTCCCAGACCATATACTCTTATGGCTACCCTGCACTCACAATGTCTAAGGTTTTGCTTAGACACTGCAGGGGCATAGTGCTCATGCACCTATGCCCTCACCTATGGTATGGTGCACCCTGCCTTAGGGCTGTAAGGCCTTCTAGAGGGGTGACTTAACTATACCTATAGGCAGTGTGAGGTTGGCATGGCACCCTGAGGGGAGTGCCATGTCGACTTAGTCATTTTATCCCCACCAGCACACCCAAGCTGGTAAGCAGTGTGTCTGTGCTGAGTGAGGGGTCTCCAGGGTGGCATAAGACATGCTGCAGCCCTAAGAGACCTTCCCTGGCATCAGGGCCCTTGGTACCAGGGGTGCCAGTTATAAGGGTCTTAATTGGATGCCAGGGTGTGCCAATTGTGGAAACAAAGGTACAGGTTAGGGAAAGAACACTGGTGCTGGGGCCTGGTTAGCAGGCCTCAGCACACTTTCAAATCATAACTTGGCATCAGCAAAGGCAAAAAGTCAGGGGGTAACCATGCCAAGGAGGCATTTCCTTACACCCACGCACAGCCAAAACCAACCTCCACGAGGGAATGGAATCCATTGCCGAATGGCTGAATAGCAGCCGTCTGAAACTCAATTCGGACAAGACGGAGGTCCTCATCCTAGTACCCACCCCCTCTGCCTGGGACGACTCCTGGTGGCCTACCGCACTAGGAACCCCACTGACACCAACCAACCACGCACGCAACCTGGGCTTCATCCTTGACTCCTCCCTCACCATGTCTAAACAGGTCAACGCAGTCTCCTCCTCTTGCTACAACACACTCCGCATGCTCCGTAGGATCTTCACGTGGATCCAGACAGAAACAAGAACGGTGACACAGGCCCTAGTCAGCAGCAGGCTAGACTACCGCAACGCACTCTACACAGGCATCCCAGCAAAAGACCTACTACACCTCCAACGCATCCAAAACACCTCCGCTCGGCTGATCCTTGACGTACCCCACTGCAGCCACATCTCCCACCACCTGAGAAACCTTCACTGGCTCCCCGTGGACAAGAGGATAACTTTCAAGCTTCTTACCCACGCTCACAAAGCACTCCACGACACCGGACCAACCTACCTGAACAACAGACACAGCTTCTACACCCCCAACTGTCAGTTCCACTCCACAAACCTCGCCCTCGCCGTCGTCCCCCCGCATCCAACTGAAAACCTCCGGCGGCAGATCCTTCTCATACCTCGCCCCCAAAACCTGGAACACGCTCCCTACCAACCTGCGACAGACCCAAGACCTACTCACCTTCAGAAGACTCCTCTAGACCTGGCTCTTCGATCAGTACCATCAGCTCACCCCTCTGCGCCTTGAAACCCTCACCGGTACGTAGCGCTCTTTACAAATCCAATGGTTGATCTCGACTCATCTCGACTCCTCTCATCTCGACTCCTCTCATCTCGACTCATCTCATTTTGACTCTACTCAACAGGTAAGAATCTCATATTATCTCATCTCATCTCATCTAGACTCATCTCATCTAGACTCATCTCATCTAGACTCATCTCATCTAGACTCATCTCATCTTGACTCATCTCATCTTGACTCATCTCAACTGTAAGGAAATGCCTCCTTGGCATGGTTACCCCCTGACTTTTTGCCTTTGCTGATGCCAAGTTATGATTTGAAAGTGTGCTGAGGCCTGCTGACCAGGCCCCAGCACCAGTGTTCTTTCCCTAAACTGTACCATTGTCTCCACAATTGGCACACCCTGACTTCCAGGTAAGTCCCTTGTAACATGTACCCCTGGTACCAAGGGCCCTGGTGCCAGGGAAGGTCTCTAAGGGCTGCAGCATGTCTTATGCCACCCTGGGGACCCCTCACTCAGCACAGACACACTGCTTGCCAGCTTGTGTGTGCTGGTGGGGAGAAAATGACTAAGTCGACATGGCACTCCCCTCAGGGTGCCTTGCCAACCTCACACTGCCTATGGCATAGGTAAGTCACCCCTCTAGCAGGCCTTACAGCCCTAAGGCAGGGTGCACTATGCCACAGGTGAGGACATAGGTGAATGAGCACTATGCTCCTACAGTGTCTAAGCAAAAACTTAGACATTGTAAGTGCAGAGTAGCCATAAGAGTATATGGTCTGGGAGTCTGTCATACACGAACTCCACAGCACCATAATGGCTACACTGAAAACTGGGAAGTTTGGTATCAAACTTCTCAGCACAATAAATACACACTGATGCCAGTGTACATTTTATTGTGAAATACACCCAGAGGGCGTCTTAGAGATGCCCCCTGAAAACATACCCGACTTCCAGGGTGGGCTGACTAGTTTTGCCAGCCTGTCACACACCAGACATGTTGCTGGCCACATGGGGAGCGTGCCTTTGTCACTCTGTGGCTAGTAACAAAGCCTGTATTGGGTGGAGGTGTTTCTCACCTCCCCCAGCAGGAACTGTAACACCTGGCGGTGACCTCAAAGGCTCACCCCCTTTGTTACAGCGCCACAGGACATTCCAGCTAGTGGAGATGCCCGCCCCCTCCGGCCACGGCCCCACTTTTTTTGCGGCAAGACCGGAGGAGATAATGAGAAAAACAAGGAGGAGTCATTGGCCAGTCAGGACAACCCCTAAGGTGTCCTGAGCTGAGATGACTCTGAGTTTTAGAAATCCTCCATCTTGCAGATGGAGGATTCCTCCAATAGGATTAGGGATGTGCCCCCCTCCCCTCAGGGAGGAGGCACAAAGAGGGTATAGCCACCATCAGGGCTAGTAGCCATTGGCTACTCACCCCCCAGACCTAAACACATCCCTAAATTGAGTATTTAGGGGCTCCCCAGAACCTAGTAAGATAGATTCCTGCAACCTAAGACGAAGAAGGACTGCTGATCTGAAAGCCCTGCAGAGAAGACGGAGACACCAACTGCTTCGGCCCCAGCCCTACCAGCCTGTCTCCCCACTTCAAGAAAAACTGCAACAACGACGCGTCCCCCAGGGTCCAGCGACCTCTGATGCCTCAGAGGACTACACTGCATCTAAAAGGACCAAGAACTCCTGAGGACAGCGGCCCTGTTCCAAAGAAACTACAACTTGCAACAAAGCAAGAACTTTAAAAGGACTCTACGTTTTCCACCGGAAGCGTCAGACTTTCCACTCTGCACCCGACACCCCCGGCTCGACCTGCAGAGAAACAACACTACAGGGAGAACTCCCTGGCAACTAATCCCATTAAATAAGAGCTGCTGCCTATATTTTTGCATATTAGGCGGCCAGGCAGCCAGTGTGGCTAAGTCCACCCCACCCTCAGAAACTAATGTAGCTTCAGTGTGAACCCTGAATTTGCTCTGGGCACACTGTTGATCCCACCTGGAGATTGGCTATTCCAGTGCTAACTGGAGTAGTAGTAGAAGTGGAACCTTTCTTGGGACAGGCCTTGTGTCCAGTTTGGTGTCTGCTGATTACAGCTACAACACCAGGCCTTTTTGGGATCAAAGTCTTTACCCTTGTACCCAAAATTGGATTGTGAAGAGGCTTTGGACCCTCCCTCCTGAGCAGATTTTTGGGACCCTGTAGAAGACTCTTTACTTTTACCCTTGGATGTCTCAACACTCTTCCTCTGGGGAGTCTTTGTGACCCCTTTCCTTTGGTCACTCCCTGTGGAAGTCTTGGTCACCCTAGTCTTGACCCAATGGTCCGCCTTCTTTCCCAATTCTTGGGGAGAAATTGGACCTAGGTCTACTAGATGCTGATGCAGTTTATCAAAGAAACAATTACTTAAAAGGTGTTCTTTCATAAACAGATTGTACAGCCCATCATAATCATTTACACCACTGCCATTAATCCAACCATCCAGTGTTTTGACTGAGAAGTCAACAAAATCAACCCAGATCTGGCTCGAGGATTTTTGAGCCCCCCTAAACCTAATCCTGTACTCCTCAGTTCTCCTCAGCCCTCAATCATGGTAGCCTTCATGAGGTAATAGGATTCTGCATCTTTTCCAGAGAGTGTGAGGAGTCTATTCCTACACTTTCCAGTGAACATTTCCCAAAGGAGAGCACCCCAGTGAGATCTGTTTACTTTTCTGGTTGCACAAGCCCTCTCAAAAGCTGTGAACCATTTGGTGATGTCATCACCGTCTTCATATTTAGTTACAATCCCTTTGGGGATTTTTAGCATGTCAGGAGAATCTCTGACACTATTATAATTGCTGCCACCATTGATGGGACCTAAGCCCATCTCTTGTCTTTCCCTTTCTATGGCTAGGATCTGTCTGTCCAAAGCCAATCTTTTGGCCATCCTGGCTAGCAGGAGGTCATCTTCATTGAGACTGCACTCAATGCTTCCAGAGTTGCTGGACTCTCCTGTGAGATAAGGAGCATCTCTGACTATCACTTGTGGAGTCAGGGTTGGAGAATCCCTGGTCTCCCTATCTAGGACTGGAGGTGGGAGTTCCACCAAGTCACTAGTGTCCCCCTCTGTGAGGGCATCATCAGAGGGGTTGTTTTTAGCAAACTCTGCCAAGAGCTCCTGGAGCTGTACTTTGGTAGGGTTTGAACCAGTCTTTATCTTTTTGATTTTGCAGGGAGACCTTAACTCTGACATCCTAAGATGCAGGTAAGGGGTGAGGTTGAGTTCCATCACTATCTCTTCTGTAGTAGACATTTTGTTTCTAAAAGTTGGAATACTTTTTAAGAATCTAAAACTATCTCTAGAACTTAATTCAAACTCTTACAAAAAGCTTGAACTCTAAAAGACATGCTAATAGGGACTAACCAAAGGCCCTAGCAGGACTATTAAAAATATAGTAAAATAGCTAAAATTTCAAAAATCAGTTTTTAATGGCAATTTTTGGAATTTAGTTGTGTGATCAGGTATTGGTTGAGTAGTCCAGCAAATGCAAAGTCTTGTACCCCACCGCTGATCCACCAATGTAGGAAGTTGGCTCTGTATGTACTATTTCAAAGTAAGAAATAGCATGCACAGAGTCCAAGGGTTCCCCTTAGAGGTAAGATAGTGGCAAAAAAAATAATTCTAATGCTCTATTTTGTGGTAGTGTGGTCGAGCAGTAGGCTTGTCAGAGGGTAGTGTTAAGCATTTGTTGTACACACACAGGCAATAAATGAGGAACACACACTCAAAGACAATTCCAGGCCAATAGGTTTTTATATAGAAAAATATATTTTCTTAGTTTATTTTAAGAACCACAGGTTCAAGATTTACAAACAATACTTCAAATGAAAGGTATTTTACTCAGGTATCTTAGGAACTTTGAATCATCACAATAGCATGTACAGTTTTGGCAAAAACGGCAATAAGCTATTTTAAAATTGGACACAGTGCAACATTCAACAGTTCCTGGGGGAGGTAAATATTTGTTAGTTTTCAGGTAAGTAAAGCACTTACAGGGTTCAAAGTTGGGTCCAAGGTAGCCCACCGGTAGGGGTTCAGGGCAACCCCAAAGTTACCACACCAGCAGCTCAGGGCTGGTCAGGTGCAGAGGTCAAAGTGGAGCACAAAACGCATAGGCATCAATGGAGAAGGGGGTGTCCCAGTTCCAGTCTGCCTGCAGGTAAGTACCCGCTACTTCGGAGGGCAGACCAGGAGCGTTTTGTAGGGCACCGGGGGGACACAAGTCAGCACAAAAAGTACACCCTCAGCGGCACAGGGGGGGCTGGGTGCAGAGTGCAAACACGCATCAGGTTTGCGTAGGTTTCAATGGGACACCCAGGGGTCTCTCCAGCGAAGCAGGCAGGCAAAAGAGGGAGGGCCTCCTCGGGGTAGCCACCACCTGGGCAAGGGAGAGGGCCACCTTGGGGTCGCTCCTGCACTGCCGGTCGGATCCTTCAGGTCCTCGGGGCTGCGGGTGCAGTGTGTTTCCCAGGCGTTGGGTTCTTAGAAGCAGGCAGTCGCGGTCAGGGGGAGCCTCTAGATTCCCTCTGCAGGCATCGCTGGGGGAGCTAAGGGGGGTCAACTCTCACCCCCTTTGTTACAGCGCCACATGGCATCCCAGCTAGTGGGGATGCCCGCCCCCTCCGACCACGGCCCCAATTTTGGCGGCAAGGCCGGAGGAGATAATGAGAAAAACAAGGAGTAGTCACTCCAGAGTCAGGACAGCCCCTAAGGTGTCCTGAACTGAGGTGACTCTGACTTTTAGAAATCTTCCATCTTGCAGATGGAGGATTCCCCCCAATAGGATTAGGGATGTGACCCCCTCCCCATCGGGAGGAGGCACAAAGAGGGTGTAGCCACCCTCAGGGCTAGTAGCCATTGGCTACTAACTCTCCAGACCTAAACACACCCCTAAATCGAGTATTTAGGGGCTCCCAGAACCTAGGTAACTAGATTCCTGAAACCTAAGACGAAGAAGGACTGCTGAGCTGAAAATCCTGCAGAGAAGACGGAGACATCAACTGCATTGGCCCCAGCCCTACCGGCCAATCTCCCCACTTCAAGAAAAACTGCAACAGCAACGCGTTCCACAGGGTCCAACGACCTCTGAAGCCTCAGGACTACCTTGCATCTATAAGGACCAAGAACTCCAGAGGACAGCGGCTCTGCTCCAAAGAAGAAACATCTATACAACAAAGAAGCAACTTTTAAAGAACACATGTTTCCCGCCGAAAGCGTGAGACTTTGCACTCTGCACCCGAAGCCCCCGGCTCGACTTGTGGAGAACCAACACTACAGGGAGGACTCCCCAGCGACTGCGAGCCAGTGAGTAGCCTGAGTTGACCCCCCTGATCCCCCACAGCGACACCTGCAGAGGGAATCCAGAGGCTCCCCCTGACCACGACTGCCTGCTACCAAGAACCGGAACGCCTGGTAAGGACACTACACCCGCAGCCCCCAGGACCTGAAGGATCCAACCTCCAGTGCAGGAGCGACCCCCCAGGTGGCCCTTTACCTTGCCCAGGTGGTGGCTACCCCGAGGAGCCCCCCCCTTGCCTGCCTGCATCGCTGAAGAGACCCCTAGGTCTCCCTTTGAACTCCATTGCAAACCCTACGCCTGTTTGCACACTGCACCTGACCGCCCCGTGCCGTTGAGGGTGTACTTTTTGTGCTGACTTGTGTCCCCCCCCAGTGCCCTACAAAAACCCCCTGGTCTGCTCTCCGAAGATTCAGGTACTTACCTGCTGGCAGGCTGGAACCGGGGCACCCCCTTCGCCATTGAAGCCTATTACTTTTGGGCACAACTTTGACCTCTGCACCTGACCGGCCCTGAGCTGCTGGTGTGGTAACTTTGGGGTTGCCCTGAACCCCCAATGGTGGGCTACCTTGGACTCAACTTTGAGCCCTGTAGGTGGTTCACTTACCTGCAAAACTAACAAACACTTACCTCCCCCAGGAACAGTTGAAAATTGCGGTGTATAGTTTTAAAATAGCTTATTGCCATGTGTGTGAAGACTGTATATGCTATTTTGCTAATTCAAAGTTCCTAAAGTTCCTAAGTGAAATACCTTTCATTTAAAGTATTGTTTGTAAATCTTGAACCTGTGGTTCTTAAAATAAACTAAGAAAATATATTTTTCTATATAAAAACCTATTGGCCTGGAATTGTCTTTGAGTGTGTGTTCCTCATTTTTGCTTGTGTGTGTACAACAAATGCTTAACACTACCCTCTGATAAGCCTACTGCTCGACTACACTACCACAAAATAGAGCATTAGAATTATCTCTTTCTGCCACTATCTTACCTCTAAGGGGAACCCTTGGACTCTGTGCATACTGTTTCTTACTTTGAAATAGTACATACAGAGCCAACTTCCTACATTGGTGGATCAGCGGTGGGGTACAAGACTTTGCATTTGCTGGACTACTCAGCCAATACCTGATCACACGACTAAATTCCAAAAATTGTCATTAGAAACTGATTTTAGAAAATTGGAGCTATTTTTCTAAATTTGTAATAGTCCTGCTAGGGCCTTGTGTTAGTCCCTGTTAGCATTTCTTTTAGAGTTTAAACGTTTTGTGAAAGTTTGAATTAAGTTCTAGAGATAGTTTTAGATTCTTAAAAAGTATTCCAACTTTTAGAAACATAATGTCTGCTGCAGAAGAGATTGTGGTGGAACTCAACCTTACCCCTTACCTGCATCTTAGGATGTCAGAGTTAAGGTCTCTCTGCAAAATCAAAAAGATTAAAACTGGTTCAAACCCTACCAAAGTACAGCTCCAGGAGCTTTTGGTAGAGTTTGCTAAGAACAACCCCTCTGAGGATACCTTCCCAGAGGGGGAAGCTAGTGACGTGGAGGATTTCCCACCCCCACTCCTAGTTAGGGAGAACAGGGTCCCTCAAACCCTGTCTCCACAAGTGATAGTCAGAGATGCTGCTTCTCTCACAGGAGAGTCCAGCAACTCTGGAAGCATTGAGGGCAGCCTCAATGAAGATGACCTCCAGTTAGCCAGGATCGTCAAAAGATTGGCTTTAGAAAGGCAGATCCTAGCCATAGAAAGGGAAATACAAGAGATGGGCCTAGGTCCCATCAATGGTGGCAGCAACATAAATAGGGTCAGAGATTCTCCTGAAATGTTGAAAATCCCCAAAGGGATTGTAACTAAATATGAAGATGGTGATGACATCACCAAATAGTTCACAGCTTTTGAGAGGGCTTGTGGAACCAGAAAAGTAAAGAGATCTCACTGGGGTGCTCTCCTTTGGGAAATGTTCACTGGAAAGTGTAGGGATAGACTCCTCACACTCTCTGGAAAAGATGCAGAATCCTATGATCTCATGAAGGCTACCCTGATTGAGGGCTTTGGATTCTCCACTGAGGAGTATAGAATTAGGTTTAGGGGGGCTCAAAAATCCTCGAGCCAGACCTGGGTTGATTTTGTTGACTACTCAGTAAAAACACTGGATGGTTGGATTCAAGGCAGTGGTGTAAATGATTATGATGGGCTGTACACTTTATTTGTGAAAGAACACCTGTTAAGTAATTGTTTCAATGATAAACTGCATCAGCATCTGGTAGACCTAGGACCAATTTCTCCCCAAGAATTGGGAAAGAAGGTGGACCATTGGGTCAAGACTAGGGTGACCAAGACTTCCACAGGGGGTGACCAAAAGAAAGGGGTCACAAATTCTCCCCAGGGGAAGAGTGTTGAGACATCCAAGGAAAAAAGTAAAGAGTCTTCTACAGGGCCCCAAAAACATGCTCAGGAGGGAGGGTCCAGAGCCTCTTCACAATCCAATTTTGGGTACAAGGGTAAAACCTTTGATCCCAAAAATGGCTGGTGTCGTAGCTGTAATCAGCAAGGACACCAAACTGGAGACAAGGCCTGTCCCAAGAAAGGTTCCACTTCTAACTCTACTCCAGCTCACACTGGAAGGGCCAGTCTCCAAGTGAGATCAACGGTACGCCCAGATCAAATCAGGGATCACACTGAAGGTATATTAGTCTCTGAGGGTGGGGTGGATTTAGCCACACTGACTGCCTGGCCCCCTAATATGCAAAAATACAGGCAGCAACTCTTAATTAATGGGACAAGTGTAGAAGTCCTGAGGGATACAGGTGCCAGTGTCACCATGATAACAGAGAAACTGGTTTCCCCTGGTCAATACCTGGCTGGACAAACTTATCCAGTCACCAACGCTGAAAATCAGACTAAAGTACATCCCATGACTATGGTAACTTTAGAGTGGGGAGGGGTCAATGGCCTGAAACAGGTGGTGGTCTCCTCAAATATCCCTGTAGACTGTTTGCTTGGAAATGACCTGGAGTCCTCTGCATGGGCTGAGGTAGAACTCAAAACCCATGCAGCCATGCTGGGTATCCCTGAACTGGTGTGTGTCAAGACAAGGGCACAGTGCAAAGCTCAGGGTGAAAAAGTGGTGTTGGAGCCTGGAAAAAGGGCCCAACCCTCCAAGAGAAAAAGAAAGAAGACTGGGGAACCAGCTTCAACACAACAAGAGAAAGAGAACCTCTCTTCCCAGGAAGAAGTTCTGCCCTCTGAGGAAAATGAGCCCATGGAGTTAGAACCTGATCAGGTTGAGCTCCTAGGCCCAGGGGGACCCTCAAGGGAACGGTTGTGTAAGGGGCAAGAAACCTGTCCCTCTCTTGAAGGCCTTAGGCAGCAAGCTGCTGAAGAGTCCAAAGGAAAAATAACAGGAACACATAGGGGGTCATTCCTACCCTGGCGGTCCGAGACCGCCAGGGTAGGGGACCGCGGATGCACCGCCAACAGGCTGGCGGTGCATCCCAGGGCATTCTGAACGCGGCGGTACAGCCGCGGTCAGAAACGGAAAACCGGCGGTGTCCCGCCGGTTTCCCGCTGCCCTGAGGAATCCTCCATGGCGGCACTGCAGGCAGCGCCGCCATGGGGATTCAGACCCACTTACCGCCAGCCTGGTTCTGGCGGTTTTGACCGCCAGAACCTGGCAGGCGGTAACGGGTGTCGTGGGGCCCCTGGGGGCCCCTGCAGTGCCCTTGCCAATGGCATGGGCACTGCAGGGGCCCCCTAACAGGGCCCCACTAAGATTTTCAGTGTCTGCATAGCAGACACTGTAAATCGCGATGGGTGCAACTGCACCCGTCGCACCCTTCCCACTCTGCCGGCTCCATTCGGAGCCGGCATCCTCGTGGGAAGTGGTTTCCCGCTGGGCGGGCGGGCGGCCTTCTGGCGGTCACCCGCCCGCCCAGCGGGAAACTCAGAATAACCGCGGCGGTCTTTTGACCCCGCCCGCCGCCAGCCAAACTTGGAATCACCCCCCTAGTCTATTGGGAAGAAGGACTCCTTTACACTGATCCCAAACCTGGTGCCACTAGGGGAGTGGTAGTGCCTCAGCAGTTTAGGGAGTTCATTCTGACCTTATGATATTCCTCTTGCTGGGCATTTGGGACAGACCAAGATGTGGGAGAGATTAGTCAACCACTTCTATTGGCCCAACATGGCCCAGAAGGTCAAGTAGTTTTGTGTCTCCTGTGCCACCTGTCAAGCCAGTGGTAAGACAGGTGGACACCCAAAGGCCCCCTCATTCCACTTCCAGTGGTGGGGGTCCCCTTTGAAAGAGTGGGTGTGGACATAGTGAGTCCACTTGAACCTCTCACAGCCTCAGGGAACCAATACATACTAGTAGTAGTGGATCATGCTACTAGATACCCTGAAGCAATTCCCCTTAGGTCGACTACTGCCCCTGCAGTAGTCAAAGCACTCATTGGTATTTTTACCAGAGTGGGATTTCCTAAGGAGGTGGTGTCTGACAGAGGTACCAACTTCATGTCAGCATACCTGAAACATATGTGGAATGAGTGTGGGGTGACTTACATATTCACCACACCATACCATCCACAAACCAATGGTCTTGTAGAAAGATTTAACAAGACATTTAAAGGCATGATCATGGGGCTCCCTGAAAAACTCAAAAGGAAATGGGATGTCCTCTTGCCATGTCTGCTTTTCGCCTACAGAGAGGTGCCTCAGAAGGGAGTAGGGTTTTCCCCCTTGGAACTTCTGTTTGGCCATCCTGTAAGGGGACCACTAACTCTTGTAAAAGAAGGCTGGCAGAGACCTCTTCATGCGCCTAAAGAAAATATAGTGGACTATGTACTAGGCCTACGTTCAAGGGTGGCAGAGTATATGGAACAGGCAAGTAAAAACCTTGAGGCCAGCCAACAACTCCAGAAGATGTGGTATGACCAAAAGGCTGCTATGGTTGAGTTTCAGCCAGGGCAGAAAGTCTGGGTTCTGGAACCTGTGGCTCCCAGGGAACTTCAGGACAGATGGAGTGGCCCTTACCCAGTGCTAGAGAAGAAGAGTCAGGTCACCTACCTGGTAGACCTAGGCACTAGCAGGACCCCCAAAAGGGTGATCCATGTGAACCGCCTCAAACTCTTCCATGACAGGGCAGATGTGAATCTGTTGATGGTAACAGATGAGGATCGGGAAGCTGAGAGTGAACCTCTCCCTGATCTCCTCTCCACAGACCCTAAAGATGGCTCAGTTGATGGAGTGATCTATTCAGACACCCTCTCTGGCTAACAGCAAGCTGACTGTGGGAAACTCTTACAACAGTTTGCTGAGCTCTTTACCCTAACCCCTGGTCAGACACACCTGTGTACCCATGATGTGAACACAGGAGACAGCATGCCTATCAAGAACAACATTTTCAGACAGTCTGACCAAGTTAAGGAAAGCATCAAAGTGGAAGTCCACAAGATGCTGGAATTTGTAGTCATTGAGCACTCTCACAGACCCTGGGCAAGCCCAGTGGTCTTAGTCCCCAAACCTCACACCAAAGATGGTAAGAGAGAGATGAGGTTTTGTGTGGACTACAGAGGACGTAATTCTGTCACCAAGACAGATGCCCATCCATATTCCAAGGGCAGATGAATTGATTGACAAACTAGGTGCTGACAAATACTTAATTACCTTTGACTTGACAGCAGGGTACTGACAAATCAAAATGGCACCAGGAGCAAAAGAAAAGACAGCATTCTCTACACCTAATGGGCACTATCAGTTCACTGTGATGCCCTTCGGTTTAAAGAATGCCCCTGCCACCTTCCAAAGGTTGGTGAATCAAGTACTCGCTGGCTTGGAGTCCTTTAGTGCAGCTTATCTTGACGATATTGCTGTCTTTAGCTCCAGCTGGCAGGATAACCTGGTCCACCTGAAGAAGGTTTTGAAGGCCCTGCAAGCAGCAGGCCTCTCTATCAAGGCATCCAAATGTCAGATAGGGCAGGGAACTGTGGTTTACTTGGGACACCTTGTAGGTGGAGGCCAAGTTCAGCCACTCCAGCCCAAGATCCAGACTATTCTGGACTGGGCAGCTCCAAAAACCCAGACTCAATTCAGGCCATTCCTTGGCTTGACTGGGTACTACAGGAGGTTTGTGAAGGGATATGGATCTATAGTGACAGCCCTCACAGAACTTACCTCCAAGAAAATGCCCAAGAAGGTAAACTGGACTGTAGAATGCCAACAGGCCTTCGACACCCTGAAACAAGCCACAGTACCAGTTCTCAAAGCTCCAGATTACTCCAAGCAGTTCATTGTGCTGACTGATGCCTCTGAACATGGGATAGGGGCAGTTTTGTCCCAAACAAATGATTATGGCCTTGACCAGCCTGTTGCTTTCATTAGCAGGAGGTTACTCCCCAGGGAGCAGCGTTGGAGTGCCATTGAGAGGGAGGCCTTTGCTGTGGTTTGGTCCCTGAAGAAGCTGAGACCATACCTCTTTGGTACTCACTTTGTAGTTCAGACTGACCACAGACCTCTCAGATGGCTAGTGCAAATGAAAGGTGAAAATCCAAAACTGTTGAGGTGGTCATTCTCCCTACAGGGAATCGACTTTATAGTGGAACACAGACCTGGGACTGCCCATGCCAATGCAGTTGGCCTTTCCAGGTTCTTCTACTAAGAACATGAAGACTCTCTTGGGAAAGGTTAGTCTCATCCTCTTTCGTTTGGGGGGGAGGGGGTTGTGTAAGGAAATGCCTCCTTGGCATGGTTACCCCCTGACTTTTTGCCTTTGCTGATGCCAAGTTATGATTTGAAAGTGTGCTGAGGCCTGCTAACCAGGCCCCAGCACCAGTTTTCTTTCCCTAACCTGTACCTTTGTTTCCACAATTGGCACACCCTGGCATCCAGGTAAGCCCCTAAGGGCCCTGATGCCAGGGAAGGTCTCTAAGGGCTGCAGCATATCTTATGCCACCCTGGAGACATCTCACTCAGCACAGACACACTGCTTGCCAGCTTGTGTGTGCTGGTGGGGACAAGATGACTAAGTCGACATGGCACTCCCCTCAGGGTGCCATGCCAACCTCACACTGCCTATGGCATAGATAAGTCACCCCTCTAGTAGGGCTTACAGCCCTAAGGCAGGGTGCACTATACCATAGGTAATGGCATAAGTGCATGAGCACTATGCCCCTACGGTGTATAAGCAAAACCTTAGACATTGTAAGTGCAGGGTAGCCATAAGAGTATATGGTCTGGGAGTCTGTCATACACGAACTCCACAGCACCATAATGGCTACACTGAAAACTGTGAAGTTTGGTATCAAACTTTTCAGCACAATAAATGCACACTGATGCCAGTGTGCACTTTACTGTAAAAATACACCCAGACGGCATCTTAGAGATGCCCCCTGAAAACATACACGACGTCCAGTGTGGGCTAACTAATTTTGCCAGCCTGCCACACACCAGACATGTTGCTGGCCACATGGGGAGAGTGCCTTTGTCACTCTGTGGCCAGGAACAAAACCTGTACTGGGTGGAGGTGCTTCTCACCTCCCCCTGAAGGAACTGTAACACCTGGTGGTGAGCCTCAAAGGCTCACCCCCTTTGTTACAGCGCCACAGGGCATCCCAGCTGGTGGAGATGCCCGCCCCTCCGGCCACTGCCCCCACTTTTGGCAGCAAGGCTTTAGGAGATAATGAGAAAAACAAGGAGGAGTCACTCCCCAGTCAGGACAGCCCCTAAGGTGTTCTGAGCTGAGGTGACTCTGGCTTATAGAAATCCTCCATCTTGAAGATGGAGGATTCCCCCAATAGGATTAGGGATGTGACCCCCTCCCCACTGGGAGGAGGCACAAAGAGGGTGTAGCCACCCTCAGGGCTGGTAGCCATTTGCTAATATCTCCCCGGATCTAAACACACCCCTAAATTGAGTATTTAGGGGGCCCCAGAACCTAGGAAGATAGATTCCTGCAACCTACAGATGATGAAGTACTGCTGACCTGAAGCCCTGCAGAGACGACCGAGACCCCCACTGCTTTGGCCCCAGCCCTACCGGCCTGTCTCCCCACTTCAAGAAAAACTGCAACAGCGACGCGTCCCCCAGGGTCCAGCAACCTCTGAAACCTAAGGACTACCCTGCGTCTAAAAGGACCAAGAAGATCCCGAGGACAGCGGCTTTGTTCACCAGAAACCGCAACTTTGCAACAAAGAAGCAACCTTTAAAGACCACATGTTTCCCGCCGGAAGCGTGAGACTTTCCACTCTGCACCCGACACCCCGGCTCGACCTGCGGAAAAGTAACTCTACAGGGAGGACTCCCCGGCGACTGCGAGCCCGTGAGTAGCCAGAGTTGACCCCCCTGAGCCCCACAGCGACGCCTGCAGAGGGAATCCGTAGGCTCCCCCTGACCGTGACTGCCTGCTTCAAGGAACCTGACGCCTGGAAAACACACTGCACCCGCAGCCCCTAGGACCTGAAGGAACCGAACTCCAGTGCAGGAGCGACCCCAAGGTAGCCCTCTTCGTAGCCCATGTGATGGCTATCTGAGGAGCCCCCCCCCTTGCCTTCCTGCATCGCTGAAGAGACCCCCGGGTCTCCCCATTGAATCCTATTGGAAACCCAATGCCTGTTTGCACTCTGCACCCGGCCGCCCCTGTGCCGCTGAGGGTGTACTTTCTGTGCCTGCTTGTGTCCCCCCTGGTGCCCTACAAAACCCCCCTGGTCTGCCCTCCGAAGTCGCAGGTTCTTACCTGCTGGCAGACTGGAACCGGGGCACCCCTATTTCCATTGAAGCCTATGTGTTTTGGGCACCACTTTGACCTCTGCACCTCACCAGCCTTGAGCTGCTGGTGTGGTAACTTTGGGGTTGCCTTGAACCCCCAACGGTGGGCTACCTTGGACCCAACTTTGAACCCTGTAAGTGCTTTACTTACCTGTGAAACTAACAAATACTTACCTCCCCCAGGAACTGCTAATTTTTGCAGTGTCCATTTTTAATATAGCTTATTGCCATTGTTTCCAAAACCGTACATGCTATTGTGATAATTCAAAGTCCATAAGATACCTGAGGGAAATACCTTTCATTTAAAGTATTGTTTGTAAATCTTGAACCTGTGGTTCTTAAAATAAACTAATAAAATATATTTTTCTATATAAAAACCTATTGGCCTGGAATTGTCTTTGAGTGTGTGTTCCTCATTTATTGCCTGTGTGTGTACAACAAATGCTTAACACTAACCTCTGATAAGCCTACTGCTTGACCACACTACAACAAAATAGAGCATTAGAATTATCTCTTTTTGCCACTATCTTACGTCTAAGGGGAACCCTTGGACTCTGTGCATGCTATTTCTTACTTTGAAATAGTACATACAGAGCCAACTTCCTACATTTGTGGATCAGCGATGGGGTACAAGACTTTGCATTTGCTGGACTACTCAGCCAATACCTGATCACACGACTAAAATTCTAAAAGTTGTCATTAGAAACTGATTTATGAAATTTGAGCTATTTTTCTAAATTTTTAAAAGTCCTGCTAGGGCCTTGTGTTAGTCCCTGATAGCATTTGTGGACTTCCACTTTGATGCTTTCCTTAACTTGGTCAGACTGTCTGAAAATTTTGTTTTTGACAGGCATGCTGTCTCCTGTGTCTACATCATGGGTACACAGGTGTGTCTGACCAGGGGTTAGGGAAAAGAGCTCAGCAAACTGTTGTAGGACTTTCCTACAGTCAGCTTGCTGTTGGCCAGAGAGGGTGTCTGAATAGATCACTCCATCTACTGAGCCATCTTTAGGGTCAGTGGAGAGGAGATCAGGGAGAGATTCACTCTCAGCTTCCTGGTCCTCATCTGTCACCATCAACAGATTCACATCTGCCCTGTCATGAAAGAGTTTGAGGCGGTTCACATGGATCACCCTTTTGGTGGTCCTGCTAGTGCCTAGGTCTACCAGGTAGGTGACCTGACTCTTTCTCTCTAGCACTGGGTAAGGGCCACTCCATCCGTCCTGAAGTGCCCTGGGAGCCACAGGCTCCAGAACCCAGACTTTCTGCCATGGCTGAAATTCAACCATAGCAGCCTTTTGGTCATACCACATCTTCTTGAGTTGTTGGCTGGCCTCAAGGTTTTTATTTGCCTTTTCCGTGTACTCTGCCATCCTGGAACGTAGGCCTAGTACATACTCCACAATATCTTGCTTAGGCTCATGAAGAGGTCTCTCCCAGCCTTACTTTACAAGAACTAGTGGTCCCCTGACAGGATGGCCAAACAGAGGTTCGAAGGGGGAAAACCCTACTCCCTTCTGCGGCACCTCTCTGTAGGCGAAAAGCAGATATGGCAAGACGACATCCCATCTCCTTTTGAGCTTTTCAGGGAGCCCCATGATCATGCCTTTCAATGTCTTGTTAAATTTTTCTACAAGACCATTGGTTTGTGGATGGTATGGTGTGGTGATTTTGTAAGTCACCCCACACTCATTCCACATATGTTTTTCAGGTATGCTGACATGAAGTCGGTGCCCCTGTCAGACACCACCTCCTTAGGAAATCCCACTCAGGTAAAAATACCTATGAGTGCTCTAGCTACTGCAGGGGCAGTAGTGGACCTAAGGGGAATTGCTTCAGGGTACCTAGTGGCATGATCCACTACCACTAGGATATAATGGTTCCCTAAGGCTGTGGGAGGTTTAAGTGGACCCACTATGTCCACACCCACTCTTTCAAAGGGGACCCCCCCCACCACTGGAAGTGGAATGAGTGGGGCCTTTGGGTGTCCACCTGTCTTACCACTGGCTTGACAGGTGGCACAGGAGACACAAAACCCCTTTACTTTCTGGGACATGTTAGGCCAATAGAAATGGTTGACTAACCTCTCCCAAGTCTTGGTTTGTCCCAAATGCCCAGCAAGTGGAATGTCATGGGCTAAGGTCAGAATGAACTTCCTAAACTCCTGAGGCACTACCACTCTCCTAGTGCCACCAGGTTTGGAATCTCTTGCCTCAGTGTAGACGAGTCCATCTTCCCAATAGACCCTATGGGGCATATTTATACTCCGTCTGCGCCGATTGTGCATCAACATTTTTTACGTGCAAACGTTGCCCTGTATTTAAACTTTGCCCGAGCCCGCGGACGACAAAATCCCGCCGTGTGCATTATTTTTTGGATGCGGCAACCCGCCTTGCCTTAATTATATGCCAGGTAGGCGTTCCCGTCCAAAAAATGGCTTAAACGGCTGTGCGTCGTATTTATGCTTTCGGGCAAAAATGACGCACGGCCGGGAGGCGGAGCTAGAAAATGACGCACAGCCCGATTTGCGTCAAAATGATAGCCTGGGTCAGGGCAGGCATTAAAATGGGGCAAACACACCTGTATTTAATCAGAACACACAGAACAAGCAGCAGAGCAGCAACAGGGAGCCATGGAGGTGATTCTAATCCAGCGTGCACGCAGACGCAGAGCTCAGCAGCAACAACAGCAGCTACAACAACACCAGCAGGGACCCCAAAGGTAGCACAGAAGGCAGGAGAGGATATTCCGCCCGAGAACCACCCTTTAGGGCCTCAGGGAACACGACATCATCCAGAGGTACCGGTTGAACTGGCAGGCCATTCAGCAGCTGCTGCGCTACATTGAACCGCTGCTGGCCCCCACTTTGGTGACAACCCGCACCATTCCAACAGAAACCAATCTGCTTTCCGTACTTCATATGCTGGCAAGTGGCTCTTTCCAAACAACTGTTGCCCTGGTTGCCGGAATATCACAACCATCATTCTCCGCCTTTTTGCCCAAAGTACTGGATGCCATCATTGGACTGACACCCTGCCACATCTGCTTCCCTACCACACTGCAGAAGCAGCAGGAAACAAAACAGGGGTTCTACCTCATCAGGGGCTTCTCACACGTCCTTGGTGCAATCGACTGCACACATGTACGCCTTGTGCCACCTGCTGCAACTGAACACCTCTACCGCAAAAGGAAGCACACACATTCCATCAACGTGCAGGCCATAGTCGATCACCAGGGATTTATCACCAACATCGTGGCTAAATATCCTGGGAGTGTACATGACTCATTCATCTTCCGTCACTGCACCATCAATGAACACTTCCAGGATGGATCGTATGGCAATGGACTACTTGTTGGTAAGTACAAGAACCTATTTATATACACACTGCACAGCAACCCTCTAGGACATACACCACAACAGCAACATGTGAACAGGAACATACTGAGGTCGTGACATCGCTAGCCATGTTTCTTAGGTCACCATTGAACCTGTCACACATCGGAAATTACTGTACAGCCTAATGTTAAGACGTCAAAGATCACAACGTGTGGAGTGGGTTGCCCAAATGTCACCTTGCAAAATGTAAGTGTCCCAATGACCTTTACATTAATCCATTGCCTAAGTGTAAAGGTATGGGATGTCCAGGGTACATTGATATGAACGTGTTAACAACACTGTCAATTATAACTGTGTATGGAACTATCATCTCACTCCCAGTGAAGACACACGGACACCTGTATCACAAGTCACAATGCTAGGGAGGGCACACTGTACTGCAAATCCCAAAACATACTGCTGACAAACGGTTAGCAGACACACTCGTTCAGCCAAGGAAACAATACAATGCAGATGGTACATCCTACAGGCATAGGATGCTACATTATTACACAAAAGAGTCACAGACAACACAAGACAACTACTGCCATGAAAGGTCATTTCAATAGTGCCAGCTACAGCAACATGATCCCAATCATTATATCTTGCAGCTGATCAGGGGTATGGCATCCAGCCATGGATTATGACACCATTTGGCAACCCAAGTACTGCTGCAGAGCGTGCCTACAACGATGCACATAGGACACGCAGCATTGTCGAGAGGACCTTTGGCATCCTCAAGTCAAGGTTCCGGTGCCTCGACATCACTGGTGGTAGCCTCCTATATTCCCCGGAGATGGTCTGTAAGATCATCCTAACATGTGCAATATTGCATAACATTTGCATCAAAAGGAACATTCCCCTCCTGGAACCAGAGCCACACATGCCTGAAGAGGAGGAAGAAGAGGATGCTGGCCTGCAACATGAGGGGGGAACTACAGAACACGGCCGCTGGTATACGCAGGTGGCAACAGATCGTCAACAATTTCTTTTGATTATGATCACCTTCACCACTTTAGTTAACAAATTTAAATAAATACCTATTCTAATCACCATATAATGGTCTGGCTATTCCTTTTTGCACACCTTCATCTCTACTTATCAGAATAAGAGTGTTGCCTCATGGAGCATTGCTGATATACTGAGAGGGACACAGAACATCACAGAGCTAATGTGATGCCTAACATACAATGGTCACATACACACACACTCTTAACCGGTTCTGTGCCGCGGACGTAATGGTTACATCCTGTGGCACAGTGTTGCTGTGCAGAGGACGTAACCATTACGTCCTCGGCACACAGCCCAGAGGGAGCCCTCTCGCTCCCTCTGTGTGCTTCCCCCCACGCCCCCAAAGGCAGGGATGGAAGGGGAAGCCCTTCCCCTTCCACCCCCAACCCCCCCACACCCCATAATGACGTCAGCGCGCAGTCACGCGCTGACTTCATTACAGGGTGCCCGTCGCACAGGAAGTCATTTGCTTCCTGTGCGGCGAGGGAGGAAGAGGTGAGTTTCTCTTCCCGATGGGTGGGGGGGTTTGCAAAAAGAGGCACCAGGGGAATGGAAAGGGTTTTAGGCTGATCTGCCCCCAAGGGGGGTAAAAACCACTGGAATGCCAGGGATGTTTTTATTTTTGTGTATTTATATGGGGGGTGCCCCCTTGGGCAAGGGGCGCCCCCCCCAAGGGGGCATAGAACTGTTGGCCTTTTCTGCCCCCCCTTGGGGGAAGATCGGCCTATTTTTTTATAGGTCCATCTGCCCCCAAGGGGAGCAGAAGCCACTTAGGCACCAGGGATAGTGTTGTGTGTGTTTTGTTTTTTTTGTTTGGGGGCTGTCCCCTTGGGCAAGGGTCGCTCTCCATGGAGACACACTACTAAAGGTATTTTCTGCCCTCCTTGGGGCAGATAGGCCTATTTTGTTTGTAGGCCCATCGGCCCCTATGACAGAATCCACTTTGGCACCAATTTCTAAATGTTTGATGGTGGGGTGTTTGTCAACTGATGAAGTATTTGCATTTGTGATAAAAAATGTTTTCCTCCTTTTTGTTCTAGTGCAAAGCTTTTGCTTATTTGCTTTGGCTCCTTGCGGTTTTGGCGGTGGTTGACCTGCGGTTTGCACAGTTGCATGTTTTAGGTAAGTAAAAACAAATCACTCCAAAGGAGTTTTATTGCCATGCATGAATGACATGTTTGTAGGGGGTGTACTAAATGCAGGATTGTGTGTGAAATTGTCCGTAGATTTGTGCACAATTATATTTACTTTGTCTTATTTCTAATTTGCCTTTCTTTCTTTCTTTTTAGTGGGATATCATTGGTGATTGCTGTGTCTGTGCAGAGTAGTTGCTGGTGAATCAAGCTTTTTAAGGCAAGTGAGCGGTTTAGTTTTTGAGTTTATAACTCTTATTAACAAAGCTACATTTTGTTACTTATCTTACACAGTGCTGGTTGTTGGTGGTGAATTTGTCCAGTTAATTTTAGTAGAAAAGATCATGGCTAGCCGCAGGATGACCGGTCAGAAGGTGGTTGGTATGCTTTTTGAGTCATTGTCTGATCATGATTATGAGACGGCCTCTGCATCTGAGGCAGAGGAGGAAGTGAGAGATTCTGGCAGTGATGTTTCTGTTGGAGGGGAATCTTTTGATGAGGAAGCCACACTCAGTGCAGATGAAGGGCCTGTTTTAGAGGACACTGATGTGCCATTAGTGCAGCAACCTGGGGCTGAAAGGTTTCCCGCTATAAGACCTGATCTCTGGGTTGCCCCAAACATGGAGCAGCCAGAGTTGCCTGCCTTTACTGGTCTCCCGGGGTGTAGCGCCAATATAGAGAACTTTTTGCCTGTCAATTTCTTTGAGTTATTCATGGATGATGTGTTTTTGGAAGAGATTGTTGAGCAGACTAATTTGTATGCGGAGCAGCATTTGAGGGACAACGCTGCTAGACTTAGGCCACACTCTAGAGCTGCCCAGTGGATTCCCACAAATTTGGAGGAGATTAAAAAGTTTTTGGGTTTGACTTTTTTGATGGGGTTGATAAGGAAGCCGTCACTGGCTTTTTATTGGTCTACTAGTCCCTTGATGGCAACAGCTATATTTCCTGCGACCATGAGTCATAATCGGTATTTGCTTCTTCTTAGGATGCTGCATTTTGTTGACAATGCATTAGCCTTGCCACGAGTTCACCCAGATTCTGACCATCTTTTTAAGATTAGGCCTGTCCTTGATCATTTTGTAGATCGGTTTTCGGAGGTCTATGTTCCAGGCAAAGAGATAAGTGTGGACGAGTCTTTGGTCCTCTTCAAGGGTCGTTTGGTTTTTAGGCAGTACATTCCTAGCAAAAGGGCACGATATGGAATTAAATTGTATATGCTGTCTGAAAGTAGTACAGGATATGTGTATAGTTTCCGTGTCTACACTGTTAGGGATTCCAATATTGACCCCCCTGGTTGTCCTCGCACTTTTGGAGTTACTGAGAAAATTGTGTGGGATCTTGGTAGACGACTGTTCAACAAAGGTCACCATTTGTATGTAGATAACTTCTACACTGGAGTGCAGTTGTTCAAGGAATTGTTTAAAGTGGACACTGTTGCTTGTGGCACAATTCGTTGTAACCGGAAAGGCTATCCAAGGGAGCTTGTTTGTAAAAAAAAAACTTGAGAGGGGACAGTGCTGTGCCTTGCGGAATGATGAGCTGTTAGCTTTGAAATTTTCAGACAAGAGAGATGTCTACATGCTAAGTACCATCCATGATGAGAGTACTTCCCCCGTGACTGTTTGGGGCCAGGTTGCTGAAGTGCGCAAACCTGTGTGCATTTTAGATTATAATAAGCACATGGGAGGTGTAGATAGAGTTGATCAGAGGTTGGAACCTTATACTGCTATTTGTAAGTCTTACGTTTGGTATAAGAAGTTAGCAATTCACCTCTTCCACTTAGCAACCTTTAATGCTTTTATTGTGTTTAGGGATAGGTCTCCAGAGTCAAAGATGACATTTGTGAAATTTCAGGAGTCAGTGATAGGGAGCCTTATTGTGGTGGAACAGGCCAGAGTTCCTAGAGAAGCAGTGGTGGAGGATGTGGCTAGATTGAAAGATCGCCTCTTTGCTGAGCACATTCCTCCCACACCCAAAAAAGACTTTCCAGCTAAGAAATGTAGAGTGAGGTATCCGGAGGGAGACTCGAATGTACTGCCCAGATTGTCCTTCAAAGCCTGGGCTGTGTGTGGGTGGTTGTTTTAAGAATTACCACACCCAGAAGAATTTCTGGGAACAACCATGAGTGTAAACTCATGTCTATTTTGTATTTTCATGTGTTCAGTTTCATGGTTAGCATTTCTGTCATGTACTTAGTTAGAGCTTTTGTGTTTGTAGTTTTGTAATTCTTTCTACTTAGTTAGGGGCTCCTCTGTTTAAAAAACAAAACAAAATGCCATTGTGTGTGGAGTGGGTCTTGGCTGAGAGTGTACATATTGACTTGCTGTTGTCTACTGCAACACACTGCCAGCCAAACACCAGTCCACACACTCCCATCAGCTGGTGTGATTGTTGTATCAGGCATGTGGGCGTATGTAAGTGATGGGCCCTTGACTGGCGCTGTCTGTCGATGTGAGTGTTGTAATGTGCTGGGCCCGTGGCTGGCGGTGTGAATGGTCTTGTGTGTGTCATGTATGAAAGGTGTGTGAATGGACTGTAAAGCGGTTGGTGCCTTGTCGCGGCTTTACAGCTCACGAGCTGTGAGTCTTTGGTTCCGTTTTTTGCCTTTCAGTTAACAGTGCATTTAATTTTTGTGAAATCTCTTGTTAATAAAATTTGATCCACTGAACCATCACTCACCCTCGTGCCAAATCCAACCAGTATGTGTGGTAAAAATGACAAAACCTGCTCCGCTGTAATCAGGCGTCGCAGCACACCTGTGACACGCTAGGTGCCTCGGGTGGGACCCCGATGATGAAGCATGCCACCAACTTGGTTGGTTGGTGAGGGGTCTTTTTCACATAACCTAAGTGTGTTTCTTTTCACAATTTTAGTGTTTGGCACATCACAGACGTATGTGGACACATCAAAATGATATATTACAAAACTACCTGTGTTTGGGGGGGAGGGGGCACGTATGTTTTTGGTCCTGGGTGCGGCCTTCATCTAGGGAAACCTACCAAACCCAGACATTTTTTAAAACTAGACACCCCAAGGAGTCCAGGGAGGTGTGGCTTGCGTGGATCCCCCAACATTTTCTTACCCAGACTCCTCTGTAAACCTCAAAATTTGCTTAAAAAAGCATATTTTCCTGACTTTTCTTAGTAGGATCACCGCTCCAGCACAAAATTCTTACTCCTCCGTGTTCCCCTCAGTCTCCCAAGTAAAATGACACCTCACTTATGTGGGTCCCCAAAGCAGAGTCAGTCTAAAGATGTATAAAAGAAGAATATGTCCTTATAAACTCGCTGTGCTATCCCCTCTATCTCTACAAGTTTTGGGACATTTCCTGTCGCCGGCACTAGGACTACCCACACAAGTGAGGTATCTTTTTTATCGGCAGACTTGGGGGAACGCTGGGTGGAAGGAAATGTGTGGCTCCTCTCAGATTCCAGAACTTTCTGTCACTGAAATGTGAGGAAAATGTGTTTTTTTTTTTAGCCAAATTTTAAGGTTTGCAAAGGATTCTAGGTAACATAACCTGGTCAGAGCCCCACAAGTCACCCCATCTTGGATTCCCCTAGGTGTCTAGTTTTCAGAAATGCACAGGTTTGGTAGGTTTCCCTAGTTGCCGGCTGAGCTAGAGGCCAAAATCTACAGGTAGGCACTTTGCAAAAAACACCTTTTAAAAAAATAAAAAAAAAGTGATGTGTCCACGTTGCATTTTGTGGCATTTCCTGTCGTGGGCGCCAGGCCTACCCACACAAGTGAGGTATCATTTTTATCAAGAGACTTGGGGGAACATAGATTAGCAAAACAAGTGTTATTGCCCCTTGTCTTTCTCTACATTTTTTTCTTCCAAATATAAGAGAGTGTGTAAAAAAGACATCTATTTGAGAAATGCCCTGTAATTCACATGCTAGTATGGTCACCCCGGAATTCAGAGATGTGCAAATAACCACTGCTCCTCAACACCTTATCTTGTGCCCTTTTTGGAAATACAAAGGTTTTCTTGATAGCTATTTTTCACTCTTTATATTTCAGCAAATTAATTGCTGTATACCCGGTATAGAATGAAAACGCACTGCAGGGTGCAGCTCATTTATTGGCTCTGGGTACCTAGGGTTCTTGATGAACCTAGAAGCACTATATATCCCCGCAACCAGAAGAGTCCAGCAGACGTAACGGTATATTGCTTTTGAAAATCTGACATTGCAGGAAAAAGTTAGAGTAAAACGTAGAGAAAAATTGATGTTTTTTTCACCTCAATTTCAATATTTTTCTTTTTCAGTTGTTATTTTCTGTTTCTACACAAATTACCCCTTGCTGAATTCAAAATGTTGTCTACTTTTCAGAAATGTTGCGGTTCTGGGATCCAGCATTGGTTTCATGCCCATTTCTGTCACTGACTGGAAGGTGGCTGAAAGCACAAAAAATTGTAAAAATGGGGTATGTCCCAGTAAAATGCCAATATTGTGTTGAAAAATTGGGTTTTCTGATTCAAGTCTGCCTGTTCCTGAAAGCTGGGAAGCTGGTGATTTTAGCACCGCAAACCTTTGGTTGATGCCCTTTTCAGGGAAAAAACCACAAGCCTTCTTCTGCAGCCCCTTTTTCCCATTTGTTTGAAAAAAGAAAATTTTCACTGTATTTTGGCTAACATCTTGGCCTCCTTCTGGGCAACCCACAAAGTCTGGGTACCTCTAGAATCCCTAGGATGTTGGAAGAAAAGGACGCAAATTTGGTGTGGGTAGCTTATGTGAACAAAGTTATGAGGGCCTAAGCGCGAACTGCCCCAGATAGCCAAAAAAAGGCTTGGCACAGGAGGGGGAAAAGGCCTGGCAGCGAAGGGGTTAATGGCATATATCATGTACATTTCTCCTTTGAAGGCCAATAGCAGAGGACCACAACTATTTCACACATACATGTTGAAATCAAGATCCAACGCAGCATATGGCACACAACTAAGACACCATCACTCAATAAGGGGAAAACAAGCCTCATACATGAGGCAGTCAATGTGCTTTGGCATCAGTAACAGGAATGCCTGACCAGACCCTTGACAGCAGTAAGTCCAACTGCATCCAATATTTGCAAGGAATATCTGTGACCAGAGTCCCATAGAAGCAGAACATAGACAACACAAGTGCCACACATGTGAGCAGCATTGCACACATGACATTCCATGTACATGTCAGCCCATTTCCTAACTCCTGACACACCCATGCACCTGGTCACAACCCACCTGTCGGAAGAGGTCCCTGGAATACTAAAATGTGTACCCTGATATTCCCTCCTCTACACACACAGACCAACATTAGCAAACCAGTGTGCTACCCCCTTTCCTATGGTATGCCATTGTCATAGAATATCTGACTGCATGGACATCAGGTTAATTTATACACTGTCTTCTAGTTTCAAAGCCCTGTTAGCACTTGTAGATTGCTTCCCCTTGTGAAAATGTCTTTTGGCCCTTAGAATGCAAGTCTCACCTACAGGACTGGATGAGAAACAGATGCAGCCCACACCTGTGATCACCTCCATGCACACCACCCATTTCAAAAAGCACTGCCCCTGCAGATGCCTGGAACAGCATAGGAGTTGCCATTATGTCAAATACACCGTTAAGCATTGATACTAATTAAGCCGTGTAACACAGCCATTGGGTTCATTTGTCACCTTCAAAAACACAGGACATACACAGTTTGACATGTCAGATCTCTAGTTTGTCCTCCAAACAGTCTTAGTCAGACCAATGATTATGTAACTTGTCAAGTAGCTGGATCCTGAATTACCTTGCATTCTGTCAGCCTGACTAGCAACTGTCTGTGCGTCACACTAAAGTATCCCTGTGTCTACATATGTACCACACTTGCGTTAGCAAACCTCTCATTCATCAGGGGGTATTGAGCATGGGCTTTTTCAATGCATACGCACATACATTGTATAGCATCATCTGCCTTTTAACTGTACCATTTGAGTTAAATCCTCTGGGAAAGCAAAATTCATGGCCCAGCCCTTGTCTGGGTTGCATTTATGCATGAATGACAAAGTGTGACAGTGTCCTAGGGCCGTAGGCAGGGATTGGGTACAGGGCTTTCAGCACAACCAGCAACCTCTGATAATGTCCATGAAAAATACACAAATATCAGGACCATGATAGTTCACACACAAAATCACAGTGCTCACAACATAGTTATGGGCCGTGTGTGGTGAATAGCTGAGAGAATAATCAGCACAGGCTATGATGTTCCCAGATGCAGTGGGAAGTGCAGAAGCCAACCTGTGTACAAATGTTGTAATGACACCTGCCGGAACATGACACCTGAGAAATTATCTCACTCAGCACACCAAGGTTGCCCTGTTGACTGTCTCATTACACGTCTTTAGTGACAGGGTGGGACCATCCAAATGTTGGTTCATATGTCCACATCCACTTTACTCACATTGATCAACCAAGGATACTCAGTAGATACAGGAATAGCTGCCACTGACTCATGATGAGTCCTGGACCGAACTGTAACAAATTACACCCCAAACAATATACAGGATCATCATTGGACCACACACATGAACAAGACACCTATGTGCAATTGATCACTGGAAATATATGGACACGTGCTGTCTTGTATGCTGGTCCACCACAGCCACATGATAGTTGGGGCTCACTTCTATGGCCTCAACTGTGGTGTCATCATACATTTGAGATTCACCCTTGTCTGTTTGTGCAAACAACATGGTACCCACTTCCTCAATGCATGTGTATGACTCACTGTGGGATTCACCAACTAGTGCCTAGGAAGCTCTTACTAATACTCTAGGACATAGGATGTAGAAAATGTGGACCATTCACATGAACAAGCTTCTGCCAGCCATCTGGTGCATGCTATGTCACATGTAGTGTCTACTTGACCCTAAATCTTGGAAGTCCACTTTACGGGTGTTGTTACATGTATGACTAACACATGCCCTCGCTCATTTCCACAATGACTTGCATCTAAGGATTGGACACATGGATGTCACATTCATACAAGCATATGTACAAATATGCTTCATGTGATACACACACACTTGGTCAACAAATACATTAGTTGCCAAAGCACACACTTTGAGCCAAAGGCATTTAGGTATTGTACATATGTGTGTCACATTGCTATCCTCTCTTTATGCCAAACATGCACAATTTCTGCAACACATATATGTAGGCCACACTTATGACCAACTATTGCGTCAGCCAACCGTAAAAATACTGTGAAGGGAGTAGCGGATCATGGTCCGCTGCAGTATGATGTCACACATGTGAACATACACCATCAACACCATACTGTCTTCAATCAGCCTATCTCTGATGTGTCCCAAATGTAACATAACCCAAAAACAAGAAAAATTGCCCAAAACCAGTTAATGCACTGTAATTTTGACGTTTGTAGCGTTATGCGTCATTTTTTGTCTACCAAAACTGTATTTACGTCATTTTTTTTTACGCACAGGAGTGAAACTTAGCCCGCATCCAGATATTTGTACAGGCCATATACTAATATGTGGATGCGGGCTAATTTTCACTCCTGTGCATTAAAAAAAATGACGCACAAACTGTATACATGAAAAAAATCTGACGCTTAACGCGAAAAAGGGTGGACATTTTATTCAGGAAGTGATGTAATAGGATATCCTGTTTACAGATCATGTACAGTGGGTGTACTTTCACTTTCACTTTGCAGGCTGTGATTCTTCTAGACTGTGTGACTATGTAGAGAGTGTTGTCCTGAGATTTTGTGCTTTTTTGTCCTGTGTGCTATCTGTATTGTCAATTTGTGAAATACATATTGTTGCTGTATACCGTACTACTGTGTTTTGTCTACATTTGTCCATTTATCTTGTGTTTTTGTTGTTTGTGGGAGTCTGTTGTGGGTGGTGTTAGTTTGGGGATAGTTGGGCTCTTTTAGTGGTTAAGTTTACTTTCCATCTGTCTTTGTACCCCTACTTTCCCCCTTTTCCCCTTTCTATTTCTTTTACCCCTATTCCCTTTCACTTCCAAGTATGTCTGCTAGGCCACGGCTTGGCAGGATGGGGGGAGAGGGGTTGGGGGGGGGGGTTTATCTGGCTTGTGTTGCATTTCTTGCCGCTCATGATCCAGGCAGGGTGATACAGGGGTATCCAACAGAGGCGCGCAGAATCCGATGGGGAAAGGTGCTGCATTACCTGCAGCGTGTGTGTGCCAGCCAGAGGAGTGACCACCAGCTGAAGCACCGGTGGGCTGACCTCATCACCAGGGAGCAGGATCTCTTGGACCACCTGGGAATCATGATTGGTGGCACTGTTGGTGAGTACGATCATGTTAATGTGCACGATTAAATGCTCTGTAGTGACATAAGGGGATTAGTACAATGTCTGCCAGCTAACTTGCTGACTGTGTGTAATGCTGGGGAAATATAAAGGGAAAATTGATGCACTATGGCAAGGATCACAATTGCTAGCTGTCAGGTAGCACGTGCTCAGCAAACTTACGGGTTACTTTTCCATGAAGGAAATTGGTGCAGCCTTTTTGTCAGAAAAGCAAACAAAATAGGAGCCAATGATGTCTATATAGGGTACTATTGACAGAGAAGTACAGATGTACCAACATTTAGGCCAACTTTGTTGACGCAATTGCTAGACTGACTTTAGAATCACTACATGATGCAGAAAATGAGTGCTGCCTTCACGTCAATTGATAATAGCAAAGTGGCTCAGACGTATGTCTCATGTGAGTCTGGTGAGTGTGGAAGGAAAGCGTTCATGGAAGTACTATGAATGTGTGGGATTATTGTGTTCCTTGATCTTTTTGGATACATGTCAGATCCGGATTTGAAAACATTGTGAAAAGGTGTAAGGTGCCCTCAGCTAACATCTTAGAATGTTTGCTGGAGTTAGTTGTGCCACATTCCAAATATGGATGGCAGTCCAAGTGTATGCACATGGCTTCACATCTCCATGGTTGGTGCAAATCACCATAGCTGGGCCACATCAATTGAATAAACTGTAACAGGATGGCTTACAAAAGTCCCTGCCCCTCCCTCTGTACATTGGACCTATGTGTCATTAGTGTGTCATGGCCACAAGGCATGTTTGACTGGTAATGCAGTCCTCAAGTAATCAGACTTTGGATGTCTCTCTTGGATGCACATGAAGAGACGATTACACTCCATATTTTTTTCTGCTCACCAATTACGGGGCATGTTTTCAACCACATGATAGTTAGGGCCAATGTATGTGTGCAGATATGTGTGTAACTGTCACAGGAGACCCATGCTGTGTACATGTTGGCCGTGATATATCAGATGCAGTACCGTCATGTCTGAATGGCTGCCAGTTCCTTATTCAGCCTACACATTGTGTATGTTTATGAAATTGTTGCACTGTGCACAGATTTTGAGCACATTTCTTCCTTCCATACATTACAGGTGGACCGGCACCCTACACTGTGGGAGAGGTGGCAACATTTGAGGACCCCGACCACTCCAGTAAGTGTTGATAGTTCTGTTATGTGTTGTGTTTGCTGGTTATGGACTTGTGTGAGTTGGACTCATAGCAAGGTGTGATGCGTTGGGCAAGCTTTTCTCTTGTTCCATGAGTGGGAATTCAGTTTCTCACATGTTTTGAGTTGGCCAATGCGTCTCCAGTGGTATCATGTAGGGATTGTAGGCCATTCCTGTAGGCCCCACTGTGAGTACAGGGGTTAGTCATGTGGATGACACTTGTATCACCAAGAGTCGCACTGGAAGTCAGCTCCGATTAAGTCAGCCTGTCAGACCCTCATTCTCTAAGATTGGTATAGCAAATTGCTTTCCAATAGACATCTGCTTCCCTATTTACCTACGTAATTATGAAACAGTAGGTAGAACCTCCTAGCAGCATGTACTTCCACATGGAGTGCTGCAAGTATGTTGAACTTGAGTGCAATGGCCTAGGTGTGCATGCAATTCATGATCATGGGTGTTCTAGCAACTCTGTGTCTGATGTAAGTCAGGCCTCCCTGGAGGTATATGTTGTGTACCAAGTTCTGCATTTCCTGACATGTGTGGCCCTATGAGTGCTCTAGGGTTTGCTGACTCCTAATTGTTAATAGACCTTACCTGTGGTGTGTCTGTAGAGACAAAAATGTGTGGAGTTTTCTATACACTCCTCAGTGTACATGTTGTTGGCAAATTACAGTTGTTTATCCACCCCCCCTCAAACACGGGCATGGGTTTGTGAATGGGGTACCTAGTACTGATGCTACCAGTATGTTACCCATACATGTCCTTTTACAACTTGCAGACCATGTGGCTTTAGTTTTGCTTTCCGTTACACTGACATTTGTAGCCCAGGTCTTGGCGGAGGATATGCAGCATGATTCTTAGCTGATAACTGCCAGAACTCAGATTGCAAGTCAAAGCCAGTTGTTACCCATCTTGTAGGTTATGGATGTGCTATGTGTGATGTGACCTTTGTAGTCTGGCTTGCCATGTACTTCCTCAGGGACATTCAATGATCTGTATTGTGATATGAGCTGTTACAAGTACAGTAGATGTATTGTCTGATTAACTTCCGGTGCCATTTCACACAATGCAGTTACTAATGTAGAATATCTGCATTTGTCTTCACAGCTGCTAACATGACTCCAGACCAGGTCCGTGAATTTCAGCGCCGGGCCATGCGATACCAGCACACCCTGCTGGTGGAGTCAGGGTTCCGAAGGATGGCCCGGCGATGTCGCCATGAAGGGGCCTCCAGCGCATGGAGAGCCTTCCCACAGGGTGGGCCTACTTTGCCCACCACAGCCACCGCCAGCACAACCACCAATCCGAGCCAGGTGGCCCCACCCACAGCTGCCACTGTTGGTCCGACATCTGCTGGACTTCCAGGCCCCAGCATTGCCACCGGTGCAGGACAGCCCACTATGCCTGGCACCACACCCACACAGACCTCCTCCACCGGTACCCAGACTGCCACTGCTCCATCTGTTGACCCTGCAGCCTTCAACCAAATGGACCGTAAGATGGACAAAGTGCTGCGCAAGTTGAGCCACCTGAGCCAGGATGTGCGCCACATTAACTGGCGTGTTAAGTCCATTAAGAGGACCCTCCGGAAGGCCAACCTCTAAACTTTTTGATATGGACATGATTCCCTCCTCTCCCTCCTCTTTCCTTGTTCTTATAGTTAGTGTGCTTAGGGGGCTTAGTGTTAGGTTAGTATAGGCTGTTAGTTTAGTTAGTGTTAGTGGGTGGGGGGGTCCTGATTGTTTCTATTTTTACTTATTACATGTGTGGGTGGGTGGGTGACGGGCTATGTTGGTGTTCTTGTTTGTTTAAAAAACAAATTCCAAAAAACAAAAACAAAATTACACAAAAAAAAAACTAAAAAACATATATTTGTATAGGATAGTATAGTATGTGTTTAGGTTAGTATGTGTTGTCCTCCATATGTCCCGTCTCATAAGGGGGGTGGGGGGTAGATGTTTAGAACGTTTTGTTACATGTGATAAGTAAGTGTAGCTTAGGTTAGTTAGGGACAGTTGTGGGTAATGAGTAGTCAGGGTAGATTAGGGTAGGTAAGATTTTTCCCTCAGTTTCCTCCTTTGTGATTAGCATTTAATAAATATTTGGTTAACCCTTAATAGTATGTGTTGAATGGTACTTGATCGTGGGTTTGGATTCAGTGTACATCAATTTTGTACTATAACATCTGTGTCCTATGCTACAAACAAATCCCAACTGAGCTGTACGATTGGCAGCTAGCCCAGAGCTACCTTGCAAAGTTTCAACCCTTTGTTGCAAACACCAATCACAGTTAATATGGATGACAATGTGTTTCTGTTGATAAGTGTGTTTTCAAAGTCACAAACAGTGATTCCAGACTTGGTATTGGGGAAACAGTTTTAGGTCTGACTGCAGTGTGATGATCATGCACACCCTTATAAGATGAGTTCTCATTGGCAATCTTGTATTCTTGTCTTCATGACCCTCATACATCATTTGTGACACAGTTCGGCATGATTACCTATTTGTATGTTAACTCGGACACCTTCATTTATGCAGTTTTTGTAGTGTTTACTTAGATTTGTGTGGCATGTTATTTGTGTTATTTTTCCATGTTGACAACATTTTCCGGGCACTATTTTATGACTTAGTTATCCCCTGAGGAAGCATGCTTCTGTCCAACACAGCATGATGGTGTATGGTTTCTCACTTCATCAGATTTGTCCCTCAGGATGGGCAGAGTATGATGCAATCATGGGCACTGTGCAGAATTCTCTGACTACATATTATCAGGACGGTTGTATTGAGAAGCTACGTAATTTGACAGTAGGCACATTTCAGTTATCTACTGCACAGTTGATATGTCACATTACCCAGAGACAGATTTGTTGTGTAAGTGCTATTTATTGAAAAGTGCTGTAGTGCTATCTGTACATTGTCCATGATTGTGAGTCCATTATAGTGACATCTTACATTGTGATCCTACACAAGGGGTTACGGAAATGCTTTTGACATGCTGGGGTTGATGTTTTAGACAGTGCAGAGGGACAGGATTTGCCAATGAGTAGGAGAGAGACAATCACTGGGCTGGGTGACAAGACATACAGTGGTTTGCAGAACAGTGTTTGAGTAAAGTTGTTGCAAGACTGGGAAGATACAAAGCGCAGGACCTTGGTAAATGTGGGCCATGTGGCAGGGACTAGTGCTTCCGGGTCATTTTCCTTGTGAATGTGATCTGTTCCATGTCTTCTTCTTCTGATGTGTGTGTTGTCTCCTCTGTCCTTGTAATTGTTGTTGGTTGTGAAGGGGCAACACACACCTCAGTGTTAGAAGACATGGAGTCAGACATCCTGGTCGCTGCTCCCTGTGAAGGTCTTAAGGGCAGTACTGCAGCAAGGAGGGTCTGCTGGTTCTTGAGAATAGCAGCCACATCACGATGGTAGGCAGCCAGGTCTGCCCTGAGGGGGTCATGATTGCATTTGTGCATGCACTGGAAGGTTTGGGGTGCGAGGTGTTGTGGCAACTCCCTTACTGCAGTGGTAAATTCCTTGACAGTGTCTTGTAGTCCTTGCAGTATAGATGTTAGGGCTTGCATAGCTGCTGCCTGATCAGCAGATGACATGCACGAACGTATCCCCTCAAGGCTGGCTGCCATATTTTGCATCCCCACCCGCACCTCCTTGGCCAGCTCCCGCTGTACTCCAACTACAGTTCTCTCAAAGCTGGAGCCAGTGTCGTCTGAGTCCTCAGCTGTATTGGAGCTGGCAGGTCTTACAATTGGGGTGGTGGGTGGATCCTCTGCGATGGCTGCTTGTTCTGTGCTCCTCCTTGTGACTAAAGGTGGGGTCTGGAGGGTGTCCTGGACCTTTTGGATAGTCTCCTGGGGAATGTTTATCGGCTCGTCATCCATGTCATCAGGGAAATCTGGGACAGGCATATCCGCAGGAGATACATCTTCTTCTGCAATAAAACAGGGTACAATTAGTGTGTCTGTGTTGTGGCAATTTTGATGTGACGTGCCTGCCTTTTGATGAATTCACTTTGTGATCTTGTTTTGTGTTAATTTCTCCAGTCCTTCAGATGGGCATTCTTCCAGGCCTATGGCCCACCTGTATGTCACATGTATATTATCGAGTTATCAGACTTGTCAGCCTTATCGCCTCTAGGTGTTGGTTTATGCCAAATCGAGATTTGCCACCTTCTTTTCCTACTCAAGCCTCAGTCTACATCCATTCTCGTAGTGAGACCTTTTGACTGGCTGTGGGTGTACTGATGGCCCTGGCAGCACACTTGACAATCTGGACCTGCCCCAATCTCTGATTTTTCACATCCACTTAAATGTAATTGACATGTGGCATATCCTATGCATGGCAATGTTATGATCTGATATGGATGTTGACATTGGTAATGTGTCCTGTTGATGTTGGGGAATGTGTGTTACTTTGGATTGCCCTGATAATCGTATCAGTGTCCTATTTCCTCCTCTGACTGTGCAGGTGTATTTCAGTGACCAGTTACATGTGTCCCCCCCTCAATGCTGTTGTCTGAGCAGTATGACATTTGGGATGTTGCATTGTTACCCAGGCACAGGATGGACCCAGACATATGCAGCATGGGTGTGTCCTTAGTGCTGTGTAGCTCCTATTGTTGGTTACATTGGCTGATGTTTGTGACAACTATGGGCATTGACATTTGAGAGTACTGGGGCCCTTGTCTTGTTTTTGGGGATTGATGAAGTTGTCATCCTCACCCCCTAATTTAGGTGTGTATGATCCATGGGGAAGTTACTGCCATTGGCTACTTGAGCTACACACAGAGCAGAGGTGGTAGTGGCAACTGTTGTCGCAGTTACATTCCAGTTGTCGGTATGGCTAGAGGTTGTTAAGAGGGCCCTAGTTAATGTAGGCGGTATGGTGGCTGACGTGTGCCGGGATGTCAGTTTGACGTTGTGGCCTTCCCTCCTGGCGTGGCTTTCCCTTTGCTCCATTGTTGGCATGACAGCCTGCCCCTATGGGACTGTTGTTGGTGTTGTGTAATGGTGTGCCCCAGGTCTTCTCAGAACGGGCCATGCCCCCATGCCGTGCCCCTTTACCCATGCCGCTCCGTGTATTAGATGACTTCCATGCATTTGGTGGTCGGTATCCCCCCCTGCTCACAGTTGACATTATTGCATTATAATTCCCCATGCGACTTACCCTGCATGTGCGTTGTCTCCTGGTAGTCTGCGCTGTCCTATCCTTGAATCCCTGTGACGATCTCTTCAGGGATGACGGCTGCGACCATCTCCTCCATGTGGTCCGGGGCCTCCTGGTGTGCTGGACTCCCCCCTCCAGTCTGCAGTGCTGCCTTCCTGTTCCTGGCCATCTTTTCCTTGGTCCTGCGCTTGCAGTCATGCCAGCGTTTCTTGCACTTGATGACAGTTCTGAGTACTTCAGCCACACTGTTAATCTTGTTGACAATTTGTTGCCATATTGCCTCTCTCCTACTGATTGGCAACTTTGATGTGACAAACAGTTGGTGCTGGTGTTCCGTCACCTCTTTAACCAGAATTTCCTGCACCTCTGCACTAAAGCGACACTTTCTTTTCTTCTTAAAAGTGTCCTGGTTCTTGTGTGGGTCATCCTGGCTGGTTCCTGGTCTGCTGTCATCTTCCTCGGGTCTGTAGTGACATCTGGGATCCATTTTGGCTCTCCTCTGGTGTAATGGCGGCGTTTGCGTTTTTTTTTTTTCCGCTATTGCGTCAAAAAACGGCGCATATCCGGTTTGCAGGGTCATAAATTGATCCACAGTCATTTCCGCTGCGTTAACGTCATTTTGCTTTACGACTTGACGCTGTGGTGTGCGTCAAAAATAATGACTCCCACCTGTGGTTTGCGCCGCCATGGGTCAAAGTATAAATATGACGCCGGCACGGTGCACCAAAATGGCATTAGCCGGCGGTAAAAGTTTTGACGCAAAACTGCGCCGGCGCAGTTTTGCGTCAAAAAGTAAAAATATGGGCCTATGTGTTCCAGTGATTTTTTCCTTTGGTCTCTTCAGCAGCTTGCTGCCTAGGGCCTTCAAGAGAGGGGCAGGTTTCTTGCCCCTTACACAACTGTTCCCTTGTGGGTCCCCCTGGGCCTAAGAGTTCAACCTGATAAGGTTCCAACTCCATGGGCTCAGTTCCCTCAGAGGGCAGAACTTCTTACTGGGAAGAGAGGTTCTTTTTCTTTTGTTGTGTTGAAGCTGGTTCCCCAGTCTTCTTTCCTTTTCTCTTGGGGGGTTGGGCCATTATTCCAGGCTCCAACACCACTTTTTCACCCTGAGCCTTGCACTGTGCCCTTGTCTTGACGCACACCAGTTCAGATATACCCAGCATGGCTGCGTGGGTTTTGAGTTCTACCTCAGCCCATGCTGAGGACTCCAGGTCATTTCCAAGCAAACAGTCTACAAGGATATTTGAGGAGACTACCACCTGTTTCATTCTAACATTACCATAGCCATGGGATGTACTTTAGTCTGATTGTCAGCGTTGGTGACTGGATAAGTTTGTCCAGTCAGGTATTGTCCTGGGGAAACCAGTTTGTCTGTCACCATTGTGACAATGGCACCTGTATCCCTCAGGCCTTCTACACTAGTCCCATTAATTAGGAGTTGCTGCCTGTATTTTTGCATATTAGGGAGCCAGGCAGCCAGTGTGGCTAAGTCCACCCCACCTTCGTTCTTCTGATGGGTCAACCTCCCCTTATAACAAACCTCGTAAATTCAGCAGTGGCTCATCATCTGATGGTTGGAGTACTGATGAAAATACTCCACAATCCTTTTACAATTACCCGAATTACCCTGTTAGCCATCCGATGCCATGGCAACATCCCTACCCCTTTTTCCAGCCTCGCCCTATGTTACCATTTGTACCTTTTTTAGGCCGCGGCCGGGGCAGAGGAAGAGGCAGAAGAAGAGGAAGGGGCAGACGAGTACAGTGGTCTCTGGAAGAACCACAAATGGTGACCAGGAGCCAAACAAAAAATCCGGTACCGAGAACTTAGTTGTCAATTTATCCAACAGACAACTTACACCGGATGAATCTAATGTCCTCAACAGAGGCCTTGGCTTTGTACCAACTCCGAACGAAGATTTTTTTCGGTTACATGCAGAATTAGCACAGTTGTTTCGGAAAATCCGTCTACATGTTTTTTTTTTAAAGATAAACCGGCTGAATCATTAACACCAGATTCGGGCCTCAAAAAACCTTCTACTTTTGTACCACCATCAGCTATGATGCCCAGTGAAATACTGACTTTTGAGAAGGCTGTCCTAGCGGACATTTCACACTTACGTCCCAAGCAACCCTTTGTTAATATCCCCAAAAGAGAAAAACAAGCTTTACAACTTTTATCATCTGATGCAGACATTGTGATAAAACAAGCTGACAAAGGGGGTGCCATTGTTGTCATGAATACAACTGATTACAGATCTGAGTGTTGCCGTCTCCTCAGTGACACCACTTACTACACTAAGATTACTGGTGATCCGACCAGGAGGTTACAAATGCAGATTAGATGTCTGCTGGAAGAAGCTAGGAATAACTCTTGGATTTCGCCCAAAGAAGCAGAATTCCTAGACACAAAAGATCCTATAATCCCATATTTCTACTGCCTACCAAAAATTCATAAAGGAGTACTTCCTCCTCCAGGCCGGCCGATAGTGTCAGGGATAGGCTCGGTTCTCGAACCCCTATCAATCTTTTGTGACCATTTCCTACAGCCCCTGGTTAAACACTCTTCCACCTACTTACAGGACACTAAAGATGTCCTTAACTTGATTGACTCCATTAACAACTCTGGTAGTGTACAAGGCATCATCACTTTAGATGTGGAAGCACTCTACACAAATATCCCCCAAGAGGCTACCCTAGAGGTGGTGGAATCGGCTCTTTTAAATGATGCCATGCCCATAACTACACCTATATCTTTCATTATGCAATGTGCGACGTTAGCCTTGACCGAAAACTACTTCAAATTTGAAGAACAATTTTTCCACCAGATACGAGGCACATCGATGGGGAGTACATTTGCGCCTAGCTTAGCATGCTTATACATGTTTGACTTTGAGAAAAAATACATCTTGCCTCCTTCGAATCCTTTTCATAATGAAATCAAATTATGGAAACGCTATATAGACGATATTTTGGTCATATGGCAAGGACCTCTGACTAGAGTAGATCCATTCACCACTTGGGTTAACTCCTTAGACCCCTTTCTGAAATTCACATCCACTGCATCATCGATCCAGTTACCCTTTTTAGATTTGATGATTTCAATCAATGAGAATGGCCGACTAGTGACCAGTACATATCACAAACCCACTGATCGAAACAGCTTGTTATTGTATGAAAGCCATCACCCAAAGGCTCTCAGAGACAATCTTCCTGTAGGTCAGTTTCTACGCTTAAGAAGAAACTGTAGTACCCTCCGAGACTTTGACCAACAAGCTAGTACTTTACAAGAAAAATTGTGTGATCGCCACTATCCATCAAAAATTGTGAACATAGCTCGTAAAAGAGCAAAAAATAATCCGAGAGAATGGCTTTTATCGACAAAAGATAAAGTACCACAGTCTAGGATTACTTGTGTTTCCACTTTCACTCCGTTATCCAACGATATTAAAAAATTGATTAATAGGCGATGGCCAATATTAGAGAGCGGAGGTATCAGGATATCAAAACCTCTTTTTGCCTTCAAACGCACCTCTAATATTAAAGATATAGTGATACACACACGCCCCCGGGATGTGCCTGTAAAGCATACACAACGAACCTTATGGGATCTCCCCCCAATCGAAGGACACTATCCCTGTGGTAATTGCAACGTATGCACACTAACCAGACAAATAAAATCACTGGATCTAGACCCTATAGGGATTTGGCATCTGAAAAAACACACAAATTGTAACTCAAAGAACTGTATATACATGATAACATGCCCTTGTGGACTACGTTATGTCGGGATGACAACACGCCCAGTAAAAATCAGAATTAACGAACACAGGAGCAACATTAGATGCCATAGACTGACCACGAAATTATCAACACACTTTATAGACACTCCCCATACTCCAGATGAACTATGGTGGGTGATATTGGAAGCCCCCTTAGTGAGACCTAATGACACAAAATACCTCTTCAGATTGGAACAACGTTGGATTTTTAGATTAGGCACTTCTATACGGGGACTGAACGATGACATACCCTGGACTACACTCTCGTTGTAATCAGTAATTTCAAGACTTTTTTAGTACTATTAAATGTGGTTTGCCGACAAGCAGTCAGGCTCCTCACTTTCCTTTCCATATGACCTTTTTGTAAAGATCACTATAGCCTTTTGATATGCATATTTTTAAATGCCTACCGAATCAGCGGACTGAGTATACATTTTTTTCACTTTTTTTCACTGTTTTCGCGTTACTTTTAATATATCACCTCATACTTTTTGGTTTGGACGACTCCCTCTCTCCACAAATGTGGAGTGAAGTCTGTTTTCAGTGTTTACACTAGCAACACTGATTAGTCCTTCCTCACTTTCCTTTACCCTTCCCAGACGCGCATAGCCTCGCGCTGCTAGATAAGAGCTGCCCGGACGGGACATGCCGTTTTCCAGGACGCAGTCAGAAGGGTAGGACTAATACCTAATAACGACGCACACACGTGAGTAGGTCCTGTCGCGAGCATTTTCCGCTCGTTTTTCCGCTCGTCTCTTTGTAACATAACTTGTTACTTCCACCTTACATTACGAGCGGCTACGACGCCACTTAACGGTAAAAGCCGTTCACAGGAACATATCCCCTAGTGATTGCTTACGAATCAGACTAATAACAGTTCACTTACGATCCGATTTTACGCTATACCATTGCTAAGACTCTTAGATGCAGCCATTTCGGCTGAATAGGGCAGCGTTTAGATAACATTGCTCTTACATGATTTGTCCGAAAAGATAAGCGAACGCACACTGGCAATTTCCATTACTTGGCAAATTGAGCTAGACGTTTGGGGTTATCAATTCCTTACCACTACTAATCAATTGAATGATTTTTTCGGCCATTTCGCCGTTTTAAACGTGTTTTTGAATTAAGGGATACTTCCCACTTATTCAATGGTCCTTTGAACATACAATGTAACATCCTACGACAGTTGTATTATGAATGCCTTTTTGTTGTTGAATCCACTCTGTTGATGGACTTATTTAATACTTATATGTGAATCCGTCATCGACATGTTTTCTCAACCAATGTCTAATTGATTATTTCTGCTATTTATGACTACCACTGTTTAGAACGTCAGTCCCAGGTTCTGACTAGCGATCCTAAGGAGCTCTCTCCTAAAATTAGGGATGGTAAGCTCAATTCTTTTAATTTGTCTTGACACGAGTGGTGCACTATATCACTTTATTCACCAAGTTTGATGTATTATCTTTATTTATGTTTATATTCTTTATGATTGATTCTATTTGTAGGGCGACCTTTTTTGACTTAAACAGACGCACTAAAGTAAGTGACTGTTCTATTATCCTTTTCCCGAGTAGGGTATATTAATTTTTGTTGGAGAAGTTTTTGTTACTTTTGGTCCTGAGGAAGCGTCAGTGGACCCTGTCGGGCCAACAGACGCGAAACATGTAGACCTTCTAACAAGTAGGACAACAATAGTTAGTTCCTCTTGTCTAAAAGATTGAGAGCACGTGAGCATTATTTCTCACCTTGGTCTCTCCCTTTGTTTTTAACCTTGGTCTCCATCTTTGCATAACTGATTAAAATTCATGATTATAATAAACTAGATGGATAACCAATTTTATTATTCTCTCTCCATTATTGCATAAGTACCTATACTTAATTCCACCGGCAATACGGCTAAGAGCCCCCCACGGGGAGCCCGTTAGGCATTGCAGCACCGGCCTAGCGAGGAGTCTGTCCCGATGATGATACCAGACATCCATTGTGATGCTTGAGGGCTCTGACTTCTGTGGATTAAGGTCCTCCTCTTTCTAATGTCGAATTTTTGGAACAGTGTACTTTGTTGTATTTGTTATAAGTCCACCCCACCCTCAGAGACTAATGTACCTTCAGTGTGACCCCTGATTTGCTCTGGGCACACTGTTGATCCCCCCTGGAGACTGGCTATTCCAGTGTTAACTGGAGTAGGGTTTGAAGTGGAACCTTTCTTGGGACAGGCCTTGTCTCCAGTTTGGTGTCCCTGCTGATTACAGCTACGACTCCAGGCCTTTCTGGGATCAAAGTTTTTACCCTTGTACCCAAAATTGGATTGTGACGAGGCTTTGGACCCTCCCTCCTGAGCAGGTTTTTGGGGCCCTGTAGAAGACTCTTTACTTTTACCGTTGGATGTCTCAACGCTCTTCCCCTGGGGAGTCTTTGTGACCCCTTTCTTTTGGTCACCCCCTGTGGAAGTCTTGGTCACCCTAGTCTTGACCCAATGGTTCGCCTTCTTTCCCAATTCTTGGGGAGAAATTGGTCCTAGGTCTACCAGATGCTGATGCAGTTTATCATTGAAACAATTACTTAAAAGGTGTTCTTTCATAAACAGATTGTACTGCCCATCATAATCATTTACATCACAGCCATTAATCCAACTATCCAGTGTTTTGACTGAGAAGTCAACAAATTCAACCCAGGACTGGCTCGAGGATTTATGAGCCCCCCTGAACCTAATCCTGTACTCCTCAGTTGAGAATCCAAAGCCCTCAATCAAGGTAGCCTTCATGAGGTCATAGGATTCTGCATCTTTTCCAGAGAGTGTGAGGAGTCTATCCCTACACTTTCCAGGGAACATTTCCCAAAGGAGAGCACCCCAGGGAGATCTGTTTACTTTTCTGGTTGCACAAGCCCTCTCAAAAGCTGTGAACCATTTGGTGATGTCATCAACATCTTCATATTTAGTTACAATCCCTTTGGGGATTTTTAGCATGTCAGGAGAATCTCTGACCCTATTTAAATTGCTGCCACCATTGATGGCACCTAAGCCCATCTCTTGTCTTTCCCTTTCTAGGGCTAGGAGCTGTCTCTCCAAAGCCAATATTTTGGCCATCCTGGCTAACAGGAGGTCATCTTCATTGAGGCTGCCCTCAATGCTTCCAGAGTTGCTGGACTCCCCTGTGGGAGAAGCAGCATCCCTGACTATCACTTGTGGAGTCAGGGTTGGAGAAACCCTGGTTTCCCTAACTAGGAGTGGAGGGGGGAAATCATCCTCCACTTTACTAGCTTCCCCCTCTGTAAGGATCTCTTCAGAGGGGTTGTCTCTCGCAAACTCTGCCAAGAGCTCCTGGAGCTGTACTTTGGTAGGGTTTGAACCAGTTTTTATCTTTTTGATTTTGCAGAGAGACCTTAACTCTGACATCCTAAGATGCAGGTAAGGGGTAAGGTTGAGTTCCACCACCATCTCTTCTACAGCAGACATTTTGTTTCTAAAAGTTGGAATACGTTTTAAGAATCTAAAACTATCTCTAGAACTTAATTCAAACTTTTACAAAACTTTTAAACTCTAAAAGAAATGCTAACAGGGACTAACACAAGGCCCTAGCAGGAATTTTGAAAAATAGCTCAAATTTCAAAAATCAGTTTCTAATGACAATTTTTGGAATGTAGTCGTGTGATCAGGTAATGGCTGAGTAGTCCAGAAAATGCAAAATTTTGTACCCCACTGCCTATCCACCAATGTAGGAAGTTGACTCTGTATGTACTATTTCAAAGTAAGAAATAGCATGCACAGAGTCCAAGGGTTCCCCTTAGAGGTAAGATAGTGGCAAAAAGAGATAATTCTAATGCTCTATTTTGTGGTAGTGTGGCCGAGCACTAGGCTTATCAGAGGGTAGTGTTAAGCATTTGTTGTATACACACAGGCAATTAATGAGGAACACACACTCAGACAATTCCAGGCCAATAGGTGTTTACATACACAAATACCTTTTCTTAGTTTATTTTAAGAACCAAAGGTTCAAGATTTACAAACAATACTTTAAATGAAAGGTATTTCACTCAGGTATCTTAGGAACTTTGAATCATCACAATAGTATGTACACTTTTGGCAAAAATGGCAATAAGCTATTTTAAAAATGGACACAGCGCAAAAATCAACAGTTCCTGGGGGAGGTAAGTATTTTTTAGGTTCACAGGTAAGTAAAGCACTTGCAGGGTTCAAAGTTGGGTCCAAGGTAGCCCACCGTTGGGGGTTCAAGGCAACCACAAAATTACCACACCAGCAGCTCAGGGCCGGTCAGGTGCAGAGGTCAAAGTGGTGCCCAAAACAGATAGGCTTCAATGGAAATAGGGGTGCCTCGGTTCCAGTCAGCCAGCAGGTAAGTACCCGCGACTTCGGAGGGCAGACCAGGGGCGTTTTGTAGGGCACTGGGGGGAACACAAGCAGGCACCGAAAGTACACACTCAGTGGCACAGGGGCGGCCTGGTGCAGAGTGCAAACAGGCGTTGAGTTTGCAATAGGATTCAATGGGAGACCGAGGGTCTCTTCAGTTCTGCAGGCAGGCAAGGGGGGGGCTCCTCGGGGTATCCACCACCTGGGCTAGGAAGAGGGCTGCCTAGTGGTCGCTCCTGCACTGGAGTTCGGATCCTTCAGGTCCTGCGGGCTGCGGGTGCAGTGTGTTTCCCAGGCATCGGGTTATTTGAAGTAGGCAGTCGTGGTCAGGGGGAGCCTCTGGATTCCCTCTGCAGACGTCTTTGTGGGGGCTTAGGGAGGTCAACTCTGGCTACTCACGGGCTCGCAGTCGCCAGGGAGTCCTCCCAGGAGAGTTAGTTTTCAGCAGGTCGAGCCGGGGGCGTCGGGTGCAGAGTAGAAAGTCTCACGCTTCCGGCGGGAAATGTGTGGTCTTTAAAAGTTGCTTCTTTGTTGCAAAGTTGCAGTCTTTGTGGAACAGGGCCGCTGTTCTCGGGAGTTTCTTGGTCCTTTTAGATGCAGGGGTCCTCTGTGGCTTCAGAGGTCCCTGGACCCTGGGGGACGCGTCACTGTTGCAGTTTTTCTTGAAGTGGGGAGACAGGCCGGTAGGGCTTGGGCCAAAGCAGTTGGTGTCTCCGTCTTCTCTGCAGGTCTTCAGGTCAGCAGTCCTTCTTCGTCTTCAGGTTGCAGGAATCTATCTTGCTAGGTTCTGGGGAGCCCCTAAATACTCGATTTAGGGGTGTGTTTAGGTCTGGGGGTTAGTAGCCAATGGCTACTAGCCCTGAGGGTGGCTACACCCTCTTTGTACCTCCTCCCTGAGGGGAGGGGGGCACATCCCTAATCCTATTGGGGGAATCCTCCATCTGCAAGATGGAGGATTTCTAAAAGTCAGTGTCACCTCAGCTTAGGACACCTTAGGGGTTGTCCTGACTGGCCAGTGACTCCTCCTTGTTTTTCTCATTATCTCCTCCGGCCTTGCCGCCAAAAGTGGGGCAGTGGCTAGAGGGGGGGGGACATCTCCACTAGCTGGGATGCCCTGGGGTGCTGTAAAAAAGGGGGTGAGCCTTTGAGGCTCACCGCCAGGTGTTACAGTTGCTGCAGGGGAAGGTGAGAAGCACCTCCACCCAGTACAGGCTTTGTTACTAGCCACAGAGTGACAAAGGCACTCTCCCCATGTGGGCAGCAATATGTCTGGTGTGTGGCAGCCTGGCAAAACTAGTAAGCCCACACTGGAAGTCGGGTATGTTTTCAGGGGGCATCTCTAAGATGCCCTCTGGGTGTATTTCACAATAAAATGTACATTGGCATCAGTGTGCATTTATTGTGCTGAGAAGTTTGACACCAAACTTCCCAGTTTCCAGTGTAGCCATTATGGTGCTGTGGAGTTCGTGTATGACAGACTCCCAGACCATATACTCTTATGGCTACCCTGCACTTACAATGTCTAAGGTTTTGCTTAGACACTGTAGGCGCATAGTGCTCATGCACCTATGCCCTCACGTGTGGTATAGTGCACCCTGTCTTAGGGCTGTAAGGCCTGCTAAAGGGGTGACTTGTCTATGCCATAGGCAGTGTGAGGTTGGCATGGCACCCTAAGGGGAGTGCCATGTCGACTTAGTCATTTTCTCCCCACCAGCACACACAAGCTGGCAAGCAGTGTGTATGTGCTGAGTGAGGGGTCCCCAGGGTGGCATAAGACATGCTGCAGCCCTTAGAGACCTTCCATGGCATCAGGGCCCTTGGTACCAGGGGTACCAGTTACAAGGGACTTACATGGATGCCAGGGTGTGCCAATTGTGGTGACAAAGGTACAGGTTAGGGAAGAACACTGGTGCTGGGGCCTGGTTAGCAGGCCTCAGCACACTTTCAAATCATAACTTGGCATCAGCAAAGGCAAAAAGTCAGGGGGTAACCATGCCAAGGATGTATTTCCTTACACTTATTACTAGAGCAGCCTCAGAATTTCAGGGTTCCTCCTGGCTCCTATACGAAGTTAAGTTTAGTCGGATGAAGGCGGTCATGCCAGAAATGGATTAGGATCAAAGGGAGAATAATCTGTAGCACCCCAAATTCACCATGTCCCCCTATGGGTCAATCACTTGGAAGCCCTTTTGGTCTGATAAAAGTTAGAGGGACAATAAACTTGCACGGTGGCAATATATAAAAAAGGAATGCAGTAACGGGCCAGTATACAAATATAAACACATTTGCTCCTTCTGTGGGTCCCAGGGGCACCCCGAAAGCAAGTGCACTATCTGGATGACTTTCGGTTAATGGGACCCTTAGGCTCTACATACTGTGAGAAGGCCCTGGTGGGCTTCCAACAGTTGGCCCAAGCCCTGGGGGTGCCAGTGGTAGCTGACAAGATGGAGGGCCCCTCTATGCGGATAACATTTCTGGGTATTGAAATTGAGTCAGTGGCTCGTGTGTGCAGGCTCCCAGCTGACAAAGTTATGGCATTGAAAGCATCCATTCAGACTTGTCTAGTGGGCAGGAAGGTCGCCTTGCGCCAGTTGGAAGTGTTGATTGGGCAGTTGAATTTTGCATTACGGGTGATTCCTATGGGGAGAGCCTTTTCAAAGGATGTCTTCAGGGTTATGGCAGGCCTTCAGGCCAAGCATCACCCCACCAGACTGTCCTTTGAGGTCAGGGAGGAATTGAGGACCTGGAAATGCTTTCTGGATAACATCAATGGCACCCTCCTATAGCACAGCTGCTGCGGTCCAGCACTGAGCTGGCCCTGTTCACTGATACAGCGGGCAGCATGGGTTTTGGGGCAATATATGGCACAAGATGGTGCATGCAGCATTGGCTAGAAGAATGAAGGGCCTCTGGGCTCATCCAAAACTTTACCTTCCTAGAGCTTTTCCTTATTATTGTAGCGGTGCAGATCTGAGGAGACACTTTGGCCAACAGCAGGATAGTATTCTGTTCAGACAGCTTGTCGGCAGTCATGGCAATAAATAATCAGAGTGCAAAGTGTCCATTTGTGTTACTCTTGCTTAAGGCCCTTGTCCGCAGTTGCTTAACGCATAATGTGTTCTTCTCAGCAAAGCATGTCCCGGGGGGTAATAACGCAGGGGCTGATGCCTTGTTTCATTCCAAGTTGGCAGAGTTCAGAGCACTGTCGCCACAAGCAGACGAGACAATGCCATTCTTCCCTCAGGAGTTATGGAAGCTTGGTGCCTCATCGCCTCTGACTTGATCACATCATCCTTGGCACGCAAAACCAAAGGTACGCATGAGTCGGCTTGGCAAATATACAATGCCTCCTTTGAATCCCCTGTTGCGGCAGAGGTGCAGGGCATCCTAAAGTTCCTGGTGAAGCAAAGAGAGGGTGGCAAGTCTCTGTACCTAGTACGGAGACAGCTGTCTGCATTTGTCTTCTTTGCTGGGCTCAAAGGGGTGACAGACCTGACCAAAGATCCTAGGGTGAGGAGGGCTATCATGGGTTGGGAACGTATGCCCCCCCCAAGGAAGATGCCAGGAGACCTATTGATGCAGCGAGGCTGGCACAAATTGTGGGAGTTTTGAAATGGGTATGCTGACCTCCCTATGAACTTAGGCCTATAGTTATACTTTGTAAGCGCCGCATTTGCATCATTTTTTTATGCAAAAGCGGCGCAAACGTACAAAATACAATTGTATTTTGTAAGTTTGTGCCACTTTTGCGTCAAAAAGAGGCACAAATGCGGCATTAACAAAGTATAAATATGGGCCTTAGTCTATTCAGCCACGCCTTCTCACTAGGCCTATCGGGGGACGCCATCGAGAGGGTTGGCAGGTGGAAATCGCAATGCTATGTGTGCCTCCATTTGGTTTAGGCTTCTCTAATGCCTAGGTTCCTTTTTTACCCTCTGTTCCAGTCCTCGGGCGCTGTTGGGCGCTGTACAATTCATGTGTGTTGGTGCACATGCTCCTTCAGTCAAAGAGCGTCCCAATATTTCACTGACTCTGGCCTGGAGAAGGCCCAGTGGGAGGTAGGGTTCCAGCATCATTGGGCGGGTATTGGAGGCCTCAAGTTAAGAGATTTATTTCACAATCTTGAGAGGGCCCTGAATGAAGGAAGGGTCCCCCTCCTGACATAATCATCATCCATGTGGGAAGCAACAATATGGTGCCATTGGGTAGGCGGGGGTTGGGAGGCTCTCTTCTCCACCCTGTCAACGGTGCAGATTCGGCTACCGGCAGCAGCCATGCTGTAGTCCGAGATTATCCCATGATTGGGTGCGGCCTGGAGGGGTGTCCACCAGGGCAATCAATGATTTGGTGAGAAAGTTGAATCGTTCAATACAAAGAATCCTAGCTGGTTCATCGATGGGCACGGTCCGGCACAACTTGATCCATGTAACCAGACCCAAGTTATTCCTTCCTGATGGACTGCATTTGTCCATCAGGGGCCAAGAGTTATTTATCCAGACCATTTTGGGGGCCATACTCGATCATGCCCAGTGCTGTTGGGGGGAGGGCGGGTTCCGCCGGGTAGCTCCTTGCCCTGTGGAAAGAGTATGGACTCTTGGCTGGACTGACCCCTTAACGGAGTGTGATTTTGTGGGCAATAGGCTGGCGAGAGAGGATGGTTTACCTTCCGATGGCCTTGGACTATCTAGCCCTAAATGCCTGGTTGGAACATTGGGGGCTACGCCATTGTTCAGATACATAGGCGGGCCAATTCGCTATACGTCGCCCTATCATTTGATGGGAGCACCTTTCTAGATTGGAGGGATGTCAAAAGTTGTTGAGCCAGTGGGGTTATGGTGATAAACTCTACTTAAATGCACAGGTGGTGGTGCTGATTGAGGCCTGCCGGCACAATGCGCATTATAGCCGTAGTGGCAAAAGACTGTTTCCAAGAGTGCTGTAACCAATCTGCTTTCTGCCGTCCTTGTAAACATTTTGAAAATGCTCAGTCATATCTTTCATATCTCTGATACCTCAAGCGTTTGTATGTCGAATTCTGCTGTCCCTTGTTGGGGGGAGGGGGTATTTTGGTCGATTGATTACAAGTGGCATACACCAATTTGCTATATGATGTTTTAATGTGTTATACTGGTATGAAAAGGCTACGCGGGGTGATCCACATACTTTAAGTTGTCACGACTCTTTTTTTGTAGGGGTGAGAGTTGCACATTGTGCGCACAATATATATTATTATTCTACGGAGGTGTATATAGTAGCCCATAGTCCAGGTTTTCCCCGTAATGAAGCACTTGTGCAAAATATCCTCTTGTATCAGGCTAGTTTGCATTTCGCACACTTCCCATCTCCTCTCAGGATAGAGTGGGACTAAGGAAGCTTGCTTGTCCAACCCCACCCTGTGATGAGTTCTGAAATGTGTGGTGTACCCTGGCTTACTGACAGGTTTATGAAACCCATGGCCTCACAGTGTTGAAGGTCACTGAGGGTTGGGGCTGAAATCTGGTGAGCCCCGGCATGCAAATGCGAACTAGCACATGTGTCTTTTGAAGGACTCTAATTTTTCCTGACCATCACTCAGAGCGAGGGTCGGAAGCTCTAAAAAGTTCAGTTACTGCAAACTGAACAATAAACTAAGAGGCAGGAATTAAGGTGGAGGTTCTTGCCCTACGTAATCAGCCTCCTATGCTCTACAGTTCCTTTAGAAAGTGGATCTGCGCATGACTCCGCAACCATCAATTACAGAAGCAACAACTTTCAGCATTAGTGACAACTCACTGCAATTTCGAACTGTGATAGTTTTGCACCTTCGGTAATTGTAAGGAAATGGCTCCCAGTTGCAATTACCCCCCCCACTTTTTGCCTGATACTGATGCTGACTTGACTGAGAAGTGTGCTGGGACCCTGATAACCAGGCCCCAGCACCAGTGTTCTTTCACCTAAAATGTACCATTGTCTCCACAATTGGCATAACCTTGGCACCCAGGTAAGCCCCTTGTAACTGGTACCCCTGGTACCAAGGGCCCTGATGCCAGGAAAGGTCTCTAAGGGCTGCAGCATGTCTTATGCCACCATAGGGATCCCTCACTCAGCACAGACACACTGCTAGCCAGCTTGTGTCTGCTGGTGGGGAGAAAATGACTAAGCCGACATGACACTCCCCTCAGGGTGCCATGCCAACCTCACACTGCCTGTGGCATCAGTAAGTCACCTCTCTAGCAGGCCTTACAGCCCTAAGGCAGGGTGCACTATACCACAGGTGAGGGCATAGGTGCATGAGCACTATGCCCCTACAGTGTACACTCTGCACCCGACGCCCCGGGCTCGACCTGCAGAGAAACACTACAGGGAGGACTCCCCGGCTACTGCGACCCTGTGAGTAGCCAGAGTTGACCCCCCTGAGCCGCCCCCAGCGACGCCTGCAGAGGGAATGCAGAGGCTCCCCCTGATCGCGACTGCCTGCTTCAAAGAACCCGACGCCTGGTAAAGACACTGCACCCGCAGCCCCCAGGACCTGAAAGATCCGACCTCCAGTGCAGAAGCGACCCCCAGGCGGCCCTCTTCCTTGCCCAGGTGGTGGCTACCCCAAGGAGCCCCCCTTTGCCTGCCTGCTTCGCTGAAGAGACCCCTGGGTCTCCCATTGAATCCTATTGCAAACCCAACGCCTGTTTGCACTCTGCACATGGCCGCCCCCATGCCGCTGAGGGTGTACTTTTTGTGCTGACTTGTGTCCCCCCCCGGTGCCCTACAAAACCCCCCTGGTCTGCCCTCCGAAGTTGCGGGTACTTACCTGCTGGCAGACTGGAACCGGGTCACCCCCTTCTCCATTGAAGCATATGCGTTTTGGGCACCACTTTGACCTCTGCACCTGACCGGCCCTGAGCTGCTGGTGTGGTAACTTTGGGATGCCCTGAACCCCCAACGGTGGGCTACCTTGGACCCAACTTTGAACCCTGTAGGTGGTTTACTTACCTGCAAAACTAACAAATAGTTACCTCCCCCAGGAACTGTTGAAATTTGCACTGTCTAGTTTTAAAATAGCTTATTTCCATTTTTGCCAAAACTGTACATGCTATTTTGCTGATTCAAAGTTCCTACGATACCTAAGTGAAGTACCTTTCATTTGAAGCATTGATTGTAAATCTTGAACCTGTGGTTCTTAAAATAAACTAAGAAAATATATTTTTCTATATAAAAACCTATTGACCTGGAATTGTCTTTGAGTGTGTGTTCCCCATTTATTGACTGTGTGTCTATGCAAGAGCACTCCATCAGCAATTCCCCTCACATTCTGTGAGGAATAACAGCAATTTAATCAATTGGCTGATTTGCAAAGATACGTGCCAGTAACATTAATTAATATTTATTATATCAGCAGAGTTGAAGGTTTAAATACATTTCAGAATGGTATCAGCTTACTCAACCAATGTGGCTGAGTAGAGTTTTCAAGTGTGTTTAATTCTGATCTATAACAGCGTTTAATGGAAGCAACCTAGTTACGATTTGGCTTATTTTAAATGCTGTGAAGTACCCTCAGCTCTGCATAAACAAGGGATTTATTGTCATAAAACAGGTGATAAACAACTGAAAACATCTGAACCATATGCAGGTAAAACTGAAGGGCATTCATGCCACGCATGAAAGGAGCTGGGCACTGGGCCGATGGCCATTGCTAAGCAGGTAGCTGATGTATTATCCAGTTTTTAATATCATCCTGATAATAGATGGACTCTATAATATCAACTACCACTATATCATCATGGTAAATATAAGCATAAATTTACCATTCTTTAGGCCACATCAACGTACCTTGCAGATATGGCAGTATGGAATTAAGGATAGCTTTTCATCTGCCTTCTTCCTGTGATAACCTGCCTTCCTGGGAGCTGTTTTCCTGCAAGGGAACAACGTACTGACTTTCTATTTTGTTTGCTTCTTCCCCTCATAGGGAAGATAATGACCATCAAAGCAGAAATGAGACCCTAAAGGTCTGGAAAGAGGTTTATGGTCTGGGGAGTGAACTATCTGCTTAAAGGGCTTCATACAATTGCTCTTCTGAATCTATACTGATGTGAGATATATACCTTGTTCTCCCTTCAGTTGAGCAGAAAATACTGCCACGGGTTTTGTTAACACCCATGATCGACAGCAAAGTAGCTCACCATTTATATACCTTGAAGATTAATATATTGTCAATGTACATGTATGTGGAGTTAGATATAGTAAGTTATTGATACAGCGCTCATTAATATGTTTATAGCACAATATTTAGTACCCAATATTCTCTTACCATAAAGGTCTTACACCCAAGTCTTATGGGAATATGAGAGACAAACCTCAGGAATGTATGGAATACATTTCTGTTCCATATTTTATTGTGCCCTTCAATCTATCTCAATGATAGCATTTCATGTAAAATGTAAACTTCGCACTTATATAGCGCACTACTCACCCATTAGGGTCTCAAGGTGCTGTATGCATACCGCTGTGGAACCCCTCCTGGCTTTTCCCTGTGAGGCACCCACCCCTGGGCAACCCCCAGGGTGAAGCCAGACATCCAAGTGCTGTCAGGGCCATTGTAGAGATTAAGCAAGCTATTGCCCAGAGTTACAGAGTGGGACCCATTAATTAAATTAGGCACCGTGGCAGGAATTATCTGGTCCAAGGGAATTGATCTCAAGACCCACGAGGCAGGAATTGAGCCCTGGTCCAGGGCCAGATCTCTGCATCAGGGTCTGCCGCTGTAACCACTGTGCCACACTTGGCCACAAGAAAGGTAAAGAGCAACTATCAAGAGTTTCTTTATCATTCTATATATTCGATCAGATGTATTTGTAAGCATATTCCCTAAACAGCCAGCTGTGGCTTCAAAAGCAAGTATTGTATTATTCTACCATAAAATTGACAAAAGTGAAGATTATGTTACCTGCCATGGGGATGTTGACCTCCAAAACCTACTTACAATGTTCACAGCCTCGCTTTAGGATAACAAACCTTTGATAGTAACAGAGAAACACTGAGACAGAAATATTATAAATTTAATGTAAAGTTTATTTAAATCAAGACCAACTAAGTGCACACTTTGAAGAGATACAATACAAATATTTGTCTACATTTAAGACAGTTATTTCATTTTGCTAGCAAGCTTTGCTTAAAACTGTAAAGACAATAAAGCATCAAAATCATGTTTTAATCTAATTGTAAATGCACTTAAGTTGTTCTGTTCCATTTTGCCAATTACTAGATTTTATTTTATGAAACATTAAATCAAAGTTTTATATATTTTTATGTTGATGTTTTTTACAGTGTCACCGAATTGCCTTTCACAAATGTTAGGTTGAATTATCTCTAAGCACTTACGTTAGCAAACATGCAAAGAATGTTTTTGTTATTTTCAAAATAGTTTGGTTAACAAACTTTGGGCCTGATTTAGAACTGTAAATATATGTATATTCACATGTGCAAGATCCATGAACTGAAAGAGTTCGAAACATGCATAATTAAGCATCTGTTTTGAAAAATCATTCAAAATGATGCTTAAACACACAAAATGTTGCAGAGGATTAAGAATGCCACAAAACGTTGTGGGTGAGGGGAACTCTCAAATATATTTTGATAACCTTACCCTAGTTCTTCTTGAATGGGATAAACCTGGTATATTGTCTTTAAATTTGCGTTCTAGGATCTCGCACGGGTGAAGAGATATTCTACCTTTTATGACTATAAGAAGGAATCCGGTGAAGATAATTCTATGTTAAGCTGGTATTTTATGGACTTACAAAGATAATGTTTCCAAAATGTATGGCGATTATGTGGAAATATTTATTTCTTATATAGTGAGATCACCCACCATAATCCGAATTATTGAGAAAGGTTAGGGTACAGCCTACATAATCATTACAGTTGATAGGCTACATGTTATTTTGGGGACTATAAGTCTCAATGACATCAGGACCATTGTTTCATCTAATTACATGGTGAAACCCTAACATTTTGATCCCCCAGAGCTCTGTCCTCCCATCACCTAACCTAGACATACACACATTTTTTGTTACTTTCAAAATGGCTTCCTATTTATTTTAGTTAAATGTCAGTACATTAAACTTGCTTGAAAGTTCCAGTTTAGTGAAATTCGGATAAAGATAAGTAAATTAAGGTACCTATTTATGTTTATTTTAACATTCCTAAATAGAATTGCAAGTATTGACTTGCTTTGAAAACAGCAGAAATATATTTAGAAAAATGTCATAGAATACTAAAATCACACTTTATTCACTATATTTTTTAGTTATTTGTTATGTTCTTAAGAATGGTGAGGAAGCGCTCAGCAAACACCCCCTTCAAATATAAATTTTTCTTACTATCCCTGAATTTGAAGGTGGATAGCATGTAGCGCTGCTTTTCCTGCTTCTTGGGTTTTTATATTCTCAATTTTTTATTCCTATTACTCTATTCTATTAGTGACCTAATGCATACAGAAGGAAATACTATTAAAAACTATTGTAAACTAAACATTAACTAAATGCATAATACAGAAATGAAAATATATCTATTCGTATATGTTAAAAATCTGATTCCTCTGATCAGTTAGGCATTTAACAAATTCTCCACTGCTGATGACAACCATCTATAGCCTGTTGAATAAAAAAAACACAAAAGGTACATATAATTAGATCGAGAGATAGAAACCACAAAATGACCTGAAAACACTTAAACACAAAGTAATGTTAAGTGACACACATTATATGAACAATTATAGACTGGTTACACAGTCTGGGTTTTAATGAGTCCACTATATTGATGTACCATGTCTATGACAGCATGGTCCACCCAATAAAATAATAAATGCATTTTCTCCAGTGTTTGAATTGGAGACAGAGCATAGATGAGAGATATAAAATGCAACTCTGTCTTTCACTGAAGATGAGCCCAGCTTGCCTTTTAGGATTGCAGTAAACATTTTCACTAGGGGCAGGGAACTGACACCAGTTTGCCTCCTCCAAAAAGGTGCTGTTGATCCTGACATCCTTGATGTGGATTTACCCAAACTTTTTTGTTGTACAGCCTTCTGTTTTTGCTCACTTTTTTAGCTGGCGTTAAAATTTTGCATACTTTACCACTGCTAACCTATGCTATGGTGCTTGTTCTCTCTCCTTTAAATATGATAACATTGGCTTACATCCTATTGACATATTTAATTTACTTGGATATCCCTAGTAAATTGGTAGTATATTCACCCAGGGCCAGTAAATTAAAAGGTACTAGTGGGTTTGCAGCACTGATTGTACCACCCACTTAAGTAGTTCTTAAAACAGGTCTCAGGTCTGCCATTGTAGCCTGTGCGTGCAATTTAAAACTTCCTTTTCAACTTGGCAAAATATAACTCTTGCCAGGCGCAACCCTCCCCTCTGTTCTGTTTTATTACATGGAAGACACTTCTATGGTAGATCCTAAATAACCCAGAGGGCAAATTGCAATATACTTGAAAGTTTTGACATGTACTTTTAGATTTTACATGTTTTGATAGTCAAATAACTGCTTTGAGGCCTACCTCTCTTTAAGGATAACATTGGTTCAACTTATTACATTTAATAAGAGATAACTAACAATTGGCAGCAGGTGGGAATATCAAACTTGGCTTCTAAAGAATTGTAATTAAAAGTCCACTTTAATAGTAAAGTTTCATTTTTAGCCACAATACTTAAATGTCACTTTTTCAAAATTTGGCATTTTCTTGGCCTATCCATTTGGTGGCAGAAGCCTGTCCCTGGGTCACAGCTAATGACTAGTTGCAACTGGCATTTGGTCCCTGCGTATTGCTCCCTGAGAGTGAGACGAAGAGAAGATATGTATTGGTAGGATAGGCCCCTCTGGGTTGATGAAAGGGAAGAACTGTTACCTATCAGGCTTGCACATTAAAAAGGCTCTTCTGGAGCATTTTCAGAAAGGTTCTGACACTGGTCTTTTGTGAACCAAGTCAAGCTGGGGTCAGGGTAAGGAGTAAGGGGATGCCTTACCCCTTGGGGTGGGGGGCGGGAGGGTGGAAACCTCCAAAACCTTCTCCTACTTCAAAGTGGGCACCAGATAAAAATATTAGACTGTTAGACCCAGCTCTTCAGTACACATCTGGACCTATGGGGGAACTTAGAAGGAGGCCTGTTGTGTTGCTCTGCAACAAGGACTTCCGATCTACTGCCGTGTTGCCTGCACAAAGGACTTGACCTGCTTCTTGAACCCATGACCGCCAGGTTGGAAAGTTGGCTGTCCTCCTGACCACCGCCTCGGGGAGAGAAGGCTCCAGCCACTTTGAACACCACAACTGGACTTTGCCTGCTGTGAGTGATACCCTCCCAAGTGGTGCCTCCTGAGTTCTGGACCATTGGAAGTGAGCCTGAAGGTGCTCTGTCAGCCCAGCTTTGCTCCCAATGGAACAGACACATTGCCTTTGGAAAAGGCTGCATCAGAGCCGGTGAGTGAAGCATCATTGGTGCTGGTCCTCAGATTGTAAGCCCCTCTTCGATGGCATCCTTGACGCCAATGCAGGACTCTGCATCAGAAGCCCCGCAGCGCAACATATTGTCAACGCAGGCCCTCACATCACAAACCCCCTGGTCAATAGCCCCCTTGATGATGATGGAGGTCCTCGCCTTGAAGCTCCTTGGAAGAGACGATGCTCGATGCGTCTACATACCAGGACCTCACATCGCTTCGGCTGCGCTATGCATCCTCGGCACAAGGCCTCGCAACGCTCTGCATCCAGGATTTAAGCTACTTTGTTTTGCAGGCATAACTGGGTCCCTGCAGCTGGCCCATGCTCCATTTCAGTTGGCCTGAACATATGACTTTGTCCCAGCCAGGTACGATCAGATAACCACAGTTTTGGTTCAGTGCTTTTTGGGGCTAAATTCACTAAAATCTTTACAATTGCATATCTCCGGTTCTACTGATTGGATTTTTGTTATTTTGATCTTAAATTGTTTATTAAGTTTTACTCTATTTTTGTAATTTGTGTGGGATTTTTCTTGTGTTGTATTTGACTTTATTACTGTTTGACGTGCTGCATAAATACTTTACACGTTGCCTCTAAGTTAAGTCTGACTGCTCTTGTGCGAAGCTACCAGATGGTTGAGCACAGGTTAATTTGGGGTTTGTCTGTGACTTCACCCTGACAAAGATTGTGGTTACTGCTTGAGTAGGGTTTCACCCCCCTAAACCAGTAACCCAATTTGGTGCATTGAATATTCACCATTCTTGGTTGGTGTCTCAAAGAGCCACTATGCTTTTGTGTCCAGATATGTAATATGGCAGCATCTTTGTCTAAGAGACCTGATCAGGCAGGTCTTCTAAGTTGTTGTGTAAGTTGAAACCCTTGGTAATGCCTTTGATATTCAGTCTCCTCTGGCGGCATGACAGAACGAAGTCCACCGCTAGACTGGTAGTACAGACGGGCTCGGCCAACCAAATCACTGGATGGGATTTGATACTGCTTACATCGGAGCCTGACCCGGACAGGCGGCCACCCTGAAGGACTGCTGGTCAGGGCTTGTGTCCTGGGGCTGCTCGGGCAGTTGGCACACAGAGCTTGGAGTCAATACACTGGTCATGGCCATCGGTCCGAACTCAGACTTCTTATGGCTGAGGGCCGCCCTCTCACACAGAGAAACATATTGCACATATCAGGCCAACTCACCCATACTTCACGTCAGTGTACATGGATACCCGAGATCACAGTGCACTCCAAATGCTCACATATTTAATGACATAAGGTTGCATTCTTTAGTGTTGTCAGACTACTAAATGTCTCAAAATATTGCCTTCCCATTGTATATTACCAAACTTCAATAAAGACCAATTGGAAAAGTACTCTTTTGTTAGTCAGTCTGTAATCCTAAACAAATCACTGTTGCTTCATCAGGCTCTCCGTCTATAGGAATGGCTGGAAATAGTTCTTTGATTGCATGTCTCACCCACAACATTCTAGGTAGCTAGACATGACAGTCTTGCTTGCTGAGGAGGGGATGTACCTTATAATGTACCTAGCAAGACTTAAAGCCCCCTACGCTTTAGGTGGATCAGTAGCAGTAAAGCCTAAGGCCCTCATTACAACCCTGGCGGTCAGTGGAGAAGTGGCGGTAATACCACAAACAAGCCGGCGGTAAAACAATTGGGATTACAAGCATGGCGGTGACAGCCATGAAAAACCGCCACTTCTCCACTCCGACCGCCAGGGTGGTAATGACCGCTGGGCTGGAGGCTTCGGTCTCCAGTTCGGCGGCCGTTACTACACTGCCGGCAGCATCACGACCCCGCATACCTCCCTGGAGTTCTTGGGGTTCTGTATCGCCACAAAATCCATGGCGGTAGGCACTATCAGTGCCAGGGAGTTTGTTCCCTGGCATTGACAGGGGCCTCCCCCACCCCTCTCCCCCTCCCCAGTGTCCTCCCCCCAAACCCACGACCCCCATGCCACCCCCAAAGGTGGTTGGACCCCCCTCACCCCCCTAACATTGACACACACACCCCCTACACGCACACTTACACTACAACTTCACATACACGCACACATACACACAGACATACACACAGATACTCACACATTTTCCAAACACACAACACACCCCCCACATGCATACACACACTCACACACACCCTCTACACACTCACACCCTCATGCACGCACACAACACCCCCCACCCCCCTCCCCTAATAGACGATCACCTTACCTGGTCCGGTGATCCTCCGTGATCATCCTCCGCCAGCTCCCCGTCACCTGAACACCGCCACACCAAATCATGGGACGTGATTCGGTGGGCGGTGTTCTGATGACGTGGCGGTGGAGGTGGAGCAGCCTCCACTTCCCCACCGACCGCCAGTATGGCTGCTGGCGGCTCTCTGTCCGAAAAAGGGTGGAGGGCTGCCAGCAGTCATGATACGCTGTGCGGAAAACCACCTGCACTGGCGGTCTTCAGCACAGCAGTACCTCAGCGGTCTTGCTTAAAGACTGCCAAGGTTGAAATGAGGCCCTAAGTCATTAATCCTGTGTTTATGCAAAAGATAGTACTTCAAAGTGTGGTTCTCTTGTTGCTCATAAGTTTCCTTTTTAGTGGTTCACTGAAGCAGACTTTTCTGATGTTTAATTAGACAACAAGATATGACAATTTCTCAATAGCTTCTTCATCCACTGGGTCACAGGGTTCATGCTAACCAAGAAGATTTAAATCCACGTGTATGACCCTTGTAGAAGGCTGTTCTCTGTTTGATCAAGATAAAGAAACCATAGACTAAAATATATGAAGGGACGTCTGCAAAGTCAGGCTCAGTTGGGACCACTTCTGAGAAAATGCTTCTTGCTTTTTTGCGTACCTGTCAAAGTACACAAGCCCTAGGACATTAAGCACCACAAGGTTAACAAGTATCTGTGTGCTTTTTGACATAGCAATAGCAGGATCAGGGGGTCATAGTGCAGAGAAAGGAACCTCAGTAACAAAATAGGACTAAAGTAGACACAGTTGTCTGTGGTGCCACAATTGGGCTATCACAAAGATGATGCTCCACACCTGCACAGGTTCCACACACAAACCAAGCAGTTATTGAAAAATAAGAGCTTGTGACACAACAGGTTTTTTCGAGCAGGTATGACATGGTGAGGCTAGTACCTGCAGAATTTATGATCTTCTTAGAGGAGTGGTACAGGAACAGCACTGATGCACAAAACCGCAAAATGGGAAATCCATCATTTTCACTTGATGGTTTGTGTGAAACGGTCAGAAACTGATTGGGTATCACTCACATCTACAGCTCATGGTTAAATCATTCCAGGGTGGAAATCAAGAAAGGTACGCACCTGAAGGCACCACTACCAATTAACACCTATTTCTTCTTGTGGAAACAACAACAAAAGAATCTGTAAAGCGAAAAAGAAAAGTATGACTTAGATAAAACCCAGTGTGTCACTGAACTGTACTCGTCATGGGTGACATGTATTAACTAGAGGTCTTAAAAAGTCTATAATACACAGTCCCTTTATAAAAATGAACCTATTTATTTTTAGCAGATGCTTCTTATGTGCACAGACCACAGCACAATGAGTGGTAGTATATTTGTGTTTGCAGGTGTGTGTATGACCTCCTAGTGGAGCTCAGTGGATAAATAAAAATACACCCCCTTTTCTTAAGGACTCAAGGTATCCAACATTCAATCAATGCCGTCCATCAACAAAATGACCCTCCTTCACTGCCATTCCGTATGTACATTTACATAGCATACATGACTGTTTGTCCTGCACAGCACAACTCAACCACCATATTCCATGTGTTGTCCTAAAGTAGCTACCCAGAAAGTAACTCCGTTATTTCCACTCTTGGGATGCTACGAACATCACTGCTGTGAGAGGTCCTGCTAAAGCTCAATAAGTATACAAGAAAACATGGAGCCTGATTCACAAAGGTAAACAAACTTTTGTGTAAGTTACATGTTTTGGTAGTCACGAACTACAAGTTAATGCTAAATTTAGGACTGCGGAGGATCCGCAGTCAGAGCAGAGAACTACACACATAAAAATATAGGCCTGGCCTATTAGTAAGTTTACAACTGCAAAAACTCAACAGTTGGGGGGAGAGCTATGCACATAAAAAGATAGGCCTATCCTCAATTTTTATGTGTGAAGTTCTCTGCCCCAACTGCAGACTCTCCACAGCAGAAACTTAACATTGACTCGTAGTTTGTGAATACCAAAAAATATTTAAACTTACACAAAAGTAAGTTTACCTTTGTGACTCAGGCCCCATGTCTGTTTTTGTGTTCTTTGTGTGTATGTTTGTGTGCTTCATAATATCCTGGTGACTGGATCTCAGTCTGTGCTCACTTATATTCAAGGAATTAAGAAACTCCTAGTTTGTTACGCCATTTTCACTTTTCAGTTAAAATATATACTAATTAACACATTAGTTGTATACCTGTGCCACCATTTTCTTCTGGCCAGCGTCTCCCTGGATCTATAAAACAAAACATGTGAAAAGAAGCTGCAGTTTTTATTCAACTTTGGCTTTGCTTATACCAACAAACAATTTTCTCACCTTCGTAACGCTTTTTCTGGTGGCGCATTGGGGGTATTCAAAAGGTGAGCAATCCACAGGTAGATGTATACATCAGAAACACACACAGACACACACACCTTTCTCAAAGAGTACACTCCCTATAAAAATGAAATCCAGTAGTTAAGGAAGTTCCTCCTGTCATACCTCTCTCACTGCTCAGGTGAGAACAGTACTAACCACTGAGTACCAGGGTGCAGGGCGCCATCTCTCATATCGCAGAAATAATAAGATTCCACTTCTGAGCAAGGGAGCATCTAGACTTTCTCTTTTTGTGCTTTTTATAATGTTTCTCAAGTCAGTGCTCATGAATGATGCTCGATTAACACAATGGGGACTGAGGTCCTGCTATAATTTTATATACTAATGTCACTACCTTGTACCCCTTTGCACAGTGCTGAATACAATAGACAAACGCTCAAAAGTAACTATCTCACCTGCCTGATGGGACGCTTCTTTCGGAACCTTATCTCAGCTGGCCCTATCACCATTAAGTGGTAGCCCTTCCAATTCATTGAACTGTTTTTACTTGACTCCATTGAGAACTATATATTATACAAGCCCAAACTACTATATATTGCTCACCTGCAAGGCATTGTGGATGGAACAGTTTGCACAAGCCACAGAACCCCAAAATAAAGTAAGTAAAATAAATCATTTTGGTATTAATTAGAGTTTGTTGGACTGTTACTCTGTGAAACCGTGGAAGATATCCCATCTGCTGAATTACAAGTGCCTCTAATACATTTGCAGTGGAGTGGAGGGACATACACCACTTTTGTGACAGAGTATCGTGTCTATCAAATTATAAACAAGGCCCTTAATCTCTAATATAACCTGCATTTTAATTGCATCTGATTTTCTATACTCTGAACACGACACATGTATCTCTCCCACTGTATTCACAATATATCACATCAACAGTTGCTATAAATATTTTTAGAAAAAAATATTATTTTATTCAACATATACATACTTCATTATACAGTTTCCAAGCAGAAAAAAAGCAAACGTTCCCTAAGCTAACTAGAAATAAAAACAAAGCATATCAACATACATAAGACAAGACAATAATCTAGAAATACTCCAATTAAGGGCCAACAAAGCCACAATAGCCGAAATGCGCGTCGCCAATAGCAACGGCTAGGCAACGGCCAAGAGTTGGCGAAAGGTTACTGAGTGGCAGTAAGAAGTCTATGTTGCCTACCATGATCTTGGAGGATCTCTAAGCTCTCGAAATTAATAATCATCTGCTGGCACTGAATGTGCCCCTATTAGTAGTTGGACAAAAGACTGACAACTGTAGTTTTGGTATAGAACATGGATTTGCCATTATCTGTGATAAATTATGAGTAATGAACTCTTTGCTTGATATATAGGTGTGGTTATCATTATGTGATATTTGTTGTTGTATGTTGGTCTGTTGCTATTGTGGTTTTGTGTTTGTCGGTCCCTAATTGGAGTTTTTCTTTATTATTGTCTTGTCTTAAGTATGTTGATGTGCTTTATTTTTATTTCAGGTTAGCTGAGGGAATTTTTGCTTTTTTCTGCTTGGAAACTGTATAATGAAGTAGTTATCTGTTGAATAAAATAACATTTTTTTCTAAAAATATGTAGAGCAACTATTGATGTGATATATTGTGAATACAGTAGGAGAGACGCATGTGTCGCCTTCATAGTGTTGCTCCCTCGATTTCTATCCTTATCTAGTCAGGGACCCCTTCTGTTTTCTACTCTGATTTTCTGTACTACAGCTCCAGCACTGCACGTGAGAGGTGTGACATGGGATATAGCTCAAAGAGAACTTGGTGGTGACACACAGGGTGTGAAAGCTAAAAAGAGTGAGTGCTGGTAAGTGGTGGCAGTCAGTTCACCCTCTTACACTTTCACCAGCATCAACAGTTCAGAAGGTTATCAGGCATACTTACGAAAGCGTTGCATAAGTCTGCTTCCCATTGCCTACACAAGAAAATAAATACAATAAAATTAGAGAGCATTTGGTTGGGTAGAGGAAGGGAGGGATATAAAAAGAGAGAAAGAGCGGGAGAGCTACAAAAGGAGGACAGAGAGGCAATAGGACATAGTAAAATAGAAAGAGGAAGAGAAGAATGAGGAAAGAGAAAGAGAGACGACCGGCAACTAAAGACAGAAAGAGAAAAAATATCACAGTAAACGGAGACTGACTCAATCTTTTAGACAAGCAAGACTAGAAGTTATGTCTCCTTGAAGGAGATTGGTAAAATGGCTTGACCCTCACTGATTTACACGGCTATCGCCGCTAGTCCTACAAAGCCCAGTTAGGTGGAGAAATGTCTTTTCATTGTCACAGATGAATTTCCAATTTGACCTGATCCTTATTACAATATATTACAGGACGAGCATGATTCTTCATACAGAGTCATTTTATACTGAAGCAGTCGGATCAGATACCCCTATCAAGGGAGATAAAGAAATTCAAGCTAGGCCCTCAAGATAGTTCTATTTGTATTCATAAGTGAGCCCCGAAGAAGCGATTTTTCACAAAACATGTGTTGGCTGTTAAAAATTACTCTGTATGAAGAATCCAGGTTGTCATGTATTATTTTGTAAGAAGAACCATGCCAAATTGGAAACTGATCTGGGACAATGCATTTCTCAAACTGAACATTCATCTGTGACAATAAAGAGCAATTTCTATGAAATATGCACAGTTCAAGGACTTTATATTGTCTATTAGATAATCAATTATATCCTGCTGTTGGTTATATAAATGTGAATGGTTATGCCCTGTTTAAGTTGATGGGTGGTAGGCAGACTTCACTTTTTTCTTCCAAGGGGGACCTTAGTATAGCAAGGATGGTCCTACGTGTCCCAAAGAATGCTTGTTTCAATAACAAATATAAAGAATTTTAGAAGATACAGCCATTACCTTCTTCCAGAGCCTCAGGTGCAAGATGCTGTAAAGTAAACAATACAAATTATTGTTGTGATTTACAAACAAACCTACCCTTGCGTCTACCACTCAGACACGGAGGGCCTGATTCAACAAGGTACATTTAGACTTGAAATCCAACTTTAGACCTGAAGTCCATGTTAGACCTTAAGTTTAATGCTAGACCTAAAGTATAGGCTAGATCTGAAGTCTAAGTTTGGACTTCAGGTCTAAAGTTAGACTTCAGATTTCAATTACACTTCAGGACTAAGTCTACCTTTGTGAATCGGGCCCTGACTGATGTTAATGTCAGTCCCCACTACCTCCCCCCTGCCAGAGCAACCACTGACTCCCTCAGAGTTCCATTATTGTGTCTTGCTCAACTCTTGGCACTGATCGGTGCACCCAAATCCCAAGGTTCAAAACACAGCTGTGGATTTTACCTGAAGACTCGGCATGAAACCACTACAGTGATAGATCTGAGGTACCCCACTTACAGCGAGATGAACAACAGAACGAGCTGTTATTTAGTAGATAAGGTGACAGTTTTACAATCCCGGTGACGCACTCCAACTCCTAACTCATCCTTGCTTGATCATTCTCCATGGTTGCTCTGGCAACCACGTGTGAAGTATCCCACTCTGGAGAAACGTCTGTAGCACAGCAAGCATCCATCTCAACCAAAAACTGATGGGGAGACTCGGATTATAAACACAAAGAGGGTTTTAGACACATGCTTATGACCTTGAAGAGGGTTCCCCAAGGTTAGATACTTTTGGTGGTACAAACAAGCTGAAATAAAAGAGCGACCCGCAGAAATCTAAGGCTATGCAGAGTCTCTGACAGAAACCATGAGTCGCTCACATCCATTTCAGGCTGGGACAAAGAAAAGTAAAAGAAACATGCTTCATTGGAGAAAATTCTGCATCTAAGCTTTCATGTGAACAGAAATATATTATTTTATTGAATATTTCAATAATTGCATCCAATTCAGTTAGTGGTTTTAAGTACTCGTAGTCCACATGAAAGAAGAGCGGCATTGGAAGCTAAAATAAAACGTAAAAACCTTGAGTAGAAAAGGTGAAAAAGACATCTTCATTGTAAATCCATCCCCTGCTGTAGAGTGATGAACACTGAGGCTACAGAAATAGGATGCTGGAGCCTGGACGAGGGTGGAATGCACTTCCATGCACACTGACATCCACGCATACTTCAACGCCCCCGCTGACCTCTGACGTAGACGACCTGTCCTCGTGCAGATTACCGGAAGGATGCGGGGACCAGTAAATAATGAGCACAGAGACTATTGGTGTCTTCGATCTGACAATGCCTCCAAGTACACTCTTCTGGGGTGGGGGAGGGGTTTACTTTTTGCTAATATCACTCTTAAGAGACTAAGGGCCTGATTCTAACTTTGGAGGACGGTGTTAAACCGTCCCAAAAGTGGCGGATATACCACCTACCGTATTACGAGTTCCATAGGATATAATGGACTCGTAATACGGTAAGTGGTATATCCGCCACTTTTGGGACGGTTTAACACCGTCCTCCAAAGTTAGAATCAGGCCCTAAACCTCTCTGGCATTAAATTGGAAAAAACAGAAAAAGTGAACCAAAATGTTCCCTATCCTTAAGTGACTCAAGTGGCAGATTAATAAGATTACATAACAAAGGCTACCTCTTAGCCAATCAGAACACGCTCTATATGAATAAATGTGATGCTTTCAGAAACCTGACAAATATGTTCGTAATGTGACTGGATACGCACATATCTAAAGACAAGTCATTTTTTAAAGGTAAACGCCGGTGTTGCTCATTGGCAGAGGCTGTAACTACTTTTGGTTATGGTCTGACTCTGCTGTGATGGCCTTTGTTTAACCAATGTCAGAAGTTGCTGTGGTATGCAAAGGATCATGGAGGGGGTGGGGGTTCACTACATGCTCACATGGATGGATTTCTCATTCATTTGACATGTTCCACATATGCAGTTGTTTGAAAACTCAGAGGAAAGGTCACTGATCAGTGACTGAACACGGAACTGACTGACTGACTGACAGCTTTAATCAGTTCTCATTGTTAGCTGATTATTCCTCCCTTCTAGCATATTCTGAGCTTCAGGTGAACACACAGAGTGAGGACTCAGCTATTCCTGTATTATTCCACACTCAGTACATGTCTCTACATGTATCTGGTCTGTTAGGAGGGAATATTACCTTGAGATGCTGCAACTATTCCACACACTGTGTGCGTGCGTTTACAAATCATCCTATATTTACAAGAAATATTTTACCTCAGTGCAGTCATCTGTGAATTGGCGCTGTAGTGTCTCCTCATCGCCCAGACCCACCAGGCCCTCCTCCTCTAACGCCGTCACCTGCTTATTCTGCAGCCAAACTCTCTCACCCTCACCAGACTGTCCCTCCACACCAGCTCCCGCACCTACACTAGACTGTCCCTCCACACCAGCTCCCTCACCTACACTAGGCTGTCCCTCCAGACCAGCACTCTCACCTGCACTAGACTGCCCCTCCATTCCAGCTCCCTCACCTACACTAGGCTGTCCCTCCAGACCAGCACTCTCACCTGCACTAGACTGTCCCTCCACTCCAGCTCCCTCACCTACACTAGGCTGTCCCTCCACACCAGCTCCTGCACCTACGCTAGACTGTCCCTCCAGACCAGCACTCTCACCTTCACTAGACTGTCTCTCCACTTCAACTCCCTCACCTCCACTAGACTTTCCGTCCACTCCAACTCCCTCATCTTCACTAAACTGTCCCTCCAATCCAGCTCCCTCCCATTCACTAGACTGTCCCTCCAGCCCATCTCTCTCACCTTCACTATAATGCTCCTCCAGCCCATCTCCCTCACCTTCACAAGACCGTCCCTCCATTCCAGCTCTCTCACCTTCACTAGATTGTCCTTCCTGCCTAGCTCCATCACCTTCACTAGACTGTCCCTCCAGTTGAGCTCCGTCACCTTCACTACACTGTCCCTCCAGCCCATCTCCCTCACCTTCACAAAACTGTCCCTCCACTCCAGCTCCCTCACCTTCACTAGACTGTCTCTCCACTCCAACTCCCTCACCTTCACTAGGCTGTCCCTCCAATCCAGCTCCCTCACCTTCACTAGACTGTCCCTCCACTCGAGTTCCCTCACCTTCACTAGACTGTCCCTCCAGACCAGTACTCTCACCTTCACTAGACTGTCTCTCCACTCCAGCTCCCTCACCTTCAATAGACTTTCCCTCCACTTCATCTCCCTCACCTTTGCTAGACTGCCCCTCCACTCCAACACCCTCACATTCACTAGACTGTCCCTCCAGCCCATCTCTCTCACCTTCACTATAACGCCTCTCCCGCCCATATCCCTCACCTTCACAAGACTGTCCCTCCACTCCAGCTCCCTCACCGTCACAAGACTGTCCCTCCACTCCAGCTCCCTTACCTTCACTAGACTCTGCCTCTACCCCAGCTCCCTCACCTTCACTAGACTGTCTCTCCAGCCCAGCTCCCTCATCTTCACTACACTGTCCCTCCTCTCCAGCTCCCCCACATTCACAAGACTGTCCCTCCACTCCAGCACCCTCACCTTCACTAGACTGTCCTTCCAGCCCAACGCCCTCACCTTCACAAGACTGTCCCTCCATTCCATCTCTCTCACCTTCAATAGAATATCCTTCCACTCCAGCTCCCTCACCTTCACTAGCCTGTTCCTCCTCTCCAGCTTCCTCACCACCACTAGACTGTTCCTCCAGCCCATCTTCCTCACCTTCACTAGACTGTGCCTCCTGCCCAGCTTCCTCACCTTCACTAGCCTGTTCCTCCTCTCCACCTCCATCACCTTCACTAGACTGTCCCTCTACTCCAACTCTCTCACCTTCACTAGGCTGTTCCTCTACTCCAACTCCCTCACCTTCACTAGACTGTCCCTCCAGACCAACACTCTCCCCTTCACTAGACTGTCCAGCCATTCCAGCTCCCTCACCTTCGCTAGACTGTCCCTCAAGACCAACTCTCTCACCTTCACGAGACAGTCCCTCCAGCCCAGCACTCTCACCTTCACGAGACTGTCCATGTACTCCAGCTCCCTCGCCTTCAATAGACTTTCCTTTCACTCCAGCACCCTCACCTTCACTAGATTGTCCCTCCTATGCAGCTCCCTCACCATCAATGGACTGAACCTCCACTGCTGCTCCCTCACCTTCAGTAGACTGTCCCTCCACTGCTGCACCCTCACCTTCACTAGACTGTCCCTCCAGACCAACTCCTTCCCCTTCACTAGACTGTCCCTCCACTCCAGCTGCTTCACCTTCACTAGACTGATCCTCCAGACCATCACTTTCACCTTCACTAGACTCTCCTTCCATTCCAGTTCCCTCACCTTCACTAGACTGTCCCTCCAGACCAGCTCCCTCACCTTCACTAGACTCTCCATCTACTCCAGCTCCCTCACCGTCACTAGACCCTCCCTCCACTCCAGTTCCCTCACCTTCACTAGACTCTCCCTCCACTCCAGCTCCCTCACCTTCACTAAACTCTCCCTCCACTCCAGTTCCCTCACCTTCACTAGACTCTCCCTCCACTCCAGTTCCCTCACCTTCACTAGACTGTCCCTCCAGACCAGCTCCCTCACCTTCAGTAGACTCTCCATCTACTCCAGCTCCCTCACCGTCACTAGACCCTCCCTCCACTCCAGTTCCCTCACCTTCACTAGACTCTCCCTCCACTCCAGCTCCCTCACCTTCACTAAACTCTCCCTCCACTCCAGTTCCCTCACCTTCACTAGACTCTCCCTCCACTCCAGTTCCCTCACCTTCACTAGACTGCCCCTCCAGACCAGCACTCTCACCTTCACTAGACTCTCCCTCCACTCCAGCTCCCTCACCTTCACTAGACTCTCCCTCCACTCCAGTTCCCTCACCTTCACTAGACTCTCCCTCCACTCCAGTTCCCTCACCTTCACTAGACTGTCCCTCCAGACCAGCACTCTCACCTTCACTAGACTCTCCCTCCACTCCAGTTCCCTCACCTTCACTACACTCTCCCTCCACTCCAGTTCCGTTACCTTCACTAGACTGTCCCTCCAGACCAGCACTCTCACCTTCACTAGAATCTCCCTCCTCTCCAGCTCCCTTGCCTTCACTAGAATGTTCCTCCTCTCCAACTCCCTCACCTTGACTAGACTGTCCTTCCAACCCAGCTCCCTCACCGTCACTAGACTCTCCCTCCACTCCAGTTCCCTCACCTTCACTAGACTCTCCCTCCACTCCAGATCCCTCACCTTCACTAGACTGTCCATCCAGACCAGCACTCTCACCTTCACTAGACTCTCCCTCCACTCCAGTTCCCTCACCTTCACTAGACTGTCCCTCCAGACCAGCACTCTCACCTTCACTAGACTCTACCTCTACTCCAGTTCCCTCATCTTCACTAGACTGTCCTTCCAGCCCAGCTCCCTCACCTTCACTAGACTGTCTCTTGACTCCAGCTCCCTCACCTTCATTGAACTGTCCCTCCTCAACCTCCAGGTGCTGTTCCTACTCCTGCTTCCCCTCCTCCTCTTTGCTTCACTGACCCTCTACGCCTCCCTCCTTGGGGCCCTTCCTGGTCAGTCCCTCCTGCTGCCACCCCGCACTCAGCTTCTCACAGTCCCACTGCCTGACTCTTTCTTCTGCTGAGCTCTAGCCCTGGCTGACCCCTCCAGCGCCACCATGTGGCCCTGTCTCCCCTCCGCACTCTCCCCACTGCCGCTGAATCTCTTCATCATACCAGCCCCACTGGTGCCTGGGGTCTCCGAAACCCGGGGCCCCCTGCTCCCCACCGCTCAGCCCCTGCCAGTCCCAGTGCTGCCTTGACCCTTCCTCTCCTGAACCCCGTCCCTGGCTGACCCCTCCTGCCCCCCACCTCTGTCCTGCCTCTTCTGCCTCTCCAGGGGATTCTGTCTCTCCTGCACCCCAAAACCCCTGATCCGCGCCACCCACCCCCTCCCAGTCCCACTGCTGCTTCCACCCTCCTTCAGCCTCATTCGCCCCCTGGCTGCCCCCCGCCCGCGTGCCTGCTGTCCTGTACTTTCTCCTTCCCCCCACCCCTGCTGGCACCCACACTCTGTACCCCTCCCCTCCTGCTCGCCTCCACTCTGACTGCCCCGTGGCTGCGTAACATAATCTGGGGCCCACCCCCACTTCTCTACACCATAACTACTCTCCCACCCCGGCTCCAGGGGTGCGCTCCAAGGAAACTGGTGAAAGTTTGAGCCATCCTGAGGCGACACATTGAATGCGACATTCTTGTCTGTCATCACCGCCGTGATGATCGTACTTCCGGTGTATAATGTCATAGTCACCAGACCCGTGGTAAACACAGATTCTGTGTGACCATCCTTTCTGTACTGACAGACAGACAGGCCCCGCGCTGTCCACTTAAATTCAGTGGTCACCTTGGCGGCATCTTCCCCCACACTGTCTCCCTGGCCCTCCTTCTCCTGCTGAAACCCCCCCACTAGATCTGACACCCTCTGCAGATAGTCGCTCCCCTTCACTCCAGCTCCGTCCTGCGTCTGGTAAATCAAACAGGCCTCTGTCAGCTGAAAAAATAGAGTAAAACACACATTAGTTTAATTGCCCCCTCAATGAACATTTACATTAATGTACATAACATGTGGTTGTACAATGGCATCCGTTTGATGTTTTTCTGCTTTTTCTGCTTTTTGAGGATTTGAGATGCATGACAGGTATTACTCTTTTTTTAACAGATTATTGAATCAATGTTTTATGGGCCTTTCTTACTGCATCCTAAGCAAAAGAAAACACAGAGTTAAAATATTATTTCTAAATTGTACTGTAAACATAATAATAATATTCAGGCTATTTGAAGGTATGACCGCCATGTCCCATCCCTGCTGATGACTCTGGCTCCGAGCACTGGCGCAGCAGAGGTGCCATTGACTAAATATGGCCCCAAAACAGCTACTTTTGGCGTCCAGTCGGTGGCTTACAAGCCCAGAGACCCGGCACCACTGCACCTGCTGCACTTTCTATAACGTCCCCGAGGCTCGGGCTCTTCAGTCCTTTAGAGTCACTAAGGGACAGTTCAGAATAGCAGAGATCAGCCTTTACACATTTGCAAGATACATGTCTTAAGATGACACTGCCCCGAAGTGCATCATGGGAACATCACGGAGACAACAGGGGCAATATACTGCTGAAAAGTGGGGCTATCAGGCACCTCACTAGATAATCACTAATCCCAAAGTTATCCAGCTGTACAATGTTCGTTTCAAGGCAGATCTTTAGAGAAGGCGCCCCAAAGAAAGCGGCATTACGTGCACTGTAAACCTCTTCCACAGCCTTGCACGCAAGAATGTGCTATGTGTACATTTATCAATATATTCCCTCTTCATAACTTGTCCCTTAAATCCTGCTCAGCGCTGTTTTCAATATTACCAGCATTATAGTGGATGAGAATAGTTAAAAATGTTTCACTCTAAAATAGTTTTAAATAAAAAAGAAGGGATTTCAATTCTTTTAGGATCTGCTAAAAGACGTGTAAAGTGAAGGCCGGAACTGTTACTTCCAACCTGTAAAAAACAAACATGTATTAGAAAAGCATTCTGTCATCGTGAAACAAAACATAATTTACTTTACAAAAAAACGCATTTCCAGCAGGTAAAATCTGCACTACAATGTGAAAAGAAGTCAGCACTTCTGTCTGGAGTTGTTGCAAATGTCAGGAGGAAATAACGTCTTAAACATCATCTCGGCTGCGCCTCTTCACCTGCTCTCAATACCACAGAATGTCAACAAACTGCCAATGCATGAACCACAGAGTACCAAAAACAATGTACTTGTGTTATATTGCCTGTTAAAATAATATTTTATTTTTTGTTATTCTATATTTTAATGGGACGAGGGTACAGATTTACCCATTTAAGATGTTAAGCTCCAATGCTGTGCAGTCAGAGTCGCTTGTTTACTATTACGGATGTATGACAATGTGATTCTTTATATCTTTCATAAAGCTGTGAACTCCCCTCAGTTATCTTCATGCGCCTATCGGTTGGAGGCGATACAAAGCGCTTCGACGCCTCGTCAGGGGTAGTGAGCGCTATATAAATACAATTACAATATAGAGTGAATATTAAGATCAGGTGCATGTTTTACGGGCACCATCTTCACCACTAAGCTAATTTTATAATTCTCTTGCGAGTGATGCCTCTGGGAACCTGGTAATGAGCAGACACCGGCTGTGGCTCAATGTCCACTATGCACCTGTGATGACTGAAGTAGACATGGATGATGCCTATTAATCACTGTCACTCCCAGATGTGTCTTACCATTGGTTTGGGTCCTGAATGTCGAGCAGGGAACATTCTTGTATTATACAATTGTATCCATAAGATGGAGAACATGAATAGCAAGAGGTGATTATGTATAGATTTTATACCCCTAACTCTATACCCTGAAGATATGTGTATCTTGAAGGTACACAGATGGGGCTATACAACCTTTTTACAGTATTGTACTCAATACTTTGGCACGTTTTTAAAATCTAATGATATTCCCTTCTCGATGTTCCAGACTACAATTCTTAAAATTCTTGTGAGGAAATTAAAACGGAAGAAAGTGGACAAAAAAGTCGGCATAAGTTCAAAGATTGTTTTTGGTGCTGAGCCTAGTGCCACACTGGAGCAAGCGTGGTGATTGCCTCCCTCGGAAAGTGTTCTCGGAAAGACCTGTGCTGAATCCTAAGTGAACTTCATCATAGCTGCAGGATGAAGAGACCATCAACACAAGACTTGTTCTGCTGATGCTCCAATGGCAAGGAATGCCATGGATGGACAACTGTCTCCTCCCAAATACGGGAAGAACTTTGTTACCTCCAGAAGGAGAAGATGATCCTGACAGAGACAATTTGAATTCAGGAGAAAATGGTATCTTAACAAGAAGTGTAGGTGAGGTAATGGAAGATTGTTGATTATTCAACTCTTTCTTAAACAAGCACTAGCAAGGCCAAAAGGTCTCGGTAATGCGACAGCTATTGGCTTTGTCAAGTGATTTTTTAGCCATGTTGTATAGCATCACAGCTACTGTTCAGCAAGACTGAAAGTCTGAGAATAAAGCCTTACTATGCTGCCAGTGCTGGCCGCGTCATAGTGCTTTTTTGTCTAGAGGAGGGATAAGCAAATCAACATGGGGGACAGGCAAGCAACACAACAAGGGAGGGAGTGGAGGGCGGGTCAGGAGAAGGTAAAAAAGCAACATGACGTGGCCAGCGGTGTGTATGCTCTTGGAATTTTATTGCTTGGTGTGGAATTGTGACTGTCTCACTTCCTAGAGGAAAGCAACGCACTCGACGTTTCCCAGTCTGGATTCCGCAAGAACCACAGCACTGAGACCGCCCTCATCGCATGTACTGACGACATCAGAACCAGAGTCGACAAGGGCGAGACCGTCGCACTCATCCTCCTGGACCTATCCGCTGCCTTCGATACTGTCTGCCACCAAATACTCCGCAGACACCTCCACAACGCAGGTATTCGACACAAGGGCCTAGACTGGCTTGCCTCCTTCCTCACCGAAAGAACCCAGAAAGTCCTCCTCCCTCCCTTCCACTCTCCATCCACCAAGATCATCTGCGTAGTCCCCCAAGGGTCCTCCCTGAGCCCCACCCTTTTCAACATTTACATGGCCCGATCACCAACGTCCTCTGGCCACATGGAATCACCATCATATCCTACGCAGACGACACCCAGCTCGTCATCTCCCTCACCCGAAACCCTACCACCGCCTAAACCAACCTCCACGCCAGACTCCTTGACACCGCCAAATGGATGACAGCTAACCACCTCAAGCTAAACTCCAACAAAACCGAAATCATCATCTTCGGCCCCAACAAAACTATGTGGGACAACTCCTGGTGGCCCACTGCCCTAGGATCCCCACCAACGCCTGCAACCCACGCACGCAACCTCGGCATCATCTTGGATTCTTCCCTCTCCATGACCCAGCAAATCAACGCCATCACCTCCTCCTGTTTCAACACCCTCTGCATGCTGCGAAAAACCTTCAAATGGATTCCCATAGAGACCATGAAGAACGTCACCCTTGCACTCATCAGCAGCAGGCTAGACTACGAAAACGCCCTCTACGCCGGCTCCACAGTCAAGCTCAAGCGAAAACTCCAGAGAATCCAGAACGCAGCGGCCAGCCTCATCCTGGACCTCCCAAGCCATGAACAAATCTCCTCACACCTCAGATCCCTTCACTGGCTTCCGATCGACAAGAGGATCACCATCAAAAACCTCATCCACGCACACAAATCCCTCCACAACACTGGACCAACCTACCTCAATGAAAGAGTGAACTTCCGCACTCCCACTCGCCACCTCCTCTCTGCCAACCTCGCACTCGCCACAGTCCCCTGCATCCAACGCGCCACCACGGGAGGCAGATCCTTCTCCTACCTCGCCCCCAAAACCTGGAATTCCCTCCCCACCAACCTCCACAAGAATCAGAACCTCCTGCTCTTCAGAAAACACCTCAAGACAATGTGGCACAAGGAGGAGCTAGGTGCTCTTAAATCTGCATCTATGAGTGTAGTGTGGAAGTATGTGGTGTGGAGTTCAAATATGTGGCTTGGAATAGTGTTGAATGATGTGGAATTGAGTGCCATGGACTGAAATTGTGAGATGTGTAATTGTGTAGCAAGGAGCGCAATTGTGTCACCCGGAGCACAATTGTGGAATGAGAAGTGCAATTGTATCATATGAATTGCAATTGGATGGAGTGCATTATGTGACATGTTCTAGAATTATTCAATGTGGAATTATGTTATATAGAATGGAGTAGAATTGCGTGGCATGGGATTGTGAGGGATGTTGTAGAATTATGTGTTGAGGAGTGGAATTTTGTGGCGAGAAGTGCAACTGTGTGCAGTTGAATTATGTTGTGTTGACTAGAATTTTGTGGGGTGGGGTGAAATTAGGTGGCATGGCATGAAATTCTGTAGTGTGGAGGGGACTTGTATGGCATGGTGTGGAACTGTGTCCCAGCAACTGTGTTGCACTACATAGAGTGAAATTATGTGGTGTGCAGTTGAGTGGAAATATGTGGCGTGGAGTCAAATTAAATGTCGTGGGGTGGAAATGTGTAGATTGCAATTATGTGTAGTGGAGAGGAATTATGTGGCCTGGAGTAAAACTATATGACATAGAATTGTGGTGTGTGGCATTGAATTTGGTGAAGTTGAATTGTTAAGTGGAATGCAACTGTGAGGATAGGAATTATGTGGCGTGGAGTGGCATTATGTGCCAATTGGCTGTAATTAGGTGTCACGGCATTTTACTAAGTGGTGTGGTCTGGAATTAGGTGGGATAGATGGAATTTTTGGTGTGGCATGAATTTGAGAGCAATTGGCAACAAATTGTGAAGCAGGCAATTGTGTTGTTTTGAGTGGAGTGGAATGATGTGTAGTGGAGTGGAGTAGAATTATTTGTAGTGTGTGGGAATGATGTGGTGCAGAGTAAAATTATGTGGAGTGTAGTGGATTTATGTTTAGTGAAGTGAAAATATGTAGTATGGTGTATCCTCGAATTGTGAGGCATGGTTTGGAATTGTGTGGAGTGAAAGTGTGCAGTAGAGTGCAACTGTGAGAAGTGAAATGCAAATGTATGGAGTAGATTTATGCGAGGCTGAGTGACATGATATATAATTTTATGGTGTGGCATGGAATTTTGTGGTGTAGAATTGTGTGATGTGTGGTGGAATTGTGCTGGATTGGCTGGAATGGAATATTATGGAGTGCCCTTGTATGCATTTGAGTATACCGTAATTATGAGGAACAGAGTGGAATTCTGTATAATGAGTAAAAATACCTGGTGCGGAATTATGTGGCATGGCATGGAATTATGTGGTGTGGCTTATGCTGAAATTATGTGACATGGTATTCTGGTGTGGAATTGCATTGCGTAGAATTGTGTGGAGTTCAGTGGGATGGAATTATGCATTGTGGAGTGTAATGATGTGAAATGGGTTTGTGTGGCATGGAATTGTGCGGCACAGAGAGGCTTTATGTGCATGGACTGGAATGAAAATATGTGGAGTGAAATTATGTCACAATTAGTTGAATTATGTGGTGTGGAATCATCTGGAGTGGGGCTAAATTATGTGGTGTGGAATTATGTTCTGTGGACTGGACTTTTGTGGAGGGGTGGAACTGTGGGATGTGGAATTGTGTGGCATGGAGTAGAATTGTGTTGCATGGAGTGCAATTTTGTAATGTGGAAAGTAATTGCGTTCCATATAGGTCTATAATGTAGAGAAGAGTGGAATTATGTGATGTGGTGTGGAATTATGTGGCATTAAATTGTGTCAAGGTGGCAAAGAATAACTGTGTGTCCTGCAACTGTGTGATGTGGAGTGGAATGATGTGGCACAGATTGGAACTCCGTGGAGTGGATTTATGTGTACTGGCATCGAACTATGCAGCATTGAGAGGTGTGGGATTGTGTCACACAGAGTAGGACTATGTTCTGTGGAACTGTATGACATGGTGTGAAATTGTGCTGGGCTGGACTGTGTTATGCGGAGTCGGCTTGTTTTATACAGAATGGAGGGAATTATGTGGGGTGGTCTTGGATGGAATTATGTGGTGTGGAGGAAAATAATGTGGTATGGAATTGTGCTGTAGGGAATTGTGCTGGGTTGAGTGGGATGCAGTTGTTTGGCATGAATCAGAGTAGAATTATGTGGAGTTGAATTGTGTGTCATGGAGTGTAGTAGAACTATGCGACATGGAGTGGAAACTGTGGCATGTGGGGTGGAAGAAATAACACGTGTAGGGGGCGTGCAGAAGGGAAAAGAAGCAACATGGATGGGCGGGCAGGAGGAAAAGGAACAAATGGATGGGGCTATGGGAGACGGTCTGAAATCACAAGCACTCATCCGGAGTGCTTGAACCCAAAAAACATAGCTCCAGAAACAGGAGCAGTGAAAAAACATAAGTACTTGGTCAGTGATCCGGGGGGATGGAGGGGTGTGGCGGAGGCAAACACGAGTTTACGGCATGGCACATGCGTGCTAAAATGAACAGTAACAATGAGAATGAGAGCAACACTGAAGCTAACCAATTGTAAGCTATCATATATTTGTGGAATAATGTTGCTAGGCGTGGGATTGTATGGCATGGAATTGTCAGACATGAAATTGCATGGCATTATATGTAATGACGTGGGATTCTGTGGTTTGGAGGGCAATTGCGTGGAGTCGAATTCGGTGACATTCCATGGAATTATGTAGTGGAAGTATGTTCCATAGAGTGTAATTATAAAGTGGGTGTGGAACTGTGTGGTGTAGTGTGGAATTCTGCGGAGTACAATTGTGTTGCGTTGAGTGGAGTGGAAGTATGTTGCATGTGGTGGAGTGGAAATATGTGGCAAGGAGAGGAATTATGTAGTGTGGAGTGGAATTATGAGCTCTAAAATTGTGTGGCGTGAAGTCAAATTGTGAGACGTGAAATTGTGTGGCGTGGAGAGGAGTTCTGTGGCATAGAGTGCAGATGTGTGACGTGGAGTGCAATTGTATGACGTGGAGTGAAAGTATGTGGAAATTAATTATATAGATTGGAGTGAAGCTGTGGCGTGCGATGGAATTATGTGGCATGTGGTGTGAATGTGTACTATGTAATTGTGTTGCATTGAAAGGAGTGGAGTTGTGTTATAGAGTGGAATTATGTGGTATGTAGTGGAATTATGTGACGGAATGGAATTATGTAACAGAGATGGAATTATGTGGCGCTGAGTGGAATTATGGTTAATGGAGAGGGATTGAGTGGCATGCAGTGGACTGGATGTGAATGGTGTGCAATTATGTACCATGTAAAGGAATTATTTGGCATGGCTTGGAATTGTGCACCGTGCAATTGTGTGGCGTGGAGTGCAATTGTGTGGTGTAGAATGAAGTGGAGTGCAGTTGTGTGATTTGGAGTGCAATTGTATGGTTTAGAACTATGTGGCATGGTGTGAAATATAATTATGTGGCATGGAGTAGAAATAAATGGCATGGAATTGTGCAGTGTGGCATGGGACTGCAGCATGGGGTGCATTGGAATTATGTGGCCTGGTGTGGGATTCTGTGGTAGGATGAGGATTTAAATTAAACCGAAGTATCTGCTGCGGAATTCTGTTGTGGATCTGTGTGGCACGGAATTGTGCCATATGAAATTGGGAGGTGTTTTGTTTTGTGTAATATGTGGCATGAAGTGAAAATGTGTGGCATGTAATTGTGGGACACTGAAGGGAGAGGAATGGAATTATGTGATGTGGACTGGATTGGGACTATGCGAAGTAGAACTACTAGACAGATTGAAGAAGTGTTGCTGCACCCAGTGCAGAGCCACTTTTCTTGCGCCCCTTAGTGCTCCCCTAACGCCACTATGTGTGCACCTAATCTAATATACAGCGCACCATGCCGGAAGTTAGGATCTAGCGCTAGTTTGGAGCTTTGCAGGATTAGTGTAAATTGTATTGACACTAATCCTGCAAAGCCCATTGAGACTAATTGTAAACAATGGTGTGCCTCATTTTAACACCTGCTCTGAGCAGGTATCAAAAGTGCCCAAAAAATGACGCAAAGAAATATCTTAGATTATTTTGCGCCATTTTTTCAGCGTCCCTAACTGGGGAATGCCCATTTTGTATACATAAGGCCTGGTGCAGGCATATTGCAGCGTAAAGGGCTACAAAGTGGTGCAATGCATGCATTGCGCCACTTTGTATATTTGGCACAGCACTTATGGCCTCGTTGGGCCACATTAGTATGAAAACATTATTTTAATGGAGCACAAGGAGGCGCTCGGTGCTCTTAAATCTGTATCTATGAGGGTAGTGTGGAATAATGTCATGCGTAGTTAAATTATGTGGCATAGAATAGTGTTGAATGGTGTGGAATTGAGTGCCATTGACTGAGATTGTGTAGCATGGAGTTCAAATGTGTCTCCTGGAGCACAATTGTGGAATGAGAAGTGCAATTGTATGATGTGCATTGCCACAGGGTGGAGTGCATTATATGACATGGTGTAGAAGTATTCAATGTGGAATTATGTTGTATAGAATGGAGTAGAATTGTGTGGCATGGGATTGTGAGGGATGGAGTAGAATTATTTGTTGACGAGTGGAATTTTGTGGTGAGGAGTGCAATTGTGTGCATTTGAATTATGTTGTGTTGACTAGAATTTTGTGGGATGGGGTGAAATTAGGTGGCATGGCATGCAATTCTGTAGTATGAAGGGGATTTATATGGCATGGTCTGGAGCTGTGTCCCAGCAACTGTGTTGCACTACGTAGAGTGAAATTATGTGGTGTGCAGTTGAGTGGAAATATGTGGCGTGGAGTCAAATTACATGTCGTGGAGTGGAAATGTGTAGATTGCAATTACGTGTAGTGGAGATGAACTATGTGGCCTGGAGTAAAATTACATGACATAGAATTGTGGTGCGTGGCATTGAATTTGGTGAAGTTGAATTGTTTGTGTGGAATGCAACTGTGTGGATATGAATTATGTGGCATGGATTGGCATTATGTGCCAATGGGTTGTAATAAGGAGTTACGGCATTTTACTAAGTGGTGTGGCTTGGAATTATGTGGGACAGATGGAATTATTGGTGTGTTATGAATTTGAGAGCCATGGGCAAGGAATTGTGAAGCAGGCAATTGTGTTGTTTTGAGTGGAGTGGAATGATGTGTAGTGGAGTGGAGTAGAATGATATGTAGCGTAATGGAATTATGTGGTACCGAGTGGAACTATGTGGTACAGTGGAATTTTGTGGTGCAGATTGAAATTGTATGGAGTGTGGGGAATTTATATTTAGTGAAGTGAAATAATGTAGCATCGTGTATCCTGGAATTGTGAGGCATGGTTTGGAATTGTGTGGTATGAAAGTGTGGAGTAGAGTGCAACTGGGGGAAGTGAAGTTCAAATGTATGGAGTAGATTTATGCAAGTCTGAATGACATGATATATAATTTTATGGTGTGGCATGGAATTTTGTGATGTAGAATTGTGTGATGTCTGGTGGAATTGTGCTGGATTGACTGGAATGGAATTATATGGAGTGCACTTATATGCATTGGAGTATAGTTTAATTATGAGGAACAGAGTGGAATTCTGTAAAATGAGTAAAAAATACCTGGTGTGGAATTAATTGGCATGGCATGTAATTATGTGGTGTGGTTTGTGCTGAAATTATGTGGCATTGAAATCTGGTGTGGAATTGCATTGCCTAGAATTGTGTTGAGTTATGTGGGGTGGAATTATGCATTGTGGAGTGTGATGATGTGGCACAAGTTTGTGTGGCATGGAATTGTGTGGCACAGAGTGGCTTTATGTGGCAGAGACTTGACTGAAATTATGTGGAGTGAAATTATGTCACAAGTAGTTGAATTATGTGGTGTGAAATCATGTGGAGTGGGACTAAATTATGTGGTGTGGAATTATTTTCTGTGGAGTGGACTTTTGTGGAGGGGGTGGAACTGTGGGATGTGGAATTGTGTGGTACGAGTAGAATTGTGTGGCATGGACTTAATTGTGTAACGTGGAAAGTAAATATGTTCCATATAGGTCTATCATGTGGAGAAGAGTGGAATTATCTGACATGGTGTGGAATTATGTGGCATGAAATTGTGGCAAGGTGGCAAAGAATAACTGTGTGCCCTGTAACTGTGTGATGTGGAGTGGAATGATGTGGCACAGATAGAAATTCCGAGGAGTGGAGTTTTGTGTACTGGAGGGTAACTTTGCAGCATTGAGAGGTGTGGAATTGTGCCACACAGAGTAGGACTATGTTCTGTGGAACTGCATGACATGGTGTAAAATTGTGTTGTGCTGAGCTATGTTATGCGGAGTCAGCTTGTTTTATACAGCATGGAGGGAATTATGTGGTGTGGCATAGAGTGGAATTACGAGGAGTGGAATTATATGGCATGGAGTGCAGTGAAATATGTGAATTAGTGAATTGTGTGGAATTATGTGGCATAGAATGACATTATGTCTTGTACAGTGGGCTGAAATTATGTGGCATGGCTTGGATTTCTAGCACGAATTTGTGTGGTATTAGGTTGAGTGAAAATAAGTGGGCTGGAGTGGAATTGTGTGGCATAAAGTGTAGTGAATTATGTGGCATGGAGTGGCATTATGTATTGCAGGATGGACTGAAATGGTGAGGTGTTGTGTGGATTTCCGGTGTGAAATTGCATGGCATTGAGCTGTGTGGCATTATGTGGAGTGGAATTAAGTGGCTTGGAGTGTAATCATGTGGCCTGGAATAGAACGGAAATATGGAGTGGAATTAAGAGGCGAGGACTGTAATTATGTGGCATAGAATTGTGTTGCGTGTGGTAGAATTGTGTGGCGGGATGGAATTGTGAGAATTGGGAATGAGTGGTGTGATGTGCAAAGGTGTGACCTCAACTGGAATTGTGTAATGTTGAGAGCAACTTTTTGATGTGGAGTGGCATTGTGTGAAGTGGAAGTATTTGACATGGTGTTAAAATATGTGGTGTGGCATGGAATTATGTGTCCTGTGAGGGAGTAGAACTATGTGGCGTGGAATTATGAACATGGCACTCAATTGTGTGCCATGGAGTGGAAAACGGCATGGAATTGTAGCATGGCATGGAATTGTGTGGCATGAAGTTGAATTGTGAGGTGTGAAATTGTGTGGCATGGAGTGCAGTTGGGTAGTGATGTATTGTGTGGTATGGAGTCGATTATGTGTCATGGTGTGGAAGTAGTTGGCATGGCACAGAACAATGTGGTGAGCAGCTAAGTTATGAGGTGTGTAGTGGAATCATGTGCTGGAATTGAGTGGTGTGGCCTGGAATTGTGTGTCTTGGAGTAGAGAGGAATGATGTGATGTGGAGTGAAATTATGTGGCGCTGAGTGAGATGATGTGGCAGAGAGTAGAATTATGTGTCTTGGAGTTGTTTTGCGCAATGGAGTGGAGTGGAATTTTGCCCCTCAGATTTACATGCCATGGAATAGAATTATGCGGCATGGCCTGTAATTAGATGTCATGTTTTGGAGTTGTGTGGGCAGGAATTGTGTGCAATTGTGAGATGTGGAATTGCATGGTGTGTAGTGTATTTGTGTGACTAGGAGTGCAATTGTGTAGAATGGAATGATGTGGCATTATGTTGTGTAGTTTTGAGAGGAATTATGTGGGATGGTCTTGGATGGAATTATGTGGTGTGGAGGAAAATAATGTGGTATTGAATTGTGCTGTAGGAAATTGTGCTGGGATGAGGGTGATACAGTTGTTTGGCATGAATCAGAGTAGAATTATGTGGAGTTGAATTGTGTGTCATGGAGTGTAGTAGAACTATGCGACATGGAGTGAAACTGTGGCATGTGGGGTGGAAGAAATAACACGTGTAGGGGGCGTGCAGAATGGAAAAGAAGCAACACGGATGTGTGGGTAGGAGGAAAAAGGAACAAATTGATGGGGCTATGGGAGACGGTCTGAAATCACAAACACTCATCCGGAGTGCGTGAACCCAAAAAACATAGCTCCAGAAACAGGAGCAGTGAAAAAACATAAGTGCTTGGTCAGTGATCCGGGGGGGTGGGAGGGGGTGGCGGAGGCAAAGGCGAGATTACAGCATGGCACATGCATGCTATAATGAACAGTAACAATGAGAATGAGAGCGACACTGAAGCTAACCAATGGTAAGCTATCATATATTGGTGAAATAATGTTGCTAGGCATGGAATTGTATGGCATGGAATTGTCAGACATGAAATTGCATGGCATTATATGGTATGACGTGGGATTCTGTGGTTTGGAGGGCAATTGTGTGGAGTCGAATTAGGTGACATTCCATGGAATTATGTAGTGGATGTATGTCCCATAGAGTGTAATTATGAAGTGGGTGTGGAGCTGTGTGGTGTAGCGTGGAATTCTGTGGAGTACAATTGTGTTGCGTTGAGTGGAGTGGAAGTATGTTGCATGTGGTGGAGTGGAAATATGTGACAAGGAGAGGAATTATGTAGTGTGGAGTGGAATTATGAGCTCTAGAATTGTGTGGCGTGAAGTCAAATTGTGAGACATGAAATTGTGTGGCGTGGAGAGGAGTTCTGTGGCATAGAGTGCAAATGTGTGACGTGGAGTGCAATTGTATGACGTGGAGTGAAAGTATGTGGAAATGAATTATATAGATTGGAGTTAAGCTGTGGGGTGCGATGGAATTATGTGGCATGTGGTGTGAATGTGTACTATGTAATTATGTTGCATTGAAAGGAGTGGAGTTGTGTTATAGAGTGGAATTATGTGGTATGTAGTGGAATTATGTGACAGAATGGAATTATGTAACAGAGATGGAATTATGTGGCGCTGAGTGGAATTATGGTTAATGGAGAGGGATTGAGTTGCATTCAGTGGACTGGATGTGAATAGTGTGCAATTATGTACCATGTAAAGGAATTATTTGGCATGGCTTGGAATTGTGCACCGTGCAATTGTGTGGCGTGGAGTGCAATTGTGCGGTGTAGAATGAAGTGGAGTGCAGTTGTGTGATTTGGAGTGCAATTGTATGGTTTAGAACTATGTGGCATGGTGTGAAATAGAATTATGTGGCATGAAGTAGAAATAAATGGCATGGCATTGTGCAGTGTGGCATGGGACTGCAGCATGGGGTGCATTGGAATTATGTGGCATGGTGTGGGATTCTGTGGTAGGGTGAGGACTTAAATTAAATGGAAGTATCTGCTGCGGAATTCTGTTGTGGATCTGTGTGGCACGGAATTGCGCCATATGAAATTGTGTGGTGTTTCGTCTTGTGTAAATATGTGGCATGAAGTGAAAATGTGTGGCATGTAATTGTGGGACACTGAAGGGAGAGGAATGGAATTATGTAATGTGGACTGGATTGGGACTATGCGAAGTAGAACTACTAGACAGATTGAAGAAAAGTGTTGCTGCACCCAGTGCAGAGCCACTTTTCTTGCACCCCTTAGTGCTCCCCTAACGCCACTATGTGTGCACCGAATCTAGTATACAGCGCACCATGCCGGAAGTTAGGATCTAGCGCTAGTTCGGAGCTTTGCAGGATTAGTGTAAATTGTATTGACACTGATCCTGCAAAGCCCATTGAGACTAATTGTAAACAATGGTGTGCCTCATTTTAACACCTGCTCTGAGCAGATATAAAAAGTGCCCAGAAAATGACGCTAAGAAATATCTTAGATTATTTTGCGCCATTTTTTCAGCGTCCCTAACTGTGGAATGCCCATTTTGTATACATAAGGCCTGGTGCAGGCATATTGCAGCGTAAAGGGCTACAAAGTGGTGCAATGCATGCATTGCGCCACTTTGTATATTTGGCACAGCACTTATGGCCTCGTTGGGCCACATTAGTATGAAAACATTATTTTAATGGAGCACAAGGAGGCGCTCGGTGCTCTTAAATCTGTATCTATGAGGGTAGTGTGGAATAATGTCATGCGTAGTTAAATTATGTGGCATAGAATAGTGTTGAATGGTGTGGAATTGAGTGCCATTGACTGAGATTGTGTAGCATGGAGTGCAATTGTGTCACCTGGAGCACAATTGTGGAATGAGAAGTGCAATTGTATGATGTGCATTGCCACAGGGTGGAGTGCATTATATTACATGGTGTAGAAGTATTCAATGTGGAATTATGTTGTATAGAATGGAGTAGAATTGTGTGGCATGGGATTGTGAGGGATGGAGTAGAATTATTTGTTGACGAGTGGAATTTTGTGGTGAGGAGTGCAATTGTGTGCATTTGAATTATGTTGTGTGGACTAGAATTTTGTGGGATGGGGTGAAATTAGGTGGCATGGCATGCAATTCTGTAGTATGAAGGGGATTTATATGGCATGATGTGGAGCTGTGTCCCAGCAACTGTGTTGCACTACGTAGAGTGAAATTATGTGGTGTGCAGTTGAGTGGAAATATGTGGCGTGGAGTCAAATTACATGTCGTGGAGTGGAAATGTGTAGATTGCAATTACATGTAGTGGAGATGAACTATGTGGCCTGGAGTAAAATTATATGACATAGAATTGTGGTGCGTGGCATTGAATTTGGTGAAGTTGAATTGTTTGTGTGGAATGCAACTGTGTGGATATGAATTATGTGGCATGGATTGGCATTATGTTCCAATGGGTTGTAATTAGGAGTTACGGCATTTTACTAAGTGGTGTGGCTTGGAATTATGTGGGACAGATGGAATTATTGGTGTGTTATGAATTTGAGAGCCATGGGCAAGGAATTGCGAAGCAGGCAATTGTGTTGTTTTGAGTGGAGTGGAATGATGTGTAGTGGAGTGGAGTAGAATTATATGTAGCGTAATGGAACTATGTGGTACACTGGAATTTTGTGGTGCAGATTGAAATTGTATGGAGTGTGGGGAATTTATATTTAGTGAAGTGAAATAATGTAGCATCGTGTATCCTGGAATTGTGAAGTATGGTTTGGAATTGTGTGGTGTGAAAGTGTGGAGTAGAGTGCAACTGTGGGAAGTGAAGTTCAAATGTATGGAGTAGATTTATGCGAGGCTGAATGACATGATATATAATTTTATGGTGTGGCATGGAATTTTGTGATGTAGAATTGTGTGATGTCTGGTGGAATTGTGCTGGATTGACTGGAATGGAATTATATGGAGTGCACTTATATGCATTGGAGTATAGTGTAATTATGAGGAACAGAGTGGAATTCTGTAAAATGAGTAAAAAATACCTGGTGTGGAATTAATTGGCATGGCATGTAATTATGTGGTGTGTTTTGTGCTGAAATTATGTGGCATTGAAATCTGGTGTGCAATTGCATTGCCTAGAATTGTGTTGAGTTATGTGGGGTGGAATTATGCATTGTGGAGTGTGATGATGTGGCACAAGTTTGTGTGGCGTGGAATTGTGTGGCACAGAGTGGCTTTATGTGGCAGAGACTTGACTGAAATTATGTGGAGTGAAATTATATCACAAGTAGTTGAATTATGTGGTGTGGAATCATGTGGAGTGGGACTAAATTATGTGGTGTGGAATTATTTTCTGTGGAGTGGACTTTTGTGGAGGGGGTGGATCTGTGGGATGTGGAATTGTGTGGTACGAGTAGAATTGTGTGGCATGGACTTAATTGTGTAACGTGGAAAGTAAATATGTTCCATATAGGTCTATCATGTGGAGAAGAGTGGAATTATCTGACATGGTGTGGAATTATGTGGCATGAAATGGTGGCAAGGTGGCAAAGAATAACTGTGTGCCCTGTAACTGTGTGAGGTGGAGTGGAATGATGTGGCACAGATAGAAATTCCGAGGAGTGGAGTTATGTGTACTGGAGGGGAACTTTGCAGCATTGAGAGGTGTGGAATTGTGCCACACAGAGTAGGACTATGTTCTGTGGAACTGCATGACATGGTGTGAAATTGTGTTGTGCTGAGCTATGTTATGCGGAGTCAGCTTGTTTTATACAGCATGGAGGGAATTATGTGGTGTGGCATAGAGTGGAATTACGAGGAGTGGAATTATATGGCATGGAGTGCAGTGAAATATGTGAATTAGTGAATTGTGTGGAATTATGTGGCATAGAATGACATTATGTCTTGTACAGTGGGCTGAAATTATGTGGCATGGCTTGGATTTCTAGCACACATTTGTGTGGTATTAGGTTGAGTGAAATTAAGTGGGCTGGAGTGGAATTGTGTGGCATAAAGTGTAGTGAATTATGTGGCATGGAGTGGCATTATGTATTGCAGGATGGACTGAAATGGTGAGGTGTTGTGTGGATTTCTGGTGTGAAATTGCATGGCATTGAGCTGTGTGGCATTATGTGGAGTGGAATTAAGTGGCTTGGAGTGGAATCATGTGGCCTGGAATAGAACGGAAATATGGAGTGGAATTAAGAGGCGAGGACTGTAATTATGTGGCATAGAATTGTGTTGCTTGTGGTAGAATTGTGTGGCGGGGATGGAATTGTGAGAATTGGGAATGTGTGGTGTGGAGTGCAAAGGTGTGACCTCAAATGGAATTGTGTAATGTTGAGAGCAACTTTTTGATGTGGAGTGGCATTGTGTGAAGTGGAAGTATTTGACATGGTGTTAAATTATGTGGTGTGGCATGGAATTATGTGTCCTGTGAGGGAGTAGAACTATGTGGCGTGGAATTATGAACGTGGCACTCAATTGTGTGCCATGGAGTGGAAAACAGCATGGAATTGTAGCATGGCATGGAATTGTGTGGCATGAAGTTGAATTGTGAGATGTGAAATTGTGTGGCATGGAGTGCAGTAGGGTAGTCATGTATTGTGTGGTATGGAGTCGATTATGTGGCATGGTGTGGAAGTAGTTGGCATGGCACAGAACAAAATCTGGTGAGCAGCTAAGTTATGAGGTGTGTAGTGGAATCATGTGCTGGAATTGAGTGGTGTGGCCTGGAATTGTGTGTCTTGGAGTAGAGAGGAATGATGTGATATGGAGTGAAATTATGTGGCGCTGAGTGAGATGATGTGGCAGAGAGTAGAATTATGTGTCTTGGAGTTGTTTTGCGCACTGGAGTGGAGTGGAATTTTGCCCCTCAGATTTACATGCCATGGAATAGAATTATGCGGCATGGCCTGTAATTAGATGTCGTGTTTTGGAGTTGTGTGGGCAGGAATTGTGTGCAATTGTGAGATGTGGAATTGCATGGTTTGTAGTGTATTTGTGTGACTAGGAGTGCAATTGTGTAGAATGGAATGATGTGGTGTGAAGTGGATTGAATTATGTGAGAAGATGTGGCATTATGTTGTGTAGTTTTGAGAGGAATTATTGGGATGGTCTTGGATGGAATTATGTGGTGTGGAGGAAAATAATGTGGTATTGAATTGTGCTGTAGGAAATTGTGCTGGGATGAGGGTGATACAGTTGTTTGGCATGAATCAGAGTAGAATTATGTGGAGTTGAATTGTGTGTCATGGAGTGTAGTAGAACTATGCGACATGGAGTGAAACTGTGGCATGTGGGGTGGAAGAAATAACACGTGTAGGGGGCGTGCAGAAGGGAAAAGAAGCAACACGGATGTGTGGGTAGGAGGAAAAGGAACAAATGGATGGGGCTATGGGAGACGGTCTGAAATCACAAACACTCATCCGGAGTGCGTGAACCCAAAAAACATAGCTCCAGAAACAGGAGCAGTGAAAAAACATAAGTGCTTGGTCAGTGATCCGGGGGGGGTAGGAGGGGGTGGCGGAGGCAAAGGCGAGATTACAGCATGGCACATGCATGCTATAATGAACAGTAACAATGAGAATGAGAGCGACACTGAAGCTAACCAATGGTAAGCTATCATATATTGGTGAAATAATGTTGCTAGGCATGGAATTGTATGGCATGGAATTGTCAGACATGAAATTGCATGGCATTATATGGTATGACGTGGGATTCTGTGGTTTGGAGGGCAATTGTGTGGAGTCGAATTAGGTGACATTCCATGGAATTATGTAGTGGATGTATGTTCCATAGAGTGTAATTATGAAGTGGGTGTGGAGCTGTGTGGTGTAGCGTGGAATTCTGTGGAGTACAATTGTGTTGCGTTGAGTGGAGTGGAAGTATGTTGCATGTGGTGGAGTGGAAATATGTGACAAGGAGAGGAATTATGTAGTGTGGAGTGGAATTATGAGCTCTAGAATTGATAGGCGTGAAGTCAAATTGTGAGACATGAAATTGTGTGGTGTGGAGAGGAGTTCTGTGGCATAGAGTGCAAATGTGTGACGTGGAGTGCAATTGTATGACGTGGAGTGAAAGTATGTGGAAATGAATTATATAGATTGGAGTTAAGCTGTGGGGTGCGATGGAATTATGTGGCATGTGGTGTGAATGTGTACTATGTAATTATGTTGCATTGAAAGGAGTGGAGTTGTGTTATAGAGTGGAATTATGTGGTATGTAGTGGAATTATGTGACAGAATGGAATTATGTAACAGAGATGGAATTATGTGGCGCTGAGTGGAATTATGGTTAACGGAGAGGGATTGAGTGGCATTCAGTGGACTGGATGTGAATAGTGTGCAGTTATGTACCATGTAAACGAATTATTTGGCATGGCTTGGAATTGTGCACCGTGCAATTGTGTGGCGTGGAGTGCAATTGTGCAGTGTAGAATGAAGTGGAGAGCAGTTGTGTGATTTGGAGTGCAATAGTATGTTTTAGAACTATGTGGCATGGTGTGAAATAGAATTATGTGGCATGAAGTAGAAATAAATGGCATGGCATTGTGCAGTGTGGCATGGGACTGCAGCATGGGGTGCATTTGAATTATGTGGCATGGTGTGGGATTCTGTGGTAGGGTGAGGACTTAAATTAAATGGAAGTATCTGCTGCGGAATTCTGTTGTGGATCTGTGTGGCACGGAATTGCGCCATATGAAATTGTGTGGTGTTTCGTCTTGTGTAATTATGTGGCATGAAATGAAAATGTGTGGCATGTAATTGTGGGACCCTGAAGGGAGAGGAATGGAATTATGTGATGTGGACTGGATTGGGACTATGCGAAGTAGAACTACTAGACAGATTGAAGAAAAGTGTTGCTGCACCCAGTGCAGAGCCACTTTTCTTGCGCCCCTTAGTGCTCCCCTAACGCCACTATGTGTGCACCGAATCTAGTATACAGCGCACCATGCCGGAAGTTAGGATCTAGCGCTAGTTCGGAGCTTTGCAGGATTAGTGTAAATTGTATTGACACTAATCCTGCAAAGCCCATTGAGACTAATTGTAAACAATGGTGTGCCTCATTTTAACACTTGCTCTGAGCAGATGTAAAAAGGGCCCAAAAAATGACGCAAAGAAATATCTTAGATTATTTTGCGCCATTTTTTCAGCGTCCCTAACTGCGGAATGCCCTTTTTGTATACATAAGGCCTGGTGCAGGGATATGAGCGTAAAGGGCTACAAAGTGGTGCAATGAATGCATTGCGCCACTTTGTATATTTGGCACAGCACTTATGGCCTCGTTGGGCCACATTAGTATGAAAACATTACTTTAATGGAGCACAAGGAGGCGCTCGGTGCTCTTACATCTTTAACTATGAGGGTAGTGTGGAATAATGTCATGCGTAGTTAAATTATGTGGCATAGAATAGTGTTGAATGGTGTGGAATTGAGAGCCATTGACTGAGATTGTGTAGCATGGAGTGCAATTGTGTCACCTGGAGCACAATTGTGGAATGAGAAGTGCAATTGTATGATGTGCATTGCCACTGGGTGGAGTGCATTATATGACATGCTGTAGAAGTATTCAATGTGGAATTATGTTGTATAGAATGGAGTAGAATTGTGTGGCATGGGATTGTGAGGGATGGAGTAGAATTATTTGTTGACGAGTGGAATTTTGTGGTGAGGAGTGCAATTGTGTGCATTTGAATTATGTTGTGTTGACTAGAATTTTGTGGGATGGGGTGAAATTAGGTGGCATGGCATGCAATTCTGTAGTATGAAGGGGATTTATATAGCATGGTGTGGAACTGTGTCCCAGCAACTGTGTTGCACTACGTAGAGTGAAATTATGTGGTGTGCAGCTGAGTGGAAATATGTGGCGTGGAGTCAAATTACATGTCGTGGAGTGGAAATGTGTAGATTGGAATTATGTGTAGTGGAGATGAACTATGTAGCCTGGAGTAAAATTATATGACATAGAATTGTGGTGCGTGGCATTGAATTTGGTGAAGTTGAATTGTTTGTGTGGAATGCAACTGTGTGGATATGAATTATGTGGCATGGATTGGCATTATGTGCCAATGGGTTGTAATTAGGAGTTACAGCATTTTACTAAGTGGTGTGGCTTGGAATTATGTGGGACAGATGGAATTATTGGTGTGTTATGAATTTGAGAGCCATGGGCAAGGAATTGTGAAGCAGGCAATTGTGTTGTTTTGAGTGGAGTGGAATTATGTGTAGTGGAGTGGAGTAGAATTATATGTAGCGTAATGGAATTATGTGGTACCGAGAGGAACTATGTGGTACAGTGGAATTATGTGGTGCAGATTGAAATTGTATGGAGAGTGGGGAATTTATATTTAGTGAAGTGAAATAATGTAGCATCGTGTATCCTGGAATTGTGAGGCATGGTTTGGAATTGTGTGGTGTGAAAGTGTGGAGTAGAGTGCAACTGTGGGAAGTGAAGTTCAAATGTATGGAGTAGATTTATGCGAGGCTGAATGACATGATATATAATTTTATGGTGTGGCATGGAATTTTGTGATGTAGAATTGTGTGATTTCTGGTGGAATTGTGCTGGATTGACTGGAATGGAATTATATGGAGTGCACTTATATGCATTGGAGTATAGTGTAATTATGAGGAACAGAGTGGAAATCTGTAAAATGAGTAAAAAATACCTGGTGTGGAATTATTTGGCATGGCATGTAATTATGTGGTGTGGCTTGTGCTGAAATTATGTGGCATTGAAATCTGGTGTCGAATTGCATTGCCTAGAATTGTGTAGAGTTATGTGGAGTGGAATTATGCATTGGGGAGTGTGATGATGTGGCACAAGTTTGTGTGGCATGGAATTGTGTGGCACAGAGTGGCTTTATGTGGCAGAGATTTGACTGAAATTATGTGGAGTGAAAATATGTCACAAGTAGTTGAATTATATGGTGTGGAATCATGTGGAGTGGGACTAAATTATGTGGTGTGGAATTATTTTCTGTGGAGTGGACTTTTGTGGAGGAGGTGGAAGTGTGGGATGTGGAATTGTGTGATACGATTAGAATTGTGTGGCATGGACTTAATTGTGTAACGTGGAAAGTAAATATGTTCCATATAGGTCTATCATGTGGAGAAGAGTGGAATTATCTGACATGGTGTGGAATTATGTGGCATGAAATTGTGGCAAGGTGGCAAAGAATAACTGTGTGCCCTGTAACTGTGTGATGTGGCACAGATAGAAATTCCGAGGAGTGGAGTTATGTGTACTGGAGTGGAACTTTGCAGCATTGAGAGGTGTGGAATTGTGCCACACAGAGTAGGACTATGTTCTGTGGAACTGCATGACATGGTGTGAAATTGTGTTGTGCTGAGCTATGTTATGCGGAGTCAGCTTGTTTTATACAGCATGGAGGGAATTACGTGGTGTGGCATAGAGTGGAATTACGAGGAGTGGAATTATATGGCATGGAGTGCAGTGAATTATGTGAATTTGAGAATTGTGTGGAATTATGTGGCATAGAATGACATTATGTCTTGTACAGTGGGCTGAAATTATGTGGCATGGCTTGGATTTCTAGCACAAATTTGTGTGGTATTAGGTTGAGTGAAATTAAGTGGGCTGGAGTGGAATTGTGTGGCATAAAGTGTAGTGAATTATGTGGCATGGAGTGGCATTATGTATTGCAGGATGGACTGAAATGGTGAGGTGTTGTGTGGATTTCTGGTGTGAAATTGCATGGCATTGAGCTGTGTGGCAACATGTGGAGTGGAATTAAGTGGCTTGGAGTGGAATCATGTGGCCTGGAATAGAACGGAAATATTGAGTGGAATTAAGAGGCGAGGACTGTAATTATGTGGCATAAAATTGTGTTGCGTGTGTTAGAATTGTGTGGCGGGGATGGAATTGTGAGAATTGGGAATGTGTGGTGTGGAGTGCAAAGGTGTGACCTCAACTGGAATTGTGTAATGTTGAGAGCAACTTTTTGATGTGGAGTGGCATTGTGTGAAGTGGAAGTATTTGACATGGTGTTAAATTATGTGGTGTGGCATGGAATTATGTGTCCTGTGAGGGAGTAGAACTATGTGGCGTGGAATTATGAACATGGCACTCAATTGTGTGCCATGGAGTGGAAAACGGCATGGAATTGTAGCATGGCATGGAATTGTGTGGCATGAAGTTGAATTGTGAGATGTGAAATTGTGTGGCATGGAGTGCAGTTGGGTAGTGATGTATTGTGTGGTATGGAGTCGATTATGTGGCATGGTGTGGAAGTAGTTGGCATGGCACAGAACAATGTGGTGAGCAGCTAAGTTATGAGGTGTGTAGTGGAATCATGTGCTGGAATTGAGTGGTGTGGCCTGGAATTGTGTGTCTTGGAGTAGAGAGGAATGATGTGATGTGGAGTGAAATTATGTGGCGCTGAGTGAGATGATGTGGCAGAGAGTAGAATTATGTGTCTTGGAGTTGTTTTGCGCAATGGAGTGGAGTGGAATTTTGCACCTCAGATTTACATGCCATGGAATAGAATTATGCGGCATGGCCTTTAATTAAATGTTGTGTTTTGGAGTTGAGTGGGCAGGAATTGTGTGCAATTGTGAGATGTGGAATTGCATGGTGTGTAGTGTATTTGTGTGACTAGGAGTGCAATTGTGTAGAATGGAATGATGTGGCGTGAAGTGGATTGAATTATGTGAGAAGATGTGGCATTATGTTGTGTAGTTTTGAGAGGAATTATGTGGGGTGGTCTTGGATGGAATTATGTGGTGTGGAGGAAAATAATGTTGTATTGCATTGTGCTGTAAGAAATTGTGCTGGGATGAGGGTTATACAGTAGTTTGGCATGAATCAGAGTAGAATTATGTGGAGTTGAATTGTGTGTAATGGAGTGTAGTAGAACTATGCGACATGGAGTGAAACTGTGGCGTGTGGGGTGGAAGAAATAACACGTGTAGGGGGCGTGCAGAAGGGAAAAGAAGCAACACGGATGTGTGGGTAGGAGGAAAAGGAACAAATGGATGGGGCTATGGGAGACGGTCTGAAATCACAAACACTCATCCGGAGTGCGTGAACCCAAAAAACATAGCTCCAGAAACAGGAGCAGTGAAAAAACATAAGTGCTTGGTCAGTGATCCGGGGGGGGTGGGAGGGGGTGGCGGAGGCAAAGGTGAGATTACAGCATGGCACATGCATGCTATAATGGACAGTAACAATGAGAATGAGAGCGACACTGAAGCTAACCAATGGTAAGCTATCATATATTGGTGAAATAATGTTGCTAGGCATGGTATTGTATGGCATGGAATTGTCAGACATGAAATTGCATGGCATTATATGGTATGACGTGGGATTCTGTGGTTTGGAGGGCAATTGTGTGGAGTCGAATTAGGTGACATTCCATGGAATTATGTAGTGGATGTATGTTCCATAGAGTGTAATTATGAAGTGGGTGTGGAGCTGTGTGGTGTAGCGTGGAATTCTGTGGAGTTCAATTGTGTTGCGTTGAGTGGAGTGGAAGTATGTTGCATGTGGTGGAGTGGAAATACGTGACAAGGAGAGGAATTATGTAGTGTGGAGTGGAATTATGAGCTCTAGAATTGTGTGGCGTGAAGTCAAATTGTGAGACATGAAATTGTGTGGCGTGGAGAGGAGTTCTGTGGCATAGAGTGCAAATGTGTGACGTGGAGTGCAATTGTATGACGTGGAGTGAAAGTATGTGGAAATGAATTATATAGATTGGAGTTAAGCTGTGGGGTGCGATGGAATTATGTGGCATGTGGTGTGAATGTGTACTATGTAATTATGTTGCATTGAAAGGAGTGGAGTTGTGTTATAGAGTGGAATTATGTGGTATGTAGTGGAATTATGTGACAGAATGGAATTATGTAACAGAGATGGAATTATGTGGCGCTGAGTGGAATTATGGTTAATGGAGAGGGATTGAGTGGCATTCAGTGGACTGGATGTGAATAGTGTGCAATTATGTACCATGTAAAGGAATTATTTGGCATGGCTTGGAATTGTGCACCGTGCAATTGTGTGGCGTGGAGTGCAATTGTGCGGTGTAGAATGAAGTGGAGTGCAGTTGTGTGATTTGGAGTGCAATTGTATGGTTTAGAACTATGTGGCATGGTGTGAAATAGAATTATGTGGCATGAAGTAGAAATAAATGGCATGGCATTGTGCAGTGTGGCATGGGACTGCAGCATGGGGTGCATTTGAATTATGTGGCATGGTGTGGGATTCTGTGGTAGGGTGAGGACTTAAATTAAATGGAAGTATCTGCTGCGGAATTCTGTTGTGGATCTGTGTGGCACGGAATTGCGCCATATGAAATTGTGTGGTGTTTCGTCTTGTGTAATTATGTGGCATGAAATGAAAATGTGTGGCATGTAATTGTGGGACCCTGAAGGGAGAGTAATGGAATTTTGTGATGTGGACTGGATTGGGACTATGCGAAGTAGAACTACTAGACAGATTGAAGAAAAGTGTTGCTGCACCTAGTGCAGAACGACTTTTCTTGCGCCCCTTAGTGCTCCCCTAACGCCACTATGTGTGCACCGAATCTAGTATACAGCGCACCATGCCGGAAGTTAGGATCTAGCGCTAGTTCGGAGCTTTGCAGGATTAGTGTAAATTGTATTGACACTAATCCTGCAAAGCCCATTGAGACTAATTGTAAACAATGGTGTGCCTCATTTTAACACCTGCTCTGAGCAGATATAAAAAGTGCCCAAAAAATGACGCAAAGAAATATCTTAGATTATTTTGCGCCATTTTTTCAGCATCCCTAACTGGGGAATGACCATTTTGTATACATAAGGCCTGGTGCAGGCATATTGCATCATAAAGGGCTACAAAGTGGTGCAATGCATGCATTGCGCCACTTTGTATATTTGGCACAGCACTTATGGCCTCGTTGGGCCACATTAGTATGAAAACATTACTTTAATGGAGCACAAGGAGGCGCTTGGTGCTCTTAAATCTGTATCTATGAGGGTAGTGTGGAATAATGTCATGCGTAGTTAAATCATGTGGCATAGAATAGTGTTGAATGGTGTGGAATTGAGAGCCATTGACTGAGATTGTGTAGCCTGGAGTGCAATTGTGTCACCTGGAGCACAATTGTGGAATGAGAAGTGCAATTGTATGATGTGCATTGCCACTGGGTGGAGTGCATTATATGACATGGTGTAGAAGTATTCAATGTGGAATTATGTTGTATAGAATGGAGTAGAATTTTGTGGCACGGGATTGTGAGGGTTGGAGTAGAATTATTTGTTGACGAGTGGAATTTTGTGGTGAGGAGTGCAATTGTGTGCATTTGAATTATGTTGTGTTGACTAGAATTTTGTGGGATGGGGTGAAATTAGGTGGCATCGCATGAAATTCTGTAGTATGAAGGGGATTTATATGGCACAGTGTTTAACTGTGTCCCAGCAACTGTGTTGCACTACGTAGAGTGAAATTATGTGGTGTGCAGTTGAGTGGAAATATGTGGCGTGGAGTCAAATTACATGTTGTGGAGTGGAAATGTGTAGATTGGAATTACGTGTAGTGGAGATGAACTATGTAGCCTGGAGTAAAATTATATGACATAGAACTGTGGTGCGTGGCATTGAATTTGGTGAAGTTGAATTGTTTGTGTGGATATGAATTATGTGGCATGGATTGGCATTATGTGCCAATGGGTTGTAATTAGGAGTTACAGCATTTTACTAAGTGGTGTGGCTTGGAATTATGTGGGACAGATGGAATTATTGGTGTGTTATGAATTTGAGAGCCTTGGGCAAGGAATTGTGAAGCAGGCAATTGTGTTGTTTTGAGTGAAGTGGAATAATGTGGCATCGTGTATCCTGGAATTGTGAGGCATGGTTTGGAATTGTGTGGTGTGAAAGTGTGGAGTAGAGTGCAACTGTGGGAAGTGAAGTTCAAATGTATGGAGTAGATTTATGCGAGGCTGAATGACATGATATATAATTTTATGGTGTGGCATGGAATTTGGTGATGTAGAATTGTGTGATGTCTGGTGGAATTGTGCTGGATTGACTGGAATGGAATTATATGGAATGCACTTATATGCATTGGAGTATAGTGTAATTATGAGTAACAGAGTGGAATTCTGTAAAATGAGTCAAAAATACCTGGTGTGGAATTATTTGGCATGGCATGTAATTATGTGTGTGGCTTGTGCTGAAATTATGTGGCATTGAAATCTGGTGTGGAATTGCATTGCCTAGAATTGTGTTGAGATTATGTGGGGTGGAATTATGCATTGTGGAGTGTGATGATGTGGCACAAGTTTGTGTGGCATGGAATTGTGTGGCACAGAGTGGCTTTATTTGACAGAGACTTGACTGAAATTATGTGGAGTGAAATTATGTCACAAGTAGTTGAATTATGTGGTCTGGAATCATGTGGAGTGGGACTAAATTATGTGGTGTGGAATTATTTTCTGTGGAGTGGACTTTTGTATAGGGGGTGGAACTGTGGGATGTGGAAAATGTGTGGTACAAGTAGAATTGTGTGGCATGGACTTAATTGTGTAACGTGGAAAGTAAATATGTTCCATATAGGTCTATCATGTGGAGAAGAGTGGAATTATCTAACATGGTGTGGAATTATGTGGCATGAAATTGTGGCAAGGTGGCAAAGAATAACTGTGTGCCCTGTAACTGTGTGATGTGGCACAGATAGAAATTTGGAGGAGTGGAGTTATGTGTACTGGAGGGGAACTTTGCACCATTGAGATGTGTGGAATTGTGCCACACAGAGTAGGACTATGTTCTGTGGAACTGCATGACATGGTGTGAAATTGTGTTGTGCTGAGCTATGTTATGCGGAGTCAGCTTGTTTTATACAGCATGGAGGGAATTATGTGGTGTGGCATAGAGTGGAATTACGAGGAGTGGAATTATATGGCATGGAGTGCAGTGAATTATGTGAATTAGTGAATTGTGTGGAATTATGTGGCATAGAATGACATTATGTCTTGTACAGTGGGTTGAAATTATGTGGCATGGCTTGGATTTCTAGCACAAATTTGTGTGGTATTAGGTTGAGTGAAAATAAGTGGGCTGGAGTGGAATTGTGTGGCATAAAGTGTAGTGAATTATGTGGCATGGAGTGGCATTATGTATTGCAGGATGGACTGAAATGGTGAGGTGTTGTGTGGATTTCTGGTGTGAAATTGCATGGCATTGAGCTGTGTGGCATTATGTGGAGTGGAATTAAGTGGTTTGGAGTGGAATCATGTGGCCTGGAATAGAACGGAAATATGGAGTGGAATTAAGAGGCGAGGACTGTAATTATGTTTCATAGAATTGTTTTGCGTGTGGTAGAATTGTGTGGCGGGGATGGAATTGTGAGAATTGGGAATGTGTGGTGTGGAGTGCAAAGGTGTGACCTCAACTGGAATTGTGTAATGTTGAGAGCAACTTTTTGATGTGGAGTGGCATTGTGTGAAGTGGAAGTATTTGACATGGTGTTAAATTATGTGGTGTGGCATGGAATTATGTGTCCTGTGAGGTAGTAGAACTATGTGGCGTGGAATTATGAACATGGCACTCAATTGTGTGCCATGGAGTGGAAAACGGCATGGAATTGTAGCATGGCATGGAATTGTGTGGCATGAAGTTGAATTGTGAGATGTGAAATTGTGTGGCATGGAGTGCAGTTGGGTAGTGATGTATTGTGTGGTATGGAGTCGATTATGTGGCATGGTGTGGAAGTAGTTGGCATGGCACAGAAGAATGTGGTGAGCAGCTAAGTTATGAGGTGTGTAGTGGAATCATGTGCTGGAATTGAGTGGTGTGGCCTGGAATTGTGTGTCTTGGAGTAGAGAGGAATGATGTGATGTGGAGTGAAATTATGTGGCGCTGAGTGAGATGATGTGGCAGAGAGTAGAATTATGTGTCTTGGAGTTGTTTTGCGCAATGGAGTGGAGTGGAATTTTGCACCTCAGATATACATGCCATGGAATAGAATTATGCGGCATGGCATTATAATTAGATGTTGTGTTTTGGAGTTGTGTGGGCAGGAATTGTGTGCAATCGTGAGATGTGGAATTGCATGGTGTGTAGTGTATTTGTGTTACTAGGAGTGCAATTGTGTAAAATGGAATGATGTGGCGTGAAGTGGATTGAATTATGTGAGAAAATGTGGCATTATGTTGTGTAGTTTTGAGAGGAATTATATGGGGTGGTCTTGGATGGAATTATGTGGTGTGGAGGAAAATAATGTGTTATTGAATTGTGCTGTAGGCAATTGTGCTGGGATGAGGGTGATACAGTTGTTTGGCATGAATCAGAGTAGAATTATGTGGAGTTGAATTGTGTGTCATGGAGTGTAGTAGAACTATGCGACATGGAGTGAAACTGTGGCATGTGGGGTGGAAGAAATAACACGTGTAGGGGGCGTGCAGAAGGGAAAAGAAGCAACACGGATGGGCGGGTAGGAGGAAAAGGAAAAAATGGATGGGGCTATGGGAGACGGTCTGAAATCACAAACCCTCATCCGGAGTGCGTGAACCCAAAAAACATAGCTCCAGAAACAGGAGCAGTGAAAAAACATAAGTGCTTGGTCAGTGATCCGGGGGGTTGGGAGGGGGTGGCGGAGGCAAAGGCGAGATTACGGCATGGCACATGCATGCTATAATGAACAGTAACAATGAGAATGAGAGCGACACTGAAGCTAACCAATGGTAAGCTATCATATATTGGTGAAATAATGTTGCTAGGCATGGAATTGTATGGCATGGAATTGTCAGACATGAAATTGCATGGCATTATATGGTATGACGTGGGATTCTGTGGTTTGGAGTGGCATTGTGTGGAGTCGAATTAGGTGACATTCCATGGAATTATGTAGTGGAAGTATGTTCCATAGAGTGTAATTATGAAGTGGGTGTGGAGCTGTGTGGTGTAGCGTGGAATTCTGTGGAGTACAATTGTGTTGCGTTGAGTGGAGTGGAAGTATGTTGCATGTGGTGGAGTGGAAATATGTGACAAGGAGAGGAATTATGTAGTGTGGAGTGGAATTATGAGCTCTAGAATTGTGTGGCGATAAGTTAAATTGTGAGACATGAAATTGTGTGGCGTGGAGAGGAGTTCTGTGGCATAGAGTGCAAATGTGTGACGTGGAGTGCAATTGTATGACGTGGAGTGAAAGTATGTGGAAATGAATTATATAGATTGGAGTTAAGCTGTGGGGTGCGATGGAATTATGTGGCATGTGGTTTGAATGTGTACTATATAATTATGTTGCATTGAAAGGAGTGGAGTTGTGTTATAGAGTGGAATTATGTGGTATGTAGTGGAATTATGTGACAGAATGGAATTATGTAACAGAGATGGAATTATGTGGCGCTGAGTGGAATTATGGTTAATGGAGAGGGATTGAGTGGCATTCAGTGGACTGGATGTGAATAGTGTGCAATTATGTACCATGTAAAGGAATTATTTGGCATGGCTTGGAATTGTGCACCGTGCAATTGTGTGGCGTGGAGTGCAATTGTGCAGTGTAGAATGAAGTGGAGTGCAGTTGTGTGATTTGGAGTACAATTGTATGGTTTAGAACTATGTGGCATGGTGTGAAATAGAATTATGTGGCATGAAGTAGAAATAAATGGCATGGCATTGTGCAGTGTGGCATGGGACTGCAGCATGGGGTGCATTTGAATTATGTGGCATGGTGTGGGATTCTGTGGTAGGGTGAGGACTTAAATTAAATGGAAGTATCTGCTGCGGAATTCTGTTGTGGATCTGTGTGGCACGGAATTGCGCCATATAAAATTGTGTGGTGTTTCGTCTTGTGTAATTATGTGGCATGAAATGAAAATGTGTGGCATGTCATTGTGGGACCCTGAAGGGAGAGGAATGGAATTATGTGAATTGGACTGGATTGGGACTATGCGAAGTAGAACTACTAGACAGATTGAAGAAAAATGTTGCTGCACCCAGTGCAGAGCCACTTTTCTTGCGCCCCGTAGTGCTCCCCTAACGCCACTATGTGTGCACCGAATCTAGTATTCAGCGCACCATGCCGGAAGTTAGGATCTAGCGCTAGCACGGAGCTTTGCAGGATTAGTGTACATTGTATTGACACTAATCCTGCAAAGCCCATTGAGACTAATTGTAAACAATGGTGTGCCTCATTTTAACACCTGCTCTGAGCAGATATAAAAAGTGCCCAAAAAATGACGTAAAGAAATATCTTAGATTATTTTGCGCCATTTTTTCAGCGTCCCTAACTGGGGAATGCCCATTTTGTATACATAAGGCCTGGTGCAGGCATATTGCAGCGTAAAGGGCTACAAAGTGGTGCAATGCATGCATTGCACCACTTTGTATATTTGGCACAGCACTTATGGCCTCGTTGGGCCACATTAGTATGAAAACATTACTTTAATGGAGCACAAGGAGGCGCTCGGTGCTCTTAAATCTGTATCTATGAGGTTAGTGTGGAATAATGTCATGCATAGTTAAATTATGTGGCATAGAATAGTGTTGAATGGTGTGGAATTGAGTGCCATGGACTGAGATTGTGTAGCATGGAGTGCAATTGTGTCACCTGGAGCACAATTGTGGAATGAGAAGTGCAATTGTATGATGTGCATTGCCACTGGGTGGAGTGCATTATATGACATGGTGTAGAAGTATTCAATGTGGAATTATGTTGTATAGAATGGAGTAGAATTTTGTGGCATGGGATTGTGAGGGATGGAGTAGAATTATTTGTTGACAAGTGGAATTTTGTGGTGAGGAGTGCAATTGTGTGCATTCGAATTATGTTGTGTTGACTAGAATTTTGTGGGATGGGGTGAAATTAGGTGGCATGGCATGCAATTCTGTAGTATGAAGGGGATTTATATGGCATGGTGTGGAACTGTGTCCCAGCCACTGTGTTGCACTACGTAGAGTGAAATTATGTGGTGTGCAGTTGAGTGGAAATATGTGGCGTGGAGTCAAATTACATGTCGTGGAGTGGAAATGTGTAGATTGGAATTACGTGTAGTGGAGATGAACTATGTGGCCTGGAGTAAAATTATATGACATAGAATTGTGGTGCGTGGCATTGAATTTGTTGAAGTTGAATTGTTTGTGTGGAATGAAACTGTGTGGATATGAATTATGTGGCATGGATTGGCATTATGTGCCAATGGGTTGTAATTAGGAGTTACAGCATTTTACTAAGTGGTGTGCCTTGGAATTATGTGGGACAGATGGAATTATTGGTGTGTTATGAATTTGAGAGCCATGGGCAAGGAATTGTGAAGCAGGCAATTGTGTTGTTTTGAGTGGAGTGGAATGATGTGTAGTGGAGTGGAGCAGAATTAAATGTAGCATAATGGAATTATGTGGTACCGAGTGGAACTATGCGGTACAGTGGAATTATGTGGTGCAGATTGAAATTGTATGGAGTGTGGGGAATTTATATTTAGTGAAGTGAAATAATGTAGCATCGTGTATCCTGGAATTGTGAGGCATGGTTTGGAATTGTGTGGTGTGAAAGTGTGGAGTAGAGTGCAACTGTGGGAAGTGAAGTTCAAATGTATGGAGTAGATTTACGCGAGGCTGAATGACATGATATATAATTTTATGGTGTGGCATGGAATTTTGTGATGTAGAATTGTGTGATGTCTGGTGGAATTGTGCTGGATTGACTGGAATGGAATTATATGGAGTTCACTTATATGCATTGGAGTATAGTGTAATTATGAGGAACAGAGTGGAATTCTGTAAAATGAGTAAAAATACCTGGTGTGGAATTATTTGGCATGGCATGTAATTATGTGGTGTGGCTTGTGCTGAAATCATGTGGCATTGAAATCTGGTGTGGAATTGCATTGCCTAGAATTGTGTTGAGTTATGTGGGGTGGAATTCTGCATTGTGGAGTGTGATGATGTGGCACAAGTTTGTGTGGCATGGAATTGTGTGGCACAGAGTGGCTTATGTGGCAGAGACTTGACTGAAATTATGTGGAGTGAAATTATGTCACAAGTAGTTGAATTATGTGGTCTGGAATCATGTGGAGTGGGACTAAATTATGTGGTGTGGAATTATTTTCTGTGGAGTGGACTTTTGTGGAGGGGTGGAACTGTGGGATGTGGAATTGTGTGGTACGAGTAGAATTGTGTGGCATGGACTTAATTGTGTAACGTGGAAAGTAAATATGTTCCATATAGGTCTATCATGTGGAGAAGAGTGGAATTATCTGACATGGTGTGGAATTATGTGGCATGACATTGTGGCAAGGTGGCAAAGAATAACTGTGTGCCCTGTAACTGTGTGATGTGGCACAGATAGAAATTCTGAGGAGTGGAGCTTTGTGTACTGGAGGGGAACTTTGCAGCATTGAGAGGTGTGGAATTGTGCCACACATAGTAGGACTATGTTCTGTGGAACTGCATGACATGGTGTGAAATTGTGTTGTGCTGAGCTATGTTATGCGGAGTCAGCTTGTTTTATACAGCATGGAGGGAATTACGTGGTGTGGCATAGAGTGGAATTACGAGGAGTGGAATTATATGGCATGGAGTGCAGTGAATTATGTGAATTTGTGAATTGTGTGGAATTATGTGGCATAGAATGACATTATGTCTTGTACAGTGGGCTGAAATTATGTGGCATGGCTTGGATTTCTAGCACAAATTTGTGTGGTATTAGGTTGAGTGAAATTAAGTGGGCTGGAGTGGAATTGTGTGGCATAAAGTGTAGTGAATTATGTGGCATGGAGTGGCATTATGTATTGCAGGATGGACTGAAATGGTGAGGTGTTGTGTGGATTTCTGGTGTGAAATTGCATGGCATTGAGCTGTGTGGCATTATGTGTAGTGGAATTAAGTGGCTTGGAGTGGAATCATGTGGCCTGGAATAGAACGGAAATATGGAGTGGAATTAAGAGGCGAGGACTGTAATTATGTGGCATAGAATTGTGTTGCGTGTGGTAGATTTGTGTGGCGGGGATGGAATTGTGAGAATTGGGAATGTGTGGTGTGGAGTGCAAAGGTGTGACCTCAACTGGAATTGTGTAATGTTGAGAGCAACTTTTTGATGTGGAGTGGCATTGTGTGAAGTGGAAGTATTTGACATGGTGTTAAATTATGTGGTGTGGCATGGAATTATGTGTCCTGTGAGGGAGTAGAACTATGTGGCGTGGAATTATGAACATGGCACTCAATTGTGTGCCATGGAGTGGAAAACGGCATGGAATTGTAGCATGGCATGGAATTGTGTGGTATGAAGTTGAATTGTGAGATGTGAAATTGTGTGGCATGGAGTGCAGTTGGGTAGTGATGTATTGTGTGGTATGGATTCGATTATGTGGCATGGTGTGGAAGTAGTTGGCATGGCACAGAACAATGTGGTGAGCAGCTAAGTTATGAGGTGTGTAGTGGAATCATGTGCTGGAATTGAGTGGTGTGGCCTGGAATTGTGTGTCTTGGAGTAGAGAGGAATGATGTGATGTGGAGTGAAATTATGTGGCGCTGAGTGAGATGATGTGGCAGAGAGTAGAATTATGTGTCTTGGAGTTGTTTTGCGCAATGGAGTGGAGTGGAATTTTGCACCTCAGATTTACATGCCATGGAATAGAATTATGCGGCATGGCCTGTAATTAAATGTTGTGTTTTGGAGTTGAGTGGGCAGGAATTGTGTGCAATTGTGAGATGTGGAATTGCATGGTGTGTAGTGTATTTGTGTGACTAGGAGTGCAATTGCGTAGAATGGAATGATGTGGCGTGAAGTGGATGGAATTATGTGAGAAGATGTGGCATTATGTTGTGTAGTTTTGAGAGGAATTATGTGGGGTGGTCTTGGATGGAATTATGTGGTGTGGAGGAAAATAATGTGGTATTGAATTGTGCTGTAGGAAATTGTGCTGGGATGAGGGTGATACAGTAGTTTGGCATGAATCAGAGTAGAATTATGTGGAGTTGAATTGTTTGTCATGGAGTGTAGTAGAACTATGCGACATGGAGTGAAACTGTGACATGTGGGGTGGAAGAAATAACACGTGTAGGGGGCGTGCAGAAGGGAAAAGAAGCAACACGGATGTGTGGGTAGGAGGAAAAGGAACAAATGGATGGGGCTATGGGAGACGGTCTGAAATCACAAACACTCATCTGGAGTGCGTGAACCCAAAAAACATAGCTCCAGAAACAGAAGCAGTGAAAAAACATAAGTGCTTGGTCAGTGATCCGGGGGAGTGGGAGGGGGTGGCGGATGCAAAGTTGAGATTACAGCATGGCACATGCATGCTAGAATGGACAGTAACAATGAGAATGAGAGCGACACTGAAGCTAACCAATGGTAAGCTATCATATATTGGTGAAATAATGTTGCTAGGCATGGAATTGTATGGCATGGGATTGTCAGACATGAAATTGCATGGCATTATATGGTATGACGTGGGATTCTGTGGTTTGGAGGGCAATTGTGTGGAGTCGAATTAGGTGACATTCCATGGAATTATGTAGTGGAAGTATGTTCCATGGAGTGTAATTATGAAGTGGGTGTGGAGCTGTGTGGTGTAGCGTGGAATTCTGTGGAGTACAATTGTGTTGCGTTGAGTGGAGTGGAAGTATGTTGCATGTGGTGGAGTGGAAATATGTGACAAGGAGAGGAATTATGTAGTGTGGAGTGGAATTATGAGCTCTAGAATTATGTGGCGTGAAGTCAAATTGTGAGACATGAAATTGTGTGGCGTGGAGAGGAGTTCTGTGGCATAGAGTGCAAATGTGTGACGTGGAGTGCAATTGTATGAGGTGGAGTGAAAGTATGTGGAAATGAATTATATAGATTGGAGTTAAGCTGTGGGGTGCGATGGAATTATGTGGCATGTGGTGTGAATGTGTACTATGTAATTATGTTGCATTGAAAGGAGTGGAGTTTTGTTATAGAGTGGAATCATGTGGTATGTAGTGGAATTATGTGACAGAATGGAATTATGTAACAGAGATGGAATTATGTGGCGCTGAGTGGAATTATGGTTAATGGAGAGGGATTGAGTGGCATTCAGTGGACTGGATGTGAATAGTGTGCAATTATGTACCATGTAAAGGAATTATTTGGCATGGCTTGGAATTGTGCACTGTGCAATTGTGTGGCGTGGAGTGCAATTGTGCGATGTAGAATGAAGTGGAGTGCAGTTGTGTGATTTGGAGTGCAATTGTATGGTTTAGAACTATGTTGCATGGTGTGAAATAGAATTATGTGGCATGAAGTAGAAATAAATGGCATGGAATTGTGCAGTGTGGCATGGGACTGCAGCATGGGATGCACTGGAATCATGTGGCATGGTGTGGGATTCTGTGGTAGGGTGAGGACTTACATTAAATGGAAGTATCTGCTGCGGAATTCTGTTGTGGATCTGTGTGACACGGAATTGCGCCATATGAAATTGTGTGGTGTTTCGTCTTGTGTAATTATGTGGCATGAAATGAAAATGTGTGGCATGTAATTGTGGGACCCTGAAGGGAGAGTAATGGAATTTTGTGATGTGGACTGGATTGGGACTATGCGAAGTAGAACTACTAGACAGATTGAAGAAAAGTGTTGCTGCACCTAGTGCAGAACGACTTTTCTTGCGCCCCTTAGTGCTCCCCTAACGCCACTATGTGTGCACCGAATCTAGTATACAGCGCACCATGCCGGAAGTTAGGATCTAGCGCTAGTTCGGAGCTTTGCAGGATTAGTGTAAATTGTATTGACACTAATCCTGCAAAGCCCATTGAGACTAATTGTAAACAATGGTGTGCCTCATTTTAACACCTGCTCTGAGCAGATATAAAAAGTGCCCAAAAAATGACGCAAAGAAATATCTTAGATTATTTTGCGCCATTTTTTCAGCATCCCTAACTGGGGAATGCCCATTTTGTATACATAAGGCCTGGTGCAGGCATATTGCATCATAAAGGGCTACAAAGTGGTGCAATGCATGCATTGCGCCACTTTGTATATTTGGCACAGCACTTATGGCCTCGTTGGGCCACATTAGTATGAAAACATTACTTTAATGGAGCACAAGGAGGCGCTTGGTGCTCTTAAATCTGTATCTATGAGGGTAGTGTGGAATAATGTCATGCGTAGTTAAATCATGTGGCATAGAATAGTGTTGAATGGTGTGGAATTGAGAGCCATTGACTGAGATTGTGTAGCCTGGAGTGCAATTGTGTCACCTGGAGCACAATTGTGGAATGAGAAGTGCAATTGTATGATGTGCATTGCCACTGGGTGGAGTGCATTATATGACATGGTGTAGAAGTATTCAATGTGGAATTATGTTGTATAGAATGGAGTAGAATTTTGTGGCACGGGATTGTGAGGGTTGGAGTAGGATTATTTGTTGACGAGTGGAATTTTGTGGTGAGGAGTGCAATTGTGTGCATTTGAATTATGTTGTGTTGACTAGAATTTTGTGGGATGGGGTGAAATTAGGTGGCATCGCATGAAATTCTGTAGTATGAAGGGGATTTATATGGCACGGTGTTTAACTGTGTCCCAGCAACTGTGTTGCACTACGTAGAGTGAAATTATGTGGTGTGCAGTTGAGTGGAAATATGTGGCGTGGAGTCAAATTACATGTTGTGGAGTGGAAATGTGTAGATTGGAATTACGTGTAGTGGAGATGAACTATGTAGCCTGGAGTAAAATTATATGACATAGAACTGTGGTGCGTGGCATTGAATTTGGTGAAGTTGAATTGTTTGTGTGGATATGAATTATGTGGCATGGATTGGCATTATGTGCCAATGGGTTGTAATTAGGAGTTACAGCATTTTACTAAGTGGTGTGGCTTGGAATTATGTGGGACAGATGGAATTATTGGTGTGTTATGAATTTGAGAGCCTTGGGCAAGGAATTGTGAAGCAGGCAATTGTGTTGTTTTGAGTGAAGTGGAATAATGTGGCATCGTGTATCCTGGAATTGTGAGGCATGGTTTGGAATTGTGTGGTGTGAAAGTGTGGAGTAGAGTGCAACTGTGGGAAGTGAAGTTCAAATGTATGGAGTAGATTTATGCGAGGCTGAATGACATGATATATAATTTTATGGTGTGGCATGGAATTTGGTGATGTAGAATTGTGTGATGTCTGGTGGAATTGTGCTGGATTGACTGGAATGGAATTATATGGAATGCACTTATATGCATTGGAGTATAGTGTAATTATGAGTAACAGAGTGGAATTCTGTAAAATGAGTCAAAAATACCTGGTGTGGAATTATTTGGCATGGCATGTAATTATGTGTGTGGCTTGTGCTGAAATTATGTGGCATTGAAATCTGGTGTGGAATTGCATTGCCTAGAATTGTGTTGAGATTATGTGGGGTGGAATTATGCATTGTGGAGTGTGATGATGTGGCACAAGTTTGTGTGGCATGGAATTGTGTGGCACAGAGTGGCTTTATTTGACAGAGACTTGACTGAAATTATGTGGAGTGAAATTATGTCACAAGTAGTTGAATTATGTGGTCTGGAATCATGTGGAGTGGGACTAAATTATGTGGTGTGGAATTATTTTCTGTGGAGTGGACTTTTGTATAGGGGGTGGAACTGTGGGATGTGGAAAATGTGTGGTACAAGTAGAATTGTGTGGCATGGACTTAATTGTGTAACGTGGAAAGTAAATATGTTCCATATAGGTCTATCATGTGGAGAAGAGTGGAATTATCTAACATGGTGTGGAATTATGTGGCATGAAATTGTGGCAAGGTGGCAAAGAATAACTGTGTGCCCTGTAACTGTGTGATGTGGCACAGATAGAAATTTGGAGGAGTGGAGTTATGTGTACTGGAGGGGAACTTTGCACCATTGAGATGTGTGGAATTGTGCCACACAGAGTAGGACTATGTTCTGTGGAACTGCATGACATGGTGTGAAATTGTGTTGTGCTGAGCTATGTTATGCGGAGTCAGCTTGTTTTATACAGCATGGAGGGAATTATGTGGTGTGGCATAGAGTGGAATTACGAGGAGTGGAATTATATGGCATGGAGTGCAGTGAATTATGTGAATTAGTGAATTGTGTGGAATTATGTGGCATAGAATGACATTATGTCTTGTACAGTGGGTTGAAATTATGTGGCATGGCTTGGATTTCTAGCACAAATTTGTGTGGTATTAGGTTGAGTGAAAATAAGTGGGCTGGAGTGGAATTGTGTGGCATAAAGTGTAGTGAATTATGTGGCATGGAGTGGCATTATGTATTGCAGGATGGACTGAAATGGTGAGGTGTTGTGTGGATTTCTGGTGTGAAATTGCATGGCATTGAGCTGTGTGGCATTATGTGGAGTGGAATTAAGTGGTTTGGAGTGGAATCATGTGGCCTGGAATAGAACGGAAATATGGAGTGGAATTAAGAGGCGAGGACTGTAATTATGTGGCATAGAATTGTGTTGCGTGTGGTAGAATTGTGTGGCGGGGATGGAATTGTGAGAATTGGGAATGTGTGGTGTGGAGTGCAAAGGTGTGACCTCAACTGGAATTGTGTAATGTTGAGAGCAACTTTTTGATGTGGAGTGGCATTGTGTGAAGTGGAAGTATTTGACATGGTGTTAAATTATGTGGTGTGGCATGGAATTATGTGTCCTGTGAGGTAGTAGAACTATGTGGTGTGGAATTATGAACATGGCACTCAATTGTGTGCCATGGAGTGGAAAACGGCATGGAATTGTAGCATGGCATGGAATTGTGTGGCATGAAGTTGAATTGTGAGATGTGAAATTGTGTGGCATGGAGTGCAGTTGGGTAGTGATGTATTGTGTGGTATGGAGTCGATTATGTGGCATGGTGTGGAAGTAGTTGGCATGGCACAGAAGAATGTGGTGAGCAGCTAAGTTATGAGGTGTGTAGTGGAATCATGTGCTGGAATTGAGTGGTGTGGCCTGGAATTGTGTGTCTTGGAGTAGAGAGGAATGATGTGATGTGGAGTGAAATTATGTGGCGCTGAGTGAGATGATGTGGCAGAGAGTAGAATTATGTGTCTTGGAGTTGTTTTGCGCAATGGAGTGGAGTGGAATTTTGCACCTCAGATATACATGCCATGGAATAGAATTATGCGGCATGGCATTATAATTAGATGTTGTGTTTTGGAGTTGTGTGGGCAGGAATTGTGTGCAATCGTGAGATGTGGAATTGCATGGTGTGTAGTGTATTTGTGTTACTAGGAGTGCAATTGTGTAAAATGGAATGATGTGGCGTGAAGTGGATTGAATTATGTGAGAAAATGTGGCATTATGTTGTGTAGTTTTGAGAGGAATTATATGGGGTGGTCTTGGATGGAATTATGTGGTGTGGAGGAAAATAATGTGTTATTGAATTGTGCTGTAGGCAATTGTGCTGGGATGAGGGTGATACAGTTGTTTGGCATGAATCAGAGTAGAATTATGTGGAGTTGAATTGTGTGTCATGGAGTGTAGTAGAACTATGCGACATGGAGTGAAACTGTGGCATGTGGGGTGGAAGAAATAACACGTGTAGGGGGCGTGCAGAAGGGAAAAGAAGCAACACGGATGGGCGGGTAGGAGGAAAAGGAAAAAATGGATGGGGCTATGGGAGACGGTCTGAAATCACAAACCCTCATCCGGAGTGCGTGAACCCAAAAAACATAGCTCCAGAAACAGGAGCAGTGAAAAAACATAAGTGCTTGGTCAGTGATCCGGGGGGTTGGGAGGGGGTGGCGGAGGCAAAGGCGAGATTACGGCATGGCACATGCATGCTATAATGAACAGTAACAATGAGAATGAGAGCGACACTGAAGCTAACCAATGGTAAGCTATCATATATTGGTGAAATAATGTTGCTAGGCATGGAATTGTATGGCATGGAATTGTCAGACATGAAATTGCATGGCATTATATGGTATGACGTGGGATTCTGTGGTTTGGAGTGGCATTGTGTGGAGTCGAATTAGGTGACATTCCATGGAATTATGTAGTGGAAGTATGTTCCATAGAGTGTAATTATGAAGTGGGTGTGGAGCTGTGTGGTGTAGCGTGGAATTCTGTGGAGTACAATTGTGTTGCGTTGAGTGGAGTGGAAGTATGTTGCATGTGGTGGAGTGGAAATATGTGACAAGGAGAGGAATTATGTAGTGTGGAGTGGAATTATGAGCTCTAGAATTGTGTGGCGATAAGTTAAATTGTGAGACATGAAATTGTGTGGCGTGGAGAGGAGTTCTGTGGCATAGAGTGCAAATGTGTGACGTGGAGTGCAATTGTATGACGTGGAGTGAAAGTATGTGGAAATGAATTATATAGATTGGAGTTAAGCTGTGGGGTGCGATGGAATTATGTGGCATGTGGTTTGAATGTGTACTATATAATTATGTTGCATTGAAAGGAGTGGAGTTGTGTTATAGAGTGGAATTATGTGGTATGTAGTGGAATTATGTGACAGAATGGAATTATGTAACAGAGATGGAATTATGTGGCGCTGAGTGGAATTATGGTTAATGGAGAGGGATTGAGTGGCATTCAGTGGACTGGATGTGAATAGTGTGCAATTATGTACCATGTAAAGGAATTATTTGGCATGGCTTGGAATTGTGCACCGTGCAATTGTGTGGCGTGGAGTGCAATTGTGCAGTGTAGAATGAAGTGGAGTGCAGTTGTGTGATTTGGAGTACAATTGTATGGTTTAGAACTATGTGGCATGGTGTGAAATAGAATTATGTGGCATGAAGTAGAAATAAATGGCATGGCATTGTGCAGTGTGGCATGGGACTGCAGCATGGGGTGCATTTGAATTATGTGGCATGGTGTGGGATTCTGTGGTAGGGTGAGGACTTAAATTAAATGGAAGTATCTGCTGCGGAATTCTGTTGTGGATCTGTGTGGCACGGAATTGCGCCATATAAAATTGTGTGGTGTTTCGTCTTGTGTAATTATGTGGCATGAAATGAAAATGTGTGGCATGTCATTGTGGGACCCTGAAGGGAGAGGAATGGAATTATGTGAATTGGACTGGATTGGGACTATGCGAAGTAGAACTACTAGACAGATTGAAGAAAAATGTTGCTGCACCCAGTGCAGAGCCACTTTTCTTGCGCCCCGTAGTGCTCCCCTAACGCCACTATGTGTGCACCGAATCTAGTATTCAGCGCACCATGCCGGAAGTTAGGATCTAGCGCTAGCACGGAGCTTTGCAGGATTAGTGTACATTGTATTGACACTAATCCTGCAAAGCCCATTGAGACTAATTGTAAACAATGGTGTGCCTCATTTTAACACCTGCTCTGAGCAGATATAAAAAGTGCCCAAAAAATGACGTAAAGAAATATCTTAGATTATTTTGCGCCATTTTTTCAGCGTCCCTAACTGGGGAATGCCCATTTTGTATACATAAGGCCTGGTGCAGGCATATTGCAGCGTAAAGGGCTACAAAGTGGTGCAATGCATGCATTGCGCCACTTTGTATATTTGGCACAGCACTTATGGCCTCGTTGGGCCACATTAGTATGAAAACATTACTTTAATGGAGCACAAGGAGGCGCTCGGTGCTCTTAAATCTGTATCTATGAGGTTAGTGTGGAATAATGTCATGCATAGTTAAATTATGTGGCATAGAATAGTGTTGAATGGTGTGGAATTGAGTGCCATGGACTGAGATTGTGTAGCATGGAGTGCAATTGTGTCACCTGGAGCACAATTGTGGAATGAGAAGTGTAATTGTATGATGTGCATTGCCACTGGGTGGAGTGCATTATATGACATGGTGTAGAAGTATTCAATGTGGAATTATGTTGTATAGAATGGAGTAGAATTTTGTGGCATGGGATTGTGAGGGATGGAGTAGAATTATTTGTTGACAAGTGGAATTTTGTGGTGAGGAGTGCAATTGTGTGCATTCGAATTATGTTGTGTTGACTAGAATTTTGTGGGATGGGGTGAAATTAGGTGGCATGGCATGCAATTCTGTAGTATGAAGGGGATTTATATGGCATGGTGTGGAACTGTGTCCCAGCCACTGTGTTGCACTACGTAGAGTGAAATTATGTGGTGTGCAGTTGAGTGCAAATATGTGGCGTGGAGTCAAATTACATGTCGTGGAGTGGAAATGTGTAGATTGCAATTACGTGTAGTGGAGATGAACTATGTGGCCTGGAGTAAAATTATATGACATAGAATTGTGGTGCATGGCATTGAATTTGGTGAAGTTGAATTGCTTGTGTGGAATGCAACTGTGTGGATATGAATTATGTGGCATGGATTGGCATTATGTGCCAATGGGTTGTAATTAGGAGTTATGGCATTTTACTAAGTGGTGTGGCTTGGAATTATGTGGGATAGATGAAATTATTGGTGTGTTATGAATTTGAGAGCCATGGGCAAGGAATTGTGAAGCAGGCAATTGTGTTGTTTTGAGTGGAGTGGAATGATGTGTAGTGGAGTGGAGTAGAATTATATGTAGCATAATGGAATTATGTGGTACCGAGTGGAACTATGTGGTACAGTGGAATTATGTGGTGCAGATTGAAATTGCATGGAGTGTGGGGAATTTATATTTAGTGAAGTGAAATAATGTAGCATCGTGTATCCTGGAATTGTGAGGCATGGTTTGTAATTGTGTGGTGTGAAAGTGTGGAGTAGAGTGCAACTGTGGGAAGTGAAGTTCAAATGTATGGATTAGATATATGCGAGGCTGAATGACATGATATATAATTTTATGGTGTGGCATGGAATTTTGTGATGTAGAATTGTGTGATGTCTGGTGGAATTGTGCTGGATTGACTGGAATGGAATTATATGGAGTGCACTTATATGCATTGGAGTATAGTGTAATTATGAGGAACAGAGTGGAATTCTGTAAAATGAGTAAAAATACCTGGTGTGGAATTATTTGGCATGGCATGTAATTATGTGGTGTGGCTTGTGCTGAAATCATGTGGCATTGAAATCTGGTGTGGAATTGCATTGCCTAGAATTGTGTTGAGTTATGTGGGGTGGAATTATGCATTGTGGAGTGTGATGATGTGGCACAAGTTTGTGTGGCATGGAATTGTGTGGCACAGAGTGGCTTTATGTGGCAGAGACTTGACTGAAATTATGTGGAGTGAAATTATGTCACAAGTAGTTGAATTATGTGGTCTGGAATCATGTGGAGTGGGACTAAATTATGTGGTGTGGAATTATTTTCTGTGGAGTGGACTTTTGTTGAGGGGTGGAACTGTGGGATGTGGAATTGTGTGGTACGAGTAGAATTGTGTGTCATGGACTTAATTGTGTAACGTGGAAAGTAAATATGTTCCATATAGGTCTATCATGTGGAGAAGAGTGGAATTATCTGACATGGTGTGGAATTATGTGGCATGAAATTGTGGCAAGGTGGCAAAGAATAACTGTGTGCTCTGTAACTGTGTGAGGTGGAGTGGAATGATGTGGCACAGATAGAAATTCCGAGGAGTGGAGTTATGTGTACTGGAGGGGATCTTTGCAGCATTGAGAGGTGTGGAATTGTGCCACACATAGTAGGACTATGTTCTGTGGAACTGAATGACATGTTGTGAAATTGTGTTGTGCTGAGCTATGTTATGCGGAGTCAGCTTGTTTTATACAGCATGGAGGGAATTATGTGGTGTGGCATAGAGTGGAATTACGAGGAGTGGAATTATATGGCATGGAGTGCAGTGAATTATGTGAATTAGTGAATTGTGTGGAATTATGTGGCATAGAATGACATTATGTCTTGTACAGTGGGCTGAAATTATGTGGCATTGCTTGGATTTCTAGCACAAATTTGTGTGGTATTAGGTTGAGTGAAATTAAGTGGGCTGGAGTGGAATTGTGTGGAAAAAAGTGTAGTGAATTATGTGGCATTGAGTGGCATTATGTATCGCAGGATGGACTGAAATGGTGAGGTGTTGTGTGGATTTCTGGTGTGAAATTGCATGGCATTGAGCTGTGTGGAATTATGTGGAGTGGAATTAAGTGGCTTGGAGTGGAATCATGTGGCCTGGAATAGAACGGAAATATGGAGTGGAATTAAGAGGCGAGGACTGTAATTATGTGGCATAGAATTGTGTTGCGTGTGGTAGAATTGTGTGGCGGGATGGAATTGTTAGAATTGGGAATGTGTGGTGTGGAGTGCAAAGGTGTGACCTCAACTGGAATTGTGTAATGTTGAGAGCAACTTTTTGATGTTGAGTGGCATTGTGTGAAGTGGAAGTATTTGACATGGTGTTAAATTATGTGGTGTGGCATGGAATTATGTGTCCTGTGAGGGAGTAGAACTATGTGGCGTGGAATTATGAACATGCCACTCAATTGTGTGCCATGGAGTGGAAAACGGCATGGAATTGTAGCATGGCATGGAATTGTGTGGCATGAAGTTGAATTGTGAGATGTGAAATTGTGTGGCATGGATTGCAGTTGGGTAGTGATGTATTGTGTGGTATGGAGTCAATTATGTGGCATGGTGTGGAAGTAGTTGGCATGGCACAGAACAATGTGGTGAGCAGCTAAGTTATGAGGTGTGTAGTGGAATCATGTGCTGGAATTGAGTGGTGTGGCCTGGAATTGTGTGTCTTGGAGTAGAGAGGAATGATGTGATGTGGAGTGAAATTATGTGGCGCTGAGTGAGATGATGTGGCAGAGAGTAGAATTATGTGTCTTGGAGTTGTTTTGCGCAATGGAGTGGAGTGGAATTTTGCACCTCAGATTTACATGCCATGGAATAGAATTATGCGGCATGGCCTGTAATTAGATGTTGTGTTTTGGAGTTGTGTGAGCAGGAATTGTGTGCAATTGTGAGATGTGGAATTGCATGGTGTGTAGTGTATTTGTGTGACTAGGAGTGCAATTGTGTAGAAAGGAATGATGTGGCGAGAAGTGGATTGAATTATGTGAGAAGCTGTGGCATTATGTTGTTTAGTTTTGAGAGGAATTATGTGGGGTGGTCTTGGATGGAATTATGTGGTGTGGAGGAAAATAATGTGGTATTGAATTGTGCTGTAGGAAATTGTGCTGGGATGAGGGTGATACAGTTGTTTGGCATGAATCAGAGTAGAATTATGTGGAGTTGAATTGTGTGTCATGGAGTGTAGTAGAACTATGCGACATGGAGTGAAACTGTGGCATGTGGGGTGGAAGAAATAACACGTGTAGGGGGCATGCAGAAGGGAAAAGAAGCAACACGGATGGGCGGGCAGGAGGAAAAGGAACAAATGGATGGGGCTATGGGAGACGGTCTGAAATCATAAACACTCATCCGGAGTGCGTGAACCCAAAAAACATAGCTCCAGAAACAGGAGCAGTGAAAAAACATAAGTGCTTGGTCAGTGATCCGGGGGGTTGGGAGGGGGAGGCGGAGGCAAAGGCGAGATTACGGCATGGCACATGCATGCTATAATGAACAGTAACAATGAGAATGAGAGCGACACTGAAGCTAACCAATGGTAAGCTATCATATATTGGTGAAATAATGTTGCTAGGCATGGAATTGTATGGCATGGAATTGTCAGACATGAAATTGCATGGCATTATATGGTATGACGTGGGATTCTGTGGTTTGGAGGGCAATTGTGTGGAGTGGAATTAGGTGAAATTCCATGGAATTATGTAGTGGAAGTATGTTCCATAGAGTGTAATTATGAAGTGGGTGTGGAGCTGTGTGGCGTAGCGTGGAATTCTGTGGAGTACAATCGTGTTGCGTTGAGTGGAGTGGAAGTATGTTGCATGTGGTGGAGTGGAAATATGTGACAAGGAGAGGAATTATGTAGTGTGGAGTGGAATTATGAGCTCTAGAATTATGTGGCGTGAAGTCAAATTGTGAGACATGAAATTGTGTGGCGTGGAGAGGAGTTCTGTGGCATAGAGTGCAAATGTGTGACGTGGAGTGCAATTGTATGAGGTGGAGTGAAAGTATGTGGAAATGAATTATATAGATTGGAGTTAAGCTGTGGGGTGCGATGGAATTATGTGGCATGTGGTGTGAATGTGTACTATGTAATTATGTTGCATTGAAAGGAGTGGAGTTTTGTTATAGAGTGGAATTATGTGGTATGTAGTGGAATTATGTGACAGAATGGAATTATGTAACAGAGATGGAATTATGTGGCGCTGAGTGGAATTATGGTTAATGGAGAGGGATTGAGTGGCATTCAGTGGACTGGATGTGAATAGTGTGCAATTATGTACCATGTAAAGGAATTATTTGGCATGGCTTGGAATTGTGCACCGTGCAATTGTGTGGCGTGGAGTGCAATTGTGCAGTGTAGAATGAAGTGGAGTGCAGTTGTGTGATTTGGAGTGCAATTGTATGGTTTAGAACTATGTGGCATGGTGTGAAATAGAATTATGTGGCATGAAGTAGAAATAAATGGCATGGCATTGTGCAGTGTGGCATGGGACTGCAGCATGGTTTGCATTTGAATTATGTGGCATGGTGTGGGATTCTGTGGTAGGGTGAGGACTTAAATTAAATGGAAGTATCTGCTGCGGAATTCTGTTGTGGATCTGTGTGGCACGGAATTGCGCCATATGAAATTGTGTGGTGTTTCATCTTGTGTAATTATGTGGCATGAAATGAAAATGTGTGGCATGTAATTGTGGGACCCTGAAGGGAGAGGAATGGAATTATGTGATGTGGACTGGATTGGGACTATGCGAAGTAGAACTACTAGACAGATTGAAGAAAAGTGTTGCTGCACCCAGTGCAGAGCCACTTTTCTTGCGCCCCTTAGTGCTCCCCTAACGCCACTATGTGTGCACCGAATCTAGTATACAGCGCACCATGCCGGAAGTTAGGATCTAGCGCTAGTTCGGAGCTTTGCAGGATTAGTGTAAATTGTATTGACACTAATCCTGCAAAGCCCATTGAGACTAATTGTAAACAATGGTGTGCCTCATTTTAACACCTGCTTTGAGCAGATATAAAAAGTGCCCAAAAAATGACGCAAAGGAATATCTTAGATTATTTTGTGCCATTTTTTCAGCGTCCCTAACTGGGGAATGCCCATTTTGTATACATAAGGCCTGGTGCAGGCATATTGCAGCGTAAAGGGCTACAAAGTGGTGCAATGCATGCATTGCGCCACTTTGCATATTTGGCACAGCACTTATGGCCTCGTTGGGCCACATTAGTATGAAAACATTACTTTAATGGAGCACAAGGAGGCGCTTGGTGCTCTTAAATCTGTATCTATGAGGGTAGTGTGGAATAATGTCATGCGTAGTTAAATTATGTGGCATAGAATAGTGTTGAATGGTGTGGAATTGAGAGCCATTGACTAAGATTGTGTAGCATGGAGTGCAATTGTGTCACCTGGAGCACAATTGTGGAATGAGAAGTGCAAGTGTATGATGTGCTTTGCCACTGGGTGGAGTGCATTATATGACATGGTGTAGAAGTATTCAATGTGGAATTATGTTGTATAGAATGGAGTAGAATTTTGTGACATGGGATTGTGAGGGATGGAGTAGAATTATTTGTTGACGAGTGGAATTTTGTGGTGAGGAGTGCAATTGTGTGCATTTGAATTATGTTGTGTTGACTAGAATTTTGTGGGATGGGGTGAAATTAGGTGGAATGGCATGCAATTCTGTAGTATGAATGAGATTTATATGGCATGGTGTGGAACTGTGTCCCAGCAACTGTGTTGCACTACGTAGAGTGAAATTATGTGGTGTGCAGTTGAGTGGAAATATGTGGCGTGGAGTCAAATTACATGTCGTGGAGTGGAAATGTGTAGATTGGAATTACGTGTAGTGGAGATGAACTATGTGGCCTGGAGTAAAATTATATGACATAGAATTGTGGTGCGTGGCATTGAATTTGGTGAAGTTGAATTGTTTGTGTGGAATGCAACTGTGTGGATATGAATTATGTGGCATGGATTGGTATTATGTGTCAATGGGTTGTAATTAGGAGTTACAGCATTTTAATAAGTGGTGTGGCTTTGAATTATGTGGGACAGATGGAATTATTGGTGTGTTTTGATTTTGAGAGCCATGGGCAAGGAATTGTGAAGCAGGCAATTGTGTTGTTTTGAGTGGAGTGGAATGATGTGTAGTGGAGTGGAGAAGAATTATATGTAGCGTAATGGAATTATGTGGTACCGAGTGGAACTATGCAGTACAATGGAATTATGTGGTGCAGATTGAAATTGTATGGAGTGTGGGGAATTTATATTTAGTGAAGTGAAATAATGTAGCATCGTGTATCCTGGAATTGTGAGGCATGGTTTGGAATTGTGTGGTGTGAAAGTGTGGAGTAGAGTGCAACTGTGGGAAGTGAAGTTCAAATGTATGGAGTAGATTTATGCGAGGCTGAATGACATGATATATAATTTTATGGTGTGGCATGGAATTTTCTGATGTAGAATTGTGTGATGTCTGGTGGAATTGTGCTGGATTGACTGGAATGGAATTATATGGAATGCACTTATATGCATTGGAGTATAGTGTAATTATGAGGAACAGAGTGGAATTCTGTAAAATGAGTAAAAAATACCTGGTGTGGAATTATTTGGCATGGCATGTAATTATGTGGTGTGGCTTGTGCTGAAATTATGTGGCATTGAAATCTGGTGTGGAATTGCATTGCCTAGAATTGTGTTGAGTTATGTGGGGTGGAATTATGCATTGTGGAGTGTGATGATGTGGCACAAGTTTGTGTGGCATGGAATTGTGTGGCACAGAGTGGCTTTATGTGGCAGAGACTTGACTGAAATTATGTGGAGTGAAATTATGCCACAAGTAGTTGAATTATGTGGTGTGGAATCATGTGGAGTGGGACTAAATTATGTGGTGCAGAATTATTTTCAGTGGAGTGGACTTTTGTGGAGGGGGTGGAACTGTGGGATGTGGAATTGTGTGGTACGAGTAGAATTGTGTGGCATGGACTTAATTATGTAACGTGGAAAGTAAATATGTTCCATATAGGTCTATCATGTGGAGAAGAGTGGAATTATCTGACATGGTGTGGAATTATGTGGCATGAAATTGTGGCAAGGTGGCAAAGAATAACTGTGTGCCCTGTAACTGTGTGATGTGGAGTGGAATGATGTGGCACAGATAGAAATTCCGAGGAGTGGAGTTATGTGTACTGGAGGGGAACTTTGCAGCATTGAGAGGTGTGGAATTGTGCCACACATAGTAGGACTATGTTCTGTGGAACTGCATGACATGGTGTGAAATTGTGTTGTGCTGAGCTATGTTATGCGGAGTCAGCTTGTTTTATACAGCATGGAGGGAATTATGTGGTGTAGCATAGAGTGGAATTACGAGGAGTGGAATTATATGGCATGGAGTGCAGTGAATTATGTGAATTAGTGAATTGTGTGGAATTATGTGGCATAGAATGACATTATGTCTTGTACAGTGGGCTGAAATTATGTGGCATGGCTTGGATTTCTATCACAAATTTGTGTGGTATTAGGTTGAGTGAAATTAAGTGGGCTGGAGTGGAATTGTGTGGCATAAAGTGTAGTGAATTATGTGGCATGGAGTGGCATTATGTATTGCAGGATGGACTGAAATGGTGAGATGTTGTGTGGATTTCTGGTGTGAAATTGCATGGCATTGAGCTGTGTGGCATTATGTGGAGTGGAATTAAGTGGCTTGGAGTGGAATCATGTGGCCTGGAATAGAACGGAAATATGGAGTGGAATTAAGAGGCGAGGACTGTAATTATGTGGCATAAAATTGTGTTGCGTGTGGTAGAATTGTGTGGCGGAGATGGAATTGTGAGAATTGGGAATGTGTGGTGTGGAGTGCAAAGGTGTGACCTCAACTGGAATTGTGTAATGTTGAGAGCAACTTTTTGATGTGGAGTGGCATTGTGTGAAGTGGAAGTATTTGACATGGTGTTAAATTATGTGGTGTGGCATAGAATTAGGTGTCCTGTGAGGGAGTAGAACTATGTGGCGTGGAATTATGAACATGGCACTCAATTGTGTGCCATGGAGTGGAAAACGGCATGGAATTGTTGCATGGCATGGAATTGTGTGGCATGAAGTTGAATTGTGAGATGTGAAATTGTGTGGCATGGAGTGCAGTTGGTTAGTGATGTATTGTGTGGTATGGATTCGATTATGTGGCATGGTGTGGAAGTAGTTGGCATGGCACAGAACAATGTGGTGAGCAGCTGAGTTATGAGGTGTGTAGTGGAATCATGTGCTGGAATTGAGTGGTGTGGCCTGGAATTGTGTGTCTTGGAGTAGAGAGGAATGATGTGATGTGGAGTGAAATTATGTGGCGCTGAGTGAGATGATGTGGCAGAGAGTAGAATTATGTGTCTTGGAGTTGTTTTGCGCAATGGAGTGGAGTGGAATTTTGCACCTCAGATTTACATGCCATGGAATAGAATTATGCGGCATGGCCTGTAATTAAATGTTGTGTTTTGGAGTTGAGTGGGCAGGAATTGTGTGCAATTGTGAGATGTGGAATTGCATGGTGTGTAGTGTATTTGTGTGACTAGAAGTGCAATTGTGTAGAATGGAATGATGTGGCGTGAAGTGGATTGAATTATGTGAGAAGATGTGGCATTATGTTGTGTAGTTTTGAGAGGAATTATATGGGGTGGTCTTGGATGGAATTATGTGGTGTGGAGGAAAATAATGTGGTATTGAATTGTGCTGTAGGCAATTGTGCTGGGATGAGGGTGATACAGTTGTTTGGCATGAATCAGAGTAGAATTATGTGGAGTTGAATTGTGTGTCATGGAGTGTAGTAGAACTATGCAACATGGAGTGAAACTGTGGCATGTGGGGTGGAAGAAATAACACGTGTAGGGGGCGTGCAGAAGGGAAAAGAAGCAACACGGATGGGCGGGTAGGAGGAAAAGGAACAAATGGATGGGGCTATGGGAGATGGTCTGAAATCACAAACACTCATCCGGAGTGCGTGATCCCAAAAAACATAGCTCCAGAAACAGGAGCAGTGAAAAAACATAAGTGCTTGGTCAGTGATCCGGGGGGATGGGAGAGGGTGGCAGAGGCAAAGGCGAGATTACAGCATGGCACATGCATGCTATAATGAACAGTAACAGTGAGAATGAGAGCGACACTGAAGCTAACCAATGGTAAGCTATCATATATTGGTGAAATAATGTTGCTAGGCATGGAATTGTATAGCATGGAATTGTCAGACATGAAATTGCATGGCATTATATGGTATGACGTGGGATTCTGTGGTTTGGAGGGCAATTGTGTGGAGTCGAATTAGGTGACATTCCATGGAATTATGTAGTGGAAGTATTTTTCATAGAGTGTAATTATGAAGTGGGTGTGGAGCTGTGTGGTGTAGCGTGGAATTCTGTGGAGTACAATTGTGTTGCGTTGAGTGGAGTCAGTGCTTTAAATGGGCTGGTACTCTCCGGTACTGAGTACCGGCACTTTTTTATTTTGAGAGGGAGAGTACCGGCTTATCTCAAGAAAAACGTAATACTTTTAATTGGAGAGTACCGGCACTTCTCGGAAACAAGCAGGTACTCTATTACAGAGTACCTGCACTTCTATTTTTCCATTTAAAGCAATGAGTGGAGTGGAAGTATGTTGCATGTGGTGGAGTGGAAATATGTGACAAGGAGAGGAATTATGTAGTGTGGAGTGGAATTATGAGCTCTAGAATTATGTGGCGTGAAGTCAAATTGTGAGACATGAAATTGTGTGGCGTGGAGAGGAGTTCTGTGGCATAGAGTGCAAATGTGTGACGTGGAGTGCAATTGTTTGAGGTGGAGTGAAAGTATGTGGAAATGAATTATATAGATTGGAGTTAAGCTATGGGGTGCGATGGAATTATGTGGCATGTGGTGTGAATGTGTACTATGTAATTATGTTGCATTGAAAGGAGTGGAGTTTTGTTATAGAGTGGAATTATGTGGTATGTAGTGGTATTATGTGACAGAATGGAATTATGTAACAGAGATGGAATTATGTGGCGCTGAGTGGAATTATGGTTAATGGAGAGGGATTGAGTGGCATTCAGTGGACTGGATGTGAATAGTGCAATTATGTACCATGTAAAGGAATTATTTGGCATGGCTTGGAATTGTGCACCGTGCAATTGTGTGGCGTGGGGTGAAATTGTGCGGTGTAGAATGAAGTGGAGTGCAGTTGTGTGATTTGGAGTGCAATTGTATGGTTTAGAACTATGTTGCATGGTGTGAAATAGAATTATGTGGCATGAAGTAGAAATAAATGGCATGGAATTGTGCAGTGTGGCATGGGACTGCAGCATGGGGTGCACTGGAATCATGTGGCATGGTGTGGGATTCTGTGGTAGGGTGAGGACTTACATTAAATGGAAGTATCTGCTGCGGAATTCTGTTGTGGATCTGTGTGGCACGGAATTGTGCCATATGAAATTGTGTGGTGTTTCGTCTTGTGTAATTATGTGGTATGAAGCGAAAATGTGTGGCATGTAATTGTGGGACACTGAAGGGAGAGGAATGGAATTATGTGATGTGGACTGGATTGGGACTATGCGAAGTCGAACTTCTAGACAGATTGAAGAAAAGTGTTGCTGCACCCAGTGCAGAGCCACTTTTCTTGCGCCCCTTAGTGCTCCCCTAACGCCACTATGTGTGCACCGAATCTAGTATACAGCGCACCATGCCGGAAGTTAGGATCTAGCGCAAGTTCGGAGCTTTGCAGGATTAGTGTAAATTGTATTGACACTAATCCTGCAAAGCCCATTGAGACTAATTGTAAACAATGGTGTGCCTCATTTTAACACCTGCTCTGAGCAGATATAAAAAGTGCCCAAAAAATGACGCAAAGAAATATCTTAGATTATTTTGCGTCATTTTTTCAGCGTCCCTAACTGGGGAATGCCCATTTTGTATACACAAGGCCTGGTGCAGGCATATTGCAGCGTAAAGGGCTACAAAGTGGTGCAATGCATGTATTGCGCCACTTTGTATATTTGGCACAGCGCTTATGGCCTCGTTGAGCCACATTAGTATGAAAACATTACTTTAATGGAGCACAAGGAGTCGCTCGGTGCTCTTAAATCTGTATCTATGAGGGTAGTGTGGAATAATGTCATGCGTAGTTACATTATGTGGCATAGAATAGTGTTGAATGGTGTGGAATTGAGTGCCATTGACTGAGATTGTGTAGCATGGAATGCAATTGTGTCACCTGGAGCACAATTGTGGAATGAGAAGTGCAATTGTATGATGTGCATTGCCACTGGGTGGAGTGCATTATATGACATGGTGTAGAAGTATTCAATGTGGAATTATGTTGTATAGAATGGAGTAGAATTGTGTGGCATGGGATTGTGAGGGATGGAGTAGAATTATTTGTTGACGAGTGGAATTTTGTGGTGAGGAGTGCAATTGTGTGCATTTGAATTATGTTGTGTTGACTAGAATTTTGTGGGATGGGGTGAAATTAGGTGGCATGGCATGCAATTCTGTAGTATGAAGGGGATTTATATGGCATGGTGTGGAACTGTGTCCCAGCAACTGTGTTGCACTACGTAGAGTGAAATTATGTGGTGTGCAGTTGAGTGCAAATATGTGGCGTGGAGTCAAATTACATGTCGTGGAGTGGAAATGTGTAGATTGCAATTACGTGTAGTGGAGATGAACTATGTGGCCTGGAGTAAAATTATATGACATAGAATTGTGGTGCGTGGCATTGAATTTGGTGAAGTTGAATTGCTTGTGTGGAATGCAACTGTGTGGATATGAATTATGTGGCATGGATTGGCATTATGTGCCAATGGGTTGTAATTAGGAGTTATGGCATTTTACTAAGTGGTGTGGCTTGGAATTATGTGGGATAGATGAAATTATTGGTGTGTTATGAATTTAAAAGCCATGGGCAAGGAATTGTGAAGCAGGCAATTGTGTTGTTTTGAGTGGAGTGGAATGATGTGTAGTGGAGTGGAGTAGAATTATATGTAGCATAATGGAATTATGTGGTACCGAGTGGAACTATGTGGTACAGTGGAATTATGTGGTGCAGATTGAAATTGTATGGAGTGTGGGGAATTTATATTTAGTGAAGTGAAATAATGTAGCATCGTGTATCCTGGAATTGTGAGGCATGGTTTGTAATTGTGTGGTGTGAAAGTTTGGAGTAGAGTGCAACTGTTTGAAGTGAAGTTCAAATGTATGGAGTAGATTTATGCGAGGCTGAATGACATGATATATAATTTTATGGTGTGGCATGGAATTTTGTGATGTAGAATTGTGTGATGTCTGGTTTGACTGGAATGGAATTATATGGAGTGCACTTATATGCATTGGAGTATAGTGTAATTATGAGGAACAGAGTGGAATTCTGTAAAATGAGTAAAAAATACCTGGTGTGGAATTATTTGGCATGGCATGTAATTATGTGGTGTGGCTTGTGCTGAAATTATGTGGCATTGAAATCTGGTGTGGAATTGCATTGCCTAGAATTGTGTTGAGTTACGTGGGGTGGAATTATGAATTGTGGAGTGTGATGATGTGGCACAAGTTTGTGTGGCATGGAATTGTGTTCCACAGAGTGGCTTTATGTGGCAGAGACTTGACTGAAATTATGTGGAGTGAAATTATGTCACAAGTAGTTTAATTATGTGGTGTGGAATCATGTGGAGTGGGACTAAATTATGTGGTGTGGAATTATTTTCTGTGGAGTGGACTTTTGTGGAGGGGTGGAACTGTGGGATGTGGAATTGTGTGGTACGAGTAGAATTGTGTGGCATGGACTTAATTGTGTAACGTGGAAAGTAAATATGTTCCATATAGGTCTATCATGTGGAGAAGAGTGGAATTATCTGACATGGTGTGGAATTATGTGGCATGAAATTGTGGCAAGGTGGCAAAGAATAACTGTGTGCCCTGTAACTGTGTGATGTGGAGTGGAATGATGTGGCACAGATAGAAATTCCGAGGAGTGGAGTTATGTGTACTGGAGGGGAACTTTGCAGCATTGAGAGGTGTAGAATTGTGCCACACAGAGTAGGACTATGTTCTGTGGAACTGCATGACATGGTGTGAAATTGTGTTGTGCTGAGCTATGTTATGCGGAGTCAGCTTGTTTTATACAGCATGGAGGGAATTATGTGGTGTGGCATAGAGTGGAATTACGAGGAGTGGAATTATATGGCATGGAGTGCAGTGAATTATGTGAATTAGTGAATTGTGTGGAATTATGTGGCATAGAATGACATTATGTCTTGTACAATGGGCTGAAATTATGTGGCATGGCTTGGATTTCTAGCACAAATTTGTGTGGTATTAGGTTGAGTGAAATTAAGTGGGCTGGAGTGGAATTGTGTGGCATAAAGTGTAGTGAATTATGTGGCATGGAGTGGCATTATGTATTGCAGGATGGACTGAAATGGTGAGGTGTTGTGTGGATTTCTGGTGTGAAATTGCATGGCATTGAGCTGTGTGGAATAATGTGGAGTGGAATTAAGTGGCTTGGAGTGGAATCATGTGGCCTGGAATAGAACGGAAATATGGAGTGGAATTAAGAGGCTAGGACTGTAATTATGTGGCATAGAATTGTGTTGCGTGTGGTAGAATTGTGTGGCGGGATGGAATTGTTAGAATTGGGAATGTGTGGTGTGGAGTGCAAATGTGTGACCTCAACTGGAATTGTGTAATGTTGAGAGCAACTTTTTGATGTGGAGTGGCATTGTGTGAAGTGGAAGTATTTGACATGGTGTTAAATTATGTGGTGTGGCATGGAATTATGTGTCCTGTGAGGGAGTAGAACTATGTGGCGTGGAATTATGAACATGGCACTCAATTGTGTGCCATGGAGTGGAAAACGGCATGGAATTGTAGCATGGCATGGAATTGTGTGGCATGAAGTTGAATTGTGAGATGTGAAATTGTGTGGCATGGAGTGCAGTTGGGTAGTGATGTATTGTGTGGTATGGAGTCGATTATGTGGCATGGTGTGGAAGTAGTTGGCATGGCACAGAACAATGTGGTGAGCAGCTGAGTTATGAGGTGTGTAGTGGAATCATGTGCTGGAATTGAGTGGTGTGGCCTGGAATTGTGTGTCTTGGAGTAGAGAGGAATGATGTGATGTGGAGTGAAATTATGTGGCGCTGAGTGAGATGATGTGGCACAGAGTAGAATTATGTGTCTTGGTGTTGTTTTGCGCAATGGAGTGGAGTGGAATTTTGCACCTCAGATTTACATGCCATGGAATAGAATTATGCGGCATGGCCTGTAATTAGATGTTGTGTTTTGGAGTTGTGTGGGCAGGAATTGTGTGCAATTGTGAGATGTGGAATTGCATGGTGTGTAGTGTATTTGTGTGACTAGGAGTGCAATTGTGTAGAATGGAATGATGTGGCGAGAAGTGGATTGAATTATGTGAGAAGCTGTGGCATTATGTTGTTTAGTTTTGAGAGGAATTATGTGGGGTGGTCTTGGATGGAACTATGTGGTGTGGAGGAAAATAATGTGGTATTGAATTGTGCTGTAGGAAATTGTGCTGGGATGAGGGTGATACAGTTGTTTGGCATGAATCAGAGTAGAATTATGTGGAGTTGAATTGTGTGTCATGGAGTGTAGTAGAACTATGCAACATGGAGTGAAACTCTGGCATGTGGGGTGGAAGAAATAACACGTGTAGGGGGCGTGCAGAAGGGAAAAGAAGCAACACGGATGGGCGGGTAGGAGGAAAAGGAACAAATGGATGGGGCTATGTGAGACGGTCTGAAATCATAAACACTCATCCGGAGTGCGTGAACCCAAAAAACATAGCTCCAGAAACAGGAGCAGTGGAAAAACATAAGTGCTTGGTCGGTGATCCGGGGGGTTGGGAGGGGGTGGCGGAGGCAAAGGCGAGATTACGGCATGGCACATGCATGCTATAATGAACAGTAACAATGAGAATGAGAGCGACACTGAAGCTAACCAATGGTAAGCTATCATATATTGGTGAAATAATGTTGCTAGGCATGGAATTGTATGGCATGGAATTGTCAGACATGAAATTGCATGGCATTATATGGTATGACGTGGGATTCTGTGGTTTGGAGGGCAATTGTGTGGAGTCGAATTAGGTGACATTCCATGGAATTATGTAGTGGAAGTATGTTCCATAGAGTGTAATTATGAAGTGGGTGTGGAGCTGTGTGGCGTAGCGTGGAATTCTGTGGAGTACAATCGTGTTGCGTTGAGTGGAGTGGAAGTATGTTGCATGTGGTGGAGTGGAAATATGTGACAAGGAGAGGAATTATGTAGTGTGGAGTGGAATTATGAGCTCTAGAATTGTGTGGCGTGAAGTCAAATTGTGAGACATGAAATTGTGTGGCGTGGAGAGGAGTTCTGTGGCATAGAGTGCAAATGTGTGACGTGGAGTGCAATTGTATGACGTGGAGTGAAAGTATGTGGAAATGAATTATATAGATTGGATTTAAGCTGTGGGGTGCGATGGAATTATGTGGCATGTGGTGTGAATGTGTACTATGTAATTATGTTGCATTGAAAGGAGTGGAGTTTTGTTATAGAGTGGAATTATGTGGTATGTAGTGGAATTATGTGACAGAATGGAATTATGTAACAGAGATGGAATTATGTGGCGCTGAGTGGAATTATGGTTAATGGAGAGGGATTGAGTGGCATTCAGTGGACTGGATGTGAATAGTGTGCAATTATGTACCATGTAAAGAAATTATTTGGCATGGCTTGGAATTGTGCACCGTGCAATTGTGTGGTGTGGAGTGCAATTGTGCGGTGTAGAATGAAGTGGAGTGCAGTTGTGTGATTTGGAGTGCAATTGTATAGTTTAGAACTATGTTGCATGGTGTGAAATAGAATTATGTGGCATGAAGTAGAAATAAATGGCATGGAATTGTGCAGTGTGGCATGGGACTGCAGCATGGAGTGCATTGGAATTATGTGGCATGGTGTGGGATTCTGTGGTAGGGTGAGGACTTACATTAAATGGAAGTATCTGCTGCGGAATTCTGTTGTGGATCTGTGTGGCACGGAATTGTGCCATATGAAATTGTGTGGTGTTTCGTCTTGTGTAATTATGTGGTATGAAGCGAAAATGTGTGGCATGTAATTGTGGGACACTGAAGGGAGAGGAATGGAATTATGTGATGTGGACTGGATTGGGACTATGCGAAGTCGAACTTCTAGACAGATTGAAGAAAAGTGTTGCTGCACCCAATGCAGAGCCACTTTTCTTGCGCCCCTTAGTGCTCCCCTAACGCCACTATGTGTGCACCGAATCTAGTATACAGCGCACCATGCCGGAAGTTAGGATCTAGCGCAAGTTCGGAGCTTTGCAGGATTAGTGTAAATTGTATTGACACTAATCCTGCAAAGCCCATTGAGACTAATTGTAAACAATGGTGTGCCTCATTTTAAGACCTGCTCTGAGCAGATATAAAAAGTGCCCAAAAAATGACGCAAAGAAATATCTTAGATTATTTTGTGTCATTTTTTCAGCGTCCCTAACTGGGGAATGCCCATTTTGTATACATAAGGCCTGGTGCAGGCATATTGCAGCGTAAAGGGCTACAAAGTGGTGCAATGCATGCATTGCGCCACTTTGTATATTTGGCACAGCACTTATGGCCTCGTTGGGCCACATTAGTATGAAAACATTACTTTAATGGAGCACAAGGAGTCGCTCGGTGCTCTTAAATCTGTATCTATGAGGGTAGTGTGGAATAATGTCATGCGTAGTTACATTATGTGGCATAGAATAGTGTTGAATGGTGTGGAATTGAGTGCCATTGACTGAGATTGTGTAGCATGGAATGCAATTGTGTCACCTGGAGCACAATTGTGGAATGAGAAGTGCAATTGTATGATGTGCATTGCCACTGGGTGGAGTGCATTATATGACATGGTGTAGAAGTATTCAATGTGGAATTATGTTGTATAGAATGGAGTAGAATTGTGAGGCATGGGATTGTGAGGGATGGAGTAGAATTATTTGTTGACGAGTGGAATTTTGTGGTGAGGAGTGCAATTGTGTGCATTTGAATTATGTTGTGTTGACTAGAATTTTGTGGGATGGGGTGAAATTAGGTGGCATGGCATGCAATTCTGTAGTATGAAGGGGATTTATATGGCATGGTGTGGAACTGTGTCCCAGCAACTGTGTTGCACTACGTAGAGTGAAATTATGTGGTGTGCAGTTGAGTGCAAATATGTGGCGTGGAGTCAAATTACATGTCGTGGAGTGGAAATGTGTAGATTGCAATTACGTGTAGTGGAGATGAACTATGTGGCCTGGAGTAAAATTATATGACATAGAATTGTGGTGCGTGGCATTGAATTTGGTGAAGTTGAATTGCTTGTGTGGAATGCAACTGTGTGGATATGAATTATGTGGCATGGATTGGCATTATGTGCCAATGGGTTGTAATTAGGAGTTACGGCATTTTACTAAGTGGTGTGGCTTGGAATTATGTGGGATAGATGAAATTATTGGTGTGTTATGAATTTGAGAGCCATGGGCAAGGAATTGTGAAGCAGGCAATTGTGTTGTTTTGAGTGGAGTGGAATGATGTGTAGTGGAGTGGAGTAGAATTATATGTAGCATAATGGAATTATGTGGTACCGAGTGGAACTATGTGGTACAGTGGAATTATGTGGTGCAGATTGAAATTGTATGGAGTGTGGGGAATTTATATTTAGTGAAGTGAAATAATGTAGCATCGTGTATCCTGGAATTGTGAGGCATGGTTTGTAATTGTGTGGTGTGAAAGTGTGGAGTAGAGTGCAACTGTGGGAAGTGAAGTTCAAATGTATGGAGTAGATTTATGCGAGGCTGAATGACATGATATATAATTTTATGGTGTGGCATGGAATTTTGTGATGTAGAATTGTGTGATGTCTGGTGGAATTGTGCTGGATTGACTGGAATGGAATTATATGGAGTGCACTTATATGCATTGGAGTATAGTGTAATTATGAGGAACAGAGTGGAATTCTGTAAAATGAGTAAAAAATACCTGGTGTGGAATTATTTGGCATGGCATGTAATTATGTGGTGTGGCTTGTGCTGAAATTATGTGGCATTGAAATCTGGTGTGGAATTGCATTGCCTAGAATTGTGTTGAGTTATGTGGGGTGGAATTATGCATTGTGGAGTGTGATGATGTGGCACAAGTTTGTGTGGCATGGAATTGTGTTCCACAGAGTGGCTTTATGTGGCAGAGACTTGACTGAAATTATGTGGAGTGAAATTATGTCACAAGTAGTTGAATTATGTGGTGTGGAATCATGTGGAGTGGGACTAAATTATGTGGTGTGGAATTATTTTCTGTGGAGTGGACTTTTGTGGAGGGGGTGGAACTGTGGGATGTGGAATTGTGTGGTACGAGTAGAATTGTGTGGCATGGACTTAATTGTGTAACGTGGAAAGTAAATATGTTCCATATAGGTCTATCATGTGGAGAAGAGTGGAATTATCTGACATGGTGTGGAATTATGTGGCATGAAATTGTGGCAAGGTGGCAAATAATAACTGTGTGCCCTGTAACTGTGTGATGTGGAGTGGAATTATGTGGCACAGATAGAAATTCCGAGGAGTGGAGTTATGTGTACTGGAGGGGAACTTTGCAGCATTGAGAGGTGTAGAATTGTGCCACACAGAGTAGGACTATGTTCTGTGGAACTGCATGACATGGTGTGAAATTGTGTTGTGCTGAGCTATGTTATGCGGAGTCAGCTTGTTTTATACAGCATGGAGGGAATTATGTGGTGTGGCATAGAGTGGAATTACGAGGAGTGGAATTATATGGCATGGAGTGCAGTGAATTATGTGAATTAGTGAATTGTGTGGAATTATGTGGCATAGAATGACATTATGTCTTGTACAGTGGGCTGAAATTATGTGGCATGGCTGGGATTTCTAGCACAAATTTGAGTGGTATTAGGTTGAGTGAAATTAAGTGGGCTGGAGTGGAATTGTGTGGCATAAAGTGTAGTGAATTATGTGGCATGGAGTGGCATTATGTATTGCAGGATGGACTGAAATGGTGAGGTGTTGTGTGGATTTCTGGTGTGAAATTGCATGGCATTGAGCTGTGTGGAATTATGTGGAGTGGAATTAAGTGGATTGGAGTGGAATCATGTGGCCTGGAATAGAACGGAAATATGGAGCGGAATTAAGAGGCGAGGACTGTAATTATGTGGCATAGAATGGTGTTGCGTGTGGTAGAATTGTGTGGCGGGATGGAATTGTTAGAATTGGGAATGTGTGGTGTGGAGTGCAAAGGTGTGACCTCAACTGGAATTGTGTAATGTTGAGAGCAACTTTTTGATGTGGAGTGGCATTGTGTGAAGTGGAAGTATTTGACATGGTGTTAATTCCATGCCACACCACATAATTTATGTGTCCTGTGAGGGAGTAGAACTATGTGGCGTGGAATTATGAACATGGCACTCAATTGTGTGCCATGGAGTGGAAAATGGCATGGAATTGTAGCATGGCATGGAATTGTGTGGCATGAAGTTGAATTGTGAGATGTGAAATTGTGTGGCATGGAGTGCAGTTGGGTAGTGATGTATTGTGTGGTATGGAGTCGATTATGTGGCATGGTGTGGAAGTAGTTGGCATGGCACAGAACAATGTGGTGAGCAGCTAAGTTATGAGGTGTGTAGTGGAATCATGTGCTGGAATTGAGTGGTGTGTCCTGGAATTGTGTGTCTTGGAGTAGAGAGGAATGATGTGATGTGGAGTGAAATTATGTGGCGCTGAGTGAGATGATGTGGCAGAGAGTAGAATTATGTGTCTTGGAGTTGTTTTGCGCAATGGAGTGGAGTGGAATTTTGCACCTCAGATTTACATGCCATGGAATAGAATTATGCGGCATGGCCTGTAATTAGATGTTGTGTTTTGGAGTTGTGTGGGCAGGAATTGTGTGCAATTGTGAGATGTGGAATTGCATGGTGTGTAGTGTATTTGTGTGACTAGGAGTGCAATTGTGTAGAATGGAATGATGTGGCGAGAAGTGGATTGAATTATGTGAGAAGCTGTGGCATTATGTTGTTTAGTTTTGAGAGGAATTATGTGGGGTGGTCTTGGATGGAATTATGTGGTGTGGAGGAAAATAATGTGGTATTGAATTGTGCTGTAGGAAATTGTGCTGGGATGAGGGTGATACAGTTGTTTGGCATGAATCAGAGTAGAATTATGTGGAGTTGAATTGTGTGTCATGGAGTGTAGTAGAACTATGCGACATGGAGTGAAACTGTGGCATGTGGGGTGGAAGAAATAACACGTGAAGGGGGCATGCAGAAGGGAAAAGAAGCAACACGGATGGGCGGGCAGGAGGAAAAGGAACAAATGGATGGGGCTATGGGAGACCGTCTGAAATCATAAACACTCATCCGGAGTGCGTGAACCCAAAAAACATAGCTCCAGAAACAGGAGCAGTGAAAAAACATAAGTGCTTGGTCAGTGATCCGGGGGGTTGGGAGGGGGTGGCGGAGGCAAAGGCGAGATTACGGCATGGCACATGCATGCTATAATGAACAGTAACAATGAGAATGAGAGCGACACTGAAGCTAACCAATGGTAAGCTATCATATATTGGTGAAATAATGTTGCTAGGCATGGAATTGTATGGCTTGGAATTGTCAGACATGAAATTGCATGGCATTATATGGTATGACGTGGGATTCTGTGGTTTGGAGGGCAATTGTGTGGAGTCGAATTAGGTGACATTCCATGGAATTATGTAGTGGAAGTATGTTCCATAGAGTGTAATTATGAAGTGGGTGTGGAGCTGTGTGGCATAGCGTGGAATTCTGTGGAGTACAATCGTGTTGCGTTGAGTGGAGTGGAAGTATGTTGCATGTGGTGGAGTGGAAATATGTGACAAGGAGAGGAATTATGTAGTGTGGAGTGGAATTATGAGCTCTAGAATTGTGTGGCGTGAAGTCAAATTGTGAGACATGAAATTGTGTGGCGTGGAGAGGAGTTCTGTGGCATAGAGTGCAAATGTGTGACGTGGAGTGCAATTGTATGACGTGGAGTGAAAGTATGTGGAAATTAATTATATAGATTGGATTTAAGCTGTGGGGTGCGATGGAATTATGTGGCATGTGGTGTGAATGTGTACTATGTAATTATGTTGCATTGAAAGGAGTGGAGTTTTGTTATAGAGTGGAATTATGTGGTATGTAGTGGAATTATGTGACAGAATGGAATTATGTAACAGAGATGGAATTATGTGGCACTGAGTGGAATTATGGTTAATGGAGAGGGATTGAGTGGCTTTCAGTGGACTGGATGTGAATAGTGTGCAATTATGTACCATGTAAAGAAATTATTTGGCATGGCTTGGAATTGTGCACCGTGCAATTGTGTGGTGTGGAGTGCAATTGTGCGGTGTAGAATGAAGTGGAGTGCAGTTGTGTGATTTGGAGTGCAATTGTATAGTTTAGAACTATGTTGCATGGTGTGAAATAGAATTATGTGGCATGAAGTAGAAATAAATGGCATGGAATTGTGCAGTGTGGCATGGGACTGCAGCATGGGGTGCATTGGAATTATGTGGCATGGTGTGGGATTCTGTGGTAGGGTGAGGACTTACATTAAATGGAAGTATCTGCTGTGGAATTCTGTTGTGGATCTGTGTGGCACGGAATTGCGCCATATGAAATTGTGTGGTGTTTTGTCTATGGTAATTATGTGGTATGAAGCAAAAATGTGTGGCATGTAATTGTGGGACACTGAAGGGAGAGGAATGGAATTATGTGATGTGGACTGGATTGGGACTATGCGAAGTAGAACTTCTAGACAGATTGAAGAAAAGTGTTGCTGCACACAGTGCAGAGCCACTTTTCTTGCGCCCCTTAGTGCTCCCCTAACGCCACTATGTGTGCACCGAATCTAGTATACAGCGCACCATGCCGGAAGTTAGGATCTAGCGCAAGTTCGGAGCTTTGCAGGATTAGTGTAAATTGTATTGACACTAATCCTGCAAAGCCAATTGAGACTAATTGTAAACAATGGTGTGCCTCATTTTAAGACCTGCTCTGAGCAGATATAAAAAGTGCCCAAAAAACTACGCAAAGAAATATCTTAGATTATTTTGCGTCATTTTTTCAGCGTCCCTAACTGGGGAATGCCCATTTTGTATACATAAGGCCTGGTGCAGGCATATTGCAGCGTAAAGGGCTACAAAGTGGTGCAATGCATGCATTGCGCCACTTTGTATATTTGGCACAGCACTTATGGCCTCGTTGGGCCACATTAGTATGAAAACATTACTTTAATGGAGCACAAGGAGTCGCTCGGTGCTCTTAAATCTGTATCTATGAGGGTAGTGTGGAATAATGTCATGCGTAGTTACATTATGTGGCATAGAATAGTGTTGAATGGTGTGGAATTGAGTGCCATTGACTGAGATTGTGTAGCATGGAATGCAATTGTGTCACTTGGAGCACAATTGTGGAATGAGAAGTGCAATTGTATGATGTGCATTGCCACTGGGTGGAGTGCATTATATGACATGGTGTAGAAGTATTCAATGTGGAATTATGTTGTATAGAATGGAGTAGAATTGTGTGGCATGGGATTGTGAGGGATGGAGTAGAATTATTTGTTGACGAGTGGAATTTTGTGGTGAGGAGTGCAATTGTGTGCATTTGAATTATGTTGTGTTGACTAGAATTTTGTGGGATGGGGTGAAATTAGGTGGCATGGCATGCAATTCTGTAGTATGAAGGGGATTTATATGGCATGGTGTGGAACTGTGTCCCAGCAACTGTGTTGCACTACGTAGAGTGAAATTATGTGGTGTGCAGTTGAGTGCAAATATGTGGCGTGGAGTCAAATTACATGTCGTGGAGTGGAAATGTGTAGATTGCAATTACGTGTAGTGGAGATTAACTATGTGACCTGGAGTAAAATTATATGACATAGAAATGTGGTGCGTGGCATTGAATTTGGTGAAGTTGAATTGCTTGTGTGGAATGCAACTGTGTGGATATGAATTATGTGGCATGGATTGGCATTATGTGGGATAGATGAAATTATTGGTGTGTTATGAATTTGAGAGCCATGGGCAAGGAATTGTGAAGCAGGCAATTGTGTTGTTTTGAGTGGAGTGGAATGATGTGTAGTGGAGTGGAGTAGAATTATATGTAGCATAATGGAATTATGTGGTACCGAGTGGAACTATGTGGTACAGTGGAATTATGTGGTGCAGATTGAAATTGTATGGAGTGTGGGGAATTTATATTTAGTGAAGTGAAATAATGTAGCATCGTGTATCCTGGAATTGTGAGGCATGGTTTGTAATTGTGTGGTGTAAAAGTGTGGAGTAGAGTGCAACTGTGGGAAGTGAAGTTCAAATGTAATGAGTAGATTTATGCGAGGCTGAATGACATGATATATAATTTTATGGTGTGGCATGGAATTTTGTGATGTAGAATTGTGTGATGTCTGGTGGAATTGTGCTGGATTGACTGGAATGGAATTATATGGAGTGCACTTATATGCATTGGAGTATAGTGTAATTATGAGGAACAGAGTGGAATTCTGTAAAATGAGTAAAAAATACCTGGTGTGGAATTATTTGGCATGGCATGTAATTATGTGGTGTGGCTTGTTCTGAAATTATGTGGCATTGAAATCTGGTGTGGAATTGCATTGCCTAGAATTGTGTTGAGTTATGTGGGGTGGAATTATGCATTGTGGAGTGTGATGATGTGGCACAAGTTTGTGTGGCATGGAATTGTGTTCCACAGAGTGGCTTTATGTGGCAGAGACTTGACTGAAATTATGTGGAGTAAAATTATGTCACAAGTAGTTGAATTATGTGGTGTGGAATCATGTGGAGTGGGACTAAATTATGTGGTGTGGAATTATTTTCTGTGGAGTGGACTTTTGTGTAGGGGGTGGAACTGTGGGATGTGGAATTGTGTGGTACGAGTAGAATTGTGTGCCATGGACTTAATTGTGTAACGTGGAAAGTAAATATGTTCCATATAGGTCTATCATGTGGAGAAGAGTGGAATTATCTGACATGGTGTGGAATTATGTGGCATGAAATTGTGGCAAGGTGGCAAAGAATAACTGTGTGCCCTGTAACTGTGTGATGTGGAGTGGAATGATGTGGCACAGATAGAAATTCCGAGGAGTGGAGTTATGTGTACTGGAGGGGAACTTTGCAGCATTGAGAGGTGTAGAATTGTGCCACACAGAGTAGGACTATGTTCTGTGGAACTGCATGACATGGTGTGAAATTGTGTTGTGCTGAGCTATGTTATGCGGAGTTAGCTTGTTTTATACAGCATGGGGGCAATTATGTGGTGTGGAATAGAGTGGAATTACGAGGAGTGGAATTATATGGCATGGAGTGCAGTGAATTATGTGAATTAGTGAATTGTGTGGAATTATGTGGCATAGAATGACATTATGTCTTGTACAGTGGGCTGAAATTATGTGACATGGCTTGGATTTCTAGCACAAATTTGTGTGGTATTAGGTTGAGTGAAATTAAGTGGGCTGGAGTGGAATTGTGTGGCATAAAGTGTAGTGAATTATGTGGCATGGAGTGGCATTATGTATTGCAGGATGGACTGAAATGGTGAGGTTTTGTGTGGATTTCTGGTGTGAAATTGCATGGCATTGAGCTGTGTGGAATTATGTGGAGTGGAATTAAGTGGCTTGGAGTGGAATCATGTGGCCTGGAATAGAACGGAAATATGGAGTGGAATTAAGAGGCGAGGACTGTAATTATGTGGCATAGAATTGTGTTGCGTGTGGTAGAATTGTGTGGCCAGATGGAATTGTTAGAATTGGGAATGTGTGGTGTGGAGTTCAAAGGTGTAACCTCAACTGGAATTGTGTAAAGTTGAGAGCAACTTTTTGATGTGGAGTGGCATTGTGTGAAGTGGAAGTATTTGACATGGTGTTAAATTATGTGGTGTGGCATGGAATTATGTGTCCTGTGAGGGAGTAGAACTATGTGGCGTGGAATTATGAACATGGCACTCAATTGTGTGCCATGGAGTGAAAAACAGCATGGAATTGTAGCATGGCATGGAATTGTGTGGCATGAAGTTGAATTGTGAGATGTGAAATTGTGTGGCATGGAGTGCAGTTGGGTAGTGATGTATTGGGTGGTATGGAGTCGATTATGTGGCATGGTGTGGAAGTAGTTGGCATGGCACAGAACAATGTGGTGAGCAGCTAAGTTATGAGGTGTGTAGTGGAATCATGTGCTGGAATTGAGTGGTGTGGCCTGGAATTGTGTGTCTTGGAGTAGAGAGGAATGATGTGATGTGGAGTGAAATTATGTGGCGCTGAGTGAGATGATGTGGCAGAGAGTAGAATTATGTGTCTTGGAGTTGTTTTGCGCAATGGAGTGGAGTGGAATTTTGCATCTCAGATTTACATGCCATGGAATAGAATTATGCGGCATGGCCTGGAATTAGATGTTGTGTTTTGGAGTTGTGTGGGCAGGAATTGTGTGCAATTGTGAGATGTGGAATTGCATGGTGTGTAGTGTATTTGTGTGACTAGGAGTGCAATTGTGTAGAATGGAATGATGTGGCGAGAAGTGGATTGAATTATGTGAGAAGCTGTGGCATTATGTTGTTTAGTTTTGAGAGGAATTATGTGGGGTGGTCTTGGATGGAATTATGTGGTGTGGAGGAAAATAATGTGGTATTGAATTGTGCTGTAGGAAATTGTGCTGGGATGAGGGTGATACAGTTGTTTGGCATGAATCAGAGTAGAATTATGTGGAGTTGAATTGTGTGTCATGGAGTGTAGCAGAACTATGCGACATGGAGTGAAACTGTGGCATGTGGGGTGGAAGAAATAACACGTGTAGGGGGCATGCAGAAGGGAAAAGAAGCAACACGGATGGGCGGGCAGGATGAAAAGGAACAAATGGATGGGGCTATGGCAGACGGTCTGAAATCATAAACACTCATTCGGAGTGCGTGAACCCAAAAAACATAGCTCCAGAAACAGGAGCAGTGAAAAAACATAAGTGCTTGGTCAGTGATCCGGGGGGTTGGGAGGGGGTGGCGGAGGCAAAGGCGAGATTACGGCATGGCACATGCATGCTATGATGAACAGTAACAATGAGAATGAGAGAGACACTGAAGCTAACCAATGGTAAGCTATCATATATTGGTGAAATAATGTTGCTAGGCATGGAATTGTATGGCATGGAATTGTCAGACATGAAATTGCATGGAATTATATGGTATGACGTGGGATTCTGTGGTTTGGAGGGCAATTGTGTGGAGTCGAATTAGGTGACATTCCATGGAATTATGTAGTGGAAGTATGTTCCATAGAGTGTAATTATGAAGTGGGTGTAGAGCTGTGTGGCGTAGCGTGGAATTCTGTGGAGTACAATTGTGTTGCATTGAGTGGAGTGGAAGTATGTTGCATGTGGTGGAGTGGAAATATGTGACAAGGAGAGGAATTATGTAGTGTGGAGTGGAATTATGAGCTCTAGAATTGTGTGGCGTGAAGTCAAATTGTGAGACATGAAATTGTGTGGCGTGGAGAGGAGCTCTGTGGCATAGAGTGCAAATGTGTGACGTGGAGTGCAATTGTATGACGTGGAGTGAAAGTATGTGGAAATGAATTATATAGATTGGAGTTAAGCTGTGGGGTGCGATGGGATTATGTGGCATGTGGTGTGAATGTGTACTATGTAATTATGTTGCATTGAAAGGAGTGGAGTTTTGTTATAGAGTGGAATTATGTGGTATGTAGTGGAATTATGTGACAGAATGGAATTATGTAACAGAGATGGAATTATGTGGCGCTGAGTGGAATTATGGTTAATGGAGACGGATTGAGTGGCATTCAGTGGACTGGATGTGAATAGTGTGCAATTATGTACCATGTAAAGGAATTATTTGGCATGGCTTGGAATTGTGCACCGTGCAATTGTGTGGCGTGGAGTGCAATTGTGCGGTGTAGAATGAAGTGGAGTGCAGTTGTGTGATTTGGAGTGCAATTGTATGGTTTAGAACTATGTTGCATGGTGTGAAATAGAATTATGTGGCATGAAGTAGAAATAAATGGCATGGAATTGTGCAGTGTGGCATGGGACTGCAGCATGGGGTGCACTGGAATTATGTGGCATGGTGTGGGATTCTGTGGTAGGGTGAGGACTTACATTAAATGGAAGTATCTGCTGCGGAATTCTGTTGTGGATCTGTGTGGCACGGAATTGCGCCATATGAAATTGTGTGGTGTTTCGTCTTGTGTAATTATATGGTATGAAGTGAAAATGTGTGGCATGTAATTGTGGGACACTGAAGGGAGAGGAATGGAATTATGTGATGTGGACTGGATTGGGACTATGCGAAGTAGAACTTCTAGACAGATTGAAGAAAAGTGTTGCTGCACCCAGTGCAGAGCCACTTTTCTTGCGCCCCTTAGTGCTCCCCTAACGCCACTATGTGTGCACCGAATCTAGTATACAGCGCACCATGCCGGAAGTTATGATCTAGCGCAAGTTCGGAGCTTTGCAGGATTAGTGTAAATTGTATTGACACTAATCCTGCATAGCCCATTGAGACTAATTGTAAACAATGGTGTGCCTCATTTTAACACCTGCTCTGAGCAGATATAAAAAGTGCCCAAAAAATGACGCAAAGAAATATCTTAGATTATTTTGCGTCATTTTTTCAGCGTCCCTAACTGGGGAATGCCCATTTTGTATACATAAGGCCTGGTGCAGGCATATTGCAGCGTAAAGGGCTACAAAGTGGTGCAATGCATGCATTGCGCCACTTTGTATATTTGGCACAGCACTTATGGCCTCGTTGAGCCACATTAGTATGAAAACATTACTTTAATGGAGCACAAGGATTCGCTCGGTGCTCTTAAATCTGTATCTATGAGGGTAGTGTGGAATAATGTCATGCGTAGTTACATTATGTGGCATAGAATAGTGTTGAATGGTGTGGAATTGAGTGCCATTGACTGAGATTGTGTAGCATGGAATGCAATTGTGTCACCTGGAGCACAATTGTGGAATGAGAAGTGCAATTGTATGATGTGCATTGCCACTGGGTGGAGTGCATTATATGACATGGTGTAGAAGTATTCAATGTGGAATTATGTTGTATAAAATGGAGTAGAATTGTGTGGCATGGAATTGTGAGGGATGGAGTAGAATTATTTGTTGACGAGTGGAATTTTGTGGTGATGAGTGCAATTGTGTGCATTTGAATTATGTTATGTTGACTAGAATTTTGTGGGATGGGGTGAAATTAGGTGGCATGGCATGCAATTCTGTAGTATGAAGGGGATTTATATGGCATGGTGTGGAACTGTGTCCCAGCAACTGTGTTGCACTACGTAGAGTGAAATTATGTGGTGTGCAGTTGAGTGCAAATATGTGGCGTGGAGACAAATTACATGTCGTGGAGTGGAAATGTGTAGATTGCAATTACGTGTAGTGGAGATGAACTATGTGGCCTGGAGTAAAATTATATGACATAGAATTGTGGTGCGTGGCATTGAATTTGGTGAAGTTGAATAGCTTGTGTGGAATGCAACTGTGTGGATATGAATTATGTGGCATGGATTGGCATTATGTGCCAATGGGTTGTAATTAGGAGTTATGGCATTTTACTAAGTGGTGTGGCTTGGAATTATGTGGGATAGATGAAATTATTGGTGTGTTATGAATTTGAGAGCCATGGGCAAGGAATTGTGAAGCAGGCAATTGTGTTGTTTTGAGTGGAGTGGAATGATGTGTAGTGGAGTGGAGTAGAATTATATGTAGCATAATGGAATTATGTGGTACCGAGTGGAACTATGTGGTACAGTGGAATTATGTGGTGCAGATTGAAATTGTATGGAGTATGGGGAATTTATATTTAGTGAAGTGAAATAATGTAGCATCGTGTATCCTGGAATTGTGAGGCATGGTTTGTAATTGTGTGGTGTGAAAGTGTGAAGTAGAGTGCAACTGTGGGAAGTGAAGTTCAAATGTATGGAGTAGATTTATGCGAGGCTGAATGACATGATATATAATTTTATGGTGTGGCATGGAATTTTGTGATGTAGAATTGTGTGATGTCTGGTGGAATTGTGCTGGATTGACTGGAATGGAATTATATGGAGTGCACTTATATGCATTGGAGTATAGTGTAATTATGAGGAACAGAGTGGAATTCTGTAAAATGAGTAAAAAATACCTGGTGTGGAATTATTTGGCATGGCATGTAATTATGTGGTGTGGCTTGTGCTGAAATTATGTGGCATTGAAATCTGGTGTGGAATTGCATTGCCTAGAATTGTGTTGAGTTATGTGGGGTGGAATTATGCATTGTGGAGTGTGATGATGTGGCACAAGTTTGTGTGGCATGGAATTGTGTTCCACAGAGTGGCTTTATGTGGCAGAGACTTGACTGAAATTATGTGGTGTGAAATTATGTCACAAGTAGTTGAATTATGTGGTGTGGAATCATGTGGAGTGGGACTAAATTATGTGGTGTGGAATTATTTTCTGTGGAGTGGACTTTTGTGGAGGGGGTGGAACTGTGGGATGTGGAATTGTGTGGTACGAGTAGAATTGTGTGCCATGGACCTAATTGTGTAACGTGGAAAGTAAATATGTTCCATATAGGTCTATCATGTGGAGAAGAGTGGAATTATCTGACATGGTGTGGAATTATGTGGCATGAAATTGTGGCAAGGTGGCAAAGAATAACTGTGTGCCCTGTAACTGTGTGATGTGGAGTGGAATGATGTGGCACAGATAGAAATTCCGAGGAGTGGAGTTTTGTGTACTGGAGGGGAACTTTGCAGCATTGAGAGGTGTAGAATTGTGCCACACAGAGTAGGACTATGTTCTGTGGAACTGCATGACATGGTGTGAAATTGTGTTGTGCTGAGCTATGTTATGCGGAGTCAGCTTGTTTTATACAGCATGGAGGGAATTATGTGGTGTGGCATAGAGTGGAATTACGAGGAGTGGAATTATATGGCATGGAGTGCAGTGAATTATGTGAATTAGTGAATTGTGTGGAATTATGTGGCATAGAATGACATTATGTCTTGTACAGTGGGCTGAAATTATGTGGCATGGCTTGGATTTCTAGCACAAATTTGTGTGGTATTAGGTTGAGTGAAATTAAGTGGGCTGGAGTGGAATTGTGTGGCATAAAGTGTAGTGAATTATGTGGCATGGAGTGGCATTATGTATTGCAGGATGGACTGAAATGGTGAGGTGTTGTATGGATTTCTGGTGTGAAATTGCATGGCATTGAGCTGTGTGGAATTATGTGGAGTGGAATTAAGTGGCTTGGAGTGGAATCATGTGGCCTGGAATAGAACGGAAATATGGAGTGGAATTAAGAGGCGAGGACTGTAATTATGTGGCATAGAATTGTGTTGCATGTGGTAGAATTGTGTGGCGGGATGGAATTGTTAGAATTGGGAATGTGTGGTGTGGAGTGCAAAGGTGTGACCTCAACTGGAATTGTGTAATGTTGAGAGCAACTTTTTGATGTGGAGTGGCATTGTGTGAAGTGGAAGTATTTGACATGGTGTTAAATTATGTGGTGTGGCATGGAATTATGTGTCCAGTGAGGGAGTAGAACTATGTGGCGTGGAATTATGAACATGGCACTCAATTGTGTGCCATGGAGTGGAAAACGGCATGGAATTGTAGCATGGCATGGAATTGTGTGGCATGAAGTTGAATTGTGAGATGTGAAATTGTGTGGCATGGAGTGCAGTTGGGTAGTGATGTATTGTGTGGTATGGAGTCGATTATGTGGCATGGTGTGGAAGTAGTTGGCATGGCACAGAACAATGTGGTGAGCAGCTAAGTTATGAGGTGTGTAGTGGAATCATGTGCTGGAATTGAGTGGTGTGGCCTGGAATTGTGTGTCTTGGAGTAGAGAGGAATGATGTGATGTGGAGTGAAATTATGTGGCGCTGAGTGAGATGATGTGGCAGAGAGTAGAATTATGTGTCTTGGAGTTGTTTTGCGCAATGGAGTGGAGTGGAATTTTGCACCTCAGATTTACATGCCATGGAATAGAATTATGCGGCATGGCCTGTAATTAGATGTTGTGTTTTGGAGTTGTGTGGGCAGGAATTGTGTGCAATTGTGAGATGTGGAATTGCATGGTGTGTAGTGTATTTGTGTGACTAGGAGTGCAATTGTGTAGAATGGAATGATGTGGCGAGAAGTGGATTGAATTATGTGAGAAGCTGTGGCATTATGTTGTTTAGTTTTGAGAGGAATTATGTGGGGTGGTCTTGGATGGAATTATGTGGTGTGGAGGAAAATAATGTGGTATTGAATTGTGCTGTAGGAAATTGTGCTGGGATGAGGGTGATACAGTTGTTTGGCATGAATCAGAGTAGAATTATGTGGAGTTGAATTGTGTGTCATGGAGTGTAGTAGAACTATGCGACATGGAGTGAAACTGTGGCATGTGGGGTGGAAGAAATAACACGTGTAGGGGGCATGCAGAAGGGAAAAGAAGCAACACGGATGGGCGGGCAGGAGGAAAAGGAAAAAATGGATGGGGCTATGGGAGACGGTCTGAAATCATAAACACTCATCCGGAGTGCGTGAACCCAAAAAACATAGCTCCAGAAACAGGAGCAGTGAAAAAACATAAGTGCTTGGTCAGTGATCCGGGGGGTTGGGAGGGGGTGGCGGAGGCAAAGGCGAGATTACGGCATGGCACATGCATGCTATAATGAACAGTAACAATGAGAATGAGAGCGACACTGAAGCTAACCAATGGTAAGCTATCATATATTGGTGAAATAATGTTGCTAGGCATGGAATTGTATGGCATGGAATTGTCAGACATGAAATTGCATGGCATTATATGGTATGACGTGGGATTCTGTGGTTTGGAGGGCAATTGTGTGGAGTCGAATTAGGTGACATTCCATGGAATTATGTAGTGGAAGTATGTTCCATAGAGTGTAATTATGAAGTGGGTGTGGAGCTGTGTGGCGTAGCGTGGAATTCTGTGGAGTACAATCGTGTTGCGTTGAGTGGAGTGGAAGTATGTTGCATGTGGTGGAGTGGAAATATATGACAAGGAGAGGAATTATGTAGTGTGGAGTGGAATTATGAGCTCTAGAATTGTGTGGCGTGAAGTCAAATTGTGAGACATGAAATTGTGTGGCGTGGAGAGGAGTTCTGTGGCATAGAGTGCACATGTGTGACGTGGAGTGCAATTGTATGACGTGGAGTGAAAGTATGTGGAAATGAATTATATAGATTGGAGTTAAGCTGTGGGGTGCCATGGAATTATGTGGCACGTGGTGTGAATGTGTACTATGTAATTATGTTGCATTGAAAGGAGTGGAGTTTTGTTATAGAGTGGAATTATGTGGTATGTAGTGGAATTATGTGACAGAATGGAATTATGTAACAGAGATGGAATTATGTGGCGCTGAGTGGAATTATGGTTAATGGAGAGGGATTGAGTGGCTTTCAGTGGACTGGATGTGAATAGTGTGCAATTATGTACCATGTAAAGAAATTATTTGCCATGGCTTGGAATTGTGCACCGTGCAATTGTGTGGTGTGGAGTGCAATTGTGCGGTGTAGAATGAAGTGGAGTGCAGTTGTGTGATTTGGAGTGCAATTGTATAGTTTAGAACTATGTTGCATGGTGTGAAATAGAATTATGTGGCATGAAGTAGAAATAAATGGCATGGAATTGTGCAGTGTGGCATGGGACTGCAGCATGGGGTGCATTGGAATTATGTGGCATGGTGTGGGATTCTGTGGTAGGGTGAGGACTTACATTAAATGGAAGTATCTGCTGCGGAATTCTGTTGTGGATCTGTGTGGCACAGAATTGCGCCATATGAAATTGTGTGGTGTTTCGTCTTGTGTAATTATGTGGTATGAAGTGAAAATGTGTGGCATGTAATTGTGGGACACTGAAGGGAGAGGAATGGAATTATGTGATGTGGACTGGATTGGGACTATGCGAAGTAGAACTTCTAGACAGATTGAAGAAAAGTGTTGCTACACCCAGTGCAGAGCCACTTTTCTTGCGCCCCTTAGTGCTCCCCTAACGCCACTATGTGTGCACCGAATCTAGTATACAGCGCACCATGCCGGAAGTTAGGATCTAGCGCAAGTTCGGAACTTTGCAGGATTAGTGTAAATTGTATTGACACTAATCCTGCAAAGCCCATTGAGACTAATTGTAAACAATGGTGTGCCTCATTTTAACACCTGCTCTGAGCAGATATAAAAAGTGCCCAACAAATGACGCAAAGAAATATCTTAGATTATTTTGCGTCATTTTTTCAGCGTCCCTAACTGGGGAATGCCCATTTTGTATACATAAGGCCTGGTGCAGGTATATTGCAGCGTAAAGGGCTACAAAGTGGTGCAATGCATGCATTGCACCACTTTGTATATTTGGCACAGCACTTATGGCCTCGTTGGGCCACATTAGTATGAAAACATTACTTTAATGGAGCACAAGGATTCGCTCGGTGCTCTTAAATCTGTATCTATGAGGGTAGTGTGGAATAATGTCATGCGTAGTTACATTATGTGGCATAGAATAGTGTTGAATGGTGTGGAATTGAGTGCCATTGACCGAGATTGTGTAGCATGGAATGCATTTGTGTCACCTGGAGCACAATTGTGGAATGAGAAGTGCAATTGTATGATGTGCATTGCCACTGGGTGGAGTGCATTATATGACATGGTGTAGAAGTATTCAATGTGGAATTATGTTGTATAGAATGGAGTAGAATTGTGTGGCATGGGATTGTGAGGGATGGAGTAGAATTATTTGTTGACGAGTGGAATTTTGTGGTGAGGAGTGCAATTGTGTGCATTTGAATTATGTTGTGTTGACTAGAATTTTGTGGGATGGGGTGAAATTAGGTGGCATGGCATGCAATTCTGTAGTATGAAGGGGATTTGTATGGCATGGTGTGGAACTGTGTCCCAGCAACTGTGTTGCACTACGTAGAGTGAAATTATGTGGTGTGCAGTTGAGTGCAAATATGTGGCGTGGAGTCAAATTACATGTCGTGGAGTGGAAATGTGTAGATTGCAATTACGTGTAGTGGAGATGAACTATGTGGCCTGGAGTAAAATTATATGACATAGAATTGTGGTGCGTGGCATTGAATTTGGTGAAGTTGAATTGCTGGTGTGGAATGCAACTGTGTGGATATGAATTATGTGGCATGGATTGGCATTATGTGCCAATGGGTTGTAATTAGGAGTTATGGCATTTCACTAAGTGGTGTGGCTTGGAATTATGTGGGATAGATGAAATTATTGGTGTGTTATGAATTTGAGAGCCATGGGCAAGGAATTGTGAAGCAGGCAATTGTGTTGTTTTGAGTGGAGTGGAATGAGGTGTAGTGGAGTGGAGTAGAATTATATGTAGCGTAATGGAATTATGTGGTACCGAGTGGAACTATGTGGTACAGTGGAATTATGTGGTGCAGATTGAAATTGTATGGAGTGTGGGGAATTTATATTTAGTGAAGTGAAATAATGTAGCATCGTGTATCCTGGAATTGTGAGGCATGGTTTGGAATTGTGTGGTGTGAAAGTGTGGAGTAGAGTGCAACTGTGAGAAGTGAAGATCAAATGTATGGAGTAGATTTATGCGAGGCTGAATGACATGATATATAATTTTATGGTGTGGCATGGAATTTTGTGATGTAGAATTGTGTGATGTCTGGTGGAATTGTGCTGGATTGACTGGAATGGAATTATATGGAGTGCACTTATATGCATTGGAGTATAGTGTAATTATGAGGAACAGAGTTGAATTCTGTAAAATGAGTAAAAAATACCTGGTGTGGAATTATTTGGCATGGCATGTAATTATGTGGTGTGGCTTGTGCTGAAATTATGTGGCATTGAAATCTGGTGTGGAATTGCATTGCCTAGAATTGTGTTGAGTTATGTGGGGTGGAATTATGCATTGTGGAGTGTGATGATGTGGCACAAGTTTGTGTGGCATGGAATTGTGTGGCACAGAGTGGCTTTATGTGGCAGAGACTTGACTGAAATTATGTGGAGTGAAATTATGTCACAAGTAGTTGAATTATGTGGTGTGGAATCATGTGGAGTGGGACTAAATTATGTGGTGTGGAATTATTTTCTGTGGAGTGTACTTTTGTGGAGGGGGTGGAACTGTGGGATGTGGAATTGTGTGGTACGAGTAGAATTGTGTGGCATGGACTTAATTGTGTAACGTGGAAAGTAAATATGTTCCATATAGGTCTATCATGTGGAGAAGAGTGGAATTATCTGACATGGTGTGGAATTATGTGGCATGAAATTGTGGCAAGGTGGCAAAGAATAACTGTGTGTCCTGTAACTGTATGATGTGGAGTGGAATGATGTGGCACAGATAGAAATTCCGAGGAGTGGAGTTATGTGTACTGGAGGGGAACTATGCAGCATTGAGTGGTGTGGAATTGTGCCACACAGAGTAGGACTATGTTCTGTGGAACTGCACGACATGGTGTGAAATTGTGTTGTGCTGAGCTATGTTATGCGGAGTCAGCTTGTTTTATACAGCATGGAGGGAATTATGTGGTGTGGCATAGAGTGGAATTACGAGGAGTGGAATTATATGGCATGGAGTGCAGCAAATTATGTGAATTAGTGAATTGTGTGGAATTATGTGGCATAGAATACCATTATGTCTTGTATAGTGGGCTGAAATTATGTGGCATGGCTTGGATTTCTAGCACAAATTTGTGTGGTATTAGGTTGAGTGAAATTAAGTGGGCTGGAGTGGAATTGTGTGGCATAAAGTGTAGTGAATTATGTGGCATGGAGTGGCATTATGTATTGCAGGATGGACTGAAATGGTGAGGTGTTGTGTGGATTTCTGGTGTGAAATTGCATGGCATTGAGCTGTGTGGCATTATGTGGAGTGAAATTAAGTGGCTTGTAGTGGAATCATGTGGCCTGGAATAGAACGGAAATATGGACTGGAATTAAGAGGCGAGGACTGTAATTATGTGGCATAGAATTGTGTTGCGTGTGGTAGAATTGTGTGGCGGGGATGGAATTGTGAGAATTGGGAATGTGTGGTGTGGAGTGCAAAGGTGTGACCTCAACTGGAATTGTGTACTGTTGAGAGCAACTTTTTGAGGTGGAGTGGCATTGTGTGAAGTGGAAGTATTTGACATGGTGTTAAATTATGTGGTGTGGCATGGAATTATGTGTCCTGTGAGGGAGTAGAACTATGTGGCGTAGAATTATGAACATGGCACTCAATTGTGTGCCATGGAGTGAAAAACGGCATGGAATTGTAGCATGGCATGGAATTGTGTGGCATGAAGTTGAATTGTGAGATGTGAAATTGTGTGGCATGGAGTGCAGTTGGGTAGTGATGTATTGTGTGGTATGGAGTCGATTATGTGGCATGGTGTGGAAGTAGTTGGCATGGCACAGAACAATGTGGTGAGCAGCTAAGTTATGAGGTGTGTAGTGGAATCATGTGCTGGAATTGAGTGGTGTGGCCTGGAATTGTGTGTCTTGGAGTAGAGAGGAATGATGTGATGTGGGGTGAAATTATGTGGCGCTGAGTGAGATGATGTGGCAGAGAGTAGAATTATGTGTCTTGGAGTTGTTTTGCGCAATGGAGTGGAGTGGAATTTTGCACCTCAGATTTACATGCCATGGTATAGAATTATGCGGCATGTCCTGTAATTAGATGTTGTGTTTTGGAGTTGTGTGGGCAGGAATTGTGTGCAATTGTGAGATGTGGAATTGCATGGTGTGTAGTGTATTTGTGTGACTAGGAGTGCAATTGTGTAGAATGGAATGATGTGGCGTGAAGTGGATTGAATTATGTGAGAAGATGTGGCATTATGTTGTGTAGTTTTGAGAGGAATTATGTGGGGTGGTCTTGGATGGAATTATGTGGTGTGGAGGAAAATAATGTGGTATTGAATTGTGCTGTAGGAAATTGTGCTGGGATGAGGGTGATATAGTTGCTTGGCATGAATCAGAGTAGAATTATGTGGAGTTGAATTGTGTGTCATGGAGTGTCGTAGAACGATGCGACATGGAGTGAAACTTTGGCATGTGGGGTGGAAGAAATAACACGTGTAGGGGGCGTGCAGAAGGGAAAAGAAGCAACCCGGATGGTCGGGTAGGAGGAAAAGGAACAAATGGATGGGGCTATGGGAGATGGTCTGAAATCACAAACACTAAACCGGAGTGCGTGAACCCAAAAAACATAGCTCCAGAAACAGGAGCAGTGAAAAAACATAAGTGCTTGGTCAGTGATCCGGGGAGGTGTGGGAGGGGGTGGCGGAGGCAAAGGCGAGATTACAGCATGGCACATGCATGCTATAATGAACAGTAACAATAAGAATGAGAGCGACACTGAAGCTACCCAATGGTAAGCTATCATATATTGGTGAAATAATGTTGCTAAGCATGGAATTGTATGGCATGGAATTGTCAGACATGAAATTGCATGGCATTATATGGTATGACGTGGAATTCTGTGGTTTGGAGGGCAATTGTGTGGAGTCGAATTAGGCGACATTCCATGGAATTATGTAGTGGAAGTATGTTCCATAGAGTGTAATTATGAAGTGGGTGTGGAGCTGTGTGGTGTAGCGTGGAATTCTGTGGAGTACAATTGTGTTGCGTTGAGTGGAGTGGAAGTATGTTGCATGTGGTGGAGTGGAAATATGTGACAAGGAGAGGAATTATGTAGTGTGGAGTGGAATTATGAGCTCTAGAATTGTGTGGCGTGAAGTCAAATTGTGAGACATGAAATTGTGTGGCGTGGAGAGGAGTTCTGTGGCATAGAGTGCAAATGTGTGACGTGGAGTGCAATTGTATGACGTGGAGTGAAAGTATGTGGAAATTAATTATATAGATTGGAGTTAAGCTGTGGGGTGCGATGGAATTATGTGGCATGTGGTGTGAATGTGTACTATGTAATTATGTTGCATTGAAAGGAGTGGAGTTGTGTTATAGAGTGGAATTATGTGGTATGTAGTGGAATTATGTGACAGAATGGAATTATGTAACAGAGATGGAATTATGTGGCGCTGAGTGGAATTATGGTTAATGGAGAGGGACTGAGTGGCATTCAGTGGACTGGATGTGAATAGTGTGCAATTATGTACCATGTAAAGGAATTGTTTGGCATGGCTTGGAATTGTGCACCGTGCAATTGTGTGGCGTGGAGTGCAATTGTGCGGTGTAGAATGAAGTGGAGTGCAATTGTGTGATTTGGAGTGCAATTGTATGGTTTAGAACTATGTGGCATGGTGTGAAATAGAATTATGTGGCATGAAGTAGAAATAAATGGCATGGCATTGTGCAGTGTGGCATGGGACTGCAGCATGGGGTGCATTGGAATTATGTGGCATGGTGTGGGATTCTGTGGTAGGGTGAGGACTTAAATTAAATGGAAGTATCTGCTGCGGAATTCTGTTGTGGATCTGTGTGGCACGGAATTGCGCCATATGAAATTGTGTGGTGTTTCGTCTTGTGTAATTATGTGGCATGAAGTGAAAATGTGTGGCATGTAACTGTGTGATGTGGAGTGGAATGATGTGGCATCGTGTATCCTGGAATTGTGAGGTATGTGTGGAATTGTGTGGTGTGAAAGTGTGGAGTAGAGTGCAACTGTGGGAAGTGAAGTTCGAAAGTATGGAGTAGATTTATGCCAGGCTGAATGACATGATATATAATTTTATGGTGTGCATGTAATTTTGTGATGTAGAATTGTGTGATGTCTGGTGGAATTGTGCTGGATTGACTGGAATGGAATTATATGGAGTGCACTTATATGCATTGGAGTATAGTGTAATTATGAGGAACAGAGTGGAATTCTGTAAAATGAGTAAAAAATACCTGGTGTGGAATTATTTGGCATGGCATGTAATTATGTGGTGTGGCTTGTGCTGAAATTATATGGCATTGAAATCTGGTGTGGAATTGCATTGCCTAGAATTGTGTTGAGTTATGTAGGGTGGAATTATGCATTGTGGAGTGTGATGATGTGGCACAAGTTTGTGTGGCATGGAATTGTGTGGCACAGAGTGGCTTTATGTGGCAGAGACTTGACTGAAATTATGTGGAGTGAAATTATGTCACAAGTAGTTGAATTATGTGGTGTGGAATCATGTGGAGTGGGACTAAATTATGTGGCGCAGAATTATTTTCTGTGGAGTGGACTTTTGTGGAGGGGGTGGAACTGTGGGATGTGGAATTGTGTGGTACGAGTAGAATTGTGTGGCATGGACTTAATTGTGTAACGTGGAAAGTAAATATGTTCCATAAAGGTCTATCATGTGGAGAAGAGTGGAATTATCTGATATGGTGTGGAATTATGTGGCATGAAATTGTGGCAAGGTGGCAAAGAATAACTGTGTGCCCTGTAACTGTGTGATGTGGAGTGGAATGATGTGGCACAGATAGAAATTCCGAGGAGTGGAGTTATGTTTACTGGAGGGGAACTATGCAGCACTGAGAGGTGTGGCATTGTGCCACACAAAGTAGGACTATGTTCTGTGGAACTGCATGACATGGTGTGAAATTGTGTTGTGCTGAGCTATGTTATGCAGAGTCAGCTTGTTTTATACAGCATGGAGGGAATTATGTGGTGTGGCATAGAGTGGAATTACGAGGAGTGGAATCATATGGCATGAAGTGCAGTGAATTATGTGAATTAGTGAATTGTGTGGAATTATGTGGCATAGAATGACATGTCCTACAGTGGGCTGAAATTATGTGGCATGGCTTGGATTTCTAGCACAAATTTGTGTGGTATTAGGTTGAGTGAAATTAAGTGGGCTGGAGTGGAATTGTGTGGCATAAAGTGTAGTGAATTATGTGGCATGGAGTGGCATTATGTATTGCAGGATGGACTGAAATGGTGAGGTGTTGTGTGGATTTCTGGTGTGAAATTGCATGGCATTGAGCTGTGTGGCATTATGTGGAATGGAATTAAGTGGCTTGGAGTGGAATCATGTGGCCTGGAATAGAACGGAAATATGGAGTGGAATTAAGAGGCGAGGACTGTAATTATGTGGCATAGAATTGTGTTGCGTGTGGTAGAATTGTGTGGTGGGGATGGAATTGTTAGAATTGGGAATGTGTGGTGTGGAGTGCAAAGGTGTGACCTCAACTGGAATTGTGTAATGTTGAGAGCAACTTTTTGATGTGGAGTGGCATTGTGTGAAGTGGAAGTATTTGACATGGTGTTAAATTATGTGGTGTGGCATGGAATTATGTGTCCTGTGAGGGAGTAGAACTATGTGGCGTGGAATTATGAACATAGCACTCAATTGTGTGCCATGGAGTGGAAAACGGCATGGAATTGTAGCATGGCATGGAATTGTGTGGCATGAAGTTGAATTGTGAGATGTGAAATTGTGTGGCATGGAGTGCAGTTGGGTAGTGATGTATTGTGTGGTATGGAGTCGATTAAGTGGCATGGTGTGGAAGTAGTTGGCATGGCACATAAGAATGTGGTGAGCAGCTAAGTTATGAGAGTGTGTAGTGGAATCATGTGCTGGAATTGAGTGGTGTGGCCTGGAATTGTGTGTCTTGGAGTAGAAAGGAATGATGTGATGTGGAGTGAAATTATGTGGCGCTGAGTGAGATGATGTGGCAGAGAGTAGAATTATGTGTCTTGGAGTTGTTTTGCGCAATGGAGTGGAGTGGAATTTTGCACCTCAGATTTACATGCCATGGAATAGAATTATGCGGCATGGCCTGTAATTAGATGTTGTGTGTTGGAGTTGTGTGGGCAGGAATTGTGTGCAATTGTGAGATGTGGAATTGTATGGTGTGTAGTGTATTTGTGTGACTAGGAGTGCAATTGTGTAGAATGGAATGATGTGGCGTGAAGTGGATTGAATTATGTGAGAAGATGTGGCATTATGTTGTGTAGTTTTGAGAGGAATTATGTGGGGTGGTCTTGGATGGAATTATGTGGTGTGGAGGAAAATAATGTGGTATTGAATTGTGCTGTAGGAAATTGTGCTGGGATGAGGGTGATACAGTTGTTTGGTATGAATCAGAGTAGAATTATGTGGAGTTGAATTGTGTGTCATGGAGTGTAGTAGACCTATGCGACATGGAGTGAAACTGTGGCATGTGGGGTGGAAGAAATAACACGTGTAGGGGGCGTGCAGAAGGGAAAAGAAGCAACACGGATGGGCGGTAGGAGGAAAAGGAACAAATGGATGGGGCTATGGGAGACGGTTTGAAATCACAAACACTCATCCGGAGTGCGTGAACCCAAAAAACATAGCTCCAGAAACAGGAGCAGTGAAAAAACATAAGTGCTTGGTCAGTGATCCGGTGGGGGTGGGAGGGAGTGGCGGAGGCAAAGGCGAGATTACAGCATGGCACATGCATGCTATAATGAACAGTAACAATGAGAATGAGATCGACACTGAAGCTAACCAATGGTAAGCTATCATATATTGGTGAAATAATGTTGCTAAGCATGGAATTGTATGGCATGGAATTGTCAGACATGAAATTGCATGGCATTATATGGTATGACGTGGGATTCTGTGGTTTGGAGGGCAATTGTGGGGAGTCGAATTACGCGACATTCCATGGAATTATGTAGTGGAAGTATGTTCCATATAGTGTAATTATGAAGTGGGTGTGGAGCTGTGTGGTGTAGCGTGGAATTCTGTGGAGTACAATTGTGTTGCGTTGAGTGGAGTGGAAGTATGTTGCATGTGGTGGAGTGGAAATATGTGACACGGAGAGGAATTATGTAGTGTGGAGTGGAATTATGAGCTCTAGAATTGTGTGGCGTGAAGTCAAATTGTGAGACATGAAATTGTGTGGCGTGGAGAGGAGTTCTGTGGCATAGAGTGCAAATGTGTGACGTGGAGTGCAATTGTATGACGTGTATGTGGAAATGAATTATATAGATTGGAGTTAAGCTGTGGGGTGCAATGGAATTATGTGGCATGTGGTGTGAATGTGTACTATGTAATTATGTTGCATTGAAAGGAGTGGAGTTGTGTTATAGAGTGGAATTATGTGGTATGTAGTGGAATTATGTGACAGAATGGAATTATGTAACAGAGACGGAATTATGTGGCGCTGAGTGGAATTATGGTTAATGGAGAGGGATTGAGTGGCATTCAGTGGACTGGATGTGAATAGTGTGCAATTATGTACCATGTAAAGGAATTATTTGGCATGGCTTGGAATTGTGCACCATGCAATTGTGTGGCGTGGAGTGCAATTGTGCGGTGTAGAATGAAGTGGAGTGCAGTTGTGTGATTTGGAGTGCAATTGTATGGTTTAGAACTAAAGTATGTGGCATGGTGTGAAATAGAATTATGTGGCATGAAGTAGAAATAAATGGCATGGCATTGTGCAGTGAGGCATGGGACTGCAGCATGGGGTGCATTGGAATTATGTGGCATGGTGTGGGATTCTGTGGTAGGGTGAGGACTTAAATTAAATGGAAGTATCTGCTGCGGAATTCTGTTGTGGATCTGTGTGGCACGGAATTGCGCCATATGAAATTGTGTGGTGTTTCGTCTTGTTTAATTATGTGGCATGAAGTGGAAATGTGTGGCATGTAATTGTGGGACACTGAAGGGAGAGGAATGGAATTATGTGATGTGGACTGGATTGGGACTATGCGAAGTAGAACTACTAGACAGATTGAAGAAAAGTGTTGCTGCACCCAGTGCAGAGCCACTTTTATTGCGCCCCTTAGTGCTCCCCTAACGCCACTATGTGTGCACCGAATCTAGAATACAGCGCACCATGCCGGAAGTTAGGATCTACCGCTAATTTGGAGCTTTGCAGGATTAGTGTAAATTGTATTGACACTAATCCTGCAAAGCCCATTGAGACTAATTGTAAACAATGGTTTGCCTCATTTTAACACCTGCTCTGAACAGATATAAAAAGTGCCCAAAAAATTACGCAAAGAAATATCTTAGATTATTTTGCGCCATTTTTTCAGCGTCCCTAACTGGGGAATGCCCATTTTGTATACATAAGGCCTGGTGCAGGCATATTGCAGCGTGAAGGGCTACAAAGTGGTGCAATCATGCATTGCGCCACTTTGCATATTTGGCACAGCACTTATGGCCTCGGTGGGCCACATTAGTATGAAAACATTACTTTATTGGAGCACAAGGAGGCGCTCGGTGCTCTTAAATCTGTATCTATGAGGGTAGTGTGGAATAATGTCATGCGTAGTTAAATTATGTGGCATAGAATAGTGTTGAATGGTGTGGAATTGAGTGCCATTGACTGAGATTGTGTAGCATGGAGTGCAATTGTGTCACCTGGAGCACAATTGTGGAATGAGAAGTGCAATTGTATGATGTGCATTGCCACTGGGTGGAGTGCATTATATGACATGGTGTAGAAGTATTCAATGTGGAATTATGTTGTATAGAATGGAGTAGAATTGTGTGGCATGGGATTGTGAGGGATGGAGTAGAATTATTTGTTGACGAGTGGAATTTTGTGGTGAGGAGTGCAATTGTGTGCATTTGAATTATGTTGTGTTGACTAGAATTTTGTGGGATGGGGTGAAATTAGGTGGCATGGCATGCAATTCTGTAGTATGAAGGGGATTTATATGGCATGGTGTGGAACTGTGTCCCAGCAACTGTGTTGCACTACGTAGAGTGAAATTATGTGGTGTGCAGTTGAGTGGAAATATGTGGCGTGGAGTCAAATTACATGTCGTGGAGTGCAAATGTGTAGATTGCAATTACGTGTAGTGGAGATGAACTATGTGGCCTGGAGTCAAATGATATGACATAGAATTGTGGTGCGTGGCATTGAATTTGGTGAAGTTGAATTGTTTGTGTGGATTGCAACTGTGTGGATATGAATTATGTGGCATGGATTGGCATTATGTGCCAATGGGTTGTAATTAGGAGTTACGGCATTTTACTAAGTGTGGTGGCTTGGAATTATGTGGGATAGATGGAATTATTGGTGTGTTATGAATTTGAGAGCCATGGGCAAGGAATTGTGAAGCAGGCAATTGTGTTGTTTTGAGTGGAGTGGAATGATGTGTAGTGGAGTGGAGTAGAATTATATGTAGCGTAATGGAATTATGTGGTACTGAGTGGAACTATGTGGTGCAGTGGAACTATGTGGTGCAGATTGAAATTGTATGGAGTGTGGGGAATTTATATTTAGTGAAGTGAAATAATGTAGCATCGTGTATCCTGGAATTGTGAGGCATGGTGTGGAATTGTGTGGTGTGAAAGTGTGGAGTAGAGTGCAACTGTGGGAAGTGAAGTTCAAATGTATGGAGTAGATTTATGCGAGGCTGAATGACATGATATATAATTTTATGGTGTGGCATGGAATTTTGTGATGTAGAATTGTGTGATGTCTGGTGGAATTGTGCTGGATTGACTGGAATGGAATTATATGGAGTGCACTTATATGCATTGGAGTATAGTGTAATTATGAGAAACAGAGTGGAATTCTGTAAAATGAGTAAAAAATACCTGGTGTGGAATTATTTGGCATGGCATGTAATTATGTTGTGTGGCTTGTGCTGAAATTATGTGGCATTGAAATCCGGTGTGGAATTGCATTGCCTAGAATTGTGTTGAGTTATGTGGGGTGGAATTATGCATTGTGGAGTGTGATGATGTGGCACAAGTTTGTGTGGCATGGAATTGTGTGGCACAGAGTGGCTTTATGTGGCAGAGACTTGACTGAAAATATGTGGAGTGAAATTATGTCACAAGTAGTTGAATTATGTGGTGTGGAATCATGTGGAGTGGGACTAAATTATGTGGTGTGGAATTATTTTCTGTGGAGTGGACTTTTGTGGAGGGGGTGGAACTGTGGGATGTGGAATTGTGTGGTACGAGTAGAATTGTGTGGCATGGACTTAATTGTGTAATGTGGAAAGTAAATATGTTCCATATAGGTCTATCATGTGGAGAAGAGTGGAATTATCTGACATGGTGTGGAATTATGTGGCATGAAATTGTGGAAAGGTGGCAAAGAATAACTGTGTGCCCTGTAACTGTGTGATGTGGAGTGGAATGATGTGGCACAGATGGAAATTCCAAGGAGTGGAGTTATGTGTACTGGAGGGGAACTATGCAGCATTGAGAGGTGTGGAATTGTGCCATACAGAGTAGGACTATATTCTGTGGAACTGCTTGACATGGTGTGAAATTGTGTTGTGCTGAGCTATGTTATGCGGATGCAGCTTGTTTTATACAGCATGGAGGGAATTATGTGGTGTGGCATAGAGTGGAATTACAAGGAGTGGAATTATATGGCATGGAGTGCAGTGAATTATGTGAATTAGTGAATTGTGTGGAATTATGTGGCATAAAATGACATTATGTCTTGTACAGTGGGCTGAAATTATGTGGCATGGCTTGGATTTCTAGCACAAATTTGAGTGGTATTAGGTTGAGTGAAATTAAGTCGGCTGGAGTGGAATTGTGTGGCATAAAGTGTAGTGATTTATGTGGCATGGAGTGGCATTATGTATTGCAGGATGGACTGAAATGGTGAGGTGTTGTGTGGATTTCTGGTGTGAAAGTGCATGGCATTGAGCTGTGTGGCATTATGTGGAGTGGAATTAAGTGGCTTGGAGTGGAATCATGTGGCCTGGAATAGAACGGAAATATGGAGTGGAATTAAGAGGCGAGGACTGTAATTATGTGGCATAGAATTGTGTTGCATGTGGTAGAATTGTGTGGCGGGGATGGAATTGTGAGAATTGGGAATGTGTGGTGTGGAGTGCAAAGGTGTGAACTCATCTGGAATTGTGTAATGTTGAGAGCAACTTTTTGATGTGGACTTGCATTGTGTGAAGTGGAAGTATTTGACATGGTGTTAAATTATGTGGTGTGGCATGGAATTATGTGTCCTGTGAGGGAGTAGAACTATGTGGCATAGAATTATGAACATGGCACTCAATTGTGTGCCATGGAGTGGAAAACGGCATTGAATTGTAGCATGGCATGGAATTGTGTGGCATGAAGTTGAATTGTGAGATGTGAAATTGTGTGGCATGGAGTGCAGTTGGGTAGTGATGTATTGTGTGGTATAGAGTCGATTATGTGGCATGGTGTGGAAGTAGTTGGCATGGCACAGAACAATGTGGTGAGCAGCTAAGTTATGAGGTGTGTAGTGGAATCATGTGCTGGAATTGAGTGGTGTGGCCTGGAATTGTGTGTCTTGGAGTAGAGAGGAATGATGTGATGTGGAGTGAAATTATGTGGCACTGAGTGAGATGATGTGGCAGAGAGTAGAATTATGGGGGTTATTCTAACTTTGGAGGAGGTGTTAATCCGTCCCAAAAGTGACGGAAAAGTGACGGATTTACCTCCAGCCGTTTTACGAGTCCATTATATCCTATGGAACTCGTAATACGGCAGGTGGTATATCCGTCACTTTACCGTCACTTTTGGGACGGATTAACACTCCTCCAAAGTTAGAATAACCCCCTATGTGTCTTGGAGTTGTTTTGCGCAATGGAGTGGAGTGGAACCTTGCACCTCAGATTTACATGCCATGGAATAGAATTATGCGGCATGGCCTTATAATTAGATGTTGTGTTTTGGAGTTGTGTGGGCAGGAATTGTGTGCAATTGTGAGATGTGGAATTTCATGTTGTGTAGTGTATTTGTGTGACTAGGAGTGCAATTGTGTAGAATGGAATGATGTGGCGTGAAGTGGATTGAATTATGTGAGAAGATGTGGCATTATGTTTTGTAGTTTTGAGAGGAATTATGTGGGGTGGTCTTGGATGGAATTATGTGGTGTGGAGGAAAATAATGTGGTATTGAATTGTGCTGTAGGAAATTGTGCTGGGATGAGGGTGATATAGTTGTTTGGCATGAATCAGAGTAGAATTATGTGGAGTTGAATTGTGTGTCATGGAGTGTCGTAGAACGATGCGACATGGAGTGAAACTTTGGCATGTGGGGTGGAAGAAATAACACGTGTAGGGGGCGTGCAGAAGGGAAAAGAAGCAACCCCGATGGTCGGGTAGGAGGAAAAGGAACAAATGGATGGGGCTATGGGAGACGGTCTGAAATCACAAACACTAAACCGGAGTGCGTGAACCCAAAAAACATAGCTCCAGAAACAGGAGCAGTGAAAAAACATAAGTGCTTGGTCAGTGATCCGGGGAGGTGTGGGAGGGGGTGGCGGAGGCAAAGGCGAGATTACGGCATGGCACATGCATGCTATAATGTACAGTAACTATGAGAATGAGAGCGACACTGAAGCTAACCAATGGTAAGCTATCATATATTGGTGAAATAATGTTGCTAAGCATGGAATTGTATGGCATGGAATTGTCAGACATGAAATTGCATGGCATTATATGGTATGACGTGGAATTCTGTGGTTTGGAGGGCAATTGTGTGGAGTCGAATTAGGCGACATTCCATGGAATTATGTAGTGGAAGTATGTTCCATAGAGTGTAATTATGAAGTGGGTGTGGAGCTGTGTGGTGTAGCGTGGAATTCTGTGGAGTGGAAGTATGTTGCATGTGGTGGAGTGGAAATATGTGACAAGGAGAGGAATTATGTAGTGTGGAGTGGAATTATGAGCTCTAGAATTGTGTGGCGTGAAGTCAAATTGTGAGACATGAAATTGTGTGGCGTGGAGAGGAGTTCTGTGGCATAGAGTGCAAATGTGTGACGTGGAGTGCAATTGTATGACGTGGAGTGAAAGTATGTGGAAATTAATTATATAGATTGGAGTTAAGCTGTGGGGTGCGATGGAATTATGTGGCATGTGGTGTGAATGTGTACTATGTAATTATGTTGCATTGAAAGGAGTGGAGTTGTGTTATAGAGTGGAATTATGTGGTATGTAGTGGAATTATGTGACAGAATGGAATTATGTAACAGAGATGGAATTATGTGGCGCTGAGTGGAATTATGGTTAATGGAGAGGGACTGAGTGGCATTCAGTGGACTGGATGTGAATAGTGTGCAATTATGTACCATGTAAAGGAATTGTTTGGCATGGCTTGGAATTGTGCACCGTGCAATTGTGTGGCGTGGAGTGCAATTGTGTGGTGTAGAATGAAGTGGAGTGCAATTGTGTGATTTGGAGTGCAATTGTATGGTTTAGAACTATGTGGCATGGTGTGAAATAGAATTATGTGGCATGAAGTAGAAATAAATGGCATGGCATTGTGCAGTGTGGCATGGGACTGCAGCATGGGGTGCATTGGAATTATGTGGCATGGTGTGGGATTCTGTGGTAGGGTGAGGACTTAAATTAAATGGAAGTATCTGCTGCGGAATTCTGTTGTGGATCTGTGTGGCACGGAATTGCGCCATATGAAATCGTGTGGTGTTTCGTCTTGTGTAATTATGTGGCATGAAGTGAAAATGTGTGGCATGTAACTGTGTGATGTGGAGTGGAATGATGTGGCATCGTGTATCCTGGAATTGTGAGGCATGGTGTGGAATTGTGTGGTGTGAAAGTGTGGAGTAGAGTGCAACTGTGGGAAGTGAAGTTCGGAAGTATGGAGTAGATTTATGCCAGGCTGAATGACATGATATATAATTTTATGGTGTGCATGTAATTTTGTGATGTAGAATTGTGTGATGTCTGGTGGAATTGTTCTGGATTGACTGGAATGGAATTATATGGAGTGCACTTATATGCATTGGAGTATAGTGTAATTATGAGGAACAGAGTGGAATTCTGTAAAATGAGTAAAAAATACCTGGTGTGGAATTATTTGGCATGGCATGTAATTATGTGGTGTGGCTTGTGCTGAAATTATATGGCATTGAAATCTGGTGTGGAATTGCATTGCCTAGAATTGTGTTGAGTTATGTAGGGTGGAATTATGCATTGTGGAGTGTGATGATGTGGCACAAGTTTGTGTGGCATGGAATTGTGTGGCACAGAGTGGCTTTATGTGGCAGAGACTTGACTGAAATTATGTGGAGTGAAATTATGTCACAAGTAGTTGAATTATGTGGTGTGGAATCATGTGGAGTGGGACTAAATTATGTGGCGCGGAATTATTTTCTGTGGAGTGGACTTTTGTGGAGGGGGTGGAACTGTGGGATGTGGAATTGTGTGGTACGAGTAGAATTGTGTGGCATGGACTTAATTGTGTAACGTGGAAAGTAAATATGTTCCATAAAGGTCTATCATGTGGAGAAGAGTGGAATTATCTGATATGGTGTGGAATTATGTGGCATGAAATTGTGGCAAGGTGGCAAAGAATAACTGTGTGCCCTGTAACTGTGTGATGTGGAGTGGAATGATGTGGCACAGATAGAAATTCCGAGGAGTGGAGTTATGTTTACTGGAGGGGAACTATGCAGCACTGAGAGGTGTGGAATTGTGCCACACAAAGTAGGACTATGTTCTGTGGAACTGCATTGCATGGTGTGAAATTGTGTTGTGCTGAGCTATGTTATGCGGAGTCAGCTTGTTTTATACAGCATGGAGGGAATTATGTGGTGTGGCATAGAGTGGAATTACGAGGAGTGGAATCATATGGCATGAAGTGCAGTGAATTATGTGAATTAGTGAATTGTGTGGAATTATGTGGCATAGAATGACATGTCCTACAGTGGGCTGAAATTATGTGGCATGGCTTGGATTTCTAGCACAAATTTGTGTGGTATTAGGTTGAGTGAAATTAAGTGGGCTGGAGTGGAATTGTGTGGCATAAAGTGTAGTGAATTATGTGGCAAGGAGTGGCATTATGTATTGCAGGATGGACTGAAATGGTGAGGTGTTGTGTGGATTTCTGGTGTGAAATTGCATGGCATTGAGCTGTGTGGCATTATGTGGAATGGAATTAAGTGGCTTGGAGTGGAATCATGTGGCCTGGAATAGAACGGAAATATGGAGTGGAATTAAGAGGCGAGGACTGTAATTATGTGGCATAGAATTGTGTTGCGTGTGGTAGAATTGTGTGGCGGGGATGGAATTGTGAGAATTGGAAATGTGTGGTGTGGAGTGCAAAGGTGTGACCTCAACTGGAATTGTGTAATGTTGAGAGCAACTTTTTGATGTGGAGTGGCATTGTGTGAAGTGGAAGTATTTGACATGGTGTTAAATTATGTGGTGTGGCATGGAAGTATGTGTCCTGTGAGGGAGTAGAACTATGTGGCGTGGAATTATGAACATAGCACTCAATTGTGTGCCATGGAGTGGAAAACGGCATGGAATTGTAGCATGGCATGGAATTGTGTGGCATGAAGTTGAATTGTGAGATGTGAAATTGTGTGGCATGGAGTGCAGTTGGGTAGTGATGTATTGTGTGGTATGGAGTCGATTATGTGGCATGGTGTGGAAGTAGTTGGCATGGCACAGAACAATGTGGTGAGCAGCTAAGTTATGAGGTGTGTAGTGGAATCATGTGCTGGAATTGAGTGGTGTGGCCTGGAATTGTGTGTCTTGGAGTAGAGAGGAATGATGTGATGTGGAGTGAAATTATGTGGCGCTGAGTGAGATGATGTGGCAGAGAGTAGAATTATGTGTCTTGGAGTTGTTTTGCGCAATGGAGTGGAGTGGAATTTTGCACCTCAGATTTACATGCCATGGAATAGAATTATGCGGCATGGCCTGTAATTAGATGTTGTGTGTTGGAGTTGTGTGGGCAGGAATTGTGTGCAATTGTGAGATGTGGAATTGTATGGTGTGTAGTGTATTTGTGTGACTAGGAGTGCAATTGTGTAGAATGGAATGATGTGGCGTGAAGTGGATTGAATTATGTGAGAAGATGTGGCATTATGTTGTGTAGTTTTGAGAGGAATTATGTGGGGTGGTCTTGGATGGAATTATGTGGTGTGGAGGAAAATAATGTGGTATTGAATTGTGCTGTAGGAAATTGTGCTGGGATGTGGGTGATACAGTTGTTTGGTATGAATCAGAGTAGAATTATGTGGAGTTGAATTGTGTGTCATGGAGTGTAGTAGACCTATGCGACATGGAGTGAAACTGTGGCATGTGGGGTGGAAGAAATAACACGTGTAGGGGGCGTGCAGAAGGGAAAAGAAGCAACACGGATGGGCGGGTAGGAGGAAAAGGAACAAATGGATGGGGCTATGGGAGACGGTTTGAAATCACAAACACTCATCCGGAGTGCGTGAACCCAAAAAACATAGCTCCAGAAACAGGAGCAGTGAAAAAACATAAGTGCTTGGTCAGTGATCCGGTGGGGGTGGGAGGGGGTGGCGGAGGCAAAGGCGAGATTACAGCATGGCACATGCATGCTATAATGAACAGTAACAATGAGAATGAGAGCGACACTGAAGCTAACCAATGGTAAGCTATCATATATTGGTGAAATAATGTTGCTAAGCATGGAATTGTATGGCATGGAATTGTCAGACATGAAATTGCATGGCATTATATGGTATGACGTGGGATTCTGTGGTTTGGAGGGCAATTGTGGGGAGTCGAATTACGCGACATTCCATGGAATTATGTAGTGGAAGTATGTTCCATATAGTGTAATTATGAAGTGGGTGTGGAGCTGTGTGGTGTAGCGTGGAATTCTGTGGAGTACAATTGTGTTGCGTTGAGTGGAGTGGAAGTATGTTGCATGTGGTGGAGTGGAAATATGTGACACGGAGAGGAATTATGTAGTGTGGAGTGGAATTATGAGCTCTAGAATTGTGTGGCGTGAAGTCAAATTGTGAGACATGAAATTGTGTGGCGTGGAGAGGAGTTCTGTGGCATAGAGTGCAAATGTGTGACGTGGAGTGCAATTGTATGACGTGTATGTGGAAATGAATTATATAGATTGGAGTTAAGCTGTGGGGTGCAATGGAATTATGTGGCATGTGGTGTGAATGTGTACTATGTAATTATGTTGCATTGAAAGGAGTGGAGTTGTGTTATAGAGTGGAATTATGTGGTATGTAGTGGAATTATGTGACAGAATGGAATTATGTAACAGAGACGGAATTATGTGGCGCTGAGTGGAATTATGGTTAATGGAGAGGGATTGAGTGGCATTCAGTGGACTGGATGTGAATAGTGTGCAATTATGTACCATGTAAAGGAATTATTTGGCATGGCTTGGAATTGTGCACCATGCAATTGTGTGGCGTGGAGTGCAATTGTGCGGTGTAGAATGAAGTGGAGTGCAGTTGTGTGATTTGGAGTGCAATTGTATGGTTTAGAACTAAAGTATGTGGCATGGTGTGAAATAGAATTATGTGGCATGAAGTAGAAATAAATGGCATGGCATTGTGCAGTGAGGCATGGGACTGCAGCATGGGGTGCATTGGAATTATGTGGCATGGTGTGGGATTCTGTGGTAGGGTGAGGACTTAAATTAAATGGAAGTATCTGCTGCGGAATTCTGTTGTGGATCTGTGTGGCACGGAATTGCGCCATATGAAATTGTGTGGTGTTTCGTCTTGTTTAATTATGTGGCATGAAGTGGAAATGTGTGGCATGTAATTGTGGGACACTGAAGGGAGAGGAATGGAATTATGTGATGTGGACTGGATTGGGACTATGCGAAGTAGAACTACTAGACAGATTGAAGAAAAGTGTTGCTGCACCCAGTGCAGAGCCACTTTTATTGCGCCCCTTAGTGCTCCCCTAACGCCACTATGTGTGCACCGAATCTAGAATACAGCGCACCATGCCGGAAGTTAGGATCTACCGCTAATTTGGAGCTTTGCAGGATTAGTGTAAATTGTATTGACACTAATCCTGCAAAGCCCATTGAGACTAATTGTAAACAATGGTTTGCCTCATTTTAACACCTGCTCTGAACAGATATAAAAAGTGCCCAAAAAATTACGCAAAGAAATATCTTAGATTATTTTGCGCCATTTTTTCAGCGTCCCTAACTGGGGAATGCCCATTTTGTATACATAAGGCCTGGTGCAGGCATATTGCAGCGTGAAGGGCTACAAAGTGGTGCAATCATGCATTGCGCCACTTTGCATATTTGGCACAGCACTTATGGCCTCGGTGGGCCACATTAGTATGAAAACATTACTTTATTGGAGCACAAGGAGGCCCTCGGTGCTCTTAAATCTGTATCTATGAGGGTAGTGTGGAATAATGTCATGCGTAGTTAAATTATGTGGCATAGAATAGTGTTGAATGGTGTGGAATTGAGTGCCATTGACTGAGATTGTGTAGCATGGAGTGCAATTGTGTCACCTGGAGCACAATTGTGGAATGAGAAGTGCAATTGTATGATGTGCATTGCCACTGGGTGGAGTGCATTATATGACATGGTGTAGAAGTATTCAATGTGGAATTATGTTGTATAGAATGGAGTAGAATTGTGTGGCATGGGATTGTGAGGGATGGAGTAGAATTATTTGTTGACGAGTGGAATTTTGTGGTGAGGAGTGCAATTGTGTGCATTTGAATTATGTTGTGTTGACTAGAATTTTGTGGGATGGGGTGAAATTAGGTGGCATGGCATGCAATTCTGTAGTATGAAGGGGATTTATATGGCATGGTGTGGAACTGTGTCCCAGCAACTGTGTTGCACTACGTAGAGTGAAATTATGTGGTGTGCAGTTGAGTGGAAATATGTGGCGTGGAGTCAAATTACATGTCGTGGAGTGCAAATGTGTAGATTGCAATTACGTGTAGTGGAGATGAACTATGTGGCCTGGAGTCAAATGATATGACATAGAATTGTGGTGCGTGGCATTGAATTTGGTGAAGTTGAATTGTTTGTGTGGATTGCAACTGTGTGGATATGAATTATGTGGCATGGATTGGCATTATGTGCCAATGGGTTGTAATTAGGAGTTACAGCATTTTACTAAGTGTGGTGGCTTGGAATTATGTGGGATAGATGGAATTATTGGTGTGTTATGAATTTGAGAGCCATGGGCAAGGAATTGTGAAGCAGGCAATTGTGTTGTTTTGAGTGGAGTGGAATGATGTGTAGTGGAGTGGAGTAGAATTATATGTAGCGTAATGGAATTATGTGGTACTGAGTGGAACTATGTGGTACAGTGGAACTATGTGGTGCAGATTGAAATTGTATGGAGTGTGGGGAATTTATATTTAGTGAAGTGAAATAATGTAGCATCGTGTATCCTGGAATTGTGAGGCATGGTGTGGAATTGTGTGGTGTGAAAGTGTGGAGTAGAGTGCAACTGTGGGAAGTGAAGTTCAAATGTATGGAGTAGATTTATGCGAGGCTGAATGACATGATATATAATTTTATGGTGTGGCATGGAATTTTGTGATGTAGAATTGTGTGATGTCTGGTGGAATTGTGCTGGATTGACTGGAATGGAATTATATGGAGTGCACTTATATGCATTGGAGTATAGTGTAATTATGAGGAACAGAGTGGAATTCTGTAAAATGAGTAAAAAATACCTGGTGTGGAATTATTTGGCATGGCATGTAATTATGTTGTGTGGCTTGTGCTGAAATTATGTGGCATTGAAATCCGGTGTGGAATTGCATTGCCTAGAATTGTGTTGAGTTATGTGGGGTGGAATTATGCATTGTGGAGTGTGATGATGTGGCACAAGTTTGTGTGGCATGGAATTGTGTGGCACAGAGTGGCTTTATGTGGCAGAGACTTGACTGAAAATATGTGGAGTGAAATTATGTCACAAGTAGTTGAATTATGTGGTGTGGAATCATGTGGAGTGGGACTAAATTATGTGGTGTGGAATTATTTTCTGTGGAGTGGACTTTTGTGGAGGGGGTGGAACTGTGGGATGTGGAATTGTGTGGTACGAGTAGAATTGTGTGGCATGGACTTAATTGTGTAACGTGGAAAGTAAATATGTTCCATATAGGTCTATCATGTGGAGAAGAGTGGAATTATCTGACATGGTGTGGAATTATGTGGCATGAAATTGTGGAAAGGTGGCAAAGAATAACTGTGTGCCCTGTAACTGTGTGATGTGGAGTGGAATGATGTGGCACAGATGGAAATTCCAAGGAGTGGAGTTATGTGTACTGGAGGGGAACTATGCAGCATTGAGAGGTGTGGAATTGTGCCATACAGAGTAGGACTATATTCTGTGGAACTGCTTGACATGGTGTGAAATTGTGTTGTGCTGAGCTATGTTATGCGGATGCAGCTTGTTTTATACAGCATGGAGGGAATTATGTGGTGTGGCATAGAGTGGAATTACGAGGAGTGGAATTATATGGCATGGAGTGCAGTGAATTATGTGAATTAGTGAATTGTGTGGAATTATGTGGCATAGAATGACATTATGTCTTGTACAGTGGGCTGAAATTATGTGGCATGGCTTGGATTTCTAGCACAAATTTGAGTGGTATTAGGTTGAGTGAAATTAAGTGGGCTGGAGTGGAATTGTGTGGCATAAAGTGTAGTGATTTATGTGGCATGGAGTGGCATTATGTATTGCAGGATGGACTGAAATGGTGAGGTGTTGTGTGGATTTCTGGTGTGAAAGTGCATGGCATTGAGCTGTGTGGCATTATGTGGAGTGGAATTAAGTGGCTTGGAGTGGAATCATGTGGCCTGGAATAGAACGGAAATATGGAGTGGAATTAAGAGGCGAGGACTGTAATTATGTGGCATAGAATTGTGTTGCGTGTGGTAGAATTGTGTGGCGGGGATGGAATTGTGAGAATTGGGAATGTGTGGTGTGGAGTGCAAAGGTGTGAACTCATCTGGAATTGTGTAATGTTGAGAGCAACTTTTTGATGTGGACTTGCATTGTGTGAAGTGGAAGTATTTGACATGGTGTTAAATTATGTGGTGTGGCATGGAATTATGTGTCCTGTGAGGGAGTAGAACTATGTGGCATAGAATTATGAACATGGCACTCAATTGTGTGCCATGGAGTGGAAAACGGCATTGAATTGTAGCATGGCATGGAATTGTGTGGCATGAAGTTGAATTGTGAGATGTGAAATTGTGTGGCATGGAATGCAGTTGGGTAGTGATGTATTGTGTGGTATAGAGTCGATTATGTGGCATGGTGTGGAAGTAGTTGGCATGGCACAGAACAATGTGGTGAGCAGCTAAGTTATGAGGTGTGTAGTGGAATCATGTGCTGGAATTGAGTGGTGTGGCCTGGAATTGTGTGTCTTGGAGTAGAGAGGAATGATGTGATGTGGAGTGAAATTATGTGGCACTGAGTGAGATGATGTGGCAGAGAGTAGAATTATGGGGGTTATTCTAACTTTGGAGGAGGTGTTAATCCGTCCCAAAAGTGACGGAAAAGTGACGGATTTACCTCCAGCCGTATTACGAGTCCATTATATCCTATGGAACTCGTAATACGGCAGGTGGTATATCCGTCACTTTACCGTCACTTTTGGGACGGATTAACACTCCTCCAAAGTTAGAATAACCCCCTATGTGTCTTGGAGTTGTTTTGCGCAATGGAGTGGAGTGGAACCTTGCACCTCAGATTTACATGCCATGGAATAGAATTATGCGGCATGGCCTTATAATTAGATGTTGTGTTTTGGAGTTGTGTGGGCAGGAATTGTGTGCAATTGTGAGATGTGGAATTTCATGGTGTGTAGTGTATTTGTGTGACTAGGAGTGCAATTGTGTAGAATGGAATGATGTGGCGTGAAGTGGATTGAATTATGTGAGAAGATGTGGCATTATGTTGTGTAGTTTAGAGAGGAATTATGTGGGGTGGTCTTGGGTGGAATTATGTGGCGTGGAGGAAAATAATGTGGTATTGAATTGTGCTGTAGGAAATTGTGCTGGGATGAGGGTGATACAGTTGTTTGGTATGAATCAGAGTAGAATTATGTGGAGTTGAATTGTGTGTCATGGAGTGTAGAGACCTATGCGACATGGAGTGAAACTGTGGCATGTGGGGTGGAAGAAATAACACGTGTAGGGGGCGTGCAGAAGGGAAAAGAAGCAACACGGATGGGCGGGTAGGAGGAAAAGGAACAAATGGATGGGGCTATGGGAGACGGTTTGAAATCACAAACACTCATCCGGAGTGCGTGAACCCAAAAAACATAGCTCCAGAAACAGGAGCAGTGAAAAAACATAAGTGCTTGGTCAGTGATCCGAGGGGGGTGGGAGGGGGTGGCGGAGGCAAAGGCGAGATTACAGCATGGCACATGCATGCTATAATGAACAGTAACAATGAGAATGAGAGCGACACTGAAGCTAACCAATGGTAAGCTATCATATATTGGTGAAATAATGTTGCTAGGCATGGAATTGTATGGCATGGAATTGTCAGACATGAAATTGCATGGCATTATATGGTATGACGTGGGATTCTGTGGTTTGGAGGGCAATTGTGTGGAGTCGAATTAGGTGACATTCCATGGAATTATGTAGTGGAAGTATGTTCCATAGAGTGTAATTATGAAGTGGGTGTGGAGCTGTGTGGTGTAGCGTGGAATTCTGTGGAGTACAATTGTGTTGCGTTGAGTGGAGTGGAAGTATGTTGCATGTGGTGGAGTGGAAATATGTGACAAGGAGAGGAATTATGTAGTGTGGAGTGGAATTATGAGCTCTAGAATTGTGTGGCGTGAAGTCAAATTGTGAGACATGAAATTGTGTGGCGTGGAGAGGAGTTCTGTGGCAGAGAGTGCAAATGTGTGACGTGGAGTGCAATTGTATGACGTGTATGTGGAAATTAATTATATAGATTGGAGTTAAGCTGTGGGGTGCGATGGAATTATGTGGCATGTGGTGTGAATGTGTACTATGTAATTATGTTGCATTGAAAGGAGTGGAGTTGTGTTATAGAGTGGAATTATGTGGTATGTAGTGGAATTATGTGACGGAATGGAATTGTGTAACAGAGATGGAATTATGTGGCGCTGAGTGGAATTATGGTTAATGGAGAGGGATTGAGTGGCATTCAGTGGACTGGATGTGAATAGTGTGCAACTATCTACCATGTAAAGGAATTATTTGGCATGGCTTGGAATTGTGCACCATGCAATTGTGTGGCGTGGAGTGCAATTGTGCGGTGTAGAATGAAGTGGAGTGCAGTTGTGTGATTTGGGGTGCAATTGTATGGTTTAGAACTATGTGGCATGGTGTGAAATAGAATTATGTGGCATGAAGTAGAAATAAATGGCATGGCATTGTGCAGTGTAACATGGGACTGCAGCATGGGGTGCATTGGAATTATATGGCATGGTGTGGGATTCTGTGGTAGGGTGAGGACTTAAATTAAATGGAAGTATCTGCTGAGGAATTCTGTTGTGGATCTGTGTGGCACGGTATTGTGCCATATGAAATTGTGTGGTGTTTTGTCTTGTGTAATTATGTGGCATGAAGTGAAAATGTGTGGCATGTAATTGTGGGACACTGAAGGGAGAGGAATGTAATTATGTGATGTGGACTGGATTGGGACTATGCGAAGTAGAACTACTAGACAGATTGAAGAAAAGTGTTGCTGCACCCAGTGCAGAGCCACTTTTCTTGCGCCCCTTAGTGGTCCCCTAATGCCACTATGTGTGCACCGAATCTAGTATACAGCGCACCATGCCGGAAGTTAGGATCTAGCGCTAGTTCGGAGCTTTGCAGGATTAGTGTAAATTGTATTGACACTAATCCTGCAAAGCCCATTGAGACTAATTGTAAACAATGGTTTGCCTCATTTTAACACCTGCTCTGAACAGATATAAAAAGTGCCCAAAAAATGACGCAAAGAAATATCTTAGATTATTTTGCGCCATTTTTTCAGCGTCCCTAACTGGGGAATGCCCATTTTGTATACATAAGGCCTGGTGCAGGCATATTGCAGCGTGAAGGGCTACAAAGTGGTGCAATCATGCATTGCGCCACTTTGTATATTTGGCACAGCACTTATGGCCTCGTTGGGCCACATTAGTATGAAAACATTACTTTATTGGAGCACAAGGAGGCCCTCGGTGCTCTTAAATCTGTATCTATGAGGGTAGTGTGGAATAATGTCATGCGTAGTTAAATTATGTGGCATAGAATAGTGTTGAATGGTGTGGAATTGAGTGCCATTGACTGAGATTGTGTAGCATGGAGTGCAATTGTGTCACCTGGAGCACAATTGTGGAATGAGAAGTGCAATTGTATGATGTGCATTGCCACTGGGTGGAGTGCATTATATGACATGGTGTAGAAGTATTCAATGTGGAATTATGTTGTATAGAATGGAGTAGAATTGTGTGGCATGGGATTGTGAGGGATGGAGTAGAATTATTTGTTGACGAGTGGAATTTTGTGGTGAGGCGTGCAATTGTGTGCATTTGAATTATGTTGTGTTGACTAGAATTTTGTGGGGTGGGGTGAAATTAGGTGGCATGGCATGCAATTCTGTAGTATGAAGGGGATTTATATGGCATGGTGTGGAACTGTGTCCCAGCAACTGTGTTGCACTACGTAGAGTGAAATTATATGGTGGGCAGTTGAGTGGAAATATGTGGCGTGGAGTCAAATTACATGTCGTGGAGTGGAAATGTGTAGATTGCAATTACGTGTAGTGGAGATGAACTATGTGGCCTGGAGTAAAATGATATGACATAGAATTGTGGTGTGTGGCATTGAATTTGGTGAAGTTGAATTGTTTGTGTGGAATGCAACTGTGTGGATATGAATTATGTGGCATGGATTGGCATTATGTGCCAATGGTTGTAATTAGGAGTTACGGCATTTTACTAACTGGTGTGGCTTGGAATTATGTGGGATAGATGGAATTATTGGTGTGTTATGAATTTTAGAGCCATGGGCAAGGAATTGTGAAGCAGGCAATTGTGTTGTTTTGAGTGAAGTGGAATGATGTGTAGTGGAGTGGAGTAGAATTATATGTAGCGTAATGGAATTATGTGGTACCGAGTGGAACTATGTGGTACAGTGTAATTATGTGGTGCAGATTGAAATTGTATGGAGTGTGGGGAATTTATATTTAGTGAAGTGAAATAATGTAGCATTGTGTATCCTGGAATTGTGAGGCATGGTTTGGAATTGTGTGGTGTGAAAGTGTGGAGTAGAGTGCAACTGTGGGAAGTGAAGTTCAAATGTATGGAGTAGATTTATGCGAGGCTGAATGACATGATATATAATTTTATGGTGTGGCATGGAATTTTGTGATGTAGAATTGTGTGATGTCTGGTGGAATTGTGCTGGATTGACTGGAATGGAATTATATGGAGTGTACTTATATGCATTGGAGTATAGTGTAATTATGAGGAACAGAGTGGAATTCTGTAAAATGAGTAAAAAATAACTGGTGTGGAATTATTTGGCATGGCATGTAATATGTGTGTGGCTTGTGCTGAAATTATGTGGCATTGAAATCTGGTGTGGAATTGCATTGCCTAGAATTGTGTTGAGTTATGTGGGGTGGAATTATGCATTGTGGAGTGTGATGATGTGGCACAAGTTTGTGTGGCATGGAATTGTGTGGCACAGAGTGGCTTTATTTGGCAGAGACTTGACTGAAATTATGTGGAGTGAAATTATGTCACAAGTAGTTGAATTATGTGGTGTGGAATCATGTGGAGTGGGACTAAATCATGTGGTGTGGAATTTTTTTCTGTGGAGTGGACTTTTGTGGAGGGGTGGAACTGTGGGATGTGGAATTGTGTGGTACGAGTAGAATTGTGTGGCATGGACTTAATTGTGTAACGTGGAAAGTAAATATGTTCCATATAGGTCTATCATGTGGAGAAGAGTGGAATTATCTGACATGGTGTGGAATTATGTGGCATGAAATTGTGGCAAGGTGGTAAAGAATAAGTGTGTGCCCTGCAACTGTGTAATGTGGAGTGGAATGATGTGGCACAGATAGAAATTCCGAGGAGTGGAGTTATGTGTACTGGAGGGGAACTATGCAGCATTGAGAGGTGTGGAATTGTGCCACACAGAGTAGGACTATGTTCTGTGGAACTGCATGATATGGTGTGAAATTGTGTTGTGCTGAGCTATGTTATGCGGAGTCAGCTTGTTTTGTACAGCATGGAGGGAATTATGTGGTGTGGCATAGAGTGGAATTACAAGGAGTGGAAATATATGGCATGGAGTGCAGTGAATTATGTGGCATGGTCTGGAATGTTGTGGGTTGTGTGGAATTATGTGGCATAGGATGACATTATGTCTTGTAAAGTGGGCTGAAATGATGTGGCATGGCTTGGATTTCTAGCACAAATGTGTGTGGTATTAGGTGGAGTGAAATTAAGTGGGCTGGAGTGGAATTGTGTGCCATAAAGTGTAGTGAATTATGTGGCATGGAGTGGCATTATGTATTGTAGTATGGACTGAAATGATGTGGTGTTGTGTGGATTTCTGGTGTAAAATTGCATGGCATTGAACGGTGTGGCATTATGTGGATTGGAATTAAGTGGCTTGGAGTGGAATCACGTGGCCTGGAATAGAACGGAAATATGGAGTGGAATTAAGAGACGAGGACTGTAATTATGTGGCATCGAATTGTGTTGCGTTTTGGGGACTATAAGTCTCAATGACATCAGGACCATTGTTTCATCTAATTATATGGTGAAACCCTAACATTTTGATCCCCCAGAGCTCTATCCTCCCATCACCTAACCTAGACATACACAAATTTTTTGTTACTTTCAAAAGGTCTTCCTATTTATTTTAGTCAAATGTCAGTAAATTAAACTTGCTTGAAAGTTCCAGTTTAGTGAAATTCGGATAAAGATAAGTAAATTAAGGTACCTATTTATGTTTATTTTAACATTCCTAAATAGAATTGCAAGTGTTGACTTGCTTTGAAAACAGCAGAAATATATGTAGAAACATTTCGTAGAATACTAAAATCACACTTTATTCACTATATTTTTTAGTTATTTGTTATGTTCTTAAGAATGGTGAGGAAGCGCTCAGCAAACACCCCCTTCAAATATACATTTTTCATACTATCCCTGAATGTGAAGGTGGATAGCATGTAGCGCTGCTTTTCCTGCTTCTTGGGTTTTTATATTCTCAAATTTTTAATCCTATTACTCTATTCTATTAGTGACCTAATGCATAAAGAAGGAAATACTATTAAAAACTATTGTAAACTAAACATTAACTAAATGCATAATACAGAAATGAAAATATATCTATTCGTATATGTCAAAAATCTGATTCCTCTGATCAGTGAGGCATTTAACAAATTCTCCACTGCTGATGACAACCACCTATAGCCTGTTGAAGAAAAAAACCACAAAAGGTACATATAATTAGATCGAGAGATAGAAACCACAAAATGACCTGAAAACACTTACACACAAAGTAATGTTAAGTGACACACATTATATGAACAATTATAGACTGGTTACACAGTCTGGGTTTTAATGAGTCCACTATATTGATGTACCATGTCTATGACAGCATAGTCCACCCAATAAAATAATAAATGCATTTTCTCCAATATTTGAATTGGAGACAGAGCATAGATGAGAGATATAAAATGCAACTCTGTCTTTCACTGAAGATGAGCCCAGCTTGACTTTTAGGATTGCAGTAAACATTTTCACTAGGGGCAGGGAACTGACACCAGTTTGCGTCCTCCAAAAAGGTGCTGTTGATCCTGACATCCTTGATGTGGATTTACCCAAACTTTTTTGTTGTACAGCCTTCTGTTTTTGCTCACTTTTTTAGCTGGCGTTAAAATTTTGCATACTTTACCACTGCTAACCTGTGCAATGGTGCTTGTTCTCTCTCCTTTAAATATTATAACATTGGCTTACATCCAATTGACATATTTAATTTACTTGGATGTCCCTAGTAAATTGGTAGTATATTCACCCAGGGCCAGTAAATTAAAAGGTACTAGTGGGTTTGCAGCACTGATTGTACCACCCACTTAAGTAGTTCTTAAAACAGGTCTCAGGCCTGCCATTGTAGCATGTGCGTGCAATTTAAAACTTCCTTTTCAACTTGGCAAAATATAACTCTTGCCAGGCGCAACCCTCCCCCTGTTCTGTTTTATTACATGGAAGACACCTCTATTGTAGATCCTAAATAGCCCAGAGGGCAGGTTGCAATATACTTGAAAGTTTTGACATGTACTTTTAGATTTTACATGTTTTGATAGTCAAATAACTGCTTTGAGGCCTACCTCTCTTTAAGGATAACATTGGATCAACTTATTACATTTAATAAGAGATGACTAACAATTGGCAGCAGGTAGGAATATCAAACTTGGCTTCTAAAGAATTGTAATAAAAAGTCCACTTTAATAGTAAAGTTTCATTTTTAGCCACAATATTTAAATGTCACTTTTTCAAAATTTGGCATTTTCTTGGCCTATCCATTTGGTGGCAGAAGACTGTCCCTGGGTCACAGCTAATGACTAGTTGCAACTGGCATTTGGTCCATGCGTATTGCTCCCTGAGAGTGAGACGAAGAGAAGATATGTATTGGTAGGATAGGCCACTCTGGGTTGATGAAAGGGAAGAACTGTTACCTATCAGGCTTGCACATTAAAAAGGCTCTTCTGGAGCATTTTCAGAAAGGTTCTGACACTGGTCTTTTGTGAACCAAGTCAAGCTGGGGTCAGGGTAAGGAGGAAGGGGATGCCTTACCCCTTGGGGTGGGGGGCGGGAGGGTGGAAACCTCCAAAACCTTCTCCTACTTTAAAGTGGGCACCAGGTAAAAATATTGGACTGTTAGACCCAGCTCTTCAGTACACATCTGGACCTATGGGGGAACTCAGGAGGAGGCCTGTTGTGTTGCTCTGCAACAAGGACTTCCGATCTACTGCCGTGCTGCCTGCACGTAGGACTTGACCTGCTTCTTGAACCCATGACCACCAAGTTGGAAAGTTGGCTGTCCTCCTGACCACCGCCTCAGGGAGAGAGGCTCCAGCCACTTTGAACACAGCACCTGGACTTTGCCTGCTGTGAGTGATACCCTCCCAAGTGGTGCCTCCTGAGTTCTGGACCATTGGAAGTGAGCCTGAAGGTGCTGTGTCAGCCCAGCTTTGCTCCCAATGGAACAGACACATTGCCTTTGGAAAAGTCTGCATCAGAGCCGGTGAGTGAAGCATCATTGGTGCTGGTCCTCAGATTGTAAGCCCCTCTTCGATGGCATCCTTGACGCCAATGGATGACTCTGCATCAGAAGCCCCGCAGCGCAACATATTGTCAACGCAGGCCCTCACCTCACAAACCCCCTGGTCAATAGCCCCCTTGATGATGATGGAGGTCCTCGCCTTGAAGCTCCTTGGAAGAGACGATGCTCGATGCGTCTACATACCAGGACCTCACATCGCTTCGGCTGCGCTATGCATCCTCGGCACAAGGCCTCGCAACGCTCTGCACCCAGGATTTAAGCTACTTTGTTTTGCAGGCATAACTGGGTCCCTGCAGCTGGCCCACGCTCCATTTCAGTTGGCCTGAACATATGACTTTGTCCCAGCCAGGTACGATCAGATAACCACAGTTTTGGTTCAGTGCTTTTTGGGGCTAAATTCACTAAAATCTTTACAATTGCATATCTCCGGTTCTACTGATTGGATTTTTGTTATTTTGATCTTAAATTGTTTATTAAGTTTTACTCTATTTTCGTAATTTGTGTGGGATTTTTCTTGTGTTGTATTTGACTTTATTACTGTTTGACGTGCTGCATAAATACTTTACACGTTGCCTCTAAGTTAAGTCTGACTGCTCTTGTGCGAAGCCACCAGATGGTTGAGCACAGGTTAATTTTGGGGTTTGTCTGTGACTTCACCCTGACAAAGATTGTGGTTACTGCTTGAGTAGGGTTTCACCCCCCTAAACCAGTCACCCAATTTGGTGCATTGAATATTCACCATTCTTGGTTGGTGTCTCAAAGAGCCACTATGCTTTTGTGTCCAGATATGTAATATGGCAGGATCTTTGTCTAAGAGACCTGATCAGGCAGGTCTTCTAAGTTGTTGTGTAAGTTGAAACGCTTGGTAATGCTTTTGATATTCAGTCTCCTCTGGCGGCATGACAGAACGAAGTCCACTGCTAGACTGCTAGTACAGGCGGGCTCGGCCAACCAAATCACTGGATGGGATTTGATACTGCTTACATCGGAGCCTGACCCGGACATGCGGCCACCCTGAAGGACTGCTGGTCAGGGCTTGTGTCCTGGGGCTGCTCGGGCACTTGGCACACAGATCTTGGAGTCAATACACTGGTCATGGCCATCAGTCCGAACTCAGACTTCTTATGGCTGAGGGCGGCCCTCTCACACAGAGAAACGTATTGCACATATCAGGCCAACTCACCCATACTTCACGTCAATGTACATGGATACCCGAGATCACAGTGCACTCCAAATGCTCACATATTTAATGACAAAAGGTTGCATTCTTTAGTGTTGTCAGACTACTAAATGTCTCAAAATATTGCTTTCCCATTGTATATTAACAAACTTCAATAAAGACCAATTGGAAAAGTACTCTTTTGTTAGTCAGTCTGTAATCCTAAACAAATCACTGTCGCTTCATCAGGCTCTCCGTCTATAGGAATGGCTGGAAATAGCTCTTTGATTGCATGTTACCCTGTTACCCAGTCTCACCCACAACCTTCTAGGTAGCTAGACATGACAGTCTTGCTTGCTGAGGAGGGGATATACCTTATAATGTACCTACCAAGACTTAAAGCCCCCTACGCTTTAGATGGATCAGTAGCAGTAAAGGCTAAGGCCCTCATTACAACCCTGGCGGTCGGTGGAGAAGTGGCGGTAATACCGCAAACAAGCCAGCGGTAAAACAATTGGAATTGCAAGCATGGCAGTGACAGCCATGCAAAACGCCACTTCTCCACTCTGACCGTCAGGGTGGTAATGACCGCTGTGCTGGAGACTTCGGTCTGTAGCCCGGCGGCCGTTACTACACTGCCGGCAGCATCACGACCCCGCATACCGCCCTGGAGTTCTTGGGGTTCTGTATTGCCACAAAATCCATGGCGGTAGGCACTATCAGTTCCAAGGAATTCGTTCCCTGGCACTGACAGGGGCCTCCCCCACCCCTCTACCCCTCCCCTGGGTCCTCCCCCCAAACCCACGACCCCATGCCACCCCTCAAAGGTGGTTGGACCCCCCTCCCCACCCCCCCAACATTGACACACACACCCCCTACACGCACACTTACACTACAACTACACATACACGCACACATACACACAGACAGACATGCACACATTTTCCAAACACACAACACCCCCGCATGCATACACACACTCACACACACCCTCTACACACTCACACCCTCATGCACGCACACAACACACAACGCCCCCCACCCCCCTCCCTTAATGGACGATCACCTTACCTGGTCCGGTGATCCTCCGGGAGGGAACGGGGTCCATGGGGGCTACTCCGCCGCCAGCTCCCCGTTACCTGAGCACCGCCACACCAAATCATGGGACGTGTTTCGGTGGGCGGTGTTCTGATGACGTGGTGGTGGAGGTGGAGCAGCCTCCACTTCCCCGCCGATCGCCAGTATGGCTGCTGGCGGCTCTCTGTCCGAAAAAGGGTGGAGGGCTGCCAGCAGTCATGATACGCTGTGCGGAAAACCACCTGCACTGGCGGTCTTCAGCACGGCGGTACCTCGGCGGTCTTGCTTAAAGACCGCCAAGGTTCAAATGAGGCCCTAAGTCATTAATCCTGTGTTTATGCACAAGATAGTACTTCAAAGTGTGGTTCTCTTGTTGCTCATAAGTTTCCTTTTTAGTGGTTCACTGAAGCAGACTTTTCTGATGTTTAATTAGACAACAAGATATGACAATTTCTCAATAGCTTCTTCATCCACTGGGTCACAGGGTTCATGCTAACCAATCCAGCTCCCTCCCATTCACTAGACTGTCCCTCCAGCCCATCTCTCACACCTTCACTATAATGCTCCTCCAGCCCATCTCCCTCACCTTCACAAGACCGTCCCTCCATTCCAACTCTCTCACCTTCACTAGATTGCCCTTCCTGCCCAGCTCCATCACCTTCACTAGACTGTCCCTCCAGTTGAGCTCTGTCACCTTCACTAGACTGTCCCTCCAGCCCATCTCCCTCACCTTCACAAAACTGTCCCTCCACTCCAGCTCCCTCACCTTCACTAGACTTTCTCTCCACTCCAACTCCCTCACCTTCACTAGGCTGTCCCTCCAATCCAGCTCCCTCACCTTCACTAGACTGTTCCTCCACTCGAGCTCCCTCACCTTCACTAGACTGTCCCTCCAGACCAGTACTCTCACCTTCACTAGACTGTCTCTCCACTCCAGCTCCCTCACCTTCAATAGACTTTCCCTCCACTTCATCTCCCTCACCTTTGCTAGACTGCCCCTCCACTCCAGCACCCTCACATTCACTAGACTGTCCCTCCAGCCCATCTCTCTCACCTTCACTATAATGCCTCTCCAGCCCATATCCCTGACCTTCACAAGACTGTCCCTCCACTCCAGCTCCCTCACCTTCACAAGACTGTCCCTCCACTCCAGCTCCCTTACCTTCACTAGACTCTGCCTCTACCCCAGCTCCCTCACCTTCACTAGACTGTCTCTCCAGCCCAGCTCCCTCATCTTCACTACACTGTCCCTCCTCTCCAGCTCCCTCACATTCACAAGACTGTCCCTCCACTCCACCACCCTCACCTTCACTAGACTGTCCTTCCAGCCCAACGCCCTTACCTTCACAAGACTGTCCCTCCATTCCATCTCTCTCACCTTCAATAGAATGTCCTTCCACTCCAGCTCCCTCACCTTCACTAGCCTGTTCCTGCTCTCCAGCTTCCTCACCATCACTAGACTGTTCCTCCAGCCCATCTTCCTCACCTTCACTAGACTGTGCCTCCTGCCCAGCTTCCTCCCCTACACTAGCCTGTTCCTCCTCTCCACCTCCATCACCTTCACTAGACTGTCCCTCTACTCCAACTCTCTTACCTTCACTAGGCTGTCCCTCTACTCCAACTCCCTCACCTTCACTAGACTGTCCCTCCAGACCAACACTCTCCCCTTCACTAGACTGTCCGGCCATTCCAGCTCCCTCACCTTCGCTAGACTGTCCCTCAAGACCAACTCTCTCACCTTCACAAGACAGTCCCTCCAGCCCAGCACTCTCACCTTCACGAGACAGTCCATGTACTCCAGCTCCCTCGCCTTCAATAGACTTTCTTTTCACTCCAGCACCCTCACCTTCACTAGATTGTCCCTCCAATGCAGCTCCCTCACCATCAATAGACTGAACCTCCACTGCAGCTCCCTCACCTTCACTAGACTTTCCCTCCACTGCTGCACCCTCACCTTCACTAGACTGTCCCTCCAGACCAGCTCCTTCACCTTCACTAGACTGTCCCTCCACTCCAGCTGCTTCACCTTCACTAGACTGATCCTCCAGACCAGCACTTTCACCTTCACTAGACTCTCCTTCCATTCCATTTCCCTCACCTTCACTAGACTGTCCCTCCAGACCAGCTCCCTCACCTTCACTAGACTCTCCATCTACTCCAGCTCCCTCACCGTCACTAGACCCTCCCTCCACTCCAGTTCCCTCACCTTCACTAGACTCTCCCTTCACTCCAGCTCCCTCACCTTCACTAAACTCTCCCTCCACTCCAGTTCCCTCACCTTCACTAGACTCTCCCTCCACTCCAGTTCCCTCACCTTCACTAGACTGTCCCTCCAGACCAGCACTCTCCCCTTCACTAGACTCTCCCTCCACTCCAGCTCCCTCACCTTCACTAGACTCTCCCTCCACTCCAGTTTCCTCACCTTCACTAGACTCTCCCTCCACTCCAGTTCCCTCACCTTCACTAGACTGTCCCTCCAGACCAGCACTCTTGCCTTCACTAGACTCTCCCTCCACTCCAGTTCCCTCACCTTCACGAGACTGTCCCTCCAGACCAGCACTCTCACCTTCACTAGACTCTCCCTCCAATCCAGTTCCCTCACCTTCACTAGAATCTCCCTCCTCTCCAGCTCCCTCACCTTCACTAGACTCTCCCTCCACTACAGTTCCCTCACCTTCACTAGACTGTCCCTCCAGACCAGCACTCTCACCTTGACTAGACTCTCCCTCCACTCCAGCTCCTCACCTTCACTAGACTGTCCCTCCAGACCAGCACTCTCACCTTCACTAGAATCTCCCTCCTCTCCAGCTCCCTTGCCTTCACTAGAATGTTCCTCCTCTCCAACTCCATCACCTTGACTAGACTGTCCTTCCAACCCAGCTCCCTCACCGTCACTAGACTCTCCCTCCACTCCAGTCCCCTCACCTTCACTAGACTGTCCCTCCAGACCAGCACTCTCACCTTCACTAGACTCTCCCTCCACTCCAGTTCCCTCACCTTCACTAGACTGTCCCTCCAGACCAGCACTCTCACCTTCACTAGACTCTCCCTCCACTCCAGTTCCCTCACCTTCACTAGACTGTCCCTCCAGACCAGCACTCTCACCTTCACTAGACTCTCCCTCCACTCCAGTTCCCTCACCTTCACTAGACTGTCCCTCCAGACCAGCACTCTCACCTTCACTAGACTCTCCCTCCACTCCAGTTCCCTCACCTTCACTAGACTCTCCCTCCACTCCAGTTCCGTCATCTTCACTAGGCTGTCCTTCCAGCCCAGCTCCCTCACCTTCACTAGACTGTCTCTTGACTCCAGCTCCCTCGCCTTCACTGAACTGTCCCTCCTCAACCTCCAGGTGCTGTTCCTTCTCCTGCTTCCCCTCCTCCTCTTTGCTGCACTGACCCTCTACCCCTCCCTCGTCAGGGCCCTTCCTGGTCAGTCCCTCCTGCTGCCACCCCGCACTCAGCTTCTCACAGTCCCACCGCCAGACTCTTTCTTCTGCTGAGCTCCAGCCCTGGCTGACCCCTCCAGCGCCCCCATGCGGCCATGTCTCCCCTCCGCACTCTCCCCACAGCCGCTGAATCTCTTCATCGTACCAGCCCCACTGGTGCCCGGGGTCTCCGAAACCAGGGGCCCCCTGCTCCCCACGGCTCAGCCCCTGCCAGTCCCAGTGCTGCCTTGACCCTTCCTCTCCTGAACCCCGTCCCTGGCTGACCCCTCCTGCCCCCCACCTCGGTCCTGCCTCTTCTGTCTCTCCAGGGGATTCTGTCTCTCCTGCGCCCCAAAACCCCTGATCCCCGCCACCCAGCCCCTCCCAGTCCCACTGCTGCTTCCACCCTCCTTCAGTCCCATTCGCCCACTGGCTGCCCACCCCCCCGCCTGCCTGCTGTCCTGTACTTTCTCCTTCCCCCCGCCCATGCTGGCCCCCACACTCTGTACCCCTCCCCTCCTGCTCGCCTCCACTCTGACTGCCCCGTGGCTGCGTAACATAATCTGGGGCCCACCCCCACTTCTCTACACCATAACTACTCTCCCACCTCGGCTCCAGGGGTGCGCTCCAAGGAAACTGGTGAAAGTTTGAGCCATCCTGAGGCGACACATTGAAAGCAACATTCTTGTCTGTCATCACCGCCGTGATGATCGTACTTCCGGTGTATAATGTCATAGTCACCAGACCCGGGGTAAACACAGATTCTGTGCGACCATCCTTTCTGTACTGACAGACAGACAGGCCCCGCGCTGTCCACTTAAATTCAGTGGTCACCTTGGTGGCATCTTCCCCCACACTGTCTCCCTGGCCCTCCCTCTCCTGCTGAAACCCCCCCACTATATCTGACACCCCCTGCAGATAGTCGCTCCCCTTCACTCCAGCTCCGTGCTGCGTCTGGTAAATCAAACAGGCCTCTGTCAGCTGAAAAATAGAGTAAATCACACATTAGTTTAATTGCCCCCTTAATGAACATTTACATTAATGTACATAACATGTGGTTGTACAATGGCATCCGTTTTATGTTTTTCTGCTTGTTGAGGATTTGAGATGCATGACAGGTATTACTCTTTTTTTAACAGATTATTGAATCGATGTTTTATGGGCCTTTCTTACTGCATCCTAAGCAAAAGAAAACACAGAGTTAAAATATTATTTCTAAATTGTACTGTAAACATAATAATAAGATTCAGGCTATTTGAAGGTATGACCGCCATGTCCCATCCCTGCTGATGACTCTGGCTCCGAGCACTGGCGCAGCAGAGGTGCCATTGACTAAATATGGCCCCAAAACAGCTACTTTTGGCGTCCACTCTGTGGCTTACAAGCCCAGAGACCCGGCGCCACTGCACCTGCTGCACTTTTTATAACGTCCCCGAGGCTCGGGCTCTTCAGTCCTTTAGAGTCACTAAGGGGCAGTTCAGAATAGCAGAGATCAGCCTTTACACATTTGCAAGATACATGTCGTAGGATGACACTGCCCCGAAGTGCATCATGGGAACATCACGGAGACAACAGGGGCAATATACTGCTGAAAAGTGGGGCTATCAGGCACCTCACTTGATAATCACTAATCCGAAAGTTATCCAGCTGTACAATGTTCATTTCAAGGCTGATCTTTAGAGAAGGCGCCCCAAAGAAAGCGGCATTACGTGCACTGTAAACCTCTTCCACAACCTTGCACGCAAGAATGTGCTATGTGTACATTTATCAATATATTCCCTCTTCATTCCTTGTCCCTTAAATCCTGCTCAGTGCTGTTTTCAATATTATCAGCATGATAGTGGATGAGAATAGTTAAACATGTTTCACTCTAAAATAGTTTTAAATAAAAAAGAAGGGATTTCAATTCTTTTAGGATCTGCTAAAAGACGTGTAAAGTGAAGGCCGGAACTGTTACTTCCAACCTGTAAAAAACAAACATGTATTAGAAAAGCATTCTGTCACCGTGAAACAAAACATAATTTACTTTACAAAAAAACTCATTTCCAGCGGGTAAAATCTGCACTACAATGTGAAAAGAAGTCAGCACTTCCGCCTGGAGTTGTTGCAAATGTCAGGAGGAAATTACGTCATTAAACATCATCTCGGCTGCGCCTCTTCACCTGCTCTCAATACCACAGAATGTCAACAAACTGCCAATGCATGAACCACAGAGTACCAAAAACAATGTACTTGTGTTATATTGCCTGTTAAAATAATATTTTATTTTTTGTTATTCTTTATTTTAATGGGACGAGGGTACAGATTTACCCATTTAAGATGTTAAGCTCCAATGCTGTGCAGTCAGAGTCGCTTGTTTACTATTACGGATGTATGACAATGTCATCCTTTATGTCTTTCATAAAGCTGTGAACTCCCTCAGTTATCTTCATGCGCCTATCGGTTGGAGGATATACAAAGCGCTTCGACTACTCGTCAGGGGTAGTGAGCGCTATATAAATACAATTACAATATAGAGTGAATATTAAGATCAGGTGCTTGTTTTACGGGCACCATCTTCACCACTAAGCTAACTTTATAATTCTCTTGCGAGTGATGCCTCTGGGAACCTGGTAATGAGCAGACACCGCCTGTGGCTCAATGTCCACTATGCACCTGTGATGACTGAAGTAGACATGGATGACGCCTGTTAATCACTGTCCCTTCCAGATGGGTCTTACCATTGGTTTGGGTCCTGAATGTCGAGCAGGGAACATTCTTGTATTATACAATTGTATCCATAAGATGGAGAACATGAATAGCAAGAGGTGATTATGTATAGATTTTATACCCCTAACTCTATACCCTGAAGATATGTGTATCTTGAAGGTACACAGATGGGGATATACAACCTTTTTACAGTATTGTACTCAATACTTTGGCACGTTTTTAAAATCTAATGATATTCCCTTCTCGATATTCCAGACTACAATTCTTAAAATTCTTGTGAGGAAATTAAAACGGCAGAAAGTGGACAAAAAAGTCGGCATAAGTTCAAAGAATGTTTTTGGTGATGAGCCTAGCGCCACACTGGAGCAAGCGTGGTGATTGCCTCCCTCAGAAAGGGTTCTCGGAAAGACCTGTGCTGAATCCTAAGTGAACTCCATCATAGCTGCAGGATGAAGATACCATCAACACAAGACTTATTCTGCTGATGCTCCAATGGCAAGGAATGCCATGGATGGACAACTGTCTCCTCCCAAATACGGGAAGAACTTTGTTACCTCCAGAAGAAGATGATCCTGACAGAGACAATTTGAATTCAGGAGAAAACGGTATCTTAACAAGAAGTGTAGGTGAGGGAATAGAAGATTGTTGATTATTCAACTCTTTCTTAAACAAGCACTAGCAAGGCCAAAAGGTCTCGGTAATGCGACAGCTATTGGCTTTGTCAAGTGATTTTTTAGCCATGTTGTATAGCATCACAGCTACTGTTCAGCAAGACTGAAAGTCCGAGAATAAAGCCTTACTATGCTGCCAGTGCTGGCCGCGTCATAGTGCTTTTTTGTCTAGAGGAGGGATAAGCAAATCAACATGGGGGACAGGCAAGCAACACAACAAGGGAGGGAGTGGAGGGCGGGTCAGGAGAAGGTAAAAAAGCACCATGACGTGGCCAGCGGTGTGTATGCTCTTGGAATTTTATTGCTTGGTGTGGAATTGTGTGACTGTCTCACTTCCTAGAGGAAAGCAACGCACTCGACGTTTCCCAGCCTGGATTCCGCAAGAACCACAGCACTGAGACCGCCCTCATCGCATGTACTGACGACATCAGAACCAGAGTCGACAAAGGCGAGACCGTCGCACTCATCCTCCTGGACCTATCCGCTGCCTTCGATACTGTCTGCCACCAAATACTCTGCAGACACCTCCACAACGCAGGTATTCGACACAAGGGCCTAGACTGGCTTGCCTCCTTCCTCACCGAAAGAACCCAGAAAGTCCGCCTCCCTCCCTTCCACTCTCCAGCCACCAAGATCATCTGCGGAGTCCCCCAAGGGTCCTCCCTGAGCCCCACCCTTTTCAACATTTACATGGCCCGATCACCAACATCCTCTGGCCACACGGAATCACCATCATGTCCTACGCAGACGACACCCAGCTCGTCATCTCCCTCACCCGAAACCCTACCACCGCCTAAACCAACATCCATGCCAGACTCCTTGACACTGCCAAATGGATGACAGCTAACCACCTCAAGCTAGACTCCAACAAAACCGAAATCATCATCTTTGACCCCAACAAAACTATATGGGGCAACTCCTGGTGGCCCACTGCCCTAGGATCCCCACCAACACCTGCAACCCACGCACACAACCTCGGCATCATCTTGGATTCTTCCCTCTCCATGACCCAGCAAATCAACGCCATCACCTCCTCCTGTTTCAACACCCTCTGCATGCTGCGAAAAACCTTCAAATGGATTCCCATAGAGACCATGAAGAACGTCACCCTTGCACTCATCAGCAGCAGGCTAGACTACGAAAACGCCCTCTAAGCCGGCACCACAGTCAAGCTCAAGCGAAAACTCCAGAGAATCCAGAACGCAGCGGCCAGCCTCATCCTGGACCTCCCAAGCCATGAACAAATCTCCTCACACCTCAGATCCCTTCACTGGCTTCCGATCGACAAGAGGATCACCTTCAAAACCCTCATCCACACACCCAAATCCCTCCACAACACTGGACCAACCTACCTCAACGAAAGAGTGAACTTCCACACTCCCACTCGCCACCTCCTCTCTGCCGACCTTGCACTCGCCACAGTCCCCTGCATCCAACGCGCCACCACGGGAGGCAGATCCTTCTCCTACCTCGCACCCAAAACCTGGAATTCCCTCCCCACCAACCTCCACAAGAATCAGAACCTCCTGCTCTTCAGAAAACACCTCAAGACATTGCTTTTCAAACAGTAATCGGCCTCCACTTCCCCTCCTCCTCCCTCACACCCCACCAGCGCCTTGAGACCCTTATGGGTGAGTAGCGCACTCTATACATTTTTTGATTGATTGATTGATTGACGTAGAATGGTACTGCGAGGCTTGGAGTGGAACTGTGTGGCATGGAGTACAATGGTGTAGAGTTGAATTATGTGATGCGGAGTGGCATTATGTGTTATGGTGTGGTATTAGGTGACATGGCATGGAATTATGTGGTGTGCAGTGGAAGTATGTGGCAAAGAGTGTAATTATGGAGTGGGTGTGGAACTGTCTGGTGTAGCATGGAATTTTGTAGAGTATAATTGTGTTGCGTTCAGTGGAATGGAATTATCCAAGTGTAACTAATCCTGCAAAGCCCATTGAGACTCATTGTTAACAATGGTGTGCCTCCTTTTAACGCCTGCTCTGAGCAGGTATTAAAAGTGCCATAAAAATAACGCAAAGAAATGTCTTACATTTCTTTGGGCCATTGTTCAGCCTCCCTAATGAGAGAATGCCCCTTTTGCATACATTAGGCATGGCACAGGTATAATTCAGTGCAAAGGGCTACAAAGTGGTGCAATGCATGCATTGCACCACTTTGTATATTTGGTGCAGCACTTATGGCTTCATTGGGCCACATTAGCATGACAAAATTACTCTAATGTGGCACAAGGAGGAGCTAGGTGCTCTTAAATCTGCATCTATGAGTGTAGTGTGGAAGTATGTGGTGTGGAGTTCAAATATGTGGCTTGGAATAGTGTTGAATGATGTGGAATTGAGTGCCATGGACTGGAATTGTGAGATGTGTAATTGTGTAGCACGAAGCGCAATTGTGTCACCCGGAGCACAATTGTGGAATGAGAAGTGCAATTGTATCATATGAATTGCAATTGGATGGAGTGCATTATGTGACATGTTCTAGAATTATTCAATGTGGAATTATGTTATATAGAATGGAATAGAATTGCGTGGCATGGGATTGTGAGGGATGTTGTAGAATTATGTGTTGAGGAGTGGAATTTTGTGGCGAGGAGTGCAACTGTGTGCAGTTGAATTATGTTGTGTTGACTAGAATTTTGTGGTGTGGGGTGAAATTAGGTGGCATGGCATGAAATTCTGTAGTGTGGAGGGGACTTGTATGGCATGGTGTGGAACTGTGTCCCAGCAACTGTGTTGCACTATGTAGAGTGAAATTATGTGGTGTGCAGTTGAGTGGAAATATGTGGCGTGGAGTCAAATTACATGTCGTGGAGTGGAAATGTGTAGATTGCAATTATGTGTAGTGGAGAGGAATTATGTGGCCTGGAGTAAAATTATGTGCTATAGAGTTGTGGTGTCTGGCATTGAATTTGGTGAAGTTGAATTGTTTGTGTGGAATGCAAGTGTGTGGATATGAATTATGTGGCGTGGATTGGCATTATGTGCCAATGGGTTGTAATTAGGAGTTATGGCATTTTACAAAGTGGTGTGGCTTGGAATTATGTGGGATAGATGGAATTATTGGTGTGTTATGAATTTGAGAGCCATGGGCACGGAATTGTGAAGCAGGCAATTGTGTTGCTTTGAGTGGAGTGGAATGACGTGTAGTGGAGTGGAGTAGAATTATATGTAGCGTGATGGAATTATGTGGTACCGAGCGGAACTATGTGGTACAGTGGAATTACGTGGTGCAGATTGAAATTGTATGGACTGTGGGGAATTTATATTTAGTGAAGTGAAATAATGTAGCATGGTGTCTCCTCGAATTGTGAGGCATGGTTTGGAATTGTGTGGTGTGAAAGTGTGGAGTAGAGTGCAACTGTGAGAAGTGAAGTGCAAATGTATGGAGTAGATCTATGCGAGGCTGAAAGACATGATATATAATTTTATGGTGTGGCATGGAATTTTGTGGTGTAGAATTGTGTGATGTGTGGTGGAATTGTGCTGGATTGATGGAATGGAATTATATGGAGTGCACTTATATGCATTGGAGTATAGTGTAATTATGAGGAACAGAGTGGAATTCTGTAAAAGGAGTAAAAAGTACCTGGTGCGGAATTATGTGGCATGGCATGGAATTATGTGGTGTGGCTTGTGCTAAAATTATGTGGCATGGAAATCTGGTGTGGCATTGTATTGCATAGAATTGTGCTGAGTTATGTGGGGTGGAATTATGCATTGTGAAGTTTAATGATGTGGCACAGGTTTGTGTTGCATGGAATTGTGTAGCACAGAGTGGCTTTATGTGGCATAGACTTGACTGAAAATATGTGGAGTGAAATGATGTCACAAGTAGTTGAATTATGTGGTGTGGAATCATGTGGAGTGGGGCTAAATTATGTGGTGTGGAATTATTTTCTGTGGAGTGGACTTTTGTGGAGGGGTGGAACTGTGGGATGTGGAATTATGTGGTACAAATAGAATTGTGTGGCATGGACCTAATTGTGTAACGTGGAAAGTAAATATGTTCCATATAGGTCTATCATGTGAGGAAGAGTGGAATTATCTGACATGGTGTGGAATTATGTGGCATTAAATTGTGGCAAGGTGGCAAAGAATAACTGTGTGCCCTGCAACTGTGTGATGTGGAGTGGAATGATGTGGCACAGATAGAAATTCCGAGCAGTGGAGTTATGTGCACTGGAGGCAGAATTGAGAGGTGTGGAATTGTGCCACACAGAGTAGGACTATGTTCTGTGAAACTGTATGACATGGTGTGAAATTGTGTTGTGCTGAGCTGTGTTATGCGGAGTCAGCTTGTTTTATACAGCATGGAGGGAATTATGTGGTGTGGTATAGAGTGGAATTACGAGGAGTGGAATTATATGGCATGGAGTGCAATGAATTTTGTGGCATGGACTGGAATGTTGTGGGTTGTGTGGAATTATGTGGCATAGCATGACATTTTGTCTTGTACAGTGGGCTGGAATTATGTGGCATGGCTTGGATTTCTAGCACGCATTTTTGTGTGGTATTAGGTGGAGTGAAATTAATTGGGCTGTAGTGGAATTGTGTGGAATGGAGTGGCATTATGTATTGTAGGATGGACTGAAATGATGTGGTGTTGTGTGGATTTCTGGTGTGAAATTGCATGGCATTGAGCTGTGTGGCATTATGTGGAGTGGAATTAAGTGGCTTGGAGTGGAATTCTGTGGCCTGGAATATAACGAAAATATGGAGTGGAATTAAGAGGCGAGGAATGTAATTATGTGGCATAGAATTGTGTTGCGTGGGGTGGAATTGTGTGGCGGGATGGAATTGTGAGAAGTGGGAATGTGTGGTGTGGAGTGCAAAGTTGTCACCTCAACTGGAATTGTGTAATGTTGAGAGCAACTTTTTGATGTGGAGTGGCATTGTGTGAAGTGGAAGTATTTGACATGGTGTTAAATTATGTGGTGTGGCATGGAATTATGTGCCCTGTGAGGGAGTACAACTATGTGGCGTGGAATTATGAACATAGCACACAATTGTGTGCCATGGAGTGGAAAACGGCATGGAATTGTAGCATGGCATGGAATTGTGTGGCATGAAGTTGAATTGTGAGGTGTGAAATTGTGTGGTGTGGAGTGCAATTGGGTAGTGATGAATTGTGTGGTATAGAGTCGATTATGTGGCATGGTGTGGAAGTAGTTGGCATGGCACAGAACAATGTGGTGAGCAGCTAAGTTATGAGGTGTGTAGTGGAATCATGTGCTGGAATTGAGTGGTGTGGCCTGGAATTGTGTGTCTTGGAGTAGAGAGGAATTATGTGATGTGGAGTGAAATTATGTGGCGCTGAGTGAGATGATGTGGCAGAGAGTAGAATTATGGGGGTTATTCTAACTTTGGAGGAGGTGTTAATCCGTCCCAAAAGTGACGGAAAAGTGACGGATTTACCTCCAGCCGTATTACGAGTCCATTATATCCTATGGAACTCGTAATACGGCAGGTGGTATATCCGTCACTTTACCGTCACTTTTGGGACGGATTAACACTCCTCCAAAGTTAGAATAACCCCCTATGTGTCTTGGAGTTGTTTTGCGCAATGGAGTGGAGTGGAACCTTGCACCTCAGATTTACATGCCATGGAATAGAATTATACGGCATGGCCTTATAATTAGATGTTGTGTTTTGGAGTTGTGTGGGCAGGAATTGTGTGCAATTGTGAGATGTGGAATTTCATGGTGTGTAGTGTATTTGTGTGACTAGGAGTGCAATTGTGTAGAATGGAATGATGTGGCGTGAAGTGGATTGAATTATGTGAGAAGATGTGGCATTATGTTGTGTAGTTTAGAGAGGAATTATGTGGGGTGGTCTTGGGTGGAATTATGTGGCGTGGAGGAAAATAATGTGGTATTGAATTGTGCTGTAGGAAATTGTGCTGGGATGAGGGTGATACAGTTGTTTGGTATGAATCAGAGTAGAATTATGTGGAGTTGAATTGTGTGTCATGGAGTGTAGTAGACCTATGCGACATGGAGTGAAACTGTGGCATGTGGGGTGGAAGAAATAACACGTGTAGGGGGCGTGCAGAAGGGAAAAGAAGCAACACGGATGGGCGGGTAGGAGGAAAAGGAACAAATGGATGGGGCTATGGGAGACGGTTTGAAATCACAAACACTCATCCGGAGTGCGTGAACCCAAAAAACATAGCTCCAGAAACAGGAGCAGTGAAAAAACATAAGTGCTTGGTCAGTGATCCGAGGGGGGTGGGAGGGGGTGGCGGAGGCAAAGGCGAGATTACAGCATGGCACATGCATGCTATAATGAACAGTAACAATGAGAATGAGAGCGACACTGAAGCTAACCAATGGTAAGCTATCATATATTGGTGAAATAATGTTGCTAGGCATGGAATTGTATGGCATGGAATTGTCAGACATGAAATTGCATGGCATTATATGGTATGACGTGGGATTCTGTGGTTTGGAGGGCAATTGTGTGGAGTCGAATTAGGTGACATTCCATGGAATTATGTAGTGGAAGTATGTTCCATAGAGTGTAATTATGAAGTGGGTGTGGAGCTGTGTGGTGTAGCGTGGAATTCTGTGGAGTACAATTGTGTTGCGTTGAGTGGAGTGGAAGTATGTTGCATGTGGTGGAGTGGAAATATGTGACAAGGAGAGGAATTATGTAGTGTGGAGTGGAATTATGAGCTCTAGAATTGTGTGGCGTGAAGTCAAATTGTGAGATATGAAATTGTGTGGCGTGGAGAGGAGTTCTGTGGCAGAGAGTGCAAATGTGTGACGTGGAGTGCAATTGTATGACGTGTATGTGGAAATTAATTATATAGATTGGAGTTAAGCTGTGGGGTGCGATGGAATTATGTGGCATGTGGTGTGAATGTGTACTATGTAATTATGTTGCATTGAAAGGAGTGGAGTTGTGTTATAGAGTGGAATTATGTGGTATGTAGTGGAATTATGTGACGGAATGGAATTGTGTAACAGAGATGGAATTATGTGGCGCTGAGTGGAATTATGGTTAATGGAGAGGGATTGAGTGGCATTCAGTGGACTGGATGTGAATAGTGTGCAACTATCTACCATGTAAAGGAATTATTTGGCATGGCTTGGAATTGTGCACCATGCAATTGTGTGGCGTGGAGTGCAATTGTGCGGTGTAGAATGAAGTGGAGTGCAGTTGTGTGATTTGGGGTGCAATTGTATGGTTTAGAACTATGTGGCATGGTGTGAAATAGAATTATGTGGCATGAAGTAGAAATAAATGGCATGGCATTGTGCAGTGTAACATGGGACTGCAGCATGGGGTGCATTGGAATTATATGGCATGGTGTGGGATTCTGTGGTAGGGTGAGGACTTAAATTAAATGGAAGTATCTGCTGAGGAATTCTGTTGTGGATCTGTGTGGCACGGTATTGTGCCATATGAAATTGTGTGGTGTTTTGTCTTGTGTAATTATGTGGCATGAAGTGAAAATGTGTGGCATGTAATTGTGGGACACTGAAGGGAGAGGAATGTAATTATGTGATGTGGACTGGATTGGGACTATGCGAAGTAGAACTACTAGACAGATTGAAGAAAAGTGTTGCTGCACCCAGTGCAGAGCCACTTTTCTTGCGCCCCTTAGTGGTCCCCTAATGCCACTATGTGTGCACCGAATCTAGTATACAGCGCACCATGCCGGAAGTTAGGATCTAGCGCTAGTTCGGAGCTTTGCAGGATTAGTGTAAATTGTATTGACACTAATCCTGCAAAGCCCATTGAGACTAATTGTAAACAATGGTTTGCCTCATTTTAACACCTGCTCTGAACAGATATAAAAAGTGCCCAAAAAATGACGCAAAGAAATATCTTAGATTATTTTGCGCCATTTTTTCAGCGTCCCTAACTGGGGAATGCCCATTTTGTATACATAAGGCCTGGTGCAGGCATATTGCAGCGTGAAGGGCTACAAAGTGGTGCAATCATGCATTGCGCCACTTTGTATATTTGGCACAGCACTTATGGCCTCGTTGGGCCACATTAGTATGAAAACATTACTTTATTGGAGCACAAGGAGGCCCTCGGTGCTCTTAAATCTGTATCTATGAGGGTAGTGTGGAATAATGTCATGCGTAGTTAAATTATGTGGCATAGAATAGTGTTGAATGGTGTGGAATTGAGTGCCATTGACTGAGATTGTGTAGCATGGAGTGCAATTGTGTCACCTGGAGCACAATTGTGGAATGAGAAGTGCAATTGTATGATGTGCATTGCCACTGGGTGGAGTGCATTATATGACATGGTGTAGAAGTATTCAATGTGGAATTATGTTGTATAGAATGGAGTAGAATTGTGTGGCATGGGATTGTGAGGGATGGAGTAGAATTATTTGTTGACGAGTGGAATTTTGTGGTGAGGCGTGCAATTGTGTGCATTTGAATTATGTTGTGTTGACTAGAATTTTGTGGGGTGGGGTGAAATTAGGTGGCATGGCATGCAATTCTGTAGTATGAAGGGGATTTATATGGCATGGTGTGGAACTGTGTCCCAGCAACTGTGTTGCACTACGTAGAGTGAAATTATATGGTGGGCAGTTGAGTGGAAATATGTGGCGTGGAGTCAAATTACATGTCGTGGAGTGGAAATGTGTAGATTGCAATTACGTGTAGTGGAGATGAACTATGTGGCCTGGAGTAAAATGATATGACATAGAATTGTGGTGTGTGGCATTGAATTTGGTGAAGTTGAATTGTTTGTGTGGAATGCAACTGTGTGGATATGAATTATGTGGCATGGATTGGCATTATGTGCCAATGGTTGTAATTAGGAGTTACGGCATTTTACTAACTGGTGTGGCTTGGAATTATGTGGGATAGATGGAATTATTGGTGTGTTATGAATTTTAGAGCCATGGGCAAGGAATTGTGAAGCAGGCAATTGTGTTGTTTTGAGTGAAGTGGAATGATGTGTAGTGGAGTGGAGTAGAATTATATGTAGCGTAATGGAATTATGTGGTACCGAGTGGAACTATGTGGTACAGTGTAATTATGTGGTGCAGATTGAAATTGTATGGAGTGTGGGGAATTTATATTTAGTGAAGTGAAATAATGTAGCATTGTGTATCCTGGAATTGTGAGGCATGGTTTGGAATTGTGTGGTGTGAAAGTGTGGAGTAGAGTGCAACTGTGGGAAGTGAAGTTCAAATGTATGGAGTAGATTTATGCGAGGCTGAATGACATGATATATAATTTTATGGTGTGGCATGGAATTTTGTGATGTAGAATTGTGTGATGTCTGGTGGAATTGTGCTGGATTGACTGGAATGGAATTATATGGAGTGTACTTATATGCATTGGAGTATGTGTAATTATGAGGAACAGAGTGGAATTCTGTAAAATGAGTAAAAAATAACTGGTGTGGAATTATTTGGCATGGCATGTAATATGTGTGTGGCTTGTGCTGAAATTATGTGGCATTGAAATCTGGTGTGGAATTGCATTGCCTAGAATTGTGTTGAGTTATGTGGGGTGGAATTATGCATTGTGGAGTGTGATGATGTGGCACAAGTTTGTGTGGCATGGAATTGTGTGGCACAGAGTGGCTTTATTTGGCAGAGACTTGACTGAAATTATGTGGAGTGAAATTATGTCACAAGTAGTTGAATTATGTGGTGTGGAATCATGTGGAGTGGGACTAAATCATGTGGTGTGGAATTTTTTTCTGTGGAGTGGACTTTTGTGGAGGGGTGGAACTGTGGGATGTGGAATTGTGTGGTACGAGTAGAATTGTGTGGCATGGACTTAATTGTGTAACGTGGAAAGTAAATATGTTCCATATAGGTCTATCATGTGGAGAAGAGTGGAATTATCTGACATGGTGTGGAATTATGTGGCATGAAATTGTGGCAAGGTGGTAAAGAATAAGTGTGTGCCCTGCAACTGTGTAATGTGGAGTGGAATGATGTGGCACAGATAGAAATTCCGAGGAGTGGAGTTATGTGTACTGGAGGGGAACTATGCAGCATTGAGAGGTGTGGAATTGTGCCACACAGAGTAGGACTATGTTCTGTGGAACTGCATGATATGGTGTGAAATTGTGTTGTGCTGAGCTATGTTATGCGGAGTCAGCTTGTTTTGTACAGCATGGAGGGAATTATGTGGTGTGGCATAGAGTGGAATTACAAGGAGTGGAAATATATGGCATGGAGTGCAGTGAATTATGTGGCATGGTCTGGAATGTTGTGGGTTGTGTGGAATTATGTGGCATAGGATGACATTATGTCTTGTAAAGTGGGCTGAAATGATGTGGCATGGCTTGGATTTCTAGCACAAATGTGTGTGGTATTAGGTGGAGTGAAATTAAGTGGGCTGGAGTGGAATTGTGTGCCATAAAGTGTAGTGAATTATGTGGCATGGAGTGGCATTATGTATTGTAGTATGGACTGAAATGATGTGGTGTTGTGTGGATTTCTGGTGTAAAATTGCATGGCATTGAACGGTGTGGCATTATGTGGATTGGAATTAAGTGGCTTGGAGTGGAATCACGTGGCCTGGAATAGAACGGAAATATGGAGTGGAATTAAGAGACGAGGACTGTAATTATGTGGCATCGAATTGTGTTGCGTTTTGGGGACTATAAGTCTCAATGACATCAGGACCATTGTTTCATCTAATTATATGGTGAAACCCTAACATTTTGATCCCCCAGAGCTCTATCCTCCCATCACCTAACCTAGACATACACAAATTTTTTGTTACTTTCAAAAGGTCTTCCTATTTATTTTAGTCAAATGTCAGTAAATTAAACTTGCTTGAAAGTTCCAGTTTAGTGAAATTCGGATAAAGATAAGTAAATTAAGGTACCTATTTATGTTTATTTTAACATTCCTAAATAGAATTGCAAGTGTTGACTTGCTTTGAAAACAGCAGAAATATATGTAGAAACATTTCGTAGAATACTAAAATCACACTTTATTCACTATATTTTTTAGTTATTTGTTATGTTCTTAAGAATGGTGAGGAAGCGCTCAGCAAACACCCCCTTCAAATATACATTTTTCATACTATCCCTGAATGTGAAGGTGGATAGCATGTAGCGCTGCTTTTCCTGCTTCTTGGGTTTTTATATTCTCAAATTTTTAATCCTATTACTCTATTCTATTAGTGACCTAATGCATAAAGAAGGAAATACTATTAAAAACTATTGTAAACTAAACATTAACTAAATGCATAATACAGAAATGAAAATATATCTATTCGTATATGTCAAAAATCTGATTCCTCTGATCAGTGAGGCATTTAACAAATTCTCCACTGCTGATGACAACCACCTATAGCCTGTTGAAGAAAAAAACCACAAAAGGTACATATAATTAGATCGAGAGATAGAAACCACAAAATGACCTGAAAACACTTACACACAAAGTAATGTTAAGTGACACACATTATATGAACAATTATAGACTGGTTACACAGTCTGGGTTTTAATGAGTCCACTATATTGATGTACCATGTCTATGACAGCATAGTCCACCCAATAAAATAATAAATGCATTTTCTCCAATATTTGAATTGGAGACAGAGCATAGATGAGAGATATAAAATGCAACTCTGTCTTTCACTGAAGATGAGCCCAGCTTGACTTTTAGGATTGCAGTAAACATTTTCACTAGGGGCAGGGAACTGACACCAGTTTGCGTCCTCCAAAAAGGTGCTGTTGATCCTGACATCCTTGATGTGGATTTACCCAAACTTTTTTGTTGTACAGCCTTCTGTTTTTGCTCACTTTTTTAGCTGGCGTTAAAATTTTGCATACTTTACCACTGCTAACCTGTGCAATGGTGCTTGTTCTCTCTCCTTTAAATATTATAACATTGGCTTACATCCAATTGACATATTTAATTTACTTGGATGTCCCTAGTAAATTGGTAGTATATTCACCCAGGGCCAGTAAATTAAAAGGTACTAGTGGGTTTGCAGCACTGATTGTACCACCCACTTAAGTAGTTCTTAAAACAGGTCTCAGGCCTGCCATTGTAGCATGTGCGTGCAATTTAAAACTTCCTTTTCAACTTGGCAAAATATAACTCTTGCCAGGCGCAACCCTCCCCCTGTTCTGTTTTATTACATGGAAGACACCTCTATTGTAGATCCTAAATAGCCCAGAGGGCAGGTTGCAATATACTTGAAAGTTTTGACATGTACTTTTAGATTTTACATGTTTTGATAGTCAAATAACTGCTTTGAGGCCTACCTCTCTTTAAGGATAACATTGGATCAACTTATTACATTTAATAAGAGATGACTAACAATTGGCAGCAGGTAGGAATATCAAACTTGGCTTCTAAAGAATTGTAATAAAAAGTCCACTTTAATAGTAAAGTTTCATTTTTAGCCACAATATTTAAATGTCACTTTTTCAAAATTTGGCATTTTCTTGGCCTATCCATTTGGTGGCAGAAGACTGTCCCTGGGTCACAGCTAATGACTAGTTGCAACTGGCATTTGGTCCATGCGTATTGCTCCCTGAGAGTGAGACGAAGAGAAGATATGTATTGGTAGGATAGGCCACTCTGGGTTGATGAAAGGGAAGAACTGTTACCTATCAGGCTTGCACATTAAAAAGGCTCTTCTGGAGCATTTTCAGAAAGGTTCTGACACTGGTCTTTTGTGAACCAAGTCAAGCTGGGGTCAGGGTAAGGAGGAAGGGGATGCCTTACCCCTTGGGGTGGGGGGCGGGAGGGTGGAAACCTCCAAAACCTTCTCCTACTTTAAAGTGGGCACCAGGTAAAAATATTGGACTGTTAGACCCAGCTCTTCAGTACACATCTGGACCTATGGGGGAACTCAGGAGGAGGCCTGTTGTGTTGCTCTGCAACAAGGACTTCCGATCTACTGCCGTGCTGCCTGCACGTAGGACATGACCTGCTTCTTGAACCCATGACCACCAAGTTGGAAAGTTGGCTGTCCTCCTGACCACCGCCTCAGGGAGAGAGGCTCCAGCCACTTTGAACACAGCACCTGGACTTTGCCTGCTGTGAGTGATACCCTCCCAAGTGGTGCCTCCTGAGTTCTGGACCATTGGAAGTGAGCCTGAAGGTGCTGTGTCAGCCCAGCTTTGCTCCCAATGGAACAGACACATTGCCTTTGGAAAAGTCTGCATCAGAGCCGGTGAGTGAAGCATCATTGGTGCTGGTCCTCAGATTGTAAGCCCCTCTTCGATGGCATCCTTGACGCCAATGGATGACTCTGCATCAGAAGCCCCGCAGCGCAACATATTGTCAACGCAGGCCCTCACCTCACAAACCCCCTGGTCAATAGCCCCCTTGATGATGATGGAGGTCCTCGCCTTGAAGCTCCTTGGAAGAGACGATGCTCGATGCGTCTACATACCAGGACCTCACATCGCTTCGGCTGCGCTATGCATCCTCGGCACAAGGCCTCGCAACGCTCTGCACCCAGGATTTAAGCTACTTTGTTTTGCAGGCATAACTGGGTCCCTGCAGCTGGCCCACGCTCCATTTCAGTTGGCCTGAACATATGACTTTGTCCCAGCCAGGTACGATCAGATAACCACAGTTTTGGTTCAGTGCTTTTTGGGGCTAAATTCACTAAAATCTTTACAATTGCATATCTCCGGTTCTACTGATTGGATTTTTGTTATTTTGATCTTAAATTGTTTATTAAGTTTTACTCTATTTTTGTAATTTGTGTGGGATTTTTCTTGTGTTGTATTTGACTTTATTACTGTTTGACGTGCTGCATAAATACTTTACACGTTGCCTCTAAGTTAAGTCTGACTGCTCTTGTGCGAAGCCACCAGATGGTTGAGCACAGGTTAATTTTGGGGTTTGTCTGTGACTTCACCCTGACAAAGATTGTGGTTACTGCTTGAGTAGGGTTTCACCCCCCTAAACCAGTAACCCAATTTGGTGCATTGAATATTCACCATTCTTGGTTGGTGTCTCAAAGAGCCACTATGCTTTTGTGTCCAGATATGTAATATGGCAGGATCTTTGTCTAAGAGACCTGATCAGGCAGGTCTTCTAAGTTGTTGTGTAAGTTGAAACGCTTGGTAATGCTTTTGATATTCAGTCTCCTCTGGCGGCATGACAGAACGAAGTCCACTGCTAGACTGCTAGTACAGGCGGGCTCGGCCAACCAAATCACTGGATGGGATTTGATACTGCTTACATCGGAGCCTGACCCGGACATGCGGCCACCCTGAAGGACTGCTGGTCAGGGCTTGTGTCCTGGGGCTGCTCGGGCACTTGGCACACAGATCTTGGAGTCAATACACTGGTCATGGCCATCAGTCCGAACTCAGACTTCTTATGGCTGAGGGCGGCCCTCTCACACAGAGAAACGTATTGCACATATCAGGCCAACTCACCCATACTTCACGTCAATGTACATGGATACCCGAGATCACAGTGCACTCCAAATGCTCACATATTTAATGACAAAAGGTTGCATTCTTTAGTGTTGTCAGACTACTAAATGTCTCAAAATATTGCTTTCCCATTGTATATTAACAAACTTCAATAAAGACCAATTGGAAAAGTACTCTTTTGTTAGTCAGTCTGTAATCCTAAACAAATCACTGTCGCTTCATCAGGCTCTCCGTCTATAGGAATGGCTGGAAATAGCTCTTTGATTGCATGTTACCCTGTTACCCAGTCTCACCCACAACCTTCTAGGTAGCTAGACATGACAGTCTTGCTTGCTGAGGAGGGGATATACCTTATAATGTACCTACCAAGACTTAAAGCCCCCTACGCTTTAGATGGATCAGTAGCAGTAAAGGCTAAGGCCCTCATTACAACCCTGGCGGTCGGTGGAGAAGTGGCGGTAATACCGCAAACAAGCCGGCGGTAAAACAATTGGAATTGCAAGCATGGCAGTGACAGCCATGCAAAACGCCACTTCTCCACTCTGACCGTCAGGGTGGTAATGACCGCTGTGCTGGAGACTTCGGTCTGTAGCCCGGCGGCCGTTACTACACTGCCGGCAGCATCACGACCCCGCATACCGCCCTGGAGTTCTTGGGGTTCTGTATTGCCACAAAATCCATGGCGGTAGGCACTATCAGTTCCAAGGAATTCGTTCCCTGGCACTGACAGGGGCCTCCCCCACCCTTCTACCCCTCCCCTGGGTCCTCCCCCCAAACCCACGACCCCATGCCACCCCTCAAAGGTGGTTGGACCCCCCTCCCCACCCCCCCAACATTGACACACACACCCCCTACACGCACACTTACACTACAACTACACATACACGCACACATACACACAGACAGACATGCACACATTTTCCAAACACACAACACCCCCGCATGCATACACACACTCACACACACCCTCTACACACTCACACCCTCATGCACGCACACAACACACAACGCCCCCCACCCCCCTCCCTTAATGGACGATCACCTTACCTGGTCCGGTGATCCTCCGGGAGGGAACGGGGTCCATGGGGGCTACTCCGCCGCCAGCTCCCCGTTACCTGAGCACCGCCACACCAAATCATGGGACGTGTTTCGGTGGGCGGTGTTCTGATGACGTGGTGGTGGAGGTGGAGCAGCCTCCACTTCCCCGCCGATCGCCAGTATGGCTGCTGGCGGCTCTCTGTCCGAAAAAGGGTGGAGGGCTGCCAGCAGTCATGATACGCTGTGCGGAAAACCACCTGCACTGGCGGTCTTCAGCACGGCGGTACCTCGGCGGTCTTGCTTAAAGACCGCCAAGGTTGAAATGAGGCCCTAAGTCATTAATCCTGTGTTTATGCACAAGATAGTACTTCAAAGTGTGGTTCTCTTGTTGCTCATAAGTTTCCTTTTTAGTGGTTCACTGAAGCAGACTTTTCTGATGTTTAATTAGACAACAAGATATGACAATTTCTCAATAGCTTCTTCATCCACTGGGTCACAGGGTTCATGCTAACCAATCCAGCTCCCTCCCATTCACTAGACTGTCCCTCCAGCCCATCTCTCACACCTTCACTATAATGCTCCTCCAGCCCATCTCCCTCACCTTCACAAGACCGTCCCTCCATTCCAACTCTCTCACCTTCACTAGATTGCCCTTCCTGCCCAGCTCCATCACCTTCACTAGACTGTCCCTCCAGTTGAGCTCTGTCACCTTCACTAGACTGTCCCTCCAGCCCATCTCCCTCACCTTCACAAAACTGTCCCTCCACTCCAGCTCCCTCACCTTCACTAGACTTTCTCTCCACTCCAACTCCCTCACCTTCACTAGGCTGTCCCTCCAATCCAGCTCCCTCACCTTCACTAGACTGTTCCTCCACTCGAGCTCCCTCACCTTCACTAGACTGTCCCTCCAGACCAGTACTCTCACCTTCACTAGACTGTCTCTCCACTCCAGCTCCCTCACCTTCAATAGACTTTCCCTCCACTTCATCTCCCTCACCTTTGCTAGACTGCCCCTCCACTCCAGCACCCTCACATTCACTAGACTGTCCCTCCAGCCCATCTCTCTCACCTTCACTATAATGCCTCTCCAGCCCATATCCCTGACCTTCACAAGACTGTCCCTCCACTCCAGCTCCCTCACCTTCACAAGACTGTCCCTCCACTCCAGCTCCCTTACCTTCACTAGACTCTGCCTCTACCCCAGCTCCCTCACCTTCACTAGACTGTCTCTCCAGCCCAGCTCCCTCATCTTCACTACACTGTCCCTCCTCTCCAGCTCCCTCACATTCACAAGACTGTCCCTCCACTCCACCACCCTCACCTTCACTAGACTGTCCTTCCAGCCCAACGCCCTTACCTTCACAAGACTGTCCCTCCATTCCATCTCTCTCACCTTCAATAGAATGTCCTTCCACTCCAGCTCCCTCACCTTCACTAGCCTGTTCCTGCTCTCCAGCTTCCTCACCATCACTAGACTGTTCCTCCAGCCCATCTTCCTCACCTTCACTAGACTGTGCCTCCTGCCCAGCTTCCTCCCCTACACTAACCTGTTCCTCCTCTCCACCTCCATCACCTTCACTAGACTGTCCCTCTACTCCAACTCTCTTACCTTCACTAGGCTGTCCCTCTACTCCAACTCCCTCACCTTCACTAGACTGTCCCTCCAGACCAACACTCTCCCCTTCACTAGACTGTCCGGCCATTCCAGCTCCCTCACCTTCGCTAGACTGTCCCTCAAGACCAACTCTCTCACCTTCACAAGACAGTCCCTCCAGCCCAGCACTCTCACCTTCACGAGACAGTCCATGTACTCCAGCTCCCTCGCCTTCAATAGACTTTCTTTTCACTCCAGCACCCTCACCTTCACTAGATTGTCCCTCCAATGCAGCTCCCTCACCATCAATAGACTGAACCTCCACTGCAGCTCCCTCACCTTCACTAGACTTTCCCTCCACTGCTGCACCCTCACCTTCACTAGACTGTCCCTCCAGACCAGCTCCTTCACCTTCACTAGACTGTCCCTCCACTCCAGCTGCTTCACCTTCACTAGACTGATCCTCCAGACCAGCACTTTCACCTTCACTAGACTCTCCTTCCATTCCATTTCCCTCACCTTCACTAGACTGTCCCTCCAGACCAGCTCCCTCACCTTCACTAGACTCTCCATCTACTCCAGCTCCCTCACCGTCACTAGACCCTCCCTCCACTCCAGTTCCCTCACCTTCACTAGACTCTCCCTTCACTCCAGCTCCCTCACCTTCACTAAACTCTCCCTCCACTCCAGTTCCCTCACCTTCACTAGACTCTCCCTCCACTCCAGTTCCCTCACCTTCACTAGACTGTCCCTCCAGACCAGCACTCTCCCCTTCACTAGACTCTCCCTCCACTCCAGCTCCCTCACCTTCACTAGACTCTCCCTCCACTCCAGTTTCCTCACCTTCACTAGACTCTCCCTCCACTCCAGTTCCCTCACCTTCACTAGACTGTCCCTCCAGACCAGCACTCTTGCCTTCACTAGACTCTCCCTCCACTCCAGTTCCCTCACCTTCACGAGACTGTCCCTCCAGACCAGCACTCTCACCTTCACTAGACTCTCCCTCCAATCCAGTTCCCTCACCTTCACTAGAATCTCCCTCCTCTCCAGCTCCCTCACCTTCACTAGACTCTCCCTCCACTACAGTTCCCTCACCTTCACTAGACTGTCCCTCCAGACCAGCACTCTCACCTTGACTAGACTCTCCCTCCACTCCAGCTCCCTCACCTTCACTAGACTGTCCCTCCAGACCAGCACTCTCACCTTCACTAGAATCTCCCTCCTCTCCAGCTCCCTTGCCTTCACTAGAATGTTCCTCCTCTCCAACTCCATCACCTTGACTAGACTGTCCTTCCAACCCAGCTCCCTCACCGTCACTAGACTCTCCCTCCACTCCAGTCCCCTCACCTTCACTAGACTGTCCCTCCAGACCAGCACTCTCACCTTCACTAGACTCTCCCTCCACTCCAGTTCCCTCACCTTCACTAGACTGTCCCTCCAGACCAGCACTCTCACCTTCACTAGACTCTCCCTCCACTCCAGTTCCCTCACCTTCACTAGACTGTCCCTCCAGACCAGCACTCTCACCTTCACTAGACTCTCCCTCCACTCCAGTTCCCTCACCTTCACTAGACTGTCCCTCCAGACCAGCACTCTCACCTTCACTAGACTCTCCCTCCACTCCAGTTCCCTCACCTTCACTAGACTCTCCCTCCACTCCAGTTCCGTCATCTTCACTAGGCTGTCCTTCCAGCCCAGCTCCCTCACCTTCACTAGACTGTCTCTTGACTCCAGCTCCCTCGCCTTCACTGAACTGTCCCTCCTCAACCTCCAGGTGCTGTTCCTTCTCCTGCTTCCCCTCCTCCTCTTTGCTGCACTGACCCTCTACCCCTCCCTCGTCAGGGCCCTTCCTGGTCAGTCCCTCCTGCTGCCACCCCGCACTCAGCTTCTCACAGTCCCACCGCCAGACTCTTTCTTCTGCTGAGCTCCAGCCCTGGCTGACCCCTCCAGCGCCCCCATGCGGCCATGTCTCCCCTCCGCACTCTCCCCACAGCCGCTGAATCTCTTCATCGTACCAGCCCCACTGGTGCCCGGGGTCTCCGAAACCAGGGGCCCCCTGCTCCCCACGGCTCAGCCCCTGCCAGTCCCAGTGCTGCCTTGACCCTTCCTCTCCTGAACCCCGTCCCTGGCTGACCCCTCCTGCCCCCCACCTCGGTCCTGCCTCTTCTGTCTCTCCAGGGGATTCTGTCTCTCCTGCGCCCCAAAACCCCTGATCCCCGCCACCCAGCCCCTCCCAGTCCCACTGCTGCTTCCACCCTCCTTCAGTCCCATTCGCCCACTGGATGCCCACCCCCCCGCCTGCCTGCTGTCCTGTACTTTCTCCTTCCCCCCGCCCATGCTGGCCCCCACACTCTGTACCCCTCCCCTCCTGCTCGCCTCCACTCTGACTGCCCCGTGGCTGCGTAACATAATCTGGGGCCCACCCCCACTTCTCTACACCATAACTACTCTCCCACCTCGGCTCCAGGGGTGCGCTCCAAGGAAACTGGTGAAAGTTTGAGCCATCCTGAGGCGACACATTGAAAGCAACATTCTTGTCTGTCATCACCGCCGTGATGATCGTACTTCCGGTGTATAATGTCATAGTCACCAGACCCGGGGTAAACACAGATTCTGTGCGACCATCCTTTCTGTACTGACAGACAGACAGGCCCCGCGCTGTCCACTTAAATTCAGTGGTCACCTTGGTGGCATCTTCCCCCACACTGTCTCCCTGGCCCTCCCTCTCCTGCTGAAACCCCCCCACTATATCTGACACCCCCTGCAGATAGTCGCTCCCCTTCACTCCAGCTCCGTGCTGCGTCTGGTAAATCAAACAGGCCTCTGTCAGCTGAAAAATAGAGTAAATCACACATTAGTTTAATTGCCCCCTTAATGAACATTTACATTAATGTACATAACATGTGGTTGTACAATGGCATCCGTTTTATGTTTTTCTGCTTGTTGAGGATTTGAGATGCATGACAGGTATTACTCTTTTTTTAACAGATTATTGAATCGATGTTTTATGGGCCTTTCTTACTGCATCCTAAGCAAAAGAAAACACAGAGTTAAAATATTATTTCTAAATTGTACTGTAAACATAATAATAAGATTCAGGCTATTTGAAGGTATGACCGCCATGTCCCATCCCTGCTGATGACTCTGGCTCCGAGCACTGGCGCAGCAGAGGTGCCATTGACTAAATATGGCCCCAAAACAGCTACTTTTGGCGTCCACTCTGTGGCTTACAAGCCCAGAGACCCGGCGCCACTGCACCTGCTGCACTTTTTATAACATCCCCGAGGCTCGGGCTCTTCAGTCCTTTAGAGTCACTAAGGGGCAGTTCAGAATAGCAGAGATCAGCCTTTACACATTTGCAAGATACATGTCGTAGGATGACACTGCCCCGAAGTGCATCATGGGAACATCACGGAGACAACAGGGGCAATATACTGCTGAAAAGTGGGGCTATCAGGCACCTCACTTGATAATCACTAATCCGAAAGTTATCCAGCTGTACAATGTTCGTTTCAAGGCTGATCTTTAGAGAAGGCGCCCCAAAGAAAGCGGCATTACGTGCACTGTAAACCTCTTCCACAACCTTGCACGCAAGAATGTGCTATGTGTACATTTATCAATATATTCCCTCTTCATTCCTTGTCCCTTAAATCCTGCTCAGTGCTGTTTTCAATATTATCAGCATGATAGTGGATGAGAATAGTTAAACATGTTTCACTCTAAAATAGTTTTAAATAAAAAAGAAGGGATTTCAATTCTTTTAGGATCTGCTAAAAGACGTGTAAAGTGAAGGCCGGAACTGTTACTTCCAACCTGTAAAAAACAAACATGTATTAGAAAAGCATTCTGTCACCGTGAAACAAAACATAATTTACTTTACAAAAAAACTCATTTCCAGCGGGTAAAATCTGCACTACAATGTGAAAAGAAGTCAGCACTTCCGCCTGGAGTTGTTGCAAATGTCAGGAGGAAATTACGTCATTAAACATCATCTCGGCTGCGCCTCTTCACCTGCTCTCAATACCACAGAATGTCAACAAACTGCCAATGCATGAACCACAGAGTACCAAAAACAATGTACTTGTGTTATATTGCCTGTTAAAATAATATTTTATTTTTTGTTATTCTTTATTTTAATGGGACGAGGGTACAGATTTACCCATTTAAGATGTTAAGCTCCAATGCTGTGCAGTCAGAGTCGCTTGTTTACTATTACGGATGTATGACAATGTCATCCTTTATGTCTTTCATAAAGCTGTGAACTCCCTCAGTTATCTTCATGCGCCTATCGGTTGGAGGATATACAAAGCGCTTCGACTACTCGTCAGGGGTAGTGAGCGCTATATAAATACAATTACAATATAGAGTGAATATTAAGATCAGGTGCTTGTTTTACGGGCACCATCTTCACCACTAAGCTAACTTTATAATTCTCTTGCGAGTGATGCCTCTGGGAACCTGGTAATGAGCAGACACCGCCTGTGGCTCAATGTCCACTATGCACCTGTGATGACTGAAGTAGACATGGATGACGCCTGTTAATCACTGTCCCTTCCAGATGGGTCTTACCATTGGTTTGGGTCCTGAATGTCGAGCAGGGAACATTCTTGTATTATACAATTGTATCCATAAGATGGAGAACATGAATAGCAAGAGGTGATTATGTATAGATTTTATACCCCTAACTCTATACCCTGAAGATATGTGTATCTTGAAGGTACACAGATGGGGATATACAACCTTTTTACAGTATTGTACTCAATACTTTGGCACGTTTTTAAAATCTAATGATATTCCCTTCTCGATATTCCAGACTACAATTCTTAAAATTCTTGTGAGGAAATTAAAACGGCAGAAAGTGGACAAAAAAGTCGGCATAAGTTCAAAGAATGTTTTTGGTGATGAGCCTAGCGCCACACTGGAGCAAGCGTGGTGATTGCCTCCCTCAGAAAGTGTTCTCGGAAAGACCTGTGCTGAATCCTAAGTGAACTCCATCATAGCTGCAGGATGAAGATACCATCAACACAAGACTTATTCTGCTGATGCTCCAATGGCAAGGAATGCCATGGATGGACAACTGTCTCCTCCCAAATACGGGAAGAACTTTGTTACCTCCAGAAGAAGATGATCCTGACAGAGACAATTTGAATTCAGGAGAAAATGGTATCTTAACAAGAAGTGTAGGTGAGGGAATAGAAGATTGTTGATTATTCAACTCTTTCTTAAACAAGCACTAGCAAGGCCAAAAGGTCTCGGTAATGCGACAGCTATTGGCTTTGTCAAGTGATTTTTTAGCCATGTTGTATAGCATCACAGCTACTGTTCAGCAAGACTGAAAGTCCGAGAATAAAGCCTTACTATGCTGCCAGTGCTGGCCGCGTCATAGTGCTTTTTTGTCTAGAGGAGGGATAAGCAAATCAACATGGGGGACAGGCAAGCAACACAACAAGGGAGGGAGTGGAGGGCGGGTCAGGAGAAGGTAAAAAAGCACCATGACGTGGCCAGCGGTGTGTATGCTCTTGGAATTTTATTGCTTGGTGTGGAATTGTGTGACTGTCTCACTTCCTAGAGGAAAGCAACGCACTCGACGTTTCCCAGCCTGGATTCCGCAAGAACCACAGCACTGAGACCGCCCTCATCGCATGTACTGACGACATCAGAACCAGAGTCGACAAAGGCGAGACCGTCGCACTCATCCTCCTGGACCTATCCGCTGCCTTCGATACTGTCTGCCACCAAATACTCTGCAGACACCTCCACAACGCAGGTATTCGACACAAGGGCCTAGACTGGCTTGCCTCCTTCCTCACCGAAAGAACCCAGAAAGTCCGCCTCCCTCCCTTCCACTCTCCAGCCACCAAGATCATCTGCGGAGTCCCCCAAGGGTCCTCCCTGAGCCCCACCCTTTTCAACATTTACATGGCCCGATCACCAACATCCTCTGGCCACACGGAATCACCATCATGTCCTACGCAGACGACACCCAGCTCGTCATCTCCCTCACCCGAAACCCTACCACCGCCTAAACCAACATCCATGCCAGACTCCTTGACACTGCCAAATGGATGACAGCTAACCACCTCAAGCTAGACTCCATCAAAACCGAAATCATCATCTTTGACCCCAACAAAACTATATGGGGCAACTCCTGGTGGCCCACTGCCCTAGGATCCCCACCAACACCTGCAACCCACGCACACAACCTCGGCATCATCTTGGATTCTTCCCTCTCCATGACCCAGCAAATCAACGCCATCACCTCCTCCTGTTTCAACACCCTCTGCATGCTGCGAAAAACCTTCAAATGGATTCCCATAGAGACCATGAAGAACGTCACCCTTGCACTCATCAGCAGCAGGCTAGACTACGAAAACGCCCTCTAAGCCGGCACCACAGTCAAGCTCAAGCGAAAACTCCAGAGAATCCAGAACGCAGCGGCCAGCCTCATCCTGGACCTCCCAAGCCATGAACAAATCTCCTCACACCTCAGATCCCTTCACTGGCTTCCGATCGACAAGAGGATCACCTTCAAAACCCTCATCCACACACCCAAATCCCTCCACAACACTGGACCAACCTACCTCAACGAAAGAGTGAACTTCCACACTCCCACTCGCCACCTCCTCTCTGCCGACCTTGCACTCGCCACAGTCCCCTGCATCCAACGCGCCACCACGGGAGGCAGATCCTTCTCCTACCTCGCACCCAAAACCTGGAATTCCCTCCCCACCAACCTCCACAAGAATCAGAACCTCCTGCTCTTCAGAAAACACCTCAAGACATGGCTTTTCAAACAGTAATCGGCCTCCACTTCCCCTCCTCCTCCCTCACACCCCACCAGCGCCTTGAGACCCTTATGGGTGAGTAGCGCACTCTATACATTTTTTGATTGATTGATTGATTGACGTAGAATGGTACTGCGAGGCTTGGAGTGGAACTGTGTGGCATGGAGTACAATGGTGTAGAGTTGAATTATGTGATGCGGAGTGGCATTATGTGTTATGGTGTGGTATTAGGTGACATGGCATGGAATTATGTGGTGTGCAGTGGAAGTATGTGGCAAAGAGTGTAATTATGGAGTGGGTGTGGAACTGTCTGGTGTAGCATGGAATTTTGTAGAGTATAATTGTGTTGCGTTCAGTGGAATGGAATTATCCAAGTGTAACTAATCCTGCAAAGCCCATTGAGACTCATTGTTAACAATGGTGTGCCTCCTTTTAACGCCTGCTCTGAGCAGGTATTAAAAGTGCCATAAAAATAACGCAAAGAAATGTCTTACATTTCTTTGGGCCATTGTTCAGCCTCCCTAATGAGAGAATGCCCCTTTTGCATACATTAGGCATGGCACAGGTATAATTCAGTGCAAAGGGCTACAAAGTGGTGCAATGCATGCATTGCACCACTTTGTATATTTGGTGCAGCACTTATGGCTTCATTGGGCCACATTAGCATGACAAAATTACTCTAATGTGGCACAAGGAGGAGCTAGGTGCTCTTAAATCTGCATCTATGAGTGTAGTGTGGAAGTATGTGGTGTGGAGTTCAAATATGTGGCTTGGAATAGTGTTGAATGATGTGGAATTGAGTGCCATGGACTGGAATTGTGAGATGTGTAATTGTGTAGCACGAAGCGCAATTGTGTCACCCGGAGCACAATTGTGGAATGAGAAGTGCAATTGTATCATATGAATTGCAATTGGATGGAGTGCATTATGTGACATGTTCTAGAATTATTCAATGTGGAATTATGTTATATAGAATGGAATAGAATTGCGTGGCATGGGATTGTGAGGGATGTTGTAGAATTATGTGTTGAGGAGTGGAATTTTGTGGCGAGGAGTGCAACTGTGTGCAGTTGAATTATGTTGTGTTGACTAGAATTTTGTGGTGTGGGGTGAAATTAGGTGGCATGGCATGAAATTCTGTAGTGTGGAGGGGACTTGTATGGCATGGTGTGGAACTGTGTCCCAGCAACTGTGTTGCACTATGTAGAGTGAAATTATGTGGTGTGCAGTTGAGTGGAAATATGTGGCGTGGAGTCAAATTACATGTCGTGGAGTGGAAATGTGTAGATTGCAATTATGTGTAGTGGAGAGGAATTATGTGGCCTGGAGTAAAATTATGTGCTATAGAGTTGTGGTGTCTGGCATTGAATTTGGTGAAGTTGAATTGTTTGTGTGGAATGCAAGTGTGTGGATATGAATTATGTGGCGTGGATTGGCATTATGTGCCAATGGGTTGTAATTAGGAGTTATGGCATTTTACAAAGTGGTGTGGCTTGGAATTATGTGGGATAGATGGAATTATTGGTGTGTTATGAATTTGAGAGCCATGGGCACGGAATTGTGAAGCAGGCAATTGTGTTGCTTTGAGTGGAGTGGAATGACGTGTAGTGGAGTGGAGTAGAATTATATGTAGCGTGATGGAATTATGTGGTACCGAGCGGAACTATGTGGTACAGTGGAATTACGTGGTGCAGATTGAAATTGTATGGACTGTGGGGAATTTATATTTAGTGAAGTGAAATAATGTAGCATGGTGTCTCCTCGAATTGTGAGGCATGGTTTGGAATTGTGTGGTGTGAAAGTGTGGAGTAGAGTGCAACTGTGAGAAGTGAAGTGCAAATGTATGGAGTAGATCTATGCGAGGCTGAAAGACATGATATATAATTTTATGGTGTGGCATGGAATTTTGTGGTGTAGAATTGTGTGATGTGTGGTGGAATTGTGCTGGATTGATGGAATGGAATTATATGGAGTGCACATATATGCATTGGAGTATAGTGTAATTATGAGGAACAGAGTGGAATTCTGTAAAAGGAGTAAAAAGTACCTGGTGCGGAATTATGTGGCATGGCATGGAATTATGTGGTGTGGCTTGTGCTAAAATTATGTGGCATGGAAATCTGGTGTGGCATTGTATTGCATAGAATTGTGCTGAGTTATGTGGGGTGGAATTATGCATTGTGAAGTTTAATGATGTGGCACAGGTTTGTGTTGCATGGAATTGTGTAGCACAGAGTGGCTTTATGTGGCATAGACTTGACTGAAAATATGTGGAGTGAAATGATGTCACAAGTAGTTGAATTATGTGGTGTGGAATCATGTGGAGTGGGGCTAAATTATGTGGTGTGGAATTATTTTCTGTGGAGTGGACTTTTGTGGAGGGGTGGAACTGTGGGATGTGGAATTATGTGGTACAAATAGAATTGTGTGGCATGGACCTAATTGTGTAACGTGGAAAGTAAATATGTTCCATATAGGTCTATCATGTGAGGAAGAGTGGAATTATCTGACATGGTGTGGAATTATGTGGCATTAAATTGTGGCAAGGTGGCAAAGAATAACTGTGTGCCCTGCAACTGTGTGATGTGGAGTGGAATGATGTGGCACAGATAGAAATTCCGAGCAGTGGAGTTATGTGCACTGGAGGCAGAATTGAGAGGTGTGGAATTGTGCCACACAGAGTAGGACTATGTTCTGTGAAACTGTATGACATGGTGTGAAATTGTGTTGTGCTGAGCTGTGTTATGCGGAGTCAGCTTGTTTTATACAGCATGGAGGGAATTATGTGGTGTGGTATAGAGTGGAATTACGAGGAGTGGAATTATATGGCATGGAGTGCAATGAATTTTGTGGCATGGACTGGAATGTTGTGGGTTGTGTGGAATTATGTGGCATAGCATGACATTTTGTCTTGTACAGTGGGCTGGAATTATGTGGCATGGCTTGGATTTCTAGCACGCATTTTTGTGTGGTATTAGGTGGAGTGAAATTAATTGGGCTGTAGTGGAATTGTGTGGAATGGAGTGGCATTATGTATTGTAGGATGGACTGAAATGATGTGGTGTTGTGTGGATTTCTGGTGTGAAATTGCATGGCATTGAGATGTGTGGCATTATGTGGAGTGGAATTAAGTGGCTTGGAGTGGAATCCTGTGGCCTGGAATATAACGAAAATATGGAGTGGAATTAAGAGGCGAGGAATGTAATTATGTGGCATAGAATTGTGTTGCGTGGGGTGGAATTGTGTGGCGGGATGGAATTGTGAGAAGTGGGAATGTGTGGTGTGGAGTGCAAAGTTGTCACCTCAACTGGAATTGTGTAATGTTGAGAGCAACTTTTTGATGTGGAGTGGCATTGTGTGAAGTGGAAGTATTTGACATGGTGTTAAATTATGTGGTGTGGCATGGAATTATGTGCCCTGTGAGGGAGTACAACTATGTGGCGTGGAATTATGAACATAGCACACAATTGTGTGCCATGGAGTGGAAAACGGCATGGAATTGTAGCATGGCATGGAATTGTGTGGCATGAAGTTGAATTGTGAGGTGTGAAATTGTGTGGTGTGGAGTGCAATTGGGTAGTGATGAATTGTGTGGTATGGAGTCGATTATGTGGCATGGTGTGGAAGTAGTTGGCATGGCACAGAACAATGTGGTGAGCAGCTAAGTTATGAGGTGTGTAGTGGAATCATGTTTTGGAAATGAGTGGTGTGGCCTGGAATTGTGTGTCTTGGAGTAGAGAGGAATTATGTGATGTGGAGTGAAATTATGTGGCGCTGAGTGAGATGATGTGGCAGAGAGTAGAATTATGTATCTTGGAGTTGTTTTGCGCAATGGAGTGGAGTGAAATTTTGCACCTCAGATTTACATGCCATGGAATAGAATTATGCTGCATGGCGTGGAATTAGATGTTGTGTTTTGGAGTTGTGTGGGCAGGAATTGTGTGCAATTGTGAGATGTGGAATTGCATGGTGTGTAGTATATTTGTGACTAAGAGTGCAATTGTGTAGAATGGAATGATGTGGCGTGAAGTGGATTGAATTATGTGAGAAAATGTGGCATTATGTTGTGTAGTTTTGAGGGGAATTATGTGGGGTGGTCTTGGATGGAATTATGGGGGTTATTCTGAGCTTGGTGGGCGGCAGGAGCCGCCCGCCAAGTGGGAACCGCCAGAATACCGCTGCTTGGTCAAAAGACCGCCGCGGTTATTCTGAGGTTCCCGCTGGGCTGGCGGGCGACTGCCAGAAGGCCGCCCGCCAGCCCAGCGGGAAACCCCCTTCCATGAGGATGCCGGCTCCGAATGGAGCCGGCTGAGTGGAAGGGGTGCGACGGGTGCAGTTGCACCCGTCGCGATTTTCAGTGTCTGCTTGGCAGACACTGAAAATCTTGGTGGGGCCCTGTTAGGGGGCCCCTGCAGTGCCCATGCCAGTGGCATGGGCACTGCAGGGGCCCCCAGGGGCCCCGCAACACCGTTACCGCCAGCCAGGTTCTGGCGGTCAAAACCGCCAGAGCCAGGCTGGCGGTAAGGGGGTCGGAATCCCCATGGCGGCGCTGCCTGCAGCGCCGCCATGGAGGATTCCTAAGGGCAGCGGGAAACCGGCGGGACACCGCCGGTTTCCCGTTTCTGACTGCGGCTGTACCGACGCGGTCAGAATGCCCATGGATGCACCGCCAGCCTGTTGGCGGTGCATCCACGGTGCCCGGCCCTGGAGGTAGTCGGAATGACCCCATATGTATTGTGGAGGAAAATAATGTGGTATTGAATTGTGCTGTAGGAAATTGTGCTGGGATGAGGGTGATACAGTTGTTTGGCATGAATCAGAGTAGAATTATGTGGTGTTGAAATGTGTGTCATGGAGTGTAGTAGAACTATGCGACATGGAGTAAAACTGTGGCATGTGGGGTGGAAGAAATAACACGTGTAGGGGGCGTGCAGAAGGGAAAAGAAGCAACACGGATGGGCGGGCAGGAGGAAAAGAAACAAAAGGATGGGGCTATGGGAGATGGTCTGAAATCACAAGCACTCATCCGGAGTGCATGAACCCAAAACACATAGCTCCAGAAACAGGAGCAGTGAAAAAACATAAGTACTTGGTTAGTGATCCGGGGAATGGAGGGGGGTGGCAGAGGCAAAGGCGAGATTACGGCATGCCACATGAATGCTATAATGAACAGTAACAATGAGAATGAGAGCGACACTGAAGCTAACCAATGGTAAGCTATTATATTGGTGGTATAATGTTGCTAGGCGTGGAATTGTATGGCAGGGAATTGTCAGACATGAAATTGCATGGCATTATATGGAATGACGTGGGATTCTGTGGTTTGGAGGGCAATTGTGTGGAGTCGGATTAGGTGACATTCCATGGAATTATGTAGTGGAAGTATGTTCCATAGAGTGTAATTATAAAGTGGGTGTGGAACTGTGTGGTGTAGTGTGGAATTCTGCAGAGTACAATTGTGTTGCGCTGAGTGGAGTGGAAGTATGTTGCATGTGGTGGAGTGGAAATATGTGGCAAGGAGAGGAATTATGTAGTGTGGAGTGGGATTATGAGCTCTAGAATTGTGTGGTTTGAAGTCAAATTGTGAGACGTGAAATTGTGTGGTGTGGAAAGGAGTTGTGTGGCATATAGTGCAAATGTGTGACGTGGAGTGCAATTGTATGACGTGGAGTGAAAGTATGTGGAGATTAATTTTATAGATTGGAGTGAAGCTGTGGCGTGCGATGGAATTATGAGTCATGTGGTGTGAATGTGTACTATGTAATTGTGTTGCATTGAAAGGAGTGGAGTTGTGTTATAGAGTGGAATTATGTGGTATGTAGTGGAATTATGTGACAGAATGGAATTATGTAACAGAGATGGAATTATGTGGCGCTGAGTGGAATTATGGTTAATGGAGAGGGATTGAGTGGCATGCAGTGGACTGGATGTGAATGGTGTGCAATTATGTACCATGTAAAGGAATTATTTGGCGTGGCTTGGAATTGTGCACCGTGCAATTGTGTGGCGTGGAGTGCAATTGTGCGGTGTAGAATGAAGTGGAGTGCAGTTGTGTGATTTGGAGTGCAATTGTATGGTTTAGAACTATGTGGCATGGTGTGAAATAGAATTATGTGGCATGGAGTAGAAATAAATGGCATGGAATTGTGCAGTGTGGCATGGGACTGCAGCATGGAGTGCATTGGAATTATGTGGCATGGTGTGGGATTCTGTGGTAGGGTGAGGACTTAAATTAAACCGAAGTATCTGCGGCGGAATTCTGTTGTGGATCTGTGTGGCACGGAATTGTGCCATATGAAATTGTGTGGTGTTTCGTCTTGTGTAATTATGTGGCATGAAGTGAAAATGTGTGGCATGTAATTGTGGGACACTGAATGGAGAGGAATGGAATTATGTGATGTGGACTGGATTGGGGCTATGCGAAGTAGAACTACTAGACAGATTGAAGAAAAGTGTTGCTGCACCCAGTGCAGAGCCACTTTTCTTGCACCCCTTAGTGCTCCCCTAACGCCACTATGTGTGCACCGAATCTAATATACTGCGCACCATGCCAGAAGTTAGGATCTAGCGCTAGTTCGGAGCTTTGCAGGATTAGTGTAAATTGTATTGACACTAATCCTGCAAAGCCCATTGAGACTAATTGTAAACAATGGTGTGCCTCATTTTAACACCTGCTCTGAGCAGGTATAAAAAGTGCACAAAAAATTACGCAAAGAAATATCTTAGATTATTTTGCGCCATTTTTTCAGCGTCCCTAACTGGGGAATACCCATTTTGTATACATAAGGCCTGGTGCAGGCATATTGCAGCGTAAAGGGCTACAAAGTGGTGCAATGCATGCATTGCACCACTTTGTATATTTGGCACAGCACTTATGGCCTCGTTGGGCCACATTAGTATGAAAACATTACTTTAATGGGGCACAAGGAGGCGCTCGGTGCTCTTAAATCTGTATCTATGAGGGTAGTGTGGAATAATGTCATGTGTAGTTAAATTATGTGGCATAGAATAGTGTTGAATGGTGTGGAATTGAGTGCCATGGACTGAAATTGTGTAGCATTGAGTGCAATTGTGTCACCTGGAGCACAATTGTGGAATGAGAAGTGCAGTTGTATGATATGCATTGCCACTGGGTGGAGTGCATTATATGACATGGTGTAGAATTATTCAATGTGGAATTATGTTGTATAGAATGGAGTAGAATTTTGTGGCATGGGATTGTGAGGGATGGAGTAGAATTATGTGTTGACGAGCGGAATTTTGTGGTGAGGAGTGCAATTGTGTGCATTTGAATTATGTTGTGTTGACTAGAATTTTGTAGGGTGTGGTGAAATTAGGCGGCATGGCATGCAATTCTGTAGTATGAAGGGGATTTATATGGCATGGTGTGGAACTGTGTCCCAGCAACTGTGTTGCACTACGTAGAGTGAAATTATGTGGTGTGCAGTTGAGTGGAAATATGTGGCGTGGAGTCAAAATACATGTCGTGGAGTGGAAATGTGTAGATTGCAATTATGTGTAGTGGAGAGGAACTATGTGGCCTGGAGTAAAATTATATGACATAGAATTGTGGTGCGTGGCATTGAATTTAGTGAAGTTGAATTGTTTGTGTGGAATGCAACTATGTGGATATGAATTATGTGGCGTGGATTGGCATTATGTGCCAATGGGTTGTAAGTAGGAGTTATGGCATTTTACTAAGTGGTGTGGCTTGGAATTATGTGGGATAAATGGAATTTTGTGGTGTAGAATTGTGTGATGTGTGGTGGAATTGTGCTGGATTGACTGGAATGGAATTCTATGGAGTGCACTTATATGCATTGCAGTATAGTGTAATTATGAGGAACAGAGTGGAATTCTGTAAAAGGAGTAAAAATACCTGGTGTGGAATTATGTGGCATGGCATGGAATTATGTGGTGTGGATTGTGCTGAAATTATGTGGCGTGGACATCTGGTGTGGAATTGCATTGCATAGAATTGTGTTGAGTTATGTGGGGTGGAATTATGCATTGTGAAGTATCATGATGTGGCACAGGTTTGTGTGGCATGGAATTGTGTGGCACAGAGTGGCTTTATGTGGCATAGACTTGACTGAAAATATGTGGAGTGAAATGATGTCACAAGTAGTTGAATTATGAGGTGTGGAATCATGTGGAGTGGGGCTAAATTATGTGGTGAGGAATTATTTTCTGTGGAGTGTCCTTTTGTGGAGGGGTGGAACTGTGGGATGTGGAATTGTGTGGTACGAGTAGGATTGTGTGGCATGGACTTAATTGGGTAACGTGGAAAGTAAATATGTTCCATATAGGTCTATCATGTGGAGAAGAGTGGAATTATCTGACATGGTGTGGAATTATATGGCATGAAATTATGGCAAGGTGGCAAAGAATAAGTGTGTGCCCTGCAAATGTGTGATGTGGACTGGAATGATGCGGCACAGATAGAAATTCCGAGGAGTGGAGTTATGTGTACTGGAGGGGATCTATGCAGCATTGAGAGGTGTGGAATTGTGCCACACAGAGTAGGACTATGTTCTGTGGAACTGTATGACATGGGGTGAAATTGTGTTGTGCTGAGCTGTGTTATGCGGAGTCAGCTTGTTTTATACAGCATGGAGGGAATTATGTGGTGTGGCATAGCGTGGAATTACGAGGAGTGGAATTGTATGGCACGGAGTGCAGTGAATTATGTGGCATGGACTGGAATGTTGTGGGTTGTGTGGAATTACGTGGCATAGAATGACATCATGTCTTGTACAGTGGGCTGAAATTATGTGGCATGGCTTGGATTTCTAGCACAAATTTGTGTGGTATTAGGTGGAGTGAAATTAAGTTGGCTGGAGTGGAATTGTGTGGCATAAATTGTATTGAATTATGTGGCATGGAATGGCATTATGTATTGTGGGATATACTGAAATGATGTGGTGTTTTGTGGATTTCTGGTGTGAAATTGCATGGCATTGAGCTGTGTGGCATTATGTGGAGTGGAATTAAGTGGCTTGGAGTGGAATCATGGGGCCTGGAATAGAACGGAAATATGGAGTGGAATTAAGAGGCGAGGACTGGAATTATGTGGCATAGAATTGTGTTGCGTGGGGTGGAATTGTGTGGCGGGTGGAATTGTGAGAAGTGGGAATGTGTGGTGTGGAGTGCAAAGGTGTGACCTCAACTGGAATTGTGTAATGTTGAGAGCAATTTTTTGATGTGGAGTGGCATTGTGTGAAGTGGAAGTATTTGACATGGTGTTAAATTATGTGGTGTGGCATGGAATGATGTGTCCTGTGAGGGAGCAGAACTATGTGGCATGGAATTATGAAACATGGCATTCAATCGTGTGCCATGGAGTGGAACACGGCATGGAATTGTAACATGGCATGGAATTGTGTGGCATGAAGTTGAATTGTGAGATGTGAAATTGTGTGGCATTGAGTGCAATTGGGTAGTGATGAATTGTGTGGTATGGATTCGATTACGTGGCATGGTGTGGAAGTAGTTGGCATGGCACAGAACAATGTGGTGAGCAGCTTAGTTATGAGGTGTGGAGTGGAATCATGTGTTGGAATTGAGTGGTGTGGCCTGGAATAGTGTGTCTTGGAGTAGAGAGGAATTATGTGATGTGCAGTGGAATTATGTGGCGCTGAGTGAGATGATGTGGCAGAGAGTAGAATTATGTGTCTTGGGGTTGTTTTGCGCAATGGAGTGGAGTGGAATTTTGTACCTCAGATTTACATGCCATTGAATAGAATTATGGCATGGCGTGGAATAAGATGTTGTGTTTTGGAGTTGTGTGGGCAGGAATTCTGTGCAATGGTGAGACTTGGAATTGCATGGTGTGTAGTGTATTTGTGTGACTAGGAGTGCAGTTGTGTAGAATGGAATGATGTGGCGTGAAGTGGATTGAATTATGTGAGAAGATGTGGTATTATGTTGTGTAGTTTTGAGGGGAATTATGTGGGTTGGTCTTGGATGGAATTTTGTGGTGTGGAGGAAAATAATGTGGTATGGAATTGTGCTGTAGGAAATTGTGCTGGGATGAGTGTGATGCAGTTGTTTGGCATGAATCATAGTAGAATTATGTGGAGTTGAATTGTGTGTCATGTAGTGTAGTAGAACTATGTGACATGGAGTGAAACTGTGGCATGTGGGGTGGAAGAAATAACACGTATAGGGGGCGTGCAGATGGAAAAGAAGCAAAACGGATGGGCGGGCAGGAGGAAAAGGAACAAATGGATGGGGCTATGGGAGACGTTCTGAAATCACAAGCACTCATACGGAGTGCTTGAACCCAAAAATTATAGCTCCAGAAACAGGAGCAGTGAAAAAACATAAGTGCTTGGTCAGTGATCGGGGGGGGTGGCGGAGGCAAACGCGAGATTACGGCATGGCACATGCATGCTATAATGAACAGTAACAATGAGAATGAGAGCGACACTGAAGCTAACCAATGGTAAGCTATCATAAATTGGTGGAATAATGTTGCAAGGCGTGGAATTGTATGGCATGGAATTGTCAGACATGAAATTGCATGGCATTGAATGGAATGATGTGGGATTCTGTGGTTTGGAGGGAAATTGTGTGGAGTCGAATTAGGTGACAATCCATGGAATTATGTAGTGGAAGTATGTTCCATAGAGTGTAATTAGAAAGTGGGTGTGGAACTGTGTGGTGTAGCGTGGAATTCTGCGGAGTACAATTGTGTTCCGTTGAGTGGAGTGGAAGTATGTTGCATGTGGTGGAGTGGAAATATGTGGCAAGGAGAGGAATTATGTAGTGTGGAGTGGAATTATGAGCTCTAGAATTGTGTGGCGTGAAGTCAAATTGTGAGACGTGAAATTGTGTGGCATGGAGAGGAGTTGTGTGGCATAGAGTGCAAATGTGTGACGTGGAGTGCAATTGTATGATGTGGAGTGAAAGTATGTGGAAATGAATTTTATAGATTGGAGTGAAGCTGTGGCGTGTGATGGAATTATTTGGCATGTGGTGTGAATGTGTAGTATGTAATTGTGTTCCATTGAAAGGAGTGGAGTTGTGTTATAGAGTGGAATTATGTGGTATGTAGTGGAATTATGTGACAGAATGGAATTATGTAACAGAGATGGAATTATGTGGCTCTGAGTGGAATTATGGTTAATGGAGAGGGATTGAGTGGCATGCAGTGGACTGGATGTGAATGGTTTGCAATTATGTACCATGTAAAGGAATTATTTGGCATGGCTTGGAATTGTGCACCGTGCAATTGTGTGGCATGGAGTGCAATTGTGCGGTGTAGAATGAAGAGGAGTGCAGTTGTGTGATTTGGAGTGCAATTGTATGGTTTAGAACTATGTGGCATGGTGTGAAATAGAATTATGTGGCATGGAGTAGAAATAAATGGCATGGAATTGTGCAGTGTGGCATGAGACTGCAGCATGGGGTGCATTGGAATTATGTGGCATGGTGTGGGATTCTGTGGTAGGGTGAGACTTAAATTAAATGGAAGTATCTGCTGCGGAATTCTGTTGTGGATCTGTGTGGCTCGGAATTGTGCCATATGAAATTGTGTGGTGTTTTGTCTTGTGTAATTATGTGGCATGAAGTGAAAATGGGTGGCATGTAATTGTGGGACACTGAAGGGAGAGGAATGGAATTATGTGATGTGGACTGGATTGGGACTGTGCGAAGTAGAACTACTAGACAGATTGAAGAAAAGTGTTGCTGCTCCCAGTGCAGAGCCACTTTTCTTGTGTCCCTTAGTGCTCCCCTAACGCCACTATGTGTGCACCGAATCTAATATACAGTGCACCATGCCGGAAGTTAGGATCTAGCGCTAGTTCGGAGCTTTGCAGGATTAGTGTGAATTGTATTGACACTAATCCTGCAAAGCCCATTGAGACTAATTGTAAACAATGATGTGCCTCATTTTAACACCTGCTCTGACCAGGTATAAAAAGTGCCCAAAAAATGACGCAAAGAAATATGTTAGATCATTTTGCGCCATTTTTTCAGCGTCCCAAACTGGGGAATGCCCATTTTGTATACATAAGGCCTGGCACAGGCATATTGCAGCGTAAAGGGCTACAAAGTGGTGCAATGCATGCATTGCGCCACTTTGTATATTTGTCGAAGCACTTATGGCCTCGTTGGGCCACATTAGTATGAAAACATTAATTTAATGGGGCACAAGGAGGCGCTCGGTGCTCTTAAATCTGTATCTATGAGGGTAGTGTGGAATAATGTCATGTGTAGTTAAATTATGTGGCATAGAATAGTGTTGAATGGTGTGGAATTTAGTGCCATGGACTGAGATTGTGTAGCATGGAGTGCAATTGTGTCACCTGGAGCACAATTGTGGAATGAGAAGTGCAATTGTATGATATGCATTGCCACTGGGTGGAGTGCATTATATGACATGGTGTAGAATTATTCAATGTGGAATTATGTTGTATAGAATGGAGTAGAATTGTGTGGCATGGGATTGTGAGGGATACAGTAGAATTATGTGTTGACGAGTGGAATTTTGTGGTGAGGAGTGCAATTGTGTGCATTTGAATTATGCTGTGTTGACTAGAATTTTGTAGGGTGGGGTGAAATTAGGCGGCATGGCATGCAATTCTGTAGTATGAAGGGGATTTATATGGCATGGTGTGGAACTGTGTCCCAGCAACTGTGTTGCACTATGTAAAGTGAAATTATGTGGTGTGCAGCTGAGTAGAAATATGTGGCGTGGAGTCAAATTACATGTCGTGGAGTGGAAATGTGTAGATTGCAATTATGTGTAGTGGAGAGGAACCATGAGGCCTGGAGTAAAATTATATGACATAGAATTGTGGTGCATGGCATTGAATTTGGTGAAGTTGAATTGTTTGTGTGGAATGCAACTGTGTGGATATGAATTATGTGGCATGGATTGGCATTATGTGCCAATGGGTTGTAATTAGGAGTTATGGCATTTTACTAAGTGGTGTGGCTTGGAACTATGTGGGATAGATGGAATTATTGGTGTGTTATGAATTTGAGAGGCATGGGCAAGGAATTGTGAAGCAGGCAATTGTGCTGTTTTGAGTGGAGTGGAATGATGTGTAGTGGAGTGGAGTAGAATTATATGTAGCGTAATGGAATTATGTGGTACCGAGTGGAACTATGTGGTACAGTGGAATTACGTGGTGCAGATTGAAATTGTATGGAGTGTGGAGAATTTATATTTATTGAAGTGAAATAATGTAGCATGGTGTATCCTCGAGTTGTGATGCATGGTTTGGAATTGTGTGGTGTGAAAGTGTGGAGTAGAGTGCAACTGTGAGAAGTGAAGTGCAAATTAATGGAGTAGATTTATGCGAGGCTGAATGAAATGATATATAATTTTATGGTGTGGCATGGAATTTTGTGGTGTAGAATTGTGTGATGTGTGGTGGAATTGTGCTGGATTGACTGGAATGGAATTCTATGGAGTGCACTTATATGCATTGCAGTATAGTGCAATTATGAGGAACAGAGTGGAATTCTGTAAAAGGAGTAAAAATACCTGTTGTGGAATTATGTGTCATGGCATGGAATTATGTGGTGTGGCTTGTGCTGAAATTATGTGGCGTCGACATCTGGTGTGGAATTGCATTGCATAGAATTGTGTTGAGTTATGTGGGGTGGAATTATGCATTGTGAAGTGTAATGATGTGGCACAGGTTTGTGTGGCATGGAATTGTGTGGCACAGAGTGGCTTTATGTGGCATAGACTTGACTGAAAATATGTGGAGTGAAATGATGTCACAAGTAGTTGAATTATGAGGTGTGGAATCATGTGGAGTGGGGCTAAATTATGTGGTGTGGAATTATTTTCTGTGGAGTGGACTTTTGTGGAGGGGTGGAACTGTGGGATGTGGAATTGTGTGGTACGAGTAGGATTGTGAGGCATGGACTTAATTGTGTAACGTGGAAAGTAAATATGTTCCATATAGGTCTATCATGTGGAGAAGAGTGGAGTTACTGACATGGTGTGGAATTATGTGGCATGAAATTATGGCAAGGTGGCAAAGAATAACTGTGTGCCCTGCAACTGTGTGATGTGGAGTGGAATGATGTGGCACAGATAGAAATTCCGAGGAGTGGAGTTATGTGTACTGGAGGGGAACTATGCAGCATTGAGAGGTGTGGAATTGTGCCACACAGAGTAGGACTATGTTCTGTGGAACTGTATGACATGGGGTGAAATTGTGTTGTGCTGAGCTATGTTATGCGGAGTCAGCTTGCTTTATACAGCATGGAGGGAATTATGTGGTGTGGCATAGAGTAGAATTACGAGGAGTGGAATTGTATGGCACGGAGTGCAGTGAATAATGTGGCATGGACTGGAATGTTGTGGGTTGTGTGGAATTACGTGGCATAGAATGACATTATGTTTTGTACAGTGGGCTGAAATTATGTGGCATGGCTTGGATTTCTAGCACAAATTTGTGTGGTATTAGGTGGAGTGAAATTAAGTTGGCTGGAGTGGAATTGTGTGGCATAAATTGTATTGAATTATGTGGCATGGAATGGCATTATGTATTGTGGGATGGACTGAAATGATGTGGTGTTTTGTGGATTTCTGGTGTGAAATTGCATGACATTGAGCTGTGTGGCATTATGTGGAGTGGAATTAAGTGGCTTGGAGTGGAATCATGGGGCCTGGAATAGAACAGAAATATGGAGTGGAATTAAGAGGCGAGGACTGTAATTAAGTGGCATAGAATTGTGTTGCGTGGGGTGGAATTGTGTGGCGGGGGATGGAATTGTGAGAAGTGGGAATGTGTGGTGTGGAGTGCAAAGGTGTGACCTCAACTGGAATTGTGTAATGTTGAGAGCAACTTTTTGATGTGGAGTGGCATTGTGTGAAGTGGAAGTATTTGACATGGTGTTACATTATGTTTTTGTGGCATGGAATTATGTGTCCTGTGAGGGAGTAGAACTATGTGGCGTGGAATTATGAACATGGCACTCAATTGTGTGCCATGGAGTGGAAAACGGCATGGAATTGTAGCATGGCATGGAATTGTGTGGCATGGAGTTGAATTGTGAGGTGTGAAATTGTGTGGCGTGGAGTGCAATTGGGTAATGATGAATTGTGTGGTATGGAGTCGATTATGTGGCATGGTGTGGAAGTAGTTGGCATGGCACAGAACAATGTGGTGAGCAGATAAGTTATGAGGTGTGTAGTGGAATCATGTGTTGGAATTTAGTGGTGTGGCCTGGAATTGTGTGTCTTGGAGTAGAGAGGAATTATGTGATGTGGAGTGAAATTATGTGGCGCTGAGTGAGATGATGTGGCAGAGAGTAGAGTTATGTGTCTTTGAGTTGTTTTGCACAATGGAGTGGAGTGAAATTTTGCACCTCAGATTTACATGCCATGGAATAGAATTATGCGGCATGGCGTGGAACTAGATGTTGTGTTTTGGAGTTGTGTAGGCAGGAATTGTGTGCAATTGTGAGACGTGGAATTGCATGGTGTGTAGTGTATTTGTGTGACTAGGAGTGCAATTGTGTAGAATGGAATGATGTGGCATGAAGTGGATTGAATTATGTGAGAATATGTGGCATTATGTTGTGTAGTTTTGAGAGGAATTATGTGGGGTGGTCTTGGATGGAATTATGTGGTGTGGAGGAAAATAATGTGGTATTGAATTGTGCTGTAGGAAATTGTGCTGGGATGAGGGTGATACAGTTTTTTGGCATGAATCAGAGTAGAATTATGTGGAGTTGAAATGTGTGTCATGGAGTGTAGTAGAACTATGCGACATGGAGTAAAACTGTGGCATGTGGGGTGGAAGAAATAACACGTGTAGGGGACGTGCAGAAGGGAAAGGAAGCAACACGGATGGGCGGGCAGGAGGAAAAGGAACAAATGGATGGGGCTATAGGAGACGGTCTGAAATCGCAAGCACTCATCCGGAGTACGTGAACCCAAAACACATAGCTCCAGAAACAGGAGCAGTGGAAAAAACATAAGTACTTGGTCAGTGATCCGGGGGGGGTGGAAGGGGGTGGCGGAGGCAAAGGCGAGATTACGGCATGCCAAATGCATGCTATAATGAACAGTAACAATGAGAATGAGAGCGACACTGAAGCTAACCAATGGTAAGATATCATATATTGGTGGTATAATGTTGCTAGGTGTGGAATTGTATAGCAGGGAATTGTCAGACATGAAATTGCATGGCATTATATGGAATGACGTGGGATTCTGTGGTTTGGAGGGCAATTGTGTGGAGTCGGATTAGGTGACATTCCATGGAATTATGTAGTGGAAGTATGTTCCATAGAGTGTAATTATAAAGTGGGTGTGGAACTGTGTGGTGTAGCGTGGAATTCTACGGAGTACAATTGTGTTGCGTTGAGTGGAGTGGAATTATGTTGCATGTGGTGGAGTGGAAATATGTGGCAAGCAGAGGAATTATGTAGTGTGGAGCGGAATTATGAGCTCTACAATTGTGTGGCGTGAAGTCAAATTGTGAGACATGAAATTGTGTGGTGTGGAGAGGAGTTCTGTGGCATAGAGTGCAAATGTGTGACTTGGAGTGCAATTGTATGACGTGGAGTGAAAGTATGTGGAAATGAATTATATAGACTGGAGTTAAGCTGTGGCGTGCAATGGAATTATGTGGCATGTGGTGTGAATGTGTACTATGTAATCGTGTTGCATTGAATGGAGTGGAGTTGTGTTATAGAGTGGAATTATGTGGTATGTAGTGGAATTATGTGACAGAATGGAATTATGTAACAGAGATGGAATTATGTGGCGCTGAGTGGAATTATGGTTAATGGAGAGGGATTGAGTGGCATGCAGTAGATTGGATGTGAATGGTGTGCAATTATGTACCATGTAAAGGAGTTATTTGGCATGGCTTGGAATTGTGCACCGTGCAATTGTGTGGCGTGGAGTGCAATTGTGCGGTGTAGAATGAAGTGGAGTGCAGTTGTGTGATTTGGAGTGCAATTGTATGGTTTAGAACTATGTGGCATGGTGTGAAATAGAATTATGTGGCATGGAGTAGAAATAAATGGCATGGAATTGTGCAGTGTGGCATGGGACTGCAGCATGGGGTGCATTGGAATTATGTGGCATGGTGTGGGATTCTGTGGTAGGGTGAGGACTTAAATTAAATGGAAGTATCTGCTGCGGAATTCTGTTGTGGATCTGTGTGGCACGGAATTGTGCCATATGAAATTGTGTGGTGTTTCGTCTTGTGTAATTATGTGGCATGAAGTAAAAATGATTGGCATGTAATTGTGGGACACTGAAGGGAGAGGAATGGAATTATGTGATGTGGACTGGATTGGGACTATGCGAAGTAGAACTACTAGACAGATTGAAGAAAAGTGTTGCTGCACCCAGTGCAGAGCCACTTTTCTTGCACCCCTTAGTGCTCCCCTAACGCCACTATGTGTGCACCGAATCTAGTATACAGCGCACCATGCCGGAAGTTAGGATCTAGCGCTAGTTCGGAGCTTTGCAGGATTAGTGTAAATTGTATTGACACTAATCCTGCAAAGCCCATTGAGACTAATTGTAAACAATGGTGTGCCTCATTTTAACACCTGCTCTGAGCAGGTATAAAAAGTGCCCAAAACATTACGCAAAGAAATATTTTAGATTATTTTGCACCATTTTTTCAGCGTCCCTGACTGGGGAATACCCATTTTGTATACATAAGGCCTGGCGCAGGCATATTGCAGCGTAAAGGGCTACAAAGTGGCGCAATGCATGCATTGCGCCACTTTGTATATTTGGCACTGCACTTATGGCCTCGTTGGGCCACATTAGTATGAAAACATTACTTTAATGGGGCACAAGGAGGCGCTCGGTGCTCTTAAATCTGTATCTATGTAGGTAGTGTGGAATAATGTCATGCGTAGTTAAATTATGTGGCATAGAATAGTGTTGAATGGTGTGGAATTGAGTGCCATGGACTGAGATTGTGCAGCATGGAGTGCAATTGTGTCACCTGGAGCACAATTGTGGAATGAGAAGTGCAATTGTATGATATGCATTGCCACTGGATGGAGTGCATTATATGACATGGTGTAGAATTATTCAATGTGGAATTATGTTGTATAGAATGGAGTAGAATTGTGTGGCATGGGATTGTGAGGGATGGAGTAGAATTATGTGTTGACGAGTGGAATTTTGTGGTGAGGAGTGCAATTGTGTGCATTTGAATTATGTTGTGTTGACTAGAATTTTGTAACGTGGAGTGAAATTAGGCGGGATGGCATGCAATTCTGTAGTATGAAGGGGATTTATATGGCATGGTGTGGAACTGTGTCCCAGCAACTGTGTTGCACTATGTAGAGTGAAATTATGTGGTGTGCAGTTGAGTGGAAATATGTGGCGTGGAGTCAAAATACATGTCGTGGAGTGGAAATGTGTAGATTGCAATTATGTGTAGTGGAGAGGAACTATGTGGCCTGGAGTAAAATTATATCACATAGAATTGTGGTGCGTGGCATTGAATTTGGTGAAGTTGAATTGTTTGTGTGGAATGCAACTGTGTGGATATGAATTATGTGGCGTGGATTGGCATTAGGTGCCAATGGGTTGTAATTAGGAGTTATGGCATTTTACTAAGTGGTGTGGCTTGGAATTATGTGGGATAAATGGAATTATTGGTGTGTTATGAATTTGAGAGCCATGGGCAAGGAATTGTGAAGCAGGCAATTGTGTTGTTTTGAGTGGAGTGGAATGATGTGTAGTGGAGTGGAGTAGAATTATATGTAGCGTAATGGAATTATGTGGTACCGAGCGGAAATATGTGGTACAGTGGAATTACGTGGTGCAGATTGAAATTGTATGGACTGTGGGGAATTTATATTTAGTGAAGTGAAATAATGTAGCATGGTGTATCCTCGAATTGTGAGGCATGGTTTGGAATTGTGTGGTGTGAAAGTGTGGAGTAGAGTGCAACTGTGAGAAGTGAAGTGCAAATGTATGGAGTAGATTTATACGAGGCTGAATGACATGATATATAATTTTATGGTGTGGCATGGAATTTTGTGGTGTAGAATTGTGTGATGTGTGGTGGAATTATGCTGGATTGATGGAATTGAATTATATGGAGTGCACTTATATGCATTGGAGTATAGTGTAATTATGAGGAACAGAGTGGAATTCTGTAAAAGTAGTAAAAATACCTGGTGTGGAATTATGTGGCATGGCATGGAATTATGTGGTGTGGCTTGTGCTGAAATTATGTGGCATGGAAATCTGGTGTGGAATTGCACTGCATAGAATTGTGTTGAGTTATGTGGGGTGGAATTATGCATTGTGAAGTGTAATGATGTGGCACAGGTTTTTGTGGCATGGAATTGTGTGGCACAGAGTGGCTTTATGTGGCATAGACTTGACTGAAAATATGTCGAGTGAAATTGTGTCACAAGTAGTTAAATTATGTGGTGTGGAATCATGTGGAGTGGGGTTAAATTATGTGGTGTGGAATTATTTTCTGTGGAGTGGACTTTGGTGGAGGGGTGGAACTGTGGGATGTGGAATTGTGTGGTACGAGTAGGATTGTGTGGCATGGACTTAATTGTGTAACGTGGAAAGTAAATATGTTCCATATAGGTCTATCATGAGGAGAAGAGTGGAATTATCTGACATGGTGTGGAATTATGTGGCATTAAATTGTGGCAAGGTGGCAAAGAATAACTGTGTGCCCTGCTACTGTGTGATGTGGAGGGGAATGATGTGGCAGAGATAGCAATTCCAAGGAGTGGAGTTATGTGTACTGGAGGGGAACTATGCAGCATTGAGAGGTGTGGAGTTGGGCCACACAGAGTAGGACTATGTTCGGTGGAACTGTATGACATGGTGTGAAATTGTGTTGTGCTGAGCTGTGTTATGCGGAGTCATCTTGTTTTATACAGCATGGAGGGAATTATGTGGTATGGCATAGAGTGGAATTACAAGGAGTGGAATTATATGGCATGGAGTGCAGTGAATTATGTGGCATGGACTGGAATGTTGTGGGTTGTGTGGAATTATGTGGCATATAATGGCATTATGTCTTGTACAGTGGACTGAAATTATGTGGCATGGCTTGGATTTCTAGCACAAATTTATGTGGTATTAGGTGGAGTGAAATTAAGTGGGCTGGAGTGGAATTGTGTGGCATAAATTGTATTGAATTATGTGGCATGGAGTGGCATTATGTATTGTAGGATGGACTGAAATGATGTCGTGTTGTGTGGATTTCTGGTGTGAAATTGCATGGCATTGAGCTGTGTGGCATTATGTGGAGTGGAATTAAGTGGCTTGGAGTGGAATCATGTGGCCTGGAATAGAACGGAAATATGGAGTGCAATTAAGAGGCGAGGACTATAATTATGTGGCATAGAATTGTGTTGCGTGGGGTGGAATTGTGTGGCGGGGGATGGAATTGTGAGAAGTGGGAATGTGTGGTGTGGAGTGCAAAGGTGTGACCTCAACTGGAATTGTGTAATGTTGAGAGCAACTTTTTGATGTGGAGTGGCATTGTGTGAAGTGGAAGTATTTGACATGGTGTTAAATTATGTGGTGTGGCATGGAATTATGTGTCCTGTGAGGGAGTAGAACTATGTGGCATGGAATTATGAACATGGCACTCAATTGTGTGCCATGGAGTGGAAAACGGCATGGAATTGTAGCATGGCATGGAATTGTGTGGCATGAAATTGAATTGTGAGATGTGAAATTGTGTGGCATGGAGTGCAATTGGGTAGTGATGAATTGAGTGGTATGGAGTTGATTATGTGGCATGGTGTGGAAGTAGTTGGCATGGCACAGAACAATGTGGTGAGCAGCTAAGTTATGAGGTGAGTAGTGGAATCATGTGCTGGAATTGAGTGGTGTGGCCTTGAATTGTGTATCTTGGAGTAGAGAGGAAGTATGTTGTGTGGAGTGAAATTATATGGCGCTGAGTGAGATGATGTGGCAGAGAGTAGAATTATGTGTCTTGGAGTTGTTTTGCGCAATGGAGTGGAGTGGAATTTTGCACCTCAGATTTACATGCCATGGAATAGAATTATGCGGCATGTCGTGGAATTAGATGTTTTGTTTTGGATTTGTGTGGGCAGGAATTGTGTGCAATTGTGAGACGTAGAATTGCACGGTGTTTAGTGTATTTGTGTGACTAGGAGTGCAATTGTGTAGAATGGAATGATGTTGCATGAAGTGGATTGAAATATGTGAGAAGATGTGGCATTATGTTGTGTAGTTTTGAGAGGAATTAAGTGGCATGGCATGGAATTATGTGGTGTGTCTTGTGCTGAAATTATGTGGCGTGGACATCTGGTGTGGAATTGCATTGCATAGAACTGTGTTGAGTTATGTGGGGTGGAATTATGCATTGTGAAGTGTAATGATGTGGCACAGGTTTGTGTGGCATGGAATTGTGTGGCACAGAGTGGCTTTATGTGGCATAGACTTGACTGAAAATATGTGGAGTCAAATGATGTCACAAATAGTTGAATTATGAGGTGTGGAATCATGTGGAGTGGGGCTAAATTATGTGGTGTGGAATTATTTTCTGTGGAGTGGACTTTTGTGGAGGGGTGGAACTGTGGGATGTGGAATTGTGTGGTACGAGTAGAATTGTGTGGCATGGACTTAATTGTGTAACGTGGAAAGTAAATATGTTCCATATAGGTCTATCATGTGGAGAAGAGTGGAATTATCTGACATGGTGTGGAATTATATGGCATTATATTGTGGCAAGGTGGCAAAGAATAACTGTGTGCCCTGCAACTGTGTGATGTGGAGTGGAACGATGTGGCACAGATATAAATTCTGAGGAGTGGAGTTATTTGTACTGGAGGGGAACTATGCAGCATTGAGAGGTGTGGAATTGTGCCACACAGAGTAGGATTATGTTCAATGGAACTGTATGACATGGTGTGAAATTGTGCTGTGCTGAGCTGTGTTATGCGGAGTCAGCTTGTTTTATACAGCATGGACGGAATTATGTGGTGTGGCATAGAGTGGAATTACGAGGAGTGGAATTATATGGCATGGAGTGCAGTGAATTGTGTGGCATGGACTGGAATGTTGTGGGTTGTGTGGAATTACGTGGCATAGAATGACATTATGTCTTGTACAGTGGGCTGAAATTATGTGGCATGGCTTGGATTTCTAGCACAAATTTGTGTGGTATTAGGTGGAGTAAAATAAAGTGGGCTGGAGTGGAATTGAGTGGCATAAAGTGTAGTGAATTATGTGGCATGGAGTGGCATTATGTATTGTAGGATGGACTGAAATGATGTCGTGTTGTGTGGATTTCTGGTGTGAAATTGCATGGCATTGAGCTGTGTGGCATTATGTGGAATTAAGTGGCTTGGAGTGGAATCATGTGGCCTGGAATAGAACTGAAATATGGAATGAAATTAAGAGGCGAGGACTGTAATTATGTGGCATAGAATTGTGTTGCGTGGGGTGGAATTGTGTGGCGGGGGATGGAATTGTGAGAAGTGGGAATGTGTGGTGTGGAGTGCAAAGGTGTGACCTCAACTGGAATTGTGTAATGTTGAGAGCAACTTTTTGATGTGGAGTGGCATTGAGTGAAGTGGAAGTATTTGACATGGTGTTACATTATGTGGTGTGGCATGGAATTATGTGTCCTGTGAGGGAGTAGAACTATGTGGCGTGGAATTATAAACATGGCACTCAATTGTGTGCCATGGAGTGGAAAACGGCATGGAATTGTAGCATGGCATGGAATTGTGTGGCATGAAGTTGAATTGTGAGGAGTGAAATTGTGTGGCGTGGAGTACAATTGGGTAGTGATGAATTGTCTGGTATGGAGTCGATTATGTGGCATGGTGTGGAAGTAGTTGGCATGGCACAGAACAATGTGGTGAGCAGCTAAGTTATGAGGTGTGTAGTGGGATCATGTGTTGGAATTGAGTGGTGTGGCCTGGAATTGTGAGTCTTGGAATAGAGAGGAATTATGTGATGTGGAGTGAAATTATGTGGCACTGAGTGAGATGATGTGGCAGAGAGTAGAGTTATGTGTCTTTGAGTTGTTTTGCGCAATGGAGTGGAGTGAAATGTTGCACCTCAGATTTACATGCCATGGAATAGAATTATGCGGCATGGCCTGTAATTAGATGTTGTGTTTTGGAGTTGTGTGGGCAGGAATTGTGTGTAATTGTGAGACGTGGAATTGCATGGTATTGCATTGTATTTGTGTGACTAGGAGTGCAATTGTGTAGAATGGAATGATGTGGCGTGAAGTGGATTGAATTATGTGAGAAGATGTGGCATTATGTTGTGTAGTTTTGACAGGAATTATGTGGGGTGGTCTTGGATGGAATTATGTGGTGTGGAGGAAAATAATGTGGTATTGAATTGTGCTGTAGGAAATTTTGCTGGGATGAGGGTGATACAGTTGTTTGGCATGAATCAGAGTAGAATTATGTGGAGTTGAAATGTGTGTCATGGAGTGTAGTAGAACTATGCGACATGGAGTAAAACTGTGGCATGTGGGGTGGAAGAAATAACACGTGTAGGGGCTTGCAGAAGGGAAAAGAAGCAACACGGATGGGCGGGCAGGAGGAAAAGGAACAAATGGATGGGGCTATGGGAGACGGTCTGAAATCACAAGCACTCATACGGAGTGCTTGAACCCAAAAATCATAGCTCCAGAAACAGGAGCAGTGAAAAAACATAAGTACCTGGTCAGTGATCCAGGGCGGGGGGTGGAGGAGGCAAACGCGAGAATACGGCATGGCACATGCATGCTATAATGAACAGTAACAATGAGAATGAGAGCGACACTGAAGCTAACCAATGGTAAGCTATCATAAATTGGTGGAATAATGTTGCAAGGCGTGGAATTGTATGGCATGGAATTGTCAGACATGAAATTGCATGGCATTAAATGGAATGACGTGGGATTCTGTGGTTTGGAGGGAAATTGTGTGGAGTCGAATTAGGTGACAATCCATGGAACTATGTAGTGGAAGTATGTACGATAGAGTGTAATTAGAAAGTGGGTGTGGAACTGTGTGGTGTAGCGTGGAATTCTGCGGAGTACAATTGTGTTGCGTTGAGTGGAAGCATGTTGCATGTGGTGGAGTGGAAATATGTGGCAAGGAGATGAATTGTGTAGTGTGGAGTGGAATTATGAGCTTTAGAATTGTGTGGCGTGAAGTCAAATTGTGAGACGTGAAATTGTGTGGCGTGGAGAGGGGTTGTGTGGCATAGAGTGCAAATGTGTGACGTGGAGTGCAATTGTATGACGTGGAGTGAAAGTATGTGGAAATGAATTTTATAGATTGGAGTGAAGGTGTGGCGTGCGATGGAATTATGTGGCATGTGGTGTGAATGTGTACTATGTAATTGTGTTGCATTGAAAGGAGTGGAGTTGTGTTATATAGTGGAATTATGTGGTATGTAGTGGAATTATGTGACAGAATGGAATTATGTAATAGAGATGGAATTATGTGGCGCTGAGTGGAATTATGGTTAATGGAGAGGGATTGAGTGGCATGCAGTGGACTGGATGTGAATGGTGTGCAATTATGTACCATGTAAAGGAATTATTTGGCATGGCTTGGAATTGTGCAGAGTGCAATTGTGTGGTGTAGAATGAAGTGGAGTGCAGTTGTGTTATTTGGAGTGCAATTGTATGGTTTAGAACTATGTGGCATGGTGTGAAATAGAATTATGTGGCATGGAGTAGAAATAAATGGCATGGAATTGTGCAGTGTGGCATGGGACTGCAGCATGGGGTGCATTGGAATTATGTGGCATGGTGTGGGATTCTGTGGTAGGGTGAGGACTTAAATTAAATGGAATTATCTGCTGCGGAATTCTGTTGTGGATCTGTGTGAGTCGGAATTGTGCCATATGAAATTGTGTGGTGTTTCGTCTTGTGTAATTATGTGGCATGAAGTGAAAATGGGTGGCATGTAATTGTGTGACACTGAAGGGAGAGGAATGGAATTATGTGATGTGGACTGGATTGGGACTATGCAAAGTCGAACTACTAGACAGATTGAAGAAAAGTGTTGCTGCACCCAGTGCAGAGGCACTTTTCTTGCGCCCCTTAGTGCTCCCCTAACGCCACTATGGCCCTCATTCTGACCCTGGTGGATTGAATCCGCCAGGTCCGAGGGCAGCGAATGCACCGCCAACAGGCTGGCGGTGCATTCATGGGCATTCTGACCGCGGCGGTAACGCCGCGGTCAGAAACGGGAAACCAGCGGTCTCCCGCCGGTTTCCCGCTGCCCATGGGAATCCTCCATGGCGGCGCAGCAAGCTGCGCCGCCATGGGGATTCCGACCCCCTTCCCGCCAGCCTGGTTCTGGCGGTTTACACCGCCAGAACCTGGCTGGCGGGAACGGGTGTCGTGGGGCCCCTGGGGGCCCCTGCAGTGCCCATGCCAATGGCATGGGCACTGCAGGGGCCCCCTAACAGGGCCCCACATTGCTTTTCAGTGTCTGCTTAGCAGACACTGAAAAGCGCGACGGGTGCCACAGCACCCGTCGCACACCTTCCACTCCGCCGGCTCCATTCGGAGCCGGCATCCTCGTGGAAGGCGCTTTCCCGCTGGGCCGGCGGGCGATCTTTTGCAGATCGCCCGCCGGCCCAGCGGGAAAGTTGAAATGCCCCCCGCGGTCTTCTGACCGCGGGGTGGTGTTTGGGCGGTTTCCGCCCGGCGGGCGGCATCCGCCGCCCGTCCGGGTCGGAATGAGGCCCTATGTGTGCACCGAATCTAATATACATTGCACCATGCCGGAAGTTAGGATCTAGCGCTAGTTCGGAGCTTTGCAGGATTAGTGTAAATTGTATTGACACTATTCCTGCAAAGCCCATTGAGACTAATTGTAATCAATGGTGTGCCTCATTTTAACACCTGCTCTGAGCATGTATAAAAAGTGCCTAAAAAATGACGCAAAGAAATATCTTAGATTATTTTGCGCCTTTTTTTCAGCGTCCCTAACTGGGGAATGCCCATTTTGTTTACATAAGGCCTGACGCAGGCATATTGCAGCGTAAAGGGCTACAAAGTGGTGCAATGCATGCATTGCGCCACTTTGTATGTTTGGCACAGCACTTATGGCCTCGTTGGGCCACATTAGTATGAAAACATTACTTTAATGGGGCACAAGGAGGCGCTCGGTGCACTTAAATCTGTATCTATGAGGGTAGCGTGGAATAATGTCATGCGTAGTTAAATTATGTGGCATAGAATAGTGTTGAATGGTGTGGAATTGAGTGCCATGGACTGAGATTGTGTAGCATGGAGTGCAATTGTGTCACCTGGAGCACAATTGTGGAATGAGAAGTGCAATTGTATGATATGCATTGCCACTGGGTGGAGTGCATTATATGACATGGTGTAGAATTATTCAATGTGGAATTATGTTGTATAGAATGGAGTAGAATTGTGTGGCATGGGATTGTGAGGGATGGAGTCGAATTATGTGTTGACGAGTGGAATTTTGTGGTGAGGAGTGCAATTGTGTGCATTTGAATTATGTTGTGTTGACTAGAATTTTGTGGGGTGGGGTGAAATTAGGCGGACTGGCATGCAATTCTGTAGTATGGAGGGGATTTATATGGCATGGTGTGGAACTGTGTCCCAGCAACTGTGTTGCACTACGTAGAGTGAAATTATGTGGTGTGCAGTTGAGTGGAAATATGTGGCGTGGAGTCAAAATACATGTCATGGAGTGGAAATGTGTAGATTGCAATTATGTGTAGTGGAGAGGAACTATGTGGCCTAGAGTAAAATTATATGACATAGAATTGTGGTGCGTGGCATTGAATGTGGTGAAGTTAAATTGTTTGTGTGGAATGCAACTGTGTGGATATGAATTATGTGGCGTGGATTGGCATTATGTGCCAATGGGTTGTAATTAGGAGTTATGGCATTTTACTAAGTGGTGTGGCTTGGAATTATGTGTGATAGATGGAATTATTGGTGTGTTATGAATTTGAGAGCCAAGGGCAAGGAATTGTGAAGCAGGCAATTGTGTTGTTTTGAGTGGAGTGGAATGATGTGTAGTGGAGTGGAGTAGAATTATATGTAGCGTAATGGAATTATGTGGTACAGAGCAGAACTATGTGGTACAGTGGAATTACGTGGTGCAGATTGAAATTGTATGGACTGTGGTGAATTTATATTTAGTGAAGTGAAATACCTTTATTTTTAGTAACTCTGAGTATTGTGTTTTCTTATGATATTGTGCTATATGATATAAGTGGTATAGTAGGAGCTTTGCATGTCTCCTAGTTCAGCCTAAGCTGCTTTGCCATAGCTACCTTCTATCAGCCTTAGCTTCTAGAAACACCTCTATTCTACTAATAGGGGATAACTGGACCTGGCACAGGGTGTAAGCACCACAAGGTACCCACTATAAGCCAGGCCAGCCTCCTACATTGGTGGTGCAGCGGTGGTATACGTACTTGCAACTGCTTTACCACTTTGTCATTTGGTGCTTTTCATAAGAAAATCGCATACCAAATAGTTCAGTATATGTACACTTAACCAAAACAGTTTACATTTCTACTCTAAAACTTTTAACAAAGTTTCTGGAAAGTTTTGAAAACTTCTAAAAGTTTTTCCCAAAGTTTGAAAAAGTTTTTTCTCCGTGCTTTCTAAAGTTCTAAAACTTTTTCTCTCAATATACTTAAACCTTTTCCTATCATGTCTACAGTAGAGGCTACTTCCAAGGTTGTTCAGGCAACTTATGAAAGTTGAAACTACAAAAGTTTGAGGGGTTTCTGCCTGGATAGAGGTTTAAGCATAGGTAAGAATCCAACAAAAGAGTTTCTCTTTAACCTGCTCTTACAGGATGACCAGAACCAGTCTGGCCCATCTCAGGAAAGGGTAGAAAAAGGGGAGGCTTCCCAGTCAGACTCAGAGGGGTTCCCTGAAGATGCTGGGGACGGTTCTTATAAAGTCCTGCCCCCTAGCAGGCCACCTAGTGACACTGGTAGTGTTAGAGGGTCACACATTAGTAGGGCATCTTTCACTCCTAGAGGCCAGGTTACTAGGGTCCAGGCAGTTAGGGACAGGTCTCTCTCTGCCAATTCCCAAATCTCCTCTGTGTCCAAACATTCCCAAGCCTCCCACCCTGAGGATAACCTAATGGAAAGGGAACTCAGAAAGCTGAGGGTGGAAGAGACCAGACTGTAGCTTAAACAGCAACAGCTGGCCTTAGACAGGGAATCCCTAGACATAGAGAGGGAAAGACAGATTTAAGGAAATGGCTCCCTGTTGCATTACCCCCTACTTTTTGCCGGATACTGATGCTGACTTGACTGCGAAGTGTGCAGGGACCCTGCTAACCAGGCCCCAGCACCAGTGTTCTTTCACCTAGAATGTACCATTGTTCCCACAATTGGCACCCCCTGGCACACAGATAAGTTCCTTGTAAAAGGTACCAGTGGTACCAAGGGCCCCGTGACCAGGGAAGGTCCCTAAGGGCTGCAGCATATGTTGTGCCACCCTAAGGGACCCCTCACCTAACACATGCACACTGCCATTGCAGATTGTGGTGGTCATTCTGACCTCGGCGGTAAAAGGCGCCTACCGCCGGTCAGAAATCCTCCATAATTCCGCCGCGGTCGCGGTAACCCGCCACGGTCATTCTGACCCGCAGCAGCCAAACCTCCGAAAATCCGACAGCCACAACAGACCGCCAGACCAGCGGTCGGCGGAAAAGTGGAGGTGACCAAACCTCCACCGTCACGCCAACAGAAATACGCCCATGCCATTACGACCCACGAATCCACGTGGCGGTCTTTCAAACGCGGTTTTCCATTGGCGGTACACACCGCCGCGGTCAGAATACACACAAACGAACAAAACTCAGCCACATTGGCCGATTTGAATTCCACACACCTGATACACATACACACACCACTCCAACACACACAATACAATATAAAACACACACCCACATCACCCACAAACCCCTACGACAAAAAATTCAGAAAGAAGCACTGAGAGACACATCAGCGATCACAGAATACCATAACACAGAGGCACACTACACCATCACCCACACAATATCCACACACAAAACAACACACACCACCACACTCAACACACTTAACTACACATACTCCACCCCACACATCATACACACCACTCCATGGCACCCCAAAGACAGCCCCGCTTCTCAGACGAAGAACTCAGGGTCATGGTGGAGGAAATCGTTCGGGTAGAGCCCCAGCTCTTCGGCACACAGGTCCAATACACCAGCATTGCCCGGAGGATGGAGCTATGGCAGAGGATTGTCGACAGGGTCAACGCTGTGGGACAGCACCCCAGAAATCGGGAAGACATCAGGAAGCGATGGAACGACCTACGGGGGAAGGTGCGTTCCATGGTATCCAGGCACAACATCGCTGTGCAGAAGACTGGCGGAGGACCCCCACCTCAACCCCCACAATTTACAACATGGGAGGAGGAAGTCTTGAACATCCTGCATCCTGACGGCCTCGCAGGAGTCGGCGGAGGAATGGACACTGGTAAGTTGAAGCTTCACTACTGCTTCCCCCCACCTGCATGCCAAATCATACCCCAACCCTCACCCCCATCCTCGAACCCCACCCTCACCCCCACCCCCATCCTCACCCCCACCCTCACCCTCACCCCCACCACCATCCTCACCCCCACCACCATCCTCACCCCCACCCCCAGCACACCTATTCCCTGCCAATGTCTCACCATCACAACCCACACATCCCAAAACCTAGGCCTGCATGCGTCCACTAAGCATGGACACCCATCACCAAAGCATGCCCAATGCATATACACATCCCCCCCACAAGCCACCCTCACCAAAGCCCCCACACACGAATGCCAGCACTTGGGGACACGGGAACCCACAGATACACCCATATGCCACACATTGAAACTATAACCATACCTCTATACCCCTGCAGGACCCGACCGACAACACACCGCCACGGAGGGCCCAGAATTCTCCACACCCCCCACCCAAGAGGCCGTCAGCGATGACAGCAGCTCTGTCGACCTGGACACTGATGACCAGCCCGGACCATCGGGGACCTCTGGACAGTCGGTTCCCCTCACACAGGCACAGGCCACTACAGACCCAAACCCCTCTGGGAACACCAGCACAGCTCCCACCCAGCGGGCCCATGCCTCTGTCTCCAGGGCGCGTCAATCTGCGGTGTGTCTACCACTACAGGGCACCCAGGATAACCCACCACCCCAACAACAACAGGGACCTGGGGGCAGTGGTAGTGGGCACACCGGCCAGGGGGCAGAGGCCCAGGGAAACAGGGCAACTCGGAGGGCAGCTGTGCGACAGGGGGGGGACGGGCCCAGGGAACCCACTCTCCACGAGGCCCTCACCACCATCATGGGAGCATACAACCGCTCCCAGGAGACGATGGCGACGGTACTGGCCCGGTTCCAGGAGATCCAGGTACTGCAGGAGGAACACTATCGGGGGTACAGGGAGGACATCAGAGCCCTCACCTCCACCCTGGTTACCATGGTAGGGCTGCTGCAGGACCTCATCAACACCAGGACGGACACTCAACAACAACAAAGGGCCCCTGCCACTAGCCTGGACCAAGAACAGCCAACCACCTCCGCCGGCGCTAGTGGACAGGAGGCCCCCGCACAACAGCAGCCCACCAGACCCCCACCTCCTGCAGGAGAAGAACCACCCCGCAAGAGGGCCCTGAGATCTCGCAAGAAGACAGAGTAGGATGTCAAGACCCCCGCCAGCAAAGGATACCACCTGATCTCATCCCACTGTCCCACATTGTCACCCTGTCCATCCTTGAACTGCCCATGCTCCATCTCTCCACAGGCCTCTGGACAATGCACCTGTGTGACTGTTACTCTGGACTCTGCCATGGACATTCCTTCACCATAGCCCCCACCCACTTGAAACCACCCATCCCATTTTGAGCACTGAAATAAACACCTATTTTGCACAAAACTATCTGGAGTCTGGCTGTGATTTCAAAATATTGTAATTGACATGACAGTGCAAATATGTCCTTGTACATAGTGAAGTCAACAAACAGCTGCCACAAAGCTGTAGTCCATGGGGAAACGAAGCACAGGACTCGTAGTGGGGACCCCAGATCTGAAATAGGGAGGGAAAAGCCACAACTCAGTCATCATACACTGGGGCAAATAGACAGGCAGCAGAGATGCAGGAGAGTAGTTCACATTTACTAAATTATGTTTGAATTGTTACCTGTGTCCTATTGGAAGTACTGTTCAATGATTCTGTCCCTGTTGTCTGTTTCAGCCCCGTCGTCTTCCTCATCGTCACTCTCCACAGGTTCCACAGCTGCCACAACACCACCGTCTCGACCATCCTCCTGCAGGAAAGGCACCTGGCGGCGCAAAGCCAGGTTGTGAAGCATGCAGCAGGCCACGATGATGTGACACACCTTCTTAGGTGAGTACATTAGGGATCCACCTGTCATATGCAGGCACCGAAACCTGGCCTTTAGGAGGCCAAAGGTGCGTTCGATCACCCTCCTAGTACGCCCATGGGCCTCATTGTACCGTTCCTCTGCCCTGGTCCGGGGATTCCTTACTGGGGTCAGTAGCCACGACAGGTTGGGGTACCCAGAGTCCCCCAATAGCCATACACGGTGTCTCTCTAGCTGTTCCATCACGTAAGGGATGCTGCTATTCCTCAGGATGTAGGCGTCATGCACTGACCCTGGGAATTTGCCATTTACATGCGAGATGTACTGGTCAGCCAAACACACCACCTGGATGTTCATGGAATGGTAACTTTTTCTGTTCCTGTACACCTGCTCCCTGTCTCTTGGGGGAACCAAAGCCACATGGGTCCCATCAATGGCACCAATGACGTTGGGAATATGTCCAAGGGCGTAGAAATCACCCTTCACTGTAGCCAATTCGCCCACCTCAGGGAAAATGATGTAGCTCCTCACGTATTTCATCAGGGCAGACAACACTCTGGATAACACCTTCGAAAACATGGGCTGAGACATCCCAGAAGCAATTCCCACTGTTGTCTGAAATGACCCACTTGCCAGGAAATGGAGTACTGACAGGACCTGCACCAGAGGGGGAATCCCTGTGGGTCGGCGGATGGGGGACATCAGGTCGGGCTCCAGCTGGGCACACAGTTCATGTATAGTGGCACGGTCAAGCCGGTAGGTCAGGATAATGTGGCGTTCTTCCATTGTCGACAGGTCCACCAGCGGTCGGTACACGCGAGGATTCATCCGTCTCCTCGCCAAACCCAGCGGACGGTGCCTAGGAAGGACAACATGGAGCACAGAGTCAAGCAACCCACAGGTACGTACTCACAGCTTGCACAGTAAACGATTCTCTATGCAGTGAATGGCGTGTCTGAGTGGCTATGCAAGGCCTAGGCCTGTGTGACGCAGTTGAAATTGAGCCATGTGGACCCCCGAAATGGCGGCTGCCTGACCTGTGAAGTGTGACAATGGGATGTAAGGTCAATGCGCTGGCGTGGCACACCGCGGCGGTCGGCGGTCGAAGACCGTGGCGCGAAGCCGCATTGGTTAACATTGAAGCCTATGGGTTTCAGGAGCCAATGGCGAAGGGCGCCGGCGGTGGCGGTACGCACCGCCGCGGTACGCACCGCCGCGGACATGACCGCCATTTCCTATCTACTTATCCACTTGCGACTTGAACTTTCACAGGAGAGGACCTATACTGCAAGTGTTGCTGTGACCTCGGTCTGGAAGGGACAATGGCTGCTGCGGCTGGGGAAAGGGCCCCTGCCTTCACTGGAGAGGAGTTGGAGAAACTTGTGGATGGGGTCCTCCCCCAGTATGCGCTACTCTACGGTCCTCCAGACCAACAAGTGAGTTCAATTCAATATGGATTTGGGGCCACTGGCTGGCTTGGGGGCCTGGCGGGGGGCCTGGCGGGGATGGGGGGCATGTTGGGGCTGGCGGGGGGCCTGGCGGGGGGCCTGGCGGGGATGGGGGGCATGTTGGGGCTGGCGGGGGGCCTGGCGGGGATGGGGGGCATGTTGGGCCTGGCGGGGGGCCTGGTGGGGGGCCTGGCGGGGATGGGGGGCATATTGGGCCTGGCGGGGGGCCTGGCGGGGGCCTGGTGGGGGGCCTGGCGGGGATGGGGGGCATGTTGGGCCTGGCGGGGGGCCTGGCGGGGATGGGGGGCGTTGGGCCACTGGCAACGAAAATGCAGACAAACTTGAACGTGGTATTTCTCCCTCCCTGTACGTGTCACATAGGTCCGCGCCCATGAGAAGATCGGGATTTGGCGTGCCATCGCCAAGGAAGTCCGGACCCTGGGGGTCCACCATCGACGGGGGAACCCACTGCCGCAAGAGGTGGGAGGACATCCGCCGCGGGACCAAGAAGACCGCCGAGTCTCTGATGGGGATGGTCTCCCAACGTAGGCGGGGTGCCTGCCGTCAACTGACCCCCCTGATGTTCCGGATCCTGGCGGTGGCCTACCCTGATTTGGATGGGCGCGTGAGGGCAGCACAGCAGACACAAGGGGGTGAGTACAAGCATTATCTACTCTGTTGTCGCGCAGTGGAGGTGTCTGGGTGGGGGAGGAGGGCTGTGGGTCCCCCTAGGCCAGGGCGATATCTGTAGGCTGGGCACCCCCGTAAGCCCCTGTGTCCCCAGCCACCACCCTCAGTAGTGTGTCAGTACAGCCATCCCTGGGCCGTGTCATCCATGGGTGCAGTTGTCAACTCTAGGCGTGTAGGGCATGTTCCACGGAATGCGTAGCGGACCCCAAGTGCGCACCTTAGTGCAGGGGGCATCTGTGTCTGTCATGTCCGCTAACTGTACCGGTGATCCATGTACTCAAAATCTCTTTATTTCTCTCTCCCCCCCCCCTTTTTGTTTGTCTTTCTGTGCTTGTGTGCATCAGCATCATCAGGCGGAGGAGAAGTGGCATCGGGGCAGGAGGGAGCTGCATCTCACATGGCCAAGGAGGGCCATGCCACAGAGTCTGACTGGACCAGTGAGACGGAGGGCGAGGGGAGCTCCACAACGGGGACGACTGGACCCTGCAGCGACACGGACACGTCCTCGGAAGGGAGCTCCCTTGCGGGGGTGGCACCATCCGTGCCCCCCGCCATTACAGGTACAGCCGCCACTCAGCGCACCATCTCCGCCCTCCCAGCAGCCCCTCAGCGTTCGCCCCGTGCCCGCTCTGCCAGGAAGCCGGGCATCTCCTTCGCCCCAGGCACCTCAGGCCCTGCCCTTGTTACCCCCGCTGCCCTCAGTGAGGAGGTCATTGACCTCCTCCGAACGCTCATTGTTGGGCAGACTACCCTTTTGAATGCCATCCAGGGGGTGGAGAGGGAGGTTCATCGCAGCAATGCGTACCTGGAGGGCATTCATTCGGGTCAGGCTGCCCATCAGCGATCGTTCCAGGCTCTGGCCTCAGCACTGACGGCAGCCATTGTCCCTGTCTCCTGCCTCCCTCTACTAACTCCCTCCTCCCAGTCTCCTGTTCCTCTGCCTGTCCCACCCACACCATCAGACCAGCCTGCACACACCTCAACACCCAAGAGCAGCTCATCCAAACATAAGCACCACAGATCACGCAGACATTCACACAAGCAACATTCCGATGCAGACATGCCAACAGTCACTACCACCTCTGTGACCCCCACCTCCTTGTCTCCCTCCTCCCTCCCTGTGACATATACACTCACACCTTCATTCACCTCACCATCAGCCAGTGTTTCCATCACCAGCATACCCTCCACTCCAGTCCGCACACGTGCAGTCACCACCCCCACTGCCATTTACACGTCCCCTGTGTCCTCTCCCACTGTGTCTGTCACCCCCTCTTCCACACCACACAAACTCAGCCACCCACCCACCCAACAGCCATCCACCTCACGACAGCCTCCCGCTCCTGCACCTGCACCCAAAGACAGCAAACTTGTCTCGCCTACAACCACATCCTCTCCCTCCACTCCCATACCCACTGTACCTACCACTCTCCATTGTCCCAAGAAAATCTATCTCTCTACTGCTACCTTCTTTCCTGACCCTGAGCCCCCCCCTCCTTCTCGTCGGGGTAAAAAGAGCACCTCAGCCACCACCAGCCCTGCAGCCCCCTTGACAAGGGTGCAGGGGTATTGGAGCCCACCAGCCCGCAGGTCTGGATCTTCGCCCAGCAGCAAGGGGAAAGCCAGCCCACCCCCTGGGAAGAGGAGCAGAAGGCGGAAGGGCCGCCGCCGGAGCCCGGATTCGATATCCCCCCAGGACACTAGCCAGCCACCGTCAACAGCCACAGCTCCAAAGGGAGGAAAGGGCCACAGACTCCCGACTAAGGAGGGCAAGGGCAGCAAGGCGGAGAAGTCAGGCAGCAGGCCTGCTGCCCATGGAGGACCCGTCACAGCTGCCCAGGAGGAGCCCGCAACCCCCATAGCCGCTGCCCCGGGAGGAACCGGCACAGCTGCCCCGGGAGAGCCCACCACCCCCATAGCCGCTGCCCAGGGAGGACCCAGCCCAGCTGGCCAGGAGGGCCCCACCACCCACAGCCCAGGTGGGCATTGAAGGAGCACCATCCCCGCTGCCCAGGAGGGCACCACCAGGCAATGAGCAGTTGGCCATAGAATGGCCGCCGTCTCCAGCACCGCTCCGCTGGGGACCGCCGTCTCAAGAACCGCTGAACTGGGCCCTTCAAGGCAAGAACCGCTGAACTGGGCCCTTCAAGGCAAGAACCGCTGAACTGGGCCCTTCAAGGCAAGAACCGCTGAACTGGGCACCGCCGTCTCCAGCACCGCTCCGCTGGGGACCGCCGTCTCAAGAACCGCTGAACTGGGCCCTTCAAGGCAAGAACCGCTGAACTGGGCCCTTCAAGGCAAGAACCGCTGAACTGGGCCCCGCCGTCTCCAGCACCGCTCCGCTGGGGACCGCCGTCTCAAGAACCGCTGAACTGGGCCCTTCAAGGCAAGAACCGCTGAACTGGGCCCTTCAAGGCAAGAACCGCTGAACTGGGCCCTTCAAGGCAAGGACCGCTGAACTGGGCCCTTCCAGGCAGGAACCGCTGGCCCTTTGGCAGACGTGGCAGGGCAGGATCTGTCTCGGGCAGGGCTGCAGGATGTCCTCTGGCCAACATGCCTCCTCCAGTGGCAGTGGAGTCTGTTATGGACTGTTTGGACTGTGGCTTTGCTCTCCCCAGGATGGGCCAGTGGTCATGGAGTCCCCTCGTGGATCTGGCGTCGTGTACTCAAGTGGCTGAGGTGCCCCCCCTTCCCTTCCCCCTGAGGTGCCTGTCCTTTTTTCTTTCTGATGCCCCTGCGGTGTTCTCTCCGTGGAGTTCTTGTCGTGGGACTGGGCCTTGCCCCTTTGCTCAGGACCCCTGTGGTCCACGGACAGTGGTTGGACTACATTTAGTAGCTGTATATATTTTGTACATAGTTTATTTATTTATTTGGATTACTGCTGTCCATTTTTCAATATATCTGCCCGTTTGAGATCTCTTCTTTTGGTCTTTGCATTATTTCGGAAGGGGGGGGTTTGTGGGTTGTGACAGTGATCTGTGGGAATGCATTGATGTGTGTGTTGTAGTGGGTGTGGGTGGGAGGGTGTGTGCCGGTAATCTTTTCCCTCCCCTGTGTCGTGGGTGCAGTACTCACCGATGTATTCCGCGCCGACGGGCGTGCTCCTGGTACAGGAGCAGGTATAGGAGTGCGGGGATGACCTGCAACTCGGATTCCATACTGCCGGAATCTCGCGTGGTGTATGTGGAGGTGAGCGTTTTCCCGTTCGTAGTCTGTTTCCGCCGTGTTTTTATCGGCGGTGCTCCCGCCCCGGAAAAGGTGGCGGATTGGTGGGTCGTGATAGGGTGGGCGGTACATTGTCTGCCGCCTGGCTGTTGGCGGGGACCACCGCGCTGTTTGTTTGTTCCGCCGTGGCGGGCGGAGTGTTAATGCGGCGGGCTGGGTTGGCGGTTCCCGCCAGGGTCAGAATTGCATATTTTGGACCGCCGGCCTGTTGGCGGGTTGGCCGCCGCTTTATCACCGACCGCCAGGGTCAGAATGAGGGCCTGTGTGTGTTGGTGGGGAGAAAAAGGCAAAGTCGACATGGCATCCCCCTCAGAATGCCATGCACACAAAATGCTGCCTGTGGCATATGTAAGTCACCCCTCTAGTAGGCCTGACAGCCCTAAGGCACTATACCACAAGTGAGGGCATAGCTGCATGAGCAATATGCCCTTACAGTGTCTAAGTCTATTCTTAGACATTGTAAGTACAGTGTGGCCATATTAAGTATTTGGTCTGGGAGTTTGTCAAAAACGAACTCCACAGCTCCATAATGGCTACAATGAATACTGGGACGTTTGGTATCAAACTTCTCAGAATAATAAACCCACACTGATGCCAGTGTTGGATTTATTAAAAAATGCACACAGAGAGCATCTTAGAGATGCCCCCTGTATTTTACCCAATTGTTCAGTGCAGGACTGACTGGTCTGTGCCAGCATGCTGCTGAGAGACGAGTTTCTGACCCCATGTGGTGGGGGCCTTTGTGCTATCTGAGGACAGAAACAAAAGCCTGCTCTGGGTGGAGGTGCTTCACACCTCCCCCCTGCAGGAACTGTAACACCTAGCAGTGAGCCTCAAAGGCTCAGGCTTCGTGTTACAATGACCCAGGGCACTCCAGCTAGTGGAGATGACCGCCCCCTGGACACAGCCCCCACTTTTGGTGGCAAGTCCAGGGGAGATAATGAGAAAAAAAAGGAGGAGTCACCAACCAGTCAGGACAGCCCCTAAGGTGTCCTGAGCTGAGGTGACCCCTGCCTTTAGAAATCCTCCATCTTGGTTTTGGAGGATTCTCCCAATAGGAATAGGGATGTGCCCCCCTCCCCTCAGGGAGGAGGCACAAGGAGGGTATAGCCAACCTCAAGGACAGTAGCCATTGGTTACTGCCCTCCCAGACCTAAACACACCCCTAAATTCAGTATTTAGGGGCTCCCAGAACCTAGGAAACTATATTCCTGCAACCTGAAGACGAAGAAGGACTGCTGACCTGAAGCCCTGCAGAGAAGACGGAGACACCAACTGCTTTGGCCCCAGCCCTACCGGCCTGTCTCCCCACTTCAAGAAAAACTGCAACAGAGACGCGTCCCCCAGGGTCCAGCGACCTCTGAAGCCTCAGAGGACTACCCTGCATCTAAAAGGACCAAGTAACTCCAGAGGACAGTGGCCCTGTTCAACCAACCTGCAACTTTGCAACAAAGAAGCAACTTTTAAAGACCACACGTTTCCCGCCGGAAGCGTGAGACTTTCCACTCTGCACCCGACGCCCCCGGCTCGACCTGCGGAAAACTAACTCTACAGGGAGGACTCCCCGGTGACTGCGAGCCCGTGAGTAGCCAGAGTTTACCCCCCTGAACCCCCACAGCGACTCCTGCAGATGGAATCCAAAGGCTCCCCCTGACCGCGACTGCCTGCTTCAAGGAACCCGACGCCTGGAAAACACACTGCACCCTCAGCCTCCAGGACCTGAAGGAACCGAACTCCAGTGCAGGAGCGACCCCCAGGCGGCCCTCTTCCTAGCCCAGCTGGTGGCTACCCCGAGGACGTTGAAGAGACCGCGGGTCTCCCCATTGAATCCTATTACAAACCAGACGCCTGTTTGCACTCTGCACCCGGCCGCCCCTGTGCCGCTGAGGGTGTACTTTCTGTGCCTGCTTGTGTCCCCCCCGGTGCCCTACAAAACCCCCCTGGTCTGCCCTCCGAAGTCGCAGGTACTTACCTGCTGGCAGACTGGAACCGGGGCACCCCTATTTCCATTGAAGCCTATGTGTTTTGGGCACCACTTTGACCTCTGCACCTGACAGGCCCTAAGCTGCTGGTGTGGTAACTTTGGGGTTGCCTTGGACCCCCAACGGTGGGCCACCGTGGACCCAACTTTGAACCCTGTAAGTGTTGTACTTACCTGCAAAACTAACATTTACTTACCTCCCCCAGGAACTGTTGATTTTTGCAGTGTGTCCATTTTCAAAATAGCTTATTGCCATTTTGGCCTAAACTGTACATGCTATTGTGATGATTCAAAGTTCCTAAGATACCTGAGTAAAATACCTTTCATTTAAAGTATAGTTTGTAAATCTTGAACCTGTGGTTCTTAAAATAAACTAAGAAAAGACATTTTTCTATATAAAAACCTATTGGCCTGGAATTGTCTTTGAGTGTGTGTTCCTTATTTATTGCCTGTGTGTGTACAACAAATGCTTAACACTACCCTCTGATAAGCCTACTGCTCGACCACACTACCACAAAATAGAGCATTAGAATGATCTCTTTTTGCAACCATCTTACCTCTAAGGGGGACTCTGTGCATGCTATTTCTCACTTTGAAATAGTACATACAGAGCCAACTTCATAGATTGGTGGATCAGCGGTGGGGTACAAGACTTTGCATTTGCTGGACTACTCAGCCAATACCTGATCACACGACTAAAATTCAAAAAATTGTCATTAGAAACAGATTTTTGAAATTTTAACTATTTTGCGCAATTTTTAAAAGTCGTGCTAGGGCCTTGTGTTAGTCCCTGTTAGCATTTCTTTTAGAGTTTAAGAGTTTTTGTAAAAGTTTGGATTAAGTTCTAGTGATAGTTTTAGATTCTTAAAAAGTATTCCAACTTTTAGAAGAATAATGTCTGCTGTAGAAGAGATGGCGGTGGAGCTCAACGTCACCCCTTACCTGAATCTTAGGATGTCAGAGTTAAGGTCTCTCTGAAAAATCAAAAAGTTGAAACCTGGTTCAAACCCTACCAAAGTACAGCTCCAGGAGCTCTTGGCAGAGTTTGCTAAAAACAACCCCTCTGATGATGTCCTTACAGAGAGGGAAGCTAGTGATGTGGAGGAGAATTTCCCACCTCCAGTCCTCGTTAGGGAGACCACGGTTCCTCCAACCCTGATTCCACAAGTGATAGTCAGAGATGTTGCTTCTCCCACAGGGGAGTCCACCAGCTCTGGAAGCATTGAGGGCAGCCTCAATGAAGATGAGCTCCTGTTAGCCAGGATGGCCAAAAGATTGGCTTTGGAGAGACAGCTCCTAGCCATAGAAAGGGAAAGACAAGAGATGGGCTTAGCTCCCATCAAAGGTGGCAGCAACTTAAATAGGGTCAGAGATACTCATGACATGCTAAAAATCCCCAAAGGGATTGTAACAAAATATGAAGATGGTGATGACATCACCAAATGGTTCACAGCTTTTGAGAGGGCTTATGCAACCAGAAAAGTAAACAGATCTCACTGGGGTGCTCTCCTTTGGGAAGTGTTCACTGGAAAGTGTAGGGATAGACTCCTCACACTCTCTGGAAAAGATGCAGAATCCTATGACCTCATGAAGGCTACCATGATTGAGGGCTTTGGATTCTCCACTGAGGAGTACAGGATTAGGTTCAGGGGGGCTCAAAAATCCTCGAGCCAGGCCTGGGTTGATTTTGTAGACTACTCAGTGAAAACACTGGATGGTTGGGTAACTGGAAATGAAGTGCATGACTATGTTGGTCTTTATAATTTGTTTATGAAAGAACACATTTTAAGTAACTGCTTCAATGAAAAGTTGCATCAGTATCTGGTAGACCTAGGTCCAATTTCTCCCCAAGAATTGGGAAAGAACGCAGGCCACTAGGTCAAGACTAGGGTAACCAAAACTTCCACTGGGGGTGACCAAAAGAAAGGGGTTACAAAGCCTCCCCAGGAGAAAGTGGGTGACACTAGAAACAAAGAAAACGAGTCCTCTGTAGGCCCCCAAAAACCAGACCAGGTGGGTGGGCCCCAAGACACAACCCAAAACAAAGGTGGGTACCAGGGTAAGAACTATTGGCCTGGAATTGTCTTTGAGTGTGTTCCTCATTTATTGCCTGTGTGTGTACAACAAATGCTTAACACTACCCTCTGATAAGTCTACTGCTCGACCACACTACCACACTACCACAAAATAGAGCATTAGAATTATCTTGTTTTGCCACTATCTTACCCCTAAGGGGAACCCTTGGACTCTGTGCATGCTATTTCTTACTTTGAAATAGTACATACAGAGCCAACTTCCTACAACAGAAATTTGGGTTTGTTCCCATGGTGGCAGCAGCAGTGTTTCAGATAGTAATCCTGTCAGAGAGCAAGATTCCACGAAACCTGCATAAGATAGTCCCTCCTTACAAGGAGGGGGATGACATTAATAAGTGGCTTACTGCACTTGACAGGGCCTGTATGGTACAGTTGGTCCCTCAAAGGCAGTGGGCTGCTATCTTGTGTCTATCTTTCACTGGAAAGGGTGGGGATAGGCTCCTTACTGTCAGAGAAAGTGATGCCAATGTTTACAAAATTTTGAAGGATGCACTCTTGGATGGATTTGGCTTAACCACCGAACAATACAGGATTAAGTTCAGAGACACCAGAAAAGAGTCCTCTCAAGACTGGACAGATTTTGGGGGTCATTCTGACCTCGGCGGTAAAAGCTGCTTACCGCCGGTCAGAAGGCCGCCACAATACCGCCGCGGCCGCGGTCAGCCGCTACGGACATTCTGACCCACAACTGCAAAACCTCCAAAAATCCCACCTCCACTGCATTCCGCCACATCAGCGGCCAGTGGTAAACTGGAGATGACCAAACCTCCACCGCCACGCCAACAGAAATACGCCCATGCCATTATGACCCGCAAATCCACGCGGCGGTCATTCAACTGCGGTAGTCCATTGGCGGTACACACCGCCGCGGTCAAAATACACACACCTTTACAAACCCCTACCACATTGGACAATTTGAAAGGCACACACCTGAAACACATACACACACCACTCCCACACACCCATTACACTATAAAACACACACCCACATCACCCACAAACCCCTACTACCAAAAATCAGAGACAAAGGAGAGAGAGACACATCAGAGAAAATAGAGCTACAACACACAGAGGCACACTACACCATCACACACACCACATAGAAGCACAAAGCACCACACACCAACACACACATCACCACATACACCACCCCACACCTCATACACACCACCCCATGGCACCCCAAAGGCACCCATGCTTTTCGGACCAAGAACTCCGGGTCATGGTGGAGGAAATTATAAGAGTTGAACCCCAGCTCTTCGGCTCACAGGTGCAGCACACCACGATAGCCAGGAAGGCGGAGCTATGGCAGCGGATCGTGGACAGGGTCAACGCGGTGGGACTGCATCCCAGAAATAGGGACGACATCCGCAAACGATGGAACGACCTACAGGGGAAGGTGCGATCGATGGTCTCGCGACACAACATCGCAGTGCAGAAGACTGGCGGGGGACCACCACCCACACCACCCGAATTCACAGCATGGGAGCAAGAGGTACTAAACATCCTGCATCCTGATGGCCTTGCTGGAGTATCCGGAGGAATGGACTCTGGTAAGTACAAGCCCAACTACTTCCCCCCCCCCAGCATGCTAACCCCCACCCCCACCCTCACCCCCAACCCCCCATCACACAACCTCCCTGAGAATGTCTCTCCAGCACAACCCACCCAACACCAACCCCTGCATGCCATCCCCAAACTATGGACACCCATCACCTAAGCATGACCACTGCACATACCCATCCCCCCCCCCAAAAACACCCTCACAACACCTCCCCCAAGGGAATGCCAGCACTGGGGGACAAGGGCACCCATAAAACGCAAGCTAATGCACACACAGAAACAATAACCATACCCTCTTACCCCATGCAGGACCCGAACGACAACACACCGGTCAGGAGGGACCAGAAATGCCCATCCCACCCCCGGAACAGGACCCTAGTGATGACAGCAGCTCTGTCGACCTGGACCCTGATGACCAGCCCGGACCATCGGGGACCTCTGGTCAGTCGGTTCCCCTCACCCAGACACAGGCCACTGCAGACCCAACCCCCTCTGGGAACAACAGCACAGCTCCCACCCAGCGGGCCCATGCCTCAGTCTCTAGGACAGGTCAAGCAGCGGTGTGTCTGCCACTACAGGGCACCCAGGCTAACCCACCACCCCAACAACAACAGGGACCTGGGGGCAGTGGTAGTGGACACACCGTCCAGGGGACAGAGGCCCAGGGAAACCGGGCAACTCGGAGGGCTGCTGTGCGACAGGGGGGGGAGGAGAGGCCCAGGGAACCCACTCTCCAAGAGGCCCTCACCACCATCATGGCAGCCTACCACCACTCACAAGAGACGATGGCGACGGTACTGGCCAGGTTCCAGGAGATCCAGGCACAGCAGGAGGAACGCTACATGGGGTTCAGCGACCAACTAACCAACATCTCTACCGCTATGGGGAGCATAGTCCAGGCCCTGAACCGTATAGAGGACACGTTTCGGGACCATGTGGCATCACACAGGGCCCCTGTCACTAGCCCGGAACAGGAACAGCCTACCACCTCCGCCGGCGCTAGTGGACAGGAGGCCCCACCACAACGACAGGCCACCAGAACCCCACCTCCTGCTGAACAACAACCACCCCGCAAGAGGAGCCTGAGAGGAAAAAAATCGACAGAGTAGGATGTCAAGACCCCCGCCAGCATCACATACCCCCTGAAGTCCTCACACTGTTCCACATTGCCACCCTGTCAAACCTTGAACTGCCCCTGCTCCATCCTGCCACAGGCATATGGACAATGCACCTGTCAGACTGAGAACTGGACTCTGCCATGGACATTACTCCACCCCCACCCATCACTGTTTTACTATCATGTACCAATATCTATGCACTAAAAATAAATCACTCATTGCACTGAAATCAATCAGGACTCAGCCTGTCTTATTTACAAATGTAGAACACATTACATATCAATTACGTTCTGTTAACTTTGTGATGAACACATACCGAGGTAACTTAGCATTAGTCCATGGGCTAACCAAGCAGAAGTCACGCAGTGGCTCATACAGCACTGAAAAGGGAAGGGAAAATCAAACATCATGTTAAAAGTTCTGGGGGGAAATAGACAAAGTTGAGATGCAGGAGGCTTTCAGGAAATGTAAAATGGCATGGCTGATTCTTACCTGTGTGCTACTGAAAATACTGTTCTATTACTCTGTCCCTGTTGTCTGTGTCGTCCTCTGAGTCTTCCTCCTCTTCACTCTCCGCAGGCTCCACAGCTGCTTCAACACCACCATCTGCACCATCCTCCTACAGGAAAGGAACCTGACGTCGCAATGCCAGATTGTGAAGCATACAGCAGGCCACGATGATATGGCACACCTTCTTTGGTGAGTACATTAGGGATCCCCCTGTCATATGCAGGCACCTAAACCTGGCCTTCAGGAGGCCAAATGTCCTTTCTATGATCCTCCTAGTTTGCCCATGGGCCTTATTGTACCGTTCCTCTGCCCTGGTCCGGGGATTCCTCACTGGGGTCAGTAGCCAAGGCAGGTTGGGGTAACCAGAGTCACCTATTAGCCACACACGTTGTCTCTGTAGCTGCTCCATCACATAGGGGATGCTGCTATTACGCATGACATACGCGTCATGCACTGACCCAGGGAACTTGGCATTTACATGGGAGATGTACTGGTCAGCCAAACAGACCACCTGGACATTCATCGAATGGTCATTTTTCCTGTTTCTGTACACCTGCTCATCGTCTTTTGGGGGTACCAAAGCCACATGGGTCCCATCAATGGCACCAATGATGTTGGGGATATGTCCAAGGGCATAGAAATCACCCTTCACTGTAGGCAAATCACCCTCCTCTGGGAAAATGATGTAGCTCCGCATGAGTTTCATCAGGGCAGACAACACTCTGCTCAAAATCTTTGAAAACATAGGCTGAGACATTCCAGATGACATGGCCACTGTTGTCTGGAATGACCCACTTGCCAAAAAATGGAGGACTGACAGAACCAGCACCAGAGGGGGAATCCCTGTGGGTTGGCGGATGGGGGACATCAGGGCTGGCTCCAGCTGGGCACACAGTTCATGTATAGTGGCACGGTCAAGTCTGTAGCGTAGTATTATATGGCGTTCTTCCATTGTCGACAGGTCCACCAGCGGACGGTACACGCGAGGATTCGTCCTTCTCCTCGCAAGTCCCAGCGGACGGTGCCTAGGAAGGACAACATGGAGCACAGAGTCAGGCAAACCACAGGTACGTTCAGACAGCTTGCACAGTTAAAGAATCGCAATGGGTTGAAAGGCGTGTATGTGTGGCAATGCAAGGCCTAGGCCTGTGTGACGCAGTCAAAATTAAGCCATGTAGGCCCTTGAAATGGCGGCTGCCTGACCTGTGAAGTGGGACAATGGGATGTGAGGTCAATGCGCTGGCGTGGCACACCATGGCGGTAGGCGGTCGAAGACCGCTATACGAAGCCGCATTGGTCAACATTGAAGCCTATGGGTTTCAGGAGCCAATGACGATGTGCGCCGGCGGTCGCGGTACGCACCGCCGCGGTACGCACCGCCGCGGGCGTGACCGCCATTTCCTAGCTGATTGATCACTCGAGACCTGATCATCCACAGGAGAGGACCTATACTGCAAGTGCTGCTGTGACCTCGGTCTGGAAGTGACAATGGCTGCTGCGACTGGGGAAAGGGCCCCTGCCTTCACATCTGAAGAGTTGGAGAAGCTCGTGGATGGGGTCCTCCCCCAGTATGCGCTACTCTACGGTCCTCCAGACCAACAGGTGAGTACACCGGGTGCACATGGAATGGGCTATGCCTGTGTGGATTGGGGTGGATGTAAGTCGGTGGGGTGGGGGGCGAATGAGGAGTGCAACGCACGACAGATGAGAGCATGTGCCATATAGCTAAGTTGGTGGGGAGGGGCAATCACATCTAACATGCAGGTCTTTGATGATTGTTTCCTTTCCACCCTGTACATGTCAAATAGGTCAGCGCCCATCAGAAAGTCGACATTTGGCGTGCCATCGCCAAGGAAGTCCGGAACTTGGGGGTCCACAAAAGACGGGGCACCCACTGCCGCAAGAGGTGGGAGGACATCCGCCGCGGAACAAGGAAGACCGCAGAATCACTGCTGGGGATGGCCTCCCAACCTAGGAGGGGTGCCAGTCGCACCATGACCCCCCTGATGTCCCGGATCCTGGCGGTGGCCTACCCTGAATTGGATGGGCGCTTTAAGACATCACAGCAGATACAAGGGGGTGAGTATCAGCACATTCTCCTATCTTTCTGCGCAGTGGAGGCGTCTGGGTGGGACAGGAGGGCTGTGGGTGATATTAGGCCAGGGCGCTTTCTGTAGTGTAGTCCTCTCCCTTAGGCATGGCCCTGTGCCCCCGGCCCCCACTTCTGTAGGGTGACAAGTACAGCCATTGATGGTCCAGCATCACCCATGTGCGCATTTGACGTCTCTTGACCTGTTGTCCTAGTCAGTAGTACTGAGTAGTGTACCCCGAATGCGCGGCTTAGTGCATGAGGCTCCTGTGTCTGCCCTCTCCGCCAACGGTGTTGACATTGCATGCACTCAACCTGGTCTTCTTTTTTCTCACCCCACCCTTTTTTCTTCATCTTCTTGTGCATGTGTGCATTAGCATCATCAGGCGGAGGAGATTTGGCATCGGAGCACGAGGGAGCTGCAGGTCACAAGGCCCCGGTGGGCCCAGGAACAGACACCGAGGGCACCAGTGATCTGGAGGGCGAGGGGAGCACCACAACGGGGACCGGTGGTGAGACAAGCGACACAGACACGTCCTCGGATGGGTGCTCCCTAGCGGTGGCGGCAACATCCGTGCCCCCCGCCTCTACAGGTACAGCCGCCACCCAGCGCACCAGCACCGCCCTCCCAGCAGCCCCTCAGCCTTTGCTCCGTGCCCGTTCGCCCAGGAAGGCGCGCGTCTCCTTCGCCCCAGGCACCTCAGCCCCTGCCTCTGTTACCCCTGCTGCCCTCAGTGCGGAGCTCATTGACCTCGTGAGGACGCTCATTGTTGGGCAGACTACCCTTTTGAATGCCATCCAGGGTGTGCAAAGGGAGGAGCAACAGAGCAATGCGTACCTGGAGGGCATTCATTCGGGTCAGGCTGCCCATCAACGAGCGTTCACTGCTCTGGCCTCAGCACTGACGGCAGCCATTGTCCCTGTTTCCAGCCTCCCTCTTCTGACTGCCTCCAGCCTGTCTCTGTCTCCTGTTCCTCAGCCTATCCATCCACACCATCAGACCAGCCTGCACACACCTCAACACCCAAGGGCAGCTCATCCAGACACAAGCACCACAGATCCCACAAACACTCACCCAAGCAACACCCAGATGCAGACATTCCAGCAGTCACTGCCACCTCTGTGTCCCCCTCCTCCTCGTCTCCCTCCCTGTGACATCTACACTCACACCTGCATGCACCCCAACATCAGCCAGTGCTTCCATCACCACCTCACCCTCCAGTACAGTCCACACTCGTGCAGTCACCACCCCCACTGCCATTTACACGTCCCCTGTGTCCTCTCCCACTGTGTCTGTCACCCCCTCTTCCAAGACACACAAACGCAGGCAGCCACCCACCCAACAGACATCCACCTCACGACAGCCTACAGCACCAGCACCTTCACCCAATGACAGCACACCTGACTCTCCTACAACCACATCCTCTTCCTCCACTCCCATCACCACTTCTCCTACCCTTTACCTTGGACCTAAAAAACTTTTCCTGGCTAAACTTAACCTCTTTCCCTCCGATGACCTATCCCCTCCATCTGCAAAGAGTCCCAAGAGCACCGCAGCCACCACCAGCCCAGCTTCGAGTGTCACTGTTGTGCATGGGTACTGGAGTCCACCCTTTGCCAGCAGTGACACTTCGATCAGCAGCAAGGACACGTCCAGCCCCCCCCCGGCAAGAGGACCCGCAAACACAAGGGCCGCCGTGCGAGGACTGACACGGCTGCCCCCAAGGAGCAATGTGCGCCCACTTCACCAGCCACAACATCTAGGGGAGGCAAGGGCCCGAGAGCCCCATCAAAGGAGCGGAAGGGCAGCAGGAGCGCGGAGCAGGTGGGCCCCACATGTCACATCCCAGCTGTGAAGGAGGACACTAAAGAGCCCAGGAGTCCGTCCCCGAAGGGTCCAGAAACGTCACGGTCCGAGGGCGACTGAGCAGGGAGTCCAGCACAGGTCTGGCTCCCTTGACCTACTGGATGAGCACCGCTGAACAGGGCCCGCCGTGAAGATAGGCACCGCTGAACAGGGCCCGCCGTGCAGAAGAGCACCGCTGAACAGGGCCCCGCCGTGAAGATAGGCACCGCTGAACAGGGCCCGCCGTGCAGAAGAGCACTGCTGAACAGGGCCCCGCCGTGAAGATAGGCACCGCTGAACAGGGCCCGCCGTGCAGAAGAGCACCGCTGAACAGGGCCCCGCCGTGAAGATAGGCACCGCTGAACAGGGCCCGCCGTGCAGAAGAGCACCGCTGAACAGGGCCCCGCCGTGAAGATAGGCACCGCTGAACAGGGCCCGCCGTGCAGAAGAGCACCGCTGAACAGGGCCCCGCCGTGAAGATAGGCACCGCTGAACAGGGCCCCGCCGTGAAGATAGGCACCGCTGAACAGGGCCCCGCCGTGAAGATAGGCACCGCTGAACAGGGCCCGCCGTGCAGAAGAGCACCGCTGAACAGGGCCCCGCCGTGAAGATAGGCACCGCTGAACAGGGCCCGCCGTGCAGAAGAGCACCGCTGAACAGGGCCCCGCCGTGAAGATAGGCACCGCTGAACAGGGCCCGCCGTGCAGAAGAGCACCGCTGAACAGGGCCCCGCCGTGAAGATAGGCACCGCTGAACAGGGCCCCGCCGTGAAGATAGGCACCGCTGAACAGGGCCCCGCCGTGAAGATAGGCACCGCTGAACAGGGCCCTTCATCTCAAGCACCGCTCCGCTGGGCACTGCCGTCTCAAGCACCGCTGAACTGGGCCCTTCATCTCAAGCACCGCTGAACTGGGCCCTTCATCTCAAGCACCGCTCCGCTGGGCCCTTCATCTCAAGCACCGCTCCGCTGGGCCCTTCATCTCAAGCACCGCTGAACTGGGCACCGCCGTCTCAAGCACCGCTGAACTGGGCCCTTCATCTCAAGCACCGCTCCGCTGGGCACCGCCGTCTCAAGCACCGCTGAACTGGGCCCTTCATCTCAAGCACCGCTCCGCTGGGCACCGCCGTCTCAAGCACCGCTGAACTGGGCCCTTCATCTCAAGCACTGCTCCGCTGGGCCCTTCATCTCAAGCACCGCTCCGCTGGGCCCTTCATCTCAAGCACCGCTGAACTGGGCACCGCCGTCTCAAGCACCGCTGAACTGGGCCCTTCATCTCAAGCACCGCTCCGCTGGGCCCTTCATCTCAAGCACCGCTCCGCTGGGCCCTTCATCTCAAGCACTGTTTATGGTTCACTGTGCCCACCATGCCTCCTCCTTGACCAGTGGAGACTGTCATCCACCTGATGGACTGTGGCTTTGCACTCCCCAGGATGGTACAATGGGCAGCCCACCCACTGTAGAGACATTGAGAGACTGTGGCTTTGCACTCCCCAGGATGGTGCAGTGGGCAGCCCACCCACTGTAGAGACATTGAGAGACTGTGGCTTTGCACTCCCCAGGATGGTGCAGTGGGCAGCCCACCCACTGTAGAGACATTGAGAGATTGTGGCTTTGCACTCCCCAGGATGGTACAGTGGGCAGCCCACCCACTGTAGAGACATTGAGAGACTGTGGCTTTGCACTCCCCAGGATGGTACAGTGGGCAGCCCACCCACTGTAGAGACATTGAGAGACTGTGGCTTTGCACTCCCCAGGATGGTACAGTGGGCATGGTGGCTCCTCGTGGATCTGGCGTCGTGGACTCATGTGGCTTTGGTGCCCCCCCTTTCCTTCCCCCTGAGGTGCCTGTAGTTTTTACATCAGATGCCCCTGCAGTGTTCTCTCCAAAGGACTCAGGTCTCCTGTGTGGGCTTTGCCCTTGTTTCGCAAAACTTTGGCCCACGGACATAATAAATTCGTAGGATGTGCAGGACTTGTTACTTCAGTTATACACTGATGTGTATATATTTTTTTTTACTGTAAATATTTTTCATGGTTGTACGATAATTTTCAGGAGCTTTTTTGTACATAAATATTTATTCCAAATTTGATTATGTCATAGCATTTTTCAGGGGTGTTTGGGTGGTGTCACTGTGACTTGTTGCTCTGCATTGGTGTGTACATAGTTGGGGGGTGGAGGGGTCGCATATGTGTGTGGCCGTAACCTTTCGTCCTCCCCCTCCCGTGTGTCGTAGGTGCAGTACTCACCGTTGTCGTCTGCGCCGGAGTTCGTACTCGTGGTAGATGAGAAGGTAGACGAGAGCAGGTATGATGTTCAATTCGGGTTCCATGCTGTCCTCCTTCCTCGTAGAGTGCGTAGTGGTGAGCGTTTTCCCGTTCGTAGTCTGTTTCCGCCGGGTTTTTATCGGCGGGGCTCCCGCCCCGGAAAAGGTGGCGGATTGGTGAGTTGTGATAGTGTGGGCGGTACATTGTCTGCCGCCTGCCTGTTGGCGGTGACCGCCGCGCTGTTTGTTTGTACCGCTGTGGCGGTCAGAGTGTTAAAGTGGCTGTCTGTGTTGGCGGTTCCCGCCAGGGTCAGAATTCCATTTTTTTGACCGCCAGCCTGTTGGCGGGTTGGCCGCCGCTTTATCACCGACCGCCAGGGTTAGAATCACCCCCTTTGTTGACTGTTCAGTGAAGGCCTTGGAGGATTGATTACATGGCAGTAAAGTTTCTGACTATGAAAGCCTGTAAAATATTATCCTGAGAGAGCATATTCTTAACAATTGTGTGTCTGATTTGTTGCACCAGTACTTGGTAGACTCAGATCTGACCTCTTCCCAAGAATTGGGAAAGAAGGCAGACAAATGGGTCAGAACAAGAGTGAACAGAAACGTTCACACAGGAGGTGACAAGGATGGCAAGAAGAAGGATGGTGAGAAATCTCAGGATAAGTATGGGGATAAAGGTAAAACTAAAGAACCTTCTTCAAATCTTAAACACTCTTCAGGGGGTGGGGATAAATCATCTTCTTCCTCTTCTTCACGACCCACACACGTTAAAAAGCCTTGGTGCTATGTGTGTGAAAATAAAGGCCATAGGCCGGGGGATAAGTCCTGCCCAGGTAAACCCGCTGAGCCTACCACCACTAATACATCAAACTCTAGTGCCCCTAGCAGTAGTGATAATAGTGGTGGGACTGCTGGCAACAGTCAAAATAAGGGTGTAGTTGGGTTCACTTATGGGTCCATCATAGAAACTGGGGTAGTCAGTCCCAAGACAGTTTCTGCCACACATGGTGGGACTGACTGCTTGTCCCCTTACAATGGATAAGTACAGGCAGACAGTTTCAATAAATGGTGTTGAGGCTCAGGCCAACAGGGACACAGGTGCCAGTATCACTTTGGTGACTGAAAACCTAGTGTCTCCTGAACAACACATCATTGGACAACAGTACAGAATTATTGATGTCCATAACTCCATAAAGTTTCTTCCATTAGCTATAATTCAGTTTAGTTGGGATGGAGTTACTGGCCCTAAGCAGGTGGTAGTATCACCTAGCTTACATGTAGAATGTCTCTTAGGTAATGACATAGAGGCCTCAGGTTGGGCAGAGGTAGCGTTTAATACCCATGCAGCCATGCTGGGTATCCCTGAGGAATTGCTTCCTCTCATTTCAGCTGAAATGAAAAAGCAAAGGAGAGAAAAAGGCCTGAAAACTCAGGATCCTTCTCCAAAAACAGGTAAAAAGGGCATCAAAGTATTCCCTACCCACCCTGCCATTCAGGATACCATTCCTGTGGTGGGAGAAACCTCTCCTGGGGTGGCACCTGTACCAAGGGAACCATCAGCTAGCACAGCTGAACTCCCTGAGTTAGAAGTACCTCTCTGTGGGATAACTAATATTGGTGAAAAAAAAGTGCACCATTTTAGTTAACATGGAGCATCCCTCCGACCCTCCCAGAGAAACTGTAATACAGCAACCCTGCACTGCCTCACAACACTTAGGACAGCAGCCCTGACTAGTGTGGAGCTCATAGGACAGCATCCCTGCTCTGCTCCAACTCTTGAGAAACAGCATCCCTGTTCTCTCTTACAGCCATTTGGACAAAGGTTTTGCACAGCTATGGCTTTATTGAGACAGCATCCCTGTCTGGCATTCTCATCACTTCATATACGTCCAGTGGACAATTCCCACTGCTCTAAACTTAAACATACTTATAGGAACTCTGAGAATATAACTTCACATTGTTGGCTAGCTAAAAAACTTCAAACAGGGTGGTTTACATCCCCACAGGGAAGTAACCATATAATGGATGATAAAGGGAGTAAGAAATCTATTGCAGAGCTACTCTCCAATTATCACCACTTAGACAATAAAGACTCAACTGGCCAAGGTTAGCCTTATTGTCCTTCGTTTGGGGTTGGGGTTTTGTAGGAAGGTAGCCTCTTTCTAGCCTTGTTACCTTCACTTTTGGCCTATTTGTTAGTATATGTCAGGGTGTTTTTACTGTCTCACTGGGATCCTGCTAGCCAGGGCCCAGTGCTCATAGTGAAAACCCTATGTTGTCAGTGTTTTTGATATGTGTCACTGGGATCCTGATAGCCATAGATAGCTGATAGTGCTCATAAGTTTATGGCCTGTATGTGTTCCCTGTGTGGTGCCTAACTGTACCACTGAGGCTCTGCTAACCAGAACCTCAGTGTTTATGCTCTCTCTGCTTTTCACAATTGTCACTGCAGGCTAGTGACTATCTTCACCAATCCTCATTGGCACACTGGAACACCCTTATAATTCCCTTGTATATGGTATATAGGAACCCAGGGTATTGGGGTTCCAGGAGATCCCTATGGGCTGAAGCATTTCATTTGCCACCCATAGGGAGCTCAGACAATTCCTACACAGGACTGCCACTGCAGCCTGAGTGAAAGAACGTCCACGTTATTTCACAGCCATTTTCACTGCACATAAGTAACTTATAAGTCACCTATATGTCTAACCCTCACTTGGGGAAGGTTAGGTGCCAAGTTACTTAGTGTGTGGGCACCCTGGCACCACATTCTGGTATTGGGGGGACAATTCCATGCATCCCCGGGTCTCTAGCACAGAACCCGGGTACTGCCAAACTGCCTTTCCAGGGTCTCCACTGCAGCTGCTGCCAACCCCTAAGACAGGATTTTGCCCCTCTGGGGTCTGGGCAGCCCAGTTCCAGGAAGGCAGAACAAAGGATTTCCTCTGAGAGAGGGTGTTACACCCTCTCCCTTTGGAAATAGGTGTATAGGGCTGGTGAGGAGTAGCCTCCCCCAACCTCTGGAAATACTTTGATGGGCACAGATGATGCCCATCTCTGCATAAGCCAGTCTACACCGGTTCATGGATCCCCCAGCCCTGCTCTGGCGCGGAACTGGACAAAGGAAAGGGGAGTCACCACTCCCCTGACCTGCACCTCCCAGGGGCGGTGTCCAGAGCTCCTCCAGTGTGTCCCAGACCTCTGCCATCTTGGATTCAGAGGTGCTGGGGCACAATGGACTGCTCTGAGTGGCCAGTGCCAGAAGGTGACGTCAGAGACCCCTCCTGATAGGTGCTTACCTCTCTTGCTGGTCAAACCTCCTTTCTTGGTAGCCAAACCTCCTTTTCTGGCTTTTTAGGGTCTCTCCTCTGGGCTATTCCTCAGACACCGAATGCAAGTGCTCACCAGAGTTCCTCTGCACTTCCCTCTTTGACTTCTGCCAAGGATCGACCGCTGACTGCTCCAGGACACCTGCAAAACTGCAATAAAGTAGCAAGACGACTACCAGCAACATTGTAGCGCCTCATCCTGCCGGCTTTATCGACTGTTTCCTGGTGGTGCATGCTCTGAGGGCTGTCTGCCTTCACCCTGCACTGGAAGCCAAGAAGAAATCTCCAGTGGGTCGACGGAATCTTCCCCCTGCCAACGCAGGCACCAAACTTCTGCATCACCAGTCTTCTGGGTCCCCTCTCATCCTGACGAGCGTGGTCCCTGGAACACAGGAGCTGGGTCCAAGTGTCTCCCACAGTCCAGTGGCCCTTCTGTCCAAATTTGGTGAAGGTAAGCCCTTTCCTCCCCACGCCAGACAGCAAACCTGTGTACTGCGTGATTTGCAGCTGCTCCGGCTTCTGTGCACTTATCCAAGAATTCCTTTGTGCACAGCCTAGCCTGGGTCCCCAGCACACGGCCCTGCAGTGCTCAACCCGCTGAGTTGGACTCCGACGTTGTGGGACCCTCCTTTTGTGACTCTGAGTTCACAGATCTTCTAAGTGCCTGTTCCGGTACTTCTGTGGGTGCTTCCTGCTTCTGCGGGGGCGCTCTGAGTTGCTGAGTGTGCCCTCTGTCTCCTCCCCCAAGGGGCTACATCCTGGTCCTTCCTGGTCCCCAGCAGCACCCAAAATCCTCAACCGCGACTCTTGCAGCTAGAAAGGCTTGTTTGTGGTATTTCTGCCTGGAAACACTTCTGCAACATCCAGCACGCCGTGGGACATCTTCCATCCAAAGAAGAAGTTCCTAGCCCTTTTCATCATTGCAGAATCTTTGGCTTCTTCCACCCAGAGGCAGCCCTTTTGCACCTTCATCCGGGGTTTCCTGGGCTCCTGCCCCCCCTGGACACTATTGCAACTCTTGGACTTGGTCCCCTTCCTTTACAGTTCCTCAGGTCCAGGAATCCATATTCAGTGTTTTACTGGTGCTTCTTACAGAATCCCCTATCACAACTATTCTGTCTTTCTGGGGTAGTAGGGTAAGTTTACTCCTACTTTTCAGGGTCTTGGGGTGGGGTATTTTGGACACCCTTACTGTTTTCTTACAGTCCCTGCGACCCTCTACAACTTCCCATAGGCCTGGGGTCCATTTGTGATTCGCATTCCACTTTTGAAGTATATGGTTTGTGTTGCCCCTAGGCCTATGTCTAACTATTGCATCCTATTGTGATTCGACATTGTTTGCACTACTTTTCTTACTGTTAATTACCTATTTTGGGTGTGTGTACATATAACTTGTGTATATTACTTACCTCCTAAGTAAAGGTATTCTCTGAGATACTTTTGGCATATTGTCATAAAAATAAAGTACCTTTATTTTTAGTAACTCTGAATATTGTGTTTTCCTATGATATTGTGCTATATAATATAAGTGGTATAGTAGGAGCTTTGCATGTCTCCTAGTTCAGCCTAAGCTGCTTTGCCATAGCTACCTTCTAGCAGCCTAAGCTGCTAGAAACACCTCTATTCTACTAATAAGGGATAACTGGACCTGGCACAGGGTGTAAGTACCACAAGGTACCCACTATAAGCCAGGCCTGCCTCCTACAGTGTGGTCGAGCACTAGGCTTATCAGAGATGTAGTGTTAAGCATTTGTTGTACACACACAGGCAATAAATGAGGAACACACACTCAAAGACTTACTCCAGGCCAATAGGATTTTATATAGAAAAATACATTATCTTAGTTTATTTTAAGAACCACAAGTTCAAGATTTGAAGTAAACACATAAAATGCAAGGTACTTCACACAGGTAAGTTAGGAACTTTGAATAAAAGCAATATCATATACAGTCTTTGTTAAAATGGCAATAAGCTATTTTAAAAGTGGACACAGTGTAAAAATCAGCAGTTCCTGGGGGAGGTAAGTAATGGTTAGTTTGTCAGGTAAGTAAAACACTTACAAGTCTCAGTTCCTGGGAATAGGCAGCCCACCGTTGGGGGTTCAAGGCAACCCCGAAGTCACCATACCAGCAGCTCAGGGCCGGTCAGGTGCAGAGGTCAAAGAGGTGCCCAAAACACATAGGTGCCTATGAGAACAGGGGTGCTCTGGTTCCAGTCTGCCAGAGGGTAAGTACCCGCGTCCTCGGGGGGCAGACCAGGGGGGTTTTGTAGAGCACTGGGGGGGACACAAGTAGGCACACAAAACACACCCTCAGCGGCACAGGGTCAGTGTGCAAAGCAGACATCAGGTTTTGGATAGGATTCAAGGGAGGGACCCGGGGGTCACTCTAGAGGTGCAGGCAGGCACAGGGGGGGCTTCTCGGGACAGCCACCACCTGAGCTAGGCAGAGGGTCGCCTGGGGGTCACTCCTGCACTGAGGTTAGGTTCCTTCAGGTTCTGGGGGCTGCGGGTGCAGTGCTGGATCCAGGCGTCAGGTTCCTTGTTACAGGCAGTCGCAGTCAGGGGGAGTCTCTGGATTCTCTCTGCAGGCGTCGCTCTGGGGGCTCAGAGGGGTCGTCTCGGGCTACTCATAGGGTCGCAGTCACCGGGGAGTCCTCCTTGTGGTGTTTGTTCTCTGGATCTCGAGCCGGGGGTGTTGGGTGCAGAGTGTGAAGTCTCACGATTCCGGCGGGAAACGTGAAGTCTTTAAAAGTTGCTTCTTTGTTGCAAAGAAGTTGCTGTTATTGAGCAGAGCCGCTGCTCATAGGAGTTTCTTGGTCCTTTAGTCCAGGGCAGTTCTCTGAGGCTTCAGAGGTCGCTGGTCTCTGTCGGATGCGTCGCTGGTTGCAGGTTTTCGAGACAGGAGACAGGCCAGTAGGGCTGGGGCCAAAGCAGTTGTTGTCTTCTGTCTTCTCTGCAGGTGTGTAGGTCAGCAGTCCTTCTTGTTTCTTCAGGTTACAGGAATCTGATTTCATGGGTTCTGGGGTGTCCCTAAATACGAGATTTAGGGGTGTGTTTAGGTCTGGGAGGGCAGTAGCCAATGGCTACTGTCCTGGAGGGGGGCTATACCCTCTTTGTGCCTCCTCGCTGTGGGGAGGGGGACACATCCCTAATCCTATTGGGGGAATCCTCCAAAACTAAGATGGAGGATTTCTAAAGGCAGGAGTCACCTCAGCTCAGGACATCTTAGGGGCAGTCCTGACTGGTGGGTGACTCCTCCTTGTTTTTCTCATTATCTCCTCTAGCCTTGCCCCCAAAAGTGGGGGCAGTGGCCGGAGGGGTGGACATCTCCACTAGCTGGGATGCCCTGGGTGCGCTTTAACAAAAGGGGTGAGCCTCATCGCCAGGTGTTACAGTTCCTGCAGGGGGGAGGTGTGAAGCACCTCCACCCAGTACAGGCTTTTTTCCTGGGCACAGAGTGACAAAGGCACTCTCTCCACATGGCCAGCAACTTGTCTGGTGTGTGCAGGCTGGCAGAAACTGGTCAGCCTACACTAGAAGTCGGATTGGTATTCAGGCGGCATCTCTATGATGCCCTCTGGGTGCATGTTACAATACATTCCACACTGGCATCAGTGTGCATTTATTGTGCTGAGAAGTTTGATATCAAACTTCCCAGATTTCAGTGTAGCCATTATGGAACTGTGGAGTTCGTGTTTGACAAACTCCCAGACCATGTACTCTTATGGCTACCCTGCTTTTACAATGTCTAAGGTTTTGCTTAGGCACTGTAGGGGCATAGTGCTCATGCACATATGCCCTCACCTGTGGTATAGTGCACCCTGCCTTAGGGCTGTAAGGCCTGCTAGAGGGGTGACTTACCTATGCCACAGGCAGTGTGAGGTTGGAATGGCACTCTGAGGGGAGTGCCATGTCGACTTAGTCTTTTTGTACCCACCAGCACACACAAGCTGTGAGGCAGTCCCCAAGGTGGTATAAGATATGCTGCAGCCTTTAGAGACCTTCCCTGGCATCAGGGTTCTTGGTGCCAGGGGTACTAGTTACAAGGGACTTACCTGAGTGCCAGGGCTGTTCCAATTGTGGAGACAAAGGTACAGTTTAGGGAAAGAACACGGCTGCTGGAGCCTGGTTAGCAGGGTCCCTATACACTTTCAACTAAAATTTAGCATCAGCAAAAGCAAAAGGTTAGGGGGTAGCCATGCCAAGGAGGCATTTACTTACACAACCTCCCCCCCAAACGAAAGAGGATGAGTCTAACTTTTCTCCAGAGAGTCTTCATTTTCTAAGTGGAAGAACATGGAAAGGCCATCAGCATTGGCATGGGCAGTCCCAGGTCTGTGTTCCACTACAAAGTCCATTCCATGTAGGGATATGGACCACCTCAACAGTTTAGGGTTTTCTCCTTTCATTTGCCTAAGCCATCTGAGAGGTCTGTAGTCAGTTTGAACTATGAAGTGAGTACCAAAAAGGTATGGTCTCAACTTCTTCAGGGACCAGACCACAACAAAGGCTTTCCACTCAATGGCACTCCAACGCTGCTCCCTGGGGAGTAACCTCCTGCTAATAATTACACTCATCTCACATTTGTTCTTTCTCCCTGCTTGTCAGTTCTGGCTTCCCTGTACTGGTAGATCTGTTTCAGCTTTGGTCTCACACCATAGGCCTGTCTAACCACTGAATCCATTCGCTCATTGGCACCTTCTCACAGAAAACCCATTTCTCAAAGCATTGTGTCATATCTGGCTCCCTCTCCCTGAAACTCCATCACACCACTATCCCCCCCTCCATCCCCCATTGTTCTCTGCCACTTCCTCCTACCACACTCAGTACCATGTCTCCACATGTTCCCTGGCTGTTCTGTAATCCATTAGAGAGTCCTCTCCCCCATTGATGTAATTCACCAAAATGTTAGGGGTAGTGGAAGTGAACTCCACTTTCACTCACATACACTTACTTACACATACACACAAATTCATATTACATACATTCTATCTCACATAAATACAAACTTACCCGCAAGCAGGCAACCAACATACATTTAAAAGCATTTTTTACATACCTCAGTAGATATGGAAGGGCATATTCCAGCTAATTCTACTCCATTTTATTACTCTAATAGTGAATAATATATCATTATTCACTATTGGTGCAATAAAAAATTGACAGAAAGCGAAAAGAGTGAAGCCCCAATAACGATGAGCTGCCACTGTGTTCCTACCACCAAATTTGCCACCTCTGCGGCCAGGGATCACAATGAAAGTGCCAGGGGTAGCAAAGGGCAAACCATGGGTCGCAGCTGTGAACCCCTGCAACCTCTAAATGACATCCATGCTCTCACCACTGCTCCCTGTGTACTAAGGGCCACCTCTTCCCACTGCCCCTTCTCACTCCTGGCTCATCTCACATTTGCCACCTCTTGCCCAATTGTAGGAGTTTGTGAAAATATAACTAGGAGTGTGTGAAATTATGCGTGGGAGACATTTACCATTCCCACATGGGTAGTGCAAAATGTGGCATACCAAGTTCACTAGTGAAGTTTTGTATTTAAAATAAATAAGCAAAACACAAAATTTCTGGGAGTGACTCCGTCTTCTCAATTACAAGCTGCCATGGAAGTCCCAAGGAGGGCTCATTTGAAGCTTTAAGCCTATTCAGGCTCTAGGAGATCAGATACCTTAGCCTAAATTTCCCTCTCAGTCACTAGGTATGCACGCATTGCGAGAATAGATAGTGGACCTTCTCTGTATTAGGAAGGCAAGGTGTAGAAGGCTGGCCTGGTTTGTAGGGGATACCTAAAGTACTTACACCTCATACTAGGTATCCCTTATTAGTGAAAAGTAGGCAGTATTCTAGCAGCTTAGGCTGTCTAGTGGTAGCTGTAGCAGAGCAGCTTAGTCTGAACAAGGAGACATGCAAAGCTCCTGCAATACCACTATAGTTACACAGTACTTATACACAACAAAAGACAATACTCTATGTTACCAAAGAACGAGTTACTTACCTTCGGTAACGACTTTTCTGGTGGATACATTAGCTACCTGTGGATTCCTCACCTAATGAATACTCCCATGGCGCCAGCATTCGACGGAAATCTTCTTACTAGTCTCTGCACGTCGACGAGGACGTCACTCTAGCCCACGCGACGCCGTCTGACGTCATACAGGCAATAAGAGGTCCTCGACGACGTGCGGACGTCAGTACCAATAATTTTTTACGTGCATGAGAACAACCAGGCAATGCAATGAAAGAGCAAGGCAACATCCCATTACATTGTAAAAATACACAACATTGCATGAATAACTGTAAATCTTTTATATATATATATAACTCTCTCTTTTTAAAATATATATACACATCAAGTATATACACAAAGATATATACATATATACATATATATAAATATAATATATACAACATCTATTGCACCCTCAAAGACCAAGAGGAGCGTACTCAAGGATTACTTGGTAAGACCAGAAAGGCAACGGGGAGGCGGGTGGGACCGTGAGGAATCCACAGGTAGCTAATGTATCCACCAGAAAAGTCGTAACCGAAGGTAAGTAACTCGTTCTTCTGATGGATACAACTACCTGTGGATTCCTCACCTAATGAATAGAGTCCCAAAGCAGTACCACGCCCGGCGGTGGGTGCCTAAATGGTCAAACCAAGAAATCCTGCAGCACTGACCGTGCAAAATGGCCATCCCTTCTAACCTCAGAATCCAAACAGTAATGTTTTGCAAAAGTGTGAAGGGACGACCAAGTTGCGGCCTTGCAGATGTCGACCACAGGAACACCTCTGGCCAAGGCCGAAGTGGCCGACTTAGCTCTGGTGGAATGAGCTCTAATGCCCTCAGGAGCATCCTTCTTTGCCAAAGAGTAACAGATTTTAATGCAAAGAACAACCCACCTGGATAGTGTTCTCTTGTGGACTGCCTTTCCTCTCCTCTTGCCCACGTATCCAATAAACAGCTGATCCTCCAGCCTGAAATCCTTTGTTCTATCAATAAAGAAGCTCAACGCCCTCTTTGGGTCCAGACGGTGCAGTCTTTCTTCCTCTTTGGAAGGATGAGGCGGAGGATAGAACGTGGACAAAGTAATTGCCTGAGCCAAATGGAAAGGTGAAACAACCTTCGGGAGGAAAGCAGCCTTGGTCCTCAACACCACCTTATCCCCATAAAAAGTTGTATAAGGGGGCTTTACTGATAAGGCCTGCAACTCACTCACTCTCCTTGCTGATGTTATAGCTATCAGGAAGACTGTTTTTAAAACCAAATACCTTAAGGGGCAAGAATGCAAAGGTTCAAAAGGGGACCCCATAAGGAAAGTCAGGACCAAGGACAAATCCCATTGCGGCATAACGAATGGCTTTGGAGGATATTTATTTAGAAGACCTTTCAAGAATCTGATAACAATAGGGGATTTAAATAAAGATGGTTGGTCTGGAAGACATATGAAGGCTGACAGGGCCGATAAATAACCCTTAATGGTAGCCACTGCACAACCTTTCTGCGCTAGAGACAGAGCAAAAGACAAAACGTCCGATAGATGAGCATGCAAAGGATCAATCTGCCTCTCTCCACACCACGCAACAAATTTAGACCATCTATTAGCGTAGATAGATTTAGTGGAGTGTCGCCTGGCCGCTAATATAACATCCACTACCTCAGGCGGGAGAGAGAAGGAACTCAGGTTGCCCCGTTCAATCTCCAGGCATGTAGGTGCAGACTCTGGAGGTTGGGGTGTAGAACCTGCCCCTGCGACTGCGAGAGGAGGTCTGCCCTGAAAGGGAGACGGAGCGGAGGGCACATTGAGATTTGGAGAAGGTCGGAGTACCATACCGTCCTTGGCCAATCCGGAGCTATTAGGATGACTAGAGCCCGGTCCTGGCGAATCTTCCTCAATACTCGAGGAATCAAGGGTATGGGAGGAAACGCGTAAAGCAACTGGCCGCACCAGGTTATTTGAAACGCGTCCCCCAACGCTCCCTGCATCGGATACTGGAGGCTGCAGAATAACGGACAATGCGCGTTCTCTCGAGTGGCAAACAGATCTACCCGAGGAAACCCCCACCTCTGGAAGATTAAACGGACTTGATCTGGATGGAGACGCCACTCGTGGTCTGCCGAGAATTGGCAACTGAGACTGTCCGCACGCACGTTCAAGACTCCGGCCAGATGGTTTGCTATCAAGCAAATCTGATGGTCCTTTGCCCAGGACCATAGTCGAAGAGCTTCTCTGCAGAGAAGGTACAACCCCACTCCTCCCTGCTTGTTTATGTACCACATCGTGGTAGTATTGTCCGTTAGGACCTGTACCGACTGACCACAAAGGGAAGGGAGGAAGGCCTTGAGAGCCAGACGTACAGCCCGTAACTCTAACAGATTGATGTGAAACATCTGTTCCTCTGGAGACCAAAGACCTTTGATCTCCAGATCCCCCAGATGAGCTCCCCACCCTAGAGTGGAAGCATCCGTTATGACTGTGGCCACTGGTGGCGACTGCTGGAACGTCTTTCCTTGTGAAAGATTGTTGCTTGCAATCCACCACTTCAAATCCACAGCAGCATCTCTGGAGATCTTGACAGTACCCTCTAGGTCCCCTTTGTGTTGAGACCACTGCCTTCGGAGGCACCACTGAAGAGCCCTCATGTGCCAGCGAGCATGCGTGACCAACAGAATGCAGGAGGCAAACAGACCGAGCAGACGAAGGACCTTGAGGACTGGAACTACCGCTCCATTTCGAAACATTGGAACCAAATCCTGAATATCTTGAATCCGCTGAGGCGGAGGAAAGGCCCGACCCAATGTTGTATCCAGTACTGCCCCTATGAACAGGAGGCGCTGAGAGGGCTCTAGGTGAGATTTGGGCTCGTTCACCGAAAAACCCAGGTCGAACAACAACTGGGTTGTTGACTGCAGATGATGCGACACAAGCTCCGGGGACTTGGCTTTGATCAACCAGTCGTCCAAGTAAGGGAATACTGCTATCCCCTTCCTTCTGAGTTCTGCCGCAACCACCGACATCACCTTCGTGAAGACTCGAGGTGCTGAAGTAAGACCAAACGGAAGGACCGCAAACTGATAGTGCTGCGATCCCACCACAAACCGGAGATACTTCCTGTGTGACTTGAGTATCTGGATATGAAAGTAAGCATCCTGCAAGTCGACAGACACCATCCAGTCTTCCTTTTTCAACGCCAAAAGCACCTGTGCTAGGGTCAGCATCTTGAACTTTTCCTGCTTGAGGAACCAATTCAAGATCCTCAGGTCCAGGATTGGTCTCAAACGACCATCCTTCTTGGGAATCAGGAAATACCTTGAGTAACATCCTCGACCCCTTTCCTGCTCTGGGACCAACTCCACCGCGCCCTTTGAAAGGAGGGCTTGTACCTCCTGTTCTAGCAACAGGAGGTGTTCTTCTGAACAATAAGAAGGGCGGGGCGGGATGAGGGGCTGGAACTCCCGAAAGGGAAGGGTGTAGCCTTTTCCCACAATACTGAGAACCCAAGTGTCCGTTGTAACAGTCTTCCATTTGGTGAGAAAATGCTGTAATCTTTCCCCTACAGGAGAGGAGTGAGTGGGAAATGGTGGAAGCCTAAGGCTGCTTCCCCTGCTGCACCCCGCCAGAGGATGAGGAAGAGGCAGAGTGCTGCTGAGAGGCTCCTCTGGTGCGGACCCTACCTCTCCCCCTAAAAGATCTATAGGGATGGGAAGAGGCAGGTTGCTGATATCTTCCCCGAAAGGAAGAGGAGGAAGAGCCACGCCCAAATCCACGAAACCTCCTGAAAAATCTGGAAGAGGCCGTGGAAGAAGGAGCTTGGAGCCCTAACGACTTAGCCGTGGCCCTGCTCTCCTTAAAACGTTCCAAGGCCGAATCAGCCTTGGCTCCAAACAGTTTGTCCCCATCAAACGGGAGATCCAACAATGTGGACTGTACATCCGCAGAAAAGCCCGAGTTACGGAGCCAGGCCTGTCTCCTTGCCACCACAGTTGTGCCCATTGCTCTGGCTACCGAGTCGGTCGTATCCAGTCCCGTCTGGATAATCTGGGTCGCAGCAGCCTGGGCATTTGAAACAACATCCAAAAGACCCTGGGGAAGCTCTGTAAATGATGAGGAAATGTCATCCATCAGAGCATGAATATACCTCCCCAGGATACATTTTGCGTTTGTGGCCTTCAACGCCAGACTGCAGGACGAAAAAATCTTCTTGGACTGCGCCTCTAGTTTCTTTGAATCTCTGTCCCCAGGCACCGTCGGGAAAGAACCAGGTGCTGACTTGGATGAACAGGAGGCCTGCACCACCAAGCTCTCCGGCGTAGGGTGCCTAGACAGAAAACCAGGGTCAGTCGGAGCCGCCCGATACCTCCTGGCCACGGCTCTGTGAACTGCTGGGGAAGATGCCGGCCTCTTCCACACCTCTAACACCGGATCCAGCAGAGCGTCATTAAATGGCAAAAGAGGCTCTGCCGCAGCTGAGGCCGGATGTAGCACCTCTGTTAGAAGGTTTTGTTTAGCCTCCACCACCGGCAAAGGCAGGTCCAAAAAACTAGCTGCCTTCCGTACCACTGCATGAAAGGAAGCAGCCTTCTCAGTGTATTCTCCCGGGGACGAAAGATCCCACTCAGGGGAAGTGTCCAGCCCACTGGCCGACTCCAGACCACGCAGCCCATCACCCGAGTCCTCTAGATCTCCTTCCTCCAGGGCTCGTTGGTACTCCTGCTCCTCTAATACACGGAGAGCACGTCTCCTCGAATGAAGCCGTTGTTCAATACGCGGAGTCGACAATGCCTCCGCCGAAGTCGAAGATCGGCGCCGATCTTCAGAAGCCACCGACACCGCGTCCGGCGCCACAGGTAACTTCGGCGCCGACGAAAGAGCAGTCGAAGCAGATGGACCCACCGGAGTCACAGGCCGAAATCCCGACGTCGACGTCGACGGGATGGAAATCCCCGGGGCCAATCCCTCTGAAGCCACCGGAGCGGCCACCGGCGCCGACACTGGCGCCGAGCCCACGTTCCCAAAAGGGAGAAAGGGCATAAAGGGTGCCGGCCGAAGAGGCGCAGGATCACCCAATGAAAAGGCCAAAGGCCCAGCCGGAGCACCCCCTGGAGCCATCTGTTGGAAGATGGCATACATCGCATTCAAGAATGCGGAACTATCGGCTCCAGGGGTGGGAAAAGCCGGATACTGGGGTGCCTGTCTCGGAGGCGACCCCGACGCCGGCCTCGACGTCTGCAACGCCGGAGAAAACACCTGAGGCTCCAATACCTCAATCACCGACGCCTGTCCAGGTGAAGTTGGAGACGCCGGAGAGGGCAACGGCGTCGAAGGATGCGGCGTAACCGTGGGACTGATCTCCCATGTCCTTCGGCGCCGATCCGAAGACCTGGAACGAGTCTCCTTCGAATGACGCCGAGATTCTCTACGGCGCCGGGAGTCTCGATGACGCCGATGTCTTGGAGAAGAAGACTTCTTGTGATGCTTCTCCTTCGATTTAGCCATAAACAGCTTCGCCTCACGTTCCTTGAGGGCCTTTGGATTCATGTGCTGGCATGAATCACAAGTCGAGACGTCGTGGTCGGAGCTCAAACACCAAAGGCAATCAGAATGAGGATCCGTCACCGACATCTTGCCTCCACACTCACGACAAGGCTTGAATCCAGACTTTCTCTGCAACATTATTACCACAGCGAAAGACTACGCAGCAAAAATACACTGTAACCACAAAAGTAACAGTTGCTCCCTCGAAGATAACCGTTTCGAATGCACGGAAAAAAGGGAACTGACGTCCGCACGTCGTCGAGGACCTCTTATTGCCTGTATGACGTCAGACGGCGTCGCGTGGGCTAGAGTGACGTCCTCGTCGACGTGCAGAGACTAGTAAGAAGATTTCCGTCGAATGCTGGCGCCATGGGAGTATTCATTAGGTGAGGAATCCACAGGTAGTTGTATCCATCAGAAAATAAAGGTACTTTATTTTAGTGACACGAGGCCAAAAATATCTTAGAGATAATATTCTTTCTGGAGGTAAGTAGTATACATAATATATATACTAGTAACCAAAATTAGGTAAGTAAACAGTCATAGAATAGTGCAAACAGTAGAAAATACAATAGAATGCAATGGGCCTGGGGCAACACAAACCATATACTAAAGTAGTGGAATGCGAATAACGAATTTCCCCATAGGCAAGTGTAGCGTGTAGAGGGGCGCTGGGAGTGTAGGAAAACACCAGCAAAACTAAAGTACCCCACCCCAGAGCCGAGGAAAGCAGGAGTAAAGTGCAGCAAGTTTCCTCAGGACACACTACAAGTCATGATAAGAGATTGTGCAAGAACCAAGCAAGACTGCAAGCAACAAACAATGGATTCCTGGGCCTGAAGACCTGTGGAGAGAGGAGACCAAGTCCAGAAGTCCAAGAAGAGTCCAGGAAGGACAGGAGCCCCTGCCAACCGAGAAGATGGTGCAAAAGTGGATTCTCCCATCAGAAAAAAGTACAGAAGAGCACCAATGAAGATTGCTGCAGGTTCCTGCTTTGTGCAGGTGATGTCCCACATCAAGTTGTTGGATGCAGGCTGTTTGTGTCGCTGGATTCCGCCAACATCCCTTGGCTCACGCAAGTACGTGGCTTGTGTCAAAAAAGAGCTGCCTGGACCCAGGAGGGACCTGGGGGTCTCAGCTCTGACTGAGGAGACAGAGGGGGGTCTCAGCACTTTAGAGAGCCTTCAGAAGACCAGGCATCACCCACAGACGTCCAGAACACGGGGACAAAGAAGATGCAAAGTGCAGTAGTCATAGCTCTACACTGGAAGGTCCCACGCCGCCGGAGAACAACTCTGGGAGCTGGACGTTGCAGGATGGAGTGCTGGGGACATGGGCTACACTGTGCACAAAGGATTCTTGGAAGAGGTTCACAGAAGCCCAAGAAGCTGCAGAAGATATGGTGCTCATGGGTACTGTCGCAGCACGGGGAGGCAAGCTCTTACCTCCACCAAATTTGGACATCTGGACCTTTGGAAGGTCTGGGTCACTTCGCTACACTACCTGTGTTCCAGGGGGCACGCTCGTCGTCAGGAGAGGCGGTCGTCATCGCAGAAGGGTGCATGTAGAAGCAGGGAAGTGACTCAATCACTCCATGGGTGATTCCTTTGGTTCTTCTGGTACAGGGTGAAGACAAGCAGTCCTCAGAGTGTTCACACCTTGGAAAATGTTGCAAAAGCTGGCTGGAGCTGAAGTTGCAGGTGACAGGAGTCTTCCTGGATACTTTATTGCAGTTACAGCAGTTCCTGGAGCAGTCTGCATTTGATCTGATGGTCAGAAGCTGAAGCACAGGATGCAGAGGAGTCCTGGAGGAATCTTGCAAACCGAATCTGAGGAAACACCCAGAGAAGAGACCCTAAATAGCCCTGAGAGAGGGATTGGCTACCTGCCCAGCTATGCACCTTTCAGTAGGGGTCTCTGACGAAACTTGCTGGCACTGGCCACTCAGAGGTCTCCAGAGGGTCCCCACACCTTGGAATCCAAGATAGCTAGCACCAGGGACACTCTGAAGGAGCTCTAGGCACCACCCCTGGGGTGGTGATGGACAGGGGAGTGGTCACTCCCCTTTTCTTTGTTGAGTTTCACATCAGAGCAGGGACTGGGGGTCCCTGAATTGGTGTAGACTGGATTATGCAAGGAGGGCACTGTTTGTGCCCTTCAAAGCATTTCCAGATGCTCTGGGAAGCTACCCCTCCCAAGCCTGTAACACCTATTTCCAAAGGGAGAGGGTGTAACACCCTCCTCCCAAAGGAAATGCATTGTTCTGCCTTCCTGGGATTGAGCTGCTCAGTCCCCAGGGGGGCAGAAACCTGCCTGTGAGGTGGAGGCAGCTGGGGCTGCAGTGGAAACCTCAGAGAGGTGGTTTGGCTGTACTGGGGGTCCATGGTGGAGCCCCCAGGGTGCATGGGATTGCCCCCCCAAAACCAGATTTGGATTGGAGGGACAATTCCATGATCTTAGACACCTCACATGGCCATGTTCGAAGTTACCATTGTGAAGCTACAGATATGTATTGACATATATGTAGTGCACACTTATAATGGTATCCGCAAACGCCCAAAATCCGGGGAATTGGCCCTGGGCACTAGCAAAGATGCCCTCACACACCAGTAACTTTGCACCTGGCCTTCAGTAAATGAAGGTTAGACATAGAGGTGAATTATAAGTTACATTAGTGCAGTAAAAATGGCTGTGAAACAGTGTGTGCACTATTTCACTCAGGCTGCCGTGGCAGTCCTGATGAAAGGTTTGTAGGAGTTCCTTATGGATGGCAAAAGAAATGCTGCAGCCCATAAGGATTTCCTGGAACTCCAATGCCCTGGGTACCTAGGTACCATACACTAGACACTTATAAGGGGGATCCAGTGTGCCAATCAGAATTGGAATATGGAGTCACTAAAGTGTAGTGACAAATTTGGTAAGTAGAGAGAGCATAAGCACTGGAGTTCTGGTTAGCAGAACTTCAGAGACACAGTTAAGCATACTGACAACACACATAGGCCACAAACTATGAGCACTGGGGTCCTGGCGAGCAGGATCCCAGTGAGACAGGCAAAGCACACAGACAAATAGGGTTTTAATTATGAGCACTGGGGTCCTGACTAGCAAGACCCCAGAGAGAAAGTAAAAAAACACACTGACAAACACTCACAAACATGCCCAAAATGGGGGTAACCATGCTAGAAAGAGGCTACTTTCTCACACAAGGGTGTAGGTGACCTGCTGTCTCTCTTGTTGCTCTCCTGAGATGGTGCAAATGATAAGATAGCCAGACTTTTCTCTCAGCCAGCACTATTATAAATGAATGGGAAAGCTCTGCCAAGGCCCTAGGCCAGAGCACCAGTTGGTGTGCCTGCGGTCTCTGTACTGGACCATCGTTTTACTGAACCTGGGGGTGAGCGCCCCAGGGACTTTGGTTGGTGCACCTGCCCACCATTTCTCGGAATGCCTAGGATGGACTTCCAAGGGCCTGTGGTTGACTCCCCTGCTTCACAGGAACAAGAAGCTCTGATCGGGTCCCAGGTCAGAGGAGCTCCAGTTGGCCCAAGGGTGCAAGCTTCCAGCACTGGGCCCCATTCTCTGGCTCTCTGTGTTGCAACTTCCCTGGGATTGGGTCCTGCAGGACCTGGGGAGGGCTTCCCTAGTTTGCCTGTTTGGGAATCTCTGACCTGGGGTCATTGCATTTGACACACCATGTCTCAGAACATTCAAGATTAGCTTCTTTTGGCCTGAAGACGGGATCTCCCATTTGCCAGGGTAAACAGCGGAGATGAAAAGACCTGACAGGGCCCAAGGTCAGGGCTCTAGCGAAGTCTGGGAGAGGGCTATGGGGAACATGAGCTAGGCGAGCATTATAAGGGTGCGCAGGATGGCTTCCACAGGCCTGGGTTCTGCCCCCAGGCTTCGTTGGGGTAAAAAGAACATGGTCAGAGCTCTGCTCTGAAGGGCCCCGTATGAGGGCCTCTAGGACCTAGAGTATGGGTGCTGGCATGCACTGTCTTACAGTGCCCAAACCGGTCTTCCACAGACCTGCAGAGAGCTCAATGCTCTGCTGGGATGAGAAGCTCTTAGCAGGCCTTGGGTCAGAGGCCCGTGATGGTGCAAGACGAAAGCCCAGGGCTCCACTCTCTAGCCTTCAGTGCCACAACTTGCCTGGATCAGGTCCCGCAGGCTCAGGAAGGGCTCCCCTGCTTTCCTGACCTACCAAACTCTGACTAGGTCCCAGGTCAGTCCACGGACTGACCTGACTTGACGGCCTGAGACCTGGGTTACCTGCACCAGCCGACAATGTTTCAGAGTGCCTAGGATGGGCATCTGTAGACCTGGAAAGGACTCCTCTGGATGTCCAGCTAGTGAAGTGCAGAAGGGGTCTGTCAGAGCTCCAAATGACCAGGGGATGCAAGCCCCAGGCTTCAATCTGCAACTTGCTATGTCAAAGAGTGCCCAATATGGGGTTCCACAGGCCCAAGGAGGGTCCTGGCACTTGGCTTAATAGCTTTGACCAGGCCCCCTTTCAGAGCTCCAGCTAACCCATGGGATGAAAGGCTCCAGGCCTGGACTCTATTCTCTAGCCCACTATTTCACAAAGTGCCCAGGACAGGGTCCTGCAGGCCCAGAGAGGGCCCCCAAGCTTTGTTGGAATAAGAAGCTCTGACCGGGCCCAGGGTCAGAGCTTCAGCTGGCCAAAGGTGCAAGCTTGAAGTTCTTGGTTCCATTTTCCAGCCCATTCTGTTACATAGTGATCGGGATAGGGTCCTGGAGCCCGAGGGGGTTTTCCCCTGCTTCACCAAGATAAAAAGCTCTGACTGGCCCCAGTTCAGAACCCCGTGGCCCCAGAGTGCAAGCCCCTGGCCATGGGCTGCATTTATCAGCCCTCGGATTCACAAATTGCCCTGAAAGGGCTACTGTAGGCCCGGAGATGGCCCGACTACTTTGCTGGGTTAAGAGGTTCTGACTAGGTCAGTGCTTAGGAGGGCATCAAGAGAAGACCCAAGGAACTTAGGTTTTGCACCAGACCATCTTGTCCCACAGGACGTTCACAAGGTTGAAAAGCCCTTAAAGGGTGCAGGTCATAGCTCTAACAGATACTGTTAAAAGACCCCCAGGAACTAGGGTACATGAACCAGGGCATTGTGCTGCAGAGTGCGTAGGACTGCTGTCTGTGGGTCCTGGTATGGGTGTTGTGCTTCACTGGTGTGAAAAGCCCTGACGTGGCCTCAGATCAGTGTTCTGGTGGAGCTCCCCTGCTTTGCTGGGGTGAAAAGCACTGAGTGGACATGGGTGGGGGCTTCATAGGGGCTCTGTGACTGGTAGGGCCTCAGGACAGGCCCATCGCACAAGTAAAATGATGCTGAGTCTCTATACCCCTGCCCCAGTTTAAGCAGAAATGCTTTATAGAAGGCACAGTGCAACGCGATGACCGTTATTTTCCAGAAGTAACAATGAGGGTTCATTTGAAGCTGCATTTGAAGATAATCTAGGGCTCAAGGAGGTTGGACATATTTGCTCATATGTCTCCCTCTGTTACCCGGTGTGCAAGGACTACAAGAAAGACTAGTGACCTTCCTCCACATCAGTAGGGACAAGGTTTTTTGGACCCTTCAGTTGTCTGGCCATGAGTGATATGATGACACTGACCAGCCTGCCCCAGGCCATCAGGGCTTGAGTCTCCAACTGCCTTCTAACCCTGCCTGGGGAACCTATGAGGGCCAGGCTTCTCAGAGTTTTGAAAAATACATCTCCCAGGCTGAAGCAGCCTGCTTGGTGATGCATGGAAGTCCTCATAAAGCCTAATTTCAAGTGTCAAGCTGGAGATTGGATACATTGCTTGAAAGTACCCCCATTGTCACCCTGGGTGCAGGTATCACTAGAAAAACAAATGGGCTTCATCTGGATCCTACCCAGGAGTCAGCCTTCCTGGACAGTAAGCACTGACTTGAAATAAACATCCAAGAGAAGGAGGCCCTCTTATTTATGGTCTAGTCAGTACTATTATATAAATAACTAGGCATGTTTGGTCCATCTGGGGAAAGACTGCTTAGCCTTTGTTTCAAGTAAGCAGCTTCAACTCTGCCTGGGATTATCTGACTGGAGAATGTGCCTCCTGGAGAAGTCATCTCCACCCAGCAAAGCAGAGGCCAAGCTGCCTGTCAGTTTTCCCACAGGGGACTGACCAGAGTGGGTGGGGGTTTGAACACTCATCCTCCTGATCTGGTTCTGTGTATGTGTGGGATGTTGCGGAGTAGGAATTCTGCATAGCAGAGCTCTATGGATCGTCTGTTAAAGGAGATGCAACTGTTCAGGTAGGTGGGGCCTGAGTTATGGACTGTCTTGAATGTGTATGTGAGGAGTTTAAATTGAGCGTGCTTATTGATTGGAAGCCAGTGTAGATCTGTGAGGTGTGGTGTAATATGGGTTCTATGTGGGAGGTTGAGAATGATTCTGCCTGCTGAGATCTGGATGGTCTGTAGTCTTCTAGTGAGTTGCTTGGTGATCCCGGCATAGAGGGTGTATCCATAGTCCAACTTGCTGGTGACTAGGGCATATGTGACAGTTTTTCTTTTGTTGCCTGGGAGCCATTTGAAGATCTTCCTCAGCAAGTTCAGGGTGTGGAAACAGGATGCAGTGGCAGCATTGAATTGTGCAATTGTGCCCAGTTTTCTATTGAGGGTTATTCCAAGGTTCCTGGTGTGGGTTGTGTTGTGAGTTCGAGTTCAGCCGCCCACCATTTGAAGTCCCATGGTGAGGTGTCCTTGACGAAGATCACTACTTCTGCCTTGTCAGTGTTGAGGGTGAGACAAGTGGCATTCTTCCATTTAGCGACTTTGGTCATGCTGGCAGTGAACATGGGTCATGTCCAGAAGGTAGAGTAGGAGTTGCGTCTTGTCTGTATAGGAGAGGATGTTGATGTTGTGTGCACAGATGACACTGACCAGAGGGATCATATAGGCAATGAAGAGGCTGGGGCAGAACAGCTAATAGGTGGGTTGAAGGCCTCTGGGCAATAAGGTGTTAGGCTGACAGTTTGTGTTGTAACCGTTAAGAAGGAACAAGCAGATCCTGTTGAGAGGGAGTTCTCTGATGCCAATCTTGTGCAGGTCCCTGATGACAATGGGGAGTGAGACCATGTCAAATGCAGCAGTAATGAAAATGAGGGTTGCCATGTCTCCTCTGTCAAGGATCATGCAGATGCTATCTATGGCAGCAGTGAGTGCTGTTTCTGTACTGTGGTTGGGCCTGAATCCAGAATGCATAGCATCAATGTGGTCCGGTGAGCGTTGGTTCATTCATTTCTCTCAGACATTTGCTGGGTGCGGTTGGGTAGAGAAAGTCTGTAGTTGGAAAGCATGTCTAGGTAAGCAGATGTTTTTTTCAGCAGAAGTATGGTGATGGCATGTTTCCAGGGTTTATGAATGTAACTGTTAGTGCTTCACTGATTGCTGGAGGTCCTTTGGTGAAGACGTGGTGGGGCAAGGGTCAGATGGAGCCCCACAAGCGAATGGTCTTCATGGTAGCAGTGATTTCAGTAGTGGTGACGGCAGTCCACGAGGTCAAGATTTGTTAATCGTCCTGATGGTAAGTTAAGTTGCAACAATAACAGGGTTCAGTTGAGGGTCGAAATTGCATATTGAGGTAATTTAGTTACATTAGAATTCTGAGAGCATGTTGGAAAGGTCTTATGGGGGGTGATCTTGCTAGAGGTGGCAGGAGGCGTGGTGAAATCTTTGATGATGGAGAAGATTTCCTTGTTATCAGTGCTGGCATTGATGAGCTCTACTAGAGCTGTGCGACTGGTGTTCCGAATCCGCTGGTGGTGGCATCTTAGAACTTATTTGAAGGTTACTTTATCTATAGTGTCTTGCCTTGTTCTCCATTTGCACTCAAGTTGCTTGTAGTGATGTTTTGTCAGCCTGAGCTCTTCTGTGTAGCAGCTGGTCTGTGGTCAGGCCTCCCTTTAGGTTGCACCTGAGGGGAGCAAAGTTGTCAGTGCATTCAGTGATTTAAGCATTGAGGTTTTTGAGGGCTTTCAGCCAGTTACCAGTGTGCTCAGGCTGATGCTTGGACTGGATGGCAGTTAAATCCACTCCTCTTCAAAGATGCTTTTCCAGCTCTGGCAGGCGATTCCTGTGTTGGAATGTCTGTGATGGTGTGGGATGGATATACTGAAACTCACAAGGGTGTGGTCTATCTAGGTCATAGTTGCTGGCCTGTTGAGTGAGATGTTGCTGATTGAGGAACAAATTGGGGCCAATATGTGTCCAGCGGTGTTCGTGGGTTCAGTAACATGCTTGGTAAGGCCAAAGATAGCAAGGTTTTCTAGAAGGGCCATAGAGTTTGGGTCAGTGTGGTCTTCTAGGTGAAATTTAAGATTTTCAGGACGGCAAAGGTGCTGTCTTTGATATTCAGTAGTGGATAACGTTCATGATGCTGCTGGTGAAACCGATGCGTGGTCCAGGTGGTCTGTTTATGAGGGTTTTTCCCCTGGAGATGTTGGCTCTGATGTGGATCGCGAGCATGAGGTATTCTATGTAGCTGGTGGTGTTGTCCATGTTGGTGGTGCAGCTGATGGTGTTTTTTAATATGATGGTAACTCCACCTCTGGGTTTGTGCTGACGGCTTTGCCTAATCTTATAGCCAGCGTTGATTTTGGTAGCAATGTCTGGTGCGGAGGTTAGGTTCAGCTATGTTTCTGTAAAAAAGAGCTGGTCCGTAGCGTGGTCATGCAGTAGGACCCATATCTCTGTGGCATGTTTGATGAACGAGAGGATCTTGAGAAGCATGCATGCAAGTGTGGCATTTTGTTTGGATGGTGTTCGGTGTGTGTAAGCATGGCAGAGTAGGTTGCTGGGTGCTGTGAGTGAGTCAAATTTGGGTGTTGGGTGTGAGAGAGAGCATGAAAACTTGCAAGTGGTGCAAATAAATGCTCCTTCCGTGTTATGTGATGCGGTATGGCAGTAGTTCAGCGAGGAGAAGCCTGGGTTAAAAGCATGGAGGAGAGCAGCAGGGCATCAGTGGGTAGGGGGGAGAACCAGGGTTCCTGATGGTGGGTGCAGTCCAGGCCCAGACAGGTGCAGACTGGCTTACCTTTGGCACACCAGCAGTGCACCCACTGTGTGCAACAGCTGAGCATCCACACTGCAGCCTTCATTTAGTAGGTTCTGGGAGCAGGGCAGACCCCAGAGTATCATGTGTGAAATGCAGTGATATTAGTTCCAGTGCAGATGAATGATGGGAAATAAAATGCTCTTGCTTAGTTTCTTCTTTTGAAGAGAGTTTCAGCGGGAAACCGTTGATGTTACTTCCTGTGCAAGTAGACAGTGGGAGGTTCAGAGATGTGACTTTCTCTGCAGATGGATGACGGGAAGTGCAGTGATGTCACTTCCTGTGCAGATAGATGATGGGAAATTAAGGGGGTCATTCTAACCCTGGCGGTAAAAACCACCAGGGCGAACGACCGCGGTAGCACCGCCAACAGGCTGGCGGTGCACCGCTCGGCATTCTGACCGCGGCGGTTCAGCCGCGGCCAGAAACGGAAAGTCGGCGGTGTCCCGCCGACTTTCCGCTGCCCTTGAGAATCCTCCATGGCGGCGGAGCGCGCTCCGCCGCCATGGGGATTCTGACACCCCCTACCGCCATCCTGTTCCTGGCGGTTCTCCCGCCGGGAACAGGATGGCGGTAGGGGGTGCCGCGGGGCCCCTGGGGGCCCCTGCAGTGCCCATGCCAATGGCATGGGCACTGCAGGGACCCCCGTAAGAGGACCCCAAAAAGAATTTCAGTGTCTGCCTAGCAGACACTGAAATTCGCGACGGGTGCAACTGCACCCGTCGCACCTTCCCACTCCGCCGGCTCAATTCTGAGCAGGCGTCCTCGTGGGAAGGGTGTTTCCCGCTGGGCTGGCGGGCGGACTTTCGGCGGTCGCCCGCCAGCCCAGTGGGAAACCCAGAATGACCGCCGCGGTCTTTTGACCGCGGTACGGTCTTCTGGCGGTTCCCGCTTGGCGGGCGGCTACCGCCGCCCGCCAAGCTCAGAATCAGCCCCTAAGTCCTATTCCTTAGCTACTTCTTTTAAAGAGAGCTTTGGAGGGAAACCAGTGAAGTAATTTCCTGTGCAGATGGATGACGAGAACTCCGTTGGTTGCATTTCATAACAGCAAAGTTGGTCTGAACTTAGACGCACTGGGCTTGATTCAAAAAGGTAAATGTACACTTTTTTGTAAGTTTACCTCTTTTTTTGGATTTCACAAACTATGTGCGGAGTTTTATAACTACACCCTCTCTTTATGCCGCATGACGGAGACTCTGCAGCTGGGGCGGAAAACTCCACAGACATAAGTGTAGGGCAGTCGTCTTGAAAACTTTTTAATGTTGCGCCTCCCATGTGAAAATATTTCCAATTATTTTCTAAAATTGTCAATGTTAAAATATGTCTAGACGTATTAACACATTGTGCTAGACTTTTCGTCCTTGGCGTGGTCTCCCTTAACTTTTTGCCTCTATTTCCCAGGTTGCTGAGGTGTGCTGGACTCTGATTTTATTGTTTTTGTTACTCTGGGCACTTTACCACTGCTAACCAATGCTAAAGTGCAAGTGGTCCTTTACAAAATGTGTATGTCATTGGCTTATCCATGATTGGCATATTTAATTTATTAGTAAGTCCCTAGTACAGTGCACTAGAGGTGCACTAGAGGTGCCCAGGGCCTGTAAATCAAATCCTACTAGTGGGCTTGCAGCACTGGTTGTGCCACCCACATAAGTAGCTCTGTAATCATGTCTCAGACCTGCCACTGCAGTGTCTGTTTGTGCAGTATTAACTGTAAATTCGACTTGGCAAGTGTACCCACTTGCCAGGCCTAAACCTTCCCTTTTCTTACATGTAAGGCACCCCTAAGGTAGGCCATAGGTAGCCCCAAGGGCAGGGTGCAGTGTATGGTTAAGGTAGGACATATAGTAATGTGTTTTATATGTCCTAAGAGTGAAATATTGCTAAATTTGTTTTTCACTGTTACAAGGCCTGTCCCTCTCATATGTTAACATGGTGTAGAAAGTTGGCTCTGTATTTACTATTTCAAGTAAGAAATAGCATGCACATAGTCCAAGGGTTCCCCTTAGAGGTAAGATAGTGACAAAAAGAGATAATTCTAATGCTCTATTTTGTGGTAGTGTGGTCGAGCAGTAGGCTTATCAGAGGGTAGTTTTAAGCATTTGTTGTACACACACAGGCAATAAATGGGGAACACACACACTCAAAGACAATTCCAGGCCAATAGGTTTTTATATAGAAAAATATATTTTCTTAGTTTATTTTAAGAACCACAGGTTCAAGATTTACAAACAATACTTCAAATGAAAGGTATTTCACTCGGGTATCATAGGAACTTTGAATCAACACAATATCATGTACAGTTTTAGCAAAAATGGCAATGAGCTATTTTAAAACTAGACAGTGCAATTTTCAACAGTTCCTGGGGGAGGTAAGTTTTGGCTAGTTTTGCAGGTAAGTAAAACACCTACAGGGTTCAAAGTTGAGTCCAAGGTAGCCCACCGTTGGGGGTTCAGGGCAACCCCAAAGTTACCACACCAGCAGCTCAGGGCTGGTCAGGTGCAGAGGTCAAAGTGGTGGCCGAAACGCATAGGCTTCAATGTAGAAGGGGGTGTCCCGGTTCCAGTCTGCCAGCAGGTAGGTACCCACGACTTCGGAGGGCAGACCAGGAGGGTTTTGTAGGGCACCAGGGGGGACACAAGTCAGCACAAAAAGTACACCCTCAGCGGCACAGGGGCAGCCAGGTGCAGAGTGCAAACAGGCGTCGGGTTTGCAATAGGTTTCAAAGGGAGACCCAGGGGTCTCTTCAGTGAAGCAGGCAGGCAAGGGGGGGCCCCTACGGTAGCCACTACCTGGGCAAGGGAGAGGGCCACCTGGGGGTCACTTCTGCACTGGAGGTCGGATCCTTCAGGTCCTGGGGGCTGCGGGTGCAGGGTCTTTACCAGGCATCGGGTTCTAGGAAGCAGGCAGTCGCGGTCAGTGGGAGCCTCTGGATTCCCTCTGCAGGCGTCGCTGTGGGGGCTCAGGGGGGTCAACTCTGGCTACTCACTGGCTCGCAGTCACCGGGGAGTCCCCCCTGTAGTATTGTTTCTCCGCAGGTCGAGCCGGGGGTGTCGGGTGCAGAGTGGAAAGTCTCGCGCTTCCGGCGGGAAACGTGGAGTCCTTTAAAAGTTGTTTCTTTGTTGCAAGTTGTAGTTTCTTTGGAACAGGGCTGCTGTCCTCAGGAGTTCTTGGTCCTTTAGATGCAGGGTAGTCCTCTGAGGCTTCAGAGGTCGCTGGACCCTGGGGAACGCGTCACTGTTGCAGTTTTTCTCAAAGTGGGGCCAAAGCAGTTGGTGTCTCCGTCTTCTCTGCAGGGCTTCAGGTCAGCAGTCCTTCTTCATCTTAGGTTGCAGGAATCTGTTTTCCTAGGTTCTGGGGGCTCCAATTTAGGGGTGTGTTTAGGTCTGGGGGGTTAGTAGCCAATGGCTACTAGCCCTGAGGGTGGCTACACCCTCTTTGTGCCTCTTCCCTGAGGGGAGGGGGGCACATCCCTAATCCTATTGGGGGAATCCTCCATCTCAAGATGGAGGCTTTCTAAAAGTCAGAGTCACCTCAGCTCAGGACACCTTAGGGGTTGTCCTGACTGGCCTGTGACTCCTCCTTGTTTTTCTCATTATCTCCTCTGGCCTTGCTGCCAAAAGTGGGGCCGTGGCCGGAGGGGGCGGGCATGTCCACTAGCTGGGATGCCCTGTGGCGCTGTAACAAAGGGGGTGAGCCTTTGAGGCCCACCGCCAGGTGTTACAGTTCCTGCAGGGGGAGGTGAGAAGCACCTCCACCCAGTACAGGCTTTGTTACTAGCCACAGAGTGACAAAGGCACTCTCCCCATGTAGCCAGCGACATGTCTGGTGTGTGGCAGGCTGGCAAAACTAGTCAGCCCACACTGGAAGTCCGGTATGTTTTCAGGGGGCATCTCTAAGATGCCCTCTGGGGTGTATTTCACAATAAAATGTACACTGGCATCAGTGTGCATTTATTGTGCTGAGAAGTTTGATACCAAACTTCCCAGTTTTCAGTGTAGCCATTATGGTGCTGTGGAGTTCGTGTATGACAGACTCCCAGACCATATACTCTTATGGCTACCCTGCACTTACAATGTCTAAGGTTTTGCTTAGACACTGTAGGGGCATAGTGCTCATGCACTTATGCCCTCACCTATGGTATAGTGTACCCTGCCTTAGGGCTGTAAGGCCTGCTAAAGGGGTGACTTATCTATGCCATGGGCAGTATGAGGTTAGCATGGCACCCTGAGGGGAGTGCCATGTCTACTTAGTCATTTTCTCCCCACCAGCACACACAAGCTGGTAAGCAGTGTGTCGTTGCTGAGTGAGGGGTCCCCAGGGTGGCATAAGACATGCTGCAGCCCTCAGAGACCTCCCTGGCATCAGGACCCTTGGTACCAGGGGTACCAGTTACAAGGGACTTACATGGATGCCAGGGTGTGCCAATTGTGGAGACAAAGGTAAAGTTTTAGGGAAAGAACACTGGTGCTGGGGCCTGGTTAGCAGGCCTCAGCACACTTTCAAATCATAACTTGGCATCAGCAAAGGCAAAAAGTCAGGGGGTAACCATGCCAAGGAGGCATTTCCTTACACATGGGGGCTACCTTTAAATCTGATTAAAGTATAGATTCCCTTTGGGAGCGGATGGACATGTGGAGTTTGGGGTCTCTGAGCTCACAATTTGAAAATACATATTTTAATAAAGTTGATTTTAAGATTGTGTGTTTGAAAATGCCACTTTTAGAAAGTGAGCATTTTCTTGCTTATACCATTTCTGTGACTCTGCCTGTTTGTGGATTCCCTGTCTGGGTCAGTTTGACAGTTGGGCTGGTTGCACCTCTCTCTAGACAGTGACACAAAGGGAGCTGGGGTGTAGTCTGCATTTCCTGTTGAGCCATCTGTGCTAGGAGGGAGGGGAGAAGTGGTCACTCACACAAACAAAGGGCTGTGCCTGCCCTTACACAATGCAGTCTCCAGCGCCCTGGTGAGTGTCTGGGGCCTGGCCTGGGCAAGGCAGGATTTCACAATCAAGAGAGACTTTGCATTGAAGTAGGCGTACTTCAAAGGAGAAAATGGGTATAAGAAGGGCATCCAAAACCACAGACTTTAGAACACTTCTGGAAACCAAGAGGAACCTCTGCCTGGAGAAGAGCTGAAGAGCTGAGGAAGAAGAGCTGCCCTGCCTGTGACTGTGCTTTGTGGAGCTATCCTGCAGTTACTGCTTCTGCCAGAGTAAGAGGGCAAAGACTGGACTTTGTGTGCCTTCCATCTTGTGAAGATCTCCAAGGGCTTGATTTAGAGCTTGCCTCCTGTTGTTTGAAGTCTCAGGGACAGCAAAGACTTCTCTCTGCTGGCACCTGGAGTCTATGGGGAGACTCCTCCTCTGCCCTGTGGTGTCCATCCAGTTCCTGCTGAAAGGAGAAGCTGGCAGCCTAAGAGGAAGAAATCCACGCACAGAATTTCCGTGCGGGGAAAAGATCGACCCGACTCCGATCTGCGGCTGGGAAATCGACGTGCCACCGGCCTCGTGGCTAAAAATCGATGGTCGTCTGTAAAGGAACCAAAGAGTCGCCACACGGAGCTGGAGAAACAAAGCGCAGCATCTCTGACGGAGGCTGGTGAAATCGCAACCTGCGCTGCATGGTTTTTGGATCATCGTGCAGCTGGATTTCCGATGTAAACACTGCTGGGTGTGTAAAAACAACACAAGGCCTGCCCGGACCCGAGAGTGCTGACTGGATCGACACATCGCTTTCCTGCGGAGAGAAGAAACAAAGCACCCGACCCGACGAAAAGAGAAACGATGCAAGGTCTCACTCGTGAGCGAAATCGGCGCATTGCAAGCCCTTTTTGACGTACACTCGCCCGTGCTGGGTTATTTTTGACGCACCCAAGGTACATTTTCACGATAACGGTGTTAGTGTGTGTTTTAAACTACATAAAGACTATTTTTGCTTTTTAATTGATAACTTGACTTGTGTATTGTGGATTTTTGTCATTTTGGTCTTGTTTTGCTTAGATAAATATTTCCTAATTTCCTAAACCTGTGTTGTGTCATTTTGTAGTGTTTTCATTAAGTTACTGTTTGTGTTGGTACACATACTTTACACCTACCACTCTGAAGTTAATCCTACTGCTCGTGCCAAGCTGCCAAGGGGGAAAGCAGGGGTTAGCTGAGGGTGATTCTCTTTTACCCTGACTAGAGTGAGGGTCCTTGCTTAGAAAGGGGGTAACCTGACTGCCAACCAAAGACCCAATTTCTAACACATTGCAATTAAGTTCTGTTACTGTTTTAAAAATGCAATCAAATACATGATGCCAAACCTACTATTCTGGTCAGGCAGGCCCTACTACCGTCTAAAAGTATCCACAGTGTGATTATTAGGATTGCGGTGGGTTAGGTGTTTTGGGGAACCTTTAGAATCCCTTCACTTTTGACACATACCCCAGCTTGGATATAAATAACTAAACATGTTAGTGATTGCCCATTACAGATTACAGAGCGGTTTACTGCAGCTTAAAACAAAAACCTTTTATCAACATAATGCTTCTCCTGTGAGAAGGAGTTGTAAAACTTCACACATAGTTTGTAAATTGCTTTGCAGTGCTGCAAAAAGTACTAGAAAGTGCAGTTTGTGAATCGAGTCCAATGTCTTCGGTACAGTTTAGTATAACATAACAAAGCAAAACTGAAAGCCACCAGGCCTGCTTAGGTCTTCTGGGGCATTGTTCAACTACACTTCTGCTTAGCAGGCTCGATTATAACACTTGCAAACTGTAAGTATTATAACCTCAAGGAACGCTGCCACAGAGCCTCTAGGTTTCTGTTCCTTTGTTACTGATGCTACCTTTGTCCCCTTTTAAGACAGGGGTCACAAAGGTAGTACCAGGTGACACAGTTGCAACTCTAGAAGACCCCCAAATGACATCCATGTGCTCATGTAAGTTTGCACAGCTAGTACAGTGAGCCCCCAAATGGCTCAATAAATCAGATATAATTCTTTTGATGGCTCTAACTTTTATATACATAACTATATTAATTCTACAACTAAGATATGCTGAGGGTGAAACTACAAATCTGAATGTGAGCTGCTATATTTTGATCAGGAGCAGTTCTGGTTGGTCAACAAACTTGAGGCATTTTTTTAACTGAGTGCACTGTTCGGGTTATTCTTGAGAGCAAAACTACAAATCTAAATATGAATACAGCGTTTTAAACACAAGAGATTGGAAATAAATTTGAAATTAAATTTTTTAGTAGAATTTTTACCCAAAATAACTATCCAGGTCAGTTCTTGAGTACAAGATGAATTTCTGCTAATTATGTGTAATTTTGCATAATTTTGTGGTAATTTTGAAAAATACGCTATAGCAAACTATATACGTTTTTCAGTCCTCTAGTATTGTGCTGCTAAAATTGAAGTTCTTCGATTGGCACAAAATGGACCAAAGCAAAAGCATGTGCCTAGAATGTGTTCATAAATCAAGAATTACAGTTGAAGGTTTGAAGATGATTAGATACCTTCACAGTTTCAACAATAAACAAATGTAAGAAAGTACCGTCTTGCCTGGCATGTTACCCCCATTTTTACATGTATGTAAGTTTGGTTTTGCCTGTCTCGCTGGGATCCTGCTAGCCAGGACCCCAGTGCTCATAGTTTGTGGCCTGAATGTGTGTATCTGTGTAGTGATTAACTGTGTCACTGAGGCTCTGCTAACCAGAACCTCAGTGCTTAGGCTCTCTCTGCCTTGAAAATTGTCACTATAGGCTAGTGATCATTTTCACCAATTCTTATTGGCACAGTGGACCACCCTTATAATTCCCTAGTATATGGTACCTAGGTACCCACAGTATTGGGGTTCCAGGAGATCCCTATGGGCTGCAGCATTTCAATTGCCACCCATGGGGAGCTCAGATAAACCTTACACAGGACTGCCACTGCAGCCTGAGTGAAATAACGTGCATGTTATTTCACAGCCATTTTCACTGCACTTAAGTAACTTATAAGTCACCTATGTGTCTAGCCTTCACTTGCTGAAGGTTAGGTGCAAAGCTACTAAGTGTGAGGGCACCCTTGCACTAGCAAAGGTGCCCCCACATAGTTCAGGGCCATTTCCCCGGACTTTGTGAGTGCAGGGACACCATTATACGCTTACTATAACATTGTAGCTTCAAAATGGTAATTCCGAATATGGCCATGTAACATGGCTAAGATCATGGAATTGTCCCCCCATGCCAAATATGGTATTGGGGTGCCAATCCCATGCATCCCTGGGACTCCACTATGTACCCTGGGTACTGCCAAACCAGCTCTCTGTGGTTTTCTCTGCAGCTACCACTTCTGCCACCCCACAGACAGGGGTCTGCCCTCCTGGAGTGTGGGCAGCCTAGTCCCAGGAAGACAGAACAAAGAATTTCCTCTGAGAGAGGGTGTTACACCCTCTCCCTTTGGAAATCGATGTTAAGGGCTGGGGAGGAGTAGCCTCTCCCAGCCTCTGGAAATACTTTGAAGGGCACATATGGTGCCCTCCTTGCATAAGCCCGTTTACACAGGTTCAGGGAACCCCCAGTCGCTACTCTGTGGCAAAACTGGACAAAGGAAAGGGGAGTGACCACTCCCCTGTCCATCACCACCACAGGGGTGGTGCCCAGAGTTCCTCCAGTGTTTCCCAGACCTCTGCCATCTTGGATCCAGAGGTGTGAGGGCACTCTGGAGGCCTCTGAGTGGACAGTAGCAGCAGGTGACGTCAGAGACCCCTCTTGATAGGTGCTTACCTGACTAGGTGGCCAATCCTCCTCTGAGGGCTATTTAGGGTCTCTCCAGTGGGCTTTTCCTCAGATAACGACATGCAAGAATTCCTCAGAATTCCTCTGTACCTCTCTCTTCGATTTCTGCCAAGGATTGACCGCTGACTGCTCCAGGACGCCTGCAAAACTGCAACAAAGTAGCAAGAAGACATTGTAGCATCTAATCCTGCCAGCTTTCTCAACTGTTTCCTGGTGGTGCATGCTTTGAGGTCTGCCTGCCTTCATCCTGCACTGGAAGCCACTAAGACATCTCCAGTGGGTTGACGGAATCTTCCCCCTGCTCCAGCAGGCACCAAACTTCAGTGTCACCAGTACTCTGGGACCCCTCTCATCCTGTTGAGCGTGGCCCCTGGAACACAGGTGGTAGACCCAAGTGACCCAGACTGTCCAGTGGTCCAACTGTCCAAATTTGGAGGAGGTAAGTCCTTGCCCCCCCCTCTCCAGACAGTAATCCTGTGCACTGCGCGAACTGCAGCTACTAGGGCTTCTGTACACATTTTCAAGAAACTCTTTGTACACAGCCAAGCCCCGGTCCCCAGCACTCTGTTCTGCAATGCTCAGCTCCCTGAGCTGATCTCCGGCTTCGTGGGACCCTCTTTTGCAGTGTTGAGACAACCGCCATGTTCAGACTTCTTGAACCTGTGTTTAAGTGCTTCTGTGGGTGCTATCTTCTTGTGCATGGGCTCTCTACATTGCTGAGAGCTTCTTCTGTCTCCTCTCTCAAGTGGCAATATACTGGTCCTTCCTGGGACCGGGCAGCACCCTTTTACTTCAACCACAACTCTTGCACCTAGCAAGGCTTGTTTGTGGTCTTTTGCCAAAGAAACAATCTTGCATCCCCCAGCACTCTGTGGGACATCTTGAGCATGAAGTAAAAGTTCCTAGCACCTTTTGTTGTTGCAAAATCTTCAGCTTCTTTCATCCGGAGGCAGCCATTTTTAACCTTCATCCGGGGTTTAGTGGGCTCCTGCCCCCCCCGACACTTTTCTGACTCTTGGACTTAGTCTCCTTCCTTTGCTGGTCCTCGGGTCCAGGAATCCATCTTCAGTGCATTGCAGACTGTTGTGATCTTTGCAGAATCCTCTATCACGAGTTTAGTGTGTTTCTGTGGAAATAGTAGTACTTTACTCCTACTTTCCAGGGTCTTGGGGTGGGGTATTGTAGGAGGCTGGCCTGGTTAGTAGTGGGTACCAAGGGGTACTTACAGTCTGCACCAGGTCCAGTTATCCCTTATTAGAGTAGAAGAGGTGTTTCTAGCAGCTTAGGCTGATAGAAGGTAGCTATAGCTGAGCAGCTTAGGCTGAACTAGGAGACATGCAAAGCTCCTACTATACCACTGGTGTCATATGCACAATATCATAAGAAAACACAATACACAGACATACTAAAAATAAAGGTACTTTGTTTTTAGGACAATATGCCAAAAGTATCTCAGTGAGTACCCTCAGTATGAGGATAGCAAATATACATAAGATATATGTACACAATACCAAAAATATGCAGTAATAGCAAAAGGAAGTAATGCAAGCAGTGTATAGTTACAATAGATTGCAATAGGAGCACATAGGTATAGGGGCAACACAAACCATGTACTCCAAAAGTGGAATGCGAATAACGTATGGACCCCAAACCTATGTGAGCTTGTAGAGGGTTGCTGGGACTGTAAGAAAACAGTGAGGGTTAGAAAAATAGCCCACCCCAAGACCCTGAAAAGTAGGTGTAAAGTGCACCTATATTCCGCAGAGAGCACAGAAGTTGTGATAGGGGAAATCTGCAAGGAAGACCAACACCAGCAATGCAACCAAAGTGGATTTCCGGACGAGAGTACCTGTAGAACAAGGGGACCAAGTCCAAGAGTCGCAACAAAGTAGAGATTGGGCAGATGCCCAGGAAATGCCAGCTGAGGGTGCAAAGAAGCTGCCACCGGATGGTAGAAGCTGTGGATTCTGCAAGAACGAAGAGGACTAGGAACTTCCCCTTTGGAGGATGGATGTCCCACATCGTGAAGAAGCTTGCAGAAGGGTTCCCACGCAGAAAGACCACAAACAAGCCTTGCTAGCTGCAAGGGTCGCGGTTAGGGTTTTTGGATGCTGCTGTGGCCCAGGAGGGACTAGGATGTCGCCAATTGCGTGAGGAGACAGAGGGGGCTCCCAGCAAGACAGGGAGCCCTCACAGAAGCAGGCAGCACCCGCAGAAGTGCTGGAACAGGTACTACAAAGAGGAGTGAACCGGAGCTCACCCGAAGTCACAAAAGGAGATCCCACAACGCCGGAGGACAACTCAGGAGGTTGTGCACTGCAGGTTAGAGTGTCGGGGACCCAGGCTTGGCTGTGCACAAAGGAAATCCTGGAAGAGTGCACAGGAGCCGGAGCAGCTGCAAATCATGCGCTACCCAGCAATGCAGTCTAGCGTGGGGAGGCAAGGACTTACCTCCACCAAACTTGGACTGAGGAGTCACTGGACTGTGGGAGTCACTTGGACAGAGTTGCTGAGTTCCAGGGACCATGCTCGTTGTGATGAGAGGGGACCCAGAGGACCGGTGATGCAGTTCTTTTGGTGCCTGCGGTTGCAGGGGGAGGATTCCGTCGTCCCATGGGAGATTTCTTCTGAGCTTCTAGTGCAGAGAGGAGGCAGACTACCCCCACAGCATGCACCACCAGGAAAACAGTCGAGAAGGCGGCAGGATCAGCGATACAAGGTTGCAGTAGTCGTCTTTGCTACTTTGTTGCAGTTTTGCAGGCGTCCTGAGCAGTCAGCGGCCGATTCCTTGGCAGAAGGTGAAGAGAGAGATGCAGAGGAACTCTGATGAGCTCTTGCATTCGTTATCTAAAGAATTCCCCAAAGCAGAGACCCTAAATAGCCAGAAAAGGAGGTTTGGCTACCTAGGAAGGAGGATAGGCTAGCAACACAGGTAAGAGCCTATCAGAAGGAGTCTCTGATGTCACCTGCTGGCACTGGCCACTCAGAGCAGTCCAGTGTGCCAGCAGCACCTCTGTTTCCAAGATGGCAGAGGTCTGGAGCACACTGGAGGAGCTCTGGGCAACTCCCCTGGGAGGTGCAGGTCAGGGGAGTGGTCACTCCCCTTTCCTTTGTCCAGCGCCAGAGAAGGGCTGGGAGATCCCTGAACCGGTGTAGACTGGCTTATGCAGAGATGGGCACCATCTGTGCCCATCAAAGCAATTCCAGAGGCTGGGGGAGGCTACTCCTCCCCAGCCCTGACACCTTTTTCCAAAGGGAGAGGGTGTAACACCCTCTCTCTGAGGAAGTCCTTTGTTCTGCCTTCCTGGGCCAAGCCTGGCTGGACCCCAGGAGGGCAGAAACCTGTCTGAGGGGTTGGCAGCAGCAGCAGCTGCAGTGAAACCCCGGGAAAGGTAGTTTGGCAGTACCCGGGTCTCTGCTAGAGACTCGGGGGATCATGGAATTGTCTCCCCAATGCCAGAATGGCATTGGGGTGACAATTCCATGATCTTAGACATGTTACATGGCCATGTTCGGAGTTACCATTGTGACGCTATACATAGGTAGTGACCTATGTATAGTGCACGCGTGTAATGGTGTCCCCGCACTCACAAAGTCCGGGGAATTTGCCCTGAACGATGTGGGGGCACCTTGGCTAGTGCCAGGGTGCCCACACTAAGTAACTTAGCACCCAACCTTTACCAGGTAAAGGTTAGACATATAGGTGACTTATGAGTTACTGAAGTGCAGTGGTAAATGGCTGTGAAATAACGTGGACGTTATTTCACTCAGGCTGCAGTGGCAGGCCTGTGTAAGAATTGTCAGAGCTCCCTATGGGTGGCAAAAGAAATGCTGCAGCCCATAGGGATCTCCTGGAACCCCAATACCCTGGGTACCTCAGTACCATATACTAGGGAATGATAAGGGTGTTCCAGTATGCCAATGTGAATTGGTGAAATTGGTCACTAGCCTGTTAGTGACAATTTGGAAAGCAAAGAGAGAGCATAACCACTGAGGTTCTGGTTAGCAGAGCCTCAGTGAGACAGTTAGTCATCACACAGGGAACACATACAGGGCACACTTATGAGCACTGGGGCCCTGGCTGGCAGGTTCCCAGTGACACATACATCTAAAACAACATATATACAGTGAAATATGGGGGTAACATGCCAGGCAAGATGGTACTTTCCTACATGTATCTTGGGCACCCTTAGTGTTTTATTACACTCCAAGTGACCCTCTACACACTACGCTAGCCTAGGGGTCCATTCGTTGTTTGCATTCTACTTTCAGGGTATATGGTTTGTGTTGCCCCTAGGCCTATTGCATCCTATTGTATTCTACAGTGTTTGCACTATTTTTCTAACTGTTTACTTACTTGATTTTGGTTTGTGTGTATATTTTGGGTATTTTACTTACCTCCTAAGGGAGTAAATCCTCTGAGATATTTTTGGCACATTGTCACTAAAATAAAGTACCTTTATTTTTAGTAACCCTGAGTATTGTGTTTCTTATGATATAGTACCTATATGATTTAAGTGGTATAGTAGGAGCTTTGCATGTCTCTTAGTTCAGCCTAAGCTGCTCTGCTATAGCTACCACTATGAGCCTAAACTGCTAGAACACTACTAATCTACTAATAAGGGATAACTGGACCTGGCACAAGGTGTAAGCACCATCGGGTACCCTCTATAAGCCAGGCCAGCCTTTTATATTGTTGGTGCATCGGTGGGATAAGTACTTGTAACTGCTTTACCACTTTGTCATTGGTGCTTTTCATAAGAAAAACATATTCTAAATACTTAGAAATATACACAGTTAACCTAAACAGTTTTATTTTCTCTCTAAAATCTTTCTAAAAAGCTTCCGAAAAGTTTAAAAAGTTTTTCTCTTTTCTTTAAAAGTTTGCTAAATTTTTATCTCTCTCCTAAACTCTTTCTTGCAACTATGTCTGTAGTAGAGGCCACTCCCAAAGTTGTGCAGACAACATATGATATTTTAAACCTTAAAAGTTTGAGGGGTCTCTGCATAGAAAGAAGTTTAGGGATTGGTAAGAACCATAACAAAGATCTTCTCCTTAGACTTTTGTTGAAAGTGACCAGAACCAGTCTGGTCCCACCCAAGATCAGGAGGTGGAGGAGGAGGGTACCCAAGTAGAATCACGGGAGGGCCCTGAGGATTCTAGGGAAGGTACTTCCAAAGACCTTTCTACTAACAGGCCATCTAGTGAAGCTGGTAGTGGGAGGGGGCCACACACTAGTAGGGCACCTTTCACTCTAAAGGGCCAGGTAACTAGAGTTCGGGTAGTTAGAGATAGGTCTACTTCTGCCCATTCCCACATCACCTCTGTGTCAGATAATTCCCAAGCCTCCCACCCTGAGGATAACACCCTAGACAGGGAACTCAGAAAGCTGAGGTTGGAAGAGGCCAGACTGAAGCTGAGACAGCAGCAGTTGGCCTTAAACAGGGAGTCTCTAGTTGTAGAGAGGGAAAGACAAAAGTTGGGGTTAGTTTCCCATGGTGGCAGCAGCAGTATTATTGATAGTCATCCTGTTAGAGAAACAGATTCAAGGAACCTTCATAAGATTGTCACTCCTTACAAGGAGGTGGATGACATAAACAAGTGGTTTTCAGCACTTGAGAGGGAGTCTATGGTACAGTTGGTCCCTCAAAGATAGTGGGTTGCTATCTTGTGGCTATCTTTCACTGGCAAAGGTAGGGACAGACTCCTTACTGTCAGGGAAAGTGATGCCAACAACTACAAAGTTTTGAAAGATGCACTCTTAGATGGATTTGGCTTAACCACTGAACAATAAAGGATAAAGTTCAGAGATACCAGAAAAGAGTCCTTCCTCTCAAGACTGGACAGACTTTGTAGACTGTTCAGTGAAGGCCTTGGAGGGATGGTTAGACGGCAGTAAGGTGACTGACTATGAAAGCCTATATAATCTTATTTTGAGAGAGCATATTTTGAATAATTGTGTGTCGGACTTGTTACATCAGTACTTGGTAGACTCAGATCTGACCTCTCCCCAAGAATTGGGAAAGAAGGCAGACAAATGGGTCAGAACAAGAGTGAGCAGAAAAGCTCATACAGGTGGTGACAAGGATGGCAAGAATAAGGATGGTAAGTTTTCTGACAAGGTTGGGGACAAAGATAAAAATAATTCTGAGTCTTCATCAGGCTCACAAAAATCCTCTGGAGGAGGTGGGTCCAAATCCTCTTCAAACAATCAAAAGAAGCCATGGTGTTATTTATGTAAAAGTATCGGGCCATTGCGCAAGTGATTCCACTTGTCCAAAGAAAAACATCAAGGCTCCCACCACCACAACCCCAACTGCGCCCTCTAGTGCCCCTAGTAATAGCAGTGGTGGTGGGAAGAATACTACAAATAGCCAATCAAAGGGTGTAGCTGGGCTCACCATTGGTAATGTATTTGGGGTTGGTCTTGTTAGGGAGACCACAGAGGCTGTTTTAGTCCCTGATGGTAGTATTGACTTTGCCACCTTGGTTGCTTGTCCCCTTAATATGGGTAAGTACAAGCAACTACCCCTAATAAATGGTATTGAGGTTGAGGCCTACAGGGACACAGGAGCCATTGTCACTATGGTGATTGAGAAACTGGTTCACCCTGAACAACACCTACTTGGTCAGCAGTACCAAGTGACTGATGCTCATAACAACACTCTTAGCCACCCCATGGCTGTTGTGAATCTCAACTGGGTGGTCAAAAGAAAGTTGTGGTAGCCACTGATTTACCTGTAGACTGCTTACTAAGCAATGATTTGGAGACATTAGCTTGGGCTGAAGTGGAGTTGGAGGCTCATGCAGCGCTGCTGGGCATTCCAGGGCATATCTTTGCTCTCACAAGGGCTCAGGCCCAGAAGCAAGGAGGACAGGGAAACTTGGATCCTGGAAAAATGGACCAAGTGCTCCCAAAAAATAGGGGTAGAAAGGGTAAATCCTTGCCCACTATCCCTCCCTCGCCAGAAGATTCCCCTTTTGAGGTAGAGGAATCCTCTCCCTGTGCAGAACCTATACCAGATGAGCTGGCAGCAGACACTGCTGAGCTTTTGGGTGCAGGGGGGCCTGCTAGGGAAGAGCTGAGTGTGGCAAAGCAGACCTGTCCCACACAAGAGAGTTTAAGACAGCAAGCTGTCAAACAGCAGAATGGGGATATCACTGATAGCCATAAAGTCGATTGGGAAGATAACCTCCTCTACACTGAGTCAAAGGACCCTAAACCTGGAGCTGCCAGGAGATTGGTCACCCCTTTGCAGTATAGGGAGTTTCTTCTGACTTTGGCTCATGATATTCCTTTGGCTGGGCATTTGGGCCAGAGTAAAACTTGAGACAGACTTGTTCCATTGTTTCACTGGCCTCATATGTCAGAGGACACTAAGGAGTTTTGTCGCTCCTGTGTGTCCTGCCAATAATTCCACTCCCAGTGGTTGGGGTGCCCTTTGAGAGGGTAGGAGTGACGTTGTCGGCCCCCTTGACCCTCCAACAGCTTCAGGCAATAGGTTTATCCCTGTGGTAGTGGACCATGCCACCAGGTATCCTGAAGCTATACCTTTAAGGACCACTACAGCTCCTGCCTTGGCAAAAGCCCTCCTGGGAATATTTTCCAGAGTGGTTTCCCTAAGGAAGTGGTGTCAGACAGAGGTAGTAACTTCATGTCTGCCTACCTCAAAGCTGTGTGGAAGGAGTGTGGTGTAACTTACAAGTTCACTACTCCTTATCATCCACAGACATATGGTCTGGTTGAGAGGTTTAATAAAACTCTCAAAGGCATGATCATGGGACTCCCTGAAAAGCTCAGAAGGAGATGGGATGTCCTGTTGACATGCCTCCTTTTTGCTTATAGGGAAGTACCCCCAAAAAGGAGTGGGCATTAGCCCCTTTGAACTCCTTTTTGGGCACCCTTTAAGAGGTCCCCTTGTTCTTGTAAAGGAGGGTTGGGAACAACCTTTAAAAGCTCCCAAGCAAGACATTGTGGATTATATACGTGGCCTAAGATCTAGAATGGCTGAGTACATGAAAAAGGCCAGGAAAAATCTTCAGGCCAGCCAAGAGCTCCAAAAGCAATGGCATGACCAGAAGGCTGTCCCGACTCAGTACCACCCAGGACAGAAGGTGTGGGTATTGGAGCCTGTAGCCCCAAGAGCACTCCAGGACAAATGGAGTGGACCCCATCTCATAGTGGAGAAAAAAGTTGAGATCACCTATTTGGTAGACCTGGGTACCCCTTAGGGTACTTCAAGTCAACCGCCTGAAACCTTATTATGACAGGGCAGCCTTAACCCTGCTCATGGCCACTGATGAGTGGCAGGAATAAGAGAGTGACCCTCTCCCTGACCTCTTCTCCACCACTGAAACTGATTGCTTAGCGGAGGGAGTCATGCTTGCAGATTGCCTCAATGCTGAGCAGAAGGACAATTGTATAAATATCTTAGATCACTTCTCTGACCTCTTCTCACTAATTCCAGGTACAACTACCTGGTGTGAGCACATAATCGACACTGGTGACAGTCTACCTGTCAAAAGTAAGATTTATAGGCAACCTGACCATGTCAGGGGCTGCATTAAACAATAGGTTCAGAAAATGTTAGATTTAGGAGTGATTGAACCTTCTGAAAGTCCCTGGGTTAGCCCAGTGGTGCTTGTCCCCCAACCTCACAGTAAAGATGGTAAAAAAGAAATGAGGTTTTGTGTGGACTATAGAGGTCTCAATCAAGTAACCAAAACTGATGCTCACCCTATCCAGGGCAGATGAGCTGATGGATACACTGGCTTCTGCCAAGTATCTAAGCACTTTTGACTTAACTGCAGTGTATTGGCAGATTAAGTTGGCAGAAGATGCTAAACCCAAAACAGCATTTTCAACCATTGGAGGGCACTATCAGTTCACTGTTATGCCCTTTGGATTGGAAAATGCACCTGCCACTTTTCAGAAGTTGGCGAATACAGTCCTCCAAGGATTTGAAGCTTTTAGTGCAGCATATCTAGATGATATAGCTGTCTTTAACTCCACCTGGGATGATCACCTGGTCCACCTATGGAAAGTTTTGGAGGCCCTGCAAAAGATAGGCCTCACTATCAAGGCTTCAAAGTGCCAGATGGGGCAGGGGAAAGTGGTTTATCTGGGCACCACTGCAGGGGAAGATCCAGACCATTATGGAATGGACTCCCTTTACAACTCAAAACCAGGTGAGAGCCTTCTTAGGCCTCACATGGTACTATAGGAGGTTCATTAAGAACTATGGCACCATTGCTGCCCCTTTTAATGACCTCACATCCAAAAAGATGCCTAAAAAGGTATTATGGACAGCTAGCTGTCAAAAGGCTTTTGATGAGCTTAAACAGGCCATGTGCTCCGCACCTGTCCTAAAAAGCCCTTGTTACTCCAAGAAATTAATAGTCCAGACTGATGCTTCTGAGTTAGGGGTAGGGGCAGTTCTATCACAGCTTAACACTGAGGGCCAGGATCAACATGTTGCTTTTATCAGCAGGAGGTTGACCCCTAGAGAAAAGCGTTGGTCTGCCATAGAGAGGGAGGCCTTTGCCATGGTCTGGGCCCTGAAAAAGTTGAGACCATACCTGTTTGGTACTCACTTTATTGTTCAGACAGATCACAAACCTCTATTATGGCTTAAACAAATAAAAGGTGAAAACCCTAAATTGTTGAGGTGGTTCATCTCCCTACAGGGAATGGACTACACATGGAACATGCACATGGGAGTACCCACTCCAATGCAGATGGACTCTCCAGATATTTCCACTTAAACAGTGTAGACTCATCTGGGCAAGGTTAGCCTTATTGTCCCTTGTTTGGGGGGTGGTTGTGTAGGAACGTGCCATCTTGCCTGGCATGTTACCCCCATTTTTACATGTATGTAAGTTTTTTTTTGCCTGTCTCACTGGGATCCTGCTAGCCAGGACCCGGTGCTCATAGTTAGTGGCCTGAATGTGTGTATCTGTGTAGTGACTAACTGTGTCACTGAGGCTCTGCTAACCAGAACCTCAGTGCTTATGCTCTTTCTGCCTTTAAAATTGTCACTATAGGCTAGTGACCATTTTTACCAATTCTAATTGGCACACTGGACCACCCTTATAATTCCCTAGTGTATGGATCCTAGGTACCCACTGTATTGGGATTTCAGGAGATCCCTATGGGCTGCAGCATTTCTTTTGCCACCCATAGGGAGCTCAGACAAACCTTACACAGGACTGCCACTGCAGCCTGAGTGAAATAACGTGCATGTTATTTCACAGCCATTTTCACTTCACCTAAGTAACTTATAAGTCACCCATATGTCTAGCCTTCACTTGCTGAAGGTTAGGTGCAAAGTTACTAAGTGTGAGGGCACCCTTGCACTACCAAAGATGCCCCCACATAGTTTAGGGCCATTTCCCCGGTATTTTAGAGTGCGGGGACACCATTACACGCTTACCATTACATTGTAGCTTCACAATGGTAATTCCGAATATGGCCATGTAACATGGCTAAGATCATGGAATTGTCCCCCCATGCCAAATCTGGTATTGGGGTGCCAATCCCATGCATCCCTGGGGCTCCACTATGGACCCCCAATACTGCCAAACCAGTCCATTGGGGTTTTCTCTGCAGCTATCGCTGCTGCCACCCCACAGACAGGGTTCTGCCCTCCTGGGATCTGGGCAGCCCAGTCCCAGGAAGGCAGAACAAAGAAGTTCCTCTGAGAGAGGGTGTTACACCCTCTCCCTTTGGACATAGGTGTTAAGGGCTGGGGAGGAGTAGCCTCCCCCAGCCTCTGGAAATGCTTTGAAGGGCACAGATGGTGCCCTCCTTGCATAAGCCAGTCTACATTTGTTCAGAGAATCCCTAGTCCCTGCTCTGGCGCGAAACTGGACAAAGGAAAGGGGAGTGACCACTTCCCTGTCCATCACCACTACAGGGGTGGTTCCCAGAGCTCCTCCAGTGTGTCCCAGACCTCTGCCATCTTGGATCCAGAGGTGTGAGGGCACTATGGAGGCCTCTGATTGGCCAGTGCCAGCTGGTGACGTCAGAGAACTCTCCTGAGAGGTGCTTACCTGACTAGGTGGCCAATCCTCCTCTGAGGGCTATTTAGGGTCTCTCCCGTGGGCTTTTCCTCAGATAACGACATTCAAGAATTCATCAGAGTTCTTCTGTACCTCTCTTTTCGACTTCTGCCAAGGATCGACCGCTGACTGCTCCAGGATGCCTGCAAAACTGCAAAAAAGTAGCAAGATAACTACCAGTGACATTGTAGCGCCTAATCCTGCCGGCTTTCTCGACTGTTTCCTGGTGGTGCATGCTTTGGGGGCTGCCTGCCTTCATCCTGCACTGGAAACCCTCACGTGGGTTGACGGAATCTTCCCCCTGCTCCAGCAGGCACCAAACTTCAGCGTCACCGGTAATCTGGGACCCCTCTTGTCCTGATGAGCGTGGCCCCTGGAACACAGGTGGTGGACCCAAGTGACCCAGACTGTCCAGTGGTCCAACTGTCCAAATTTGGAGGAGGTAAGTCCTTGCCTTCCCTCTCCAGACAGTAATCCCGTGCACCATGTGAACTGCAGCTACTAGGGCTTCTGTGCACAGTTCCATGAAATCCTCTGTGCACAGCTAAGCCCAGGTCCCCAGCACTCTGTCCTGCAATGGTCAGCTCCCTGAGTTGATCTCCGGCTTCGTGGGACCCTCTTTTGCAGCGTTGAGGTGACCACCATGTTCAGACTTCTTGAACCTGTGTTCAAGTGCTTCCTTGGGGGCTACCTTCTTGTGCGTGGACTCTCTATGTTGCTGAGGGCCCCCTCTGTCTCCTCTCCCAAGTGGCGACATCCTGGTAATTCCTGGGCGTGGGAAGCATCCTTTTTCTTCAACTGCAAATCTTGCAGCAAGCAAGGCTTATTTGCAGTCTTTTGCCAAAGAAACAACTCTGCATCCTCAAGCACTCCATGGGACATCTTGTGCATGAAGGAGAAGTTCCTAGCACCTTTTATTGTTGCAGAATCTTCAGCTTCTTCCATCTAGAGGCAGCCATTTTGCACCTTCATCTGGGGTTTAGTGGGCTCCTGCCCCCCCCCCAGACACCTTTACGACTCTTGAACTTGGTACCCTTACTTTGCAGGTCCTCAGGTCCAGGAATCCATCTTCAGTGCTTTGTAGTCAGTTGTTGTCTTTGCAGAACTTCCTATCACGACTTTAGTGGTTTTCTGGGTAAGTAGGGTAACTTTATTCCTACTTTTCATGGTATTGGAGTGGGGTATCTTGGACACCCTTAGTGTTTTCTTACACTCCCAGCGACCCTCTACACACTACACTAGCCTAGGGGTCCATTTGTAGTTCGCATTCCACTTTCAGAATATATGGTTTGTGTTGCCCCTAGGCCTGTTGCATCCTAGTATATTCTACAGTGTTTGCACTATTTTCTAACTGTTTACTTACCTGATTTTGGTTTGTGTGCATATTTTGTGTATTTTACTTACCTCCTAAGGGAGTATATCCTCTGAGATATTTTTGGCACATTGTCACCAAAATAAAGTACCTTTATTTTTAGTAACCCTGCGTATTATGTTTCTTATGCTATAGTACCTATATAATATAAGTGGTATAGTAGGAGCTTTGCATGTCTCCTAGTCCAGCCTAAGCTGCTCTGCTACAGCTACCTCTATGAGCCTAAGCTGCTAGAACACTACTAATCTACTAATAAGGGATTACTGGACATGGCACAAGGTGTAAGTACCATCAGGTACCCACTATAAACCAGGCCATCCTCCTACAACAAAGCAATCCAGTGGTCTTATTTTTATGACCCATCAATCAGCTTCCTGGAGCTTGCACATAGAAGTGTTGGCAGATTGGTGTTTCTTTCTCAGTTCTGTGGGAGGTGTGCATGGCTGTTCATAGTTGGTGGAAAAATGTGTCCGGTTAGTTCCGATAACAAGTGAGAAACCTCTAGCTAACAAGTTATGCGACCCCAAAGTGGTTGACGTTGAAAGTCTTAGAGGGACAAGAGGCATTTAGCCATATGTAATCACGCAATAATAGGTTTATGATGCTCTTACATGTTAGGGCTCTGCAATGGCTTAATTGAATGGATTAACACAAGTCTACCCTTAACAGACAGGTGTGGGTATCCTGTTGACCCCCATTCATGATAGGGGCTTGAGGATTACAATTATTTCTTGTGACTAAAGAATTCCCAGTGTGTGGGGGTTATAAGCTCTCATTGATGAAGTCACTGCAGTTTGTATGCACCTCCCATAGCTACTAATAATTGGATAGTTTAGTGAGGTCCTCAGATCAGCCCAAATAGGGGTCCGCAGAGGACCTTGCAGAGCACCAAGCAGATGCTCAAGCTTCACTGTCTGAAAGAAGTATGCCTGGATCAGTAGCATACTTCTGTAGTGTAAGGAAATGCCTCCTTGGCATGGTTACCCCCTGACTTTTTGCCTTTGGTGATGCCAAGTTATGATTTGAAAGTGTGCTGAGGCCTGCTAACCAGGCCCCACCACCAATGTTCTTTCCCTAAAACTGTACCTTTGTTTCCACAATTAGCACACCCTGGCATCCAGGTAAGTCCCTTGTAACTGGTACCCCTGGTACCAAGGGCCCTGACGCCAGGGAAGGACTCTAAGGGCTGCAGCATGTCTTATGCCACCCTGGGGACCCCTCACTCAGCGCAGACACACTGCTTACCAGCTTGTGTGTGCTGGTGAGGAGAAAATTACTAAGTCGACATGGCACTCCTCTCAGGGTGCCATGCCAACCTCACACTGCCCATGGCATAGATAAGTCACCCCTCTAGCAGACCTTACCGCCCTAAGGCAGGGTGCACTATACCATAGGTGATGGCATAAGTGCATGAGCACTATGCCCCTACAGTGTCTAAGCAAAACCTTAGACATTGTAAGTGCAGGGTAGCCATAAGAGTATATGGTCTGGGAGTCTGTCAAACACGAACTCCATAGCTCCATAATGGCTACACTAAAAACTGGGAAGTTTGGTATTAGACTTCTCAGCACAATAAATGCACACTGATGCCAGTGTACATTTTATTGTGAAATACACCCAGAGGGCATCTTAGAGATGCCCCCTGAAAACATACCCGACTTCCAGTGTGGGCTGACTAGTTTTACCAACCTGCCACACACCAGACATGTTGCTGGCCACATGGGGAGAGTGCCTTTGTCACTCTGTAGCCACGAACAAAGCCTGTACTGGGTGGAGGTGTTTCTCACCTCCCCCTGCAGGAACTGTAACACCTGGCGGTGAGACTCAAAGGCTCACCCCCTTTGTGCAGCGCCACAGGGCATCCCAGCTAGTGGAGATGCCCGCCCCCTCCGGCCACGGCCCCACTTTTGGCGGCAAGGCCGGAGGAGATAATGAGAAAAACAAGGAGGAGTCACTGGCCAGTCAGGACAAGACCTAAGGTGTCCTGAGCTGAGGTGACTCTGACTTTTAGAAATCCTCCATCTTGCAGATAGAGGATTCCCCCAATAGGATTAGGGATGTGCCCCCCTCCCTTCAGGGAGGAGGCACAAAGAGGGTGTAGCCACCCTCAGGGCTAGTAGCCATTGGCTACTAACCCCCCAGACCTAAACACCCCCCTAAATTGAGTATTTAGGGCCTCCCAGAACCGAGGAAGATAGATTCCGGCAACCTAAGACGAAGAAGGACTGCTGACCTGAAGCCCTGCAGAGAAGACGGAAACATCAACTGCTTTGGCCCCAGCCCTACCGGCCTGTCTCCCCACTTCGAGAGAATCTGCAACAGCAACGCGCTCCCCAGGGTCCAGCGACCTCTGAAGCCTCAGAGGACTACCCTGCATCTAAAAGGACCAAGAACTCCAGAGGACAGCGGCCCTGTTCCAAAGAAACTACAACTTGCAACAAAGAAACAACTTTTAAAGGACTGCACGTTTCCCGCCGGAAGCGTGAGACTTTCCACTCTGCACCCGACACCCCCGGCTCGACCTGCGGAGAACAACACTACAGGGAGGACTCCCCGGCGACCTCGACCCTGTGAGTAGCCAGAGTTGACCCCCCGAACCCCCCCAGCGACGCCTGCAGAGGGAATCCAGAGGCTCCCCCTGTCCGCGACTGCCTGCTTCCAAGAACCCGACGCCTGGTAAAGACACTGCACCCGCAGCCCCCAGGACCTGAAGGATCCGACCTCCAGTGCAGGAGCGTCCCCCAGGTGGAACTCTCCCTTGCCCAGGTGGTGGCTACCCCGAGGAGCCCCCCCCCCCCCTTGCCTGCCTGCTTCGCTGAAGAGACCCCTGGGTCTCCCATTGAAACCAATTGCAAACCCGACGCCTGTTTGCACTCTGCACCCGGCCGCCCTGTGCCGCTGAGGGTGTACTTTTTGTGCTGACTTGTGTACCCCCCGGTGCTCTACAAAACCCCCCTGGTCTGCCTTCCGAAGTCGCGGGTACTTACCTGCTGGCAAACTGGAACCGGGGCACCCCCTTCTCTATTGAAGCCTATGCGTTTTGGGCACCACTTTGACCTCTGCACCTGACCGGCCCTGTGCTGCTGGTGTCGTAACTTTGGGGTTGCCCTGAACCCCCAATGGTGGGCTACTTTGGACCCAACTTTGAACCCTGTAGGTGGTTTACTTACCTGCAAATCTAACAAATACTTACCTCCCCAAGGAACTGTTGAAATTTGTACTGTCTAGTTTTAAAATAGCTTATTGTCATTTTTGCCAAAACTGTACATGCTATTTTGTTGATTCAAAGTTCCTATGATACCTAAGTGAAGTACCTTTCATTTGAAGTATTGATTGTAAATCTTGAACCTGTGGTTCATAAAATAAACTAAGAAAATATATTTTTCTGTATGAAAACCTATTGGCCTGGAATTGTCTTTGACTGTGTGTTCCTCATTTATTGCCTGTGTGTGTACAACAAATGCTTAACACTACCCTCTGATAAGCCTACTTCTCAACCACACTACCACAAAATAGAGCATTAGAATGATATCTTTTTGCCACTATCTTACCTCTAAGGGGAACCCTCGGACTCTGTGCATGATATTTCTTACTTTGAAATAGTACATACAGAGCCAACTTCCTACATGTAGTTTCTCAGGACTGCCTGAATGCACAGGTCTTAGGTGTCTGCTTCTGCTCGGGCCAGGCATGGTCCTTGGCCTCTAACCTGCAAAAGGTTTTGCCGCCTGCCACGCAGGAGCACCTGTGTCCAGAGGATCAGCCTGGCTCCCCATGCTTTTGCATCTGATTAAGATCTCAGTTCAGGCATGGCGACCAAACTGAGCCAAGCTTTTGTCTCTATCAGTGGGCATCTGTGTTCAGGAGTCCCTTTGTTGCTGCTGGTGAGGACACATGGCCCCAAAGATAGGGATTCCTTCATGTGATCTATGGTGTGTCACCTCTCCTCCCACCCTGCATTGCCCGGTACAGTGTTGGGGCACCCCTCTTTTCAGGTCAGTGGGTTGACCACATAGCCTGAGCAAGGGACAGCAGAGGTCCAGGTGTTGGGATGGAAAAGTCCTCTGCATGGTTTTGGACCTGTTCACCCTTCCTGAGTGCCCCAGTGTACTATTGTCTGCATCCCTTATGCTGATTTTTGTTTTCATTGGCTAACACGGATTGTGCGTGTGAGCCATAACATATGCTCGTCTCACGGATTGTGGTCTTAATGGACCACAAGTGGCACCCAAAGCTCTACCCTAAAAGTGGTGGAAGGACACTACCTTCACCAGGAGTTAAGCAGCACAAGAGCAACGGTGGCAGCATACGCAGCATACAGTGTAAAGTGAATAGGTCCTTTTTAACCTGTGTCACTAAAGTGCCGCCTAAGGGCTCACTCAACTTTTTAAAGTTTTGCTGCTGTGTATTTAACTCACCCTAGGTCTACATTGGTTAGATGTGAAGTGCTTTGCAGTGCAGGAGAGGTGGCTCTGCAGTGGTTGTATGTGTGCCCAGGTATTGTACAGTAGAGAGTTATAGCAGTCCCTTGCAGTGAGTGCTCATTCTGGGTGTATGTGTACCAGCGGTAAGTACAATACATGAGAGATATATTGCTGTGCAGTGCATGCATGGTGAGGACATGCACTGGGTGTATGTGAACCTGCAAGAAGTGCATGACATATGAGATGTAAAGCTAGGCGGTGCATGCATGGTGAGCGCTAGTAAAAGGTGTACGTATACTTGCGAGGAGTAAATACATGATGAGTGTAGTGTTGTGCAGCGCCTTCAAGGGGAATGTGCATGCTGACTGTATGTGTGCCTGCAAGTGACACAATGCAGAAAGGTTACAGTACTGAGCAGTGTGTGCAGAGTGAGTGTGTATGTAAAATTTATATGTGCATGAGGTGGCACAATACATTAAGGTAACAGTGCTGGACTTTGTGAATGCCTTGTGCATACACAGACTGCAATTGTGCGTGTAATAGTATATTACAGGGAGGACCCTGGGATAAATTTTGAGAAGCCCAAGCCTGCCTGATGAAAACATGAGGAGGCAGAGGAATCCCCCAGACAGGTGTGTGTATAGCTGGATTCTTGTGAGCTCGGTGGGGCACACTGGAGAAGGGAGAGAGAGACGTCCCTTCACTTCAAAGGGTGCTCTTTGCTTCACTGAGGAAAGCTGCATGCACACATCTCAGGAAGAAGATTGGCGTAATATGGGAATCGTAAAGAGTAGGGCTGGGAGCCCGGGATTAACCTTTTGATGCACATATCACTGTGGCTGACATCCAGATGTGAATTCTAGTCACTTCCATGGACTGTGTTGTGAGACCATCAGCTTCAGAATCTCTCCTGCTGTGGCAGAAGGCATTTTAAGAGGGAGAGGAGACGTGTACACTTCAAAGGAAGCAGAACCCCAACATAAACCTATATAGACCCAGACTCTAAAATACATTGTCTGGAAATGGCTATAAGAACAGGAGGTTGAGACCCCAAGAATTGGCCATCTGCCAAGCAGCCAAAGGGGCTGTGTCAGGAGGGATAGCTCTGCAAGACTTCTGCCTGATACCAGGACTAAGGGGCCAAGGCCTGCTAGTATTCCTGGTAGGTGAGTGGACACCACTCTGGGAAACCAAGACCACCTGCTCTGGAGCACCAGTGTCTATTTTCCAACACTAGTGTGCCCTGCGAGGAAGAGGAGAGTGTGGGAGGGAGCAAGGTCCAGTGGGGAGCCCTATTAAGAGTTCTCCTGGTGTGAGGTGTGAGTAGATGCCTGCTGAATCAATTTGGTAAATGGACAAGGGCAAATCCAAGTCAGCAAGCCCCATATGCCAGGAGAGGGCATCCTAAAGATAGCCATGAACTAATTGCCATGCAGGGAGAGTGAAGCCTGTGAAGCACCATTTCAGCGACCCTGCCTCCCATGCGGTAAAGGCGCGTGCCTCATTTGGAAATACTGCAGCAACCCCAAATGGCAGGAGGAGTTGCCACTATTTAATGTGCTGTGGGAATCAGACTGTCTCCAGAGAACTGTAAAGCTGTGACCCTTCATTTATGTTTGTTTGTTTTTGTTGCCATAAGTGCGCCGGGTACGCCCAGACGTGGGTCCCGGGCTCACTGTAACACTGGATTCAAGCTAGCCTGGCTGATGAAGGGTGATACCCTGAAACTGGTCCCAGAATGCTTGTTTCTGGTTCAGGGATGACCTGGCTTGGCAGTTCACACTGGACTATTCCCATGGGGAACAGGGTCAAGACTGATTTGCATATGGCTGGGTCCAAACTAGGGTGGCATGGTGAGCAAAAGAATTGACGGATTAAACCCAGATCTGTGACTGGGGGTGAATGTTTGATTAGTTCCGCATTCCGTCCATCATTTGTGTTTGTTTCCATGTGTAAAAGGAGGCATCACCGATTGCACCCGGCCTGCCCCTTTGAACTGAGGAGGAATGTGTAGGTGCATCCTCATATCACTGGGAGTATTGGAATCTACTATCCTCTCCCAATGGGGAACACAAAACATACCATGTAGGAGAAGCACCAGAGCACCTCCATTCACAGCTGGAGCCAGCTGCGTAAGCTCAAGGAGTGCCTGCATTTGCCAGGTGTTGCTGTTTCTTCTTAATACAGGCCAAGCTGGCCTGGAGCTTTGCGAGTGCTTGTGGAAAGGGCACCCTCTGGGACACTGCAAACATACTTGCTTCTGGAGTGCGTCAGACTAGTTACCGGCTTTCAGACCCTGATGGCTGGGTGGAAGGGGGTGCAACTTGCTGCTAAGATTGCTGCTGCGCCAAAGACACTTTTGGAGTGGACTCTTGAGTAAAGGCCTGCTAGTGAGCACTCGCTCCATGCAGACATCTGTGAGTCGGGAATAACCCAAACCACATTACAAAGAGTAGCAATGGGACAGGGATTTGTAGTGGAACACTATAACCCCCAACCTCAAGGGGACTTGTGTTATTGCTTATGAATGTCATATTTTTCTTTGAACGCACAGAGTTAGAAACAAAATACTTATTTTTTATTACAAAAATAAGTATTTGAATGGACATTGCTTTATTGATACTCCTATGCTCTTTTTGAGTTATGAGCCCTATTCACTAATCTGTATCTACACTTCCTCCCCTTCCCAACGGAGCCTTTGACTGCTTGTCCACAGCTATCACTGAGAGTCAAGTGCAGAAAGATACTTGGCCTCGCAGCTTAGGATCTATAGCAGGCTTGGCATTGGGACATGAGGACTAAAAGACCTCAACCACCACAGTTGGGCCCAGAAACCCCTGCAAGCCCCCATGGCCCTCTGGCAGGGGTTATGACGGTCATGAAGCAAGTTGTTGGCTTGAAGAAGGTCCTGAACGGGTGGGGGATTCCTATTACTGTCTGGAATGTGTATTTCAACTCTGGTTGGTAAAGCCCATGTCCCTGGGCACTCTGATCAGAGGCTGCATGGGCCCCCAAATTAGTTGTTGGAATGGGCCAACTGGTCATTGGTTGGACTTGTCTATATGGTCGGTGGCAGGCCCGAACCATCTGGTCAGTGGGTAGAGGGCCAGGTGACTGGAGGGCCAGAAGTCACAGCTAAATGCCACTTGTTGGTCCCCCTGGATCCATGGATCCACGTTGTGGGGGCTTGATAGTTAACGAAACTTGCTCCCTTGCTTGGCCCAAAAAGTGTAAGGCAAGGTATGTATACCACCTCAGCTAACAAGGCGTGAGTTCCAGGAAGGTGGCTATCACCCCTGGGCTTTCAGGAACAAACTACTACTACTGCTTTCCTGACCTATTTTGGTCCTCATCCCCATACTATCACATCTCCCCTGTTGCACCCCTCCCCAGGATTTTCATCTCACATCTGCATCCCCTCCCCTGAGTAATATCTGGCCACCCTCTCTAACAGTACAGTATTACCTACAGAGCCTCTGCTGTCATATCTCACCACTGCCCCCACTGTCTTGGATCACCACAGGACACAATCCTCTCCAAGTCCATTGTATTGTCTGGTCTTTTCCTTGCTGCCATGTCTCATCTCAGGCCACCATCCTGAGCTATTCGTTGTACACCAAGGAACACCTCTGACAACTCTCATCTCTGCACCCTTTACCCTCTTTAGAACTGTAACTACTCTGAACTCCCTTCCTCTGTAAACTCTTATCACCACAGTCCTCCTGTGCCCGTTGGTCAATGTCACCTCTGGCACACTTTGCTGTATTGTCCCATTTCATTTCTAAAACAATCCCCAACTCACCTCTATGCAGCTTGACCCACAGGTGCACTGTCCCACCTCTTCCCCCTGATGGCCCATCTCACTTCTGGCCTCCTTCCACTCCTGCCCATCTCTAAGAAACTTCAGTCCAATCTCACGTATGCAGGTCCTCTCTCACACTGTCTCCTCTCTGACCCCTCCTGGCCCCTGCTAGCCCATCTCACCTCTGTGCCCACCCAGTCTCCTACTATCCCCTATAAACGTTTCTCATTACTGAACCCCTACTCTGCAGTCCAATGTTACCTTTGCCTCCTCCTCTACCCCCCCTTCCCCTTGCGGTCCCATCTGTCATCTTGCCTCCTCTTTGTGTTATCCCATCTCACCTCTGGCAGCATTCTCCCCTTCTGTCTTGTCTTACCTGAGGCCCCCTACTCCTCCTGCCCTGTGTCACCTCTTGCTGCCATCTCCCCATAGCATGTTCTCACCTCTGTACCCCTCCTTCCATAAGCCTCTGTTTCCCCTTAACACCTTCCTCCAGCTGTTGCATACCACCTCAATCTCCCCTTTATCTGCAGCCCTATCTCATATGTACCCTCCCTTGGGCCCCACTGCCACATCCAACTTCTAGTTCCTCCCCTGCTGTCCTGTCTAACATTTGGACCACTTGCCAGCTGTCTCACATCTCATCTATGGTCTCTCGCCCAGCTGTCCAATCACACATCTGGCTTCCTTGCCCATGCCACTGCTGGCCCCACTCCCATCAGCAGCATTGTTTCACCTCTAGCACCCTGCTCTACCCAGCCATTCTGACCACCCTCCCCTTTCTTTCTCATATACCCTGAGACCTCCACTAGTTATACGGTCTCATCTTTGTATCCCCATGTCAATCCTGGTCCTCTTTTGGGAAAGGAATATCCCTGCATGATAAACGGGTATATTCCTGAGCTCTCAGTACCTGACTGCATGTATCTGGTATCCCGACTATTGATTTTTGGCCTTGGAGTCATGCTAATCTACCATAGGTGCAGATGCCCAGGCCTGTTCTATGACTACAAGTAGGCCCTGGAAGTCTCTTGTGACCTGGAGGAGCTCAGTAAGCACCCCCTAATTAGCTGATAGATTGCTACTCTCCTTGTTGTGGGTTTTGCATAGAGAGTGGTGGTGGCAGCATTCTTGTTTTGAGAATTAATAGTGTGACCAGATCTAAATCATTGGAGGGAAGGCCTACTGAACCAATCCTTTGACATTCTACTTCTATGTGCTTGCCCAAAGTTTTGCACTAACATCCTGCATATGAATTGTACTAACATGACCTCGACATTGGCACATGGATAGAGACAACAAGACTCCTTTAGATATTCTATCAGACCTTTTGGTTAACAAGTAGCTGTTGAATAGTCCTCTGAACAGTGCCAGTTTCTGAATGGTAGGGTCAAGGGTGGTACAGTAGAGTATGTTGTCAAAGGTGATTAAACCTTTAGGTGTGGCCTGCCCCTTTTTTCCTTCCCAGAGTACCCATTCTATGGGGCTAATGACAGCCAGGTAAAGAAACCTCACATCTCATTTGTGCCTCTCTTGTTGGTGTACCAGGATGGAGACAGTTCTGCTGTGAGGAGCATCACTCTGCACAGGGGCTGTGTAGGGAGAAGAGTCTGGAAATGACATGTGAAAGGAAAACCTTACAGTGTCTAGAAGCCTGCAGTCTGCTGAGAGAAGAAAGGAGCCTGTCCATCCTGCAGGAGAGACAGTCCAGGAAAGAGTAAGGTTCAGAACATCCCCAGTGACAGTAGGAGGTTCAGTTGCAAGAGAGTGATCTTGCTAATCCATGCTTCAGAAAGTCTGCCCAGACTTTCCTGATGGTTCCAGGGAGGTACCATGACTTCATAATGATATCATTTCTATAGCCCAGGGATCGGGTTACGGGTTACGTTCAGCCCATGCAGTGCTGTAATTACAGAATTTGTGACTAGCCCAATTGGTGACTGCATTGGCCTTATTCAGGGCAAACTGTGGTGGGTGCGCCTGCCAAATGTTGCAAAACTCTGTGTCCCAACTGGCCTGGCATGGGCTTCAACTGTCAACTAAAGCGGCCTGAATGATGGCACTCACTGCCCTTCCAGACAGGTCTTCACCATCTCAGGACTGCTAACTCAGGCACCAGTGATAAAGAATAAGAATGGGCACATAGCCCAAAGCAGCCCAATGCCCTTGGCAAAAGGTACTCCGGAGCTGCCTGGCAGCACACTGCCACTCCTCAGAGCATGTGGGTGTGCTACTGGGCAGCCTGAGTAAGACTCTAATTCACCTGTAACAGGGTAAGAGACTATGACTGAGCGCACAAACTGTTAGTGACTAAACTGCAACTGCGCTAAATTCATGCTGCTCCTGTTTTCCCATAGAGATAGAAGAGCCTGTGGACAGTGGAGGGACTGCAGGGGAGCAGGGAGTGTGCAGCACCTTCCAGAGTAGTGAAACTCTGACTTGGTTTTGTTACTAGTAGAGTGCAATATTGAGTACCATTGAGCAAATGAAGTACATTCTTTCTAGAAAAGATGTGAACTAAGGGCCAGATGTAGCAAGCAGTTTTGCCCATTCTGTGTCTATGGGAAAATGTGTTCGTACATATGGTCCTAAGTTAGTCTGGTGTTGCTGAATGATTGTTGAGTTCTCACCTTGAGCACACCCACACTGCCTCCCTGAGAAGCCTGTGACTCCTCACCTTTAACACCCTGAGAGTCAAGTGTGGAAAGGGATGTAGTTGTCCCCGTTTGCAGAGCCACAGTAGGACAGGCTCTGGGATGTAAGACGCAAATGACACCAGCCAGTGTGGCTGAGGCCTAGTATTCCCTGACTGCCATGTGGCCCATGAACGGAGGTCTGACACTCTCCTCCACCAGTAGTCCCATTGTATAGTCGGCCCGATTCCCCCAAACCTGTTTCTCCTCTGCCCCCAGCCACCAATTAGTTTGTCTTACCTCTAGGCCCCAACCCCACTGACTCATCTCATATTAGGACCATCATTGTCCCATCTCCCGTCAAGTCCACTCCACCCGCTGCCCCATCTCACCTCTGGCCCCCTCACACACGTCTGTCCAATCTCACCTTTGGCACTGCTCAAGCTGCTGTCCTGTCTCACTTTTAGCTTCTTTTCTCCAGAGTGACCTTGGCCCACTCAAATAACTGCCCTGAGGGTCCCCTGGCCTCCTTTTAACCATAGTTTTTTCTCACCAGGTCAATAATCTCAGGGGTATCAACCCTCCCCCTCTGATCCCTCCCCACAGGTCATGTCATTGTCCCATGGAAACCTACCCAGTAACTGGGCCTAGAGCAATATGCGCATTACATATGGTCAAGATGGGGGTTATCTCCATCTCCCGTCAAAGTAGCCACACTAGCAGCCTGCTTGATTTATCTCCATCCCTGTGCAACATTTGGCAATACGATTTTAGGCCAGTCTTGTCTAGGGTATCCCAAAGGGAATAGATATCTCTAGAAGATACTAAGGTCTCCTGTAGGAAGTTGTCTCTGTATGTAAGAAATAGCATGCACAGAGTCCAAGGGTTGCCCTTAGAGGTAAGATAGTGGCAAAAAGAGATAATTCTAATGCTCTATTTTGTGGTAGTGTGGTCGAGCTGTAAGCTTATCAGAGGGGAGTGTTAAGCATTTGTTGTACACACACAGGCAATAAATGGGGAACACACACTCAAAGACAATTCCAGGCCAATAGGTTTTTATATAGAAAAAAATATTTTCGTAGTTTATTTTAAGAACCACAGGTTCAAGATTTACAAACAATCCTTTAAATGAAAGGCATTTCACTTAGGAACTTTAGGAACTTTGAATTAGCAAAATAGCATATACAGTTTACACACAAATGGCAATAAGCTTTTTTAAAACTAGACACGTAGTACAATTTTCAACAGTTCCTGGGGGAGGTAAGTGTTTGTTAGTTTTGCAGGTATGTAAACCACCTACAGGGTTCAAAGTTGGGTCCAAGGTAGCCCACCATTGGAGGTTCTGAGCAACCCCAAAGTTACCACACCAGCAGCTCAGGGCCGGTCAGGTGCAGAGGTCAAAGTGGTGCCCAAAACGCATAGGCTTCAATGGAGAAGGGGGTGCCCCGGTCCCAGTCTGCCAGCAGGTAAGTACCCGTGTCTTCGGAGGGCAGACCAGGGGGGTTTTGTAGGGCACCGGGGGGGGACACAAGTCAGCACAACAAGTACACCCTCAGCGGCACGGGGGCGGCCGGGTGCAGTGTGCAAACAGGCATCAGGTTTGCAATGTAGTCCAATGGGAGTCTCTTCAGCGATGCAGGCAGGCAAGGGGGGGCTCCTCGGGGCAGCCACCACCTGGGCAAGGGAGAGGGCCACCTGGGGGTCGCTCCTGCACTGGAGGTCGGATCCTTCAGGTCCTGGGGGCTGCGGGTGCAGTGTCCTTACCAGGCGTCGGGTTCTTAGAAGTAGGCAGTCGCAGTCAGGGGGAGCCTCTGGATTCCCTCTGCAGGTGTCGCTGTGGGGGCTCAGGGGGTTCAACTCTGGCTACTCACGGGCTCGCAGTCACCGGGGAGTCCTTCCTGTAGCGTTGGTTCTCCACAAGTCGAGCCGGGGGCGTCGGATGCAGAGTGCAAAGTCTCACGCTTCGGGCGGGAAACGTGTGTTCTTTCAAAGTTGCTTCTTTGTTGCAAAGATGTTTCTTCTTTGGAGCAGAGCCGCTGTCCTCGGGAGTTCTTGGTCCTTTTAGATGCAGGGTAGTCCTCTGAGGCTTCAGAGGTCGCTGGACCCTGTGGAACGCGTCGCTGTAGCAGTTCTTTGGAAGTGGGGAGACAGGCCGGTAGAGCTGGGGCCAAAGCAGTTGGTGTCTCCATCTTCTCTACAGGTTTTTCAGCTCAGCAGTCCTTCTTCGTCTTAGGTTGCAGGAATCTAGTTTCCTAGGTTATGCGGAACCCCTAAATACTGAATTTAGGGGTGTGTTTAGGTCTGGGAGGGAAGTAGCCAATGGCTACTGTCCTTGAGGGTGGCTACACCCTCTTTGTGCCTCCTCCCTGAGGGGAGGGGGGCACATCCCTATTCCTATTGGGGGAATCCTCCAAAATCAAGATGGAGGATTTCTAAAGGCAGGGGTCACCTCAGCTCAGGACACCTTAGGGGCTGTCCTGACTGGTGGGTGACTCCTCCTTGTTTTTCTCATTATCTCCCCTGGACTTGCTGCCAAAAGTGGGGGCTGTGTCCAGGGGGCGGGCATCTCCACTATCTGGAGTGCCCTGGGGCATTGTAACACGAAGCCTGAGCCTTTGAAGCTCACTGCTAGGTGTTACAGTTCCTGCAGGGGGGAGGTGTGAAGCACCTCCACCTAGAGCAGGCTTTTGTTTCTGTCCTCAGAGAGCAAAAAGGCCCTCACCACATGGGGTCAGAAACTCATCTCTCAACAGCAGGCTGGAACAGACCAGTCAGTCCTGCACTGAACAATTGGGTAAAATACAGGGGGCATCTTTAAGATGCACTCTGTGAGCATTTTTTAATAAATCCAACACTGGCATCAGTGTGGGTTTATTATTCTGAGATGTTTGATACCAAACTTCCCAGTATTCAGTGTAGCCATTATGGAGCTGTGGAGTTCGTTTTTGACAGACTCCCAGGCCATTTACTCTTATGGCTACCCTGCACTTACAATGTCTAAGGTTTTGCTTAGACACTGTAGGGGCATAGTGCTCATGCACCTATGCCCTCACATGTGGTATAGTGCACCCTGCCTTAGGGCTGTAAGGCCTGCTAGAGGGGTGACTTACCTATGCCATAGGCAGTGTGAGGTTGTCATGGCACCCTGAGGGGAGTGCCATGTCGACTTAGTCATTTTCTCCCCACCAGCACACACAAGCTGGCAAGCAGTGTGTCTGTGCTGAGTGAGGGGTCCCTAGGGTGGCCTAAGACATGCTGCAGCCCTTAGAGACCTTCCCTGGCATCAGGGCCCTTGGTACCAGGGGTACCAGTTACAAGGGACTTACCTGGGTGCCAGGGTTGTGCCAATTGTGGAGACAATAGTACATTTTAGGTGAAAGAACGCTGATGCTGGGGCCTGGTTAGCAGGGTCCCAGCACACTTCTCAGTCAAGTCAGCATCAGTATCAGGCAAAAAGTGGGGGGTAACTGCAACAGGGAGCCATTTCCTTACATCTCCCCATACACCTCAGCCGTATGGAGCTCCTGTCTTGGGGAGATCAGCCAACTGGTCTTCTTGTTTTTTCAGGTCTCCTATGAGTCGTCTGCGCATTCCACAGACTGTACCTATGCACTCTCCCCTGATTACTTTAATGCCTCCCACTCCACTGCTCTAGTGTCCCTGGTTCCCCAATCTGTGGCCATATAATTATCTATAGCAGTTTCAAGGTCCACCTTACAGGCCACGTCAAAGAGTAAGTCCGATGGCATGCTCCATGTCCACGTTCTGGCAACCCTCCCACTCCAATTCAAAGTCAATAAAGCAGGGGCATGATCTGAGAGAAACCTTGTCATGTGTAGCACTGCACCTATCCGGGGACAATCAAATCCTCCCACCAGGAAAAGGCCCAGTCGACTGTAAGTATTATGGGTCTGTAAGTATTCTGGCCATGGACTCTGTCTGGAGTGCAGTCTCCTCCGATGAAGTGGCAGGGAAGGGCCATGACACCATCCACCTGTATACCCACTCTGCCAGGTTCAGGCCTCCCAGTGTACTGACGGAGGGCCGTCTCCGATGCTTCTCCTGTCCTCAGGTCAGTACCTTCCTGTGCAGATGGTTTGCGTGACCCAGTTTTCCATGTAGAATTGCACTCATTAGGTACTTTATCCCATGCCTCCAGCCACTGCCACACATCCTCAGGTATATCAACGAAACGCGAAGTGCCTCCTGAGAGCCACCCCGGCCAGAGCTAAGGCGCTTAGTGTTCTGCGATACAGAGGCTAGAATCGCATAATGCTCCATTGTATTGCACTCAGGAGTCCCCTGCTGCTTATTCTTCCCCTTGTGCGCCAAGGAATAAAGTCCTCAATACAGTCAAGCACCCCCTCAAGAGGTTCAACCAGCACCAGTCGGCCACTCCTCTGCAATGCAGGACAGGTCCAGTCACTCACCTCAGGGCCCCAGTTGTCCATCAGGGAACAGTTCACATCTGTGTATCTGGGCAGCTCCTCCTGCAGAACAGCACAGCCTTGCGTGCAGGCTCAAAATATCTCATTGCCCCCCCACAGGCCGCAATCAGCCGAGCAGGGGCCCTGGGGCATTCGCCGCCCTGACAGGGCTGACAGGGCTGGCAACCACCGGCTGCTCTTCCGCTTCACTTGCTGTCAGGGACAGGGACCTCTAAGGTGTTAGTTGGTGTTAGAAATGGGGTCTCTAGTTGGCAGAAGTGTACCCCCTTATCCAAGTAGGGACCACAATCCTAGTCAGTGCCAGTCACAACACAATCCAAATTATCCTGTGCCCACCCTCTAATAACTTGGCACTGAGAAGTCAGGCTTAACTTAGAAGGCAATGTGTAAAGTATTTGTGCAATAAACCATAGAATAACACAGTGAAAACACCACAAAAATACAGTCCACAGATTTGGAGCAATAGATCATATTTATTTGAATAAAATAAGGTGAAAACGACATAAATCCTATAAGCACAAATTGAAATATCACATTTAAAAGTTTTAAAAGAGTCTCAATCCTTAGAAATCTATAGTTGTTTCTTTGTAACACACAGTACCTGCGAGGCATCAATAATAACAACCCATGGAGACCACAGAGGAGGCGATGCGTGGAAAAATAAGGTTTTGTGTTGGTTTTTCCGGCATGGCATAGACGATACGTAATTTCTTTCTACGCTGCAAGGGGTTGTGTCATTTTTCAGGCACGCAGGCTTGGTTCCTCACTGCGATGAAGGGATATTTTGACGCCCAGGGACAATGCCTTGAAAATCCTTCACGTGCTAGTAAAAGGAGCAGGTGCTGCATTGCTACAGTAGGTGATGTGTAGAATTTTCCATTCCAAGGTAGGAGCTGTGTTGACTTTTCCATCGGGGATTCAGTGCTGCGTTGTTCCGGTCGGCGATGCAGCGATTTTCCAGCCACGATTCAGGCTTTGCATTGATTTCTGCAGGCATTGCACCGGTTTTCGACACACAAGGATTTTCTTGAAGAGGTGAAGTCATTGTTGGCCCTTTAGAATTACGAAACAGGAGGGAAGCTCAATCCAAGCCCTTGGAGAGCACTTCAGGAGGAAGGCAGAGTCCTTCCAGCAAAGTCAAAGGAACAGCAAGGCAACAGGACAACAAGAAAGGTAAAAGTCCTTCTCAGCAAAGCAGTCCAGAAGAGTCCTTTGGGCAGCAAGGCAGTTCATCTGACAGATTGCAGGTGTAGGTCCAGAAGTGTCTGATTTGGTGGGGTCAGAAACACAGTTTACATACCCAATAATGCATTTGAAGTGCAGGAAACTTCAAAGAGTGGTTTTGAAGTGCATAAGTTCCCCTTTCAGCCCAGTCCTGCCTGCCAGGATCCCTGTTGGGGGTTATCAGTCCTTTGTGTGAGGGCAAGTCACTGGCCTGTAAAATGTATGAGGGAGACACTCTACCCTTCCTGCACAGGAAAACCCATTCAGTATGCAGATGTGACTGAGTGTCCTGTGTCTATGGTTGTCTGGGTGGAATGCACAAGGGGGGCAGTCAACCAGCCCAGACCAGACGTGGATTGGAGACAGACTGTAAGGCACAGATGGTAGTAAGTGCAGAGAAATGCCCACTTTCTAAAAGCGGCATTTCCAAAATAGCAATATTAATTCCAACTTCACCAATAAGTAGGATTTTCTATTACCATTCTGGCAATACCAAACATGACAGGGCCACTTCTTCCAGATCAGAAACTGCCACTCAAAAGTATATGAGGGCAGTTCTAATGCTAGACTATGAGAGGAGCAGGCCTCACAGTAGTGGACAATTTATGAGTTTTTCACTACCATCACATGTAAAACACATAAGTACATGTCCTATATTTGCCTACTTAGCACCCTGCCCTATGGGTTACCTCGGGCTTACATTAGTAGTGACTTATATGTAGAAAAAGGTACGTTTAAGGCTTGGCAAGTAGTTTTAAATGCCAAGTCGAAGTGGCAGTGAAACTGCACACACAGGCCTTGCAATGGCAGGCCTGAGTCATGGTTAAGGGGCTACTTATATGGGTGGGACAACCAGTGCTGCAGGCCCACTAGTAGCATTTAATTTAAAGGCCATGGGCACATGTAGTGCGCTTTAGTAATGACTTACAATTAAGTTAAATATGCCAATTGGGTGTGATCCAATGTTGCCATGTTTTTAGGGAGGGAGCATATGGACTTCAGCAGTGGTTAGCAGTTGTAAAGCGTCCAGAATCCTAAAGCCAGCAAAATCGAGGTGACAAAAAGAAGAGGAGAAAGACAAAAAGTTTGGGGTGACCCTTCAGAGAGGCCATTTTTCAACAGTCGGCCCTGCCTCAATATACAGTTACCCAACACCAACCCATGCACATATGGGCAGGCCACCGCCCAACCAGGCAAGCCCACTAGGAGACATGTAACTCCTATGGTCCCTCTCCCCTTAGCCCCCATTCCAACTCTTGCTTTTCCTTGCTATCCTTCACCCCTAAACAACCTTCACTGCTGTACAGCCTCAACTCTATTACCCAGCACTGTAGATCCATCTGTCCTCTCACCCCTCTAACTCTGTGACTTCACTGGTTCTTTTCCTACCAGCAGCTCCTTCTCACCCTTTCTCACTTCTGCCCCTCTCCTCAGCTTATAACCCCCTCACCTCTGCACACACCACCCACAGCCTAGAATTCCCTCTCCATGCTTAAAATAGGTGTCAATATTGTCCCCTCTTTTGCTCTTCTCGTGCCCTCAGTACCTCCATTTCTATTCTGGCTCCGTCCACCCAGAAGCCCTATGTGAACTCCTGCCCCCTGCCCATCTTATCTGTCTCACCTCTGCCCCTTCTTCCCACGCTGCCCTGTTTCACCTCTAGCCTACCTGTTTCCACTGTGCAGTCTCACCACTGATACCAGCTCCCCTCAGTTCAGTCCCATGTCTCTTTTTTTGGTCTTTAGGCCATCTAACGCTGCCCCCTCTCCCAGTAGATGTCTCACCTCCAGCCCACCTCCCGGACTGTCTCAAGTTATCTCCCCCTCGCCCAGCTGCCCGGCCTCACCTTTGGGCTCCCTCCCTGCTTTCATGAGTGACCTGTGGACAAACAGAGGACAGCTGATATTACACGGTGGCAGGGAGGATGAGCCGGAAACCACTGCACAGAATGAGTTTCCAGCTCCTCTTCATAATCTTTGAAAAGTCAGTGACCATTAAGTGGTGTGAAAACACCCCAAGACATCAGTGCCAACCTCAGCAAGCTTTCTTTCTAGGAGAGGAGATTGGTTAGTAGGGAGAGGGGGAGGAAGTGCTTCTTAGGTAATTCTCAGCTTGAGGCTACAAACCCCAAGGTCCCTCCACCACACCACAGCAAAATATTTTATTAATTAAGTTGGTATGTCCGCTCCCCTACTGTAGCTCATATTTGATATCCCGCTTCTCAGCTCCCCCACTCCACTCTTACAGCTTTGTCAAATCTCTGGACCCACTCCCCCAGTAGCGCCTTCTCACATCGAGTACACTTCTCATGACAAATGTTTCTAGCCCCGGCTCCCAAAAGAAGCATCCCATGTCTCATCTCCACTTCTCGCTGCTCTGACTGTCCCTCTGAAGCCTCTCCCAGCTCAGCTCCATTCTACCCACTGTTTCATCTCATGTTGGGCCCCTCCCTGGTGGGCTGCGTCACTTCTACCACCCTTTGCAACCACTGTTGTGTCACACCTCTGTCCCCTCCCCTGGAAGTCACAGCTCGCCTCTGGTTCCCCCTGCCCGCTGCGCCATTTCACATCTGACCCCTCCTTCCGCTTTCACTTCTCACATCTGGCCCCTCCCCCATTGTCCCATTTCACTTTTGGCCTCTCTCAACCCCTTCTCACCTCTAGTCCTGCCCTACCAGTAACCCTGTTGCACCTCCGGCCCCTCTCCCTCTTACACTGCGCCTTCTTGGGGCATCTCTCACATAGGATGATCTATTCTCTGGGCGGTTCGACTGTCCTGTTACCTGCAGCCCCTACCCATGCTGCACGCTGCCACCAATCCGATCTCCTTGCATGCCATCCTGCATCATCTCTGGACCCCTTGCTCTGCTGTCCCACCCCACCGCTGGCTCCACCTCACTCACAGCGCCACCTCATGTCTGACCCCCCCCAGCCCTCGCTGCACTGTCTCAACTTCTGGCTCTTCCTGCTCTCCCATTTCACATATTGGATCTTTCTCCCAACTCCTGCCCTCCCACTCTGACTCCTCCCCTGGAGCACTGTGTCTAGTGTGGCCCTTCCCCTGTCACCCTATCTCTTCGCTAGAGCCCACGGCTCTGTTGATCTGTCTCTCCTTTGCCCCCTGCTGTGCAGTGTCACCTGTGATTGTGCACCGTGCCTTGTCTCACCTCTGGAGCCTGTAGCCCTGTTTCTCCTCTGGACCCTGTCCCACTGCAGCCCCAATCCACATCTTCACTGCATTTCCCCACTGTCCCATTTTACCTTTTGCTTCCAACGCCCTTTGCCCCATCGCTCCTCTTGCTCTGGTGTTCAGTCTCAAATGCGTTCTCCCTTCCCCAGTGTCCGACATCGAATGTCTCCACTTTCCCCCGCTACTCTCAGTGTATCTCCTGGTCCCCCTCAAAGGTGTCCCCATCTCGGTGACCCATCTTGTGACTGTTCCCTCTCTCTTGCTGTGTTGTCTAAGTTCTAGCTCCCTCCTTATGTCACCTCTGCCCCCCTGCCCCAGTAGCCCTACCTTGCTCTATCTACCCTCCCCCATAGTACTGCCTCACCTCTAGATTCCCCATTACCTTGCTGTCATGTCTCATAGTTATCCCCCACTGCCCTACCTCACCACTGGCTACCATTTTCTACTGCCCCATGCCCCCTCTGGCCCACTCCCTCTAATAACCTTTCTCATATTTGCCCCCCCTACAACACCGTCCTGTTTCACTTCTGGTCTTAACCTCTCACTGAATTAATGAATGAATAATTGAATGCATGAATGAATATAATTTATGTCGCACACAGCACACAACTACTCCATTTACTGAATAGATGTTCCTTGCTCATGCTAAGAAACTTGAGGTGGGTGTGACCCGAAGCCTGCACTGGCAAGAAGGAAAAGGACTGGCACCCTGTCTTGACTGGCATCCACCCCACCACGTCCGCTCTGCCCTACCTCCTCTCTTAGCCCCCTCTCCACCTTTCCATACCAGTCCTGTTCACCCTCCAACCACTGTCCCTTCTCACGTCTAGCTCCCCATTGTGCCATCTGCTCCTTAGTGCTTGTGTTCCACCTGAAGCCTCTTCTGAACTCTGTCCCAGTCCACCCCCTGCCTGTGTTGCCTCTGACCCCTCCACTCACAGTCCCACGTCACCTTAGGCACCGATCCACCTGGAGCCCCGTCACACTTCTGTCCCATCTAACTTCTGGTCCCTCCATCCCTTGTCTCCTTTAGTCCACCTCCCCCTGCCCCACTCCTATACCAGCACCTTCTCCCCACTGGTGTTGCCCCCCAACAGCACTCTGAATCTTGTGCTCCTCCTCCTCCTGCCCTCTCATGTCTAGACACTTCAAAATTCTGTCCTGTCACCGGTGTCCCCATCTCCCCACTGACCAATTTCACCTTGGCCCCACCCCTTAATGACCAATCATAACTGAGACCCCTCCCCTTATGTCACCTCTTGCATACCTGCCCCAGCGGAACTATCACACCTTTACCCCGCCTCCATAGTGCTGTGTCTCCTCTGCCCTCTTTTCCCCTCGTATCTTACACCCCCATCTAGGCCCCTCCCACCATTGCCTTCTCTCACCTCAGAAATGCTCCAGTCCTTGGTCACCAATGAGTGCCCTCTCCCCCACTGTCCTCCCTTCCTGCCAGCTTCTCCCACCCATTTCACCTTTGTGCCCCTCCCCCAATGTCCCTTTCCGTCGCTGGTCCCTTTTTGCCCGATAGTCCTGTCACACCTCTATTGCCCACCCATCATAGCCTTCCGCCTTGTCTGATCAGCACTCCCACAGACCTGTCAGACCTCTGACCCCACTCACCCTTTTGCCCGTCTCACCTCGGGTCCCTCTTTACACTGTCTCCATTTCTATGTAGCCTTCCTACGTCTGATGCCCAATCACAACTCTCGTCCACTCCTGCTGCTCACTCTCACTTCTGGGCCCCTCCGGTGCTGTCCTATGTCATGTGAGGGCCCCTCCCCTGCTTCCTATCCCATCCACCCTCCAACCACTGCCGTCACTCCTCTGACCCCCACCCCTCCATGTACTCTCAGGCCCCTATAGCTCCATCTTGTTACTGGCCCTGCTCCTCCAATAGGTCTGAGGCGGCTTTTGCACACTGGTCCTAGTAGTCCTGCCTCACCTCTAGCCCCTCGCCCATCACCAGCCCTGTCTCACCATTCCCCTGCTCTTCTGTGTCACCTCTGGACCTGCTACATCGAGCATGACATTACAGGAAGTGGCATCACAACCCATAACCTCAGAGGAAGTGATATCATAAGAAGTGACGTCAGAGCTTAAGACCTCGCACATATCTTTAGCAGGTATGTCATGAGTACATTTGAGTCCCCCACAAGATGCAACAAATGAAAGCTGATCACTACTTAAGCCTGTGACTTGAGTTCCCTGTCTAAAGGAAATAACATCTCACATTGGGATGACATTTGGTGTCTCACTACCTACAGTAGATAAACCACTAAGTGCTGAAAGCTAGGCACACACACTGCCCCCAAAAGGTTGTCACCCACAACTAGGAGCAGATATTTATCTTGTTCTTATTCTTGGCATAACTATAGGTAAACCAAACTCACATTCACTAATCCACCCAAGGATAGCTCTCCCTGTAATCTGTACCACCAGAATACCCACAAGCATTCATTCCATCCATCACTTTTTCGTAAACTTCAGTGTGATTTCACTAATGGCATTATCAGCATGTGGGGATGAACTCAATATGTCTAAGTTCAAGTTTTTAAACTATTACTGTTAAGAACTTCATTAATCTAATCTGAATATGAAGGTGAAAAGCCTCCACATGTTACAAAAATGCACTGTTTTGAAATGTTGAGGCAACTTTGTCACAATTTTATATTGCTTTATTTACATGGCAAATATTTTCATGGCTCTGCTCATGCTGGGCTCCAAGAGCCAAGCCAGACTCTTTGCTCAGCTGTCCCTTTTAATATAGTGACTCGCCCATCAATACTCGGTCTGTAGTAATTTGAGGTCACTGTTGTCACTGTTGCAGCGCACGGTGGATCCCACTTTTACTATCAGGCCAAGATCTGACTAAAAACTAATGAAAGGAATACCCCACTCCATCCCCTGAAGCTACGTCCCGCTGCTGAAACGGCTTTGCAGCTTTGCGACTGCTGTGCGTGCAATTCTTACAGCAGAGCTGGAGTTTGAAAATCTTTACTTTGGACACCCATATGTTTGGGATCAAGATGTGGCAATGGAATGGGGTAGAATCACAAGTGGCAGAGTCATGGTATGGAGTCTAACATTCAACTTATACTTTATTTTTTTAAACTGCTACAACAAAAATGGCAACAAGAAGAAACGTGACAGTAAATCAATTCTGGCTTAATTGGTGGCAAAGACTACATTTTAAAATATCTTGCTGGGTTTAAGGCACCTGCGCAGAGATCTTTGTGTGTCCGGTAAATCTAATGGCATAATAGTAATGGTAAGATAACTCTGGTGGTTAATGCACTTGCTGGAGAGATCAAAGTTTGTCAAGTCACAGTTTTGACTCAAAGCAGCATATAGCGTTCATGTGTTTTTTGCAAAGCACACCTTGTAAATGCAGATGACAGATTTTTATTTTATGTAAAAAGGTAAGTGGGTTACTAAATTTAACAAAGATCCTTATGTTACCTGCAGTTCATAAATGGCAACCCTTCTAATATAGCACAATGGTCTATGAATGACATGTGACTCGTTCAAATTGTGATCCTTAGAGTCTGTAACATTGTGATATTTCCCCATACTAATCCACCACTAATCCTTTTGGGGTTCCACAGTAGCGTGCTACTCCCTGAAAAGCACATTGACGCCTTGTCAGGAGTAGTAAGCATTATATAAATATAATTACAATTACATTCTACACATTGAATTACACACTTCTATGATTTATTGATCATTTAAAGTGTGTGTGTGTGAAGTAAAGCAGCCAGACACCCTCGGTGGGATGAGTAGTGATGTAAAAAAGATAATGTAAAAAAATAGTGCTATTTAAAAAATGTTGGTGTGTGTGTAAATACTGGTCCAGTGGAATGCATTGCACATTCTAAAGGTGCATGCACATCAATATGCACAGCAATTGAACAAAGTCAAAAGCTTGCCTCCAAATCACAGCTTCTTGAACTACTTGTGAAAGATATCCTGTGCCTCTGTTTCCTCTAAATTGCAGTGGCACCTATGTGTGAGGTCCCGGTAGCTCCCATCCAGGATCAGTCTGAAACAGCAGCAGAGCTTATGGCCCATTAAATGCCATCTTTGGCTTGGGCCCAGCTGGAATTTTAAACATGGGCGCCCCCTTCCTGCCAGTACGTTGCTGTTGTGAAGGGAAAACAGACAAGGTGCAGATGCTGCTGGGTCCGGCGTCCGCAAATTACACGTGGACAATTATTTTACTGAGGCCCAACCTGTGCTTAATTTGTAAATAAAAACGTGCCGGTGCCCAAAGCCCTCCTGTTAAACACGTGGCTGCTGCACTTAAATGTGCGAACACGGAATACTGAGGCAGCATAATCCTGAAGCCATCTCGGGCCTCTTCAGTCCATTTAAAGCCACTCCCTGCCCCTTCAGCTCACTCTTGCAGCTTTCTGCTTTCCACCTTTGTGACGCTTTTTAGTTTTTCTCTTCCTCGTCTTTGCCATATGTCTCTTTTGCTCGCAGCAAATGCTTGAGGCAGAAGAATAAGCGTCGGCCCTAAAAAATAAGAGCCGGTGCTCAGCACCGGAAATAACAATCACAAATTAAGTACTGGCCACGCAGTGGGCGGCATCTTCGCTGTGAAATTAGTGGGTGAATGCTGCCCACCCACGTGTACCCCGACTTGTGCCCTGCTGCCTCCTGGCCCTCGTCTGCCTCACTGTTCCTTCTCCCCTCTGTCCCCTGTCCCATCGCACCTCTTTACCACTCCCCCTGCTACACCATCACACCGGTGTGGTCCCCTCACTGCCCCACCTCTGATACCTTGAACACCAGACTGAGCAGGTATGGGGACGTCACTCTGAGATCTTCAGAATACAGTTTTCCATGTGCAGTTCGTGCCCACCCCTTATCGTACGACCGCCTTTCCTCTCTTGTGCCTTCAGCCTTCCTCTCGGTGTCCACCCCACCTTCACATTTGTCCCCCGCTTGTTTGTTGTCCTTTGTTGTTGTGTCCTCTGATCGGGTGGAGCACTTAGTGTCTTTCAACTGGCGCCATCACATCTCCCCTCGTTGGCCCGTGAGATTTCTCATCCTTCTAGTGAATCACATTTCTGTAATGAGTCTCGGGGGATTTGGGGCATCTCTGATCACCTCGTGGGGTTGTGCTGTGGTCTGGGATCGGCGGTGGTGCTGTCGTCGGTGTCTTCTACATCCTCGAATTCGGATTCAGATATGTTTTGATGGTGAATTTCCCGATATTGCAGTATTTCTGCTCTACCCCCCCCCTCCCACCCCCGCCCCCTGCTAGCCGCCAGACCCCCGACCTTTCTGCCACTTCGTGTCCATCTCGGCCATCGCCTGGTGTCTCCTTTGACCTTCGACTGTGGCCTCATCTAACCTCTTCCCCTCTCCCCGTGACTGCCCCGCACAACTCCAGCGCCTCTCCCTCTGCTGCCCGGCCACACATCTGCCCCTTCTCATCTGCCCCTCTAGTCTATGACCCCGCACTGCTCTGTCTTCCTTCTGAACCCCCACTTCCTGCTGCCCTTTCTCCCCTCTAGCCCCTCTACCCTGTCCCGTGTCACTGTAGCCCCCGTCCCTGCTGTTTCTCCTCTCCTCAACACTGAGCCCCTCCTTCCAGGCACCACCTCTGCCTCTGTGCCTCGCCTCCTCTACCCACAGATCCTGGTCTTTGGGGCTGGTTCCCGCCATCAGCCGTTTCTTACCTCTCGCCCCCCTCTCATCTAGCTCAGCTCTGGTCCTCCGCAGCCCTGATCACCACTGGATGCCCCTCCGCTCTCCCACGTCTCCTCTTGTCCCTGTTCCTGGCCCTGACTCACCTCTGCCCCCTCCTTCTCTGCCCCACCCTCCTCTTGCCCCCTCTGCACTGTCCACCTTATTTCTAGATACTCCGCCCACTGCTCCCGCTCACCCCACAGCTCTGCACTATTCATGGTCTCCCCTCGTGAAGCTGTCTCCTACAGCTTCACACTGATGGACCAGTCTCACCTCTGGCCCCTCTCACTCTGCCACCCTTTCTCATCTCGGGCCCCATTTACTCTTTGACCCCTGTCTCCTGTAGTCTTCACCACCCCGTTCCCCTTCCCAGCTCTGGTACTCCCCCCGCTGCTCCAGCTCACATCTTACCCAACCTCCCAACCTTTGTCACCTCTGGTCCCCACCCCCAAGCTTTCATGGTTCATCTCTGACTCCCCCCGCCCCCACAACCCCACTGTCCCATCACACCCTACTGTCCCATCACACCACACTGTCCCATCACACCCTACTGTCCCATCACACCCTGCGGTCCCATCACACCACACCCTACTGTCCCATCACACACCACTGTCCATCAGACCCCACTGCCCCATCACACCACACCCTACTGTCCCATCACACCCCACTGTCCACCACACCCTACTGTCCCACCACACCCCACTGTCCATCACACCCCCCTGTCCCATCACACCACACCCTACTGTCCCATCACACCCCACCCTACTGTCCCATCACACCCCACTGTCCACCACACCCTACTGTCCCATCACACCCCACTGTCCATCACACCCCACTGTCCCATCACACCACACCCTACTGTCCCATCACACCCACTGTCCCATCACACCCCACTGTCCCATCACACCCTGCGGTCCCATCACACCACACCCTACTGTCCCATCACACCCTACTGTCCCATCACACCCTGCGGTCCCATCACACCACACCCTACTGTCCCATCACACACCACTGTCCATCACACCCCACTGCCCCATCACACCACACCCTACTGTCCCATCACACCCCACTGTCCACCACACCCTACTGTCCCATCACACCCCACTGTCCATCACACCATACTGTCCCATCACACCACACCCTACTGTCCCATCACACCCCACCCTACTGTCCCATCACACCCCACTGTCCACCACACCCTACTGTCCCATCACACCCCACTGTCCATCACACCCCACTGTCCCATCACACCACACCCTACTGTCCCATCACACCCACTGTCCCATCACACCCACTGTCCCATCACACCCTGCGGTCCCATCACACCACACCCGGCTGTAGGAGACAGTTGCTCTGTCCCCCTCCTCCACTCAGCACTTGTCTCCTCCGACTCCTCCTCCACAGTTGCTCATAACACCTCAAGCCCGCTACTCCCACTGCCCCGTCTCACCTTTTTATCTGGCCGCCTTCCCTGCAGGCCTGTTTCACTTCTGATCCCCTCCTCACTGTCCCACATCACCTCCCGCCCCCTACAGCCTCCTGTCGTCCACCCCCCTCGCTGTCTCATCTCACCTCTGTCACCTCAGTCCACTGTCCTTACTCATCTCTGGATCCCTCACTTTTGACCTCCTTCTCCCCACTGCCCTGCTACCCTTCTGCACCCGCCTTCTCCCCGCTCACCTCCGGCTCTCTGCCCATACCCTGCCCTCATCTAATTCCTCTCATCTCTGTCTCCTCTGACCACCCCAGTAACATTGTTTCACCGCTGGTCCCCTCTCTCTGTTCCCTGTCACTCTGTCCTCCTCCCCCCGCTGCCTCCTGTGTCACTGGAGCCCCCTCCTACGGTCCCAGTATTATTTAACCTGATGTCGCTCTGTTACGCCTCTGGTCTCCTCCATGTAGCCCTGTGCCTCCTCTGCACGTCGCTCTGTAGCCCTGACTCCCCTCTTGTGCCCTCCCCTCTAACCTCTGACCCCATCCACCCACTGCTCCAGCTAAGGTCTTGACCAACTCCACTGCTGCCCCGACTCAGACCGGGCCCACACCCCTGCCGCCGTGTCTCACCTTTGCCCATCCTCTCTCCTGCAGCCCTGTCTCACCTCTGACCCCTTCTCAGTCTGACTCTGTCTCCTGTGGTTCCCCCTCCCCAGTAGCCCAATCTCAACTCGGGCCTCCCCGCCACCCCATCCCCTGTCACATCTAGTCCTCATCACCCCACTCTTCTGTCTCACCTCTGGCTCCTCTCGCACCTCTGGGCGCTATCTTCCTTGCTGTCTTATGTCTGACTGCCCCCACTGCCCTCTGTCTCCTCTGCCACTCGTCATTCTGCCCTGTCTTGTCTCTGCCCTGGTGCCCTGTCTGCCCTCTCACCCCTCTCTTCCCACTGCCCCGCCTCACCTCAGACCACCCCTCCCGAGCGGTCTCCTCTGACCCCCCCTACATATCCTTGTCCCACCTCTGAACCCCCTCCCTTCATAGCCCTGTACCTCCTCGGCCATCACCCCTGTAGACCTGTCTCACGCCTGAACCCACCTTCCACTGCCCGTCTCACCTCCGGCCCCCACGGTCCTGTCACCACCTCAAACGGCTGATCACTGCCCCCTCCCCTGCTGCCCAGTCTCATCTCTGCCCCTCCCCTCTGCCCTGTGTCATTTCTGGCCCCTGCTCCACTGTCCTATTTTACCACCTGTCATCCTCCCCCAACTCACCTCGCATCCCACCCCCTGTGCTGTCACAGTTCATCTCTGGCCTCCCTCTCTCTTGTCACCTCTGCTCTCTCTTCCCCCATAGAGCAGTCTCACCGCTGCCACCCTCCTCAGCCCTGAGCCTGATTCTGCCCCCTCCCCTGCTGCCCCTGCTCATCTCAGCCCTCCTACCCCGCTGTCTCCTCTCACCTCTGCCCCCTGTCCCTGTAGCTTCTCCCACCCACTGCCATCCTCTGCAGAAGGAGTGATTACGTTTCTGGTGGGACAGAAGGCCTTGGGGAGAGAGAGTCAGGGCCGGTCTTGGCGCTAAGACTCAAAGTACGAGCCACGAGATCAAAGGAGGTAACTCAGGCAACAAATGTCATAACAAAATATGATAGACTATAATATCAACATTCATCTGTTAAGTATACATTATATATTACTGCACTGAGTAACATCTATTGAAAGTAATATTCTTTTTAAAAAGAAACATTCAGTACCCACATGCCCTATCATCTTTGAGACGAGTTACCCTAAAACTTGGTCAGTTTGTTCTATCTTTTTATGTAGTCTATATAGTTATTAATTGTGAGGCAAGATTATTTTATGTTAATCATATACAAGAGAACTATTACCAGAGCGCCGATCCTCGGCTGAAATACCGCAGTGTGCTCTCAGACTGACTGAGTAAGGGAAATGATGCAAAGTGTAATAAAGTGATGGACGGATCATCACACAAGATGGTCCAGTGCGGGGCTGGGATTTGAGACAAGGTTTCCTGGTGCACTTTGTACACTTCAGCCACTGGAGGGTAACATCCGTCTCTCTTCTTTAACGCCAGTGGTCGGGATTTGTATTCAGTTACTTCATAAACGTGTGTTAGTACATGGAGTGCAATGAATACACTTATCACATCTTAACTCAAGCTGACACTAAACACTCACAGACAACCATACGAGCGGCCATGAGACTGAAAGGTGGGCTCTTCTATTTGTAATGAAGATAAATCCCAGCGACAGAGCTCGTTGGTCTGAAGCCATCTTGCACTTCTCTTGGGTCTCCGAGAAGAGCTGTACCCAAGGGAGGAAGCTCTGTGGGGACCGCAAGGCCTCTTTGCTTTTTGGCAATTATTTAATTGCAGCCATTGGGGTGTCGATCCTCTCCTAAATCATCCTCTTTCTTTACTCAGGTGAGCCAGAAGTACCAGTAACATAAAATGGCATCGCTGCTTCCCCGGCCTTCTCATCTGGCCTGACAACCAAGACCACTGTAGGAGAAACTCAAGGTTCCAGTGACTGCAGTGAAATCATTAACAAAACACAGAGGCCCCAGAGCTTCTGGGACAGGCTTCAGGAAGACTTGGAGATGTGCAGCTTAGCTTCAGAGCGTCATCTAGGGATACTGCCCCCTGAGTCCCCCCTACTCCAGACTCTGGGGTGATATATCCCAGGGGTTTCATTGGCTCCTGAGCTCATGCTCCTAATGCGGGCCCACCTCACTTCCTGTCTGACACCTTTATACTGTAGCTTCATCTCACTTCCTGTTGCCCACCCCATTTAACCCTGCCTCCCCTCTAGTAAGGTAAGGGGCGTAGCTTGGTCAGTAATATGGGGGGCTTCAGATGTTCTGACAGGCTGGCATTAAATGTTTAAATAAATTATACGACAAGCAAAGTGCATGAGAGGGGCCTAAGGGGCAGTGGAAAGGGAAAGGAATGCGGATTGGTAGGAGTCGCAAGAGACAAAACACAATATTTTGTATTTTGTCAAATAAGCTTTATTTTTAAGGAGTTTCAAGACATAGACTGAAAAACTATGTGCATGTTTCTGTCTGTGTGTATGCAAAAAATCCTGCTCAGATCACACTGATATCGCACAATGCCTAACTATTTATCAGAACATACATTTATTAGGGGGTTGTAACACCCTAAATGCCCCCGCCCCGGAAGCTACGCCCCTGCCTCTGGTTCCTCATCCTCAGGAGCCACGTCTCAGCACAACCCCCCCCCCCCCCACTGTCCCGTCTCATCTCTGGTCCAGAGAATCCCCATCTTTGTCCCCCTCCTCACTGACAGTGTCTCCTCTGACCCTCTTACCCCTTAGACAAGCCTCATCAGTGACCCCCTCCCCGTCATGTCTTACCTCTTGTCCCTCACACCTTTCGCTACTGTGCAGTTTATAAGTTACAATCATAATATAGCAGAGTGAGCTATGAACTGCCACAAAGAGCTGCGTGCAAACTGCGTGATACAGGTTATGTTTTTACTAGTCTTTGATTATCCTAATTTTGCTGAAAGGGGTTTGTTTGTGTAGAAATAAATGGTTATTAGTAAAGTCAACCCTAACCACTGTGCGATGGTCTGAATCCGGAGTTTATGCTTCCCCAGACCAAGCACTCTTAAAAGGATGACGTGAATCCTACACCTTGCAGCCCCTTTGTCTTATGTAACATGTTCTATTCACTGATTTACACCTGTAGGATCCATTGTCTCTATGTGTGAATGAAGTAAAGTGCCCCACACCCTACGCTGGTTAGAGAGGTGCTATTAAACAAATTAAATGCATGAGAGAGGGGCTAGGGAGAGATGAGGGGCACCGTCACAGGGTGATGGTGAGGGAACCATCAAAGAACCCCAATAAAGACTGCCATACCCTGGTACCCTGTAAGGTCATCATTTAGTATGTTTTAAAAACGAATACAATTAAATATATAATGAAAAATATGTTGTAGAAGGCACCATTTTTGCCACTTTTCCCGATTTGTTTTTGAGGGGAGAACCCCCCCACGCCCCATTGTATTGGTCAGGTTCGCTCCCTATGCACCCTATGGGGGTTGGTGAGGGCTGCTTTGGGGTCCCAGTCCGGCCCTGCATGGGTGGAGCCCCTCTAGTGTGGAGCACAAGTACTCCTCAGCCCAGGGGGCAGCCTTGCTCCGGGTTACAATGGCTCAAACACTCCCACGAGGCTTCAGACAAGAGGAGCCGGGTTATCAAAGGCCTTTCTCATTAATACTAAATGTTGAAACACTTCCGTCACTTTTGCATATTAGTTCATATTTTAAAAACAAATACATTGCAGGTTACAGTCAGGACTGATCAGAAGTGTAAATAAAATACATGTTCACGTTTCTGCTTTTTGCACAATGTACATCTCTCTCTCTAACAACACCCTCTCCCCTCCAAGCACTAACCAGCTTCTAGTAAACCCTCCACTCACATGCTCTGACTGGCCTGCTCCTCTTCTGTACTCAGCCGTGGGCCCCACATGTGGGACCACCCCACACGTGGGACCACCCCACTCTTTCCTTCCTCTCTCTCCTCCTCGCACTATCTGTCGAGTTCTCTTACTTTTGCACTGGTTTGGTTATTGCTTTTAGAGATTTAAAGCTGAAAGAGATGGAATGAAGGCGAAATCAAAATCAAAATAAGACTAAAAGTAGGAGTTCACCCTACAACTCAAAAGACACAGAAAAGGAAAGACAAGGGTCATAAAACTTACGTGAAACAGAAATAACCGGTCACCAGCCACAAGAGTCGCCTCTCCTGACCAGCTCCACTCAGGAAAAGCCAAGAACTAACTGCTGCTTCTGAGCGCTTTCAAAAACTGCAGCCATTGTGATGTCACTTGTGACGTCATCCCCCTGGGAGGCTTCAGTGTGTGCAGGAAGCTGGTGACCTCACAACAGAATGTGTTTTGAGGCTAATGCCATGGCGTCTTTGTGACGCAGCCGTGAGCATTCCATCCAAGGGACACATTCCACTGACACTGGGGGCGGCATTGCTGTGTCCCTGGAAGCAAAAAGCTCATATATTTAACACATTATATTAAAGTTTAAAATCATGATTTATTCTCAGACACATTTTGTTAAAGTTGAGAATATAAAATAGACCTGCCAACTGGTGGAAAGTACCATCTTGCCTAGCATGTTACCCCCATATTTCACTGTATATATGTTGTTTTAGATGTATGTGTCACTGGGACCCTGCCAGCCAGGGCCCCAGTGCTCATAAGTGTGCCCTGTATGTGTTCCCTGTGTGATGACTAACTGTCTCACTGAGGCTCTGCTAACCAGAACCTCAGTGGTTATGCTCTCTCTGCTTTCCAAATTGTCACTAACAGGCTAGTGATCAATTTCACCTATTCACATTGGCATACTGGAACACTCTTATAATTCCCTAGTATATGGTACTGAGGTACCCAGGGTATTGGGGTTCCAGGAGAACCCTATGGGCTGCAGCATTTCTCTTGCCACCCATAGGGAGCTCCGACAATTCTTACACAGGCCTGCCACTGCAGCCTGAGTGAAATAACGTCCAAGCCATTTACCACTGCACTTAAGTAACTTATAAGTCACCTATATGTCTAACCTTTACCTGGTAAAGGTTGGGTGCTAAGTTACTTATTGTGTGGGCACCCTGGCACTAGCCAAGGTGCCCCCACATCGTTTAGGGCAAATTCCCTGGACTTTGTGAGTGCGGGGACACCATTACACGCGTGCACTGTACATAGGTCACTACCTATGTACCGCGTCACAATGGTAACTCCGAACATGGCCATGTAACATGTCTAAGATCATGGAATTGTCACCCCAATGCCATCCTGGCATTGGGGAGACAATTCCATGATCCCCCGAGTCTCTAGCACAGACTGGGGTACTGCCAAACTATCAAAAACCAACAAAGGAGGGGCAAAAGAAAGGGATATTCGGAGAAAAGACTCCTGGTCCCGTGTGTGAGGTTCCCAATATAATGCACATCAAAATTGCACACACGATTGGTACTGCCAAACTGCCTTTCCCGGGGTTCCACTGCAGCTGCTGCTGCTGCCAACCCCTCAGACAGGTTTCTGCCCTCCTGGGGTCCAGCCAGGCTTGGCCCAGGAAGGCAGAACAAAGGATTTCCTCAGAGAGAAGGTGTTACACCCTCTCCCTTTGGAAAAAGGTGTCAGGGCTGGGGAGGAGTAGTCTCTCCCAGCCTCTGGAAAAGCTTTGATGGGCACAGATGGTGCCCATCTCTGCATAAGCCAGTCTACACCGGTTCAGGGATCCCCCAGCCCTGCTCTGGCGCAATACTGGACAAAGGAAAGGGGAGTGACCACTCCCCTGACCTGCACCTCCCAGGGGAGTTACCCAGAGCCCCTCCAGTGTGCTCCAGACCTCTGCCATCTTGGAAACAGAGGTGCTGCTGGCACACTGGACTGCTCTGAGTGGCCAGTGCCAGGAGGTGACGTCAGAGACTCCTTCTGATAGGCTCTTACCTATGTTGCTAGCCTATCCTCCTTCCTAGGTAGCCAAACCTCCTTTTCTGGCTATTTAGGGTCTCTGCTTTGGGGAATTCTTTAGATAACGAATGCAAGAGCTCATCAGAGTTCCTCTGCATCTCTCTCTTCACCTTCTGCCAAAGGATTGACCGCTGACTGCTCAGGACGCCTGCAAAACCGCAACAAAGTAGCAAAGACAACTACTGCAACCTTGTATCGCTGATCCTGCCACCTTCTCTACTGTTTTCCTGGTGGTGCATGCTCTGGGGGTAGCCTGCCTCCTTCTTGCACCAGGAGCTCTGAAGAAATTTCCCGTGGGTCGACGGAATCTTCCCCCTGCAACCGCAGGCAACAAAAGACTGCATCACCGGTCCTCTGGATCCCCTCTCAGCATGACCAGTGTGGTCCCTGGAACTCAGCAACTCTGTCCAAGTGACTCCCACAGTCCAGTGACTCTTCAGTCCAAGTTTGGTGGAGGTAAGTCCTTGCCTCCCCACGCTAGACTGCATTGCTGGGTACCGCATGATTTGCAGCTGCTCCGGCTCCTGTGCACTCTTCCAGGATTTCCTTTGTGCACAGCCAAGCCTGGGTCCCCGACACTCTAACCTGCAGTGCACAACCTCCTGAGTTGTCCTCCGGCGTTGTGGGACTCCCTTTTGTGTCTTCGGGTGAGCTCCGGTTTACTCCTCTTCGTAGTGCCTGTTCCGGCACTTCTGCGGGTGCTGCCTGCTTCTGTGAGGGCTCCCTTACTTGCTGGACGCCCCCTCTGTCTCCTCATCCAAGTGGCAACATCCTGGTCCCTCCTGGGCCACAGCAGCATCCAAAAACCCTAACCGCGACCCTTGCAGCTAGCAAGGCTTGTTTGCGGTCTTTCTGCGTGGGAACACCTCTGCAAGCTTCTTCACGACGTGGGACATCCATCCTCTAAAGGGGAAGTTTCTAGCCCTCTTTGTTCTTGCAGAATCCACAGCTTCTACCATCCGGTGGCAGCTTCTTTGCACCCTCAGCTGGCATTTCCTGGGCATCTGCCCAATCTCGACTTTGTAGCGACTCTTGGACTTGGTCCCCTTGTTCCACAGGTACTCTCGTCCGGAAATCCACTTTGGTTGCATTGCTGGTGTGGGCCTTCCTTGCAGAATTCCCCTATCACGACTTCTGTGCTCTCTGGGGAATATAGGTGCACTTTACACCTACGTTTCAGGGTCTTGGGGTGGGCTATTTTTCTAACCCTCACTGTTTTCTTACAGTCCCAGCGACCCTCTACAAGCTCACATAGGTTTGGGGTCCATTTGTGGTTCGCATTCCACTTTTGGAGTATATGGTTTGTGTTGCCCTTATACCTATGTGCTCCTATTGCAATCTACTGTAACTATACATTGCTTGCATTACTTCCTTTTGCTATTACTGCATATGTTTGGTATTGTGTACATATATCTTGTGTATATTTGGCATCCTCATACTGAGGGTACTCACTGAGATACTTTTGCCATATTGTCATAAAAATAAAGTACCTTTATTTTTAGTATATCTGTGTATTGTGTTTTCTTATGATATTGTGCATATGACACCAGTGGTATAGTAGGAGCTTTGCATGTCTCCTAGTTCAGCCTAAGCTGCTCTGCTATAGCTACCTTCTATCAGCCTAAGCTGCTAGAAACTCCTCTTCTACACTAATAAGGGATAACTGGACCTGGTACAGAGTGTAAGTACCCATTGGTACCCACTACAAGCTAGGCCAGCCTCCTACACCAACCCTTTGACTCTGTGAGGGTAGGGGCTGGGGTCTTTTTCCCTCACTTGTGCCCTGGGAGCACCGCAGGCTCGGATTGGCTGCAGCCTGGTGTCTCTTACTGACTGGTTCCAAAAATGTGAGCAACCTCGCAAAGTCGCCCAGCCCTTCTGTCATTGGGCCACGTAGGTATGGTGAGCCACTAGGCTGAGGCCTGAGATACTGAAGTTTCACTTTTTAGCATTAGTCAAGAACCTTTGACTTTTCTAAAATTATATGTCTAATATACTTACTTAAAGGGGCTTTCAGCCACATCTCTTCATCCATTAGTCTGTTGTGTCACTCATACTCAGTACAGCATACAGCAGGAGGCAGTGGGTCAGATTAATAAAGTCACTGGTTAACTCCACTTTGAGTGACTGCATTTTGCTCTCTCCCAATGAGCACATCCACAGACGCGGTAGGTCCCTTCAGTGCACGTTTTTGGTTTGTACTTTGTAATTACTTCAATGCTGCAATTGTGTTTAGAGCCTGATGTGATAGCAGGACACTTTCTTCCAGATGACAGCACAGGGCACATTACATCTTTATCAGTTTCTTTCTCAAGCCAATGAATAACAGTTTGCTGCCACTTGAAACTGTTCTGTATTAATTTATCCGCTTTTCACTACCTATGCAGTACATAAACCGAAAGCTTCAATATTATACCACATGAATTCATAAGCGAACAATTCTTCAGAACACTTTTAATCTGCACAGTTTCACCAAAGGTTCTTTAATAAACTTTGCTCACAGAGAAAACAGCCTTCATTGTGTTTTATTTGCAGCACTTGTAACGCTTTGCCTGTCTTTCTCTTTCTTTTACTTTTGAGTTCTTTTTTTTCCTTAATTCTTTTCATGTTCTTTCTTTCTCTTGCAGTCTTTCTTTCTCAAAGCCAAGAGGCTATAGAATGATCGGCTTTTTTAGGTCTGCGTTAGCCAAAACATTTGGATTTTAATAAAATTATAAATGTAACACAATTACTTATAGGGGGCTTCAGTCACATGTCATTCATTCGTCTGTGGTTGTTTCATTTAGATTTCTCTTCCATCCACTCCAGCATACATCAGGGGGCACTGCGTCAACCCACTTTAGCCGTTGGCTGACTGCACCATGAATTGCGGCATACTGCCCTTTCAGAAGGAGCACATCCTCACACAAAGTACCCCTTCAGTGCTAGGGAGTACTACGGTAATTTGTGCTTTTTTGAGACCAAAAACATTTTTGCCTTTAACCATTTATTTAGATTGATGAAGGACTGGCAGCTTCTTGAATAATAATTTTCAAAAACATAACAAGAATTGCCTAATGTCTAACGACTAATTCCATTTCTATTCGCGTTTCCAAAGCTTGTTTTCTTGCATTCAATTGCGACTGCAGGGGCTGTCAACAGGCCCGTAAATAACTTACGATTTAAGAGCAGCACCTTTACATTGAATGATGACCCCTGTCCTTATTGAAGCTCACATAACAATGGCTAATGGGTGGTGCCCCCTGGGCAGCACACGGCTCTGTAACTGTGACTCTTGCCCCAGGACAGGACCTGCAACAGGGGCTGGTAACAGCTGCCTCTCAGTAGCAACCAGTGCTATTGCTGGTGACCTCTGCCCCCAGGGCACCTATCTAACCTTGGTTGGTTACTGGGGTATCCAGGACATTTTCTGCGACCATAGGGGAGACTGCTGCCCCTTGGCAGAGCCGGTAATATTAACTGAGGTCTGCTGCCCCAAGGGCAGTTACCACCGCTATGGTTGGTGACTGCTGCCCCAAGGGCAGTTACCACCGCTATGGTTGGTGACTGCTGGCCCGAGGCAGCATGCAGTGCTATTGCTGGTGACTGCTGCCCCTGAGGGAGCCTGCATTTGTATGGCTCGTGACTGCTGCTCTCAGGCCAGTTACCACAACTACAGCTGATAATTGGTGCCCTCACGTTGTAATCACACCCATGACTGGAGACTGCTGCCCTTATGGGAGAACCTGCAATAATGGCTGTTGTCTGGTGCCCCAAGGGCAGCATTCAACGAAAAGCCCAGTGACCCCAGCCCTGAGGGCTGCTACCATAACAATGGCTGATGACTGCTGCCCCCAGGGCAACATGCAGCACTATGATTGGTGACTGCTGTTCCCAGCACAACTACCAAAATCATTGTTGGTAACTGCTGCACCCAGGACAGAACCTATAACAGTGGGTACTGACTACTGCCCCCAAAGAATCATTCAGTGCTCTGACTGGTGAGGCATCTACCACAGCCATGGCTGATAACCACTGTCTCCAGAGCAATTACTACAACCAAAGCTGGTGACTGCTGCTCCCTCGGCAGACCCTTCAGCAGTGCGTATGGATTGCTGCCCCCAAGGCAGCATGCAGTACTATGGCTGTTGATTGCTGCCCCAAGGGCATGTACCCCCAAAATAATTGGTGACTGTAGCCCCCTAAAGCAGCGTGCAGTGTTGTGGGTGTTGACTCTATCCCAAGGGCAGTCAGTACTTGCAACAATGGCTGGTGGCTGCTGGCCCCCGGGTAACGTGCTATAGCTGGGGACTGCTGCCCCTGGGCAGTTACCACAACCATGATTGATGACTGCTGTCGGCAGACCAGCCTGCAGTGCAATGATTAGTGACAGCTTCCCCCTAGTGATGGTTTGTGACTAGTGCCTCCAGGGCAGCCCTTAGAAGCAGGGAAGTTATAGTAGTTGGTAACTATTTTGCTCCAGGTAGAACCTGTAACAATAACTGATGATTTATACCCCCAAGGCCATTACCAGGAATGGTGTCTGGTGCCCCGGGCAACATGCAGTGATGTGGTCGGTGATGCTGCCTGCAGGGCAGCTATCACAACCATAGTTGGTAACCACTGCCCCCAGGGCAGTTACCTCTGCCAAGTGTGGCGACTGCTTCTCTTAGGACAGAACCTGCAATAATGGCTCGCACTACTGCTCTCAAAGCAGCATATAATACTATCGCTGTAGACTCCGGCCTCCAGGACCATTGCCAGTGCTGGTGACTACTGCCCCCAGGACAGTTATCATAACAGCTGAAGGGGACTGCTGCCCCAAAAACAGCATGCAGTGCTATTGCTGGTGACTGCTGTTCACATGGCAGTAAACAGTTACACACACACTTTATAGTTGGACATTGAAGTCTTTAGGGCATGCCTTTCTTTATGCTATTTATGTTATTGCCATTTATGCTCCTCCTTCAGCCACAACCGTAACAGCTGGTAACTTCTCCTGGCCAGCACCCGCTTTAATGGATACTTGATAATGGCCTTATCTCAGCAAATACTGCCATTGCTAACATCTTCAGTCCCTATGTCACCATACACTACTTCAAGGGCAGCTGTGACTGCTACTGTTTGCGTCTGCTCCTGGGGCAATACAGATTGCTTTAGCTAGTTACTGTAGCCCAGAAGATAACCCACACTTTTATTATTGTTGTCTGCTGCACCCCCTGTTGGACCTCAGGATCTGTGTTAGACCTCAGGACTCTCATGTGGGGATCTCACAACCCACCAGGCAGACCCGAGGACTCAACTACCAGACTACAGGGTTGGCCATAGGGAAATACAGTCAGCAACAGGACTGCTGCTGATTTATAGTCTTGTGCAATGGGTGCATCTTCCATTATGGTCCACCTGTTGGTCATCTTCCTGGTCCTAGGAATACTCGACTTGCTTATCCTCTTACTTCTCGTGCTGGTTTTTCTTGTCTTTTTAAATGTCCCTCTGGTCCTCTTCTGCCTGGATTCCTCCCCCTGACAGTTCTGGTCCTCCCTGGGATCCTGGTCCTCTTTTTGATGGTTTGCCTCATTCGCCTCCTAGTTCTGCTGAATCTAATTCTGGTCCTCTTTCCCCTTTGTTCTACTCTTCCTGATCATCCTCCTCCTCTTGTTCTTCCTCATCCTAGTCCTCTTCTTCATCCCTAGCCTGTCACAAGGGTATGAGGCTTGTACAGGGAACAATGCCTGTCTACAGGCTATGGGGGTCATTCTGAACCTGGCGGTAATTACCGCCATGGCGGAGGTCGGCGGTAGCACCGCCAACAGGCTGGCGGTGCACCGCTGGGCATTCTGACCGCGGCGGTTCAGCCGCGGCCAGAAACGGAAAGTCGGCGGTGTCCCGCCGACTTTCCACTGCCCTTGAGAATCCTCCATGGCGGCGGAGCGCGCTCCGCCGCCATGGGGATTCTGACACCCCCTACCGCCATCCAGTTCCTGGCGGGTCTCCCGCCGGGAACAGGATGGCGGTAGGGGGTGCCGCGGGGCCCCTGGGGGCCCCTGCAGTGCCCATGCCAATGGCATGGGCACTGCAGGGGCCCCCGTAAGAGGGCCCCAAAAAGAATTTCAGTGTCTGCCTAGCAGACACTGAAATTCGCGACGGGTGCAACTGCACCCGTCGCACCTTCCCACACCGCCGGCTCAATTCTGAGCCGGCGTCCTCGTGGGAAGGGTGTTTCCCGCTGGGCTGGCGGGCGGACTTTCGGCGGTCGCCCGCCAGCCCAGTGGGAAAGCCAGAATGACCGCCGCGGTCTTTTGACCGCGGAGCGGTCTTTCGGCGGGAACCGCGTGGCGGGCGGCGACCGCCGTCCGCCGCGGTCAGAATCACCCCCCATGTGTTGTGTAAAAGGCCTATCCATAGTCTGCCACTTAGTTGTGAGACCTGCTCATATCATGTCACTCAGGCGTGATGCCTGCTGTAACCTGTTACCAGGGTTGGAAGGTTGGTCGACAGCCTGTCACCTTGGTATGAGTTCTGCCTTTGGCGTGTCACTCTTGAGTGAAGACTGTCCAAAACTTATTATCAACCCAATTATCCATTGGATTGGGAATCCAAACATTATTAGTGGGAATGAGGGTTGTCAATATGAGGTAGTCACTCATTGGAAAAATGTGCTCAAGCAAATCCTTACTTTGCCCCTTGAGAAACTGGGGTGTTGGAGTCTGCTTACTGCTGGTCAAAGAGGGTGAGGACTACTTTTAGACCTGACAGCCTTAGGGTAGCCCCCCTAACTTTTTATCTGCCTCCCTACACTTTTTGGACACTGTTTTTGCTGGTTTTAGAACTGCGCACTTCACCACTGCTAGCCAGTGCTAAAGTGCATATGCTCTCTCCCTTAAAACATGGTCACATTGGTTTATACCCAGTTGACTTATTTAATCTACTTGTAAGTCCACAGAAAAGTGCACTACATGTGCCCAGGTCCTATAGATTAAATGCTACTAGTGGGCCTGCAGCACTGATTGTGCCACCCACATAAGTGGCCTCTTAACAATGCATCAGGCCTGCCATTGCAAGGCCTGTGTGTGCAGTTTCACTGCCACTTTGACTTGGCATTTAAAAGTACTTGCCAAGCCTTAAACTCCCCTTTATCTATATATATGTCACTCCTAAGGTAGGCCCTAGGTAACTCATAGGGCAGGGTGCTATGTAGATAAAAGGCAGGACATATACCTGTGTAGTTTATATGTCCTGGTAGTGTAAAACTCCTAAATTCGTTTTTACACTACTGTGAGGCCTGCTCCTTTCATAGGTTAACAATAGGCCTACCCTCATATACTGTTTGAGTGGTAGATTCTGATCTGAAAAGAGTAACAAGGTCATATTTAGTATGGCCAAAATGCTAATACCAAATCTTGCTGATTGGTGAAGTTGGATTTAATATTACTATTTTAGAAATGCCACTTTTAGAAATTGAGCCTTCCTCTGCACTTAAATCCTTCCGTGCCTTACAATCCACGTGTGGCTAGGTTTAGTTGAAACCCCCTTGTGCATTCACTCAGACAACCCCAAACACAGGATGCTCAGTCACACTTACATACACCTGCATATTGAATGGGTCTTTCTGGGCTGGGAGGGTGGAGGGCCTGACACTTACATGTCAAAGGACAGTAGCCTGCCCTCACACAGAGGACTGCCACACCCCCTATTGGGACCTTGGCAGACAGGATGGAACTGAAAGGGGACCTTGTGCACTTCCAAGCCACTCTTTGAAGTCTTCCCCACTTCAAAGGCACATTTGGGTATTTAAGCAGGGTCTCTGACCCTACCAACTCAGACGCTTATGGACAAAATACCACTAGTGAAGAATCTGTGAACCAGAACCTGCAACCTGCCAAGAAGAACTGCCTGGCTGCCCAAAGGACTCACTTGGACTGCTTTTCTGAGAAGGACTGCTGCCTTGCTGTTGCCCTGCTGCCTTGCTGCACTCTGGCTGTGCTGAGAAATGCTCTCCAAGGGCATGGATGGAGCTTGCCTCCTGTTCCCTGAAGTCTCAGGACCAAAAATACTTAATTCCTGCAAAAAAACTCCTTGTGTGGCGAAAATCGATGCACAGCCTGCAAAAAACGATACACAGCCTGCATCGCTGTGAGAAACTGGATCAACACAGTCCGACTTCCCGAAGAGGAAAACGACACAGCGCCAGCATTGCGACAGGAAATTCAACGCATGGCCCACTGGATCAACGCAAAGCCGAGTCAGAACGACGCAGCCCGACTTCCTGAGAGGAATCAATGCAGCAGAAATTTCCATGCAATGCCCACCGGATGGACGCAGCCCCTGTGACTTCGTCCTGCACACCCAGGACTTCAACGCCCTGCCCTGCGTGAAAACTCAACGACGCATCGCCTGTGTTCACCAGAAAAGTTGACGCACACCTCCCTGTTTTCCACGCAACTCCTCTGCGGTCCCTTGCAGAGGATTTGAAAGCAAACCAGGTGCTTTGTGCTTGCAAGAGACACATGTTGCTTTTTCAAAGACTAAAGACACTTTCTATAATTTTTTTACAGTGATATCTCAACGTATACTTTTTGAATCTTGATCATTTTGACCTGCATCTTATCAGATAAATATTATAGATTTTTCTAAACACTGTGTGGTGTATTTCTATGGTGTTCTACTGTGATATTGCATGATTTATTGCACAAATACTTTACACATTGCCTACTAAGTTAAGCCTGACTGCTCAGTGCCAAGCTACAGGAGGGTGGGCACAGGATAATTTGGATTGTGTGTGACTTACCCTGACTAGAGTGAGGGTCCTTGCTTGGACATGGGGTAACTTGACTGCCAACCAAAGAACCCATTTCTAACAATTATCAACAGACAATCACTCAATGGCTGGGAAGATGCAAGTTTTGTGCATAGTCAGTCACTCAAGATTGGTTCCAATTCATAACAAGGAGTGCCAACAATCAGAGTAGCTATGAAATGATAGTGTTAATGGATGTACAGGGGAAATGTTATGCACAACTTCTGAATTAGGAATTAGAAGCGTGGGCCTATGAATAATAATTGATCCTATGGTTCCAAAGAAACTGCCACAATGAGGACAATTTGCTCACCTTGTCCTGTTTAACTTAGGATGCTGTTTGCCCAAAAGCATGGTTACTGTACACAGCATTTATTGATTTCATTAACAGCTTCAACAATGCTCCAAGGGGCAGGCTGGTCCACTTCAGAGAAAATCCCCATAGATAAAGGTCTTAAGTTAGGATATATCTTAGCATCCCTGTAATTTAACCTCTTTGTGGTAGATTTGGAAAGCAACCTGATCAGCCCCAGATCACGCCCACCATGGTTGGTCAATCGGGAGGTTCAAATACTCCAATAACCAGATGACATGGTTATCCTAGCTCGCACTGAAGTAGGCTTACAGAGTTTTCTCAAAGCCCTGGCACAATACTGTAATAACAATGCAATTAAGATCAACTTAAACAAAATCAAAATAGTGATATTTGGCAAGAATTCAATTAAATAAGGTCTTGGTATACGAAGGGTGTGCAGTTCGAGAAAGTGAAAGGTTTGGGGGCAGACTGTCTCCCATCCCAGCACAGTTCCCCCAGTGCATTATGGTAAATGTGGTACAAAATTAGCACTCATTTCAATAATAACTGTAGTTTTTTTCCAATGTTGGTGCAGATAATGTTGTATGTCTCTAGACACGTGCATATGTTTCTGGAGTTCTTCCTTCATCTGTAGAGAGAAGCAAACTTTCATCTGAGGTTGCTGGAAATGCTGCCAAAGTCTTTACAACTGAGGGTCCCTGTGAAGGTTTGTGAGGCAATGTGCCCTGACCCCCCATTCTGTTTATAAGGCTCACCTGAGCCAGGAAGCTGATGAGCTGTGGAGATGCACCTGTGTGCCTGTGAGTGGCACTGTGACCTGTGAAGATTTAGGAAGCTTTTCCAGCAACCCAACATTAAATTTCACTGCCATCTACGGATGAAGGACGAAATCCAGGAACATGCATATGCATCTTGATATATACTGCACTACCTGCACCAACATGGTGAAAAACTACAGACAAATCTGAAGTAAGCGCTAATTGTGTATCACATTTACCATAACACAGAACGGCGAACTCTGCTGGGATGTTAGGCAGTGTGCTCCCAACCCTGCTTCTATCTACCAGAATCCCTCTAAATCTCACCACACCTGGAGGTACAAACTTTGGGAGGTATGCATAGAGTCTAAAGCTGAGTGAGCCTGGTGTTCAGTGCAGCCCATAGCCTGTGACTCAGGGGCTGAGCAGAAAGGATGGATATTGAGGCTAAATCCCTGGTTTTGTAACACAAAACTTCTACGAATAACCCTGCTTCAGTAATAAAAAAAGCAAATAAGCAGTCAGAGTGCAGTGAGCTCTTCCTTCCCTGGGCCCTTGTGACACTGAACCTTCTGAAATATTGCTAACTAACCAGCTGCGGTTCCGCCATAGGAACGGAGGAGCATTGCACCCCCACACTGCTGCACAGAAAGTGTGAAAATCAAATAGCAACAAAATTATTTTATTGTTATTTAATTTTTTACTCTTTATCAACAAACAGACTGTGAGGGCAGGGCCAGTGTGTCACTGCTGCTGATTGGCAGCAGTGAGGAGTGGTCACTTCAGTTTGAAGTGTGCATGTTGGTTTGGCTGGCTACCGTACTATGACCAAACCGACATGCGCAATTCAAACTACTCCAGTACAGCTGTCATACAGAGGCCACCAGTGCTTTTCAGAGCATTGAGGCAGCCCGCTCCAGCCAATCCAGACACTTCACTCATGCAGCTTAACAGCAAGAGAGCAGCATCTGGATTGGAAAAAGCTGTTGTCTGTGAGACCTTGCGCTCGGACTGGAGTCCGGAGCAAGCAACACAACACCGAGGATGTGCTGCTAAACATCAGGGACGTGTGGCCGGCAATGAAAGATATGAAAGATAAGTGTAACTTATTTTTATATATAATGTTTGTTTTGCCTTTTGTGCACCTCCATTTAAATATCCCACCAACAGCCACTGCTATGCACCGGATTTAGGGTGACAACTATTACAGAAAAATGAGGTCTCTCCACAACCTTTCCCCATGAAGTAACCCCTTACTTGACCTTACACTACTAGCCAACTCCTTTGATGGTCTGGGCACCCTAAACACCCCTGTCTCAATAGGGTAATCCTTTTAATCCCCCTTAGATCACTGAACCCCTGTGTACCCACCTTTTCTCTGAAACCTATGCTGATGCAGCTTTCAAAATGTTGTAATGTTGTATTCAGGTCTTTGTTTTTCCTTAAAGAGTGCCAGTTTGAAACCTACCCCCACTCCAGGACAGCAATCGTGGCTGTACATGGTTTAACCAATCAGAGTCTTCCTCCCTGGAGCTAGAAACAGCTGCAGCCAATGTGAGCTAGCTTTCTTTGAGCCAATCAGAAAAGCCTCCGACAACTGACGGTCAAAAAACATGTGACACTGTGCAGAGGGAGCCTGCATTACTTCTTCCAAACACGAGCAGGTCACCCAGTCTGTGCAGTGGCTTCAACCTCCTGTTCTGCGATATTGGCTCTTCCTTCAAAATCTCAGGAATTTCGAGTAAGAAGCGTAATGCTCAATTACTATAATTACCTAGGATTATGCAGGTGCAACAGGAATTTTCTCAAGGCCTAGACATTTCTCTTCAGAGGATGGACCCATTATGTTACCGTGTGGCTACAAACCATTAAAAATGAGCTTTTTTGTCTGTATAAAATATTATTCACCTGGTACCAGCTGAATCAGTCTTTGTGTTCATTCTCATCAGACATGACACTTGTAATCTCTAAATTCAAATGGTGAAGTTTGATGGAAAATTATCAAAGCTGCAGATCCATAAAATTGTTTACTCAGAATTCCTAGGTGTAAAAACGCATATAACTATTTATTTCCTAATTCCCTGTTTCTACATTGCCAAGAAATCCTTAGCCTTAAGTCATAGTGAGCTTAGTGCTTTTTACAGGGTTGGACTGAATTAATGGGAAATCTGGCAGTGCCAGAAGGGCTTGCCTGAAAGGGCGGTACGTGGACCTTTTCGCTTGTGGGTCTTTTTATGGTCTGATGGGCTGGTTTTACTGTTGATTCCCCTAATACTGCCACAATCACTAACAGCAGCAATCACAAATGCAAGCAGTCTCTCATCCCTCCCAAAACGCATATTCAGAACGTCCTTACAAGTTCAAAACTGCCCTGAATTGCAAACATGGGCCCCATTTTTAGCTATATGATTCACTAATGGGGCTTTGGTCTATTTTCTCTCTCATTCTGTCACTAGTATTAGGATCTCTGCAGCCATTTTGTAACTCATAACAATTTGTCCCCTAAGCAAGAAGAAATGTTCTTATAAAACTTTATTTATTAGAGATTTTGAAGTGAGCAATATTTTAAGTAAGCAAAAAATACCTGGCTTTTCAGAAATGAGGAAGTCCTGCTGCTCTTACTTGTGGATGAACAGAGATCTTGAATTCAGTTGACATTTCAGAGAGTGGGTTCAATGGGGATCAGCGTCATGAAGTTTGGAGAAAACCTGTAGTGTTTTAGACCTAGGTTCTGTGGAGAGAATGTTGCACAACTGTAACAAAGATGACAACTTGGGGCGACAAGTGCAAAACGAACAGATGATGGACATAATGTGGAACAAATCAAACATTCATCCCAAGTCACAGACCCAGGATTAATCCATCAGTTGTTTTGCTTGCCATGCCATTCCAGTTTGGACCCAGCTATTTGCAAATCAATTTTGACCCTGCTCCCTATGGAACAGTCCAGACTGAACTGCCAGGCCAGGTCCTCTGTGGATCAGAAACAAGCATCCTGGGTCCGGTTTTGGGCTATCACCCCTCATCAGCCAGGGTAGCTTGACTCAGGTGGCATTGCAGGCACTGGATCCACAACTGTAACAAAGATGGCTACTTTTTACTTCTGTCCCACAGTAGTCACATAGGACAAATATGAAGCAGAAAATCCAATGCCACCAAATTATAAGGGGAGCTGGTTTAAGCATATGGGAAGAGGTACTTCAATTCTAAAGGCTCTCTGGTTCATAAGAAAAAGCATTCTTCAGTTACTGGGAATGGTCTTAGTTGCCTCAGTTGGTTCCGCGGTCATCATGACACTGCATCAACAGATCTTGGGTCTCCCATGGTGTATTCTCTTAGCTTAAAAGACACTATTCATGAGCAGTCCTTCCATAAACATACCGTCAAACTAACAGCAAACAGACATTAGCAAATCTACTGAATGTTGACTGCAGGCCATATAACTGTATGTAATTTAAGCACAGTAGGGAGAAGCTCACATTTTTCTTTTGAGCGTTCCATGGACTCTTCGCTAATGTTTTATCAAGGCAGTAAAATCGAATGTTATGAGACAGGGTAGGCTGGAATATTTTGGATATGTAGGCCGAAAAGAAGTGGCACTGCACTCAAACACAAACAGGATATCAGCTGATTATGGAGTCACAACAAAACAGGAATTTTCAAACATAAGGATGTATGCCACTGAGTTCATCACTCAAATTATTCAATCTTTAGCTCTGTAGTATTGGTCATAGGGACTTTTTAAAAGCACTTGCATGTGTTTCAGTTTCATAACTCCTCAGATCAGAATTGCGTTTGACAAAGGAAGCCCATTCCGGTGTTGAATATCTTTGATTTGGTACCTTTTTCCTCTTAGGTCTAAGGACTTCTAGTGGTTCCTTATCACTAGCAAGCTGTTCTGTTGGCTTTGGTTCTTCCTCAATCCCCTCTGGAATGTGTTCTTCAGTCAAGACTTTTCTCAGTCTCGCTCCACTTTTTGGCTACTTCTCTTCCCCCTGCACTTTGCCATCTGAAGTGTTTGCAATGTCTTCTTACTGATGCACACTGTCAATCTCAGCTGCTTCACTGATTCTTGTTGTTATTCTCTGTTGAATTGCTACAGTCTGATTTTGGGAGTCTTGTGTTCAATCGTCTCCTCCCTCTAAACATCTGTTCTGAGCTTGAGTTTGAATCTTCGAAATTGGCAGCTGTTGTCACCACTTGTTCACCCACTTGTCTCACTCTCTTGGCAAGGAATGCATGGATCCAGTCAGTAATCCGCCACACTTAACAACAGTTTTCCTCATGAGGATGACTTTAAAGGGTCCTCTCCAACGGGGATCAAGGCACATTTTCCTGATGTGTTCCTACACCTGGACGCAGCTGCCTGCACTTAGGTCATGATGCAACTCTTGTCTCGAAGATGTGGTCACCAAGTCAACTGATAAAAAACAGAAACCACCACATCACCTCATCCTTTGCAGTAGTCAAGAACCATATCATCAGTTATGTTCCACAAGCGAAGCTGAAGGCACTTATGAAATTCTCATGGGTCTCCATATCAGGATGTTGAGAGGTGGGGTGGGGGAGTGCAGACTTTCGATTGGTAGTGCTTTGAAAGTTCATACGAACAAGAGGACGAGCATTTGGCATTTTAAAGAGGTAGAGGAGCACACCTTGCCCATTTTGGACTTCAGGGCACCATTGATTTGCTTTACAATGCCGGATGCTTCTGGTCATTAACTGCAGTAGAATCTTTGGTCAATCTTTAAAGTTACACACAAAAGTTTTATTACCTTATCCTTGAAATGCATCCTGGATCTTACTCTAAAAAAAAACCGTAAGGTAGACTAGTTGAATCAATAATAATTTCTCAACTATGATGCTATCACAGTTCCTGGATGAGTACTCTTCAACCCAACATCAGAAGAGGCAAACAAATACAAAAATGTACTGAAGTCCATTGTAGATGGACATCTCTATAAAGCCTAACTGCATGTGATGAAAGGGCCAATTGGACTTCTCTATGTGACTCATGGTCACAACTGTTCTTTTGCCGGCATTTAGCTACTGGCTAGTAATGCACCTATGAGACAAATTCTCAGCGATGGCATGGAAATCGGAATCATACAAGTAATTACAGAGTTAGAGCCATGGTGTCTCTTCCTTCATGGGTAGAGCCATGGAAATCCCTGGCCACTGGGGACAGAATAGCATCAGGTAAAACAGGTAATCCAACCCATGAAACCGAAATCTCATTCTGATGCTCTACCCGCCAGTGCTCACTCACTTTTCTTTCTCAGTTTCTGGCATTTCATTCTGTAACTCTCCCAACTTCAGATATGTATTTACAGAATTCAGTAATGTTAGAAACAGTGTCATTGTCAGTTTCTCATTGCCCATTCTGGCTAAATGTACAGGGCTCAAAAGTGCAATACCTAGCCATTTCTCCTGCATAGCGTTTTCTGGCAGGAACACAATCCCACCCCACTCTTGGGCGCTACACATTTCACAACTGCTATTGCTGCAGTGCTTCAAGCAAGTCCATGGTACATTTCAGATTCCTGATTGAGGAAGCAGAAGAGGTCAGGAAACCCCGCTATGACAACTACCCGATGTGGTGGACTACTCAAACTATAGGAACCACTGGATGCTCTAGTAAGTATGATTAGTTCAGCCCCCTATGTGGATGTTACATTGCACAAATAGGAGGCTTCCACCACACTTTCAATGGGGAAAACAGCTTAATCTGCTTTCAAAATCCCTCGCCCATCTCTTCAACAAGAGCTGTCCACAAACAAAGTAAAATTGGGCTCTTCCAGAGGACCATCTCAAATGTCATATCTTGACTTTGTGCACCACTCGGTAACAACAAGGCAATCAGGCAAACAAGGCATAGTGAAGTGAACCACTCTCCAGAAGAGGCAAAAGAGTAGCAGAGTTAAAAAAATTGTACCTCCTAAGAAAAACATTTTCTGCTCCCAAAATCATTTATCTCATATTTAGTGAGTCTGCTGCTTGTCATGTGCTGAGATTGCATGTGTAAGATCTCCAATGAATGTGCCATCATAGTAAGTGAATAGCCCATTACTATGCCCTCAGACTGCTGGATGCTAACACCAACAGTGGCTTTGGTTTTTAGGCACTCAGGAAGTGCTGCAGTCACTGGATCAAGTGAAGCACAGAAGTAACCCATTGGCCGTATTGCTTTCCCATAGGTCTGTGTCAACACAGATCGTATGCTTCCTGTATGCTTGAGGTAGTACAAAACAAAAGTCTTGCAATCAGGCATTCCCAGTGCTGAAGCATGGCAGAGGTTTTCTCTGAGCACTAAGAAGTCACTCATGCATTCTTTGTCCTAGGGTAGCAGATCAGTCACATCATTGTGTGTAAGTCTCTGCAGGGCTTTGCCTCTAGGGAAAAGTTGGGAATCCACTGACGACAGTAACCTATCATTTCCAGAAGCATCCTGACTTCTCTCTCTGTGCCATGGGAGCATTCATTCTCAAAACTGTGGAGGTACATTCTTGGGACACTCTCCTAACTCACTTCTCAATGTGGTGTCCCAAGTAAAGAAATTCCCTCTGACTTTGCTGTAGTTTTGTAGGGGATACCTTGCTTCCGTCCTCTGCAAGGTTTTTTAACAAAGCAATGTCATCCTGCTTACGTGTTTCTCAACTTACTGACTTCACCTGTGGGTTATCAATGCACTGGACCAGAACTGAACAGCAAGGCAGCAGTAAGGTCTCCAGATTTTTCTTCAGTATCTGATTACAGCTAGAAGGACTCTCATTATACTCCAATGGGGCTAACATTACACAAGGATATTCCCCAAAATCAGAAAATTCAATGGAATTGGTTACCCTGATATAGGGGAATGGAAAAGAATACTCAACAAAGATCAATGAACGATAACCCCTCGGAAACACATGGGGGCAGATTTAAGAGCCCCTAGCACATCCTTGAGTGATCTTAGCATCATTTCCTTTGATGCTAATGTGGCCCAACAAGGCAAAAATCGCAGTCGCAAATTTAAAAAGTGGCACAATGTATGCATTGTGCAACTTTGTAACCCTTTGTGCTACATAAAGGTATGGTTATTTGTGGCTAAATGGGTCATGGTGTGTGAAGGTTACTGGCTCCAAAGAGTATTTGATGATGTTTATTGATTATGATGTTATAATTGCAGTGAATTGAGGACTTATGGTGGAATCACTTTAAGTGTAGTCAAAAGGTCTATTGAAACTCTTTCGCGTCCCCTTATAAATTAAACAATAAAAGACCGAATGAGGACAGACACGCTAACACAAACAACACGGCGCACATTTTTAAATCAGTCTCAAGTTTCTTTAAGTGACTACCACATACTCTATGCCCTAAAATAACATAACTCCATCTGCACAAAAAATGCATGAAACACCTGTGGTTGGAACTGTGAAATATTGGAGCACAAAAAAGCGACAGTGCATAGTTTTCAATCAGCATCAGGTGTGTTTAAGTCACAGCCAGACACTCGCTGCTCCAAAAAAAACATAACTTAAACCACACGTTTAAATGCATTAAACACCCATGGCTGGCACTGTGAAATATGACAGCACAAAAAGCGAGGGTGCATAGTTTTAAATCAGACTCAAGTCTCTTTAAATCACTGCCAGACACTCTCTGCCCCAGAAAATACATAACTCCAGCTGCACAGATAATTGTAGTAAACCCCCATGGCTGGCGGTGTGAAATATAGGAGCACAAACAACAACAATGCATAGTTTTAAATCAGCCTCGAGTCTCTTTAAATAACTACTGCACACTCTATGCCTCCCCAAAAAAAACATAACTCTAATCACATGTTTAAATGCATTAAACTCCCTTGGCGACAATACGTAGTGCTTCAACAGCACGGATAAAGCCATTAAACACCTGCCGCTGGTGGTATAAAATATCAGAGCATAAACAGGGTACACAATCTTACATCAACCTCAGAAATATTTAAATCACTATCACACACAGTCTGCCAAAAATATTCACATAACTCCAACCACATGGATGAATGTATTAAACACCCCTGCCTAGCGATATAAATATCGGAGCACCAACAAGGGTTCATAGTTTTAAATAAGCCTCAAGTCTCTATAAGTCACTACCAAACACTCTCTGCCCCAAAAATATACATTACTCCAACCACACGGAAAAATTAATTAAACACCCATAGCTAGCTATATAAAATATTCTGCAACAACAAAAACAACCTGATACTATATAACACAACACCACATAGCATAAACATAACAACAAAACAAACAGCAACCCTTGCCATATTACAAATATGACAAAAAACATAACACCCCCTAGCCAAAACAAAGATAAAGGGGGTCATTCTGACCCTGGCCGGCGGCGGAAGCCGCCGGCCTGGCTGGAACCGCCAGAATACCGCTGCGCGGTCAAAAGACCGCCGCGGGTATTCTGGGTTTCCCGCTGGGCTGGCGGGTGACCGCCAGAAGGCCGCCCGCCAGCCCAGCGGGAAACACCCTTCCATGAGGATGCCGGCTCCGAATGGAGCCAGCGGAGTGGAAGGGGTGCGACGGGTGCAGTTGCACCCGTCGCGATTTTCAGTGCCTGCATGGCAGACACTGAAAATCATGGTGTGGCCCTGTTACGGGGGCCCCTGTAGTGCCCATGCCATTGGCATGGGCACTGCAGGGGCCCCCAGGGGCCCCACGACACCCCATACCGCCATCCTGTTCCTGGCGGCCAAAACCGCCAGGAACAGGATGGCGGTCGGAATCCCCATGGTGGCGCAGCAAGCTGCGCCGCCATGGAGGATTCCCCAGGGCAGCGGAAAACCGGCGGTACACCGCCGGTTTTCCGTTTCTGACCGCGGCTGTACCGCCGCGGTCAGAATGCCCAAGAGAGCACCGCCAGCCTGTTGGCGGTGCTCCCGCGGTCGTTGGCCCTGGCGGATTTTACCGCCAGGGTCAGAATGACCCCCAAAATTTGTTAAAAAAAATAAGGCACACAAAAAACAAAAATACCCCGAATTGCAAAGAAGACAAGTGATGCAGATATGGTCACTGGACGGCCGACAGAATCCATTAGAAATAAATAGACTCATATACTCAATTGAAAAGAGAAGACAAGTAATACTGGTGTGATCCATGGGAGGCAGAAACAATTCTGCATGCTCCAAGGATGGCACACAAAATCCATTTAAAAAAAAGTGTGTACAACAAACATAAACACACTCAAGTGAAAGGATACAAGTAATGCAGGCATGCTCCATGGGTGGAAACAACACAACAAAAGGAGGGACATTACAGCTGAAACAACTACATATAAGCAAGCCCTTTACATATAAAATATATAACCAATCACAAGTAAAGTGTGGGCTAAAACCTCACAAACTGAACACAACATGTCTTGAACAGACAGCGCATGCGCCGTGCCCAGGCTCAACCTAAAAAGGAACATACTTTGCATGGATGCATGGAAAGTTGGGCTCCGGCTTGGTAGGGTATTGCTTTGCAAAACATTTTTATTTTATTTTAATTTACCTGCTTTTAGATTTTATATACTAAACCTGTGTTGCATGTACTTGATTGTTGCCACTGCTTTTGGGGAACTTGATACTTTTTGCAGAATGGTGGACTCTTGCAGGTTGATAAGAGATTAAGAGAAGACTACCTGCCTGTACTTTCCTGTGCCAGGTGCTCCTTGCTCACATGTGGACCACATTCCACAACTGTTTTTCAAAGATTTTAACTCTGTGAAAATGGTTCTGTTAAATACATAAGTATTGAAGGGAAAGAAGGTGCCTTGTTTGTTGAACCTTGCCACGCTTACTTACTGGTAATCTTTATTACTCCAAGTCATGGTCTTCCTCGCCCCAGTATCTACATCATCAGCTTTAGCCTCCCAGAAACTCCAAAGTCAATAAAGTTGGCACACTAGTTTCTATCCCTCCAACATGGCTGACTTCCCCTTGCCCGTCAGCGTGCTTAAAGAGGAAGTTGACCCATATCACATCCTGCATCCCAATGCCACAAAACCCAATGAAGTCAGTTCCCAAAGGGCAGGGAGGAATGGGGAAGCATACTGGGGCAGGGATGACAAGGACTTGAAGTAATGACGATTACTGGTAAGTAACCAAGGCGTTACCTTCTCATCCGTTTTCCTCACCTCAATATTTACATCATGAGCTGATACCCAAGCCAGAATCGGCTGCATTGACAAAAGAGAACAAAGGCCAACCTGCCAGAATCAGAAACAGGATGTTTTAATATAGAAATAGCACACAAAATAATGTATGACAGCACATAAAATCATACTAGAAGTTAGTATAGAAATGGCGAAAGACACAGTGGCACCGCCCAGATTTCAAACCAATAGAGTTCCATAAAAGGATGAGAAGTAGCCCTGATGGCTAAATTGGCAATCTCCTCCTTAGAGACTCCATCAAACGCAGCCCAGGAAGTGGACAAGGCCCTAGTGGATCTTCCTGCACCCTACACTGAAGCACCTGTCTCCGAGGCTCATAAGCCAACTGAAATGCCAGCTTGATTCATCAGCTAAGCATGGAATTAGAGGGCTTCAAACCATTCCTCACTGGATTAAAGCATATGAACAGACTCTCCACCTTCCTGAAACACTTTATCCTAGCCAAGTAAATCAACAATGCCCTTTTAACATCCAAGAGGTGTAACAAAGCCTCTTCATCGGATGTAGGATTGGGGGAAAAACAGGGTGGACCACCCCTGCCAACCTGTGGAAATAGGAAGAGACCTTAGGGAAAGAAGTAGGGAGAGCCCTCAAAATCACCCTGTCTGCCAAAATTCTCAAAAATGGTTCAGACCTTAAAAAGGCACCCCGTTCACCAATCCTCCTAGCTGAGGAAATCTTCACCAAGTCTAGAGGTTCAAAGGGCTCCCCTTGCAGGCTTTTGAAACAGAAGGCAACTCCCATGAAGGGGCTGTTGCTAATAGGTCTAGGTCTCTTCAAAGAACAGGATTTTAAGAGCTGCGCTACTAGCTGCTCCAAAGGATCAAACCGAGGAGTAGCAAGGCCAGTAGTGCTGCCCACTGTTCTCTCAGAGTCAAAGAGGACAGACCTACATCAAATCCATCAAAAGTCAGGATCAACATTGTCCATGTCAAGACCCCACTGCTGTAACTTAATAGCGATTAGATTAAGCATTAGCAGAAGACATCTTGTATTTAGTAACTATTGTGAATATTTCGCGGAATCCATTTTGTATTCATGGCAGCCATTTTCTCTGCCACATGCTGCCATGTGCTCACCATGTGCTCTGTCCTACCTTTCTGTTAACTACTCTTGAAAATCTGCCTAGTGACAAGTTATATTTAGCATCTCCCACTTTTGCACATGCCCAGTAAGGTCTGCAGCTGTTAGTCCTTGAAAACTGTTAGCCCCTCCTACCTGTCGACTGTGCATTTCCACATGACCTTACATGTATGCAAGTCTTGCTTCTATAATTGTACCACCTCCTTTTAGCCCCTGCGTGGGTATAAAAGGACCATGCTCTCTCAGTTCAGTGTGCTACTTCAAACATTACCGAAGGGTGCTGTTTGAACTGTAGTACCACCTCATGAGGTATAATAAACTTTGTCTTTTATTTCAGTTTCTGTGCCAACTTCTTCTTATATGGTCTGAGGACTTTGTGCAGAGAAGGGTGAACCCCTTGCACTAGTAGGCCTTGCTGAGGCTTACTTCAACACCACCCAACACACCATGTAACAAAGTGCACCCAATGCTTAGCATAAGCCTACAAGGTACAAGGCTGGTGAGACTATTGAATCAAGTTCACCACTACTGCAGAACAGTCCCTATCCATCAGCCCTAACCTCTCAACAACCAGGCTTAAAGATGCAGAGTGAGAAGGACTGTGACCAGGAGGCCAGGACCCATTGGGGGTACGGGTGACATGGAATCTCCCAATGTGGCCGAATCGCCAATCCCAATAAAAGGGCAAACCAAGATCGCTGGTGCCAACCTGGAACTACCAGAACTACCATAGCCTTGTCCTACCTGATTGTCTGCAATATCCTGGGAATCATAGGGATTCTGGAAACGAAATAAGCAGCCTTTCCGGCCACTGGAACAGCATTGCATCCAATTACCATGCCTCACGGCAAGGAATAATTGTGCAAAAACGTGTTAGTTTGGCATTGTCTTTCAAGGTGAACAGGTCTATTCTTGTTGTCCCAAACCTCTTCTGCAGTAGACAAAACACCTCCATCATCAAAGACAATGAGCTTTTGGATGGGAACCTACCACCCCATTCTCTTTCCCAGGTAAGTAGATGTCAGTCAGAGATTCTAGTTCCCTCTCCGCCCTGTTGCAAATATCCAGACTCAGGCGATTGAGGGAGGGAACCCTGCAACCCCACTGGTGATTCACATACCACATGACCACCTTGTTGTCTGTCGGGACTTGCACATGATGACCCGTCAAAGTTAAGGGGAAAAATCCAGGAGACCCAACTGAACTGCCTTCAACTCCCTGTAATTTGAAAAACAACCCGCCTGAACTTTTGACCATCTTCCTTGAGCTGACAGGTCCCCCAGCGTCACACCCCAACCCTGCTTGCTGGCATCTGTGACCACTGCTCTGTATGGCACTACCTGGAATAAATTGGCCTTTTGACAGATTCATATTGTCTGACCACCAGCTCAGAGCCTCCCTCACAACTGATGTCATGGGAACCACCTGGGCATATTCCAAAGTGCTCGTCACCCAGTGGGACAGCAAATGATTGATCATGGAGTACATATTCAGACATGCCTAGGGAAGGACCATAAGAGAGGCTGACATCAGGCCCTGTACCCTCAGCACTGTTTCACAGGGGGGCAGTGCTGCACCAGTAAACCTTGGACTTCTGCCACCGAAGTTTGTTTCCTGTCCACAGGTAGAAACACCCTTCCACCAAACCAATGTCTGGAAATGTGGCCTGATGAAAGTTAGGTCCTGTGCTGGAGTGAGACTTGATTTTCTGTGATTGATCAAGAGTCCGTGAACTTGCAACACACTGCACATCTCCTGGACCTGAAGCTCCGTCTTGGAGAAAGAAGAGGCAAATATCATCATATCATCAAGATATGGAAACACCTTAATCACCCTCATATGCATGACACCAATAAGGGGGGGAGGCACTTTAGTGAAAACCCTAGGGGAAGAACTCAAACCAAAGGGTAATACCCTGAACTGATAATGCTGTTCCTTACAGAAAACCAGAGAAACCGTTGTTACTGTGGGTAGACAGTGACATTAAGGTAAGCATTCTGGAAGTCTAAGGATGCCAGAAAATACCCCTGATTGATGAAGGGAAGACTTTTCTGCAGTGCCATCATATTGAACTTCAGATGAGGGATGAACTGATTCAACCATTTTAGATTGATCACAGGCCTTGCTTGCTTGAGTGCTTTTTCCAGAAGTATTTAAACTCCATCTTGCAAAGTTTGCTTTTTTATTCCGTCTCTTGGACAAGGGGTAGGCTGAAATACATCTGGTGGGAAAGATGGGAACCCAGACCGGAAACCTTCCTTCATAACTTGAAGGACCCACTGATCCAACACTGTCTCCTCCCAAATCTTGGAGAACCAAGCCAGTCGTCTCTTCATCAGGCATGAATATCAATCATATAGTCAGGGCTTGGAGGAAGGCTGAGAGGCGGCTGCCGATTTGTCAGTGTAAGGGGCACCCTGGCCATACCCTCTACCACAAAGGGGCTCTTGGACTTTACCCTGCCTGGATGTCCTGAACGCCCTTTTATGAGTGAAAAAATGTCTGTTTACCCACTTTTTCTGGGGCCTTCAGCTTGAGGTCTACCGCCAACTTTTTGGATCATTTCCTCCAAAGGGGTCCACAGAGATTAACCCCAAAAAGGGAAATTTCCATCAATAACACCTTCTGTGCAGCATCTGCTTTCCAAGAAGGTGACCACAACTGTTGTTGGATCGCAATGGAAGAACCAGCTAAGGATGCTGCCGACCCCCAGGAAATCAAAGCAAATATCTGACAACAGATGCACCTACTGCTCCATACGAGCCAAAGTAGGAGTAACATCTTCCCCTGATCCATTAATTCTGCCAGAGTCTGAAGTCCTTCATAAGGAGTGAATGGCATAGGAGGAATAAGCAGTCACCCTAACAGCAAAGGAACATTTAACCGCGACATCAACCCTCCTATCCACTGGATCTGTGAGGGCAGTGTCTTCAGAAATAACAGCCCCCTGGGACACCAGACCTGCCATCAAAGAATCCACCTTGATGGATTCTGAAAATAGCTCTGCAATGCCCTGCAACAGATACCTCTTTGCCAATAATCTAGGAAAAGCATGCTTGTCCACCTCCTTCCATTCATTTTCCATCACCCTTTTAACAGAAGAGTGGAGCAGCAGGGACTCAGGTTCCTTCTGCTGATAATGGGTGAAAAAATCCTCACTATCCTCCTGCATAACCAACTCAGGGAATTCCAAGTTGTGCCTGCTATGCTGCAGGACTCCTTTCAATTCCTGACCCTGCACATATTGCCCCTTAAATTCTTCCTCCTCTGCCTCACAATCTGCAGGGGTCACAGGCTCAAGACGAAGCTTTTTAGGGGAAGAACCTAGTTCCCTTTCCTAAAAAGCAGCCGCTACCGCAACCTGTATCATCTTTACCTGGCTCTTCCAGTACTTGACTCAAAGTTTCATGATCCAGAAACTAAAAAACAGGATGTGATCTTAATGCACAGTGAGGGGGAGAGGGAAGTCAGCCATGTTGGAGGGATGATTAACCAGTGTGCTAACTTTTTGGACTTCAGAGTTTCTGGGAGGCTAAAGCTCATGATATAAATACTGAGACGAGGAAGATAGACAAGAAGGTATTGTGTGGCAGGCAATGGTCAAGCATTTAATCAAGATGGATAGTGAGGCAAAGTGAGTTTTGCTTTTTGGAAATGCAGGAAAATATTCAGGTAGTTTAGGGTGAATGTGAATGACTGAAGATTGTGTGCAGAAGTCCAAATTGCTCAAGCTGGTTCATGTGGAGGACGTAAGAGATAAGTACAACCAGGAGGTCTCAGGATGGAAACATGCTGAATCAGGATTCAGCATTGCTTTTTAGAGAATTAGTTGTTTCTGTAGACAGAGAAGAACTTCACTGTACTTTTGAATGATGAAGAGGTAAGAAAGAATTTCAGGCAAGGCTTGTGAAGGAAGAAGTGTAATGCCTGGAAATTAGAGTAATTGAGTTATGGTTCAACTGTTCGAACAAAAATGTATCTTGATTGTACTATGATTATGAAACGCCAGTGTTGTGTTAATTTCTAGTTATAAAGACATCGGTGTAATTTGATGTCCGTGTGTTGAATATGATCTCAGGTGGGGCAAGTCAGCTGTGTGACTGACAATTGTGTGGAAACATAGATTCAGAGAAAAGTTCCAGAGATTGCTAGGAGAAAGCTGCTGAGTGGACGGTGGTAGCGCTGTTTCCAGTTTACCATAAATATATGTCAAACATACTTACCCTGTTGCTTCCTTTGAATGCTGACCTATTAGAATATCAGACATCCATGAATGTCTGCTGAACCTCAGACTCTCAGTTTAAGGCCCAAGTATGAAGAGCTCCCCACTTCAATTTTATTCAGCAACCCTAAGAGCTCTTTAGACGCCCTATAGTAGGCTCCAGAGCCACTTTCCTGGCCTTCACAGCAAATTAAATTTGATGAAAACCTTTCATTGCATCTTCAACACTTAGTGAACCATTATCTCTTTAAACAAGTAGTTCAAAACATGTGTTTCATTCCTCAAAACCACCTCTTTTTAATGAACCAACTAAGCTTATCTTGCATTTCTTTTAACATCTGATTACTCAAAACCTGTCAAAAGTGGAAAAGATTCTTGTAGATTTCTATAACATTTATACCTTAATAACTCTAGTAAGCACATCTGCACTCATTGTAACTAAACCAAATAAAGTTGAATACAGATATTGCAGTTATCAAGTATAGAGTCGGACACTATAAGGCAACACCAGGCTGGACATGGAGTTTGAAGAGTGCAGTCACTATGCCATCCTGTACCAAAGTACCAAATCCTCCACCAACCCTTGAAAACTTCTCTACTACTTAGCCCTGTCATCCTTGGACAGTCCAGTAGTCAGAGACCAAACCAACCATCTAACCAGTGTGCAACAGCACCTGTGGCTCTAGGGCATAAATGGAAAAGTAGCCGCCACCACAGATGCAGCCCAGCAATTGCTTCCTGTTCAGGACCCAGGAAGAAGCCTCATAATTGAGAATTTTAATTTGTTTCCTAAGATTTAGGGCCAGATGTACCAAACTCTTTTCCATTCGCAAATGGTGCAAATCGCAAATTTCAGCTGTTTGCAAATGCAAAAATGCCTTTCAGAATGTATGAAAGGCATTTGCAGTGCAAATATAAGGAATCGCTAAAATTGTGATTCCATGCAACTGCGACATTAATTTGCGTGTCGCAATCTAGGTATCACAAATAACGGCATGATTTAGCAAATTGCTATCTGCATAACGCAAATTGTGACCTAGATTTGCGATTCTCAGATAGCGATCTGCAAAATCATGTCACTATTTGCGAAACCCAGATTGCGACACGCAAATTTGTCTCGCAATGCTATGCATCAAAAATTCACAAATAACCTATGTAAAGAAACCCAGAATGACTCAGCCCCTTTTCCACAATGGCCGCACTCTACGTCATGGCGAGGAGGATGAGGAATCTGGCAGGTTTGTGGAGAGGGAGGAGGAGACAGGAGTGCATTTTCAGAGTGCGCATGACCCTTTTTGACCAGACAGAGGAGGAGATATATGAGAAGTACACGTTAAGCTCAGCCATGATACTTGACCTGATAGCTGATTGACAACCCATATTGCAGCGCACAAAACACAGGACCAATAGTATACCCACCCAGGTGCGGGTATTATGCTCCCTGCACCTATTAACCTCAGACAGCTATCAAGGGGTTATAGCAGCAGCTGGAGGGGTCTCAGAATGCCCTCTCATGATTTTTCAATGCATTTCTCAATGCCATGCTGAGCAAAATTCAACAGCACATAAGATTCCCCAGCACCCCACAGGAATTTCTACAGACAAAATTTGATTTCTACCAGATTGCCCAATTCCCACATGTAATAGGCACCATCGATGGCACACATGTAGCTATCTGTCTGGCATCGGCCACAAAGTATGTTTATTGGAACCGTAAAAATTCACATTCCATGAACATACAAGTAATTAGCAATGCCTCCAACATCATAACCAATCTCGTGGCCAGATATCCAGATAGCACACATGACTCCTACATCTTTCACCACAGTGGAATTTACACAAGGCTACTAGCTGGGGAGTTTGGTGAAGGATATCTACTGGGTAATGTAATAGTTGACAATGTTGCATTGATGTAAATAAGACGTAATGTATAACAAGTACTCATTATTCTCACATGTCATTCCAGGAGACAGTGCCTACGCTATGTGGTCCTTCATACTAACATCCTACCTGAGTCCCGCAACGCCAGCCGAAAGGAGATTTAATGCTGCTCACAGGACAACCCGGTGTTGTGGAGAGGACCTTCAGACTGCTGAAGAGCCGCTTCAGATGCTTCCACAAGAGTGGTGGTGCACTACAATACAGCCCTGAAACAACCTGCAAAATCGTGGCTACATGTGCTATATTGCACAACATTGCTACAATGAGGGGCATACCTGTAGAACCCACTGAGCCAAACTCCGATGGGGATGATGATCCCTTACCACCCCTTCACTCAGTAGACAGAAGCAGTGCAGCAGAGGGCAGACAAAGACGTGCTGACATCATGCGCAACCATTTCTGATGTAAGTAATGACAATACTACGTCTATTATATCTATTGCTGTAGGTAGCATCTTTATTGCCTTGACTTCAGGTAACATATGTGTGAATAGGACATAGCTATGCACTAGACGCAAACAGGTGTGAGTAACAGTGTCACACTATTAGCATTATAGTATAATAGTTTTGCTACATGTTAAGCTAGCCCCCTATACCCCTCATCATAACTTCCTACGTCCACGCACTCCACTTGAGTGCTTAGTGGCCTCGGTGGCACCTCTTTTAGCAGGTTCAAAGACAGTAATGTGTCCGGTACTGCGACGCCTAGGATCCATCACAGGGGCTGTGAGAATGCTGAGGCTAGAGAGCTCCTCACCTTCCCAACCACCCAGTTCGCTGTTTGTAGCACTCCGTGCTGTCTGCATTGTATCCAAAACATTGGTGGTTTGCACCAATCCCTGTGCAACGTCCCGACTGCAATGTGCCAACTCCACTTGTATGCCCACAGCACGTCGTGATATCAAGGCAGTTGAGGTAGCGAGCTGATTGACCAATCTGCAGAACCCATCCAACTTGCCCATCAATTGGTGATGGCACATATAGGGGGTCATTCCGACCCTGGCGGTCCATGACCGCCAGGGCCGGGGACCACGGAAGCACCGCCAACAGGCTGGCGGTGCTTCCAGGGCCATTCTGACCGCAGCGGTAAAGCCGCGGTCAGAAAAGGGGAACCCAGGGAATCCTCCGACCCCCTTCCCGCCAGCCTGTTTCTGGCGGTTTTCACCGCCAGAAACAGGATGGCGGGAACGGGTGTCATGGGGCTCCTGGGGGCCCCTGCACTGCCCATGCCACTGCAATGGGCAGTGCAGGGGCCCCCTAACAGGGCCCCATAAAGATTTTCACTGTCTGCTTTGCAGACAGTGAAAATCGCGACGGGTGCCACTGCACCCGTCGCACCCCTGCAACTCTGCCGGCTCCATTCGGAGCCGGCTTCCTTGTTGCAGGGTCTTTCCCGCTGGGCCCGCGGGCGCCCTTTAGGCGGGCGCCCGCCGGCCCAGCGGGAAAGTCGAAATGACCCCCGCGGTCTTTTGACCGCGGAGCGGTCTTTCGACAGGGGAACTTTGGCGGGCTGCCTCCGCCGCCCGCCAGAGTTGGAATGACCCCCATAGTGGCTGACACGCTCCTGCTGAATCACAGTGCAGAGTTCCCTAATGGTGTTTCTGCTGCTGTTTTCTGTCCCTCCTGCAGCTTGCACATGTTTTCATTAAGAGACTCTAACTGCTTGTGCAGTACTCCCATGTTGTCATTGTGTGATGATATTGATTATGTTTGACCAATGACTTTGTGTTTCACCACTGCGCATATTAGTTGCTCAATGTTCACCAGTAGCACACTATGGGGGTGATTCAGACATTGGCGGACGGCGGAGGCCGTCCGCCAAGGTTCCGCCGCCGAATGACCGCACCGCGGTCAAAAGACCGCGGCGGCCATTCAGACATTTCCGCTGGGCCAGCGGGCGCTCTCCAAAAGAGCGCCCGCCGGCCCAGCAGAAATGCCCCTGCAACGAGGACGCCGGCTCAGAATTGAGCCGGCGTATTTGCAGGGGTGCGACGGGTGCAGTTGCACCCGTCGCGTATTTCAGTGTCTGCAAAGCAGACACTGAAATACTTTGCGGGGCCCTCTTACGGGGGCCCCTGCAGTGCCCATGCCATTGGCATGGGCACTGCAGGGGCCCCCAGGGGCCCCGCGGCACCCCCTACCGCCATCCTGTTCATGGCGGGTTTCCCGCCATGAACAGGATGGCGGTAGGGGGTGTCTGAATCCCCATGGCGGCGGAGCGCGCTCCGCCGCCATGGAGGATTCAATGGGGCAGCGGTAAACCGGCGGGAGACCGCCGGTTTACCCTTTCTGACCGCGGCTGAACCGCCGCGGTCAGAATACCCTCGGGAGCACCGCCAGCCTGTTGGCGGTGCTCCCGTGGTCGGTGACCCTGGCGGTCACCGGCCGCCAGGGTCAGAATGACCCCCTATATGTTTTGTTCAGCCTAGCCGCCTATTGGCTTTGAAAGGGCATTAGCCATTACTTTCGGTATCCAGTTTAGCCACCTATTGGCTTTGACATTGCATTAGCCATTACATTCTGTATTCTGCCTATTGGCTTTGACATGCTGTATCCAGTTTAGCCGCCTATTGGCTTTGATATTGCATTAGCCATTACATTCTGTATTCTGCCTATTGGCTTTGACATGCTGTATTCAGTTTAGCTGCCTATTGGCTTTGACATGATATTAGACATTGCATTTTGTATTCAGCTCAGCTGCCTATTGGCTTTGACATGATATTAGACATTACATTTTGTATTCAGCTCAGCTGCCTATTGGCTTTGACATGATATTAGACATTGCATTTTGTATTCAGCTCAGCTGCCTATTAGCTTTGACATGACATTTGACATTGCATTTGATATTTAGGTTAGCTGCCTATTGCCTTTAACGTGGAGTTAGACATTGCAGTTGAGAATACAAGCTGTATTTTTCCAAGCTATGTTTTTCCACAAGATGAACCAAGCTGTTTTCTTCTCACACTAGACTAGACCTGATAAGAGAGAGTACATTTGGTGTTTACCTTTCTGCTCAAGCTTCGGAAGAGGAGCAGTCTAGGAGATCTGGCCAGTCTCCAAAGGCTTGCATAGTTTTCCCATAGTCTGAGAGGAGGGGGCACGCTTTTGTAATGGATGACTCGGGCTTCAGAGAATTAGATTTGAATCTGCCTGACTTCAGGCTGGAACTTGGTGGCAGTTTCCAGTCTCCCGTGTGGGTAGATAATCTCTTTCTCGCAGTTGACCGGAGTCATCGACTTGCAGACCCCAGAAAGATGAAGCTGTAAATAGTTTCTCACACAGTGAAGTATTTGTTTTGCTTTGCATTCAATATCTTATAAATATAACCTGCTGTGTACATTGCAATTGAGATATATTTTGTTTTAATGCTGTGACTACTTTTGTGCTTGAAATCTATTAATTTGTCTCTCACGAACTTGTGGGTGGGGAAGAATTAACAACAATAAAGGTGTTCTTTGAACTCAGAAGTGCATTCTTGATATGTTCTGTAAGCTCTGATTACGAGATAAGAAGGAAAGCAGAACATTTTGGTACCAGGAGTGGGTTAAGGGTCGAATTATAGATTTCTACGTGCACAATTTAAAAGTGTAATTGTTTTTTGTTGTTTGGAGAATTACAGAAGCACGGCAGACCATGTTTGAAAATGCATGTGTAGCTAAACTGCCTGATGGTGCTTTGAGAAACATGTTTTGTTGTGATGAAGCATATTTAGAAAATGTGCCTTTTGAGAGAAGTGATGTTCCTTTTGTTTTTGACAGAAGGGTTTGGATACTTTTATCTGCTTACAGAGAAATGCAGGAGAAATGTAGGCAGTTGGAACATGAAAATGAGAATTTACGTGAGCAAATTAGCCAGAATACATTAATTCAAGATAATGCTGAAAGTTATAAAAATGCTGTTTTAGAAGAATCTTTCTTTTCCCATTCCAGTAATGAGGGGGTTAAGACAGCTGTGAGCTACTCTGAGCCTTCCTGTGAGCCCGGTTTTTTGGCAGTCAAAGTGCATTCCTTAACTGATAACACGAAGAACGATGAGAGAGCTCAGAATGTGATTTACGAGTTACTGTTGCAATATGAAGTAAAAGGAAAGATTTTAGAGTTTCTTACGGTTTGCATTAAGCAAGAGACACCGAGTTTCATTAGCTTGTTTGATTTTTGGAAACAGAATAGCCCTCATCTGAGTGAAATCCTAACACTTTGGTATATGGTCACTGGGAAAAATTATATGCAGCTGCGCGCTTGTGATTTGGCAAATGAAATAATGCAGACTTTAGGTTTCTGCGCAGTGCAAGAGGAAAACACTGATTTATGTGTAACTCATGAACAGGGGAAGAAAAGAGTGCCCCTAGCTAGAATCATACACTGGATCTGGTACTTGCAAGACAGGGCTGGAGTGCCACAGGTAAAAGAGTCGCTAGTGAAATTGTGTGCACCATTTGAATTTGTGTCCACTGAGGATAAAAAGCATGTTTGTTTGACTAATGATTTATTGACTGAAATGTTATTTTCTGGCACAGGAGAAGGAACAGCGTTGTACAATGTGTGTCAGATTTTAAAGCAAGAGCTACGTGAGATGTGTCATTTTTACACTGATTCTTGGTTCATTGCCAATGGTTTAGCCGTTTGGTTTTCCACATGGCTTGCACCTAACTGGTTCAATTCCCTTGCAGATGTTAAAGAGAAAAATTCAGAGAGAGAAGTGTTCACCCAGAATTCTGACTTAGTGGGGATGGCTAAGTGGGTGCACCAGAAATGTGAACAGCTGGGAGAAAAAGCCACTTACAGGTGGGCAGAGATGAGAGTGATGCACATTCCCCTAGATTTGATCAAAACTGTGCAGCACGCAAGAGCGCAATCTGTCATGCAAGCAGTCACAGAGCAGTTGGGGAGAGGAAAGCTACCAGAACAGATATGGCAAATTGATCAGGGTTTAGGGGGAGTGATTGCTGCAGATTACCAAGGAGAAATCAAAATTATGCTGATAACTAGAAAAGAATCTGATTCATTCATACAAATTGGAGACAGAATGGCCCAACTTGTCAAAAGTGCAGTGAATGGAGGTTTGGTAAAGAATAAGTCTGCCCCAGCCCTTCTGACAGTGCAAGAAAAGGGAAGCTGTGGTGCAGCAGATATAAACCTCAGTGCTGAGGTGTGGGTTGAAGCCCCAAGTGACCCTCCAGAACCTGCAGAAAATATAACAAAGGGCCCCAAAAACATCCTGCTGATTATAAAACAGGGAAAGGAAGAGGAAGGGTACATTTTAAATGACAAATGTTATTTGCAAGAAAAGTCATACTTTTTTCTTTTGCAGATCCTACCACGTTTCGCCACTGTCCCTGAGTGTGCTGTGTGGTCCCCCTTCGGGTGTGTGCGTGAGTGGTCGGGGAAGGGACCGAACCCCCAACCTGAACCTGGCTGAGTACAGTACAAGCACCATTGATCCATTTTGCGCAAGTGGCGCCTTCAGTTCAAGTTCAACTTGTTTGATTACATTCTTCCACTGGAACTAAGCAACCTTAACAGTTAACTGTCTGTGTTTTTTCGTGTGGAACTCTGACTTTCACTTACCTTCCTGTGAACCTTTCAGGTGGACCGTGCACCTTTAAATGAGTAGAACTCATGCTACATCAAATGCTATTTTAGAGACACTATAATCTCATTCAGAGTATAAAAGTTTTAGTCTTTTCTGTGTAGATGTATCTGAGGTGAAAGGTTATGAGATCTATATGTTAATCCACTTCCATTGCTTTACAGTGATTGCTTTGATCATTCAAATCTGATTTGCTGATAATGTTTTTTTTGTGCTGATGTCTTTTTTATTTTTTTGTTTAAAAAAAGAGATATGTAAAACAAAAATTCATTTGTCATAGGGTGGAATGTGATGATATTGATTATGTTTGACTAATGACTTTGTGTTTCACCACTGCGCATATTAGTTGCTCAATGTTCACCAGTAGCACATTATATGTTTTGTTCAGCCTAGCCGCCTATTGGCTTTGAAAGGGCATTAGCCATTACTTTCTGTATCCAGTTTAGCCGCCTATTGGCTTTGACATTGCATTAGCCATTACATTCTGTATTCTGCCTATTGGCTTTGACATGCTGTATCCAGTTTAGCCGCCTATTGGCTTTGACATTGTATTAGCCATTACATTCTGTATTCTGCCTATTGGCTTTGACATGCTGTTTTCAGTTTAGCTGCCTATTGGCTTTGACATGATATTAGACATTGCATTTTGTATTCAGCTCAGCTGCCTATTGGCTTTGACATGATATTAGACATTACATTTTGTATTCAGCTCAGCTGCCTATTGGCTTTGACATGATATTAGACATTGCATTTTGTATTCAGCTTAGCTGCCTATTAGCTTTGACATGACATTTGACATTGCATTTGATATTTAGGTTAGCTGCCTATTGCCTTTAACGTGGAGTTAGACATTGCAGTTGAGAATCCAAGCTGTATTTTTCCAAGCTATGTTTTTCCACAAGATGAACCAAGCTGTTTTCTTCTCACACTAGACTAGACCTGATAAGAGAGAGTACATTTGGTGTTTACCTTTCTGCTCAAGCTTGGGAAGAGGAGCAGTCTAGGAGATCTGGCCAGTCTCCAAAGGCTTGCGTAGTTTTCCCGAGTCTGAGAGGAGGGGGCACGCTTTTGTAACGGATGACTCGGGCTTCAGAGAATTAGATTCGAATCTGCCTGACTTCAGGCTGGAACTTGGTGCCAGTTGCCAGTCTCCCGTGTGGGTAGATAATCTCTTTCTCGCAGTTGACCGGAGTCATCAACTTGCAGACCCCAGAAAGATGAAGCTGTAAATAGTTTCTCACACCACACGGTGAAGTATTTGTTTTGCTTTGCATTCAATATCTTATAAATATAACCTGCTGTGTACATTGCAATTGAGATATATTTTGTTTTAATGCTGTGACTACTTTTGTGCTTGAAATCTATTAATTTGTCTCTCACGAACTTGTGGGTGGGGAAGAATTAACAACAATAAAGGTCTTCTTTGAACTCAGAAGTGCGTTCTTGATATGTTCTGTAAGCTCTGATTACGAGATAAGAAGGAAAGCAGAACACATTGTAAGACACCAACTGCCTGTGCATTGACCTCATGTGTTTACATTGCAGGTGCTAAGCTTTCCAGATGGCAGCTTCAAGGCCGTCAAAAAGTGATGGGCCCTCTCCTGCATCAGTGCACTATCTGCCTGCATTGTGACGCCTCCTGAGCAGAGTGGACTGATGCTGGGGGCGAGGGACTGCTGTCTGTGTGTGCTTCTAGCCTTTGGGGGTGGTGTGGGAACTTCATCCGGCATTTCGTCTGAGTCCTGGTTATACTCTGGGAGAGGTAACACTCTTGAACTGCGTCTAGTTGGTGCAATAATGAAGGACTCACTGGTGTTTGAGACGGACTGTGGCTGTGTTTCACTACCCCCTGCATTTCCACCTTCTGCTGCGTCAGGACCCGGGACATCTACAACGACAATGTGCAGCATGTCATTTTTAAATATTGCACAAATAGTTGCATAATTGTATTAAATGTACACTAACATTTTATCACTAAGAGTCATTTATGTTGTTTCTCTTTGTTTGAATACTATCATGCTATTTATGTGGTAGTTGCACTTTAGGGGTGTGGACTAGTTGCGTTGTATGTAAGATGTGGCATGGACTATTTATCACACTGCATCGAGCTAATAGCTTTTTTCTAGGGGGCATTTGTACATGCCCATATGGGGAATACACATCATTGCTGCTCTTACCTTTGGTGGTGCTGGGTGTCCCTGAGGTGCTTCAGGAAGCAGTGTGGATTCCATCATGTCTTCCATTGGTGTGGATGGTGTCTGGGTAGGTGGTCCTCCTCTGGTGTTTCTTGCCTCCTTTAGCCTGCTGGCCACCGTCTCTTTGGGACGGGAACGCAAGTCGTACCACAGCTTGCACATCTCCTCCACGGTGTGCTGCGCAACACCCACTGCACATATTTTGGTCTGGATGTCTGACCACAGTTTCCTCTTCTCACTTTCAGGTACCTGGAGTGAGTTCTTCCCAAAGAGTTTGTCATGGTTCCTGACCACCTACTCAGTGAGCATCTCCAATTCCTGCTTACTGAATTTGAGCTAGTGCTTCCTGTCACCTTTCTCCTTCACATTCCCATCAGTGACCATGTTGCTGTTTGGTCCTGCGTTGCTCTCAGGGCTGCCTCCCTGGTGCTGGGCTGTGTTTCTCTGCCTGCTCCTGTGGCTCCTGGAAACAGCATGGGCTGACTCACTTCCTTGTTGTGGTGTCATCAGCCTGTTCCCGTTTGCCGTTTTTGCAATTTGCGATTTTCAAATACCAATTTGCTATTTTTTTGCGATCCGGTATGTGCAACTCGCAAATTGCTTTTGCGAATTTTAAGAAATCGCTATTACCGACTCGCAGTTTTGATACATCCCATTTTGCATTTCTTATATAGCGATTTCTTAAAAAAATTTATTTAAGAAATGCAAACCGGGAGCTTGATACATCTGGCCCTTAACTTCTAGGGCAAAGAATCGAAATGTGCAGTGCTTACTGGTGTCAGTGGTCGCAGGTGGTGATCATCAGCATTCCTTTTTGGGGACTGTGACTGATTTTTTTTTTACCCATCTTTGTCCACAGCATGAGAGAAAATACACAAAAGTAGAAAAAAGGAGGAAGCAAAAGAAAGGAAAATGCTGACAAATAAACTGAGGAGAGATAAACATGCAAAAAAGCAAGCTAAAGAGATATAATGAGGAGTTAAGGCTAGGTGTTATTAGTATTTTGCAAGAATGGTGGCTATTTTTCTTTCTTACAAGAACTAGCAGCAACAATAAAATGGAAACCAGGACCATATATGCACGTTACATGAACTGATTAAATTTCGTTTTAAAAAAAGGAAGTTAGAATGTTTCTTGGGTGGGCTTGTGATGAAGAGGTCTTGGTTGCAGGAAGGCTACTAGTCATCAGCAGAATGGTTCTTTGCTGTGCAAATAATTGATGATCTAATAGCTTATACCACACGTAAAATGCAAGACACACGCAAACTTTATAGATGAAGGTCATAAATAGAAATCCCAAACCACAACAAATCAGATATGAGCATCCAAAACATCCCTTTTTAGGTTTGACTTGACATACAAGCAGACTCCGGGACAACCTGTTACCAGTTATTTTAGGTATATATAGAGGTTGCTCCATTTAGAGAACTGTGGCTCTCTCACCTAATTATATTGGGTAATTGGTGTATCATTCTTCCTTCCAAAAAGTGCATCCACTGGAATACAGAAAGAACTACTTAACATGCAAAAAGTAAACTAATTGTGCAATTTCTCACATTCAATTCTTTATTTCCTGCAGGTATTCTATACAGAAAGTAATATTTTTTTGGTACTTCCCCCAGCTCTGGCAAAGCCAACAGGACAGACTTTAACTAGGTCTGGGCAAAATTTGAATTACGACGGAGTAATTTCCATAATCATGCCCTGAGTCTTGTAATGCAAAACTACCAAAATTAAGCAATTACTCCATCTTTGTCATAGTTGGACTCTTGCTCTAGGCAAGACTTTTGGTTTAGGGATGACAGCAATTTTGTTTGTAGGTAACTGTGAGGACATATCCTCTTTCTAGCATGGTTACCCCCAATGTTGGCCTGTTTGTCAGTGTGTTTTTACTGTCTCACTGGGATCCTGCTGGCCAGAACCCCCAGTGCTCATAGTTTAAAACCTATTTGCCAGTGTGTTTTGCCTGTCACACTGGGATCCTGCTAGCCAGAACCCCAGTGCTCATAGTTTGTGGTCTATGTGTGTTGTCAATATGCTTAACCATGTCACTAAAGTTCTGCTAACCAGAACTCCAGTGCTTATGCTCTCTCTACTTACCAAATTAGTCACTACAGTTTAGTGACTCCATATTCCAATTCTGATTGGCACACCGGACCCCCCTAATAAGCCCCTACTATATGATACCTAGGTACCGAGGGCATTGGGGTTCCAGGAGATCCTTACAAGCTGCAGCATTTCTTTTGCTGCCCAGAAGGAGGTCAGACAAACCTTTCTTCAGGACTGCCACTGCAGCCTGAGTGAAATAGTGCACACACTATTTCACAGCCATTTTTGACTGCACTAAGTAACTTATAAGTCACCTATATGTCTAACCTTCATTTACTGAAGGCTAGGTGCAAAGTTACTGTGTGTGAGGGCACCGTTGCTCTAGCAAAGGTGCCCCCACGTTGTCCAGGGCCAATTCCCCGGACCCTGTGAGTGCGGGGACACCATTATAAGTGTGCACTACATGTATGTCAATACATATATGTAGATTCACAATGGTAACTCCGAATATGGACATGTGGGTGTCTAAAAACATGGAATTGACCCCCAATCCAAATCTGGTTTTGGGAGCCAATCCCAGCAGCTCAATCCCAGGAAGGCAGAACAAAGCATTTCCTTCGCAAGAGGGGTGTTACACCCTTTCTCATTGGAAATAGGTGTTACAGGCATGGGAGGGGTATCCTCCCAGAGCCTCTGGAAATGCTTTGAAGGGCACAAACAGTGCCCTCCTTGCATAATCCAGTCTACACCGGTTCAGGGACCCCCAGTCCCTGCTCTGGCGCGAAACTGGACAAAGGAAAGGGGAGTGACCACTCCCCTGTCCATCACCACCCCAGGGGGGTGCCCAGAGCTCCTCCAGAGTGTCCCTGGCATTAGCCATCTTGGATTCCAAGGTGTGGGGACCCTCTGGAGACCTTGGAGTGGCCAGTGTCAACAGGTGACATCAGAGACCCCTCCTGATAGGTGCATACCTGGGTAGGTAGCCAATCCCCCTCTCAGGGCTATTTAGGGCCTCTCCTCTGTGTGTTTCCTCAGATTCGGTTTGCAAGATTCCTCCAGGACTCCTCTGCATCATCTGCTTCAGCTTCTGATCATCAGATCAACCGCAGACTGCTCCGGGAACCGCTGTATATGCAACAAAGTATCTAGGACAACTTCTGTGACCTGCAACTTCAGCTCCAGCCAGCATTTGCAACAGTTTCCAAGGTGTGCACGCTCTTAGGACTGCCTGTCTTCACCCTGCACCATAGGAACCAAAGGAATCTCCCGTGGAGTGACGGAGTCACTACCCTGCTTCAGCAGGCACCCTTCTGCAACGACGAGCGGTACTCTGGTACTCCTCTCCTGATGATGAGCGTGCTCACTGGAACACAGGTGGTGGACCTAAGTGACCCAGCTGTCCAAATTTGGTGGAGGTAAGAGCTTGACCCCCGTGCTGCGACAGTAACCCTGTGCTCTGCGTCTTCTGAAGCTTCTTGGGCCTCTGTGCACTTCATAAGAGTTCTTCGTGCACAGCGTAGCCCAGGTCCCCAGCACTCCATCCTGCGACACACTGATTTGTTCCCCAGCGGCGTGAGACCCTCCAGTGTAGTGCTGTGACGACAGCACTTTGCATCTTCTTTGTCCCATGTTCTGGGACTCCCGTGGGTGCTGTCTGGTCTTCTGAGGACTCTCTGAAGTGCTGAGAGCCCCCTCTGTCTCCTCGGTCTGAGTTGAGACCCCCAGGTCCCTCCTGGGTCTAAGCAGCTCCTCTTTGACGCAAAACGCGTACTTGCTTGAACCAAGGCTTGATGGCGGAATCCAGTGATGCAAACAGCCTGCATCCAACATCTCGACGTGGGCCATCTCTTGCACCAAGCACATACCCGCAGCCATCTTCTTTGGTGCACTTCTGTACTTTTCTTCTAAGCAGAGAATCCACTTTTGCACCTTCTTCTAGGTTGGCAGGGGCTCCTGTTCTTCCTGGACTCTTCTTCGACTTCTGGACTTGGTCTCCTCTACCCGCAGGTCTTCAGGTCCAGGAATCCCATTGGTTGTTGCTTGCAGTGTTGCTTGGTTCTTGCATAATTCTTCATCACAATTTGTAGTGTGTTCTGCAGAAACTTGCTGTACTTTACTCCTGCTTTCCTGGGCTCTGGGGTGGGGCACTTTACTTACCTTTTGTGTTTTATTACACTCCCAGCACCCCTCTACACACTACACCTGCCTAGGGGGAAATTCAACATTTGTATTCCACTATTTTAGTATATGGTTTGTGTTACCCCAGGCCCATTGCAATCTATTGTATTTTCTACTATTTGCACTATTCTATAACTGTTTACTTACCTGATTTGGGTTATTAGTGTATATATTGTGTATAATACTTACCTCCAGAAGGAGTATTGCCTTTAAGATATTTTTGGCCTTGTGTCACTAAAATAAAGTACCTTTATTTTTAGTAAGACTGAGTATTGTCTTTTATTGTGTATAAGTACTGTGTAACTGTAGTGGTATTGCAGGAGCTTTGCATGTCTCCTAGTTCGGCCTTGGCTGCTCTGCAACAGCTACCCCTAGACAGCCTAAACTTCTAGAACACTGCCTACATTTCTCTAATAAGGGATAATTGGACCTGGAATAGGGTGTAAGTACCTTGGGTACCCACTACAAACCAGGCCAGCCTACTACAGTTACTAGGCCAATCCTGCAACAAATCACAACTGTCGACCCAACCCTCCTTTATGCATGGGCTCAAGAGTGAGACATCTCAGGGAAGTTGTGGCTAAACAGAGATTACCCTTTTCTCACATGAGCAACAAGCCTCAGTCACATGCAGGCAATGAAGAAGATGCAGTAAAGTTTTCAATCGTTTTTATTAACAAGACTGCAATCTACTGTAAAATGCATGAGCTGCAATGATTAGGATAATGAGCACTGCAAGAAATGTAAAAAGGAGAGTCGTGAATATGGAGATCCCCACCATCTTGCAATAACATGAGATGTGAAATAGGCCCTAATATCCTAGCATGATGAACTTAATCTCTAACCTAAAGAGAGATAGGTGTGTTAAACCTAATCTGCCAGTACCATTTCCATGAGAAGAGCGCCCCAACCCTTGGAATGAGGTCTCTAGATCAGACTCCGTGGGGACATGAAGGCTAGGTCTGCATCAAGGCGATGTGTAGCATAGATAGGATTGATATCATCTGGTAAGAATCCCTCTGATAAACCTTTCTGTGTGAGGTGTATTTATACAGATCTTGTAGGACTCCTGACGCAGGTATGTTCTCAAACAATAGATAAGAAAGCATGCTTGGGGCGGCAATTACATAAACAATTCTTTCCAAAAGTACATTATGTTCCTTATACAAGTGGGAAAGGGACATGATGTGAATACCTACGTATATTTCTTGTCTTTGACGCTGATAGTGACGCCTTCACAGGGTGGCCCTTATATCGTGAAATCAAAACATCTTCCTAACTATACACACAGCAGCCATCTTAGAAGAAATAACTAAATAAATGTGCTAAAACAGAGCAGGCTAAATAAGTTAAAAGTCACTAGGTGACGGGGGCGCAGGCCTGCAAGACAGAAAGCTAAGCTAAACTCCTGATTCCATTAAAAACTAAATAGGATCCACTATACCCTCCACATTGCCAAGAGAAGTATGATGCCATAATGATGATGCCAGAGAAGGAGCCTGAACCCAAGCTAAAATGCTGTGAACTAAAAGCACAATCTAATTAGAAAACAGTTAAAAATAGCTAAAACATACAAAGAGACAAAATGTCAAACATGACAGCAGCAGACCAAAGTTAAGTCGATCAAAAAGGCCTTTTTGGCATGACTTTGGAATTGTAGAATAAAGCCAATGGTCAAATTAATCGAACAATATTCATGATCTTGAAGAATGTCTCCGAAGTCATCAAAATGAAGGGCATCCAGGAATTAATACACAGTCAGATGTCAGATTAATGGCAGGATTGGCGGATGGATCCACGGAGCAGTAGTGTGCAGCAGCCTCAAGGGCAGGATCACCGGCGAGGGCAGCACCATCCAAAGTGCATGAGGGAGCCAGATAGTCCATCAAGGGCTGCTTGTAAGTGGCCTCATTAATCAACCTCAGTCTCATGGAGCATGACCGTGAATGAACCCTCATCAGGAACATCAACAGTTCTTGGTCCACAGGAGGCACTCTTATCTCTTGTGTGGGGTGGAGGGAATAGAACATGTCCATAACAAGTTACAATCTTGGAGACCTAAATTGCGTAGGCAATTCCTGGTCTCATACCGCAACAGCTCTGTTCGTTCAGGACCACATAACTTCCATTCGAAAGTATATGAAATGCTGGACGAATCAAAGGGACGACAGTACCCTCCAGAAAACAGGCCAAGTTTGTGATCCCTGCATTGCAAAGGATATGAAGGGGCACCTGTTTGCAAATCATTGAATGACTAACAGTAATCTCACATTTGCTTCCGCTGAGAATGACCTCTGTTTCGCCTTTCAGACATTTATATTCAAAGGGCAACTCTCTCTCTTCTTTAATATATAGCTATCGCCTAGCTGCCCACATCTGCCCACGGCAAGATGTTTCAAGCACTGAGAAAAACGAAAGGTGGAAATAAGCAGATTTATAATACCATGGACAAGCCATACCGTCAATGGATTTTCTGCAACCATGAAAGGCAATTTTTCTATATGAAGCATGGGGAAACATGCTTCCCTTTAAGTCATTGTCTGTGGTTCCCTGGATAAATTAAAAGCAGCAAAAAGGTCACTACTGTTAATATATTTCCAGGGAACATGGGCATTTTTCAGAATCTGCAGTATCCAACTTAACTGCATGATGGAACGCAGTTGACTTTGTCCATGGTGTAAAAAGGACATGTCATTCTGAATGATGTCTATTACAGATGACACTGTGTTATTAAGGGAGTATATTCTGTTGGAAAGAGTGTTCATGCCATTATCGACAATAGCTAACACCTTTTCCAAATTTTCCTTATCAGTATGCCTTAAATGCGCAGCTGTTTCTATTTGAGAAAGCTTCCAGATCTCATTGTATATGGCATAATTGAGGGGGTCATTCCAACCTCGGCGGTAAAAGGCGCTTTCCGCCAGACCGAAGACCGCCATAACACCGCCGCGGTCGCGGTAAACCGCCACGGTCATTCTGACCCACAACAGGCAAACCGCCAAAATCCTGACATCCACAAAAGTCCGCCACACCAAAGGCCAGCGATAAACTGGCGATGACCAAACCTCCACCGTCACGCCAACAGAAATACGCCCACACTATCACGACACACGAATCCACGCGGCGGTCTTTCAACCGTGGTATTTCATTGGCGGTACACACTGCCGCGCTCGAAATACACACACATTTACAAAACACAGCCACATTGGACAATTCAAAATACACACACCTGATACACATACACACACCACACCCACACACCCATTACAATATAAAACACACACCCATATCACCCAAACACCCTTACGACCACAATTGCGACAGAAGGCCAGAGAGAGACCCCACCATCTATAAACTAGCAGCCAAAGGCACACAACACCATCACCCACACAACTTCCACACACAAAACACCACACACCACTACATATCACCAAACTTATCACCACACACACCACCCCACACATCACCCACACCACCCCATGGCACCTCAAAGACACCCCAGGTTCTCAGATGATGAACTCAGGGTCATGGTGGAGGAAATTGTACGAGTAGAGCCCCAGCTGTTCGGGACACAGGTGTAGCACACCACCATTGCCAGGAAGATGGAGCTATGGAGCAGAATAGTCGACAGGGTCAACGCTGTGGGACAGCACCCAAGAAATAGGGACGACATCAGGAAGAGGTGGAACGACCTACGGGGAAGGTGCGTTCCATGGTATCCAGGCACAACATCGCGGTGCAGAAGACTGGCGGCGGACCCCCACCTCCTCCCCCAGAATTTACAGCATGGGAGGAGCAAGTCTTGAACATCCTGCATCCTGAGAGCCTCGCAGGAGTATCTGGAGGAATGGACTCTGGTAAGTCAAATCTTCAATACTTCATCCCCCCACCCCACCAGCATGCCAACTCAAACCCCCACCCACACCCCCACCCCCATCACACCTACTCCTTGCAAATGTCTCACCATCACAACTCACCCATCCCAAAACCTGGCCTTGCATCCGACCACAAACCATGGACACCCATCACCAAAGCATGCCCACTGCACATACCCATCCCCCCCCACCAAAGCACCGTCACAACAGCCCCCACAAAGGAATGCCAGCCCTGGGGTACACGGGCACCCACCCATTGCACACTATGGCACACACAGATACAATAATCATACTTTTGTACCCCTGCAGGACCCGAACGCCACGTCACCGTGCAGGAGGGTCCACAAATGTCCACTCCACACCCAGAAGAGGCCCACAGTGAGGACAGCAGCTCTGTCGACCTGGATCTAGATGACCAGCCCGGTCCATCGGGGACCTCGGGAAAGTAGGTTCCCCTCAGGCAGTCACAGGCCACAGCAGACCTTCCCCCCTCTGGGAACACCAGCACAGCACCCACCCAGCGGGCCCATAACTCTGTCCCCAGGACACGTCAATCAGCTGTGTGTCCACCACTACAGGGAACCCAGGCTAACCCACCACCCCAACTACAACAGGGACCTGGGGGCAGTGGTAGTGGGCACACGGTCCAGGGGACAGAGGCCCAGGGAAACAGGGGAACTGGGAGGGCTGCTGTGCGACAGAGGGGGGACAGGCCCAGGGAACCCACTCTCCACGAGGCCCTCTCCTCCATCATGGGAGCATACCACCACTCCCAGGAGACGATGGCGACGGTACTGGCCAGGTTTCAGGAGATCCAACTTCTGCAGGAGCAACAGTATATGGGGTTCAGGGAGGAACTAAGAAACATCAGTTCCACAATGGGTACCATCGTAGTGGCCCTGAATCAGGTAGTCACCACATTGCGGGACACTGTGGCATCACAAAGGGCCCCTGACACTAGCATGGACCAAGAAATGCCTACCACCTCCGCCGGCGCTAGTGGACAGAAGGCCCCGACACAAGACCAACAGGCCACCAGAACCCCACCCCCTGCAGAAGGAGAACCACCCCGCAAGCAGGCCCTGAGATCCAGGAAGAAGACAGAGTAAGATGTTAAGACCCCCGCCAGCAAAGGATACCGCCCTGATTGTCATCCCACTGTCCCACATTGTCACCCTGTCCAACCTTAAATTGCCCCTGCTCCACTTCCCACAGGCATTTGGACAATGCACCTGTGATACTGATAGTCTGGACTCTGCCATGGACAATCCTCCACCATCACCCCTCACCGATTTGCAACCACCCATCCAATTTAGAGCACTTGAATAAACACACTTGTTGCACAAAACAATCTGGAGTCTGGCTGTGATTTTGAACAAATGTATTAGACATGACCGTGCCAAAATGTTCATTCACATTGTGATGCCAACAAACCGCTGTCACACAGCTTTAGTCCATGGGGAAACAAAGCAGATGTCACGCAGTGGGGCCCACGTATCTGAAAACGGAAGGGAAAGTCACAACACAGTTACCATACACTGGAGGAAAAAGTCAGACAGTACAGTAGAGAGGTAGGAGTGTTTAAGTAAATGTAATATGACGGGTTGGACTCTTACCTGTGGGTCACTGAAAATACTGCTGTATTACTGTGTTCCTGTTCTCTATGTCGTCCTCTTCGCCTTCCTCCTCTTCACTCTCCACAGGCTCCACAGCTGCTACAACACCACCATCTGGACCATCCTCCTGCAGAAAAGGCACCTGGCATTGCAAAGCCAGGTTGTGAAGCATACAGCAGGCCACGATGATCTGGCACACCTTCTTTGGTGAGTACATTAGGGATCCACCTGTCATATGGAGGCACCTAAACCTGGCCTTCAGGAGGCCAAAGGTTCGCTCGATCACCCTCCTAGTTCTCCCATGGGCCTCAATGTACCGTTCCTCTGCCCTGGTCCTGGGATTCCTCACTGGGGTCAATAGCCAGCGAAGGTTGGGGTAACCAGAGTCCCCTAATAGCCACACCCGGTGCCTCTGGAGTTGACCCATCACATACGGGATGCTGCTATTCCGCAGGATGTAGGCGTCATGCACTGAGCTAGGGAACTTGGCATTAACATGGGAGATGTACTGGTCTGCCAAACAGACCACCTGGATATTCATGGAATAATAACTCTTCCTGTTCCTGTACACCTGTTCGCTCCTGCTGGGGGGACCAAAGCAACATGTGTCCCATCAATGGCACCTATGATGTTGGGGATATGTCCAGGGGCATCGAAATCACCCTTCACGGTAGGCAAATCCACCACCTCAGGGAAAACTATGTAGCTCCGCATGTGTTTGAGCCGGGCAGACAACACTCTGGACAACACCTTGGAAAACATGGGCTGGGACATCCCTGATGATATGGCCACTGTTGTTTGAAATGACCCACTTGCTAGGAAATGGAGCACTGACAGCACCTGCACTAGAGGGGGGATCCCTGTGGGTTGGCGGATAGGTGACATCAGGTCTGGCTCCAACTGGGTACATAGTTCCCGTATAGTGGCTCGGTCAAGCCTGTATGTCAGTATGACATGTCGTTCCACCATTGTCGACAGGTCCACCAGTGGTCTGTACACGGGAAGATTCCTCCATCTCCTCGCATGTCCCAGCGGACGGTGCCTATGAAGGACAACATGGAGCACAGAGTCAATCAACCCACAGGTACGTTCCCACAGCTTGCACAGTACACGATTCTCAATGCATTGAATGGCTTGTATGAGTGTCGATGCAAGGCCTAGGTATGTGTGACGCAGTAGAAATTAAACCATGTGGGCCCTTGAAATGGCGGCTGCCTGACCTGTGAAGTGCGACAGTGGGATGTGAGGTCAATGCGCTGGCGTGGCACACCGTGGCGGTAGGCGGTCGAAGACCACGGCGCAAAGCCGCATTGGTTAACATTGAACTCTATGGGTTTCAGGAGCCAATGACGATGTGCGCCGGTGGTCGCGGTACGCACCGCCGCGGGCGTGACTGCCATTTTCTATCTGCTTAATCACTCGATACCTGATCTTCCACAGGAAAGGACCTATACTGCAAGTGCTGCTGTGACCTCGGTCTGGAAGGGACAATGGCTGCTGCGACTGGGGAAAGGGCTCCTGCCTTCACTTCTGAAGAATTGGAGAAACTCGTGGATGGGGTCCTCCCCCAGTATGCGCTACTCTACGGTCCTCCAGACCAACAGGTAAGTACACTGGGAGCATGCTTTGTGGCCAATGCCTGTGTTGAGTGTGGTGAATGAAAGATGGTGGGGAGGGGAGCGATTGAGGCATGCATCAAACGACAGATGAGAGCATGTGCCACATGGCAAGGGTGGGGATCGGGGGCCACTCACATCGAGCATGCAGAAGGTGATGATTTTTTTCTACCCCTGTACATGTCACATAGGTCAGCGCCCACCAGAAAGTCACTATTTGGCGTGCCATCGCCAAGGACGTCCGGACCCTGGGGGTCCACAACAGACGGGGCACCCACTGCCGGAAGAGGTGGGAGGACATCCGACGCTGGAGCAGGAAGACGGAGGAGGCTCAGCTGGGGATGGCCTCCCAACGTAGGAGGGGTGCCAGTCGTACTTTGACCTCCCTGATGTCCCGGATCCTGGCGGTGCCCTACCCCGATTTGGATGGGCGCGTGAGGACATCACAGCAGACACAAGGGGGTGAGTACAAGCACATTCTGCAATCTTTGCGCGCAGTGGAGGTGTCTGGGTGGGGGAGGAGGGCTGTGGGTATCCCTAGGCCAGGGCGATTTCTGTAGGCTAGGCCCCTCCGTAAGGCATGGCCCTGTGCCCCCGCCCCCCACCTCTGTAGGGTGCCTAGTACAGCTATTCATGGCCCTGTGTCCCCTATATGTGGAGTTGGCGTCCATAGGCTTGTAGGCCATGTTCCACTGATTGAGTAGTGTACCCCAAGTGCGCGGCGTAGTGCAGGGGGCTTCTGTGTCTGTCCTCTCCGCCAACGGTGTCGCCAATGCATGCACTCAACATGTCTTTATTTCTCCCCCCCCCCCTTTTTTTGTGCTCTTCCTGTTCATGTGTGCATTAGCATCATCAGGCGGAGGAGAAGTGGCATCGGAGCACGAGGGAGCTGCATCCCACATGGCCCTGGAGGGCCATGCAACTGACTCTGAGTACACCAGTGGGACGGAGGGCGAGGGGAGCTCCACAGCGGGGACACGTGGTGACACCAGCGACACAGACTCGTCCTCGGAAGGGAGCTCCCTTGTGGTGGCGGCAACATCCGTGCCCCCCGCAACAACAGGTACAGCCGCCACCCAGCGCACCAGCACCGCCCTCCCAGCAGCCCCTCAGCGTTCGCCCCGTGTCTGCTCACCCAGGAAGGTGGGCATCTCCTTCGCCCCAGGCACCTCAGGCCCTGCCCCAGTCACCCCTGCTGCCCTCAGTGAGGAGGTCATTGACCTCCTGAGGACCATCATTGTTGGGCAATCTACCCTTTTGAATGCCATCCAGGGTGTAGAAAGGGAGGTCCACCGGAGTAATGCATACCTGGAGGGCATTCATTCTGGTCAGGGTTCCATCAGCGATCGTTCAACGCTCTGGCCTCAGCACTGATGGCAGCCATTGTCCCTGTCTCCTGCCTCCCCCCTCCAACTTCCTCCACCCAGTCCCACTCCCCTGTACCTCTGCCTATCCCAGACACACCATCAGACCAGCCTGCACACACCTCAACACCCAAGGGAAGCTCATCCAGACATAAGCACCACACATCACACAAGCATTCACTCAAGCAACATCCACATTCAGACATACCAACAGCCACTGCCTCCTCAGTGTCCCCCTCCTCCTCGTCTCCCTCCTCCCTCCCTGTGACGTCTCCACTCACACTTGCATGCACGACATCTTCAGCCACTACGTCCATCACCAGCACACTCACCAGAACACTCCGCACATGTGCAGTCACCACCCCCACTACCATTTACACGTCCCCTGTGTCCTCTCCCAGTGTGTCTGTCACCCCCTCTTCCAAACCACACAAACGCAGGCAGCCACCCACCCAACAGCCATCCACCTCACGACAGCCTCCAGCACCAGCATCTGCACCCAAAGACACCAGACTTCACTCTCCTACAACCACATCCTCTTCCTCCACTCCCATACCCACTACACCTACCCGTCCCTCTCTTTCAAAATTGCTTTTCCTTTCTAAACTTGACCTCTTTCCAACAACTCCCCCACCCCGTCCATCTCATAAGACTCCAATCAGCACCTCAGCCACAACAAAACCCGGACCTACAAAGACAATAGTCCAAGGACTTTGGAGTCACCCACCCTCAAGGCCAGCTAGTTCGGCAAGGAGCAAAGACACGGCCGGCCCACCCCTGGAAAAAAAAGCAAAGATTCCCAGTGCCCGGCGCGAGAGGCCAAAGACAGCAGGCTCCAAAATCAGTACCCTGGCTCCGTCAGGAAGTGGGGTGCCACCTGGCACACCGCCAAAGGGAGGAAAGGGCCACAGACGAGCAGGGAAGGGTGGCAAGGGCAGCACGCCCGACAAGTCCGGCAGCAGGCCAGATGCCCAGGAGGGCCCCACCAGCCCCATTCCAGGTGTGCAGGAGGACACCCACAGGCCCGGTACTGCAGCACAGGAGGGCCCCGCAAGCGAAAAGACAGATGGGCAGGAAGGCCCCGGCAGCCACATGTCAGGTGGCAAGTGACATCCATGGCATGGCCGGATCTGCTGACCTGGACACTCATCTCAAGCACCGCTAAACAGGGCCCTTCAAGTCTAGCACCGCTGAACAGGGCCCTTCAAGTCAAGAACCGCTGAACAGGGCACCGCCGTGTCAAGAACCGCTGAACAGGGCCCTTCAAGTCAAGAACCGCTGAACAGGGCCCTTCAAGTCAAGAACCGCTGAACAGGGCACCGCCGTCTCAAGAACCGCTGAACAGGGCCCTTAAAGTCAAGAACCGCTGAACAGGGCCCTTCAAGTCAAGCACCGCTGAACAGGGCCCTTCAAGTCAAGAACCGCTGAACAGGGCACTGCCGTCTCAAGAACCGGTGAACAGGGCCCTTCAAGTCAAGAACCGCTGAACAGGGCACCGCCGTGTCAAGAACCGCTGAACAGGGCCCTTCAAGTCAAGAACCGCTGAACAGGGCACCGCCGTCTCAAGAACCGCTGAACAGGGCCCTTCAAGTCAAGCACCGCTGAACAGGGCCCTTCAAGTCAAGAACCGCTGAACAGGGCACCGCCGTCTCAAGCACTGCTGAACAGGGCCCTTCAAGTCAAGAACCGCAGAACAGGGAATCGCCGTCTCAAGCACCGCTCCGCTCGGCCCTTCATCTCAAGCACCGCTCCGCTGAGCACCGCCGTCTCAAGCACCGCTCCGCTGGGCACCGCCGTCTCAAGCACCGCTCCGCTGGGCCCTTCATCTTAAGCACCGCTCCCTGGGCACCGCCGTCTCAAGCACCGCTCCGCTGGGCCCTTCATCCCAAGCACCGCTCCGCTGGGCCCTTCATCTCAGGCACCGCTCCGCTGGGCACCGCCGTCTCAAGCACCGCTCCGCTGGGCACCGCCGTCTCAAGCACCGCTGGCCCATTGGCAGAAGGGGCAGGCCCGCATCTGTGTCGGGCAGGGCTGCACGAAGCACTCTGGGAACCATGCCTCCTCCAGAACCAGTGGAGTCTGTAATCCACTTTTGAGACTGTGGCTTTGCACTCCCCAGGATGGCACAGTGGGCACCCACCCACTGTAGAGACTTGAGAGACTGTGGCTTTGCACTCCCCAGGATGGAACAGTGGGCAACCCACCCACTGTAGAGACTTGAGAGACTGTGGCTTTGCACTCCCCAGGATGGAACAGTGGGCAACCCACCCACTGTAGAGACTTGAGAGACTGTGGCTTTGCACTCCCCAGGATGGTACAGTGGGCACCCACCCACTGTATAGCATTGAGAGACTGTGGCTTTGCACTCCCCAGGATGGAACAGGGGGCACCCACCCACTGTAGAGACTTGTGAGACTGTGGCTTTGCACTCCCCAGGATTGAACAGTGGCCATGGAGGCCCCTCGTGGATCTGGCGTCGTGGACTCATGTGGCTGAGGTGCCCCCCCTTCCCTTCCCCCTGAGGTGCTTGTAGTTTTCCTATCTGATGCCCCTGCAGTGTTCTCTCCATTGGAGTCAGGTATCCTGTGTGGGCTTTGCCCATGTGTTTTGGCCCAGTGGCCCACAAACAATGGCTGATACACAATTCAGACAGGACATTTTATATATATATATAGTTATAGATGTTTGATATATTTTTTACTCAGCCGTACAATATAATTCAAATTTCATAATCATTTTCTTTTGTATTTGCATTCTTCCGGGGGGTTTGGGGGTGTCACTCTGAGTTGTTGCTATGCATTGATGTGTGTGTTGTAGTGGGTAAGGGTGGGTGTGTCACGTATGTGTGTGCCCGTAATATTTTCTCCTCCCCCCTCCCCTGTGTCGTAGGTGCAGTACTCACCGTTGTCTTCTGCGCCGGCGTTCGTGCTCCTGGTAGAGGAGCAGGAATACAATAGCTGGCAGTATGTGTAGTTCGGGTTCCATGCTGTCCAGATTCCTCGTGGAGTGTGTAGAGGTGAGCGTTTTCCGTTTGAAATGGCTGTTTCCGCCGTGTTTTTATCGGCGGGGCTACCGCCCCGGAAAACGTGGCGGATTGGTGGGTTGTGATAGGGTGGGAGGTACATTGACTCTCACCTATCTGTTGGCGGTGACCGCCGCGCTGTTTGTTTGTCCCGCCGTGGCGGTCGGAGTGTTAAAGTGGCGGTCTCTGTTGGCGGTTTCCGCCAGGGTCAGAATTCCATTTTTTTTACCGCCCCCCTGTTGGCGGGTTAGCCGCCACTTTAACACCGACTGCCAGGGTTGGAATGACCCCCTGAATCTTTTAGAGCATGTCTTTCTTGGACCTAACAAGAGGTCTTGCAAGGCTATGTCTTCAGATAACGTATTAAGACGGTCTTTAACTGCTGCTAAGGTGGTCATCTGTAACAATTGTTGGCACAATTTACCCATACTGTTTGTGGTAACTATACCCAAGTGTTGACCTCAGACAAAGCAAGGGTCCGGCCGGCAAATCTTGAAACCCCTTGAGGAATTAAGAAAACGCGCCTGACACCCATTTGTGTCTCTATGCCACAATAACCACCTGCCGGAAATGGAAAGTGAAGAATTAAAGGTACCAGCCTGAACCTTTTCATCTAATTCTTCCACTGTGATGTTTAGGAAGGACTGCCAATTAGTGAATTTTGCCAGTGTGGGGATACTGTGTGCATTTATTTTCTTCATTTTTGCTAATCCTAGACAGGATGTCTGTTGAATTGTGTCATTTAGAAAGATCATTTGGACAGGAATAAGGCATGATCTAAACAAAGCTTCTATACCCTTTCTCTATCTTGTATTCCCTGTACACTTTTTACATTGATAGTGTTTTTCCAGTATTCGTATCCTTCAACTGCAAGTTAGAAAACAAAGGAATCTTAATAGTCCAATTTAGTGTTTGTTAGCAAAATGTCCCTATTTTGGGGTAGTAGTAACTTGAAGTAGTATGATCATGCATTCTTGCCAGGAGAAATATGTGAATTTATCTGGAAAATGCTTTGTGCTTCCCACAGGCAGAGCTGAACAGCGTTCCCACTGTTTGTAAGTAAATACTGCTATGTGTCTAGTTGCTCGGTGCAGGTAGTAATGTCCCTAATTATTATAACAGAACATTTCCCCATAATTCTTTGTGTTAGTGTACACATCATTACTTTCAAATACAGTTTAATCATGCAGTTCAGCAAGCATTAAATGAACTGTTTGAACATCCAGTCATCAGAAACAACACTAGGTGTAATTATATCAGCCACTGACATTTTGAAAACATATGAAATTTGAATGACTAGAGTAAGCCCGTACATATCACGTGGAACTTTATCCCACACAATCCAATCAGGAATTGATACTGCTGAAATGTTCACAAGGGATAAATCTCTGCGGACCTTATGTGAGGAAAGATATGGAGTTAAAACTTCATCCACCAGCTCGACAGAAGAGCATTCAAGAAGATAAGGACGATTTATCAAGAGGAAGAAAAAGTCATGAAACCGATCCATAACAGAAAAGCAAGCAATGCCATAAATATCCAAAGATAATTCCATGGATAAATTAAATAGTTATTCTTAAGCCTTATGTACAGCTTACAGTTTAAGTTGCAGGTGCAGATGAAATCGAAAAGTCATCAATGTTGATTAAATAACTGGAAGCAATCTCTGCAAACACAGGAGTCAGTGTATTACTGGTCGAGGTTCATAGTAGGTGACGTCATCTGTTTGTGTTGATTTGGAGTAGAAAACAGCCCCATCTTGGACAGTTGCTGTTGATGAAGTTGTAACAGGAAAAAAGCGAAAGCTCATTTTCCACCTTCCCCATGCTCGAAGAGGCATTTGTAGCATTGTTGTACATGCTGTTGTAGTCAGAAGTTTTGTTGTTTCTTCTTTGAAGAGGTATGTCTTGTTGGGTAGTGAGAAGGGACCGGAAACTACCCAAGGGACCTCTGAGTCTACTGTGCAGTTTTGGCCACATGGTGAAGTTTGATGTTATCTTCAAGATGAGAACCCAAAGAAAAAGCCTTAGATGCCGTAGCGCCACTCGCAGAATGAGCCCCAAACTGAGATGTATCAATACCTGCCTCACTCAGCAGCAAACACTTCCATCTGGCCAACGTGGCTGAAGAGACTGGGAGAAAATGTTTCTGTAAAGAAATCAACAACTGACCACTCATGTCAGAACAAAATTCTGCAGTACTCACCTCGTACTCTTTTAAACATTGCACCACATATAATTTGGAATTATCTGGGAAACTAGGATAGGAGATTGACTTAGTATTACATTTGGTACGGCGAGATATAGTAAAAGACATCCTGTAAGGAGAAAAAACTCTACCTGACAGATCCAGGGCCTTCACATCAGAAGCCTGCTTACAAGATCTCAGACACAAAAGCATAGTAAGCGTAGCAGAAAGCTGCTTCCTAGAAAAATATCTATTTGCCAGCCAGCAGTCCAAGAAACGTAAGACGATACTTACATCCCACAGGGAAGAACAGCGCGGAAGAGGGGTATTGGAAAACCGAATCCCCTGTAAGTTTGCACACAGTAGGGAGTTCGTCCCCAGGTTTGCCACCAATAGGCAAATAACGAGCAGAAAATGGCTGACCTGTAGATAGTTGTACACAGATCTATAGGCCATACATGAGGCCACCAATGAAGACAAAAAAAATTGAATTAAAGAACAATCTGCTGAAGATGGATCAGCACCTCGTTCACCGCAACAATTACACCAGCGCTTCCAAGTGGAAGAGCACCGCTTGTGCGTGCTAGATGACCAGGACTGCACGATGAAGTCAGTAGACTCGCGCAAAAGTCCAAGGAGAGACTATTGTTCCCAGAAACTCTCCACGGCACCAGGGACAGATTGTGTGATTGCACCAGAGGATGAAGAATACCCAGGGGGTCGAGAAGCAGATTCCATCAGTGCGGGAGAAAGAACAGAGGGGAGCAACTCATCTCCAGAACCACCGGAAACCAAGCCTGAGCCCTCCCAGGGGGGTGTCACCAGGACAAGATTGAGCCAGAGCCCTGACGATCATCATGAACAGTGGAAATGTATAGAAAACGCCCACTCCAGGAGAGTCAGGATCAGAAGGGGGCATTGGGCCAGGATGATGATATCGTTCAGTTAAATTATCCTACGAATACCCCTGGCTTGAAGTGATTCTGCTATCAGATGCATCACTTTTGTGAAGCCCCAAGGGGCCCCAGACGGGCCAAATGGAAGAACTTTGTACTCGTCGCAGCGGCTATGCCAAAGGAATTGCAGGAACCTTCGATGAGGAGAAAAAATAGGAATGGTCAAGTAAGCATCTTTAAGATCTATGCGGACCATCCAATTCTTTTCCCGTAGGATATCTCCTAACAAGTGGATGCACTCCATCTTGAAATGGCGATAAATGATCCAGCCATTGAAATCCTTTAGATTCAAAACCAAACGGGACCAAACGCCCTTCTTCTCCACTAGGAAGATGGGACTGAGGAAAACGCAAGGGTGAGAAGGAGCTTCCACTATGGCCCCTTTGGCAAGAAGATCTGAAACTTCATCTGAGAGGAACTCCTAATCTTGTAGGGAAGAATACATCTCAGGAGGGAACACACTCTGTACTGGGGAATCGTAAAAGTCCAACTTGAAACCATGAATCGCTTACCGGACCAGGAATCTTGAGTAATCTTTTGTCAATTGTGCAGAAACAATGCCATCCTGCCCCCAAAACCAAACGGAAATTAGACACATCTGTTGAACTGGCACCCTGATAGGAGGCTTGGGAGCCTCTGGATTTTCCTATTCTGACACGGTTGAGACCTGCTTGGGGCTGAGAGGTGTAGAAGGTGGAGGAGGAATCCTGGTAACCTCCTCTGGATTGATAATAGTATCCATTAGGAGGACCTTGGTAGTAACTGCAGCCGAAGGCTCGCCCTCTAAAGCGTCCTGCTCTGGTAAAAAGGGGGCAAAGAACCCCTGGGCATTATCCAGGTTTGCATAAGTGGCAGCAAATTTCAACAATTCCTTGAGAAAAGGAGCTCCAAAGAGTAACCCTTGCGCTAATGCTTCAGATTCTGAAGAAGCTAAGTCTGTTGATTTTGGGTCCACTTTATTCGGAATGGAACAATGCCTTTTGCTAGTAATGGCGCAGCTGGCGTTTCCATAAAGCATAAAGCCCACTGAGCCCATTCCAACAGGACTTCGGAATTAATTGGAGTAGCAGACTCCTTAGCATATAAGCCTAACTCCAGAGTTTTTGTGACAGAGCCAGAGACATCCAAAGCGCTTGTCTTGACAACTGCTCCAAGCACTGTCAATGCCATTCTTAGGGTCTTTAGAAAATTTCTTCCAATAGGTCACCAGAGTGGGGTCTATATCAGGGGTCTCGGTGACCTTGGAAGTAAAAGCAGTTCTGGGGCATTCCGATCTCAGCCCAGATTGAACATCTTTGTCAAAACCATAACAAATGTGAGCTTGTACATTTTCCACCACTTCCGAAGGAGGAGTCCGGGAGGACAACCTAGGATGTATAATATCTTCTGGCTTGAAAGTGAGGACTTTCAGAGGTTCCATGGCTGATTGAGAGTGGCGTGATTTCATCTTTGGTTTACAGGGGGAGGGGAATCAGTTTCCTCCTCGGGCCTCTGTGAGGAAGAAGAGTCGGTATCGCCCTTAGCACTTTCCCTGGCTGGGACGGACTGAGAGGAGGAATAGTCATGGTCCTTAGCCAAGGACCTCACCAACTGTTTAAAATCGGCATCATGGGCAGTTAGTATCTGAATTTGAGCTGAGAGGCTCTTCAGGAAAAGAAAAGTCATCATAGTTGCAAGACGCAGTATTAGGGAGCAAGCCCTGTTCAGCGAAGCCCAATAAGTGATGCTTAACAGGCAGGATAGCCTGAGCCAAGGCCACATTGACTGTGTGGCACACCCCAGTGTCAAGTGCACAGACTAGGTCTTGCTTGAAGGACCCCACAGGGTCATCATAGTAAGTACCTTCCCCAGAATCTTCCTCATTATCAGCCATAATGGAGAAAGAGGGCACAAAAGTAGCAAGAGCAGTGATCTTCAGGGAGCAGAGAGCTTCTGCCAACAAATAAACTTTAAAGAGAAGTGGGGAGGCAATAATGAACACATTTCCCCAAGGCAGGATTAATCCAAGGGAAAAACCCAAGGATATGGGTGAAAAACCCAAAGAAAAATAAAGTGTTGAGGGAGACCTTCCTTTACACAAATATATAAATATATTATTATTAGACAGAGCCTAAATTATTATTATTACAGTCCAGGAAGGAGCACAACCGGGCATAAGCGGAAAGCCAAACAAATTGTGAGGTCTGAGACTGGAATACATGTCTCTCCTGTGTTCTGATGCACTAACAAATCCTTGCCGACAGAAGACAGCAGATCGCTCATGTGTGCGAGGCCCTGAGCACCTGAACTAGAACGAGGACAGCGCGTTAGTGATAACACGCATCCTCAGTCTTCTCTCCCGAGAAAAAGCGAGCGCTCCTCGCAGGGAGGGTAAACGCTCCCCAAAGAATCCGTTGCAATGCTGTGCAGCTTGCGCATGTGCTGAACAAATTTAAAGTTAAGAGTGAAACTGCATACCAAGCACGTCTACAATAAGACTGAGGTACTTAACTGGCTGCAGAGCAGCAAAGAAAGAGGAGGTGTTATGTCTCATTAGAGTTATATAGGATTAGGGCTCTATGGCTGGTCATGTGAGATGTACATGGTCATGGAATGCGTTGCTGATTATAAACTTTGTTTTGACTGGCTGCTGAAAAGTTGAAGCATAGAAAGAGAAGCATAATCGGAGCCTCCAGTCCTGTGATAGAATACGTATGCATTCTATACATACAAAAAGCATTACTGCCTCACTGATTTTTTCTCATCCCACCCCCATATCTGATGAGTCCCCGCCTTCCTGCAATGACCTGTTAAAGCTATATTGTAAAAAAACCTTATTACTCTCTCTATATCCCATGTAAGGGCTCATTACCCATCAGTCATCCGGGTACACCTACCCAGGGATAAGGTCAAAACAGCAACAAATACCGCAAAGGTAGCAAGCTGCACCAACGAAAGCTGTCAAGCGCCCAGCGAAAAACAACATCTGGCAGTCAAGAACAGTGCAAGCGAGGGGGAACAAAGTGTGTTGCGCACACTCCCCCTAGTGGTTGCCCACTGCAACCGCAGTCGAGAAAATGGCACCGCAAGCCCCGGTGATGAACGGAAGCCACCGGCATAGAGAACAGTGAGCATATAAGACACCAGCAAAAGCGCACAGGAAGGCAAGGGACAATGTCAGAGGTGTGCAGAGGGCTATGCTGGTGAACCTGACACCACGGGCAGGAGCCCGAGAGACAGTGAGCCCTCAGAGAGCCTGACCCAATGCCAAGCAGAAGAGGCCGTGCCGGCACAGGATGGCCATCGTTGGCCCATTGTTCAGCAGGTCAGCATAACTGACCAGCCCTGCCAAGCAGACGGAGGCAGGAGCAAGCACTGCAACAGCAGTCTCGAGGCGCAAACACTGTGCCTTCGAGCGAAGAGAAGGAAGAGAAAGGTGACACTCGAGTCATGGACCGGACCACCAAGAAGATCGCGGGAACGAACAAGGTCTGCAAGGAGAGCGGATCAAGTCCTACAGACAGAACCCAGCCTGCGAGAGGCTGCGACAGAAGACGACGCACCGGCTGAGGTGCAACCCAACTCAGTGAAAGGTCCATGCAGCGCAACTTGTGGTGCAACACTACATTAGGGAAAGAGGAAAGGAGAATGTGGCCCGACGCCACAACGTGTAGGATCAGACAAGAAGGGTGTGGAAGACCAGTCACACCGAAGATCAACACCACCACAGGTGCGAAAGGGAGAAGAGCGACAGGACTAGTGCTAACAGACAAGAGGGTATCCATCACCACAAGCCAGCCACCTGGGTGAACAGACGTCACTGGAGATAGCTCCGCTGGTGGACCAACTCTAAACTGCCAGTGTGCGTAAACCGCGTCCAGGCCCCACGCTTACCAGCTCGACCGTCCTGCCTCCGGTCACCGGCTGCTTGACCAAGATGGCATCCCTGTTACCAATTGCACACGCCACGCAAGAACCATGAGTGGCCACGAAGTCCCTCAAGTCATCCTTTTGCCATGGAAGACACCACCACCTGTTGATCTTCACAAGATGTAGCAAGATCGACATCTTTATGAGGTGCATCACGCAAAACACCTGAGGAGCATAGCACCACCCGAATGGAGCCAAAGTCAGCAAGAAGTTCAGAAGCTGACAAGGCATCCCTGGCACCATCGGAGTCTGACCAACCAAACACCTGCCATGAGCCCCTGTGAACCGGACACCTGCCGAAGAGAGCACATTCAGCCATCTGGACCATCCACCCTTGGGGTTGAAGAAGGTTTGGTCGTGACCCTGTTCGGATTTGCACAGAGACCTCCCTGGCGTGGCATACCAATGGCCCACACAGCCCATGCGGTCCTGTGGCAATTCAGGAATAAGGGCCTCAAGAGATTCCAGTGAGAGAGTAATCCTGCCACAAGAGATGTCTGAGGCAGCTCCACGTCCTGCACCAGGACGCACGAAGGTCACAGGCAGAGACTGGTCACCCAAAGACTATTGCACTGAGGCAAAGACTATTGCACTGAGGCCAGAGCACCTGAGTCCTGAGCACACCAACCCTGCGACACCCACCCTTGTGGCTCCATGCACAACCGGGTTGTGATCCTGTGGGCAGTTCCTCAGCAAATCCTTCGCTTGACCTGCGATAGGCATGGCACAGTCCACACATTCCCGTGGCAGCCCACCAAAGGGCCTCGAGGAGACTCCTGTCCGATGGAGTTCTGGCACGAGAGGGAAGCCTGACGCTGCTCTGCCAATGGACGTCAGGAAGCACCAAGGCCTTCAAGGACGCCGCCTCTTTATCCAGGTCATCCGAAGTCTTTGGAGGTGTGCCATCCCTGGATCTGGAATGCCTTCCAGAGATCCTTAAAGTGGACTCCACACTGATCCTGATGCACTTGCATCAAACGTACATAGACTCTAGCACTGCGAGCCCAGGCGGGACAGGACCGACAGTCTCCAAACTAAGTGTGATGTTGTGGACAGGTGACTTAAGTATTCCGGACGTCATCAGCGCTGCCATTCGTGTCCAGCGCGGGCTGGTTAAACAACGGAGGTGTGCCGTGATGCCAAGCGCCCAGCTGTACCAGTTCCATGCAGCACGTCCGGTGGACTGCCTGAAGAGACTCGTGATTGTTTATTGTTGATGTTTTCTCTCCCACAGGTTGGTGTTCGTTTGCTTTTTCAATAAAGTTTGGGAGGGATGTGTGAGAAAGTAGCCTCTTTCTAGCCTTGTTACCCCCACTTTTGGCCTGTTTGTGAGTGTATGTCAGGGTGTTTTCACTGTCTCACTGGGATCCTGCTAGCCAGGGCCCAGTGCTCATAGTGAAAACCCTATGTTTTCAGTATGTTTGTTATGTGTCACTGGGACCCTGCTAGTCAGGACCCCAGTGCTCATAAGTTTGTGGCCTATATGTATGTGTTCCCTGTGTGGTGCCTAACTGTCTCACTGAGGCTCTGCTAACCAGAACCTCAGTGGTTATGCTCTCTCATTTCTTTCAAATTGTCACTAACAGGCTAGTGACCAATTTTACCAATTTACATTGGCTTACTGGAACACCCTTATAATTCCCTAGTATATGGTACTGAGGTACCCAGGGTATTGGGGTTCCAGGAGATCCCTATGGGCTGCAGCATTTCTTTTGCCACCCATAGGGAGCTCTGACAATTCTTACACAGGCCTGCCACTGCAGCCTGAGTGAAATAACGTCCACGTTATTTCACAGCCATTTTACACTGCACTTAAGTAACTTATAAGTCACCTATATGTCTAACCTTTACCTGGTAAAGGTTAGGTGCAAAGTTACTTAGTGTGAGGGCACCCTGGCACTAGCCAAGGTGCCCCCACATTGTTCAGGGCCAATTCCCCGGACTTTGTGAGTGCGGGGACACCATTACACGGGTGCACTACATATAGGTCACTACCTATATGTAGCTTCACAATGGTAACTCCGAATATAGCCATGTAACATGTCTATGATCATGGAATTGCCCCCTCTATGCCATCCTGGCATAGTTGGCACAATCCCATGATCCCAGTGGTCTGTAGCACAGACCCTGGTACTGCCAAACTGCCTTTCCTGGGGTTTCACTGCAGCTGCTGCTGCTGCCAACCCCTCAGACAGGTTTCTGCCCTCCTGGGGTCAAGCCAGGCTTGTCCCAGGATGGCAGAACAAAGGACTTCCTCTGAGAGAGGGTGTTACACCCTCTCCCTTTGGAAAATGGTGTGAAGGCAGGGGAGAATTAGCCTCCCCCAGCCTCTGGAAATGCTTTCTTGGGCACAGATGTGCCCAATTCTGCATAAGCCAGTCTACACCGGTTCAGGGGACCCCTTAGCCCTGCTCTGGCGCGAAACTGGACAAAGGAAAGGGGAGTGACCACTCCCCTGACCTGCACCTCCCCTGGGAGGTGTCCAGAGCTCCTCCAGTGTGCTCCAGACCTCTGCCATCTTGGAAACAGAGGTGCTGCTGGCACACTGGACTGCTCTGAGTGGCCAGTGCCACCAGGTGACGTCAGAGACTCCTTCTGATAGGCTCCTTCAGGTGTTGCTAGCCTATCCTCTCTCCTAGGTAGCCAAACCCTCTTTTCTGGCTATTTAGGGTCTCTGTCTCTGGGGAAACTTTAGATAACGAATGCAAGAGCTCATCAGAGTTCCTCTGCATCTCTCTCTTCACCTTCTGCCAAGGAATCGACTGCTGACCGCGCTGGAAGCCTGCAAAACTGCAACATAGTAGCAAAGACGACTACTGCAACTCTGTAACGCTGATCCTGCCGCCTTCTCGACTGTTTTCCTGGTGGTGCATGCTGTGGGGGTAGTCTGCCTCCTCTCTGCACTAGAAGCTCCGAAGAAATCTCCCGTGGGTCGACGGAATCTTCCCCCTGCAACCGCAGGCACCAAAAATCTGCATTACCGGTCCCTTGGGTCTCCTCTCAGCACGACGAGCGAGGTCCCTTGAATCCAGCAACTCTGTCCAAGTGACTCCCACAGTCCAGTGACTCTTCAGTCCAAGTTTGGTGGAGGTAAGTCCTTGCCTCCCCACGCCAGACTGCATTGTTGGTAACCACGACTTTTGCAGCTACTCCGGCCCCTGTGCACTTCCGCCGGAAATCCTTTGTGCACAGCCAAGCCTGGGTCCACGGCACTCTAACCTGCATTGCACGACTTTCTAAGTTGGTCTCCGGCGACGTGGGACTCCTTTGTGTAACTTCGGGTGAGCACTGTTTAACGCATCCTTGTAGTGCCTGTTTCTGGCACTTCTCCGGCTGCTACCTGCTGCTAAGAGGGCTCCTTGTCTTGCTCGACGTCCCCTCTACCTCCTGGTCCAATTTGCGACCTCCTGGTCCCTCCTGGGCCACAGCAGCATCCAAAAACGCTAACCGCACAATTTGCAGCTAGCAAGGCTTGTTGGCGTTCTTTTGGCGGGAAAACACTTCTGCATGACTCTCCACGGCGAGAGGGATCCGTCCACCAAAGGGAAAGTCTCTAGCCCTTTTCGTTCCTGCAGAAACCTCAGCTTCTTCTGTCCAGTAGAAGCTTCTTTGCACCCACAGCTGGCATTTCCTGGGCATCTGCCCATCTCCGACTTGCTTGTGACTTTTGGACTTGGTCCCCTTGTTCCACAGGTACCCTCGACTGGAAATCCATTGTTGTTGCATTGCTGGTTTGTGTCTTTCCTGCATTATTCCTCTATCACGACTTCTATGTCCTTGGGGGAACTTTAGTGCACTTTGCACTCACTTTTCAGGGTCTTGGGGTGGGCTATTTTTCTAACCCTCACTATTTTCTAATAGTCCCAGCGACCCTCTACAAGGTCACATAGGTTTGGGGTCCATTCGTGGTTCGCATTCCACTTTTGGAGTATATGGTTTGTGTTGCCCCTATCCCTATGTGTCCCCATTGCATCCTATTGTAACTATACATTGTTTGCACTGTTTTCTAAGACTATACTGCATATTGTTGGTATTGCGTACATATATCTTGTGTATATTTCCTATCCTCTCACTGAGGGTACACTCTGAGATACTTTGGCATATTGTCATAAAAATAAAGTACCTTTATTTTTAGTATAACTGTGTATTGTGTTTTCTTATGATATTGTGCAAGTGACACTTGTGGTACTGTAGTAGCTTCACACGTCTCCTAGTTCAGCCTAAGCTGCTCTGCTAAGCTCCCATTATCTATCAGCCTAAGCTGCTAGACACCCTATACACTAATAAGGGATACCTGGGCCTGGTGCAAGGTGTAAGTACCCCTTGGTACTCACCACAAGCCAGTCCAGCCTCCTACAGGATGTATGTCCTGCAGGACACGTTCTAGTGTTTCCAACAGCCACTCTGCTGAGGGCTGGCTTCCACGCTCACCCCACACCCATCCATCACAGGGGTCACCAGTCAGGTGACCTTGCAAATAAAGATGCCGGGCGCACTGAGACCAGTTTCATGAACCCAAAATATGAGTCTGTGTCACCTTACTTCCACAGCATGAGAGCCTAGGGCCCCCAACACTACAGGGAGGAAGTAAAGACTGGGATGAAGATGTTACCTGAAATACTGTAGGAACACAGTTATGTAACGCCAGCCCGTAGACCACCAGTAAGAAGTCAGAGCTCCCAAATGGACTAATCAGCCTTATCACAAGGTTTCCAGACCCACCGCCAGCAGAATTCCCAGCATAACACTCTCTGTCAAACCTCTACACCATCCACCAACACCGAAGCCAGCCCTCACCAGCAGAACGGCGCTTAAGAACACACCTTGCAACCCCTATGCCAAGCCTCGAAACTGACCAGGGATACCAATAATGGAGAGCATTTTGTAATACGAAACAACACAGAACCAACAGATATACGAATTTCATAGCAATATTTTGTACTAAGAGACAACACAGAACCAACAGAATTTCATAGCAACTACAGCAGCTGCTGCTACCGGCGCTGAAGGTGAACTTGGACATAGCGCACTTAGATTGGACCTGACGTCTTTGTTACCTAGTCTTGGGTAAACGGTAAGGAATATTTCTCTAATGCAGAGGTCTTCAAACTGGGGGGCGGTCCCCCCTTGGGGGGCCTCAAGTGATCCCAGGGGGGGCGCCAAACTCTGGTCAAAAGAAATATTATACAGCTAACATGCCTTTGTTTTAAGCAAAAGCATGTTATTGCAGTTTAAAAAAGGTAACAGTACTTAACTGCAATGTTTAAATAGGTTTAGACCTATTTAAGCATTGCCATCTTTCTAAAATAATTGTGAAAAATTCTCAGGGGGGGCCCAATGATTTTTATTTTTCAACTGGGGGGGCGCAACATTAAAAAGTTTGAAGACCACTGCTCTAATGGGAAGTAGTCTCTCTCTCCCCTTGCTGCTGATCATATCCTGCTCCTCCCTCAGGGTGTAAAGCGATACGTGGGCGTGGCTACAGTCACGCGTCCCCAGCCAATAAGATGGCGGAAGGGGGAAAGGCAGCATCTCAAGTGAGCCAATGGGAACCGGCGAAACGATGCCGGCAGCTCACAGGCAGTATATAACTTCCGGTTGCCTCTCCCACTCACTTTTGCTCTCCTTCGCCCACCGCTGCTTCCATCAACGGAGGAAATCTAGCACTCCTGCAGCAGGTACAACAGAGTTTAGAATCCAGTTTCCAGCAACACTTCTTTCCTTTCCCCAGTTCTTCGGAGCCTCCTCAACTCCTCTCCCTCCACGCACTCCCTAGTCTTCAATTGTAATTGCCGTACACGTACCTACCACCCTTTAAGGTAAAACACTTTCACGGTGCGGCGATGACTTTTCTTCGGCTGAGCGTCACCGCTTCTCTATACGTGGACCCGCGCTCCCTTTGTGTACCATGACCCGTTGAAATGGATGCATGGCCATAACCTGGCTCCATGTTTCCGGATAGCTGAGCCCGCTTCCTGATATATGTATATTTTTTTTGTCCTCATCTTTCATGATGCTGGCTGCGGTTATCTAATCTTGGGTGGTAGGGAGGTGGTTGGCCTTTGCCGCGTTCCGAAATGGTAGGCGGAGTGCAGGCTTACTTTTTATCCCATATTTTTTGTATTTGTAATATATGGAGACTTGTAGCTTCGCACTATCCATTGCACCCGCTTCCTTCTGAGGAGCCCTATTTTGCCATTAGTAGTGGTAGATGTATAACGCACGCATTTCCGTGATGATTCACCGGTGTTCTGTTCTGCTAGCTTTTTACGTAATATATCGCACTGCTATTAGTGATTGGCCACCTGTTGGTGTATATAGTGATTTTCGTCTAAATACTTTATTTCAGTTTACATTATATTTTAAATGATCAGCTGTTTGGGTTTAAATGGGACGTCATATCGAATGAGCAAGGACAGAAGTCTAAGGAAGAAATCGAAGTGGGTTGAAGGTTTACGTAGTTTTTTTCTTTTGGTGGTGGTCTAGATTGATTCTCAAAATAATGGATTATTTTTTAACTTCTGGTGGCACGTTCAAGTGCCCAATAAGAGTTTGAGAGCTTGTGTGGATCGGAGTTGGAACAGGTTTGTTACAGTAAGAAAGTTTTTTTTTTTTTAGTTTTTTGGCGGGGAAGGGTGAAATATCGAATGCTCTCGTCTTTTATTGAGTGTATATAGTGGGGGTGAGTAAGAGTTCCCGATTTATAAAAGTCTAGCATAAACCGACAGGGACAAGGGGTTATGTATATGGCACTATGCATAGCAACGAACGGATAGTCTCAGGAACTTTGTAATATGTTTTATGGGGGTTTCTTCTGAATGCACCTTATCTAATTGTGCCGTCCAGATGCATTACTATGTAGTAATCCGAAAGAAGGGTCTTGCATCAACTTTTTTTCTGTAAAAATATAATTTCAGTAAACATGGCAGTTTAAGGATGGCCCTACCCACAGATTACATGTTGTGTTTATAGGAGGGGCCTTCCAGTCTTTCTGTAGCTCCTGTTTGAATAAGTGACATCCTCGTATCGGGTCTTCTCACGTTAGCACTTTTCTTTCTTAGGAAGCCCTGAATGCTGCAGCATAATGATTTACCGTTGTTGATGCCATTTTCAGCTTCTAGGTTCGAGTTAGGAATATTGTATAAACTGCTTGTGTAGTACACAAATGTCTACTATGGACTTATAATTGACTAGCGGTCAAACTGTTAAATTACACTGAAGACTGGTATCGTGTTCTGGCTCGACCCTGCGCTTCCACGGCTCTGTGGCTATGAAGTTGTGGTAACGGTGGCCCGCTGTGACTGCAAGTGAAGTAGTGGTGGCAGGACAAGCGACATGATTTTCGTGCCTTCTCTCCCCGGGGATCAAATCTCAGCTAGAGTTTACGGTTTATAAAGCGTTTTGTGTGGGTGAAATCGGGCAGCCAGGATTAGTGCATTGAAGTAATCCTTGCCTTCGAGACCGCCCAACCCCCTCGTCTTCAGAGATAACATTGAGTCTCGCTGCCTGCAGAAGCCATCGGCGGCATGCGGAGAAAGTATAGCTACGTTTTGAAGGGAAATAATTACGACGGACTGGCGTATTTCCCAGACGGGTGTGCCACCTACTGTCAAGGACTGATGTGTCGGGAAGCCTGCCCGCATGCTGATGTGTATTTGCGTGCTTCTATGGTAATGACCATTTGCACAGTTGTGAAATGATACCCTGCAAGCGCAGCGTGTTAAGTGTCGGATAAAAAAAATCATTTCTTGGGAGCAAAATGGATGTAATTTTGTAGTCAGTTTCAGTAGGCCAATAGCATGTCTTCTACAAGCCAAGTGCGGCGAGTTTATATAGAAAATGTGATGTAGTAAAGATGAGCTCATGTTAACCCGAAGTCATATTTTCTCCAGAACCAGAAACATTATCTATTATAAATGGACTAAGCTCGTCATTTTGCCGAAAGTAGGGTGTTTAGTGGGACTCCACTATAAAGAAGCGCACATGCAACACAACACGGGTCCAGTAAACATTCATTTTACACAACGGTTTATTTTTCTGCGGCTGCTTAATCCCTACTTCTGGTTGGAACCAGATATCAGCTGGTCAACAGTTCTTAAAGGTTCACGGTGACTCAGAAATGTAACTTGGCAGCATTTCCCATGAGAAGGTTATAGATGGCTCCTGCAGAACGAGATTAATCAAAGTAAAGAGTATCAGCTCTTTGTGTTGGGCTTGTAAACAGTTTCCTTGTGTACCTGCTCGTTAAGTCCCACATCTGTTCAGAGCTACTAATCTTGTGCAACCTCACGCTTTTCTGAGCCTTCGTCCTGCCTAACGTCATCTCTCCATTATTATTTTAATATGTATGTGTGACTAATGTTTGTATTTGCCCTTGAAACGTTTGTTTTGGATGCCTGATCCGGTGCAACATTTCTGAAATGCTAGGTTTGAGGAAATCTACTCTTCAGGAAGTGCACCTAGGATGTAGAACCTAAAGGATTGTTATGCCTTTGAGGGTTTTTTCTTCCTGAAACTTATTTGCCATAGTCTTGATTCTCGTTTAGCTGCAGTGTGTTCTGTTCTCAGTTGGTTTGATATTTTTAGAATACATGGAAGAGTACATAATCCATGTATAAAAGCCAATCTCCGATTTGTTTGTTGCAGGCACGTTCTAGCTCAGCCCCTTGCAAGGAAGGCATGAAGTTGCCTAAAGTGCAATAACTAAGGGCCTTTTTAGTTCCGATGTCAGGGTCTCCGGCCAGATCCAGCAGCCCAGGGGAATTTCAGGAAACGGTGTATAAAGATGCAGATTCAAATACGAAACAGTTTTTTTCCTTCTGCTGTTTATATCTGCTCGATGAGCAGAAAGGGAATAATTATGGAAATGTTTTTTTAATGTTTTGTGTAATTATAGGGAAAACAATCTCTGCAGGCTTGTAAATTCTGGGCTACAACTTTTTTTAAATCTGACTTGTATTAAACGAATTCCAGCATCCTTAAGCAACATATCTTAACTGCATTTTGGTGTTTATTTGGCACTAGATAGCGCAATTACGTTTACGGGCGTTCTTTCATATGAAGAGCAACGCTGAGGATTTAAGCATTTTGTGGGAAGGGTGATGGTGTGGCCATACTTACAAGGAATAAAGTATCTTCTAATACATTAGAAGGCTATTGCATGTCACCTTGAGTTATGTGAACTTATAATGGAACAGCATCTGCTTTCTTGTTTTACATGATCAAGGATCTCCTTGGTGACTTGAAATATCCATATAATGTACGACAATGGAGTAGTCTTTCGTTCACCTGTAATTAAGAAATAATGTATCTGCTCAACTAAGTTATTGCAGTTGAATTCTGACCTCTCAATATGGTGCGAGCAGCCAAGGTGAAAGGCATGCCATCGGGAACATCATTCAGCAGAAGTTTAAAAAAGGAAAAAGGGAACTGGCCATCTTCTGATCTTTTTTTGAATAACAATGTGACCAGTGGAAAGGTATTTATGGCACCGTGTTTTTCCATGGTATAGAATGACCAGAACAATCAGATCTCTGCATGTATCCACACAATCTGAGTCATAACCTTCTTAATCTGATTTGAATTAGAATTTTATTTTTGCAAACACGTTTGCAGTGCAGGTGATGCTTTATCCATGTCTGTAATATACACAAGTGCAAGATACCAGTGATGCAAGTGGTTTGTGGGAGGGGTGATGGTTTGAAGATGTATTATAAGGATTAACAACCTTTCTAATACATTAGAAGGATATTGCAATTCACCTCATTCTTCAGCCTCCTTTCTCTGTCCATTGTAATCCGCAGTGACAGACGATACTCATGTGTGGAAGGGGGTACTTTATCCCCTACAGTAGTTCGAGGAATGTACGAGACATATTTGTCACTCTTTAGGATTTGTGTATTTCACAACTCAGAACAGACCTGTTTTCTCCTGACCTGGCTTAATCAGGGAGCCTAGTCAGATCTCCAGAGAAGCCTCCTTGCTGTGCCCAAATAATGGGATAGCCTTACAGTGATCGAGAAGTCAGACTACCTTAGAAGTTATTTAATCTGCAGCTCTAACTTTATTCTAGAATCTCCAGTTTTGTGGTTTAAATTGTGCTTTTGAATAGGCTAGCTTCTGCTTTTTCTGCGAAGTGCTTTTTTTTGTAACTCGGTCCGATAAAAAATGGACTGATGCATTTTTGTTAAACCTTAGTTTTTGTGTGAAGTTTACGTTTAGATTTGAAGCTGACTTGTGTAGGGAGCCCAATTTGTTTACTTCGATGTACACCTTATTATGAACAATGTTAAGTTTTCTGTCACCCTCTTGCCTTCTTCTAGGAACATGTCTGGTAACGGTATTAAAGAACGTACCTTCATTTGCATCAAGCCGGATGGCGTTCAACGGTGCCTGGTAGGAGAGATAATCAAGCGCTTTGATCAGAAGGGATACTGAATGGTGGCAATGAAGTTTATGCAGGTGAGAGTAGTCTTTGGTTTGCGTTTTGTGTACACAATTGATAGGGTCTAAGCATACACCGTAATTGGGTAATGATATACTGTGATATTGGGTGTGAACTGCTGTACTCAGATCACTGGCATGACCAGGGTTGAGTTCTCATCACCCAGGTAACAATACTTTCTTTGCCACTTGCAGGCTTCCGATGAACTTCTGAAGGAACACTAAATTGACCTGAAGGATCGCCCTTTCTACTCCGGTTTGGTTTAATATATGCGCTCTGGCCCTGTTGTTCCTATGGTGAGTGTAGAATGGTCTATGATGTGTATATCCCTACTACTCTGAAATTATGGAGTCACTCTTCCATTTAAAGTTTTTTTTTTAAATGGCATTTGTGTGCTGACCTAGAATTCCAATTTCCTCATACCAATAAAGATTCTTGAGTTAGCTCCAGCCAGCTTCCTAGAATGTGGAATGAAAAGACCAAAGTATGTCCTAAAAGATCCGTGTTTTATACCCTGAGGTAAACCAGGCCCTAGTTTCTGGGAACTACCTGGTGTAAATCCTCTTGGATGAGCCTGCCTCGGTTTTCAGTGCACAATAGTCTTGCAGCTGAACCAGTATGAACTCCTTTTTACTTGTACATCATGTTGTCCTAGCCCTTTGTTTCCTCCCTAGCTCTCTATAAATTGGTAATTAACATTGGTAACCTCTTTCTAGTTCATAGTCAATATTGTAGCCAGATTTCTCCTCTAGAATATTCCCTAGCACCATACTGGGTCCAGAGACTTTTTTTAAGCAATGCTCCCGGAGTACAAGTAGGTGGCATTATATGGCTTCATGGTGACTTCATACAGTGTTGTGGAGCTTCACATAAGCCCCACCCCTGCTTGCTGACATCATTTCTTGATCTTTTTCGATTCCCTCACATATAACATTTGAAGGAAAAAATATATTTACAGGTGATGGTGCGACTACTTAACTTGTGACCTTAAGGTGATCAGCAGACACCTCAGTAGAGGTGGGTGGACAGTGAGGAATCTGCATTTAGACTATTCACCAAGTAGCACCATTGTCTGGATATTTCAAACTGAAGATTCCTCATCTTAGGAATGGATGGGACCACCCAATGGTGGAGGGTCCTCTTACATGTTGAGAACCAAATAGGCTAAAGTCCCTCCTGTCGGATAGGTCTCAAGGTGAATTTCATGAATGTGTAGGAAAGTGCCACTGTTGGCATGGCTACTCCCCACTTTTCGCCTGGTGTTGATGCCAACTTTTATTGACGGTGTGCTAGGATCCTGCTAACCAGGTCCCAGCACCAGTGTTCTTTCCCAAAATCTGTACCTTTGTTTTCAGAATTGGCACACCCTTTGCACACAGGTATTCCCTTTGTAAAATGTATACCTGGTACAAAACGGCTCCCTCACCAAGCACATGCACACTCCCTTTGCAGCTTGTGTATGCTGGTGGGGAGAAACAGGCAAGGCAGTTGACATGACCACCATTTCAGGGTGCCATGCCCACAAGCTACTGCCTGTGGCAAAAGGTAAGACACCCCTACAGCCCTAAGGCAGGGTGCACTATACCACAGGTGAGGGCATAGCTGCAGGAACCATATGCCCCTACAGTGTCTAAGTTAATTCTTGGACACTGTAAGTGCAGTGTGGCCATAATGAGTACAGGGTCTGGGAGTTTGTCATTATGAACTCCACAGCTCCAAAATGGTTTCACTGAATGCTGAGCAGTTTGGTATCCAACTTAGCACAGTGAACTCCCACTGATGACAGTGGAGTTTATTGGAAAAATGCACCAGGGGCATTTTAGAGATGCCCCCTGTATGTTAGCCACACTGCTAAAGCTGGACTGACTGGTCTTTGCCAGCCTGTTGCTTTCAGACATGTTTCTGACCACATAGGGTGGGAGCCTTTGTGCTCTCAGTGGTCAAACAAAGCCTGTCCTCAATGGAGGTGCTTTACACTTTCCCCTGCTGGAGCCGTACCAGCTGTTGGTGATCCTCAAAGGCTCAAGCCTTGGGTTATAGTGCCCCAGGGCAACTCCAACTGGTGGAGTTGCCACCCCCTGGACAAAGCCCCACTTTTGGCAGCAAGTCTGGGAAAATTAGGGAACACGCAGCGAACCGACCATCCCATCCAGGAGCACCCCAAAGGTGTCCAGAGATGAGGTGACACCCCCCTTTGCAGAATCAATACCCTGTGTGACTTCTGGTTGGAGACTGCACTCATTGTCTACAGCTGGCATCTCCCTTTGGTATTAAGGTACTGATAGGTGGCTGAATACCAAAAAGATGCTTGTCTTGCCACTTCAGATGTATAGCCTCCTGGCACAATGTACTACACCACCATACATATTGCTGTACCACTTTAGTCATGTTGCTTAAGATATGTGCCAGCCTTCCCTTTAGTGGTTGGTAGTAAGGCTTTCAAGGCCAAACTGTTTTCCTGTCGCTCAGATTGGTGTTTCTCTGCGTCTTAAGAGAAGAAAACTCAGCTGGTTTGTACAGTCTAAGCAAAGGTCTGCTGAACATGACTTGAACCAAGTGGCCATGACAGTAAGGGCGTCATTAAATAGTAGCAGTGGCTCACATTTAGTTTGCCTTGTATTTTAGCAAGTCCAGTTGACTTTGGCTTCCAGAGTAGGCAACTGTAAATCTAGGTGTTATCCTGCTCTGTGCACTTTTTTCTGTTAGACCAGATAGTGAGACAAGCTCTGAGGTATCTAGGCCTTTGGCATTTTGCAAGTCAAAATACAGCCCTCCTTTATAAAGAAGGGTAGACCAGGTTTTCCCCCTCCTTGTTAGTGTTAAGACATTGGCTATGATCCTGGAACACGTTTGAGCCAAAGTTGACTTCTGTTGTCTGACAGAGCTGGTTTGAAGGAAGAAGCTGAAAGTCTGGCCGCATAACCACTGGGTGTGCTTTAGTTATTTAATACTGCAGGGCTGGTGTGATCAGGTATTTGTTCTCACTGCCTACTTGAAGGTAGCAACTTTTGCCGTGTCAGTGATGGCTTGGGGAATTTGGGGCCTGCAAGGATTGACAGAACATCAGATTGTTTACGTGATATTGCAGTCTCTTGCCAGATTAAGTGGAGGTATAGAGGCCTGCTTGACTTTCTTGTGCTTATGGTATGTTTTCAACCTACCAGCAGCTTTTCAGTGTGACTACCTTTGTGCGGGGCCTAAGACATGACTGCAATCAAGAGCAGAACCTCTATTAAATGCAGCCTCTTGAGCCTGGCGACTTAAAGCTTTGCCTATTGATCCTAGATTGTCTTTGGGTGCGTAAGGTTGCACTTAATGCCTGAGTTTATGTAGTGCAAGGACCAGAGGCACATGTCGTTTAGGTCCATGACACATTTGTCTCCAGCAGTTTGGGGCTCAGCTTGAATCCTGACTTTTTCTGGGGAAATTACTTTCTTGGACCACTGTTTTTAGCCTGCTTGGGGTCTGTCAAAGATGTGGGTGGAAGTGGAGCTCTGGATCAGTCTAGGGGCACAGGAACCTAGAAATAGTTGTTGGTGCACATTGGATAGTGCTTGTGTGGCTCTTTCAAACTGCTGCAGAACCATATGGTACCACCTACTCGCACATAAGCATTGCTGAAAGTCATTGGTTACATTACCTGTGGGCACACATCTATTGGTGTCGAAGCAATCTGTTGCAGTAGTTTGTATAGTCTACATATTGAAAGTAGAATTATGCTTAGTTTGTGTAGGCACTGATGTTCAGGTCTTCAGGCATCTTACATGGTTACATTCAAGAACCCAAACTCTGTTAAGCTGATTCTTAAGTTTTATAACTTAAATCCAGAAGGATTAAGTAAGCGGGCGTTTCAGTGATAAAGACTACCTAGCAAATAACCTGTTTATGCTCCCCTCCTTCCATATCGGCCTTATTGGTGGCTCTCAAAATAATCGCCTGGGTGATGTTTAATAGCTTACACTTGGGCAAACTATTCCAAAATCTTGTCCTTTTCGGCTTGGGTTCTGCCAGAGTCTGGGTACAGTGGAGCAGTGCTTTAACCTTTATTGGCAAGTATACTGTCGCCAGGTGCTGCTGCTGTTATGGATTTGTCAATAGCGTTTGACTATCAATCGACCTAAACTGTGGCAGTTGGATTTGTGGGTTGAAGCCACATTAGTGAATTTTGTGTGTTAATCACACAATTTAGTAGTGAGGGTTTGGTTCTACAGGAAAAATGTCTTGACTGTTAACCCCTTCCCTCCTCTTACCCCTAAGGGTACACCAAGGGTTTATTTCAGACCCCACCTGTCATATTAACAACCTGTGCCCCACCATAACCAAACTATCCAGTGATGGTCTTGGGGTCCCTATACTGGTACTGCTTTATGCAGGCAATGCAGTACTTGGGGCATAGACCCCAAGGAATTGCGTACACTGGTCAGGGCTCAAAAAATCATGTTACTCGACCTAACAGTAATGTACTTGACCCGTAAACAGGTCTCCAATTGTGATCCTAGGCAAATAGTTTAGTCACCTTGTTCTTAATCTCTTTTGATAGCACCTATGTGAGCTCAGCATTTCTGCAGTACAAAAACAATCTAGTCTTTAAGTAGACTAAAGCTTTCTGCATGTATCACAAGAATCTAGCCCATATACCCATGAGGTCTAGCCCACATAACCTAGGACTTTAGTTTACGAACAACATTCCCATCAGGGCAGTAGTGTTTCTGTTTTTAATAAATATATTACTAAACCATGATGTGGTAACATACTGTCATCTACACACGCTCATTCCAAGAAATATCCAATAACCTCTCTGCTAATTACTGAAAACTATAGTGTATTAATCTCTGAAAATTCTGTTTCAGAAAACATCCTTTGCACCTCAACATGTAAAGTATTCTGATTCATTTTCATCCTACTGAAATATTTTTAATCGCACAAAACAAAGGACTTCCAAACTACTGAAATATACTTACACATTTAAATGTGTTCGGAAAAACCTGACATCCTCTATCCTTATATTTTTACATTTTAAGCAGGCGGTCCCACAGTTCACCTCAAAGTCCTGGAACTCTGCAGTCAGAAGGAAAATAAATTGTAAGAAAAACTGACTTTTGACCTCTCTGAACACAGAGCAAATTTGACATAACACTATTTAAAGGCATCTTTTATAGCCCCTCCACTTTTCAACTGATCACAACACCTGTTCAGTGGCAACTTGCCAAAAGGGATGACAATAGCTCGACCTGATCAAAAAAGATGAGTGGTCAAGTGGATTTTTCGAGCTCTGCTGGTTGAATCATTTAACTCTTAAGGGGGGCTTACTTGACCTGGTCACCAGCTTTGGGGAGTCTCACATTATGGCATGTGGGCCAGACCAGAAAACGTTGCAGATTAATGGTGAAGGGGCACTCATTTGGCACGGTGTATGACTTTAGCTACCTGGGTGTTGTTAACAATGCCAGTTTTGGGAACAGCAGATGGGCGTCTCGTCATTTTAATGGTATCGCGCTTCCAGTGTGCATTTGGTGCTGTAGCCTGGGTGAAATCCAGATTGTGTTGAATTAAGCAACTGGTTGGTCTCAAAGTAGCTGGAGAGTTGAACACATCCCTATTTTGGTTCAGGGTGGTGGATACTGCGTCGATGTTAATGAGCTTCCTTAGTACTTTGGTCTACTGGGGGTGCCAGACATCAGCATATCCCTGTGATGGGCTCTCAGAAGACTTTTAGCCATTTTGTTTCTTTAAAGCTATAAACCCTACTTTTGTATCACTATTAAACTATTTTAAAACCCTTGATTTTTAGTGAACTTTGGGATGCATCTCCAGTCTCTTAATGACATTTTGTGGCATTTGCTCCTTTCTAACTGCAACCGTAAGATGCAGGGAGTTTAAGCCGTATATCTTTTCTTAGAAGTTAATCAATCAACATTAAAGTGCATCAAATCGTCTTGAGGTGCTGGAGATGTTGGCTGTTGCAAGGTTTGTTCACTCAAATATCCAGGTCTTGAGTTATTTCCAGAATTGCTGGGGTGAGTGGGTGGTCCTGAGGTGCAGTGAAAGGCTGCTCAACGCCTTGGCAGCCAGGCGAGAAAGTGCCTCCTCTGTCGGTTGGCGGATCGGGGGGGGGGTGTATTGGTGAGGAAGCAGAGGTCAGGAGTTTGCTGATGGATGCTGTTTCTTCATTGTGCAGGGCTTTGTGCGTGGGTCAGCATCTTTAACTGGTATCTCTTCTGGATCGGGAGTCAGTGTGGCTTCTTGAGGTGGGGTGTGATGTGGGTTCTTTTGATGAGGATGAGCTGCTGCTGACTTTCATAGGGTCACTGAATTTTTTTAATTCATCAAATAGTAATGCATTTTATATTTCATTTTTAATGTCTATTTTGCCTATGTAACTGTTAAGCTTTTTTTATGTATGTACCTTTTTTTATAGCCTCGGTAAGTTGGACAAAGGAACTTGGCTTGACTACCAGCAGACTCTGGCCTTTCACATGACCAAATCTTAACTTGTCAACAGCCATCCATCTGGCCACAAAGAACAGACTAGGTCTTCCATGGCTGTTTACCATCTTGCACAGTGCAGTCTGTGCACGTTCCGCTAGAGAACAGTGTCTTTCCAGATGCATATCATGCTTGGAGACTTGTAGAGCAGCCACAGTCTACACCACAATTAATTTTGTAAGGATTTTTCTGGCAAGATGCATCATTGATCCTTTATTTGAATCACCACTAACTTTCTCCTTCAAGTTTGCCCTGGCAAGCTTTAATTCCCTTTTGGGAGGGAGGAGGGGGGTATGTGGGGGAGTGCTATCCGTACTCTAGTTGGGAGGGACAGCAAAAGAGCAAGTACAGGCATCAAAATCCTGTATTTATTTCTGCTCTGCCTACCTTTGTGTAGGCATATGCTGCTCCGCAACTATTCAGCACATGACAAACATGGGAACTGGGGCTCGGATTGACTGCACAGGTAAGATGGAGCCTCCATGCAAGCTGATCTGTTGTACTTGATACTTGCGCATACGGGGACATCTCTTCAGTCTCGCATTCAGTTGAGTAAAAGCAGCACCATGTATTAGAATCACCCTTATAATGTTTTGCAGTTCTAACAAACTTTAATGTTTCCCATGTGATTGCTTGGGTAGTTTAACTTGAGAATTCACTCCACGTGAATGCCATACATTTACTGGTAGAATATGTACAGTAGGAGCTCTGTGCAGTGAATTCCAGTGGACAAACCCGATGGGTCGTGTTTAATTGACCATGTGACAATTATTTTTTGCTTGAAGGTTACTGCTTACTTTTTTCAGGTCTGGGAAGGATTTAATGTGGTGAAGACTGGCAGGGTAATGCTGGGAGAGACCAACCCTGTTGATTCCAGGCCTGGGACCATCCGGGGAGACTTCTGCGTCCATGTTGGCAGGTACGTGATGAAAATGGTGTGCATGTGGCCCAGGGAGGAACGTCTTTGCGGGCATCAAATGAGTCACTCACTCCCTGTGGATATGAACACATGATGAAAAGGTTTCCCTGAAGAGGGCTTCCCTCTGTATTTTTGTCATTGCTCTCATGTGATTAATTGCCGCTGTAAGAAAATGTGCAGTTCTGGTACAGAGGACTAATCAATGCATTTACTCCCCTTGCCAGTGTTTGTATGATCAGTTCCTTTGTAGTATTGTGTTGTGCATAGATTAAAGTACCTTTTTGTAAACTGAGTTGGAACAGTCGGTTCTAGAGCTGGTGATTGGGTTTTAAGCTTGTGCTTTTCAATTAGTCATGAGGGCTGTGATTATGTATCGCAGTCACTTGCTGAGGGCGTATTTGGCCCAGTTTGCAGAACCATAGCAGCGCGGACGGACTCCGGGACAACGTAGGCAAATTACCCCTGTTCCCATGGCAGAGGCCTTGCAGCCATGTTTCCCCCCCCCCCCCCCCTGCGACTAGAACACTGCCTGATATGGAAATGACTGCCATGCGAGGCTGATTTGAAACCGGCTCGTTCAAATCGCATCTCAGTTAAGTGAACAATGAAAGCTTATCTATTTGTGGTGTGGTTTTTTCCATTCTTATTTCAACTCTTTCCCTAGTAGTCCAACCTTAAGCTTTTTGTGTGGGATGACGGTAAATTAATACACGCTCATTAATCTCTTCTGCCTCCTAGTCCCTTTATTGCTGACTGTGGGAACGGACCTATCTTGTTCTGATGCAGGCAGGTTACTTGAACGAAACCATCCAAGATGTTAAAACTACTTGTATCGAAAGCAGTTTTTACCAAGCCCACATGTCTATCAATTTGCTGTTTTTTCCAGTATGTGTAGTCTTCAGGTTTCTCATATCTGCACTGTCCTCGGTTTTGTGAACCCTTCAAACTGTCGTAATGGTGTGCATCAAATGTAGGTGCTGCTCTTTGCACTCTAATGTCTGTTTCCTCCCATAGGAACATATGCCATGGAAGTGACTCTGTGGAAAGTGCCAAAAAGGAGATCAACTTGTGTTTCAAGCCAGAAGAGCTGATTTCTTACACTAGCTGTGCCAACGAATGGATCAACGAGGGGAACTGAGGCAAAGGGTCCCATCATTGCCTCTTCGTTTAAAGATCATTCCCTTGGGGGAGCACCTTAAGCTTTTTATTGCCTTGTATTTCTCAGCTCGAAGCAATTTGTAATAAACACTTTGCCGGGCGTCTTTGCTTTTATGGGTGTTTTGTGACCTCACATGTTCTTGTTTAGTTGGGTGCAATGTAAACAGAAGTTTAAAAGGGTGATCAGTTATTTTTTAAAGTTCTTTATTGGTATTTCAATGTGTCAGCAATGGTAAGACTGACAACAGCATGTGTGCTACAAACCTTGCTACGGGGAAGGTCCTGTGTGGGGCCCCAACTGGTGCCGTCTCGCTTTATGTGGATGACGCCCTAGCGTACGAGAGACCACACAACAGCTGCCTATTTTTTTGGTTTCTTGGATCTCTGGAACCAAGACAAGTCTCCAACTGAACTAGGGCAACTCCTGTCTTTCCCCCGCGGAGGGTTTAACACATGGCTGCAGAAGACTTGGAGACTGACCGCCTAACTTGGCAATATGAGATGCTCTGCTACCGTGGGGGGGTGAATGGTCAGACCTTCTTGACAGGAACTATGGCAGGAGCCCGACGTCACTGCAGCTGTCCTGGAGCCTCTGGATGCAATAGCCCTTGTTCTTCCCCCTGCCTGCCCCCTTGCAATATATTTAAAAAATGCTGATACCGCCACACCTTCTATTACTTTGTAGCAGTGCCAGTGATGTGCACCAGGGTATTTAGTGACCTAGAGACTAATTTTTGACCTAATCTGTTCAGGAGACCACAAAAGGAGACTTCACAACCAGTTATTAGAAAAAATAAACTGTATTGCATAAAACATAAGTAGACCAAAAAGACAAATCAGTAATAAACTGCTAAGCAAGCAGTTGTCAGATAATGAGTGCAAACACAAAGAATAATTTCCCACTTGCACATGTCATAAAACACATCCTCTCTGTGCGCACAAAGCAGATTATGAGAATATTCACATTACCCAAGTGAGGCAAAAACAACACATTACATCAGTTTGGGAAATATAGCAAAAACTGAGGATGAAAGAACAGTGAAATGTGGCATCTTCCTTGGGTTGTGGAGCCGCCCCCCCAGGCAAAGGATAGTGCTCTGCAGGGGGGGGGCTTTTTTTCCTCCTCCTTCGCAACTCCCCCCTGATTCTCCCCTCTGGACTCATGGCTGGCCCCTGGGAGAGCACTGGGGACACCCAGAGATGGGGAAAACAGCAGCATACCAGACCAAAGTGTCACTTTACAGAGTGGCAGTCCCTTTAGCCACCCAACAATCAGTAGGCAGCGGATCCCTCTTGGCACTACACTAGTCCTCTGTAGTATGCAGAGCCAGCAGCGTCTGGTTACAAATCCCACACAGTGCCTTGAAACATTGGGCACAACCCACTATACTTATACTCGGCTTCTAGAAGTGGGTAGAAGTTTCCTACCGGCTCTAACCAGTTCCAGAAATGCCTATTCTCCTCCACACTGGCTCCAGACATCAGTAGGGGGGTAAACAAGCTTGTCAGGGCAGGACACGGCTTATACAAATGTGAGTGAGCACTGCCTCTACCAACCCAGGAAGACCACTTAGCATGCAGATGTATCCTCTGTTACAACTGGCCCCTCCTGTGTGATGGCTGTCTGGAAAGTATGCACCAAGTGAAGCTGTCACTCTACCCCAGTTGTTGATTGGAGTCCTGCTGTAAAATCACAAGGGTCATAAGCACAGAAAAATGCCCACTTTCTAAGATTGGAATTTATAAACTGTTAATATGGAATCCGCAGTAAGCAGCATTTCTCACTGCCATTTCAACCAGACCGAATATGCCCACGCTCAAAGATTAGAAAATACCACTTAGTCATATGCAGGGGCATTCCTAATGCTACCCTATGAGAGGCAGCAGTGAGAAACCAAATACCAGGACATACCACACAAAAAGGCACATGTCCTACCGCTTACCTACACAGCGCCATGCCCATAAGGCTACCAAGGGGCTTCCTTAGGGATGACCTCAATGTAGTAAAAGTGGAGTTCCTGGCAAACAAATATAGATTCTGAACCACTGTGGCGGTAAACTGCACACAGGCTCTGCAGTGGCAGGCATGAGACAGGTTTGAAAGGCTACTTTTGTGGGTGGCGCAAGTTGCGCTCCAGGCCAGCTAGTAGCATTTAATGTACATGTCCTGGCTATAAGGGATACCACTATACAAGAGGCTTGCAGGTAAATTAAATGAGCCAATCAGGTGTAAGCAGTCATTTCACATTTGGAAGGGAAAGCATATGCACTTTAACACTGGTCATCAGTGATAAAGTGCCCAGAGCCCTAAAGTGAACAAAAAGTCAGAAAAAGGGGAGGAGGCGGGCAAAAAGTTGGGGGATGACCCCGTAAAAAGGGCCAGGTCCAACAGGCTTGTTTCACTGTTTTATTGAAAGTGATTACGTTGTCATTTAAAAAAATATATATTACTGGAAAGCAAAAAGCTTTTAACTGTAGGAATAATGCAAATACCGTTTCTGAACACAACACTTTGCAAGGTTGGCAACTATGTATTTCTAAAAGGAAGACCACTTGAACGTCCTTGTGCCTTAAAGCCTCAAACTTAATTCCAAAATTGTGACTTTAACTCCAGTGAAAGTAAGCTCACAAACTGGTGAACAGTTATGTTTTCAGCGGTTTGTTCTGGTGGCTGCTTTAGTGACTGACTGCAATACCACCAGTGTGCCCTTGGTCAGAATTAAGTGTTTCCAATACCGGATTAAATTGTCCAGACGTCTTCCAGCATTTAATCAGTTTACAAAAGCCATACAGTTGTTAAATTCTTTAGCTTACTGTCATGTCTTAAAGTTGGGTCATACAACTGTTACTTCCTCTGAGGTCAATGGCGAATTGGCCAAAATGAACAAAATACAATTCACAAGTGTAAATAATTACCGAAAATCAGCCTGAATGGATGTTGATTGATTTGTGCAGTAAAAACCACACCACTGAACCCATTTTTATGCTAAACTGCCAGCATATAAGCAGCATAGATGAAGTAATATTCCTTTTATTGATTTTTACCATGCTACTTCACCCTTATACGCAGTAAACTTAACCCCCAAAGAAAAATGCAGCTAATAAAATACAAGCCCCTCCACAAATTTGTGAACCAAGTCTATAGAGCATGAGCACAAGATAAACAGATAAAAGCGGTCAGCAATTATCGGTTGAAGTATTACAAAGGTTACAGTACAATGTCTTCTTTTAGCTCTTAAAATGCATAGGGTTAGACTAGAACCGGGAGCCCTGTTTCGTAGCCAGTGGGAAAAAGTTCAAGTGAATACTTCAGTGAAGTGCGGAGCAAGCCATACCCTAGTGATATCCAGCCATCAATAGGTTCAGCCTATAAATACCAATACATTTTGCAGTGCAGATGCATAACAACATTGTTTTACTTATAGCATATCTATAAACATTGCTATAAAGTGCAAATGCATAATCACCATAACATATCCATAATACATCAGGTGACCTGTGGAAATCATCAGTAGCAAAGAACATGAACTAAAGCATCAATCGGTTGTGAAGTGCAGGTGCATAACAGTAGTATGGTCAGAGTAGCTGCTAATCTCAACAGTGTTATAAATTGCAGCTCCATAATCACTGTAAATCATCGTATAACACTAAACGTTATCTGTGAAGAAACAAAAAGGGCCCATGTGATCTTAAGACTGCCTAGTATGTCACCCAGACAGCTACCTCTATTGCCTTCCACCTTGATTATCTCATTGCCTAGTCAAACCTTCCAACCAATTAACAGGTGACCAAATCATGACCTCACACAGCTTCTTGTTGCACCCCTTGCATTATACAAATTGTTTTCCACCTTGTATACTGCTTTAATTCTAGACCTCCACATTGAAAATGATTGGGGCTCTGGATTAAGCATTCTGATGAAGTGCAGAGTTGGGCCACCACCATAGCAACAAATAATAAATATGCCTCTTTACTGCATCATTGTCCTCAGAGCCATCCATCAACCCCAAAATCATTAATACTGGGGTGATCTGGACCTGCCCTCCAATGATAGATCCCATAAAGGTCCCAATATCACGCATCAAATAATCTAATTTGGGACATGAAAAGAACATACAATCTCGACCTGCTCCCATCCACATCGATTGCAGTTACCGCTAGACCTACCACCCCATTTAGTCATTTTAGGCAGGGTGTAGTATAAGTTGGAATATGGACTTAGTGTTGACTTTTTAAGCCAGTGTAGGAAGTTGGCTCTGTATGCACTATTTCAAAGTAAGGAATAGTATGCACAGAGTCCAAGGGTTCCCCTTAGAGGTAAGATAGTGGCAAAAAGAGATAATTCTAATGCTCTGTTTTGTGGTAGTGTGGTCGAGCAGTAGGCTTATCAAAGGAGTAGTGTTAAGCATTTGTACACACAAGCTGTAAATGGGGAACACACACTCGGAGACAATTCCAGGCCAATAGGTTTTTGTATAGAAAAATATATTTTCTTAGTTTATTTTAAGAACCACAGGTTCAAGAGTTACATGTAATACTTCAAATGAAAGGTATTGCAGGTAGGTACTTTAGGAACTTTGAATTAGCAAAATAGCATATACAGTTTTCACATAAATGACATATAGCTATTTTAAAACTAGACAGTGCAATTTTAAACAGTTCCTGGGGGGAGTAAGTTTGTTAATTTTTGCAGGTAGGTAAACCACCTATGGGGTTCAAGTTTGGGTCCAAGGTAGCCCACCGTTGGGGGTTCAGGGCAACCCCAAAGTTACCACACCAGCCACTCAGAGCCGGTCAGGTGCAGAGGTCAAAGTGGTGCCCAAAACGCATAGGCTTCAATGGAGAAGGGGGTGCCCCGGTTCCAGTCTGCCAGCTGGTAAGTACCCGCGTCTTCTGATGGCAGACCAGGGGGTTTTGTAGGGCACCGGGGGGGACAAAAGTCCACACAAAAAGTACACCCTCAGCGGCACGGGGCGGCCAGGTGCAGTGTGCAAACAAGCGTTGGGTTTTCAATAGAAAGCAATGGGAGACCAAGGGGTCTCTTCAGCGATGCAGGCAAGGGGGGGGGGCTCCTCTGGGTAGCCACCACCTGGGCAAGGGAGAGGGCCACCTGGGGGTCGCTCCTGTACTGGAGGTCAGATCCTTCAGGTCCTGGGGGCTGCGAGTGCAGAGTCTTTACCAGGCGTCGGGTCTTTTGAAGCAGGCAGTCGCGGTCAGGGGGAGCCTCTGGATTCCCTCTGCAGGTGTCGCTGTGGGGGCTCAGGGGGGTCAACTCTGGCTACTCACGGTCTCGTAGTCGCCGGGGAGTCCTCCCTGAAGTGGTTGTTCTCCACAAGTCGAGCCGGGGGCGTCTGGTGCAGAGTAGCAAATCTCACGCTTCTGGCGGGAAACGCAAGTTGCTTCTTTGTTGCAAAGTTGCAGTCTTTGGTGAACAGAGCCGCTGTCCTCGGGAGTTCTTGGTCCTTCTAGATGCAGGGCAGTCCTCTGAGAATTCAGAGGTCTCTGGTCCCTGTGGAAAGCATTGCTGGAGCAGTGTCTTTAGAAGTGGGGAGACAGGCCGGTAGAGCTGGGGCCAAAGCAGTTGGTGTCTCCGTCTTCTCTGCAGGGTTTTTCAGCTTAGCAGTCCTCTTCTTAGGTTGCAGGAATCTGAGTTCCTAGATTCTGGGAAACTCCTAAATGCTGAATTTAGGGGTGTGTTTAGGTCTGGGGGGTTAGTAGCCAATGGCTACTAGCCCTGAGGGTGGCTACACCCTCTTTGTGCCTCCTCCCTGAGAGGACGGGGGCACATTCCTATCCCTATTGGGGGAATCCTCCATCTGCAAGATGGAGGATTTCTAAAAGTCAGAGGCAACTCAGCTCAGGATGCATTAGGGGCTGGTCTGACTGGCCAGTGATGACTCCTTGTTTTTCTCTTTATCTCCTCCTGCGGGCCGTGGCCGTAGGGGGCAGGCAGCTCCACTAGCTGGAGTGCCCTGGGGTGCTGTAACAAAGGGGGTGAGCCTTTGAGGCTCCCCGCCAGGTGTTACAGTTCCTGCAGGGGGAGGTGTGAAGCACCTCCACCCAGTACAGGCTTTGTTACTAGCCACGGAGTGACAAAGGCACTCTCCCCATGTGGCCAGCAACATGTCTGGAGTGTGGCAGGCTGCTAAAACCAGTCAGCCTACACGGGTAGTCGGTTAAGGTTTCAGGGGGCACCTCTAAGGTGCCTTCTGGGGTGTATGTTACAATAAAATGTACCCTGGCATCATTGTGCATTTATTGTGCTGAGAAGTTTGGTATCAAACTTCACAGTTTTCAGTGTAGCCATTAGGGTGCTGTGGAAATCGTGCATGACAGACTCCCAGACCATATACTCTTATGGCTACCCTGTACTTACAATGTCTAAGGTTTTGCTTAGACACTGTAGGGGCATAGTGCTCATGCACTTATGCCCTCACCTATGGTATAGTGCACCCTGCCTTAGGGCTGTAAGGCCTGCTAGAGGGGTGACCTATCTATACTCTATAGGCAGTGTGAGGTTGGCATGGCACCCTGAGGGGAGTGCAAATGTCGACTTAGTCGTTTTATCCCCACTAGCACACACAAGCTGGCAAGCAGTGTGTCTGTGCTGAGTGAGGGGTCCCCAGGGTGGCATAAGATATGTTGCAGCCCTTAGAGACCTTCCCTGACATGAGGGCCCTTGGTACCAGGGGTACCAGTTACAAGGGACTTAACTGGATGCCAGGGTGTGCCAATTGTGGAAACAAAAGTACAGGTTAGGGAAAGAACACTGGTGCTGGGGCCTGGTTAGCAGGCCTCAGCACACTTTCAAAACAAAACTTAGCATCAGCAAAGGCAAAATGTCAGGGGGTAACCATGCCAAGGAGGCATTTCTTTACACACAGCCATTAACAGCATCTTGTTCCCTAAATCTAGTGACTCCTGAAGATAAAGGCCCTCTAAACTAAGTCTAGCTTCCCATTTGGTATTTTGCGCTTCCAGATAATCAGGTAGGCCATGTATCAAAAGGTTTTAAAATGGGCCAATTCAGTCCCTCTGTCTTACAGCCTCAACTAAGGGGATTTTAGCTACTGAAAATGCTTCCTCTATTATTTTGTTGATAAAATTTGGGATCTGAAGAAATAAAAATAAATCACCCTTAATCGCACCAGAAATTGCTGAAGGAGTGGAGTTGGCGTTACTGAAACAAGTCATGCAGAACCTTAATTCCCTTTAGAGCCTATCTGTTTACAGTTAACACGCGATCAAAGGCCTTCTCAGCATCTAGTAAAGGTAAGTCCATTGATGATCCTGAGGCCTCTGCAACATCAACGTAGTCACCCTTCTACATGATCTACTGTACTGCAGCCTGGCATGTTGTTGTTGCAATACCAATGCCGAGACAACCTTCCCAAGCTGATTTGCCAAAACATTGGCAAAAGATGTTACCATTGCAGTTTATTAAAGAAATCACCCTGTATGATCTGGGATGAAATGGTGATTTACCTTTCTTCTTAGAAACTATTATATTTGTTATTTGCCACAGGGGTGGAATTTCCCACACTTGTGCCTGTAAAAAGATAGGGAGCATATCTTGTCGAAGTTCACCAAAGAAAAACCTTGAGAAACTCTAGGGGTCGATAATTTGGGCTCGTGGCTTTCCCAGTAGCTAGGGAGTTCATAGCCTTACATTCTTATTCCAAGGAGACTGGAGCATCCAGGGTGACCCTTTCCTCTTCATTTATCCTAACCGTATCCAAGCCTGCAAATAAATCCTCGTACCCATCCAGCGGAGTTTCCAGTTCTTACATATAAAGTTTCATACAAATCTCTAAAGACCCTAACAATATCAGACAAGGATTCAAATATCTTCCCTTCCCTATTTATTACAGCCAGTATCCCTCTTTCCACCTCCTTTTGCCTAATCTGCTTTGCTAATAGTCTTTCGGTATTCTTCCCATGCTTGTAGCACTCTGACCTATAGTGGTTAAATTTGGTGGCCACCTCTCTACTAAAGTATTGATCAACTTTTGATTTTAATTATGGCTATCATTTGCTGGGCCTCCCGAGTATCCAAACTCTTAGTCAGTGACCACGTCAAGTTATCCTCTGCTGGGGATAATTCCTTAAATAGCCCGTGAAACTTGATTTGTCTTTGCTTATGTTGAAACAGGTTGAAGCTAAGGGTTTAAGCCCTGAACCCAGCCTTTAAAGCCTCCCACACCAAGCCATCTGGGACCATCCCTCTATTGATTTCCAAGAAGTTTGCTAGCAATTTACACATATGGTCTAAATACATTGTATCCAACAAGAGTTTTTTTTGTTTTTTTTTAATCAAAGGTCCAACACCCCTGGGTTTTAGTGATGGCAGTCATTGAGATTTCCAATACCAATGAGCTGTAGTCTGAGAGAGGCCTAGGATATCTCTCTATCATAGCCTGACCAGCCAATGCTGCAGATACAAAAAAAATAATCTAGCCGTACCAGCTTGCTATGTGTAAAGGAGAAGAACGTAAAGCCCAGGTCCGGAGTCCTGCATCTGTGCTACACATATATAAGCCCACGATCGTTTATCAACCGCTGCAGTGCTCTATAAACAACAGGCTTCCTCCCTGCATTGTTAGATTGGTCATTTGTCATGTCTACATGGATATTAAGATCCCCACATAAAATGAGAGGCAGTGGCCATGAAGCTAATTCTGTATTCAAACAATAAAAACAAAAAATCTGGCTCCTCCACATAGGAGCCATAAACTGAGCACTGCATAAGCCATTCTCTACCAGCTCCACATTCTAAAATTGCCCATCTGCTAAGCTTATCCAAGGCATTACGGCCGACAGAGCACATACATTTGTTTTCAAGAATAGCCACCCCTCCAAATGGCAAGCCTTGCCGTGTGCAAGCCCAGGGTGACAAGTAAAGATCCTTAACCAATCCCAGTTTGTCCCAAGGGATGTGGGTCCCCTGTATACATACTAAATCAGGATTCATGACCCTCACGCCCAGTGCCACCCTTCCTCTTTTAGCTCTATTTTTGAGACCACAGGCGTTAATTGTACAAATTTGTAGCTTATGAGTCGACCCGCCATGTGGTGTCCTGCTAATGCTACCTATTCTCAGACCACTCCGCATTATACAGACGAGGTGCCATAAAAGAAAGCTACCCAAGTATCTCTGCTTCTGGTCTGGAAGTATTTCCTTATTATTCCATTAATTTTACTTGTTTTGTTGATTGTTTGCTGCTCTGCCCACAAGTAAACCTCACCCCTTCCAACCCTGTCTCCCTCCAGCCCCTGAACCAACACCCCCAACTAGCCTCCCTGCTACCCACTGGACACAGTTGGACCGACCAGGTCCGTTGATGGTGAAATGTGCTTCTGTCTTTGCATAAACATATGAGGAGCCAGTACAAACCAGACAGACCCCTTCACTTGTTGATTGTGCTGATTACACACCACAGTATCCAGACCAACGCCAGCTGCATTTACCTGCTGCCCGGTGTACTATGCCACTTAAAACGATTAACCCACCACTGTAATCAACAGTTATTGTTCAAAAAACAGTCTCCAAAACCAGCCCTCTTTAAATGAAGCCGGGACCCTGCCATGAAAAGGCTGGCTGAAAATGGACTCATTGTTAGCACGGTGGTGCTGAACTCAGTGATGCCATGACCGATTACAACTCTGACTGCCGTCACCCTGTCGGGATCTCCAAACCTTGTGGTGTTGGCGGTCCCCTGGTGATCCAACCTCCAGAGTTGTAATCTGGCAATCAGACTGCCAGGAGTGTGGCAGTACGACCGCCACATCGAGTTTGGCAGTCACAAGACTGCCAAACCCATCATGAGGCCCTTAGTAATTGAATGGAATGTTTTTGGCAGCTTCACTGACAGAGGTTAAGGCAGCATTTAGAAGAATAGCGTCCAGCTGTATTCTTCAATAACCAGTTGTCCACATTATCTTGATAGATTTAAATCTGTTAGTTTTCAAGAGCATACAAATGTAAATAGTAGAACAGTTGCTTTTAAATAACCATCCTTGGGTACGTTGCATACTCTGGTTTCTAGGTAGAGGAATCTTCAATAAGGGAAAGGGAGCCTCCAAATATTAGGAGTCATGGAAGTATGGTGGCAACACAGAAAATACATGGCAACTGGAATTCTCTTACATGCTTCTATATGAAGGGGAGGTCAGTTTCTGCAGTGACTTCTAAATGCTCTGGTGTTGGACTGACCATCTGTATACCTTCAATGGGGATGTGAAGCCCCCCCACCCTACAGAATGTTTGAATGGCTTATCAATCCTATACTGTGTGGAAGGTACCCTCTGGATTTCTGCATCTAAGACAGATCTTGGGAGCCCCTGTCCATATGCTACAGCCTGTTGCAGGAATTTTATTTTTTGTGTAGGTATTTAGGAAGTAGACATTGTTCTGGAGCATACGTGCTCTCAACAGTCCTTTTCTTCAAAAGGTCCTTCATTGTACTTTCGAGTCTTGTGTAACTCATGGAAAGTGTTGTGAAATTTACCAGGTTTCAGTATATTTGAGAGATGTTCCTTTCTCAGGGAGGGCCCATTGTCAGTTTAGCCTCTAATGGGTTGAAGATTATTTTGTCTTTGAGGTGTGTGGCTATGGCATGTCCGAGTTGATTGGAGATAGTAGTAAAATAGGGATCTGTCAAGGGGCTTATTCCACCTTTTTTGTTAGCTCTCTCCTGAGATGGTGCACTCTTGCTTCTGAATCTCCTGTAAATAAAAGACAACACTTTATTGGGGCTTAGAGCCGGCCCATTACTTACTATTGGTTGACTTCAACAACTCATTTCCTGGCTTCTCATTGGTCAGCAGCTCCTGCTTCCCTGCTCTCTTCCTGTGTATGTAGGGTTTTGTGTAAATGGACCCAGTGCAGCATCATTTCTACGACCAGTTTCCTGCCCTCTCTACCCCTCCCACTGCATCCATTGTCCTTGTTGCCTGCCCCTGTCTCTCATGCTTCATTGCTGTTTACCCCGTTTCTCCCAACCCCTCCGGCGTCCTTTTTTTTTTGCCCAACACCCACTCCCTCTCTTGTTGCTTCCTCCATTCTTCCTTTGATACTTACCCCATCCCTTCCTGCATCCTTATTGCTTCGCCTGTCCCGTCAGGGGTGAAAAGCTCTATGATGCTTTATTTTATGGCATCAAGCACTGAATGTTTAAACAATAAAGCATGCATCTATATAGAACAGGTGCATATGTTCTTTCAGAGATTACCTGATTTGCAGTTGACAAGCAGCTGGCAAGAATGTGTGGCTTATACATGACATCGTAAAGCATATATTTACATGCACATTTAGTTAATATGAATTGCACAATTTGAACCTCTTCTATAAAAGGGCATGATGAAAACACATTTTTGCCATTGCTCATGAGATCAAAATGTATTTTGTCTCGTCCCTGTTTTGAAAGCAACATTAGCTTGCATTCTCAGTGCTGCATTCGTGTCACCAACAAAGTAATTTTTAGCCATGTTGAACAGCAGCATAGCTGTATGGTGGCAACCTGCCCTTCAGAAGTTCGGCGGACGGTGCCAAACTCATAATCAAGCCCAAAATGTAAATGTGTATTAAATCAATTCCAGCCAATATTTCCACAATAAATTAAAAAAATATGCTTGAGTAGCAGAAGTCCTTGAGCCACAGTACAAAAACTAAAGTCAAAAACATAAACCCACAAAAAAGCAAAATGTCCCAAAAAATCCAGAAAAAGTTGATAGAAAAAAGAAAAGCCATATCAAATCCACCAATACCCCAATAAAACATGAAAAGTATTTAAAAAATAGAATAAACACTACAGGACAACCAGCAAAGAACAAGGAATATATATGAAACAGTTGGTATAAAAAATCCCAGATTTATTTGCCTTGAAATAAAAAAAAATCTGCACCACCCAAAACAATCTGTCTAAGATTAAAATAAATCCTAAAAAAAACCCACAAACCCACCCTCAAAACAAATAAAATCCTCCCAAAACATGAAACATAACAAAGAATACACAAAAAATATGTACAACTAGACAGATCCCTTAACTGTACATACATAACTAATACTATACATATATATATATATATATATATATATATATATATATATATTTTCCAGTTTACTGCCTACAAAATACCAACTCACAATATTTCCTTGTCTTAACCAATTTCAAACATTAAACTGTGTTAACCTAACCAAACAGAACTAACAGCCCCATCATGTACACCCTTTAATAACACTGAAAACGTTCTTACCTTCACTGGCAAACTGCACTGAAGAACCGTTATCTTTGAAAATCAGCTAGCAAACATTAACAGAGACAGACCACAAAATACAATAGCCTGTAAAGAATAGATGAGGAAAAATACATTATCTCCAATAGAAACAATTAATGTATTATATTGTACACATACATACAAAATGTAAATAAAATGAAAAATAATGGGTCAAATTGAGCTTTTTTACAGTATGAATAACATGAATAACAAATCTACATAAATAAGAATGTATTGAAATGTTTATAAAAAAATACTACTGAAATGAAAATAAAAATAAATTGCTGTGTCAATTATTCAAGTGAATACGGATATGTTATTGTTTAAAAAAAAAAAATGATACTGAATATATAATTGAAAAAAATAAATAATGCAGTCTCCTCTTTAATTAAATATAAAAATAGAAATCATAAACATAGAAAGCTAGAAAATGTATTACTGAATCATGCATGAAATTAAAATTTCTAAACATCAACAGTGCCGACGCCCGCACTACCTCCCTGGAGCGGGTCACGACCAGTGGCCGACAACAGGGAGGGGGTTAAAAATCCTCCAGAGGATTTTTATTTTTTCCCCGTTGGAGACGCGGAACAACTCCTGCGTCTTCCTCCCGCCCCTTTGTTACGTCAGCACTCCGTGAGGCGCACTGACGTCACATTTTTTCCCCACCGGGGCAGAAGCGGATCAGGTAAGTGTCCTCTTCTACTCCGGTGGGAGAAAAGAAGGCCAAAACGGCCTCCCCAGATGCCAGGGAGGCATCTATGGAAAGGGGAGACTCTCCCCTTTCCATCGATGCCTCCCTGGCACTGTTTCCTGGCCATGGATCTTCTTTGGGGGGGTCCGCCCCCTTGTAAAAGGACCGCCCCCTGTAGGGGCATTATTTTTTAAACGTAACTGTTATGAGGGCGATCACACCCCCCAGATTTAAAAAAAACGTGCAAAACTAGATTGTATTAAAAAAAAATTGAAATTGTTGGTGGTCAGCCCTTAGGGTGACCATCTATGGGGCCATTTTATTTTTTTATACATGAGTGCTTTGCCAAGGGAAAGCACACATGTATGAAACAAAGTTATGTAGAGTTAGTGCCTTTCTTTCTTTCTCTCTCTCTCTCTCTATATATATATATATATATATATATGTATATATATATATATATATAAATATATATATTTTTTGTGTGTGTTGTTTTCTGGGAGCCACAATTGGCCCCCCTGGGAAACCACACATATACATAAAATATATATAAATAATATAATACCAACAATTTCACCGCACTCCACGAGGACTGTGATCAAGACTCCTTGGTGAGTCGAAACGCGCTGGTGGTTGTTCACTGCAATAAAATACACGTTTATTTGTACCTCGTGGAGTGCGGTGAAATTTTTCGGCATTACATAATTTCGAGATTGGTCTTCTCTGTCACTGGGCACCGGACAGTTGAGTGCGCCGCCTAGCAACCCTTCGACCACTTTGTTTCTAAACATATATATATATAGATATATATGCAACACAAATTGGTTAAAAGATTGTTGCACGGCGCACTCCACTGCCGGTGCTCGGTGATGGAGGAGAGCAACCTCGAAAATATTTTGTGAACAAGAATCTCACCGCACTCCACGAGGTTCAAATTGACATATATATATATATATATATATATATATGCATGCATGTATGTCTTTTCTGTAGTGTCAGTTGCCATAAAGTAGCGCAGATGGTTTATTGTCCTGCTGCAAAGGATATACATTTATATGTATTTAGCTGAGTGGATTAGTAAAGGCAAGCGTTACCTGCGCTTTAAAACAAATGTTACGCCAGGGGGACTATGGAGATATGAGTGGCACTTTTGCTGGGTGGTACTGAGGGAATTAGAAGAGGAGGTAATGGGAGGCAGAGCAACAAAAATGACTGTCGCACTGAGTGCCACCAGCGCTGAAGGCTGTGATTATGGGTATGTGGTAAGGTGAAGTAATGCATTCTTTTTTGTTTTTTTCAGTGTTTTCAGAGAATCTGCAGAATTGGAGAAGAAGCGAAGGTAAGGTGACGACATTTCCTATTATACACAACAAACATACCCACAAGCAATTTTGTGACTATCTGCCTTCTACATAGGCTAGTAATTTAGAGGGACGGTTTAGCCAGTAGCAGAGATGGCGTCTCGTTGGATGACTGCTGACCAAACCCTAACTCGGGTTATGGAGGACAGTTCTGATGTAGGCTCAGAGACTGAGACAGCAGATACTGAGACAGCATCTGAGGGAGAGGACAATGGGGCAGAATCTGGGAGTGATTTTTCAGTCGGCGGAGTCCCATCCGATGACACCTCTTCCAGTGAGTCTGAAGGAGACAATGACGACAGCCGTGCTGTCCCTTTGCAAGCACATTCTGTGCAGCGGGACAACATTGGGTTAGCCGAACCCAGAGAGCACATGCTTGCGGCCGCAAGCACAGAGAGAGTGCTCTCTTGGCAGCCCCCTGTTTAGTTCAGCCCCAAATTCCACCTTTTACTGGTGACGCTGGATGTAAAGTCGATACAGCTAACTTTTTGCCAGTCGACTACATCCATCTATTTTTGGATGTTGACTTCCTTCAGAAAATTGTGCAGCAAACAAATTTGCATGCAGACCAATTTCTGAGGGAGCGTGGAGGCACTCTAGGGCCCTGTTGTAGGGCACACCAGTGGACTCCCACTCCGCTGGCGGAGTTAAAGATATTTTTGGGCCTTACGCTCAAAATAGGGTTAGTGCAGAAACCCACCTTGCAGTCCTACTGGACGACTTGCACGGTTTGGGTAACTCCCATCTTCGCACCATACATGAGCAGAGATCATTTTTTGCTACTGCAGCGCATGCTGCATTTCAATAACAATTCTGCTGCATTGCCCTGGGACCATCCGGACCATGACAGGTTGTTCAAAATTCGGCCTGCTGTGGAACATTTGTCTGCCTGGTTTCCAGAGATCTATACTCCTGGAAAGAATATAGCAGACGATGAGTCCTTGATCCTGTACAAAGGATGGCTGCTTTTCAGACAGTACATTGCTAGCAAAAGAGCTCGCTATGGCATAAAGCTGTACATGCTGTGTGAGAGCTCTTCTGGCTATGTATACAGCTTGAGAGTGTATACATGGAAGGATTCTACCCTAAACCTTGTAGGTTGCCCTCCCGCGTTAGGGGTCTCAGGTAAGATTGTATGGGAACTTGTCCAGCCACTTCTTTACAAAGGTTATAACCTTTATGTGGACAATTTCTATACAGGAGTAGAGCTGTTCAGTGAGTTCTACAAAGCTGGCACTGTGGCCTGCGGTACAGTTCGTTGTAACCGCAAAGGATTCCCGCAGGAGCTTGTTTGCAAGAAGCTCCAGAAATCAGAGAGTACTGCATTGCGTTCTAACGAACTGCTCGCAGTCAAGTTCTTAGATAGGCGTGATGTATACGTGCTCACTACAATTCATGATGAGAGCACTTTTATTATCACGGTTTGGGGTCAGATGGCCAAAGTCCACAAGCCCATCTGTATACTTGATTACAATAAGTACATGGACGGAGTGGACAAGAACGACCAGGTTCTTCAACCATACAATGCGTGCTGTAAAACTCGCACTTGGTACAAGAAACTGTTTACCCACCTGATTCAGATGGCAACATATAATGCGTATGTTGTTTACCGTCAGACAACCACAGGAAGACTCATGACTTTCCTTGACTTCCAGTTGTCTATAATTGAAAGCCTCACTGCTGTTACAGAAGCAGCAGCAGACTCCACCTCACATATTCTGGAGAATGTGGCAAGGCTACAGAAGCGACACTTTGCTGATCGCAGTCCTAAAACACCCAAAAAGGACCGTCTATGTCGTCGCTGTAAAGTGTGCTCGAAGCATGGAAAGCGGCAGGAGAGTGGGTATTACTGTCCCCAGTGTCCATCACAACCAGGCCTCTTTATCCCTACTTGCTTCACGTTGTATCATACTAAAGCAAAGTTCTGGGAAATCGACTGAGGTTGAGCTGCCGTTGGGTAATCCTTTCAGTGGCAGTGCATGGATACTGAACGTCCATGGGCCACTGCTTCGTTAGGCAAGGAGCCACAGAATTTTACTTCATCATGGACTTCCTTTTGGACTGCTTGAGAGCTAAATCCACTGTCAGAACGTGGTCGGTGTTCTGTTCAATTAACATGCATTATATTCCCCCTACTGCATATACTAGTGGACAGAACATATGTCACATTGTCACGGAGTAACCTTTCTTCACCAGCATGTCTACCTTACTTTCAATGGTAGATATGCTCTCTCAGTTCTAGGAATCACTTTGTACGGCATACTTGGAAACCCCCAACTTGCATCCACAAACTAGTATAGGTTCACTTGGCAATTATACAGGATTAGCCAGGACTCTGATGAGAACAGAGACATGATTGGGTAAGGAAAGCTTATGGTAGGTGTGCCTTCACAGGGTTATTGCACAGGTAGAAGGCAGATAGTAAAGGTAGTACAGATGTACATCATCTAAACCTATGGATTCAAACCCATTGGTGCCATCCAAGCACTGAAGGAGAATGACTTGTATAGGTCAGTGTTTGACCTGCTTTTCATGTTCATCCTCCATCAGAACTTAGTAGATGTTCAGTTTGCTGTATAAGTGCATTACAGTCACATCACTGCACATAATGTTGGCTGGGACATATGCTACGTTCTCATGGACTACCCTGTGTCCCAAACACTACCCTTTTTCATAGCCTATGACCTTCTCTTTAGGGAACATCATGAGAAAT